>NW_027183927.1:0-1410000 GCF_041296385.1 Aphelocoma coerulescens
GTCAGCTTGAAGCCCTCTTTTGATGCAAGCAGATGTTGCCAGGTGTGTTCAGCAGCTGTTGCTCAATGCTTATGCCAAGCTATTGTGTTCCTCATGGAACCAAGGAGCCATTGTGACACTGCAGGGGCTGATGGCATCAAGGAGGCAATTGTGACAGTACAGAACCTCCTAGAAACAAGGCTCCATTGTGACACCGTGGGGAATCATGGAATCAAGGAGCCCATTGTGACACAGCCAGGCCGCATGGAACCAATGGTCCATGGTTACACTGCGGATTCAAGAAGAGCACGGTGACACCACGCAACATCATGGAACCATAGGTCCATTGTGACACAGCGGGGCCTCATGGAAACAAGGGGACCATTGTGGCAAAGCAGGGCCTAATGGAAGCCTGGAGAGCATTGTGACACTAAGGAAACTCCTGGAACCAAGATGACCACTGGCACATAATGGAACCTCATGGAAGCAAGCCTCCACAATGACTTTGGAGGGCCTCAGGGACCACAGGACCCATTGTGACACAGCAGGACCTGGTGGAACCAAGGAGCCTTTGTGATACTCCAGATCCACATGGAAGCCAGGGTGCACTGAGACACAGCGGGGCCTTGTTGGAACCAAAGACACCTCTGCAAAAAGCAGGCTAGCTCATAGAAGCAAGGAGTCCATTGTTACAACGTAAAAGCTATGGAAGCAAGGGACCATTGTGACACTGCGGGGCCTCATGGAACCAATTGTCCATGATGACAGTGCGGATCAAAGGAGACCATGGTGACACTGCGGAACCTGATGGAACCAAGGAGCCATTGTGACACAGTGGGGCCTCATGGAATCAAGGAGACCATTGTGACCCAGGTGTTGCATGGGAAGGCAAGGAGCCATTGTGCCACTTTGGGCTTCTTCCCTTGAGTTCTGCAGCTGGCTGTCCCAGCCCAGCGCACCATGTGCCACCTGCTCTCCTCAGGGCTCTGCCTGCACACAGCCCCAGGAGAAGTTTTCCTGTTTGCAAGGAAAGAATGGAAAAGCCTGAGCAGGTTTCCTAAACAACAAACCCCACTCAGGAGCCACATGCTCAGTACAGGCTGCCTGGAACGATGTCCCCTTTCTACAAGGGTCAGTGTGAGCAGGAATGATCTCTGGGAGCAGAATTCTTGGAGTCTTTCCACTGAATTCTCTGTTCCTTTGTCTTGGGGTGACTTTATCATGTGTATCCCCTATTGCTGCTCTATGCCCAGAAGTGAACTTTGTGCATTTCTGTGCCTTTCAACTGAGCCTGAGAGGGGGGAGAGGAAAAAAAACCGGACAAACTTCTCAGAGCGTTTGTTCAAGGACACACATACACACTCCTCTGCATCCTGCTTGCAGCAAGAGCAGAGGGAAGCAACTTTGTTTCTTTTTAGCCAGTTTTCAGCTCCTTTTCTCTGGGGGGAGATGGAGAGTTGAACTTTGTTTTCCTGGGACTTCGGGGGTTTTTTTTCCCTTCTTCTCTTCTTGACTCTTTCAACATCAGAGCACATTGGGAGAATTTTCTCCCGAGGTGGGGGCCCTGAATGTGGGCCCATGAGCCAGCTGCAAGGAGGAGGAGAGAGGCTACACCTACGGAAGTGTTGGGGTTCCTCCCCCCTGCCATGAGGTCATGGGAGAGGGGACCCTGGGGTAGAGGCATGGCCTGGGCACGGGGGTCTCCCTGCTCCCTGCTCACATGTGCCCTAACCCTGTTCAGCACTGCTTATTTTGTGTTGCCCTGTGCGAGGAGGGCCCTGGTTGTGCTGTGATTGCTCAGTTCTTTGGCAGTGCCCCGCCCATGTGGCTGGAGAAGAAAGAGCTCTGAAACTTCTCTCAAGAATCGCTCCCTGTTTCTTTGCACGGGCCTCGCTGTCTATGGATGTTTCAGGAGACCCCACCGAAACACAGAAGGACTCTCAAATTATCCCAGCTTTCTCTGCACAGCGAGAGCTTTTAATATTTAGCATTGCTATCCTTTTCCTGTGTGTTTGTTAAAAAAATAGTTTTTATCTCTTTCACTTTCTTCCCAGGAAAGTTCTTTTTTCCAAAAACCTGGTGGGGGAGGGCTGGGTGTAACCTGCCTTCTATCAGAGGATATTTTCCTCCACATTTGTCCAAACCGGCACAGCCTGTCCTTTCCTGGGTCTCTGTTGCAGATGGAAGCTGCTGGTGCCATTGTCAGCTTGAAGCCCTCTTTTGATGCAAGCAGATGTTGCCAGGTGTGTTCAGCAGCTGTTGCTCAATGCTTATGCCAAGCTATTGTGTTCCTCATGGAACCAAGGAGCCATTGTGACACTGCAGGGGCTGATGGCATCAAGGAGGCAATTGTGACAGTACAGAACCTCCTAGAAACAAGGCTCCATTGTGACACCGTGGGGAATCATGGAATCAAGGAGCCCATTGTGACACTGCCAGGCCGCATGGAACCAATGGTCCATGGTTACACTGCGGATTCAAGAAGAGCACGGTGACACCACGCAACATCATGGAACCATAGGTCCATTGTGACACAGCGGGGCCTCATGGAAACAAGGGGACCATTGTGGCAAAGCAGGGCCTAATGGAAGCCTGGAGAGCATTGTGACACTAAGGAAACTCCTGGAACCAAGATGACCACTGGCACATAATGGAACCTCATGGAAGCAAGCCTCCACAATGACTTTGGAGGGCCTCAGGGACCACAGGACCCATTGTGACACAGCAGGACCTGGTGGAACCAAGGAGCCTTTGTGATACTCCAGATCCACATGGAAGCCAGGGTGCACTGAGACACAGCGGGGCCTTGTTGGAACCAAAGACACCTCTGCAAAAAGCAGGCTAGCTCATAGAAGCAAGGAGTCCATTGTTACAACGTAAAAGCTATGGAAGCAAGGGACCATTGTGACACTGCGGGGCCTCATGGAACCAATTGTCCATGATGACAGTGCGGATCAAAGGAGACCATGGTGACACTGCGGAACCTGATGGAACCAAGGAGCCATTGTGACACAGTGGGGCCTCATGGAATCAAGGAGACCATTGTGACCCAGGTGTTGCATGGGAAGGCAAGGAGCCATTGTGCCACTTTGGGCTTCTTCCCTTGAGTTCTGCAGCTGGCTGTCCCAGCCCAGCGCACCATGTGCCACCTGCTCTCCTCAGGGCTCTGCCTGCACACAGCCCCAGGAGAAGTTTTCCTGTTTGCAAGGAAAGAATGGAAAAGCCTGAGCAGGTTTCCTAAACAACAAACCCCACTCAGGAGCCACATGCTCAGTACAGGCTGCCTGGAACGATGTCCCCTTTCTACAAGGGTCAGTGTGAGCAGGAATGATCTCTGGGAGCAGAATTCTTGGAGTCTTTCCACTGAATTCTCTGTTCCTTTGTCTTGGGGTGACTTTATCATGTGTATCCCCTATTGCTGCTCTATGCCCAGAAGTGAACTTTGTGCATTTCTGTGCCTTTCAACTGAGCCTGAGAGGGGGGAGAGGAAAAAAAACCGGACAAACTTCTCAGAGCGTTTGTTCAAGGACACACATACACACTCCTCTGCATCCTGCTTGCAGCAAGAGCAGAGGGAAGCAACTTTGTTTCTTTTTAGCCAGTTTTCAGCTCCTTTTCTCTGGGGGGAGATGGAGAGTTGAACTTTGTTTTCCTGGGACTTCGGGGGTTTTTTTTCCCTTCTTCTCTTCTTGACTCTTTCAACATCAGAGCACATTGGGAGAATTTTCTCCCGAGGTGGGGGCCCTGAATGTGGGCCCATGAGCCAGCTGCAAGGAGGAGGAGAGAGGCTACACCTACGGAAGTGTTGGGGTTCCTCCCCCCTGCCATGAGGTCATGGGAGAGGGGACCCTGGGGTAGAGGCATGGCCTGGGCACGGGGGTCTCCCTGCTCCCTGCTCACATGTGCCCTAACCCTGTTCAGCACTGCTTATTTTGTGTTGCCCTGTGCGAGGAGGGCCCTGGTTGTGCTGTGATTGCTCAGTTCTTTGGCAGTGCCCCGCCCATGTGGCTGGAGAAGAAAGAGCTCTGAAACTTCTCTCAAGAATCGCTCCCTGTTTCTTTGCACGGGCCTCGCTGTCTATGGATGTTTCAGGAGACCCCACCGAAACACAGAAGGACTCTCAAATTATCCCAGCTTTCTCTGCACAGCGAGAGCTTTTAATATTTAGCATTGCTATCCTTTTCCTGTGTGTTTGTTAAAAAAATAGTTTTTATCTCTTTCACTTTCTTCCCAGGAAAGTTCTTTTTTCCAAAAACCTGGTGGGGGAGGGCTGGGTGTAACCTGCCTTCTATCAGAGGATATTTTCCTCCACATTTGTCCAAACCGGCACAGCCTGTCCTTTCCTGGGTCTCTGTTGCAGATGGAAGCTGCTGGTGCCATTGTCAGCTTGAAGCCCTCTTTTGATGCAAGCAGATGTTGCCAGGTGTGTTCAGCAGCTGTTGCTCAATGCTTATGCCAAGCTATTGTGTTCCTCATGGAACCAAGGAGCCATTGTGACACTGCAGGGGCTGATGGCATCAAGGAGGCAATTGTGACAGTACAGAACCTCCTAGAAACAAGGCTCCATTGTGACACCGTGGGGAATCATGGAATCAAGGAGCCCATTGTGACACAGCCAGGCCGCATGGAACCAATGGTCCATGGTTACACTGCGGATTCAAGAAGAGCACGGTGACACCACGCAACATCATGGAACCATAGGTCCATTGTGACACAGCGGGGCCTCATGGAAACAAGGGGACCATTGTGGCAAAGCAGGGCCTAATGGAAGCCTGGAGAGCATTGTGACACTAAGGAAACTCCTGGAACCAAGATGACCACTGGCACATAATGGAACCTCATGGAAGCAAGCCTCCACAATGACTTTGGAGGGCCTCAGGGACCACAGGACCCATTGTGACACAGCAGGACCTGGTGGAACCAAGGAGCCTTTGTGATACTCCAGATCCACATGGAAGCCAGGGTGCACTGAGACACAGCGGGGCCTTGTTGGAACCAAAGACACCTCTGCAAAAAGCAGGCTAGCTCATAGAAGCAAGGAGTCCATTGTTACAACGTAAAAGCTATGGAAGCAAGGGACCATTGTGACACTGCGGGGCCTCATGGAACCAATTGTCCATGATGACAGTGCGGATCAAAGGAGACCATGGTGACACTGCGGAACCTGATGGAACCAAGGAGCCATTGTGACACAGTGGGGCCTCATGGAATCAAGGAGACCATTGTGACCCAGGTGTTGCATGGGAAGGCAAGGAGCCATTGTGCCACTTTGGGCTTCTTCCCTTGAGTTCTGCAGCTGGCTGTCCCAGCCCAGCGCACCATGTGCCACCTGCTCTCCTCAGGGCTCTGCCTGCACACAGCCCCAGGAGAAGTTTTCCTGTTTGCAAGGAAAGAATGGAAAAGCCTGAGCAGGTTTCCTAAACAACAAACCCCACTCAGGAGCCACATGCTCAGTACAGGCTGCCTGGAACGATGTCCCCTTTCTACAAGGGTCAGTGTGAGCAGGAATGATCTCTGGGAGCAGAATTCTTGGAGTCTTTCCACTGAATTCTCTGTTCCTTTGTCTTGGGGTGACTTTATCATGTGTATCCCCTATTGCTGCTCTATGCCCAGAAGTGAACTTTGTGCATTTCTGTGCCTTTCAACTGAGCCTGAGAGGGGGGAGAGGAAAAAAAACCGGACAAACTTCTCAGAGCGTTTGTTCAAGGACACACATACACACTCCTCTGCATCCTGCTTGCAGCAAGAGCAGAGGGAAGCAACTTTGTTTCTTTTTAGCCAGTTTTCAGCTCCTTTTCTCTGGGGGGAGATGGAGAGTTGAACTTTGTTTTCCTGGGACTTCGGGGGTTTTTTTTCCCTTCTTCTCTTCTTGACTCTTTCAACATCAGAGCACATTGGGAGAATTTTCTCCCGAGGTGGGGGCCCTGAATGTGGGCCCATGAGCCAGCTGCAAGGAGGAGGAGAGAGGCTACACCTACGGAAGTGTTGGGGTTCCTCCCCCCTGCCATGAGGTCATGGGAGAGGGGACCCTGGGGTAGAGGCATGGCCTGGGCACGGGGGTCTCCCTGCTCCCTGCTCACATGTGCCCTAACCCTGTTCAGCACTGCTTATTTTGTGTTGCCCTGTGCGAGGAGGGCCCTGGTTGTGCTGTGATTGCTCAGTTCTTTGGCAGTGCCCCGCCCATGTGGCTGGAGAAGAAAGAGCTCTGAAACTTCTCTCAAGAATCGCTCCCTGTTTCTTTGCACGGGCCTCGCTGTCTATGGATGTTTCAGGAGACCCCACCGAAACACAGAAGGACTCTCAAATTATCCCAGCTTTCTCTGCACAGCGAGAGCTTTTAATATTTAGCATTGCTATCCTTTTCCTGTGTGTTTGTTAAAAAAATAGTTTTTATCTCTTTCACTTTCTTCCCAGGAAAGTTCTTTTTTCCAAAAACCTGGTGGGGGAGGGCTGGGTGTAACCTGCCTTCTATCAGAGGATATTTTCCTCCACATTTGTCCAAACCGGCACAGCCTGTCCTTTCCTGGGTCTCTGTTGCAGATGGAAGCTGCTGGTGCCATTGTCAGCTTGAAGCCCTCTTTTGATGCAAGCAGATGTTGCCAGGTGTGTTCAGCAGCTGTTGCTCAATGCTTATGCCAAGCTATTGTGTTCCTCATGGAACCAAGGAGCCATTGTGACACTGCAGGGGCTGATGGCATCAAGGAGGCAATTGTGACAGTACAGAACCTCCTAGAAACAAGGCTCCATTGTGACACCGTGGGGAATCATGGAATCAAGGAGCCCATTGTGACACAGCCAGGCCGCATGGAACCAATGGTCCATGGTTACACTGCGGATTCAAGAAGAGCACGGTGACACCACGCAACATCATGGAACCATAGGTCCATTGTGACACAGCGGGGCCTCATGGAAACAAGGGGACCATTGTGGCAAAGCAGGGCCTAATGGAAGCCTGGAGAGCATTGTGACACTAAGGAAACTCCTGGAACCAAGATGACCACTGGCACATAATGGAACCTCATGGAAGCAAGCCTCCACAATGACTTTGGAGGGCCTCAGGGACCACAGGACCCATTGTGACACAGCAGGACCTGGTGGAACCAAGGAGCCTTTGTGATACTCCAGATCCACATGGAAGCCAGGGTGCAGAGACACAGCGGGGCCTTGTTGGAACCAAAGACACCTCTGCAAAAAGCAGGCTAGCTCATAGAAGCAAGGAGTCCATTGTTACAACGTAAAAGCTATGGAAGCAAGGGACCATTGTGACACTGCGGGGCCTCATGGAACCAATTGTCCATGATGACAGTGCGGATCAAAGGAGACCATGGTGACACTGCGGAACCTGATGGAACCAAGGAGCCATTGTGACACAGTGGGGCCTCATGGAATCAAGGAGACCATTGTGACCCAGGTGTTGCATGGGAAGGCAAGGAGCCATTGTGCCACTTTGGGCTTCTTCCCTTGAGCTCTGCAGCTGGCTGTCCCAGCCCAGCGCACCATGTGCCACCTGCTCTCCTCAGGGCTCTGCCTGCACATAGCCCCAGGAGAAGTTTTCCTGTTTGGAAGGAAAGAATGGAAAAGCCGGAGCAGGTTTCCTAAACAACAAACCCCACTCAGGAGCCACATGCTCAGTACAGGCTGCCTGGAACGATGTCCCCTTTCTACAAGGGTCAGTGTGAGCAGGAATGAATGATCTCTAGGAGCAGAATTCTCGGAGTCTTTCCACTGAATTCTCTGTCCCTGTGTCTTGGGGTGACTTTATCATGTGTATCCCCTATCGCTGCTCTATGCCCAGAAGTGAACTTTGTGCATTTCTGTGCCTTTCAACTGAGCCTGAGAGGGGGAAGAGGAAAAAAAAAACCGGACAAACTTCTCAGAGCGTTTGTTCAAGGACACACATACACACTCCTCTGCATCCTGCTTGCAGCAAGAGCAGAGGAAGCAACTTGGTTTCTTTTTAGCCAGTTTTCAGCTCCTTTTCTCTGGGGGGAGATGGAGAGTTGAACTTTGTTTTCCTGGGACTTCGGGGTTTTTTTTCCCCTTCTTCTCTTCTTGACTCTTTCAACATCAGAGCACATTGGGAGAATTTTCTCCCGAGGTGGGGGCCCTGAATGTGGGCCCATGAGCCAGCTGCAAGGAGGAGGAGAGAGACTACACCTACGGAAGTGTTGGGGTTCCTCCCCCCTGCCATGAGGTCATGGGAGAGGGGACCCTGGGGTAGAGGCATGGCCTGGGCACGGGGTCTCCCTGCTCCCTGCTCACATGTGCCCTAATCCTGTTCAGCACTGCTTATTTTGTGTTGCCTTGTGCGAGGAGGGCCCTGGTTGTTCCGTGATTGCTCAGTTCTTTGGCAGTGCCCCGCCCATGTGGCTGGAGAAGAAAGAGCTCTGAAACTTCTCTCAAGAATCGCTCCCTGTTTCTTTGCACGGGCCTCGCTGTCTATGGATGTTTCAGGAGACCCCACCGAAACACGGAAGGACTCTCAAATTATCCCAGGTTTCTCTGCACAGCGAGAGGTTTTAATATTTAGCATTGTTATCCTTTTCCTGTGTGTTTGTTAAAAAAATAGTTTTTATCTCTTTCACTTTCTTCCCAGGAAAGTTCTTTTTTCCAAAAACCTGGTGGGGGAGGGCTGGGTGTAACCTGCCTTCTATCAGAGGATATTTTCCTCCACATTTGTCCAAACCGGCACAGCCTGTCCTTTCCTGGGTCTCTGTTGCAGATGGAAGCTGCTGGTGCCATTGTCAGCTTGAAGCCCTCTTTTGATGCAAGCAGATGTTGCCAGGTGTGTTCAGCAGCTGTTGCTCAATGCTTATGCCAAGCTATTGTGTTCCTCATGGAACCAAGGAGCCATTGTGACACTGCAGGGGCTGATGGCATCAAGGAGGCAATTGTGACAGTACAGAACCTCCTAGAAACAAGGCTCCATTGTGACACCGTGGGGAATCATGGAATCAAGGAGCCCATTGTGACACGGCTGCATGGAACCAATGGTCCATGGTTACACGGCGGATTCAAGAAGAGCACGGTGACACCACGCAACATCACGGAACCATAGGTCCATTGTGACACAGCGGGGCCTCATGGAAACAAGGGGACCATTGTGGCAAAGCAGGGCCTAATGGAAGCCTGGAGAGCATTGTGACATTGTGGGGAATCATGGAAACATGGAGAGCATTGTGACACTAAGGAAACTCCTGGAACCAAGATGACCACTGGCACATAATGGAACCTCATGGAAGCAAGCCTCCACAATGACTTTGGAGGGCCTCAGGGACCACAGGACCCATTGTGACACAGCAGGACCTGGTGGAACCAAGGAGCCTTTGTGATACTCCAGATCCACATGGAAGCCAGGGTGCACTGAGACACAGCGGGGCCTTGTTGGAACCAAAGACACCTCTGCAAAAAGCAGGCTAGCTCATAGAAGCAAGGAGTCCATTGTTACAACGTAAAAGCTATGGAAGCAAGGGACCATTGTGACACTGCGGGGCCTCATGGAACCAATTGTCCATGATGACAGTGCGGATCAAAGGAGACCATGGTGACACTGCGGAACCTGATGGAACCAAGGAGCCATTGTGACACAGTGGGGCCTCATGGAATCAAGGAGACCATTGTGACCCAGGTGTTGCATGGGAAGGCAAGGAGCCATTGTGCCACTTTGGGCTTCTTCCCTTGAGCTCTACAGCTGGCTGTCCCAGCCCAGCGCACCATGTGCCACCTGCTCTCCTCAGGGCTCTGCCTGCACACAGCCCCAGGAGAAGTTTTCCTGTTTGCAAGGAAAGAATGGAAAAGCCTGAGCAGGTTTCCTAAACAACAAACCCCACTCAGGAGCCACATGCTCAGTACAGGCTGCCTGGAACGATGTCCCCTTTCTACAAGGGTCAGTGTGAGCAGGAATGATCTCTGGGAGCAGAATTCTCGGAGTCTTTCCACTGAATTCTCTGTTCCTTTGTCTTGGGGTGACTTTATCATGTGTATCCCCTATTGCTGCTCTATGCCCAGAAGTGAACTTTGTGCATTTCTGTGCCTTTCAACTGAGCCTGAGAGGGGGGAGAGGAAAAAAAACCGGACAAACTTCTCAGAGCGTTTGTTCAAGGACACACATACACACTCCTCTGCATCCTGCTTGCTGCAAGAGCAGAGGGAAGCAACTTTGTTTCTTTTTAGCCAGTTTTCAGCTCCTTTTCTCTGGGGGGAGATGGAGAGTTGAACTTTGTTTTCCTGGGACTTCGGGGGTTTTTTTTCCCTTCTTCTCTTCTTGACTCTTTCAACATCAGAGCACATTGGGAGAATTTTCTCCCGAGGTGGGGGCCCTGAATGTGGGCCCATGAGCCAGCTGCAAGGAGGAGGAGAGAGGCTACACCTACGGAAGTGTTGGGGTTCCTCCCCCCTGCCATGAGGTCATGGGAGAGGGGACCCTGGGGTAGAGGCATGGCCTGGGCACGGGGGTCTCCCTGCTCCCTGCTCACATGTGCCCTAACCCTGTTCAGCACTGCTTATTTTGTGTTGCCCTGTGCGAGGAGGGCCCTGGTTGTGCTGTGATTGCTCAGTTCTTTGGCAGTGCCCCGCCCATGTGGCTGGAGAAGAAAGAGCTCTGAAACTTCTCTCAAGAATCGCTCCCTGTTTCTTTGCACGGGCCTCGCTGTCTATGGATGTTTCAGGAGACCCCACCGAAACACAGAAGGACTCTCAAATTATCCCAGCTTTCTCTGCACAGCGAGAGCTTTTAATATTTAGCATTGCTATCCTTTTCCTGTGTGTTTGTTAAAAAAATAGTTTTTATCTCTTTCACTTTCTTCCCAGGAAAGTTCTTTTTTCCAAAAACCTGGTGGGGGAGGGCTGGGTGTAACCTGCCTTCTATCAGAGGATATTTTCCTCCACATTTGTCCAAACCGGCACAGCCTGTCCTTTCCTGGGTCTCTGTTGCAGATGGAAGCTGCTGGTGCCATTGTCAGCTTGAAGCCCTCTTTTGATGCAAGCAGATGTTGCCAGGTGTGTTCAGCAGCTGTTGCTCAATGCTTATGCCAAGCTATTGTGTTCCTCATGGAACCAAGGAGCCATTGTGACACTGCAGGGGCTGATGGCATCAAGGAGGCAATTGTGACAGTACAGAACCTCCTAGAAACAAGGCTCCATTGTGACACCGTGGGGAATCATGGAATCAAGGAGCCCATTGTGACACGGCTGCATGGAACCAATGGTCCATGGTTACACGGCGGATTCCAGAAGAGCACGGTGACACCACGCAACATCACGGAACCATAGGTCCATTGTGACACAGCGGGGCCTCATGGAAACAAGGGGACCATTGTGGCAAAGCAGGGCCTAATGGAAGCATGGAGGGCATTGTGACACTAAGGAAACTCCTGGAACCAAGATGACCACTGGCACATAATGGAACCTCATGGAAGCAAGCCTCCACGATGGTTTTGGAGGGCCTCAGGGACCACAGGACCCATTGTGACACAGCAGGACCTGGTGGAACCAAGGAGCCTTTGTGATACTCCAGATCCACATGGAAGCCAGGGTGCACTGAGACACAGCGGGGCCTTGTTGGAACCAAAGACACCTCTGCAAAAAGCAGGCTAGCTCATAGAAGCAAGGAGTCCTTTCTTACAACATCAAAGCTATGGAAGCAAGAGACCATTGTGACACTGCGGGGCCTCATGGAACCAATTGTCCATGATGACAATGCGGATCAAAGGAGACCATGGTGACACTGCGGAACCTGATGGAACCAAGGAGCCATTGTGACACAGTGGGGCCTCATGGAATCAAGGAGACCATTGTGACCCAGGTGTTGCATGGGAAGGCAAGGAGCCATTGTGACACTTTGGGCTTCTTCCCTTGAGCTCTGCAGCTGGCTGTCCCAGCCCAGCGCACCATGTGCCACCTGCTCTCCTCAGGGCTCTGCCTGCACACAGCCCCAGGAGAAGTTTTCCTGTTTGGAAGGAAAGAATGGAAAAGCCGGAGCAGGTTTCCTAAACAACAAACCCCACTCAGGAGCCACATGCTCAGTACAGGCTGCCTGGAACGATGTCCCCTTTCTACAAGGGTCAGTGTGAGCAGGAATGAATGATCTCTGGGAGCCGAATTCTCGGAGTCTTTCCACTGAATTCTCTCTCCCTGTGTCTTGGGGTGACTTTATCATGTGTATCCCCTATTGCTGCTCTATGCCCAGAAGTGAACTTTGTGCGTTTCTGTGCCTTTCAACTGAGCCTGAGAGGGGGGAGAGGAAAAAAACCGGACAAAGTTCTCAGAGCGTTTTTTCAAGGACACACATACACACTCCTCTGCATCCTGCTTGCAGCAAGAGCAGAGGAAGCAACTTGGTTTCTTTTTAGCCAGTTTTCAGCTCCTTTTCTCTGGGGGGAGATGGAGAGTTGAACTTTGTTTTCCTGGGACTTCGGGGGTTTTTTTTCCCTTCTTCTCTTCTTGACTCTTTCAACATCAGAGCACATTGGGAGAATTTTCTCCCGAGGTGGGGGCCCTGAATGTGGGCCCATGAGCCAGCTGCAAGGAGGAGGAGAGAGACTACACCTACGGAAGTGTTGGGGTTCCTCCCCCCTGCCATGAGGTCATGGGAGAGGGGACCCTGGGGTAGAGGCATGGCCTGGGCACGGGGGTCTCCCTGCTCCCTGCTCACATGTGCCCTAACCCTGTTCAGCACTGCTTATTTTGTGTTGCCCTGTGCGAGGAGGGCCCTGGTTGTGCTGTGATTGCTCAGTTCTTTGGCAGTGCCCCGCCCATGTGGCTGGAGAAGAAAGAGCTCTGAAACTTCTCTCAAGAATCGCTCCCTGTTTCTTTGCACGGGCCTCGCTGTCTATGGATGTTTCAGGAGACCCCACCGAAACACGGAAGGACTCTCAAATTATCCCAGCTTTCTCTGCACAGCGAGAGCTTTTAATATTTAGCATTGCTATCCTTTTCCTGTGTGTTTGTTAAAAAAATAGTTTTTATCTCTTTCACTTTCTTCCCAGGAAAGTTCTTTTTTCCAAAAACCTGGTGGGGGAGGGCTGGGTGTAACCTGCCTTCTATCAGAGGATATTTTCCTCCACATTTGTCCAAACCGGCACAGCCTGTCCTTTCCTGGGTCTCTGTTGCAGATGGAAGCTGCTGGTGCCATTGTCAGCTTGAAGCCCTCTTTTGATGCAAGCAGATGTTGCCAGGTGTGTTCAGCAGCTGTTGCTCAATGCTTATGCCAAGCTATTGTGTTCCTCATGGAACCAAGGAGCCATTGTGACACTGCAGGGGCTGATGGCATCAAGGAGGCAATTGTGACAGTACAGAACCTCCTAGAAACAAGGCTCCATTGTGACACCGTGGGGAATCATGGAATCAAGGAGCCCATTGTGACACGGCTGCATGGAACCAATGGTCCATGGTTACACTGCGGATTCAAGAAGAGCACGGTGACACCACGCAACATCATGGAACCATAGGTCCATTGTGACACAGCGGGGCCTCATGGAAACAAGGGGACCATTGTGGCAAAGCAGGGCCTAATGGAAGCCTGGAGAGCATTGTGACACTAAGGAAACTCCTGGAACCAAGATGACCACTGGCACATAATGGAACCTCATGGAAGCAAGCCTCCACAATGACTTTGGAGGGCCTCAGGGACCACAGGACCCATTGTGACACAGCAGGACCTGGTGGAACCAAGGAGCCTTTGTGATACTCCAGATCCACATGGAAGCCAGGGTGCACTGAGACACAGCGGGGCCTTGTTGGAACCAAAGACACCTCTGCAAAAAGCAGGCTAGCTCATAGAAGCAAGGAGTCCATTGTTACAACGTAAAAGCTATGGAAGCAAGGGACCATTGTGACACTGCGGGGCCTCATGGAACCAATTGTCCATGATGACAATGCGGATCAAAGGAGACCATGGTGACACTGCGGAACCTGATGGAACCAAGGAGCCATTGTGACACAGTGGGGCCTCATGGAATCAAGGAGACCATTGTGACCCAGGTGTTGCATGGGAAGGCAAGGAGCCATTGTGACACTTTGGGCTTCTTCCCTTGAGCTCTGCAGCTGGCTGTCCCAGCCCAGCGCACCATGTGCCACCTGCTCTCCTCAGGGCTCTGCCTGCACACAGCCCCAGGAGAAGTTTTCCTGTTTGCAAGGAAAGAATGGAAAAGCCGGAGCAGGTTTCCTAAACAACAAACCCCACTCAGGAGCCACATGCTCAGTACAGGCTGCCTGGAACGATGTCCCCTTTCTACAAGGGTCAGTGTGAGCAGGAATGAATGATCTCTGGGAGCAGAATTCTCGGAGTCTTTCCACTGAATTCTCTGTCCCTGTGTCTTGGGGTGACTTTATCGTGTGTATCCCCTATCGCTGCTCTATGCCCAGAAGTGAACTTTGTGCATTTCTGTGCCTTTCAACTTAGCCTGAGAGGGGGGAGAGGAAAAAAAAAACCGGACAAACTTCTCAGAGCGTTTGTTCAAGGACACACATACACACTCCTCTGCATCCTGCTTGCAGCAAGAGCAGAGGAAGCAACTTGGTTTCTTTTTTGCCAGTTTTCAGCTCCTTTTCTCTGGGGGGAGATGGAGAGTTGAACTTTGTTTTCCTGGGACTTCGGGGGTTTTTTTCCCCTTCTTCTCTTCTTGACTCTTTCAACATCAGAGCACATTGGGAGAATTTTCTCCCGAGGTGGGGGCCCTGAATGTGGGCCCATGAGCCAGCTGCAAGGAGGAGGAGAGAGACTACACCTACGGAAGTGTTGGGGTTCCTCCCCCCTGCCATGAGGTCATGGGAGAGGGGACCCTGGGGTAGAGGCATGGCCTGGGCACGGGGGTCTCCCTGCTCCCTGCTCACATGGGCCCTAATCCTGTTCAGCACTGCTTATTTTGTGTTGCCCTGTGCGAGGAGGGCCCTGGTTGTGCTGTGATTGCTCAGTTCTTTGGCAGTGCCCCGCCCATGTGGCTGGAGAAGAAAGAGCTCTGAAACTTCTCTCAAGAATCGCTCCCTGTTTCTTTGCACGGGCCTCGCTGTCTATGGATGTTTCAGGAGACCCCACCGAAACACGGAAGGACTCTCAAATTATCCCAGGTTTCTCTGCACAGCGAGAGGTTTTAATATTTAGCATTGCTATCCTTTTCCTGTGTGTTTGTTAAAAAAATAGTTTTTATCTCTTTCACTTTCTTCCCAGGAAAGTTCTTTTTTCCAAAAACCTGGTGGGGGAGGGCTGGGTGTAACCTGCCTTCTATCAGAGGATATTTTCCTCCACATTTGTCCAAACCGGCACAGCCTGTCCTTTCCTGGGTCTCTGTTGCAGATGGAAGCTGCTGGTGCCATTGTCAGCTTGAAGCCCTCTTTTGATGCAAGCAGATGTTGCCAGGTGTGTTCAGCAGCTGTTGCTCAATGCTTATGCCAAGCTATTGTGTTCCTCATGGAACCAAGGAGCCATTGTGACACTGCAGGGGCTGATGGCATCAAGGAGGCAATTGTGACAGTACAGAACCTCCTAGAAACAAGGCTCCATTGTGACACCGTGGGGAATCATGGAATCAAGGAGCCCATTGTGACACGGCTGCATGGAACCAATGGTCCATGGTTACACGGCGGATTCAAGAAGAGCACGGTGACACCACGCAACATCACGGAACCATAGTTCCATTGTGACACAGCGGGGCCTGATGGAAACAAGGGTACCATTGTGGCAAAGCAGGGCCTAATGGAAGCCTGGAGAGCATTGTGACATTGTGGGGAATCATGGAAACATGGAGAGCATTGTGACACTAAGGAAACTCCTGGAACCAAGATGACCACTGGCACATAATGGAACCTCATGGAAGCAAGCCTCCACAATGACTTTGGAGGGCCTCAGGGACCACAGGACCCATTGTGACACAGCAGGACCTGGTGGAACCAAGGAGCCTTTGTGATACTCCAGATCCACATGGAAGCCAGGGTGCAGAGACACAGCGGGGCCTTGTTGGAACCAAAGACACCTCTGCAAAAAGCAGGCTAGCTCATAGAAGCAAGGAGTCCATTGTTACAACGTAAAAGCTATGGAAGCAAGGGACCATTGTGACACTGCGGGGCCTCATGGAACCAATTGTCCATGATGACAGTGCGGATCAAAGGAGACCATGGTGACACTGCGGAACCTGATGGAACCAAGGAGCCATTGTGACACAGTGGGGCCTCATGGAATCAAGGAGACCATTGTGACCCAGGTGTTGCATGGGAAGGCAAGGAGCCATTGTGACACTTTGGGCTTCTTCCCTTGAGCTCTGCAGCTGGCTGTCCCAGCCCAGCGCACCATGTGCCACCTGCTCTCCTCAGGGCTCTGCCTGCACACAGCCCCAGGAGAAGTTTTCCTGTTTGGAAGGAAAGAATGGAAAAGCCGGAGCAGGTTTCCTAAACAACAAACCCCACTCAGGAGCCACATGCTCAGTACAGGCTGCCTGGAACGATGTCCCCTTTCTACAAGGGTCAGTGTGAGCAGGAATGAATGATCTCTGGGAGCCGAATTCTCGGAGTCTTTCCACTGAATTCTCTCTCCCTGTGTCTTGGGGTGACTTTATCATGTGTATCCCCTATTGCTGCTCTATGCCCAGAAGTGAACTTTGTGCGTTTCTGTGCCTTTCAACTGAGCCTGAGAGGGGGGAGAGGAAAAAAACCGGACAAAGTTCTCAGAGCGTTTTTTCAAGGACACACATACACACTCCTCTGCATCCTGCTTGCAGCAAGAGCAGAGGAAGCAACTTGGTTTCTTTTTAGCCAGTTTTCAGCTCCTTTTCTCTGGGGGGAGATGGAGAGTTGAACTTTGTTTTCCTGGGACTTCGGGGGTTTTTTTTCCCTTCTTCTCTTCTTGACTCTTTCAACATCAGAGCACATTGGGAGAATTTTCTCCCGAGGTGGGGGCCCTGAATGTGGGCCCATGAGCCAGCTGCAAGGAGGAGGAGAGAGACTACACCTACGGAAGTGTTGGGGTTCCTCCCCCCTGCCATGAGGTCATGGGAGAGGGGACCCTGGGGTAGAGGCATGGCCTGGGCACGGGGGTCTCCCTGCTCCCTGCTCACATGTGCCCTAACCCTGTTCAGCACTGCTTATTTTGTGTTGCCCTGTGCGAGGAGGGCCCTGGTTGTGCTGTGATTGCTCAGTTCTTTGGCAGTGCCCCGCCCATGTGGCTGGAGAAGAAAGAGCTCTGAAACTTCTCTCAAGAATCGCTCCCTGTTTCTTTGCACGGGCCTCGCTGTCTATGGATGTTTCAGGAGACCCCACCGAAACACGGAAGGACTCTCAAATTATCCCAGGTTTCTCTGCACAGCGAGAGCTTTTAATATTTAGCATTGCTATCCTTTTCCTGAGTGTTTGTTAAAAAAATAGTTTTTATCTCTTTCACTTTCTTCCCAGGAAAGTTCTTTTTTCCAAAAACCTGGTGGGGGAGGGCTGGGTGTAACCTGCCTTCTATCAGAGGATATTTTCCTCCACATTTGTCCAAACCGGCACAGCCTGTCCTTTCCTGGGTCTCTGTTGCAGATGGAAGCTGCTGGTGCCATTGTCAGCTTGAAGCCCTCTTTTGATGCAAGCAGATGTTGCCAGGTGTGTTCAGCAGCTGTTGCTCAATGCTTATGCCAAGCTATTGTGTTCCTCATGGAACCAAGGAGCCATTGTGACACTGCAGGGGCTGATGGCATCAAGGAGGCAATTGTGACAGTACAGAACCTCCTAGAAACAAGGCTCCATTGTGACACCGTGGGGAATCATGGAATCAAGGAGCCCATTGTGACACGGCTGCATGGAACCAATGGTCCATGGTTACACGGCGGATTCAAGAAGAGCACGGTGACACCACGCAACATCACGGAACCATAGTTCCATTGTGACACAGCGGGGCCTCATGGAAACAAGGGGACCATTGTGGCAAAGCAGGGCCTAATGGAAGCCTGGAGAGCATTGTGACATTGTGGGGAATCATGGAAACATGGAGAGCATTGTGACACTAAGGAAACTCCTGGAACCAAGATGACCACTGGCACATAATGGAACCTCATGGAAGCAAGCCTCCACAATGACTTTGGAGGGCCTCAGGGACCACAGGACCCATTGTGACACAGCAGGACCTGGTGGAACCAAGGAGCCTTTGTGATACTCCAGATCCACATGGAAGCCAGGGTGCAGAGACACAGCGGGGCCTTGTTGGAACCAAAGACACCTCTGCAAAAAGCAGGCTAGCTCATAGAAGCAAGGAGTCCATTGTTACAACGTAAAAGCTATGGAAGCAAGGGACCATTGTGACACTGCGGGGCCTCATGGAACCAATTGTCCATGATGACAGTGCGGATCAAAGGAGACCATGGTGACACTGCGGAACCTGATGGAACCAAGGAGCCATTGTGACACAGTGGGGCCTCATGGAATCAAGGAGACCATTGTGACCCAGGTGTTGCATGGGAAGGCAAGGAGCCATTGTGACACTTTGGGCTTCTTCCCTTGAGCTCTGCAGCTGGCTGTCCCAGCCCAGCGCACCATGTGCCACCTGCTCTCCTCAGGGCTCTGCCTGCACATAGCCCCAGGAGAAGTTTTCCTGTTTGGAAGGAAAGAATGGAAAAGCCGGAGCAGGTTTCCTAAACAACAAACCCCACTCAGGAGCCACATGCTCAGTACAGGCTGCCTGGAACGATGTCCCCTTTCTACAAGGGTCAGTGTGAGCAGGAATGAATGATCTCTAGGAGCAGAATTCTCGGAGTCTTTCCACTGAATTCTCTGTCCCTGTGTCTTGGGGTGACTTTATCATGTGTATCCCCTATCGCTGCTCTATGCCCAGAAGTGAACTTTGTGCATTTCTGTGCCTTTCAACTGAGCCTGAGAGGGGGAAGAGGAAAAAAAAAACCGGACAAACTTCTCAGAGCGTTTGTTCAAGGACACACATACACACTCCTCTGCATCCTGCTTGCAGCAAGAGCAGAGGAAGCAACTTGGTTTCTTTTTAGCCAGTTTTCAGCTCCTTTTCTCTGGGGGGAGATGGAGAGTTGAACTTTGTTTTCCTGGGACTTCGGGGTTTTTTTTCCCCTTCTTCTCTTCTTGACTCTTTCAACATCAGAGCACATTGGGAGAATTTTCTCCCGAGGTGGGGGCCCTGAATGTGGGCCCATGAGCCAGCTGCAAGGAGGAGGAGAGAGACTACACCTACGGAAGTGTTGGGGTTCCTCCCCCCTGCCATGAGGTCATGGGAGAGGGGACCCTGGGGTAGAGGCATGGCCTGGGCACGGGGTCTCCCTGCTCCCTGCTCACATGTGCCCTAATCCTGTTCAGCACTGCTTATTTTGTGTTGCCTTGTGCGAGGAGGGCCCTGGTTGTTCCGTGATTGCTCAGTTCTTTGGCAGTGCCCCGCCCATGTGGCTGGAGAAGAAAGAGCTCTGAAACTTCTCTCAAGAATCGCTCCCTGTTTCTTTGCACGGGCCTCGCTGTCTATGGATGTTTCAGGAGACCCCACCGAAACACGGAAGGACTCTCAAATTATCCCAGGTTTCTCTGCACAGCGAGAGGTTTTAATATTTAGCATTGTTATCCTTTTCCTGTGTGTTTGTTAAAAAAATAGTTTTTATCTCTTTCACTTTCTTCCCAGGAAAGTTCTTTTTTCCAAAAACCTGGTGGGGGAGGGCTGGGTGTAACCTGCCTTCTATCAGAGGATATTTTCCTCCACATTTGTCCAAACCGGCACAGCCTGTCCTTTCCTGGGTCTCTGTTGCAGATGGAAGCTGCTGGTGCCATTGTCAGCTTGAAGCCCTCTTTTGATGCAAGCAGATGTTGCCAGGTGTGTTCAGCAGCTGTTGCTCAATGCTTATGCCAAGCTATTGTGTTCCTCATGGAACCAAGGAGCCATTGTGACACTGCAGGGGCTGATGGCATCAAGGAGGCAATTGTGACAGTACAGAACCTCCTAGAAACAAGGCTCCATTGTGACACCGTGGGGAATCATGGAATCAAGGAGCCCATTGTGACACGGCTGCATGGAACCAATGGTCCATGGTTACACGGCGGATTCAAGAAGAGCACGGTGACACCACGCAACATCACGGAACCATAGGTCCATTGTGACACAGCGGGGCCTCATGGAAACAAGGGGACCATTGTGGCAAAGCAGGGCCTAATGGAAGCCTGGAGAGCATTGTGACATTGTGGGGAATCATGGAAACATGGAGAGCATTGTGACACTAAGGAAACTCCTGGAACCAAGATGACCACTGGCACATAATGGAACCTCATGGAAGCAAGCCTCCACAATGACTTTGGAGGGCCTCAGGGACCACAGGACCCATTGTGACACAGCAGGACCTGGTGGAACCAAGGAGCCTTTGTGATACTCCAGATCCACATGGAAGCCAGGGTGCACTGAGACACAGCGGGGCCTTGTTGGAACCAAAGACACCTCTGCAAAAAGCAGGCTAGCTCATAGAAGCAAGGAGTCCATTGTTACAACGTAAAAGCTATGGAAGCAAGGGACCATTGTGACACTGCGGGGCCTCATGGAACCAATTGTCCATGATGACAGTGCGGATCAAAGGAGACCATGGTGACACTGCGGAACCTGATGGAACCAAGGAGCCATTGTGACACAGTGGGGCCTCATGGAATCAAGGAGACCATTGTGACCCAGGTGTTGCATGGGAAGGCAAGGAGCCATTGTGCCACTTTGGGCTTCTTCCCTTGAGCTCTACAGCTGGCTGTCCCAGCCCAGCGCACCATGTGCCACCTGCTCTCCTCAGGGCTCTGCCTGCACACAGCCCCAGGAGAAGTTTTCCTGTTTGCAAGGAAAGAATGGAAAAGCCTGAGCAGGTTTCCTAAACAACAAACCCCACTCAGGAGCCACATGCTCAGTACAGGCTGCCTGGAACGATGTCCCCTTTCTACAAGGGTCAGTGTGAGCAGGAATGATCTCTGGGAGCAGAATTCTCGGAGTCTTTCCACTGAATTCTCTGTTCCTTTGTCTTGGGGTGACTTTATCATGTGTATCCCCTATTGCTGCTCTATGCCCAGAAGTGAACTTTGTGCATTTCTGTGCCTTTCAACTGAGCCTGAGAGGGGGGAGAGGAAAAAAAACCGGACAAACTTCTCAGAGCGTTTGTTCAAGGACACACATACACACTCCTCTGCATCCTGCTTGCTGCAAGAGCAGAGGGAAGCAACTTTGTTTCTTTTTAGCCAGTTTTCAGCTCCTTTTCTCTGGGGGGAGATGGAGAGTTGAACTTTGTTTTCCTGGGACTTCGGGGGTTTTTTTTCCCTTCTTCTCTTCTTGACTCTTTCAACATCAGAGCACATTGGGAGAATTTTCTCCCGAGGTGGGGGCCCTGAATGTGGGCCCATGAGCCAGCTGCAAGGAGGAGGAGAGAGGCTACACCTACGGAAGTGTTGGGGTTCCTCCCCCCTGCCATGAGGTCATGGGAGAGGGGACCCTGGGGTAGAGGCATGGCCTGGGCACGGGGGTCTCCCTGCTCCCTGCTCACATGTGCCCTAACCCTGTTCAGCACTGCTTATTTTGTGTTGCCCTGTGCGAGGAGGGCCCTGGTTGTGCTGTGATTGCTCAGTTCTTTGGCAGTGCCCCGCCCATGTGGCTGGAGAAGAAAGAGCTCTGAAACTTCTCTCAAGAATCGCTCCCTGTTTCTTTGCACGGGCCTCGCTGTCTATGGATGTTTCAGGAGACCCCACCGAAACACAGAAGGACTCTCAAATTATCCCAGCTTTCTCTGCACAGCGAGAGCTTTTAATATTTAGCATTGCTATCCTTTTCCTGTGTGTTTGTTAAAAAAATAGTTTTTATCTCTTTCACTTTCTTCCCAGGAAAGTTCTTTTTTCCAAAAACCTGGTGGGGGAGGGCTGGGTGTAACCTGCCTTCTATCAGAGGATATTTTCCTCCACATTTGTCCAAACCGGCACAGCCTGTCCTTTCCTGGGTCTCTGTTGCAGATGGAAGCTGCTGGTGCCATTGTCAGCTTGAAGCCCTCTTTTGATGCAAGCAGATGTTGCCAGGTGTGTTCAGCAGCTGTTGCTCAATGCTTATGCCAAGCTATTGTGTTCCTCATGGAACCAAGGAGCCATTGTGACACTGCAGGGGCTGATGGCATCAAGGAGGCAATTGTGACAGTACAGAACCTCCTAGAAACAAGGCTCCATTGTGACACCGTGGGGAATCATGGAATCAAGGAGCCCATTGTGACACGGCTGCATGGAACCAATGGTCCATGGTTACACGGCGGATTCCAGAAGAGCACGGTGACACCACGCAACATCACGGAACCATAGGTCCATTGTGACACAGCGGGGCCTCATGGAAACAAGGGGACCATTGTGGCAAAGCAGGGCCTAATGGAAGCATGGAGGGCATTGTGACACTAAGGAAACTCCTGGAACCAAGATGACCACTGGCACATAATGGAACCTCATGGAAGCAAGCCTCCACGATGGTTTTGGAGGGCCTCAGGGACCACAGGACCCATTGTGACACAGCAGGACCTGGTGGAACCAAGGAGCCTTTGTGATACTCCAGATCCACATGGAAGCCAGGGTGCACTGAGACACAGCGGGGCCTTGTTGGAACCAAAGACACCTCTGCAAAAAGCAGGCTAGCTCATAGAAGCAAGGAGTCCTTTCTTACAACATCAAAGCTATGGAAGCAAGAGACCATTGTGACACTGCGGGGCCTCATGGAACCAATTGTCCATGATGACAATGCGGATCAAAGGAGACCATGGTGACACTGCGGAACCTGATGGAACCAAGGAGCCATTGTGACACAGTGGGGCCTCATGGAATCAAGGAGACCATTGTGACCCAGGTGTTGCATGGGAAGGCAAGGAGCCATTGTGACACTTTGGGCTTCTTCCCTTGAGCTCTGCAGCTGGCTGTCCCAGCCCAGCGCACCATGTGCCACCTGCTCTCCTCAGGGCTCTGCCTGCACACAGCCCCAGGAGAAGTTTTCCTGTTTGGAAGGAAAGAATGGAAAAGCCGGAGCAGGTTTCCTAAACAACAAACCCCACTCAGGAGCCACATGCTCAGTACAGGCTGCCTGGAACGATGTCCCCTTTCTACAAGGGTCAGTGTGAGCAGGAATGAATGATCTCTGGGAGCCGAATTCTCGGAGTCTTTCCACTGAATTCTCTCTCCCTGTGTCTTGGGGTGACTTTATCATGTGTATCCCCTATTGCTGCTCTATGCCCAGAAGTGAACTTTGTGCGTTTCTGTGCCTTTCAACTGAGCCTGAGAGGGGGGAGAGGAAAAAAACCGGACAAAGTTCTCAGAGCGTTTTTTCAAGGACACACATACACACTCCTCTGCATCCTGCTTGCAGCAAGAGCAGAGGAAGCAACTTGGTTTCTTTTTAGCCAGTTTTCAGCTCCTTTTCTCTGGGGGGAGATGGAGAGTTGAACTTTGTTTTCCTGGGACTTCGGGGGTTTTTTTTCCCTTCTTCTCTTCTTGACTCTTTCAACATCAGAGCACATTGGGAGAATTTTCTCCCGAGGTGGGGGCCCTGAATGTGGGCCCATGAGCCAGCTGCAAGGAGGAGGAGAGAGACTACACCTACGGAAGTGTTGGGGTTCCTCCCCCCTGCCATGAGGTCATGGGAGAGGGGACCCTGGGGTAGAGGCATGGCCTGGGCACGGGGGTCTCCCTGCTCCCTGCTCACATGTGCCCTAACCCTGTTCAGCACTGCTTATTTTGTGTTGCCCTGTGCGAGGAGGGCCCTGGTTGTGCTGTGATTGCTCAGTTCTTTGGCAGTGCCCCGCCCATGTGGCTGGAGAAGAAAGAGCTCTGAAACTTCTCTCAAGAATCGCTCCCTGTTTCTTTGCACGGGCCTCGCTGTCTATGGATGTTTCAGGAGACCCCACCGAAACACGGAAGGACTCTCAAATTATCCCAGCTTTCTCTGCACAGCGAGAGCTTTTAATATTTAGCATTGCTATCCTTTTCCTGTGTGTTTGTTAAAAAAATAGTTTTTATCTCTTTCACTTTCTTCCCAGGAAAGTTCTTTTTTCCAAAAACCTGGTGGGGGAGGGCTGGGTGTAACCTGCCTTCTATCAGAGGATATTTTCCTCCACATTTGTCCAAACCGGCACAGCCTGTCCTTTCCTGGGTCTCTGTTGCAGATGGAAGCTGCTGGTGCCATTGTCAGCTTGAAGCCCTCTTTTGATGCAAGCAGATGTTGCCAGGTGTGTTCAGCAGCTGTTGCTCAATGCTTATGCCAAGCTATTGTGTTCCTCATGGAACCAAGGAGCCATTGTGACACTGCAGGGGCTGATGGCATCAAGGAGGCAATTGTGACAGTACAGAACCTCCTAGAAACAAGGCTCCATTGTGACACCGTGGGGAATCATGGAATCAAGGAGCCCATTGTGACACGGCTGCATGGAACCAATGGTCCATGGTTACACTGCGGATTCAAGAAGAGCACGGTGACACCACGCAACATCATGGAACCATAGGTCCATTGTGACACAGCGGGGCCTCATGGAAACAAGGGGACCATTGTGGCAAAGCAGGGCCTAATGGAAGCCTGGAGAGCATTGTGACACTAAGGAAACTCCTGGAACCAAGATGACCACTGGCACATAATGGAACCTCATGGAAGCAAGCCTCCACAATGACTTTGGAGGGCCTCAGGGACCACAGGACCCATTGTGACACAGCAGGACCTGGTGGAACCAAGGAGCCTTTGTGATACTCCAGATCCACATGGAAGCCAGGGTGCACTGAGACACAGCGGGGCCTTGTTGGAACCAAAGACACCTCTGCAAAAAGCAGGCTAGCTCATAGAAGCAAGGAGTCCATTGTTACAACGTAAAAGCTATGGAAGCAAGGGACCATTGTGACACTGCGGGGCCTCATGGAACCAATTGTCCATGATGACAATGCGGATCAAAGGAGACCATGGTGACACTGCGGAACCTGATGGAACCAAGGAGCCATTGTGACACAGTGGGGCCTCATGGAATCAAGGAGACCATTGTGACCCAGGTGTTGCATGGGAAGGCAAGGAGCCATTGTGACACTTTGGGCTTCTTCCCTTGAGCTCTGCAGCTGGCTGTCCCAGCCCAGCGCACCATGTGCCACCTGCTCTCCTCAGGGCTCTGCCTGCACACAGCCCCAGGAGAAGTTTTCCTGTTTGCAAGGAAAGAATGGAAAAGCCGGAGCAGGTTTCCTAAACAACAAACCCCACTCAGGAGCCACATGCTCAGTACAGGCTGCCTGGAACGATGTCCCCTTTCTACAAGGGTCAGTGTGAGCAGGAATGAATGATCTCTGGGAGCAGAATTCTCGGAGTCTTTCCACTGAATTCTCTGTCCCTGTGTCTTGGGGTGACTTTATCGTGTGTATCCCCTATCGCTGCTCTATGCCCAGAAGTGAACTTTGTGCATTTCTGTGCCTTTCAACTTAGCCTGAGAGGGGGGAGAGGAAAAAAAAAACCGGACAAACTTCTCAGAGCGTTTGTTCAAGGACACACATACACACTCCTCTGCATCCTGCTTGCAGCAAGAGCAGAGGAAGCAACTTGGTTTCTTTTTTGCCAGTTTTCAGCTCCTTTTCTCTGGGGGGAGATGGAGAGTTGAACTTTGTTTTCCTGGGACTTCGGGGGTTTTTTTCCCCTTCTTCTCTTCTTGACTCTTTCAACATCAGAGCACATTGGGAGAATTTTCTCCCGAGGTGGGGGCCCTGAATGTGGGCCCATGAGCCAGCTGCAAGGAGGAGGAGAGAGACTACACCTACGGAAGTGTTGGGGTTCCTCCCCCCTGCCATGAGGTCATGGGA
This sequence comes from Aphelocoma coerulescens, assembly GCF_041296385.1. NCBI lineage: Eukaryota > Metazoa > Chordata > Aves > Passeriformes > Corvidae > Aphelocoma > Aphelocoma coerulescens. Next base: position 25,750 of record NW_027183927.1, read on the forward strand.
GAGGGGACCCTGGGGTAGAGGCATGGCCTGGGCACGGGGGTCTCCCTGCTCCCTGCTCACATGGGCCCTAATCCTGTTCAGCACTGCTTATTTTGTGTTGCCCTGTGCGAGGAGGGCCCTGGTTGTGCTGTGATTGCTCAGTTCTTTGGCAGTGCCCCGCCCATGTGGCTGGAGAAGAAAGAGCTCTGAAACTTCTCTCAAGAATCGCTCCCTGTTTCTTTGCACGGGCCTCGCTGTCTATGGATGTTTCAGGAGACCCCACCGAAACACGGAAGGACTCTCAAATTATCCCAGGTTTCTCTGCACAGCGAGAGGTTTTAATATTTAGCATTGCTATCCTTTTCCTGTGTGTTTGTTAAAAAAATAGTTTTTATCTCTTTCACTTTCTTCCCAGGAAAGTTCTTTTTTCCAAAAACCTGGTGGGGGAGGGCTGGGTGTAACCTGCCTTCTATCAGAGGATATTTTCCTCCACATTTGTCCAAACCGGCACAGCCTGTCCTTTCCTGGGTCTCTGTTGCAGATGGAAGCTGCTGGTGCCATTGTCAGCTTGAAGCCCTCTTTTGATGCAAGCAGATGTTGCCAGGTGTGTTCAGCAGCTGTTGCTCAATGCTTATGCCAAGCTATTGTGTTCCTCATGGAACCAAGGAGCCATTGTGACACTGCAGGGGCTGATGGCATCAAGGAGGCAATTGTGACAGTACAGAACCTCCTAGAAACAAGGCTCCATTGTGACACCGTGGGGAATCATGGAATCAAGGAGCCCATTGTGACACGGCTGCATGGAACCAATGGTCCATGGTTACACGGCGGATTCAAGAAGAGCACGGTGACACCACGCAACATCACGGAACCATAGTTCCATTGTGACACAGCGGGGCCTGATGGAAACAAGGGTACCATTGTGGCAAAGCAGGGCCTAATGGAAGCCTGGAGAGCATTGTGACATTGTGGGGAATCATGGAAACATGGAGAGCATTGTGACACTAAGGAAACTCCTGGAACCAAGATGACCACTGGCACATAATGGAACCTCATGGAAGCAAGCCTCCACAATGACTTTGGAGGGCCTCAGGGACCACAGGACCCATTGTGACACAGCAGGACCTGGTGGAACCAAGGAGCCTTTGTGATACTCCAGATCCACATGGAAGCCAGGGTGCAGAGACACAGCGGGGCCTTGTTGGAACCAAAGACACCTCTGCAAAAAGCAGGCTAGCTCATAGAAGCAAGGAGTCCATTGTTACAACGTAAAAGCTATGGAAGCAAGGGACCATTGTGACACTGCGGGGCCTCATGGAACCAATTGTCCATGATGACAGTGCGGATCAAAGGAGACCATGGTGACACTGCGGAACCTGATGGAACCAAGGAGCCATTGTGACACAGTGGGGCCTCATGGAATCAAGGAGACCATTGTGACCCAGGTGTTGCATGGGAAGGCAAGGAGCCATTGTGACACTTTGGGCTTCTTCCCTTGAGCTCTGCAGCTGGCTGTCCCAGCCCAGCGCACCATGTGCCACCTGCTCTCCTCAGGGCTCTGCCTGCACACAGCCCCAGGAGAAGTTTTCCTGTTTGGAAGGAAAGAATGGAAAAGCCGGAGCAGGTTTCCTAAACAACAAACCCCACTCAGGAGCCACATGCTCAGTACAGGCTGCCTGGAACGATGTCCCCTTTCTACAAGGGTCAGTGTGAGCAGGAATGAATGATCTCTGGGAGCCGAATTCTCGGAGTCTTTCCACTGAATTCTCTCTCCCTGTGTCTTGGGGTGACTTTATCATGTGTATCCCCTATTGCTGCTCTATGCCCAGAAGTGAACTTTGTGCGTTTCTGTGCCTTTCAACTGAGCCTGAGAGGGGGGAGAGGAAAAAAACCGGACAAAGTTCTCAGAGCGTTTTTTCAAGGACACACATACACACTCCTCTGCATCCTGCTTGCAGCAAGAGCAGAGGAAGCAACTTGGTTTCTTTTTAGCCAGTTTTCAGCTCCTTTTCTCTGGGGGGAGATGGAGAGTTGAACTTTGTTTTCCTGGGACTTCGGGGGTTTTTTTTCCCTTCTTCTCTTCTTGACTCTTTCAACATCAGAGCACATTGGGAGAATTTTCTCCCGAGGTGGGGGCCCTGAATGTGGGCCCATGAGCCAGCTGCAAGGAGGAGGAGAGAGACTACACCTACGGAAGTGTTGGGGTTCCTCCCCCCTGCCATGAGGTCATGGGAGAGGGGACCCTGGGGTAGAGGCATGGCCTGGGCACGGGGGTCTCCCTGCTCCCTGCTCACATGTGCCCTAACCCTGTTCAGCACTGCTTATTTTGTGTTGCCCTGTGCGAGGAGGGCCCTGGTTGTGCTGTGATTGCTCAGTTCTTTGGCAGTGCCCCGCCCATGTGGCTGGAGAAGAAAGAGCTCTGAAACTTCTCTCAAGAATCGCTCCCTGTTTCTTTGCACGGGCCTCGCTGTCTATGGATGTTTCAGGAGACCCCACCGAAACACGGAAGGACTCTCAAATTATCCCAGGTTTCTCTGCACAGCGAGAGCTTTTAATATTTAGCATTGCTATCCTTTTCCTGAGTGTTTGTTAAAAAAATAGTTTTTATCTCTTTCACTTTCTTCCCAGGAAAGTTCTTTTTTCCAAAAACCTGGTGGGGGAGGGCTGGGTGTAACCTGCCTTCTATCAGAGGATATTTTCCTCCACATTTGTCCAAACCGGCACAGCCTGTCCTTTCCTGGGTCTCTGTTGCAGATGGAAGCTGCTGGTGCCATTGTCAGCTTGAAGCCCTCTTTTGATGCAAGCAGATGTTGCCAGGTGTGTTCAGCAGCTGTTGCTCAATGCTTATGCCAAGCTATTGTGTTCCTCATGGAACCAAGGAGCCATTGTGACACTGCAGGGGCTGATGGCATCAAGGAGGCAATTGTGACAGTACAGAACCTCCTAGAAACAAGGCTCCATTGTGACACCGTGGGGAATCATGGAATCAAGGAGCCCATTGTGACACGGCTGCATGGAACCAATGGTCCATGGTTACACGGCGGATTCAAGAAGAGCACGGTGACACCACGCAACATCACGGAACCATAGTTCCATTGTGACACAGCGGGGCCTCATGGAAACAAGGGGACCATTGTGGCAAAGCAGGGCCTAATGGAAGCCTGGAGAGCATTGTGACATTGTGGGGAATCATGGAAACATGGAGAGCATTGTGACACTAAGGAAACTCCTGGAACCAAGATGACCACTGGCACATAATGGAACCTCATGGAAGCAAGCCTCCACAATGACTTTGGAGGGCCTCAGGGACCACAGGACCCATTGTGACACAGCAGGACCTGGTGGAACCAAGGAGCCTTTGTGATACTCCAGATCCACATGGAAGCCAGGGTGCACTGAGACACAGCGGGGCCTTGTTGGAACCAAAGACACCTCTGCAAAAAGCAGGCTAGCTCATAGAAGCAAGGAGTCCATTGTTACAACGTAAAAGCTATGCAACCAAGGGACCATTGTGACACTGCGGGGCCTCATGGAACCAATTGTCCATGATGACAGTGCGGATCAAAGGAGACCATGGTGACACTGCGGAACCTGATGGAACCAAGGAGCCATTGTGACACAGTGGGGCCTCATGGAATCAAGGAGACCATTGTGACCCAGGTGTTGCATGGGAAGGCAAGGAGCCATTGTGACACTTTGGGCTTCTTCCCTTGAGCTCTGCAGCTGGCTGTCCCAGCCCAGCGCACCATGTGCCACCTGCTCTCCTCAGGGCTCTGCCTGCACATAGCCCCAGGAGAAGTTTTCCTGTTTGGAAGGAAAGAATGGAAAAGCCGGAGCAGGTTTCCTAAACAACAAACCCCACTCAGGAGCCACATGCTCAGTACAGGCTGCCTGGAACGATGTCCCCTTTCTACAAGGGTCAGTGTGAGCAGGAATGAATGATCTCTGGGAGCCGAATTCTCGGAGTCTTTCCACTGAATTCTCTCTCCCTGTGTCTTGGGGTGACTTTATCATGTGTATCCCCTATTGCTGCTCTATGCCCAGAAGTGAACTTTGTGCGTTTCTGTGCCTTTCAACTGAGCCTGAGAGGGGGGAGAGGAAAAAAACCGGACAAAGTTCTCAGAGCGTTTTTTCAAGGACACACATACACACTCCTCTGCATCCTGCTTGCAGCAAGAGCAGAGGAAGCAACTTGGTTTCTTTTTAGCCAGTTTTCAGCTCCTTTTCTCTGGGGGGAGATGGAGAGTTGAACTTTGTTTTCCTGGGACTTCGGGGGTTTTTTTTCCCTTCTTCTCTTCTTGACTCTTTCAACATCAGAGCACATTGGGAGAATTTTCTCCCGAGGTGGGGGCCCTGAATGTGGGCCCATGAGCCAGCTGCAAGGAGGAGGAGAGAGACTACACCTACGGAAGTGTTGGGGTTCCTCCCCCCTGCCATGAGGTCATGGGAGAGGGGACCCTGGGGTAGAGGCATGGCCTGGGCACGGGGGTCTCCCTGCTCCCTGCTCACATGTGCCCTAACCCTGTTCAGCACTGCTTATTTTGTGTTGCCCTGTGCGAGGAGGGCCCTGGTTGTGCTGTGATTGCTCAGTTCTTTGGCAGTGCCCCGCCCATGTGGCTGGAGAAGAAAGAGCTCTGAAACTTCTCTCAAGAATCGCTCCCTGTTTCTTTGCACGGGCCTCGCTGTCTATGGATGTTTCAGGAGACCCCACCGAAACACGGAAGGACTCTCAAATTATCCCAGGTTTCTCTGCACAGCGAGAGCTTTTAATATTTAGCATTGCTATCCTTTTCCTGAGTGTTTGTTAAAAAAATAGTTTTTATCTCTTTCACTTTCTTCCCAGGAAAGTTCTTTTTTCCAAAAACCTGGTGGGGGAGGGCTGGGTGTAACCTGCCTTCTATCAGAGGATATTTTCCTCCACATTTGTCCAAACCGGCACAGCCTGTCCTTTCCTGGGTCTCTGTTGCAGATGGAAGCTGCTGGTGCCATTGTCAGCTTGAAGCCCTCTTTTGATGCAAGCAGATGTTGCCAGGTGTGTTCAGCAGCTGTTGCTCAATGCTTATGCCAAGCTATTGTGTTCCTCATGGAACCAAGGAGCCATTGTGACACTGCAGGGGCTGATGGCATCAAGGAGGCAATTGTGACAGTACAGAACCTCCTAGAAACAAGGCTCCATTGTGACACCGTGGGGAATCATGGAATCAAGGAGCCCATTGTGACACGGCTGCATGGAACCAATGGTCCATGGTTACACGGCGGATTCAAGAAGAGCACGGTGACACCACGCAACATCACGGAACCATAGTTCCATTGTGACACAGCGGGGCCTCATGGAAACAAGGGGACCATTGTGGCAAAGCAGGGCCTAATGGAAGCCTGGAGAGCATTGTGACATTGTGGGGAATCATGGAAACATGGAGAGCATTGTGACACTAAGGAAACTCCTGGAACCAAGATGACCACTGGCACATAATGGAACCTCATGGAAGCAAGCCTCCACAATGACTTTGGAGGGCCTCAGGGACCACAGGACCCATTGTGACACAGCAGGACCTGGTGGAACCAAGGAGCCTTTGTGATACTCCAGATCCACATGGAAGCCAGGGTGCACTGAGACACAGCGGGGCCTTGTTGGAACCAAAGACACCTCTGCAAAAAGCAGGCTAGCTCATAGAAGCAAGGAGTCCATTGTTACAACGTAAAAGCTATGCAACCAAGGGACCATTGTGACACTGCGGGGCCTCATGGAACCAATTGTCCATGATGACAGTGCGGATCAAAGGAGACCATGGTGACACTGCGGAACCTGATGGAACCAAGGAGCCATTGTGACACAGTGGGGCCTCATGGAATCAAGGAGACCATTGTGACCCAGGTGTTGCATGGGAAGGCAAGGAGCCATTGTGACACTTTGGGCTTCTTCCCTTGAGCTCTGCAGCTGGCTGTCCCAGCCCAGCGCACCATGTGCCACCTGCTCTCCTCAGGGCTCTGCCTGCACATAGCCCCAGGAGAAGTTTTCCTGTTTGGAAGGAAAGAATGGAAAAGCCGGAGCAGGTTTCCTAAACAACAAACCCCACTCAGGAGCCACATGCTCAGTACAGGCTGCCTGGAACGATGTCCCCTTTCTACAAGGGTCAGTGTGAGCAGGAATGAATGATCTCTGGGAGCAGAATTCTCGGAGTCTTTCCACTGAATTCTCTGTCCCTGTGTCTTGGGGTGACTTTATCGTGTGTATCCCCTATCGCTGCTCTATGCCCAGAAGTGAACTTTGTGCATTTCTGTGCCTTTCAACTGAGCCTGAGAGGGGGGAGAGGAAAAAAAAAACCGGACAAACTTCTCAGAGCGTTTGTTCAAAGACACACATACACACTCCTCTGCATCCTGCTTGCAGCAAGAGCAGAGGAAGCAACTTGGTTTCTTTTTAGCCAGTTTTCAGCTCCTTTTCTCTGGGGGGAGATGGAGAGTTGAACTTTGTTTTCCTGGGACTTCGGGGGTTTTTTTCCCCTTCTTCTCTTCTTGACTCTTTCAACATCAGAGCACATTGGGAGAATTTTCTCCCGAGGTGGGGGCCCTGAATGTGGGCCCATGAGCCAGCTGCAAGGAGGAGGAGAGAGACTACACCTACGGAAGTGTTGGGGTTCCTCCCCCCTGCCATGAGGTCATGGGAGAGGGGACCCTGGGGTAGAGGCATGGCCTGGGCACGGGGTCTCCCTGCTCCCTGCTCACATGTGCCCTAATCCTGTTCAGCACTGCTTATTTTGTGTTGCCTTGTGCGAGGAGGGCCCTGGTTGTTCCGTGATTGCTCAGTTCTTTGGCAGTGCCCCGCCCATGTGGCTGGAGAAGAAAGAGCTCTGAAACTTCTCTCAAGAATCGCTCCCTGTTTCTTTGCACGGGCCTCGCTGTCTATGGATGTTTCAGGAGACCCCACCGAAACACGGAAGGACTCTCAAATTATCCCAGCTTTCTCTGCACAGCGAGAGCCTTTAATATTTAACATTGTTATCCTTTTCCTGTGTGTTTGTTAAAAAAATAGTTTTTATCTCTTTCACTTTCTTCCCAGGAAAATTATTTTTTCCCGAAGCTGGTGGGGGAGGGCTGGGTGTAACCTGCCTTCTATCAGAGGATATTTTCCTCCACTTTTGGTCAAACCGGCACAGCCTGTCCTTTCCTGGGTCTCTGTTGCAGATGGAAGCTGCTGGTGCCATTCTCAGCTTGAAGCCCTCTTTTGATGCAAGCAGATGTTGCCAGGTGTGTTCAGCAGCTGTTGCTCAATGCTTATGCCAAGCTATTGTGTTCCTCATGGAACCAAGGAGCCATTGTGACACTGCAGGGGCTGATGGCATCAAGGAGGCAATTGTGACAGTACAGAACCTCCTAGAAACAAGGCTCCATTGTGACACCGTGGGGAATCATGGAATCACGGAGCCCATTGTGACACGGCCAGGCCGCATGGAACCAATGGTCCATGGTTACACTGCGGATTCAAGAAGAGCACGGTGACACCACGCAACATCATGGAACCATAGGTCCATTGTGACACAGCGGGGCCTCATGGAAACAAGGGGACCATTGTGGCAAAGCAGGGCCTAATGGAAGCATGGAGAGCATTGGGACATTGTGGGGAATCATGGAAGCATGGAGAGCATTGTGACACTAAGGAAACTCCTGGAACCAAGATGACCACTGGCACATAATGGAACCTCATGGAAGCAAGCCTCCATGATGACTTTGGAGGGCCTCGGGGACCACAGGACCCATTGTGACACAGCAGGACCTGGTGGAACCAAGGAGCCTTTGTGATGCTCCAGATCCACATGGAAGCCAGGGTGCACTGAGACACAGCGGGGCCTTGTTGGAACCAAAGACACCTCTGCAAAAAGCAGGCTAGCTCATAGAAGCAAGGAGTCCATTGTTACAACATCAAACCTATGGAAGCAAGGGACCATTGTGACACTGCGGGGCCTCATGGAACCAATTGTCCATGATGACAGTGCGGATCAAAAGAGACCATGGTGACACTGCGGAACCTGATGGAACCAAGGAGCCATTGTGACACAGTGGGGCCTCATGGAATCAAGGAGACCATTGTGACCCAGGTGTTGCATGTGAAGGCAAGGAGCCATTGTGACACTTTGGGCTTCTTCCCTTGAGCTCTGCAGCTGGCTGTCCCAGCCCAGCGCACCATGTGCCACCTGCTCTCCTCAGGGCTCTGCCTGCACACAGCCCCAGGAGAAGTTTTCCTGTTTGCAAGGAAAGAATGGAAAAGCCGGAGCAGGTTTCCTAAACAACAAACCCCACTCAGGAGCCACATGCTCAGTACAGGCTGCCTGGAACGAGGTCCCCTTTCTACAAGGGTCAGTGTGAGCAGAATTCTCTGGGAGCAGAATTCTCGGAGTCTTTCCACTGAATTCTCTGTCCCTGTGTCTTGGGGTGACTTTATCATGTGTATCCCCTATCGCTGCTCTATGCCCAGAAGTGAACTTTGTGCATTTCTGTGCCTTTCAACTGAGCCTGAGAGGGGAGAGAGGAAAAAAAAAAACCGGACAAACTTCTCAGAGCGTTTGTTCAAGGACACACATACACACTCCTCTGCATCCTGCTTGCAGCAAGAGCGGTGGAAACAACCTTGTTTCTTTTTAGCCAGTTTTCAGCTCCTTTTCTCTGGAGGGAGATGGAGAGTTGAACTTTGTTTTCCTAGGACTTCGGGGGTTTTTTTCCCTTCTTCTCTTCTTGACTCTTTCAACATCAGAGCACATTGGGAGAATTTTCTACCCAGGTGGGAGCCCTGAATGTGGGCCCATGAGGCAGCTGCAAGGAGGAGGAGAGAGACTACACCTACGGAAGTGTTGGGGTTCCTCCCCCCTGCCATGAGGTCATGGGAAGAGGGGACCCTGGGGTAGAGGCATGGCCTGGGCACGGGGTCTCCCTGCTCCCTGCTCACATGTGCCCTAATCCTGTTCAGCACTGCATATTTTGTGTTGCCCTGTGCCAGGAGGGCCCTGGTTGTGCCGTGATTGCTCAGTTCTTTGGCAGTGCCCCGCCCATGTGGCTGGAGAAGAAAGAGCTCTGAAACTTCTCTCAAGAATCGCTCCCTGTTTCTTTGCACGGGCCTCGCTGTCTATGGATGTTTCAGGAGACCCCACCGAAACACAGAAGGACTCTCAAATTATCCCAGGTTTCTCTCCACAGCGAGAGGTTTTAATATTTAGCATTGTTATCCTTTTCCTGTGTGTTTGTTAAAAAAAGAGGTTTTATCTCTTTCACTTTCTTCCCAGGAAAATTATTTTTTCCCAAACCTGGTGGGGGAGGGCTGGGTGTAACCTGCCTTCTATCAGAGGATATTTTCCTCCACATTTGTCCAAACCGGCACAGCCTGTCCTTTCCTGGGTCTCTGTTGCAGATGGAAGCTGCTGGTGCCATTGTCAGCTTGAAGCCCTCTTTTGATGCAAGCAGATGTTGCCAGGTGTGTTCAGCAGCTGTTGCTCAATGCTTATGCCAAGCTATTGTGTTCCTCATGGAACCAAGGAGCCATTGTGACACTGCAGGGGCTGGTGGCATCAAGGAGACAATTGTGACAGTACAGAACCTCCTAGAAACAAGGCTCCGTTGTGCCACCGTGGGGAATCATGGAATCAAGGAGCCCATTGTGACACGGCCAGGCCGCACGGAACCAATGGTCCATTGTTACACTGTGGATTCAAGAAGAGCACGGTGACACCACGCAACATCACGGAACCATGCGTCCATTGTGACACAGCGGGGCCTCATGGAAACAAGGGGACCATTGTGGCAAAGCAGGGCCTAATGGAAGCATGGAGAGCATTGGGACATTGTGAGGAATCATGGAAGCATGGAGAGCATTGTGACCCTAAGGAAACTCCTGGAACCAAGATGACCACTGGCACATAATGGAACCTCATGGAAGCAAGCCTCCATGATGACTTTGGAGGGCCTCAGGGACCACAGGACCCATTGTGACACAGCAGGACCTGGTGGAACCAAGGAGCCTTTGTGATACTCCAGATCCACATGGAAGCCAGGGTGCACTGAGACACAGCGGGGCCTTGTTGGAACCAAAGACACCTCTGCAAAAAGCAGGCTAGCTCATAGAAGCAAGGAGTCCATTGTTACAACATAAAACTGTCGAAACTGATCGTGATGAGGGTGTGGGTTCGGTCGGGCCCGGCCGGAGATGGACGGCGACGAGAGATCTCTATAAGCAGGTCTTTGGAGCATGCAGTTTATTGCAGAGGGCGTGGGTACAGAGGCACTGCTTAGAGCTGCCAGCTGCAGCTCCAAGCAGGCCCAAGGTGTAAGAGAGGGAGAGAGAGGGAGAGAGAGAGCTAAGAGCTAAGAGAGTTACTAAGAGAGGTAAACTGAGAGAGAGAGAGAACTAAGAGGTAAGAGAGACGAATTAAGAGGAGAGCTGAATTAAGAAGAGCCGCGAGGTCCTTGTTACAATACAATAAATCATCTTCTGTAGTGAATATTCTAATTCTCACTAGCCAATCTAATACAAGGTACAAATCCTATAGCATTTACATACAGCCTATAAGAGTTCTTACATTACCATAGAGTGTTACATTTTAACTTCTAAAAACTACTCCTTGGACCCCTTCTGCTGAGCTAGTAGGGTCTGCTCTGACCCTTGGACCTGTCTGCAAGCAGAGGGTATTGTTCAATCAAGAGGGGATTACCTTCAGCCGGCTATACCATTGTTTTCTAGTTGTTCAGTAACTAAGACTCTATATCTCAAAGATGGCCTTCATTTTGATGTCGCTCACAGTTTTCATATTCCCAAAATCTTTTGTTAGGCAATCATATTTATAAGGCTTTCCTGTTTCATCTTCCCCAACATCTCCCCCGTTCTGATGAACAACTAAGATATTAGATACAGTCCTACTCGTTATTTTTTGCACACACTGAAGTATACAAGGTACTGCTACTAATACTATAATTATTACTACTAGAATAATCAAGCCTATTTTACAGAGTTCCCTTAGCCAAGGTGCAAAGCTCCAATCATCAAACAAACTGTCTAGCCAAGACGGGTCATCTGTTGTGATTTGGTTAGCTAGGTCAGATTTATCAATTTTAGAATTATCAATATAAGTTTGGTGTCTATGGCTGGGAGTTGGAGATACATGATGATCGTCTTATGGCCAATATTTATCAAGAGTAATATTATCAAAACCTTCTGGAAGAGGTATTCCAACTAAACAGGTTGAAAAAGGTTTGTCAGGGCTTGTGTCATATAGACAGATGGTATCGGAGCCTGCAGATTTGGCTAAAGCAACCCAGACATTTGTCTTTGGTTGATTCACAGGTAAAGCTTCACTACAAAAACTAAAACAAAAGAATAAAAGCAACATGCACGTGCGCAAATGAGAAAACTCCATTCTTTTCTTGAGCTGTTTTTGGCAGATCACTTTCTTCTGGTGATTCGGCACAGTTCAGGTCTGGGTGCTTGCTTCCTGGCTTCCACTTGCAGGGTCACTGGCTGGTGTGGAGGCGTCGGCAGGCTTTGATGCGAGGTATGGCTTCACGTTTTTTGCTGGAACCCACTTGATTCCTTCACCTGTGGAAACACACGCAAACCCCTTCCCCCACATTATAAGATTGTATGGTCCTTCTATTTTTCCTGAGTCTAGATTTTTAATCAAAACTGGGGGGCGCTCTTTCAGTTTTGCTTTTTTGTTGTTCAAAAAATGTCTATAAATGGGAGGATCAGGCTCTTCTGCAGAGCTATTCAAAAAATTGTACACATACAAAGCCTTGTTCAACCTCCTTTGAGGTGTATCCTGGGCTTCTCCCCCTTTCTGTTGATCTAAAATGCGTTTTAGGGTTTGATGTGTTCTTTTTAGGGTACTTTTTAGCAGTTGTTTAAGATACGGTGAGCAAATACCACTATCTCTTACAGCCCTTCTTAGTTCTTTAATTTCGTGAGTGGGGATGGGAACCCACGTTTTAGGACTGTCAGGCTGTTGGCTAGCTATCACAGGCTTAGCTAATAGACTTTCATCTTTACAGCTTTGGCGTCTTATTTCATGCCAATCTGTTAATTGAGAATAATCTGAGCACTTTGGAGGATTTTTTGATTCAGAAAGTAGCGCTAACAAACTCTCAGAACTCGTTTTCTCCTTATGGGTTGCAAGATCCCAGCCGCTCGCTGGCGGGACTCTGGGGCTCATTGCAAACAAATCTGGCTGCTTTTCAGGGTTTCCTGGTGTTAGATTTAAAGCATCAGCTCCGGCAGAGCGGCTCTCCGTCTTCCCTGCCACCGGAGCTGGACCATTGCCCTCCGTTCCCCCCCTGTTTGCGGCCTGTGAGGCGAGGCTGAGCTGCGCGGAGGGATACAGCTGGGCGGCGGTAGCCGAGGGATACAGCTGCACGGTGCCGGAGGGCCCCGGCGGGGGCGGCGATGGCACTGCCGATCTCCGCGGTGGCGGGCGAGGAGGCGGGGGAGCCGCGGGGAACTGGCTCCGCGGCAGCGGGCGAGGGGGTGCGGGTGGATCTATTGAAGGCGAGGTGAAAGCCGTGGGGGGCGGTGGCGGAGCTAGTTCCGTGAGCAGTGCTGTGGTTGGAGAAGTGTGAGCATACTTGGGTTGCGTCATCAGGTCAACGTGGCGGACTGTGATGGCCGCTGTCTGTGTGTCGGGGAGAGCGGGAGGTGGCAGGGCTGTCCCGTCGGCAGGAGACGATCCCGGGGCTGCGGGAGGCGGGAGGGCCGGCGTGGAGGCGGCGGGAGTATGTTGCGGTGGGGCCATGGCGAACGGTGGGCCAGTCGGCGGCTGGACCGCGGCGTGCTGCCGCTGGGAGTTTGCAGGCTGGGCTGGTGTGGCTGCCGGCGCGGCGGTGCCGGGAGACGGGGCTGGAGCAGCGGCAGGCACGGGAGAGGCAGCAGCCATCTGTGTAGGCGCTGCAGCGCCGGCACCAGGTGGCTGGCGGCGCTGGGGCGCTCCGTGTCCCACGGACGCGGACGGGACGTTGGCCACCACCGGCGCCGTGTCGGTGGCGGCGAGGGGGACCTGGGGGGCTGGAAGAAGGGTCGCCGCCTGGCTTTGCGGGGGGCCGGCTATGATGGCGGCTACAGCCATAACAGGCGCGGCTGGGGGATCGGTAGGACCCGTAGGTGGCTGGGGAGCAGCCGCTGGCCCCGCGGGGCTATCGGCGGGGGGCGGGGCCGCGAAGGCGCTGGCGGACGGGGTGGGAGGAGCGAGGGACGGGGCCGCGAAGACGCTGGAGCCGAGGGCGGGGACCGCGGGAGCCGGGGCAGCAGGGAGGAACGGGATGGGGGGGGCGGGGATGGGGGGAGCGGTGGAGGGGGTCGTAGGGTCCGGTGGGACAGGGGTGACGGCTGCCGGGACAGCGGGGGCGGGGGGCGGGGCGGCACGAGTCAGTCGGACCGCGGCTACCGGAGCCGCGAGAGGCGGGACAGCAGGGACTAACGGGACCGTGGGGGTGGAGATGACGGGGGCGGTGGGGGGGGCGGTGGGGTCCGGTGGAGCAGGGGTGACCGGTGCAGGGACCGCGGGGGGGTGGGGCGGGGCGGCACGAGACAGCCGGACCGCGGGTACCGGAGCCGTGAGGTCCGGCGGCGGGGCGGGGGCCGTGCCCTGTTGCAGGCTCGCGGCGGTGAGGGGCGGGCTCGCAGCAGGAGCGGGACCCGGCGAGGTGAGTGCTGCGGGCGGCGCCTTCGCAGCAAACAGCTCCACAAGCGCTCTGCAAGCCGGGAGCAGCTCCGCGGCAGCCATATCCCGGCGGGAGATATTATTAAAGAGTTTAACCCCAACTGTGTCCCAGAAGTCTCTTGTAAAGACGGCTGAACGGTCAGCATTTGGGAAATTAATCAGAGTCCATTCTAAGAGGTTTTTTAGCTCCTGTTTAGGTAATTGACTTGGACCGGAGCTTAGTAAATACTTAAGTTGCTTATAGAGATGTCTGTCATGGGCAGAGTGAGTTTGTCCCATTATTGACCAGTATGATACTCACCTAGATGTCGCAGGGGGCAGGGTCCTTAGTGAGGGATCCGTCGTGGGGGGCTGGCCAGGCTCTCCACACGGCGCTCAGGACGCTGCTGTCGGGTCCCTCCTCAGAGCTCCGGTTTCAGGCGTCGCTTGGCAACGGCTTTCCGTGCTCGGGACCTCGCAGGTGTCTCCACTCAGAGCTCCAGCGCGGGCGGTGCTGAGCAATACCCGTCTGTGCTCGGGCGCGCGGCTGGGTCCCTCCGTAGAGCTCCGGTCTGCACTGCTTAGCAGCGTGTCCGTGCTCGAGGGGTACCGCGGCAAACTTCCTCAAAGAGCTCCAGGTAACCGCTGCGCAGCAGTGGCCGTCTGTGCTCGAGGACTGCCAGGCAATTTCCTCCCTCTGAGAGCTCCAGGTAATTGCTACGAAGTAACGGCTCCCCGTGCTCGAGGGCTGCCTCGGCAGAGTTATAGAGCTCCGGCTTTTACGCTGCGCAGCAACGGTATGCCGTGCTCACGACACGTTCCAGGTGGCTATAACTGGTCATTTAGCTACCGTCCATGGAGAAGTCTCCCACTGGTGGAAGAAGCTGAATCGGGCCTTCACTCACGTTTGGGCGCCAGTTTGTCGAAACTGATCGTGATGAGGGTGTGGGTTCGGTCGGGCCCGGCCGGAGATGGACGGCGACGAGAGATCTCTATAAGCAGGTCTTTGGAGCATGCAGTTTATTGCAGAGGGCGTGGGTACAGAGGCACTGCTTAGAGCTGCCAGCTGCAGCTCCAAGCAGGCCCAAGGTGTAAGAGAGGGAGAGAGAGTGAGCGAGAGAGCTAAGAGCTAAGAGAGTTACTAAGAGAGGTAAACTGAGAGAGAGAGAGAACTAAGAGGTAAGAGAGACGAATTAAGAGGAGAGCTGAATTAAGAGGAGCCGCGAGGTCCTTGTTACAATACAATAAATCATCTTCTGTAGTGAATATTCTAATTCTCACTAGCCAATCTAATACAAGGTACAAATCCTATAGCATTTACATACAGCCTATAAGAGTTCTTACATTACCATAGAGTGTTACATTTTAACTTCTAAAAACTACTCCTTGGACCCCTTCTGCTGAGCTAGTAGGGTCTGCTCTGACCCTTGGACCTGTCTGCAAGCAGAGGGTATTGTTCAATCAAGAGGGGATTACCTTCAGCCGGCTATACCATTGTTTTCTAGTTGTTCAGTAACTAAGACTCTATATCTCAAAGATGGCCTTCATTTCGATGTCGCTCACAGTTTTCATATTCCCAAAATCTTTTGTTAGGCAATCATATTTATAAGGCTTTCCTGTTTCATCTTCCCCAACATAAAACCTATGGAACCAAGGGACCATTGTGACACTGCAGGGCCTCATGGAACCAATTGTCCATGATGACAATGCGGATCAAAGGAGACCATGGTGACACTGCGGAACCTGATGGAACCAAGGAGCCATTGTGACACAGTGGGGCCTCATGGAATCAAGGAGACCATTGTGACCCAGGTGTTGCATGTGAAGGCAAGGAGCCATTGTGCCACTTTGGGCTTCTTCCCTTGAGCTCTGCAGCTGGCTGTCCCAGCCCAGCGCACCATGTGCCACCTGCTCTCCTCAGGGCTCTGCCTGCACACAGCCCCAGGAGAAGTTTTCCTGTTTGGAAGGAAAGAATGGAAAAGCCGGAGCAGGTTTCCTAAACAACAAACCCCACTCAGGAGCCACATGCTCAGTACAGGCTGCCTGGAACGATGTCCCCTTGCTACAAGGGTCAGTGTGAGCAGGAATGAATGATCTCTGGGAGCAGAATTCTCGGAGTCTTTCCACTGAATTCTCTGTCCCTGTGTCTTGGGGTGACTTTATCATGTGTATCCCCTATCGCTGCTCTATGCCCAGAAGTGAACTTTGTGCATTTCTGTGCCTTTCAACTGAGCCTGAGAGGGGGGAGAGGGAAAAAAAACCGGACAAACCTCTCAGAGCGTTTGTTCAAGGACACACATACACACTCCTCTGCATCCTGCTTGCAGCAAGAGCGGAGGAAGCAACTTGATTTCTTTTTAGCCACTTTTCAGCTCCTTTTCTCTGGAGGGAGATGGAGAGTTGAACTTTGTTTTCCTGGGACTTTGGGGGTTTTTTTCCCTTCTTCTCTTCTTGACTCTTTCAACATCAGACCACATTGGGAGAATTTTCTCCCGAGGTGGGGGCCCTGAATGTGGGCCCATGAGCCAGCTGCAAGGAGGAGGAGAGAGACTACACCTACGGAAGTGTTGGGGTTCCTCCCCCCTGCCATGAGGTTATGGGAGAGGGGACCCTGGGGTAGAGGCATGGCCTGGGCACGGGGTCTCCCTGCTCCCTGCTCACATGTGCCCTAATCCTGTTCAGCACTGCTTATTTTGTGTTGCCTTGTGCGAGGAGGGCCCTGGTTGTGCCGTGATTGCTCAGTTCTTTGGCAGTGCCCCGCCCATGTGGCTGGAGAAGAAAGAGCTCTGAAACTTCTCTCAAGAATCGCTCCCTATTTCTTTGCACGGGCCTTGCTGTCTATGGATGTTTCAGGAGACCCCACCGAAACACGGAAGGACTCTCAAATTATCCCAGGTTTCTCTGCACAGCGAGAGCCTTTAATATTTAGCATTGTTATCCTTTTCCTGTGTGTTTGTTAAAAAAATAGGTTTTATCTCTTTCACTTTCTTCCCAGGAAAATTCTTTTTTCCCAAACCTGGTGGGGGATGGCTGGGTGTAACCTGCCTTCTATCAGAGGATATTTTCCTCCACATTTGTCCAAACCGGCACAGCCTGTCCTTTCCTGGGTCTCTGTTGCAGATGGAAGCTGCTGGTGCCATTGTCAGCTTGAAGCCCTCTTTTGATGCAAGCAGATGTTGCCAGGTGTGTTCAGCAGCTGTTGCTCAATGCTTATGCCAAGCTATTGTGTTCCTCATGGAACCAAGGAGCCATTGTGACACTGCAGGGGCTGATGGCATCAAGGAGACAATTGTGACAGTACAGAACCTCCTAGAAACAAGGCTCCATTGTGACACCGTGGGGAATCATGGAATCAAGGAGCCCATTGTGACACGGCCAGGCCGCACGGAACCAATGGTCCATTGTTACACGGCGGATTCAAGAAGAGCACGGTGACACCACGCAACATCATGGAACCGTACGTCCATTGTGACACAGCGGGGCCTCATGGAAACAAGGGGACCATTGTGGCAAAGCAGGGCCTAATGGAAGCCTGGAGAGCATTGGGACATTGTGGGGAATCATGGAAGCATGGAGAGCATTGTGACACTAAGGAAACTCCTGGAACCAAGATGACCACTGGCACATAATGGAACCTCATGGAAGCAAGCCTCCATGATGACTTTGGAGGGCCTCAGGGACCACAGGACCCATTGTGACACAGCAGGACCTGGTGGAACCAAGGAGCCTTTGTGATACTCCAGATCCACATGGAAGCCAGGGTGCACTGAGACACAGCGGGGCCTTGTTGGAACCAAAGACACCTCTGCAAAAAGCAGGCTAGCTCATAGAAGCAAGGAGTCCATTGTTACAACATCAAACCAATGGAACCAAGGGACCATTGTGACACTGCGGGGCCTCATGGAACCAATTGTCCATGATGACAATGCGGATCAAAGGAGACCATGGTGACACTGCGGAACCTGATGGAACCAAGGAGCCATTGTGACACAGTGGGGCCTCATGGAATCAAGGAGACCATTGTGACCCAGGTGTTGCATGTGAAGGCAAGGAGCCATTGTGACACTTTGGGCTTCTTCCCTTGAGCTCTGCAGCTGGCTGTCCCAGCCCAGCGCACCATGTGCCACCTGCTCTCCTCAGGGCTCTGCCTGCACACAGCCCCAGGAGAAGTTTTCCTGTTTGGAAGGAAAGAATGGAAAAGCCGGAGCAGGTTTCCTAAACAACAAACCCCACTCAGGAGCCACATGCTCAGTACAGGCTGCCTGGAACGAGGTCCCCTTTCTACAAGGGTCAGGGTGAGCAGGAATGAATGATCTCTGGGAGCAGAATTCTCGGAGTCTTTCCACTGAATTCTCTGTCCCTGTGTCTTGGGGTGACTTTATCGTGTGTATCCCCTATCGCTGCTCTATGCCCAGAAGTGAACTTTGTGCATTTCTGTGCCTTTCAACTGAGCCTGAGAGGGGGGAGAGGGAAAAAAAACCGGACAAACTTCTCAGAGCGTTTGTTCAAGGACACACATACACACTCCTCTGCATCCTGCTTGCAGCAAGAGCGGAGGAAGCAACTTGATTTCTTTTTAGCCACTTTTCAGCTCCTTTTCTCTGGAGGGAGATGGAGAGTTGAACTTTGTTTTCCTGGGACTTTGGGGGTTTTTTTCCCTTCTTCTCTTCTTGACTCTTTCAACATCAGACCACATTGGGAGAATTTTCTCCCGAGGTGGGGGCCCTGAATGTGGGCCCATGAGCCAGCTGCAAGGAGGAGGAGAGAGACTACACCTACGGAAGTGTTGGGGTTCCTCCCCCCTGCCATGAGGTTATGGGAGAGGGGACCCTGGGGTAGAGGCATGGCCTGGGCACGGGGTCTCCCTGCTCCCTGCTCACATGTGCCCTAATCCTGTTCAGCACTGCTTATTTTGTGTTGCCTTGTGCGAGGAGGGCCCTGGTTGTGCCGTGATTGCTCAGTTCTTTGGCAGTGCCCCGCCCATGTGGCTGGAGAAGAAAGAGCTCTGAAACTTCTCTCAAGAATCGCTCCCTATTTCTTTGCACGGGCCTTGCTGTCTATGGATGTTTCAGGAGACCCCACCGAAACACGGAAGGACTCTCAAATTATCCCAGGTTTCTCTGCACAGCGAGAGCCTTTAATATTTAGCATTGTTATCCTTTTCCTGTGTGTTTGTTAAAAAAAGAGGTTTTATCTCTTTCACTTTCTTCCCAGGAAAATTATTTTTTCCCAAACCTGGTGGGGGAGGGCTGGGTGTAACCTGCCTTCTATCAGAGGATATTTTCCTCCACATTTGTCCAAACCGGCACAGCCTGTCCTTTCCTGGGTCTCTGTTGCAGATGGAAGCTGCTGGTGCCATTGTCAGCTTGAAGCCCTCTTTTGATGCAAGCAGATGTTGCCAGGTGTGTTCAGCAGCTGTTGCTCAATGCTTATGCCAAGCTATTGTGTTCCTCATGGAACCAAGGAGCCATTGTGACACTGTAGGGGCTGGTGGCATCAAGGAGACAATTGTGACAGTACAGAACCTCCTAGAAACAAGGCTCCATTGTGCCACCGTGGGGAATCATGGAATCAAGGAGCCCATTGTGACACGGCCAGGCCGCACGGAACCAATGGTCCATTGTTACACTGCGGATTCAAGAAGAGCACGGTGACACCATGCAACATCACGGAACCATGCGTCCATTGTGACACAGCGGGGCCTCATGGAAACAAGGGGACCATTGTGGCAAAGCAGGGCCTAATGGAAGCATGGAGAGCATTGGGACATTGTGAGGAATCATGGAAGCATGGAGAGCATTGTGACCCTAAGGAAACTCCTGGAACCAAGATGACCACTGGCACATAATGGAACCTCATGGAAGCAAGCCTCCATGATGACTTTGGAGGGCCTCAGGGACCACAGGACCCATTGTGACACAGCAGGACCTGGTGGAACCAAGGAGCCTTTGTGATACTCCAGATCCACATGGAAGCCAGGGTGCACTGAGACACAACGGGGCCTTGTTGGAACCAAAGACACCTCTGCAAAAAGCAGGCTAGCTCATAGAAGCAAGGAGTCCATTGTTACAACATAAAACTGTCGAAACTGATCGTGATGAGGATATGGGTTCGGTCGGGCCCGGCCGGAGATGGACGGCGACGAGAGATCTCTATAAGCAGGTCTTTGGAGCATGCAGTTTATTGCAGAGGGCGTGGGTACAGAGGCACTGCTTAGAGCTGCCAGCTGCAGCTCCAAGCATGCCCAAGGTGTAAGAGAGGGAGAGAGAGTGAGCGAGAGAGCTAAGAGCTAAGAGAGTTACTAAGAGAGGTAAACTGAGAGAGAACTAAGAGGTAAGAGAGACGAATTAAGAGGAGAGCTGAATTAAGAAGAGCCGCGAGGTCCTTGTTACAATACAATAAATCATCTTCTGTAGTGAATATTCTAATTCTCACTAGCCAATCTAATACAAGGTACAAATCCTATAGCATTTACATACAGCCTATAAGAGTTCTTACATTACCATAGAGTGTTACATTTTAACTTCTAAAAACTACTCCTTGGACCCCTTCTGCTGAGCTAGTAGGGTCTGCTCTGACCCTTGGACCTGTCTGCAAGCAGAGGGTATTGTTCAATCAAGAGGGGATTACCTTCAGCCGGCTATACCATTGTTTTCTAGTTGTTCAGTAACTAAGACTCTATATCTCAAAGATGGCCTTCATTTTGATGTCGCTCACAGTTTTCATATTCCCAAAATCTTTTGTTAGGCAATCATATTTATAAGGCTTTCCTGTTTCATCTTCCCCAACATCTCCCCCGTTCTGATGAACAACTAAGATATTAGATACAGTCCTACTCGTTATTTTTTGCACACACTGAAGTATACAAGGTACTGCTACTAATACTATGATTATTACTACTAGAATAATCAAGCCTATTTTACAGAGTTCCCTTAGCCAAGGTGCAAAGCTCCAATCATCAAACAAACTGTCTAGCCAAGACGGGTCATCTGTTGTGATTTGGTTAGCTAGGTCAGATTTATCAATTTTAGAATTATCAATATAAGTTTGGTGTCTATGGCTGGGAGTTGGAGATACATGATGATCGTCTTATGGCCAATATTTATCAAGAGTAATATTATCAAAACCTTCTGGAAGAGGTATTCCAACTAAACAGGTTGAAAAAGGTTTGTCAGGGCTTGTGTCATATAGACAGATGGTATCGGAGCCTGCAGATTTGGCTAAAGCAACCCAGACATTTGTCTTTGGTTGATTCACAGGTAAAGCTTCACTACAAAAACTAAAACAAAAGAATAAAAGCAACATGCACGCGCGCAAATGAGAAAACTCCATTCTTTTCTTGAGCTGTTTTTGGCAGATCACTTTCTTCTGGTGATTCTGCACAGTTCAGGTCTGGGTGCTTGCTTCCTGGCTTCCACTTGCAGGGTCACTGGCTGGTGTGGAGGCGTCGGCAGGCTTTGATGCGAGGTATGGCTTCACGTTTTTTGCTGGAACCCACTTGATTCCTTCACCTGTGGAAACACACGCAAACCCCTTCCCCCACATTATAAGATTGTATGGTCCTTCTATTTTTCCTGAGTCTAGATTTTTAATCAAAACTGGGGGGCGCTCTTTCAGTTTTGCTTTTTTGTTGTTCAAAAAATGTCTATAAATGGGAGGATCAGGCTCTTCTGCAGAGCTATTCAAAAAATTGTACACATACAAAGCCTTGTTCAACCTCCTTTGAGGTGTATCCTGGGCTTCTCCCCCTTTCTGTTGATCTAAAATGCGTTTTAGGGTTTGATGTGTTCTTTTTAGGGTACTTTTTAGCAGTTGTTTAAGATACGGTGAGCAAATACCACTATCTCTTACAGCCCTTCTTAGTTCTTTAATTTCGTGAGTGGGGATGGGAACCCACGTTTTAGGACTGTCAGGCTGTTGGCTAGCTATCACAGGCTTAGCTAATAGACTTTCATCTTTACAGCTTTGGCGTCTTATTTCATGCCAATCTGTTAATTGAGAATAATCTGAGCACTTTGGAGGATTTTTTGATTCAGAAAGTAGCGCTAACAAACTCTCAGAACTCGTTTTCTCCTTATGGGTTGCAAGATCCCAGCCGCTCGCTGGCGGGACTCTGGGGCTCATTGCAAACAAATCTGGCTGCTTTTCAGGGTTTCCTGGTGTTAGATTTAAAGCATCAGCTCCGGCAGAGCGGCTCTCCGTCTTCCCTGCCACCGGAGCTGGACCATTGCCCTCCGTTCCCCCCCTGTTTGCGGCCTGTGAGGCGAGGCTGAGCTGCGCGGAGGGATACAGCTGGGCGGCGGTAGCCGAGGGATACAGCTGCACGGTGCCGGAGGGCCCCGGCGGGGGCGGCGATGGCACTGCCGATCTCCGCGGTGGCGGGCGAGGAGGCGGGGGAGCCGCGGGGAACTGGCTCCGCGGCAGCGGGCGAGGGGGTGCGGGTGGATCTATTGAAGGCGAGGTGAAAGCCGTGGGGGGCGGTGGCGGAGCTAGTTCCGTGAGCAGTGCTGTGGTTGGAGAAGTGTGAGCATACTTGGGTTGCGTCATCAGGTCAACGTGGCGGACTGTGATGGCCGCTGTCTGTGTGTCGGGGAGAGCGGGAGGTGGCAGGGCTGTCCCGTCGGCAGGAGATGATCCCGGGGCTGCGGGAGGCGGGAGGGCCGGCGTGGAGGCGGCGGGAGTATGTTGCGGTGGGGCCATGGCGAACGGTGGGCCAGTCGGCGGCTGGACCGCGGCGTGCTGCCGCTGGGAGTTTGCAGGCTGGGCTGGTGTGGCTGCCGGCGCGGCGGTGCCGGGAGACGGGGCTGGAGCAGCGGCAGGCACGGGAGAGGCAGCAGCCATCTGTGTAGGCGCTGCAGCGCCGGCACCAGGTGGCTGGCGGCGCTGGGGCGCTCCGTGTCCCACGGACGCGGACGGGACGTTGGCCACCACCGGCGCCGTGTCGGTGGCGGCGAGGGGGACCTGGGGGGCTGGAAGAAGGGTCGCCGCCTGGCTTTGCGGGGGGCCGGCTATGATGGTGGCTACAGCCATAACAGGCGCGGCTAGGGGAGCGGTAGGACCCGTAGGTGGCTGGGGAGCAGCCGCTGGCCCCGCGGGGCTATCGGCGGGGGGCGGGGCCGCGAAGGCGCTGGCGGACGGGGTGGGAGGAGCGAGGGACGGGGCCGCGAAGACGCTGGAGCCGAGGGCGGGGACCGCGGGAGCCGGGGCAGCAGGGAGGAACGGGATGGGGGGGGCGGGGATGGGGGGAGCGGTGGAGGGGGTCGTAGGGTCCGGTGGGACAGGGGTGACGGCTGCCGGGACAGCGGGGGCGGGGGGCGGGGCGGCACGAGTCAGTCGGACCGCGGCTACCGGAGCCGCGAGAGGCGGGACAGCAGGGACTAACGGGACCGTGGGGGTGGAGATGACGGGGGCGGTGGGGGGGGCGGTGGGGTCCGGTGGAGCAGGGGTGACCGGTGCAGGGACCGCGGGGGGGTGGGGCGGGGCGGCACGAGACAGCCGGACCGCGGGTACCGGAGCCGTGAGGTCCGGCGGCGGGGCGGGGGCCGTGCCCTGTTGCAGGCTCGCGGCGGCAAGGGGCGGGCTCGCAGCAGGAGCGGGACCCGGCGAGGTGGCTGCTGCGGGCGGCGCCTTCGCAGCAAACAGCTCCACAAGCGCTCTGCAAGCCGGGAGCAGCTCCGCGGCAGCCATATCCCGGCGGGAGATATTATTAAAGAGTTTAACCCCAACTGTGTCCCAGAAGTCTCTTGTAAAGACGGCTGAACGGTCAGCATTTGGGAAATTAATCAGAGTCCATTCTAAGAGGTTTTTTAGCTCCTGTTTAGGTAATTGACTTGGACCGGAGCTTAGTAAATACTTAAGTTGTTTATAGAGATGTCTGTCATGGGCAGAGTGAGTTTGTCCCATTATTGACCAGTATGATACTCACCTAGATGTCGCAGGGGGCAGGGTCCTTAGTGAGGGATCCGTCGTGGGGGGCTGGCCAGGCTCTCCACACGGCGCTCAGGACGCTGCTGTCGGGTCCCTCCTCAGAGCTCCGGTTTCAGGCGTCGCTTGGCAACGGCTTTCCGTGCTCGGGACCTCGCAGGTGTCTCCACTCAGAGCTCCAGCGCGGGCGGTGCTGAGCAATACCCGTCTGTGCTCGGGCGCGCGGCTGGGTCCCTCCGTAGAGCTCCGGTCTGCACTGCTTAGCAGCGTGTCCGTGCTCGAGGGGTACCGCGGCAAACTTCCTCAAAGAGCTCCAGGTAACCGCTGCGCAGCAGTGGCCGTCTGTGCTCGAGGACTGCCAGGCAATTTCCTCCCTCTGAGAGCTCCAGGTAATTGCTACGAAGTAACGGCTCCCCGTGCTCGAGGGCTGCCTCGGCAGAGTTATAGAGCTCCGGCTTTTACGCTGCGCAGCAACGGTATGCCGTGCTCACGACACGTTCCAGGTGGCTATAACTGGTCATTTAGCTACCGTCCATGGAGAAGTCTCCCACTGGTGGAAGAAGCTGAATCGGGCCTTCACTCACGTTTGGGCGCCAGTTTGTCGAAACTGATCGTGATGAGGGTGTGGGTTCGGTCGGGCCCGGCCGGAGATGGACGGCGACGAGAGATCTCTATAAGCAGGTCTTTGGAGCATGCAGTTTATTGCAGAGGGCGTGGGTACAGAGGCACTGCTTAGAGCTGCCAGCTGCAGCTCCAAGCAGGCCCAAGGTGTAAGAGAGGGAGAGAGAGTGAGCGAGAGAGCTAAGAGCTAAGAGAGTTACTAAGAGAGGTAAACTGAGAGAGAACTAAGAGGTAAGAGAGACGAATTAAGAGGAGAGCTGAATTAAGAGGAGCCGCGAGGTCCTTGTTACAATACAATAAATCATCTTCTGTAGTGAATATTCTAATTCTCACTAGCCAATCTAATACAAGGTACAAATCCTATAGCATTTACATACAGCCTATAAGAGTTCTTACATTACCATAGAGTGTTACATTTTAACTTCTAAAAACTACTCCTTGGACCCCTTCTGCTGAGCTAGTAGGGTCTGCTCTGACCCTTGGACCTGTCTGCAAGCAGAGGGTATTGTTCAATCAAGAGGGGATTACCTTCAGCCGGCTATACCATTGTTTTCTAGTTGTTCAGTAACTAAGACTCTATATCTCAAAGATGGCCTTCATTTCGATGTCGCTCACAGTTTTCATATTCCCAAAATCTTTTGTTAGGCAATCATATTTATAAGGCTTTCCTGTTTCATCTTCCCCAACATAAAACCTATGGAACCAAGGGACCATTGTGACACTGCAGGGCCTCATGGAACCAATTGTCCATGATGACAATGCGGATCAAAGGAGACCATGGTGACACTGCGGAACCTGATGGAACCAAGGAGCCATTGTGACACAGTGGGGCCTCATGGAATCAAGGAGACCATTGTGACCCAGGTGTTGCATGTGAAGGCAAGGAGCCATTGTGACACTTTGGGCTTCTTCCCTTGAGCTCTGCAGCTGGCTGTCCCAGCCCAGCGCACCATGTGCCACCTGCTCTCCTCAGGGCTCTGCCTGCACACAGCCCCAGGAGAAGTTTTCCTGTTTGGAAGGAAAGAATGGAAAAGCCGGAGCAGGTTTCCTAAACAACAAACCCCACTCAGGAGCCACATGCTCAGTACAGGCTGCCTGGAACGATGTCCCCTTGCTACAAGGGTCAGTGTGAGCAGGAATGAATGATCTCTGGGAGCAGAATTCTCGGAGTCTTTCCACTGAATTCTCTGTCCCTGTGTCTTGGGGTGACTTTATCATGTGTATCCCCTATTGCTGCTCTATGCCCAGAAGTGAACTTTGTGCATTTCTGTGCCTTTCAACTGAGCCTGAGAGGGGGGAGAGGGAAAAAAAACCGGACAAACCTCTCAGAGCGTTTGTTCAAGGACACACATACACACTCCTCTGCCTCCTGCTTGCAGCAAGAGCGGAGGAAGCAACTTGATTTCTTTTTAGCCACTTTTCAGCTCCTTTTCTCTGGAGGGAGATGGAGAGTTGAACTTTGTTTTCCTGGGACTTTGGGGGTTTTTTTCCCTTCTTCTCTTCTTGACTCTTTCAACATCAGACCACATTGGGAGAATTTTCTCCCGAGGTGGGGGCCCTGAATGTGGGCCCATGAGCCAGCTGCAAGGAGGAGGAGAGAGACTACACCTACGGAAGTGTTGGGGTTCCTCCCCCCTGCCATGAGGTTATGGGAGAGGGGACCCTGGGGTAGAGGCATGGCCTGGGCACGGGGTCTCCCTGCTCCCTGCTCACATGTGCCCTAATCCTGTTCAGCACTGCTTATTTTGTGTTGCCTTGTGCGAGGAGGGCCCTGGTTGTGCCGTGATTGCTCAGTTCTTTGGCAGTGCCCCGCCCATGTGGCTGGAGAAGAAAGAGCTCTGAAACTTCTCTCAAGAATCGCTCCCTGTTTCTTTGCACGGGCCTTGCTGTCTATGGATGTTTCAGGAGACCCCACCGAAACACGGAAGGACTCTCAAATTATCCCAGGTTTCTCTGCACAGCGAGAGCCTTTAATATTTAGCATTGTTATCCTTTTCCTGTGTGTTTGTTAAAAAAATAGGTTTTATCTCTTTCACTTTCTTCCCAGGAAAATTCTTTTTTCCCAAACCTGGTGGGGGATGGCTGGGTGTAACCTGCCTTCTATCAGAGGATATTTTCCTCCACATTTGTCCAAACCGGCACAGCCTGTCCTTTCCTGGGTCTCTGTTGCAGATGGAAGCTGCTGGTGCCATTCTCAGCTTGAAGCCCTCTTTTGATGCAAGCAGATGTTGCCAGGTGTGTTCAGCAGCTGTTGCTCAATGCTTATGCCAAGCTATTGTGTTCCTCATGGAACCAAGGAGCCATTGTGACACTGCAGGGGCTGATGGCATCAAGGAGACAATTGTGACAGTACAGAACCTCCTAGAAACAAGGCTCCATTGTGACACCGTGGGGAATCATGGAATCAAGGAGCCCATTGTGACACGGCCAGGCCGCACGGAACCAATGGTCCATTGTTACACGGCGGATTCAAGAAGAGCACGGTGACACCACGCAACATCATGGAACCGTACGTCCATTGTGACACAGCGGGGCCTCATGGAAACAAGGGGACCATTGTGGCAAAGCAGGGCCTAATGGAAGCCTGGAGAGCATTGGGACATTGTGGGGAATCATGGAAGCATGGAGAGCATTGTGACACTAAGGAAACTCCTGGAACCAAGATGACCACTGGCACATAATGGAACCTCATGGAAGCAAGCCTCCATGATGACTTTGGAGGGCCTCAGGGACCACAGGACCCATTGTGACACAGCAGGACCTGGTGGAACCAAGGAGCCTTTGTGATACTCCAGATCCACATGGAAGCCAGGGTGCACTGAGACACAGCGGGGCCTTGTTGGAACCAAAGACACCTCTGCAAAAAGCAGGCTAGCTCATAGAAGCAAGGAGTCCATTGTTACAACATCAAACCAATGGAAGCAAGGGACCATTGTGACACTGCGGGGCCTCATGGAACCAATTGTCCATGATGACAGTGCGGATCAAAGGAGACCATGGTGACACTGCGGAACCTGATGGAACCAAGGAGCCATTGTGACACAGTGGGGCCTCATGGAATCAAGGAGACCATTGTGACCCAGGTGTTGCATGGGAAGGCAAGGAGCCATTGTGACACTTTGGGCTTCTTCCCTTGAGCTCTGCAGCTGGCTGTCCCAGCCCAGCGCACCATGTGCCACCTGCTCTCCTCAGGGCTCTGCCTGCACACAGCCCCAGGAGAAGTTTTCCTGTTTGGAAGGAAAGAATGGAAAAGCCGGAGCAGGTTTCCTAAACAACAAACCCCACTCAGGAGCCACATGCTCAGTACAGGCTGCCTGGAACGATGTCCCCTTGCTACAAGGGTCAGTGTGAGCAGGAATGAATGATCTCTGGGAGCAGAATTCTCGGAGTCTTTCCACTGAATTCTCTGTCCCTGTGTCTTGGGGTGACTTTATCATGTGTATCCCCTATCGCTGCTCTATGCCCAGAAGTGAACTTTGTGCATTTCTGTGCCTTTCAACTGAGCCTGAGAGGGGGGAGAGGGAAAAAAAACCGGACAAACTTCTCAGAGCGTTTGTTCAAGGACACACATACACACTCCTCTGCATCCTGCTTGCAGCAAGAGCGGAGGAAGCAACTTGATTTCTTTTTAGCCACTTTTCAGCTCCTTTTCTCTGGAGGGAGATGGAGAGTTGAACTTTGTTTTCCTGGGACTTTGGGGGTTTTTTTCCCTTCTTCTCTTCTTGACTGTTTCCACATCAGACCACATTGGGAGAATTTTCTACCGAGGTGGGGGCCCTGAATGTGGGCCCATGAGCCAGCTGCAAGGAGGAGGAGAGAGACTGCACCTACGGAAGTGTTGGGGTTCCTCCCCCCTGCCATGAGGTCATGGGAGAGGGGACCCTGGGGTAGAGGCATGGCCTGGGCACGGGGTCTCCCTGCTCCCTGCTGACATGTGCCCTAATCCTGTTCAGCACTGGTTATTTTGTGTCCCTGTGCCAGGAGGGCCCTGCTTGTGCCGTGATTGCTCAGTTCTTTGGCAGTGCCCCGCCCGTGTGGCTGGAGAAGAAAGAGCTCTGAAACTTCTCTCAAGAATCGCTCCCTGTTTCTTTGCACGGGCCTCGCTGTCTATGGATGTTTCAGGAGACCCCACCGAAACACAGAAGGACTCTCAAATTATCCCAGGTTTCTCTCCACAGCGAGAGGTTTTAATATTTAGCATTGTTATCCTTTTCCTGTGTGTTTGTTAAAAAAAGAGGTTTTATCTCTTTCACTTTCTTCCCAGGAAAATTATTTTTTCCCAAACCTGGTGGGGGAGGGCTGGGTGTAACCTGCCTTCTATCAGAGGATATTTTCCTCCACATTTGTCCAAACCGGCACAGCCTGTCCTTTCCTGGGTCTCTGTTGCAGATGGAAGCTGCTGGTGCCATTGTCAGCTTGAAGCCCTCTTTTGATGCAAGCAGATGTTGCCAGGTGTGTTCAGCAGCTGTTGCTCAATGCTTATGCCAAGCTATTGTGTTCCTCATGGAACCAAGGAGCCATTGTGACACTGTAGGGGCTGGTGGCATCAAGGAGACAATTGTGACAGTACAGAACCTCCTAGAAACAAGGCTCCATTGTGCCACCGTGGGGAATCATGGAATCAAGGAGCCCATTGTGACACGGCCAGGCCGCACGGAACCAATGGTCCATTGTTACACTGCGGATTCAAGAAGAGCACGGTGACACCACGCAACATCACGGAACCATGCGTCCATTGTGACACAGCGGGGCCTCATGGAAACAAGGGGACCATTGTGGCAAAGCAGGGCCTAATGGAAGCATGGAGAGCATTGGGACATTGTGAGGAATCATGGAAGCATGGAGAGCATTGTGACCCTAAGGAAACTCCTGGAACCAAGATGACCACTGGCACATAATGGAACCTCATGGAAGCAAGCATCCATGATGACTTTGGAGGGCCTCAGGGACCACAGGACCCATTGTGACACAGCAGGACCTGGTGGAACCAAGGAGCCTTTGTGATACTCCAGATCCACATGGAAGCCAGGGTGCACTGAGACACAACGGGGCCTTGTTGGAACCAAAGACACCTCTGCAAAAAGCAGGCTAGCTCATAGAAGCAAGGAGTCCATTGTTACAACATAAAACTGTCGAAACTGATCGTGATGAGGATATGGGTTCGGTCGGGCCCGGCCGGAGATGGACGGCGACGAGAGATCTCTATAAGCAGGTCTTTGGAGCATGCAGTTTATTGCAGAGGGCGTGGGTACAGAGGCACTGCTTAGAGCTGCCAGCTGCAGCTCCAAGCATGCCCAAGGTGTAAGAGAGGGAGAGAGAGTGAGCGAGAGAGCTAAGAGCTAAGAGAGTTACTAAGAGAGGTAAACTGAGAGAGAGAGAGAACTAAGAGGTAAGAGAGACGAATTAAGAGGAGAGCTGAATTAAGAAGAGCCGCGAGGTCCTTGTTACAATACAATAAATCATCTTCTGTAGTGAATATTCTAATTCTCACTAGCCAATCTAATACAAGGTACAAATCCTATAGCATTTACATACAGCCTATAAGAGTTCTTACATTACCATAGAGTGTTACATTTTAACTTCTAAAAACTACTCCTTGGACCCCTTCTGCTGAGCTAGTAGGGTCTGCTCTGACCCTTGGACCTGTCTGCAAGCAGAGGGTATTGTTCAATCAAGAGGGGATTACCTTCAGCCGGCTATACCATTGTTTTCTAGTTGTTCAGTAACTAAGACTCTATATCTCAAAGATGGCCTTCATTTTGATGTCGCTCACAGTTTTCATATTCCCAAAATCTTTTGTTAGGCAATCATATTTATAAGGCTTTCCTGTTTCATCTTCCCCAACATCTCCCCCGTTCTGATGAACAACTAAGATATTAGATACAGTCCTACTCGTTATTTTTTGCACACACTGAAGTATACAAGGTACTGCTACTAATACTATGATTATTACTACTAGAATAATCAAGCCTATTTTACAGAGTTCCCTTAGCCAAGGTGCAAAGCTCCAATCATCAAACAAACTGTCTAGCCAAGACGGGTCATCTGTTGTGATTTGGTTAGCTAGGTCAGATTTATCAATTTTAGAATTATCAATATAAGTTTGGTGTCTATGGCTGGGAGTTGGAGATACATGATGATCGTCTTATGGCCAATATTTATCAAGAGTAATATTATCAAAACCTTCTGGAAGAGGTATTCCAACTAAACAGGTTGAAAAAGGTTTGTCAGGGCTTGTGTCATATAGACAGATGGTATCGGAGCCTGCAGATTTGGCTAAAGCAACCCAGACATTTGTCTTTGGTTGATTCACAGGTAAAGCTTCACTACAAAAACTAAAACAAAAGAATAAAAGCAACATGCACGCGCGCAAATGAGAAAACTCCATTCTTTTCTTGAGCTGTTTTTGGCAGATCACTTTCTTCTGGTGATTCTGCACAGTTCAGGTCTGGGTGCTTGCTTCCTGGCTTCCACTTGCAGGGTCACTGGCTGGTGTGGAGGCGTCGGCAGGCTTTGATGCGAGGTATGGCTTCACGTTTTTTGCTGGAACCCACTTGATTCCTTCACCTGTGGAAACACACGCAAACCCCTTCCCCCACATTATAAGATTGTATGGTCCTTCTATTTTTCCTGAGTCTAGATTTTTAATCAAAACTGGGGGGCGCTCTTTCAGTTTTGCTTTTTTGTTGTTCAAAAAATGTCTATAAATGGGAGGATCAGGCTCTTCTGCAGAGCTATTCAAAAAATTGTACACATACAAAGCCTTGTTCAACCTCCTTTGAGGTGTATCCTGGGCTTCTCCCCCTTTCTGTTGATCTAAAATGCGTTTTAGGGTTTGATGTGTTCTTTTTAGGGTACTTTTTAGCAGTTGTTTAAGATACGGTGAGCAAATACCACTATCTCTTACAGCCCTTCTTAGTTCTTTAATTTCGTGAGTGGGGATGGGAACCCACGTTTTAGGACTGTCAGGCTGTTGGCTAGCTATCACAGGCTTAGCTAATAGACTTTCATCTTTACAGCTTTGGCGTCTTATTTCATGCCAATCTGTTAATTGAGAATAATCTGAGCACTTTGGAGGATTTTTTGATTCAGAAAGTAGCGCTAACAAACTCTCAGAACTCGTTTTCTCCTTATGGGTTGCAAGATCCCAGCCGCTCGCTGGCGGGACTCTGGGGCTCATTGCAAACAAATCTGGCTGCTTTTCAGGGTTTCCTGGTGTTAGATTTAAAGCATCAGCTCCGGCAGAGCGGCTCTCCGTCTTCCCTGCCACCGGAGCTGGACCATTGCCCTCCGTTCCCCCCCTGTTTGCGGCCTGTGAGGCGAGGCTGAGCTGCGCGGAGGGATACAGCTGGGCGGCGGTAGCCGAGGGATACAGCTGCACGGTGCCGGAGGGCCCCGGCGGGGGCGGCGATGGCACTGCCGATCTCCGCGGTGGCGGGCGAGGAGGCGGGGGAGCCGCGGGGAACTGGCTCCGCGGCAGCGGGCGAGGGGGTGCGGGTGGATCTATTGAAGGCGAGGTGAAAGCCGTGGGGGGCGGTGGCGGAGCTAGTTCCGTGAGCAGTGCTGTGGTTGGAGAAGTGTGAGCATACTTGGGTTGCGTCATCAGGTCAACGTGGCGGACTGTGATGGCCGCTGTCTGTGTGTCGGGGAGAGCGGGAGGTGGCAGGGCTGTCCCGTCGGCAGGAGATGATCCCGGGGCTGCGGGAGGCGGGAGGGCCGGCGTGGAGGCGGCGGGAGTATGTTGCGGTGGGGCCATGGCGAACGGTGGGCCAGTCGGCGGCTGGACCGCGGCGTGCTGCCGCTGGGAGTTTGCAGGCTGGGCTGGTGTGGCTGCCGGCGCGGCGGTGCCGGGAGACGGGGCTGGAGCAGCGGCAGGCACGGGAGAGGCAGCAGCCATCTGTGTAGGCGCTGCAGCGCCGGCACCAGGTGGCTGGCGGCGCTGGGGCGCTCCGTGTCCCACGGACGCGGACGGGACGTTGGCCACCACCGGCGCCGTGTCGGTGGCGGCGAGGGGGACCTGGGGGGCTGGAAGAAGGGTCGCCGCCTGGCTTTGCGGGGGGCCGGCTATGATGGTGGCTACAGCCATAACAGGCGCGGCTAGGGGAGCGGTAGGACCCGTAGGTGGCTGGGGAGCAGCCGCTGGCCCCGCGGGGCTATCGGCGGGGGGCGGGGCCGCGAAGGCGCTGGCGGACGGGGTGGGAGGAGCGAGGGACGGGGCCGCGAAGACGCTGGAGCCGAGGGCGGGGACCGCGGGAGCCGGGGCAGCAGGGAGGAACGGGATGGGGGGGGCGGGGATGGGGGGAGCGGTGGAGGGGGTCGTAGGGTCCGGTGGGACAGGGGTGACGGCTGCCGGGACAGCGGGGGCGGGGGGCGGGGCGGCACGAGTCAGTCGGACCGCGGCTACCGGAGCCGCGAGAGGCGGGACAGCAGGGACTAACGGGACCGTGGGGGTGGAGATGACGGGGGCGGTGGGGGGGGCGGTGGGGTCCGGTGGAGCAGGGGTGACCGGTGCAGGGACCGCGGGGGGGTGGGGCGGGGCGGCACGAGACAGCCGGACCGCGGGTACCGGAGCCGTGAGGTCCGGCGGCGGGGCGGGGGCCGTGCCCTGTTGCAGGCTCGCGGCGGTGAGGGGCGGGCTCGCAGCAGGAGCGGGACCCGGCGAGGTGAGTGCTGCGGGCGGCGCCTTCGCAGCAAACAGCTCCACAAGCGCTCTGCAAGCCGGGAGCAGCTCCGCGGCAGCCATATCCCGGCGGGAGATATTATTAAAGAGTTTAACCCCAACTGTGTCCCAGAAGTCTCTTGTAAAGACGGCTGAACGGTCAGCATTTGGGAAATTAATCAGAGTCCATTCTAAGAGGTTTTTTAGCTCCTGTTTAGGTAATTGACTTGGACCGGAGCTTAGTAAATACTTAAGTTGCTTATAGAGATGTCTGTCATGGGCAGAGTGAGTTTGTCCCATTATTGACCAGTATGATACTCACCTAGATGTCGCAGGGGGCAGGGTCCTTAGTGAGGGATCCGTCGTGGGGGGCTGGCCAGGCTCTCCACACGGCGCTCAGGACGCTGCTGTCGGGTCCCTCCTCAGAGCTCCGGTTTCAGGCGTCGCTTGGCAACGGCTTTCCGTGCTCGGGACCTCGCAGGTGTCTCCACTCAGAGCTCCAGCGCGGGCGGTGCTGAGCAATACCCGTCTGTGCTCGGGCGCGCGGCTGGGTCCCTCCGTAGAGCTCCGGTCTGCACTGCTTAGCAGCGTGTCCGTGCTCGAGGGGTACCGCGGCAAACTTCCTCAAAGAGCTCCAGGTAACCGCTGCGCAGCAGTGGCCGTCTGTGCTCGAGGACTGCCAGGCAATTTCCTCCCTCTGAGAGCTCCAGGTAATTGCTACGAAGTAACGGCTCCCCGTGCTCGAGGGCTGCCTCGGCAGAGTTATAGAGCTCCGGCTTTTACGCTGCGCAGCAACGGTATGCCGTGCTCACGACACGTTCCAGGTGGCTATAACTGGTCATTTAGCTACCGTCCATGGAGAAGTCTCCCACTGGTGGAAGAAGCTGAATCGGGCCTTCACTCACGTTTGGGCGCCAGTTTGTCGAAACTGATCGTGATGAGGGTGTGGGTTCGGTCGGGCCCGGCCGGAGATGGACGGCGACGAGAGATCTCTATAAGCAGGTCTTTGGAGCATGCAGTTTATTGCAGAGGGCGTGGGTACAGAGGCACTGCTTAGAGCTGCCAGCTGCAGCTCCAAGCAGGCCCAAGGTGTAAGAGAGGGAGAGAGAGTGAGCGAGAGAGCTAAGAGCTAAGAGAGTTACTAAGAGAGGTAAACTGAGAGAGAGAGAGAACTAAGAGGTAAGAGAGACGAATTAAGAGGAGAGCTGAATTAAGAGGAGCCGCGAGGTCCTTGTTACAATACAATAAATCATCTTCTGTAGTGAATATTCTAATTCTCACTAGCCAATCTAATACAAGGTACAAATCCTATAGCATTTACATACAGCCTATAAGAGTTCTTACATTACCATAGAGTGTTACATTTTAACTTCTAAAAACTACTCCTTGGACCCCTTCTGCTGAGCTAGTAGGGTCTGCTCTGACCCTTGGACCTGTCTGCAAGCAGAGGGTATTGTTCAATCAAGAGGGGATTACCTTCAGCCGGCTATACCATTATTTTCTAGTTGTTCAGTAACTAAGACTCTATATCTCAAAGATGGCCTTCATTTCGATGTCGCTCACAGTTTTCATATTCCCAAAATCTTTTGTTAGGCAATCATATTTATAAGGCTTTCCTGTTTCATCTTCCCCAACATAAAACCTATGGAACCAAGGGACCATTGTGACACTGCAGGGCCTCATGGAACCAATTGTCCATGATGACAATGCGGATCAAAGGAGACCATGGTGACACTGCGGAACCTGATGGAACTAAGGAGCCATTGTGACACAGTGGGGCCTCATGGAATCAAGGAGACCATTGTGACCCAGGTGTTG
This sequence comes from Aphelocoma coerulescens, assembly GCF_041296385.1. Classification (NCBI taxonomy): domain Eukaryota; kingdom Metazoa; phylum Chordata; class Aves; order Passeriformes; family Corvidae; genus Aphelocoma; species Aphelocoma coerulescens. The sequence goes on from NW_027183927.1 coordinate 60,421, forward strand.
CATGGGAAGGCAAGGAGCCATTGTGACACTTTGGGCTTCTTCCCTTGAGCTCTGCAGCTGGCTGTCCCAGCCCAGCGCACCATGTGCCACCTGCTCTCCTCAGGGCTCTGCCTGCACACAGCCCCAGGAGAAGTTTTCCTGTTTGCAAGGAAAGAATGGAAAAGCCGGAGCAGGTTTCCTAAACAACAAACCCCACTCAGGAGCCACATGCTCAGTACAGGCTGCCTGGAACGATGTCCCCTTGCTACAAGGGTCAGTGTGAGCAGGAATGAATGATCTCTGGGAGCAGAATTCTCGGAGTCTTTCCACTGAATTCTCTCTCCCTGTGTCTTGGGGTGACTTTATCATGTGTATCCCCTATCGCTGCTCTATGCCCAGAAGTGAACTTTGTGCATTTCTGTGCCTTTCAACTGAGCCTGAGAGGGGGGAGAGGGAAAAAAAACCGGACAAACTTCTCAGAGCGTTTGTTCAAGGACACACATACACACTCCTCTGCATCCTGCTTGAAGCAAGAGCGGAGGGAAGCAACTTTGTTTCTTTTTAGCCAGTTTTCAGCTCCTTTTCTCTGGGGGGAGATGGAGAGTTGAACTTTGCTTTCCTGGGACTTTGGGGGTTTTTTTCCCTTCTTCTCTTCTTGACTCTTTCAACATCAGACCACATTGGGAGAATTTTCTCCCGAGGTGGGGGCCCTGAATGTGGGCCCATGAGCCAGCTGCAAGGAGGAGGAGAGAGACTACACCTCCGGAAGTGTTGGGGTTCCTCCCCCCTGCCATGAGGTCATGGGAGAGGGGACCCTGGGGTAGAGGCATGGCCTGGGCACGGGGGTCTCCCTGCTCCCTGCTGACATGTGCCCTAATCCTGTTCAGCACTGCTTATTTTGTGTTGCCCTGTGCCAGGAGGGCCCTGGTTGTGCTGTGATTGCTCAGTTCTTTGGCAGTGCCCCGCCCATGTGGCTGGAGAAGAAAGAGCTCTGAAACTTCTCTCAAGAATCGCTCCCTGTTTCTTTGCACGGGCCTCGCTGTCTATGGATGTTTCAGGAGACCCCACCGAAACACAGAAGGACTCTAAAATTATCCCAGCTTTCTCTGCACAGCGAGAGCTTTTAATATTTAGCATTGTTATCCTTTTCCTGTGTGTTTGTTAAAAAAATAGTTTTTATCTCTTTCACTTTCTTCCCAGGAAAGTTCTTTTTTCCAAAAACCTGGTGGGGGAGGGCTGGGTGTAACCTGCCTTCTATCAGAGGATATTTTCCTCCACATTTGTTCAAACCGGCGCAGCCTGTCCTTTCCTGGGTCTCTGTTGCAGATGGAAGCTGCTGGTGCCATTGTCAGCTTGAAGCCCTCTTTTGATGCAAGCAGATGTTGCCAGGTGTGTTCAGCAGCTGTTGCTCAATGCTTATGCCAAGCTATTGTGTTCCTCATGGAACCAAGGAGCCATTGTGACACTGCAGGGGCTGATGGCATCAAGGAGGCAATTGTGACAGTACAGAACCTCCTAGAAACAAGGCTCCATTGTGACACCGTGGGGAATCATGGAATCAAGGAGCCCATTGTGACACGGCCAGGCCGCATGGAACCAATGGTCCATGGTTAAACTGCGGATTCAAGAAGAGCACGGTGACACCACGCAACATCATGGAACCATAGGTCCATTGTGACACAGCGGGGCCTCATGGAAACAAGGGGACCATTGTGGCAAAGCAGGGCCTAATGGAAGCATGGAGAGCATTGTGACACTAAGGAAACTCCTGGAACCAAGATGACCACTGGCACATAATGGAACCTCATGGAAGCAAGCCTCCACAATGACTTTGGAGGGCCTCAGGGACCACAGGACCCATTGTGACACAGCAGGACCTGGTGGAACCAAGGAGCCTTTGTGATACTCCACATCCACATGGAAGCCAGGGTGCACTGAGACACAGCGGGGCCTTGTTGGAACCAAAGACACCTCTGCAAAAAGCAGGCTAGCTCATAGAAGCAAGGAGTCCATTGTTACAACGTAAAAGCTATGCAACCAAGGGACCATTGTGACACTGCAGGGCCTCATGGAACCAATTGTCCATGATGGCAGTGCGGATCAAAGGAGACCATGGTGACACTGCGGAACCTGATGGAACCAAGGAGCCATTTTGACACAGTGGGGCCTCATGGAATCAAGGAGACCATTGTGACCCAGGTGTTGCATGTGAAGGCAAGGAGCCATTGTGACACTTTGGGCTTCTTCCCTTGAGCTCTGCAGCTGGCTGTCCCAGCCCAGCGCACCATGTGCCACCTGCTCTCCTCAGGGCTCTGCCTGCACACAGCCCCAGGAGAAGTTTTCCTGTTTGCAAGGAAAGAATGGAAAAGCCGGAGCAGGTTTCCTAAACAACAAACCCCACTCAGGAGCCACATGCTCAGTACAGGCTGCCTGGAACGATGTCCCCTTGCTACAAGGGTCAGTGTGAGCAGGAATGAATGATCTCTGGGAGCAGAATTCTCGGAGTCTTTCCACTGAATTCTCTGTCCCTGTGTCTTGGGGTGACTTTATCATGTGTATCCCCTATCGCTGCTCTATGCCCAGAAGTGAACTTTGTGCATTTCTGTGCCTTTCAACTGAGCCTGAGAGGGGGGAGAGGGAAAAAAAACCGGACAAACTTCTCAGAGCGTTTGTTCAAGGACACACATACACACTCCTCTGCATCCTGCTTGCAGCAAGAGCGGAGGAAGCAACTTGATTTCTTTTTAGCCACTTTTCAGCTCCTTTTCTCTGGAGGGAGATGGAGAGTTGAACTTTGTTTTCCTGGGACTTTGGGGGTTTTTTTCCCTTCTTCTCTTCTTGACTCTTTCAACATCAGACCACATTGGGAGAATTTTCTCCCGAGGTGGGGGCCCTGAATGTGGGCCCATGAGCCAGCTGCAAGGAGGAGGAGAGAGACTACACCTCCGGAAGTGTTGGGGTTCCTCCCCCCTGCCATGAGGTCATGGGAGAGGGGACCCTGGGGTAGAGGCATGGCCTGGGCACGGGGGTCTCCCTGCTCCCTGCTGACATGTGCCCTAATCCTGTTCAGCACTGCTTATTTTGTGTTGCCCTGTGCCAGGAGGGCCCTGGTTGTGCTGTGATTGCTCAGTTCTTTGGCAGTGCCCCGCCCATGTGGCTGGAGAAGAAAGAGCTCTGAAACTTCTCTCAAGAATCGCTCCCTGTTTCTTTGCACGGGCCTCGCTGTCTATGGATGTTTCAGGAGACCCCACCGAAACACAGAAGGACTCTAAAATTATCCCAGCTTTCTCTGCACAGCGAGAGCTTTTAATATTTAGCATTGTTATCCTTTTCCTGTGTGTTTGTTAAAAAAATAGTTTTTATCTCTTTCACTTTCTTCCCAGGAAAGTTCTTTTTTCCAAAAACCTGGTGGGGGAGGGCTGGGTGTAACCTGCCTTCTATCAGAGGATATTTTCCTCCACATTTGTTCAAACCGGCGCAGCCTGTCCTTTCCTGGGTCTCTGTTGCAGATGGAAGCTGCTGGTGCCATTGTCAGCTTGAAGCCCTCTTTTGATGCAAGCAGATGTTGCCAGGTGTGTTCAGCAGCTGTTGCTCAATGCTTATGCCAAGCTATTGTGTTCCTCATGGAACCAAGGAGCCATTGTGACACTGCAGGGGCTGATGGCATCAAGGAGGCAATTGTGACAGTACAGAACCTCCTAGAAACAAGGCTCCATTGTGACACCGTGGGGAATCATGGAATCAAGGAGCCCATTGTGACACGGCCAGGCCGCATGGAACCAATGGTCCATGGTTAAACTGCGGATTCAAGAAGAGCACGGTGACACCACGCAACATCATGGAACCATAGGTCCATTGTGACACAGCGGGGCCTCATGGAAACAAGGGGACCATTGTGGCAAAGCAGGGCCTAATGGAAGCATGGAGAGCATTGTGACACTAAGGAAACTCCTGGAACCAAGATGACCACTGGCACATAATGGAACCTCATGGAAGCAAGCCTCCACAATGACTTTGGAGGGCCTCAGGGACCACAGGACCCATTGTGACACAGCAGGACCTGGTGGAACCAAGGAGCCTTTGTGATACTCCACATCCACATGGAAGCCAGGGTGCACTGAGACACAGCGGGGCCTTGTTGGAACCAAAGACACCTCTGCAAAAAGCAGGCTAGCTCATAGAAGCAAGGAGTCCATTGTTACAACGTAAAAGCTATGCAACCAAGGGACCATTGTGACACTGCAGGGCCTCATGGAACCAATTGTCCATGATGGCAGTGCGGATCAAAGGAGACCATGGTGACACTGCGGAACCTGATGGAACCAAGGAGCCATTTTGACACAGTGGGGCCTCATGGAATCAAGGAGACCATTGTGACCCAGGTGTTGCATGTGAAGGCAAGGAGCCATTGTGACACTTTGGGCTTCTTCCCTTGAGCTCTGCAGCTGGCTGTCCCAGCCCAGCGCACCATGTGCCACCTGCTCTCCTCAGGGCTCTGCCTGCACACAGCCCCAGGAGAAGTTTTCCTGTTTGCAAGGAAAGAATGGAAAAGCCGGAGCAGGTTTCCTAAACAACAAACCCCACTCAGGAGCCACATGCTCAGTACAGGCTGCCTGGAACGATGTCCCCTTGCTACAAGGGTCAGTGTGAGCAGGAATGAATGATCTCTGGGAGCAGAATTCTCGGAGTCTTTCCACTGAATTCTCTGTCCCTGTGTCTTGGGGTGACTTTATCATGTGTATCCCCTATTGCTGCTCTATGCCCAGAAGTGAACTTTGTGCATTTCTGTGCCTTTCAACTGAGCCTGAGAGGGGGGAGAGGAAAAAAACCGGACAAAATTCTCAGAGCGTTTTTTCGAGGACACACATACACACTCCTCTGCATCCTGCTTGCAGCAAGAGCAGAGGAAGCAACTTGGTTTCTTTTTTGCCAGTTTTCAGCTCCTTTTCTCTGGGGGGAGATGGAGAGTTGAACTTTGTTTTCCTGGGACTTCGGGGGTTTTTTTTCCCTTCTTCTCTTCTTGACTCCTTCAACATCAGAGCACATTGGGAGAATTTTCTCCCGAGGTGGGGGCCCTGAATGTGGGCCCATGAGCCAGCTGCAAGGAGGAGGAGAGAGACTACACCTACGGAAGTGTTGGGGTTCCTCCCCCCTGCCATGAGGTCATGGGAGAGGGGACCCTGGGGTAGAGGCATGGCCTGGGCACGGGGGTCTCCCTGCTCCCTGCTCACATGTGCCCTAATCCTGTTCAGCACTGCTTATTTTGTGTTGCCCTGTGCGAGGAGGGCCCTGGTTGTGCTGTGATTGCTCAGTTCTTTGGCAGTGCCCCGCCCATGTGGCTGGAGAAGAAAGAGCTCTGAAACTTCTCTCAAGAATCGCTCCCTGTTTCTTTGCACGGGCCTCGCTGTCTATGGATGTTTCAGGAGACCCCACCGAAACACAGAAGGACTCTAAAATTATCCCAGCTTTCTCTGCACAGCGAGAGCTTTTAATATTTAGCATTGTTATCCTTTTCCTGTGTGTTTGTTAAAAAAATAGTTTTTATCTCTTTCACTTTCTTCCCAGGAAAGTTCTTTTTTCCAAAAACCTGGTGGGGGAGGGCTGGGTGTAACCTGCCTTCTATCAGAGGATATTTTCCTCCACATTTGTTCAAACCGGCGCAGCCTGTCCTTTCCTGGGTCTCTGTTGCAGATGGAAGCTGCTGGTGCCATTGTCAGCTTGAAGCCCTCTTTTGATGCAAGCAGATGTTGCCAGGTGTGTTCAGCAGCTGTTGCTCAATGCTTATGCCAAGCTATTGTGTTCCTCATGGAACCAAGGAGCCATTGTGACACTGCAGGGGCTGATGGCATCAAGGAGGCAATTGTGACAGTACAGAACCTCCTAGAAACAAGGCTCCATTGTGACACCGTGGGGAATCATGGAATCAAGGAGCCCATTGTGACACAGCCAGGCCGCATGGAACCAATGGTCCATGGTTACACTGCGGATTCAAGAAGAGCACGGTGACACCACGCAACATCATGGAACCATAGGTCCATTGTGACACAGCGGGGCCTCATGGAAACAAGGGGACCATTGTGGCAAAGCAGGGCCTAATGGAAGCATGGAGAGCATTGTGACACTAAGGAAACTCCTGGAACCAAGATGACCACTGGCACATAATGGAACCTCATGGAAGCAAGCCTCCACAATGACTTTGGAGGGCCTCAGGGACCACAGGACCCATTGTGACACAGCAGGACCTGGTGGAACCAAGGAGCCTTTGTGATACTCCACATCCACATGGAAACCAGGGTGCACTGAGACACAGCGGGGCCTTGTTGGAACCAAAGACACCTCTGCAAAAAGCAGGCTAGCTCATAGAAGCAAGGAGTCCATTGTTACAACGTAAAAGCTATGGAAGCAAGGGACCATTGTGACACTGCGGGGCCTCATGGAACCAATTGTCCATGATGACAGTGCGGATCAAAGGAGACCATGGTGACACTGCGGAACCTGATGGAACCAAGGAGCCATTGTGACACAGTGGGGCCTCATGGAATCAAGGAGACCATTGTGACCCAGGTGTTGCATGTGAAGGCAAGGAGCCATTGTGACACTTTGGGCTTCTTCCCTTGAGCTCTGCAGCTGGCTGTCCCAGCCCAGCGCACCATGTGCCACCTGCTCTCCTCAGGGCTCTGCCTGCACACAGCCCCAGGAGAAGTTTTCCTGTTTGGAAGGAAAGAATGGAAAAGCCGGAGCAGGTTTCCTAAACAACAAACCCCACTCAGGAGCCACATGCTCAGTACAGGCTGCCTGGAACGATGTCCCCTTGCTACAAGGGTCAGTGTGAGCAGGAATGAATGATCTCTGGGAGCAGAATTCTCGGAGTCTTTCCACTGAATTCTCTGTCCCTGTGTCTTGGGGTGACTTTATCATGTGTATCCCCTATCGCTGCTCTATGCCCAGAAGTGAACTTTGTGCATTTCTGTGCCTTTCAACTGAGCCTGAGAGGGGGGAGAGGGAAAAAAAACCGGACAAACTTCTCAGAGCGTTTGTTCAAGGACACACATACACACTCCTCTGCATCCTGCTTGCAGCAAGAGCGGAGGAAGCAACTTGATTTCTTTTTAGCCACTTTTCAGCTCCTTTTCTCTGGAGGGAGATGGAGAGTTGAACTTTGTTTTCCTGGGACTTTGGGGGTTTTTTTCCCTTCTTCTCTTCTTGACTGTTTCCACATCAGACCACATTGGGAGAATTTTCTACCGAGGTGGGGGCCCTGAATGTGGGCCCATGAGCCAGCTGCAAGGAGGAGGAGAGAGACTGCACCTACGGAAGTGTTGGGGTTCCTCCCCCCTGCCATGAGGTCATGGGAGAGGGGACCCTGGGGTAGAGGCATGGCCTGGGCACGGGGTCTCCCTGCTCCCTGCTGACATGTGCCCTAATCCTGTTCAGCACTGGTTATTTTGTGTCCCTGTGCCAGGAGGGCCCTGCTTGTGCCGTGATTGCTCAGTTCTTTGGCAGTGCCCCGCCCGTGTGGCTGGAGAAGAAAGAGCTCTGAAACTTCTCTCAAGAATCGCTCCCTGTTTCTTTGCACGGGCCTCGCTGTCTATGGATGTTTCAGGAGACCCCACCGAAACACAGAAGGACTCTCAAATTATCCCAGGTTTCTCTCCACAGCGAGAGGTTTTAATATTTAGCATTGTTATCCTTTTCCTGTGTGTTTGTTAAAAAAAGAGGTTTTATCTCTTTCACTTTCTTCCCAGGAAAATTATTTTTTCCCAAACCTGGTGGGGGAGGGCTGGGTGTAACCTGCCTTCTATCAGAGGATATTTTCCTCCACATTTGTCCAAACCGGCACAGCCTGTCCTTTCCTGGGTCTCTGTTGCAGATGGAAGCTGCTGGTGCCATTGTCAGCTTGAAGCCCTCTTTTGATGCAAGCAGATGTTGCCAGGTGTGTTCAGCAGCTGTTGCTCAATGCTTATGCCAAGCTATTGTGTTCCTCATGGAACCAAGGAGCCATTGTGACACTGTAGGGGCTGGTGGCATCAAGGAGACAATTGTGACAGTACAGAACCTCCTAGAAACAAGGCTCCATTGTGCCACCGTGGGGAATCATGGAATCAAGGAGCCCATTGTGACACGGCCAGGCCGCACGGAACCAATGGTCCATTGTTACACTGCGGATTCAAGAAGAGCACGGTGACACCACGCAACATCACGGAACCATGCGTCCATTGTGACACAGCGGGGCCTCATGGAAACAAGGGGACCATTGTGGCAAAGCAGGGCCTAATGGAAGCATGGAGAGCATTGGGACATTGTGAGGAATCATGGAAGCATGGAGAGCATTGTGACCCTAAGGAAACTCCTGGAACCAAGATGACCACTGGCACATAATGGAACCTCATGGAAGCAAGCATCCATGATGACTTTGGAGGGCCTCAGGGACCACAGGACCCATTGTGACACAGCAGGACCTGGTGGAACCAAGGAGCCTTTGTGATACTCCAGATCCACATGGAAGCCAGGGTGCACTGAGACACAACGGGGCCTTGTTGGAACCAAAGACACCTCTGCAAAAAGCAGGCTAGCTCATAGAAGCAAGGAGTCCATTGTTACAACATAAAACTGTCGAAACTGATCGTGATGAGGATATGGGTTCGGTCGGGCCCGGCCGGAGATGGACGGCGACGAGAGATCTCTATAAGCAGGTCTTTGGAGCATGCAGTTTATTGCAGAGGGCGTGGGTACAGAGGCACTGCTTAGAGCTGCCAGCTGCAGCTCCAAGCATGCCCAAGGTGTAAGAGAGGGAGAGAGAGTGAGCGAGAGAGCTAAGAGCTAAGAGAGTTACTAAGAGAGGTAAACTGAGAGAGAACTAAGAGGTAAGAGAGACGAATTAAGAGGAGAGCTGAATTAAGAAGAGCCGCGAGGTCCTTGTTACAATACAATAAATCATCTTCTGTAGTGAATATTCTAATTCTCACTAGCCAATCTAATACAAGGTACAAATCCTATAGCATTTACATACAGCCTATAAGAGTTCTTACATTACCATAGAGTGTTACATTTTAACTTCTAAAAACTACTCCTTGGACCCCTTCTGCTGAGCTAGTAGGGTCTGCTCTGACCCTTGGACCTGTCTGCAAGCAGAGGGTATTGTTCAATCAAGAGGGGATTACCTTCAGCCGGCTATACCATTGTTTTCTAGTTGTTCAGTAACTAAGACTCTATATCTCAAAGATGGCCTTCATTTTGATGTCGCTCACAGTTTTCATATTCCCAAAATCTTTTGTTAGGCAATCATATTTATAAGGCTTTCCTGTTTCATCTTCCCCAACATCTCCCCCGTTCTGATGAACAACTAAGATATTAGATACAGTCCTACTCGTTATTTTTTGCACACACTGAAGTATACAAGGTACTGCTACTAATACTATGATTATTACTACTAGAATAATCAAGCCTATTTTACAGAGTTCCCTTAGCCAAGGTGCAAAGCTCCAATCATCAAACAAACTGTCTAGCCAAGACGGGTCATCTGTTGTGATTTGGTTAGCTAGGTCAGATTTATCAATTTTAGAATTATCAATATAAGTTTGGTGTCTATGGCTGGGAGTTGGAGATACATGATGATCGTCTTATGGCCAATATTTATCAAGAGTAATATTATCAAAACCTTCTGGAAGAGGTATTCCAACTAAACAGGTTGAAAAAGGTTTGTCAGGGCTTGTGTCATATAGACAGATGGTATCGGAGCCTGCAGATTTGGCTAAAGCAACCCAGACATTTGTCTTTGGTTGATTCACAGGTAAAGCTTCACTACAAAAACTAAAACAAAAGAATAAAAGCAACATGCACGCGCGCAAATGAGAAAACTCCATTCTTTTCTTGAGCTGTTTTTGGCAGATCACTTTCTTCTGGTGATTCTGCACAGTTCAGGTCTGGGTGCTTGCTTCCTGGCTTCCACTTGCAGGGTCACTGGCTGGTGTGGAGGCGTCGGCAGGCTTTGATGCGAGGTATGGCTTCACGTTTTTTGCTGGAACCCACTTGATTCCTTCACCTGTGGAAACACACGCAAACCCCTTCCCCCACATTATAAGATTGTATGGTCCTTCTATTTTTCCTGAGTCTAGATTTTTAATCAAAACTGGGGGGCGCTCTTTCAGTTTTGCTTTTTTGTTGTTCAAAAAATGTCTATAAATGGGAGGATCAGGCTCTTCTGCAGAGCTATTCAAAAAATTGTACACATACAAAGCCTTGTTCAACCTCCTTTGAGGTGTATCCTGGGCTTCTCCCCCTTTCTGTTGATCTAAAATGCGTTTTAGGGTTTGATGTGTTCTTTTTAGGGTACTTTTTAGCAGTTGTTTAAGATACAGTGAGCAAATACCACTATCTCTTACAGCCCTTCTTAGTTCTTTAATTTCGTGAGTGGGGATGGGAACCCACGTTTTAGGACTGTCAGGCTGTTGGCTAGCTATCACAGGCTTAGCTAATAGACTTTCATCTTTACAGCTTTGGCGTCTTATTTCATGCCAATCTGTTAATTGAGAATAATCTGAGCACTTTGGAGGATTTTTTGATTCAGAAAGTAGCGCTAACAAACTCTCAGAACTCGTTTTCTCCTTATGGGTTGCAAGATCCCAGCCGCTCGCTGGCGGGACTCTGGGGCTCATTGCAAACAAATCTGGCTGCTTTTCAGGGTTTCCTGGTGTTAGATTTAAAGCATCAGCTCCGGCAGAGCGGCTCTCCGTCTTCCCTGCCACCGGAGCTGGACCATTGCCCTCCGTTCCCCCCCTGTTTGCGGCCTGTGAGGCGAGGCTGAGCTGCGCGGAGGGATACAGCTGGGCGGCGGTAGCCGAGGGATACAGCTGCACGGTGCCGGAGGGCCCCGGCGGGGGCGGCGATGGCACTGCCGATCTCCGCGGTGGCGGGCGAGGAGGCGGGGGAGCCGCGGGGAACTGGCTCCGCGGCAGCGGGCGAGGGGGTGCGGGTGGATCTATTGAAGGCGAGGTGAAAGCCGTGGGGGGCGGTGGCGGAGCTAGTTCCGTGAGCAGTGCTGTGGTTGGAGAAGTGTGAGCATACTTGGGTTGCGTCATCAGGTCAACGTGGCGGACTGTGATGGCCGCTGTCTGTGTGTCGGGGAGAGCGGGAGGTGGCAGGGCTGTCCCGTCGGCAGGAGATGATCCCGGGGCTGCGGGAGGCGGGAGGGCCGGCGTGGAGGCGGCGGGAGTATGTTGCGGTGGGGCCATGGCGAACGGTGGGCCAGTCGGCGGCTGGACCGCGGCGTGCTGCCGCTGGGAGTTTGCAGGCTGGGCTGGTGTGGCTGCCGGCGCGGCGGTGCCGGGAGACGGGGCTGGAGCAGCGGCAGGCACGGGAGAGGCAGCAGCCATCTGTGTAGGCGCTGCAGCGCCGGCACCAGGTGGCTGGCGGCGCTGGGGCGCTCCGTGTCCCACGGACGCGGACGGGACGTTGGCCACCACCGGCGCCGTGTCGGTGGCGGCGAGGGGGACCTGGGGGGCTGGAAGAAGGGTCGCCGCCTGGCTTTGCGGGGGGCCGGCTATGATGGTGGCTACAGCCATAACAGGCGCGGCTAGGGGAGCGGTAGGACCCGTAGGTGGCTGGGGAGCAGCCGCTGGCCCCGCGGGGCTATCGGCGGGGGGCGGGGCCGCGAAGGCGCTGGCGGACGGGGTGGGAGGAGCGAGGGACGGGGCCGCGAAGACGCTGGAGCCGAGGGCGGGGACCGCGGGAGCCGGGGCAGCAGGGAGGAACGGGATGGGGGGGGCGGGGATGGGGGGAGCGGTGGAGGGGGTCGTAGGGTCCGGTGGGACAGGGGTGACGGCTGCCGGGACAGCGGGGGCGGGGGGCGGGGCGGCACGAGTCAGTCGGACCGCGGCTACCGGAGCCGCGAGAGGCGGGACAGCAGGGACTAACGGGACCGTGGGGGTGGAGATGACGGGGGCGGTGGGGGGGGCGGTGGGGTCCGGTGGAGCAGGGGTGACCGGTGCAGGGACCGCGGGGGGGTGGGGCGGGGCGGCACGAGACAGCCGGACCGCGGGTACCGGAGCCGTGAGGTCCGGCGGCGGGGCGGGGGCCGTGCCCTGTTGCAGGCTCGCGGCGGTGAGGGGCGGGCTCGCAGCAGGAGCGGGACCCGGCGAGGTGGCTGCTGCGGGCGGCGCCTTCGCAGCAAACAGCTCCACAAGCGCTCTGCAAGCCGGGAGCAGCTCCGCGGCAGCCATATCCCGGCGGGAGATATTATTAAAGAGTTTAACCCCAACTGTGTCCCAGAAGTCTCTTGTAAAGACGGCTGAACGGTCAGCATTTGGGAAATTAATCAGAGTCCATTCTAAGAGGTTTTTTAGCTCCTGTTTAGGTAATTGACTTGGACCGGAGCTTAGTAAATACTTAAGTTGCTTATAGAGATGTCTGTCATGGGCAGAGTGAGTTTGTCCCATTATTGACCAGTATGATACTCACCTAGATGTCGCAGGGGGCAGGGTCCTTAGTGAGGGATCCGTCGTGGGGGGCTGGCCAGGCTCTCCACACGGCGCTCAGGACGCTGCTGTCGGGTCCCTCCTCAGAGCTCCGGTTTCAGGCGTCGCTTGGCAACGGCTTTCCGTGCTCGGGACCTCGCAGGTGTCTCCACTCAGAGCTCCAGCGCGGGCGGTGCTGAGCAATACCCGTCTGTGCTCGGGCGCGCGGCTGGGTCCCTCCGTAGAGCTCCGGTCTGCACTGCTTAGCAGCGTGTCCGTGCTCGAGGGGTACCGCGGCAAACTTCCTCAAAGAGCTCCAGGTAACCGCTGCGCAGCAGTGGCCGTCTGTGCTCGAGGACTGCCAGGCAATTTCCTCCCTCTGAGAGCTCCAGGTAATTGCTACGAAGTAACGGCTCCCCGTGCTCGAGGGCTGCCTCGGCAGAGTTATAGAGCTCCGGCTTTTACGCTGCGCAGCAACGGTATGCCGTGCTCACGACACGTTCCAGGTGGCTATAACTGGTCATTTAGCTACCGTCCATGGAGAAGTCTCCCACTGGTGGAAGAAGCTGAATCGGGCCTTCACTCACGTTTGGGCGCCAGTTTGTCGAAACTGATCGTGATGAGGGTGTGGGTTCGGTCGGGCCCGGCCGGAGATGGACGGCGACGAGAGATCTCTATAAGCAGGTCTTTGGAGCATGCAGTTTATTGCAGAGGGCGTGGGTACAGAGGCACTGCTTAGAGCTGCCAGCTGCAGCTCCAAGCAGGCCCAAGGTGTAAGAGAGGGAGAGAGAGTGAGCGAGAGAGCTAAGAGCTAAGAGAGTTACTAAGAGAGGTAAACTGAGAGAGAGAGAGAACTAAGAGGTAAGAGAGACGAATTAAGAGGAGAGCTGAATTAAGAGGAGCCGCGAGGTCCTTGTTACAATACAATAAATCATCTTCTGTAGTGAATATTCTAATTCTCACTAGCCAATCTAATACAAGGTACAAATCCTATAGCATTTACATACAGCCTATAAGAGTTCTTACATTACCATAGAGTGTTACATTTTAACTTCTAAAAACTACTCCTTGGACCCCTTCTGCTGAGCTAGTAGGGTCTGCTCTGACCCTTGGACCTGTCTGCAAGCAGAGGGTATTGTTCAATCAAGAGGGGATTACCTTCAGCCGGCTATACCATTGTTTTCTAGTTGTTCAGTAACTAAGACTCTATATCTCAAAGATGGCCTTCATTTCGATGTCGCTCACAGTTTTCATATTCCCAAAATCTTTTGTTAGGCAATCATATTTATAAGGCTTTCCTGTTTCATCTTCCCCAACATAAAACCTATGGAACCAAGGGACCATTGTGACACTGCAGGGCCTCATGGAACCAATTGTCCATGATGACAATGCGGATCAAAGGAGACCATGGTGACACTGCGGAACCTGATGGAACCAAGGAGCCATTGTGACACAGTGGGGCCTCATGGAATCAAGGAGACCATTGTGACCCAGGTGTTGCATGTGAAGGCAAGGAGCCATTGTGACACTTTGGGCTTCTTCCCTTGAGCTCTGCAGCTGGCTGTCCCAGCCCAGCGCACCATGTGCCACCTGCTCTCCTCAGGGCTCTGCCTGCACACAGCCCCAGGAGAAGTTTTCCTGTTTGGAAGGAAAGAATGGAAAAGCCGGAGCAGGTTTCCTAAACAACAAACCCCACTCAGGAGCCACATGCTCAGTACAGGCTGCCTGGAACGATGTCCCCTTGCTACAAGGGTCAGTGTGAGCAGGAATGAATGATCTCTGGGAGCAGAATTCTCGGAGTCTTTCCACTGAATTCTCTGTCCCTGTGTCTTGGGGTGACTTTATCATGTGTATCCCCTATCGCTGCTCTATGCCCAGAAGTGAACTTTGTGCATTTCTGTGCCTTTCAACTGAGCCTGAGAGGGGGGAGAGGGAAAAAAAACCGGACAAACCTCTCAGAGCGTTTGTTCAAGGACACACATACACACTCCTCTGCCTCCTGCTTGCAGCAAGAGCGGAGGAAGCAACTTGATTTCTTTTTAGCCACTTTTCAGCTCCTTTTCTCTGGAGGGAGATGGAGAGTTGAACTTTGTTTTCCTGGGACTTTGGGGGTTTTTTTCCCTTCTTCTCTTCTTGACTCTTTCAACATCAGACCACATTGGGAGAATTTTCTCCCGAGGTGGGGGCCCTGAATGTGGGCCCATGAGCCAGCTGCAAGGAGGAGGAGAGAGACTACACCTACGGAAGTGTTGGGGTTCCTCCCCCCTGCCATGAGGTTATGGGAGAGGGGACCCTGGGGTAGAGGCATGGCCTGGGCACGGGGTCTCCCTGCTCCCTGCTCACATGTGCCCTAATCCTGTTCAGCACTGCTTATTTTGTGTTGCCTTGTGCGAGGAGGGCCCTGGTTGTGCCGTGATTGCTCAGTTCTTTGGCAGTGCCCCGCCCATGTGGCTGGAGAAGAAAGAGCTCTGAAACTTCTCTCAAGAATCGCTCCCTGTTTCTTTGCACGGGCCTTGCTGTCTATGGATGTTTCAGGAGACCCCACCGAAACACGGAAGGACTCTCAAATTATCCCAGGTTTCTCTGCACAGCGAGAGCCTTTAATATTTAGCATTGTTATCCTTTTCCTGTGTGTTTGTTAAAAAAATAGGTTTTATCTCTTTCACTTTCTTCCCAGGAAAATTCTTTTTTCCCAAACCTGGTGGGGGATGGCTGGGTGTAACCTGCCTTCTATCAGAGGATATTTTCCTCCACATTTGTCCAAACCGGCACAGCCTGTCCTTTCCTGGGTCTCTGTTGCAGATGGAAGCTGCTGGTGCCATTCTCAGCTTGAAGCCCTCTTTTGATGCAAGCAGATGTTGCCAGGTGTGTTCAGCAGCTGTTGCTCAATGCTTATGCCAAGCTATTGTGTTCCTCATGGAACCAAGGAGCCATTGTGACACTGCAGGGGCTGATGGCATCAAGGAGACAATTGTGACAGTACAGAACCTCCTAGAAACAAGGCTCCATTGTGACACCGTGGGGAATCATGGAATCAAGGAGCCCATTGTGACACGGCCAGGCCGCACGGAACCAATGGTCCATTGTTACACGGCGGATTCAAGAAGAGCACGGTGACACCACGCAACATCATGGAACCGTACGTCCATTGTGACACAGCGGGGCCTCATGGAAACAAGGGGACCATTGTGGCAAAGCAGGGCCTAATGGAAGCCTGGAGAGCATTGGGACATTGTGGGGAATCATGGAAGCATGGAGAGCATTGTGACACTAAGGAAACTCCTGGAACCAAGATGACCACTGGCACATAATGGAACCTCATGGAAGCAAGCCTCCATGATGACTTTGGAGGGCCTCAGGGACCACAGGACCCATTGTGACACAGCAGGACCTGGTGGAACCAAGGAGCCTTTGTGATACTCCAGATCCACATGGAAGCCAGGGTGCACTGAGACACAGCGGGGCCTTGTTGGAACCAAAGACACCTCTGCAAAAAGCAGGCTAGCTCATAGAAGCAAGGAGTCCATTGTTACAACATCAAACCAATGGAACCAAGGGACCATTGTGACACTGCGGGGCCTCATGGAACCAATTGTCCATGATGACAGTGCGGATCAAAGGAGACCATGGTGACACTGCGGAACCTGATGGAACCAAGGAGCCATTGTGACACAGTGGGGCCTCATGGAATCAAGGAGACCATTGTGACCCAGGTGTTGCATGGGAAGGCAAGGAGCCATTGTGACACTTTGGGCTTCTTCCCTTGAGCTCTGCAGCTGGCTGTCCCAGCCCAGCGCACCATGTGCCACCTGCTCTCCTCAGGGCTCTGCCTGCACACAGCCCCAGGAGAAGTTTTCCTGTTTGGAAGGAAAGAATGGAAAAGCCGGAGCAGGTTTCCTAAACAACAAACCCCACTCAGGAGCCACATGCTCAGTACAGGCTGCCTGGAACGATGTCCCCTTGCTACAAGGGTCAGTGTGAGCAGGAATGAATGATCTCTGGGAGCAGAATTCTCGGAGTCTTTCCACTGAATTCTCTGTCCCTGTGTCTTGGGGTGACTTTATCATGTGTATCCCCTATCGCTGCTCTATGCCCAGAAGTGAACTTTGTGCATTTCTGTGCCTTTCAACTGAGCCTGAGAGGGGGGAGAGGGAAAAAAAACCGGACAAACTTCTCAGAGCGTTTGTTCAAGGACACACATACACACTCCTCTGCATCCTGCTTGCAGCAAGAGCGGAGGAAGCAACTTGATTTCTTTTTAGCCACTTTTCAGCTCCTTTTCTCTGGAGGGAGATGGAGAGTTGAACTTTGTTTTCCTGGGACTTTGGGGGTTTTTTTCCCTTCTTCTCTTCTTGACTGTTTCCACATCAGACCACATTGGGAGAATTTTCTACCGAGGTGGGGGCCCTGAATGTGGGCCCATGAGCCAGCTGCAAGGAGGAGGAGAGAGACTGCACCTACGGAAGTGTTGGGGTTCCTCCCCCCTGCCATGAGGTCATGGGAGAGGGGACCCTGGGGTAGAGGCATGGCCTGGGCACGGGGTCTCCCTGCTCCCTGCTGACATGTGCCCTAATCCTGTTCAGCACTGGTTATTTTGTGTCCCTGTGCCAGGAGGGCCCTGCTTGTGCCGTGATTGCTCAGTTCTTTGGCAGTGCCCCGCCCGTGTGGCTGGAGAAGAAAGAGCTCTGAAACTTCTCTCAAGAATCGCTCCCTGTTTCTTTGCACGGGCCTCGCTGTCTATGGATGTTTCAGGAGACCCCACCGAAACACAGAAGGACTCTCAAATTATCCCAGGTTTCTCTCCACAGCGAGAGGTTTTAATATTTAGCATTGTTATCCTTTTCCTGTGTGTTTGTTAAAAAAAGAGGTTTTATCTCTTTCACTTTCTTCCCAGGAAAATTATTTTTTCCCAAACCTGGTGGGGGAGGGCTGGGTGTAACCTGCCTTCTATCAGAGGATATTTTCCTCCACATTTGTCCAAACCGGCACAGCCTGTCCTTTCCTGGGTCTCTGTTGCAGATGGAAGCTGCTGGTGCCATTGTCAGCTTGAAGCCCTCTTTTGATGCAAGCAGATGTTGCCAGGTGTGTTCAGCAGCTGTTGCTCAATGCTTATGCCAAGCTATTGTGTTCCTCATGGAACCAAGGAGCCATTGTGACACTGTAGGGGCTGGTGGCATCAAGGAGACAATTGTGACAGTACAGAACCTCCTAGAAACAAGGCTCCATTGTGCCACCGTGGGGAATCATGGAATCAAGGAGCCCATTGTGACACGGCCAGGCCGCACGGAACCAATGGTCCATTGTTACACTGCGGATTCAAGAAGAGCACGGTGACACCACGCAACATCACGGAACCATGCGTCCATTGTGACACAGCGGGGCCTCATGGAAACAAGGGGACCATTGTGGCAAAGCAGGGCCTAATGGAAGCATGGAGAGCATTGGGACATTGTGAGGAATCATGGAAGCATGGAGAGCATTGTGACCCTAAGGAAACTCCTGGAACCAAGATGACCACTGGCACATAATGGAACCTCATGGAAGCAAGCATCCATGATGACTTTGGAGGGCCTCAGGGACCACAGGACCCATTGTGACACAGCAGGACCTGGTGGAACCAAGGAGCCTTTGTGATACTCCAGATCCACATGGAAGCCAGGGTGCACTGAGACACAACGGGGCCTTGTTGGAACCAAAGACACCTCTGCAAAAAGCAGGCTAGCTCATAGAAGCAAGGAGTCCATTGTTACAACATAAAACTGTCGAAACTGATCGTGATGAGGGTGTGGGTTCGGTCGGGCCCGGCCGGAGATGGACGGCGACGAGAGATCTCTATAAGCAGGTCTTTGGAGCATGCAGTTTATTGCAGAGGGCGTGGGTACAGAGGCACTGCTTAGAGCTGCCAGCTGCAGCTCCAAGCATGCCCAAGGTGTAAGAGAGGGAGAGAGAGTGAGCGAGAGAGCTAAGAGCTAAGAGAGTTACTAAGAGAGGTAAACTGAGAGAGAGAGAGAACTAAGAGGTAAGAGAGACGAATTAAGAGGAGAGCTGAATTAAGAAGAGCCGCGAGGTCCTTGTTACAATACAATAAATCATCTTCTGTAGTGAATATTCTAATTCTCACTAGCCAATCTAATACAAGGTACAAATCCTATAGCATTTACATACAGCCTATAAGAGTTCTTACATTACCATAGAGTGTTACATTTTAACTTCTAAAAACTACTCCTTGGACCCCTTCTGCTGAGCTAGTAGGGTCTGCTCTGACCCTTGGACCTGTCTGCAAGCAGAGGGTATTGTTCAATCAAGAGGGGATTACCTTCAGCCGGCTATACCATTGTTTTCTAGTTGTTCAGTAACTAAGACTCTATATCTCAAAGATGGCCTTCATTTTGATGTCGCTCACAGTTTTCATATTCCCAAAATCTTTTGTTAGGCAATCATATTTATAAGGCTTTCCTGTTTCATCTTCCCCAACATCTCCCCCGTTCTGATGAACAACTAAGATATTAGATACAGTCCTACTCGTTATTTTTTGCACACACTGAAGTATACAAGGTACTGCTACTAATACTATGATTATTACTACTAGAATAATCAAGCCTATTTTACAGAGTTCCCTTAGCCAAGGTGCAAAGCTCCAATCATCAAACAAACTGTCTAGCCAAGACGGGTCATCTGTTGTGATTTGGTTAGCTAGGTCAGATTTATCAATTTTAGAATTATCAATATAAGTTTGGTGTCTATGGCTGGGAGTTGGAGATACATGATGATCGTCTTATGGCCAATATTTATCAAGAGTAATATTATCAAAACCTTCTGGAAGAGGTATTCCAACTAAACAGGTTGAAAAAGGTTTGTCAGGGCTTGTGTCATATAGACAGATGGTATCGGAGCCTGCAGATTTGGCTAAAGCAACCCAGACATTTGTCTTTGGTTGATTCACAGGTAAAGCTTCACTACAAAAACTAAAACAAAAGAATAAAAGCAACATGCACGCGCGCAAATGAGAAAACTCCATTCTTTTCTTGAGCTGTTTTTGGCAGATCACTTTCTTCTGGTGATTCTGCACAGTTCAGGTCTGGGTGCTTGCTTCCTGGCTTCCACTTGCAGGGTCACTGGCTGGTGTGGAGGCGTCGGCAGGCTTTGATGCGAGGTATGGCTTCACGTTTTTTGCTGGAACCCACTTGATTCCTTCACCTGTGGAAACACACGCAAACCCCTTCCCCCACATTATAAGATTGTATGGTCCTTCTATTTTTCCTGAGTCTAGATTTTTAATCAAAACTGGGGGGCGCTCTTTCAGTTTTGCTTTTTTGTTGTTCAAAAAATGTCTATAAATGGGAGGATCAGGCTCTTCTGCAGAGCTATTCAAAAAATTGTACACATACAAAGCCTTGTTCAACCTCCTTTGAGGTGTATCCTGGGCTTCTCCCCCTTTCTGTTGATCTAAAATGCGTTTTAGGGTTTGATGTGTTCTTTTTAGGGTACTTTTTAGCAGTTGTTTAAGATACGGTGAGCAAATACCACTATCTCTTACAGCCCTTCTTAGTTCTTTAATTTCGTGAGTGGGGATGGGAACCCACGTTTTAGGACTGTCAGGCTGTTGGCTAGCTATCACAGGCTTAGCTAATAGACTTTCATCTTTACAGCTTTGGCGTCTTATTTCATGCCAATCTGTTAATTGAGAATAATCTGAGCACTTTGGAGGATTTTTTGATTCAGAAAGTAGCGCTAACAAACTCTCAGAACTCGTTTTCTCCTTATGGGTTGCAAGATCCCAGCCGCTCGCTGGCGGGACTCTGGGGCTCATTGCAAACAAATCTGGCTGCTTTTCAGGGTTTCCTGGTGTTAGATTTAAAGCATCAGCTCCGGCAGAGCGGCTCTCCGTCTTCCCTGCCACCGGAGCTGGACCATTGCCCTCCGTTCCCCCCCTGTTTGCGGCCTGTGAGGCGAGGCTGAGCTGCGCGGAGGGATGTTGCTGGGCGGCGGTAGCCGAGGGATACAGCTGCACGGTGCCGGAGGGCCCCGGCGGGGGCGGCGATGGCACTGCCGATCTCCGCGGTGGCGGGCGAGGAGGCGGGGGAGCCGCGGGGAACTGGCTCCGCGGCAGCGGGCGAGGGGGTGCGGGTGGATCTATTGAAGGCGAGGTGAAAGCCGTGGGGGGCGGTGGCGGAGCTAGTTCCGTGAGCAGTGCTGTGGTTGGAGAAGTGTGAGCATACTTGGGTTGCGTCATCAGGTCAACGTGGCGGACTGCGATGGCCGCTGTCTGTGTGTCGGGGAGAGCGGGAGGTGGCAGGGCTGTCCCGTCGGCAGGAGATGATCCCGGGGCTGCGGGAGGCGGGAGGGCCGGCGTGGAGGCGGCGGGAGTATGTTGCGGTGGGGCCATGGCGAACGGTGGGCCAGTCGGCGGCTGGACCGCGGCGTGCTGCCGCTGGGAGTTTGCAGGCTGGGCTGGTGTGGCTGCCGGCGCGGCGGTGCCGGGAGACGGGGCTGGAGCAGCGGCAGGCACGGGAGAGGCAGCAGCCATCTGTGTAGGCGCTGCAGCGCCGGCACCAGGTGGCTGGCGGCGCTGGGGCGCTCCGTGTCCCACGGACGCGGACGGGACGTTGGCCACCACCGGCGCCGTGTCGGTGGCGGCGAGGGGGACCTGGGGGGCTGGAAGAAGGGTCGCCGCCTGGCTTTGCGGGGGGCCGGCTATGATGGTGGCTACAGCCATAACAGGCGCGGCTAGGGGAGCGGTAGGACCCGTAGGTGGCTGGGGAGCAGCCGCTGGCCCCGCGGGGCTATCGGCGGGGGGCGGGGCCGCGAAGGCGCTGGCGGACGGGGTGGGAGGAGCGAGGGACGGGGCCGCGAAGACGCTGGAGCCGAGGGCGGGGACCGCGGGAGCCGGGGCAGCAGGGAGGAACGGGATGGGGGGGGCGGGGATGGGGGGAGCGGTGGAGGGGGTCGTAGGGTCCGGTGGGACAGGGGTGACGGCTGCCGGGACAGCGGGGGCGGGGGGCGGGGCGGCACGAGTCAGTCGGACCGCGGCTACCGGAGCCGCGAGAGGCGGGACAGCAGGGACTAACGGGACCGTGGGGGTGGAGATGACGGGGGCGGTGGGGGGGGCGGTGGGGTCCGGTGGAGCAGGGGTGACCGGTGCAGGGACCGCGGGGGGGTGGGGCGGGGCGGCACGAGACAGCCGGACCGCGGGTACCGGAGCCGTGAGGTCCGGCGGCGGGGCGGGGGCCGTGCCCTGTTGCAGGCTCGCGGCGGTGAGGGGCGGGCTCGCAGCAGGAGCGGGACCCGGCGAGGTGAGTGCTGCGGGCGGCGCCTTCGCAGCAAACAGCTCCACAAGCGCTCTGCAAGCCGGGAGCAGCTCCGCGGCAGCCATATCCCGGCGGGAGATATTATTAAAGAGTTTAACCCCAACTGTGTCCCAGAAGTCTCTTGTAAAGACGGCTGAACGGTCAGCATTTGGGAAATTAATCAGAGTCCATTCTAAGAGGTTTTTTAGCTCCTGTTTAGGTAATTGACTTGGACCGGAGCTTAGTAAATACTTAAGTTGCTTATAGAGATGTCTGTCATGGGCAGAGTGAGTTTGTCCCATTATTGACCAGTATGATACTCACCTAGATGTCGCAGGGGGCAGGGTCCTTAGTGAGGGATCCGTCGTGGGGGGCTGGCCAGGCTCTCCACACGGCGCTCAGGACGCTGCTGTCGGGTCCCTCCTCAGAGCTCCGGTTTCAGGCGTCGCTTGGCAACGGCTTTCCGTGCTCGGGACCTCGCAGGTGTCTCCACTCAGAGCTCCAGCGCGGGCGGTGCTGAGCAATACCCGTCTGTGCTCGGGCGCGCGGCTGGGTCCCTCCGTAGAGCTCCGGTCTGCACTGCTTAGCAGCGTGTCCGTGCTCGAGGGGTACCGCGGCAAACTTCCTCAAAGAGCTCCAGGTAACCGCTGCGCAGCAGTGGCCGTCTGTGCTCGAGGACTGCCAGGCAATTTCCTCCCTCTGAGAGCTCCAGGTAATTGCTACGAAGTAACGGCTCCCCGTGCTCGAGGGCTGCCTCGGCAGAGTTATAGAGCTCCGGCTTTTACGCTGCGCAGCAACGGTATGCCGTGCTCACGACACGTTCCAGGTGGCTATAACTGGTCATTTAGCTACCGTCCATGGAGAAGTCTCCCACTGGTGGAAGAAGCTGAATCGGGCCTTCACTCACGTTTGGGCGCCAGTTTGTCGAAACTGATCGTGATGAGGGTGTGGGTTCGGTCGGGCCCGGCCGGAGATGGACGGCGACGAGAGATCTCTATAAGCAGGTCTTTGGAGCATGCAGTTTATTGCAGAGGGCGTGGGTACAGAGGCACTGCTTAGAGCTGCCAGCTGCAGCTCCAAGCAGGCCCAAGGTGTAAGAGAGGGAGAGAGAGTGAGCGAGAGAGCTAAGAGCTAAGAGAGTTACTAAGAGAGGTAAACTGAGAGAGAGAGAGAACTAAGAGGTAAGAGAGACGAATTAAGAGGAGAGCTGAATTAAGAGGAGCCGCGAGGTCCTTGTTACAATACAATAAATCATCTTCTGTAGTGAATATTCTAATTCTCACTAGCCAATCTAATACAAGGTACAAATCCTATAGCATTTACATACAGCCTATAAGAGTTCTTACATTACCATAGAGTGTTACATTTTAACTTCTAAAAACTACTCCTTGGACCCCTTCTGCTGAGCTAGTAGGGTCTGCTCTGACCCTTGGACCTGTCTGCAAGCAGAGGGTATTGTTCAATCAAGAGGGGATTACCTTCAGCCGGCTATACCATTATTTTCTAGTTGTTCAGTAACTAAGACTCTATATCTCAAAGATGGCCTTCATTTCGATGTCGCTCACAGTTTTCATATTCCCAAAATCTTTTGTTAGGCAATCATATTTATAAGGCTTTCCTGTTTCATCTTCCCCAACATAAAACCTATGGAACCAAGGGACCATTGTGACACTGCAGGGCCTCATGGAACCAATTGTCCATGATGACAATGCGGATCAAAGGAGACCATGGTGACACTGCGGAACCTGATGGAACTAAGGAGCCATTGTGACACAGTGGGGCCTCATGGAATCAAGGAGACCATTGTGACCCAGGTGTTGCATGGGAAGGCAAGGAGCCATTGTGACACTTTGGGCTTCTTCCCTTGAGCTCTGCAGCTGGCTGTCCCAGCCCAGCGCACCATGTGCCACCTGCTCTCCTCAGGGCTCTGCCTGCACACAGCCCCAGGAGAAGTTTTCCTGTTTGCAAGGAAAGAATGGAAAAGCCGGAGCAGGTTTCCTAAACAACAAACCCCACTCAGGAGCCACATGCTCAGTACAGGCTGCCTGGAACGATGTCCCCTTGCTACAAGGGTCAGTGTGAGCAGGAATGAATGATCTCTGGGAGCAGAATTCTCGGAGTCTTTCCACTGAATTCTCTGTCCCTGTGTCTTGGGGTGACTTTATCATGTGTATCCCCTATCGCTGCTCTATGCCCAGAAGTGAACTTTGTGCATTTCTGTGCCTTTCAACTGAGCCTGAGAGGGGGGAGAGGGAAAAAAAACCGGACAAACTTCTCAGAGCGTTTGTTCAAGGACACACATACACACTCCTCTGCATCCTGCTTGCAGCAAGAGCGGAGGAAGCAACTTGATTTCTTTTTAGCCACTTTTCAGCTCCTTTTCTCTGGAGGGAGATGGAGAGTTGAACTTTGTTTTCCTGGGACTTTGGGGTTTTTTTCCCTTCTTCTCTTCTTGACTCTTTCAACATCAGACCACATTGGGAGAATTTTCTCCCGAGGTGGGGGCCCTGAATGTGGGCCCATGAGCCAGCTGCAAGGAGGAGGAGAGAGACTACACCTCCGGAAGTGTTGGGGTTCCTCCCCCCTGCCATGAGGTCATGGGAGAGGGGACCCTGGGGTAGAGGCATGGCCTGGGCACGGGGGTCTCCCTGCTCCCTGCTGACATGTGCCCTAATCCTGT
Organism: Aphelocoma coerulescens; assembly: GCF_041296385.1. Taxonomy (NCBI): domain Eukaryota; kingdom Metazoa; phylum Chordata; class Aves; order Passeriformes; family Corvidae; genus Aphelocoma; species Aphelocoma coerulescens. Next base: position 84,819 of record NW_027183927.1, read on the forward strand.
TCAGCACTGCTTATTTTGTGTTGCCCTGTGCCAGGAGGGCCCTGGTTGTGCTGTGATTGCTCAGTTCTTTGGCAGTGCCCCGCCCATGTGGCTGGAGAAGAAAGAGCTCTGAAACTTCTCTCAAGAATCGCTCCCTGTTTCTTTGCACGGGCCTCGCTGTCTATGGATGTTTCAGGAGACCCCACCGAAACACAGAAGGACTCTAAAATTATCCCAGCTTTCTCTGCACAGCGAGAGCTTTTAATATTTAGCATTGTTATCCTTTTCCTGTGTGTTTGTTAAAAAAATAGTTTTTATCTCTTTCACTTTCTTCCCAGGAAAGTTCTTTTTTCCAAAAACCTGGTGGGGGAGGGCTGGGTGTAACCTGCCTTCTATCAGAGGATATTTTCCTCCACATTTGTTCAAACCGGCGCAGCCTGTCCTTTCCTGGGTCTCTGTTGCAGATGGAAGCTGCTGGTGCCATTGTCAGCTTGAAGCCCTCTTTTGATGCAAGCAGATGTTGCCAGGTGTGTTCAGCAGCTGTTGCTCAATGCTTATGCCAAGCTATTGTGTTCCTCATGGAACCAAGGAGCCATTGTGACACTGCAGGGGCTGATGGCATCAAGGAGGCAATTGTGACAGTACAGAACCTCCTAGAAACAAGGCTCCATTGTGACACCGTGGGGAATCATGGAATCAAGGAGCCCATTGTGACACGGCCAGGCCGCATGGAACCAATGGTCCATGGTTAAACTGCGGATTCAAGAAGAGCACGGTGACACCACGCAACATCATGGAACCATAGGTCCATTGTGACACAGCGGGGCCTCATGGAAACAAGGGGACCATTGTGGCAAAGCAGGGCCTAATGGAAGCATGGAGAGCATTGTGACACTAAGGAAACTCCTGGAACCAAGATGACCACTGGCACATAATGGAACCTCATGGAAGCAAGCCTCCACAATGACTTTGGAGGGCCTCAGGGACCACAGGACCCATTGTGACACAGCAGGACCTGGTGGAACCAAGGAGCCTTTGTGATACTCCACATCCACATGGAAGCCAGGGTGCACTGAGACACAGCGGGGCCTTGTTGGAACCAAAGACACCTCTGCAAAAAGCAGGCTAGCTCATAGAAGCAAGGAGTCCATTGTTACAACGTAAAAGCTATGCAACCAAGGGACCATTGTGACACTGCAGGGCCTCATGGAACCAATTGTCCATGATGGCAGTGCGGATCAAAGGAGACCATGGTGACACTGCGGAACCTGATGGAACCAAGGAGCCATTTTGACACAGTGGGGCCTCATGGAATCAAGGAGACCATTGTGACCCAGGTGTTGCATGTGAAGGCAAGGAGCCATTGTGACACTTTGGGCTTCTTCCCTTGAGCTCTGCAGCTGGCTGTCCCAGCCCAGCGCACCATGTGCCACCTGCTCTCCTCAGGGCTCTGCCTGCACACAGCCCCAGGAGAAGTTTTCCTGTTTGCAAGGAAAGAATGGAAAAGCCGGAGCAGGTTTCCTAAACAACAAACCCCACTCAGGAGCCACATGCTCAGTACAGGCTGCCTGGAACGATGTCCCCTTGCTACAAGGGTCAGTGTGAGCAGGAATGAATGATCTCTGGGAGCAGAATTCTCGGAGTCTTTCCACTGAATTCTCTGTCCCTGTGTCTTGGGGTGACTTTATCATGTGTATCCCCTATCGCTGCTCTATGCCCAGAAGTGAACTTTGTGCATTTCTGTGCCTTTCAACTGAGCCTGAGAGGGGGGAGAGGGAAAAAAAACCGGACAAACTTCTCAGAGCGTTTGTTCAAGGACACACATACACACTCCTCTGCATCCTGCTTGCAGCAAGAGCGGAGGAAGCAACTTGATTTCTTTTTAGCCACTTTTCAGCTCCTTTTCTCTGGAGGGAGATGGAGAGTTGAACTTTGTTTTCCTGGGACTTTGGGGTTTTTTTCCCTTCTTCTCTTCTTGACTCTTTCAACATCAGACCACATTGGGAGAATTTTCTCCCGAGGTGGGGGCCCTGAATGTGGGCCCATGAGCCAGCTGCAAGGAGGAGGAGAGAGACTACACCTCCGGAAGTGTTGGGGTTCCTCCCCCCTGCCATGAGGTCATGGGAGAGGGGACCCTGGGGTAGAGGCATGGCCTGGGCACGGGGGTCTCCCTGCTCCCTGCTGACATGTGCCCTAATCCTGTTCAGCACTGCTTATTTTGTGTTGCCCTGTGCCAGGAGGGCCCTGGTTGTGCTGTGATTGCTCAGTTCTTTGGCAGTGCCCCGCCCATGTGGCTGGAGAAGAAAGAGCTCTGAAACTTCTCTCAAGAATCGCTCCCTGTTTCTTTGCACGGGCCTCGCTGTCTATGGATGTTTCAGGAGACCCCACCGAAACACAGAAGGACTCTAAAATTATCCCAGCTTTCTCTGCACAGCGAGAGCTTTTAATATTTAGCATTGTTATCCTTTTCCTGTGTGTTTGTTAAAAAAATAGTTTTTATCTCTTTCACTTTCTTCCCAGGAAAGTTCTTTTTTCCAAAAACCTGGTGGGGGAGGGCTGGGTGTAACCTGCCTTCTATCAGAGGATATTTTCCTCCACATTTGTTCAAACCGGCGCAGCCTGTCCTTTCCTGGGTCTCTGTTGCAGATGGAAGCTGCTGGTGCCATTGTCAGCTTGAAGCCCTCTTTTGATGCAAGCAGATGTTGCCAGGTGTGTTCAGCAGCTGTTGCTCAATGCTTATGCCAAGCTATTGTGTTCCTCATGGAACCAAGGAGCCATTGTGACACTGCAGGGGCTGATGGCATCAAGGAGGCAATTGTGACAGTACAGAACCTCCTAGAAACAAGGCTCCATTGTGACACCGTGGGGAATCATGGAATCAAGGAGCCCATTGTGACACGGCCAGGCCGCATGGAACCAATGGTCCATGGTTAAACTGCGGATTCAAGAAGAGCACGGTGACACCACGCAACATCATGGAACCATAGGTCCATTGTGACACAGCGGGGCCTCATGGAAACAAGGGGACCATTGTGGCAAAGCAGGGCCTAATGGAAGCATGGAGAGCATTGTGACACTAAGGAAACTCCTGGAACCAAGATGACCACTGGCACATAATGGAACCTCATGGAAGCAAGCCTCCACAATGACTTTGGAGGGCCTCAGGGACCACAGGACCCATTGTGACACAGCAGGACCTGGTGGAACCAAGGAGCCTTTGTGATACTCCACATCCACATGGAAGCCAGGGTGCACTGAGACACAGCGGGGCCTTGTTGGAACCAAAGACACCTCTGCAAAAAGCAGGCTAGCTCATAGAAGCAAGGAGTCCATTGTTACAACGTAAAAGCTATGCAACCAAGGGACCATTGTGACACTGCAGGGCCTCATGGAACCAATTGTCCATGATGGCAGTGCGGATCAAAGGAGACCATGGTGACACTGCGGAACCTGATGGAACCAAGGAGCCATTTTGACACAGTGGGGCCTCATGGAATCAAGGAGACCATTGTGACCCAGGTGTTGCATGTGAAGGCAAGGAGCCATTGTGACACTTTGGGCTTCTTCCCTTGAGCTCTGCAGCTGGCTGTCCCAGCCCAGCGCACCATGTGCCACCTGCTCTCCTCAGGGCTCTGCCTGCACACAGCCCCAGGAGAAGTTTTCCTGTTTGGAAGGAAAGAATGGAAAAGCCGGAGCAGGTTTCCTAAACAACAAACCCCACTCAGGAGCCACATGCTCAGTACAGGCTGCCTGGAACGATGTCCCCTTGCTACAAGGGTCAGTGTGAGCAGGAATGAATGATCTCTGGGAGCAGAATTCTCGGAGTCTTTCCACTGAATTCTCTGTCCCTGTGTCTTGGGGTGACTTTATCATGTGTATCCCCTATTGCTGCTCTATGCCCAGAAGTGAACTTTGTGCATTTCTGTGCCTTTCAACTGAGCCTGAGAGGGGGGAGAGGAAAAAAACCGGACAAAATTCTCAGAGCGTTTTTTCGAGGACACACATACACACTCCTCTGCATCCTGCTTGCAGCAAGAGCAGAGGAAGCAACTTGGTTTCTTTTTTGCCAGTTTTCAGCTCCTTTTCTCTGGGGGGAGATGGAGAGTTGAACTTTGTTTTCCTGGGACTTCGGGGGTTTTTTTTCCCTTCTTCTCTTCTTGACTCCTTCAACATCAGAGCACATTGGGAGAATTTTCTCCCGAGGTGGGGGCCCTGAATGTGGGCCCATGAGCCAGCTGCAAGGAGGAGGAGAGAGACTACACCTACGGAAGTGTTGGGGTTCCTCCCCCCTGCCATGAGGTCATGGGAGAGGGGACCCTGGGGTAGAGGCATGGCCTGGGCACGGGGGTCTCCCTGCTCCCTGCTCACATGTGCCCTAATCCTGTTCAGCACTGCTTATTTTGTGTTGCCCTGTGCGAGGAGGGCCCTGGTTGTGCTGTGATTGCTCAGTTCTTTGGCAGTGCCCCGCCCATGTGGCTGGAGAAGAAAGAGCTCTGAAACTTCTCTCAAGAATCGCTCCCTGTTTCTTTGCACGGGCCTCGCTGTCTATGGATGTTTCAGGAGACCCCACCGAAACACAGAAGGACTCTAAAATTATCCCAGCTTTCTCTGCACAGCGAGAGCTTTTAATATTTAGCATTGTTATCCTTTTCCTGTGTGTTTGTTAAAAAAATAGTTTTTATCTCTTTCACTTTCTTCCCAGGAAAGTTCTTTTTTCCAAAAACCTGGTGGGGGAGGGCTGGGTGTAACCTGCCTTCTATCAGAGGATATTTTCCTCCACATTTGTTCAAACCGGCGCAGCCTGTCCTTTCCTGGGTCTCTGTTGCAGATGGAAGCTGCTGGTGCCATTGTCAGCTTGAAGCCCTCTTTTGATGCAAGCAGATGTTGCCAGGTGTGTTCAGCAGCTGTTGCTCAATGCTTATGCCAAGCTATTGTGTTCCTCATGGAACCAAGGAGCCATTGTGACACTGCAGGGGCTGATGGCATCAAGGAGGCAATTGTGACAGTACAGAACCTCCTAGAAACAAGGCTCCATTGTGACACCGTGGGGAATCATGGAATCAAGGAGCCCATTGTGACACAGCCAGGCCGCATGGAACCAATGGTCCATGGTTACACTGCGGATTCAAGAAGAGCACGGTGACACCACGCAACATCATGGAACCATAGGTCCATTGTGACACAGCGGGGCCTCATGGAAACAAGGGGACCATTGTGGCAAAGCAGGGCCTAATGGAAGCATGGAGAGCATTGTGACACTAAGGAAACTCCTGGAACCAAGATGACCACTGGCACATAATGGAACCTCATGGAAGCAAGCCTCCACAATGACTTTGGAGGGCCTCAGGGACCACAGGACCCATTGTGACACAGCAGGACCTGGTGGAACCAAGGAGCCTTTGTGATACTCCACATCCACATGGAAACCAGGGTGCACTGAGACACAGCGGGGCCTTGTTGGAACCAAAGACACCTCTGCAAAAAGCAGGCTAGCTCATAGAAGCAAGGAGTCCATTGTTACAACGTAAAAGCTATGGAAGCAAGGGACCATTGTGACACTGCGGGGCCTCATGGAACCAATTGTCCATGATGACAGTGCGGATCAAAGGAGACCATGGTGACACTGCGGAACCTGATGGAACCAAGGAGCCATTGTGACACAGTGGGGCCTCATGGAATCAAGGAGACCATTGTGACCCAGGTGTTGCATGTGAAGGCAAGGAGCCATTGTGACACTTTGGGCTTCTTCCCTTGAGCTCTGCAGCTGGCTGTCCCAGCCCAGCGCACCATGTGCCACCTGCTCTCCTCAGGGCTCTGCCTGCACACAGCCCCAGGAGAAGTTTTCCTGTTTGGAAGGAAAGAATGGAAAAGCCGGAGCAGGTTTCCTAAACAACAAACCCCACTCAGGAGCCACATGCTCAGTACAGGCTGCCTGGAACGATGTCCCCTTTCTACAAGGGTCAGTGTGAGCAGGAATGAATGATCTCTGGGAGCAGAATTCTCGGAGTCTTTCCACTGAATTCTCTGTCCCTGTGTCTTGGGGTGACTTTATCGTGTGTATCCCCTATTGCTGCTCTATGCCCAGAAGTGAACTTTGTGCATTTCTGTGCCTTTCAACTGAGCCTGAGAGGGAGGAGAGGAGAAAAAACCGGACAAACTTCTCAGAGCGTTTGTTCAAGGACACACATACACACTCCTCTGCATCCTGCTTGCAGCAAGAGCAGAGGGAAGCAACTTGGTTTCTTTTTAGCCAGTTTTCAGCTCCTTTTCTCTGGGGGGAGATGGAGAGTTGAACTTTGTTTTCCTGGGACTTTGGGGGTTTTTTTCCCTTCTTCTCTTCTTGACTCTTTCAACATCAGAGCACATTGGGAGAATTTTCTCCCGAGGTGGGGGCCCTGAATGTGGGCCCATGAGCCAGCTGCAAGGAGGAGGAGAGAGACTGCACCTACGGAAGTGTTGGGGTTCCTCCCCCCTGCCATGAGGTCATGGGAGAGGGGACCGTGGGGTAGAGGCATGGCCTGGGCACGGGGTCTCCCTGCTCCCTTCTCACATGTGCCCTAATCCTGTTCAGCACTGCTTATTTTGTGTTGCCCTGTGCGAGGAGGGCCCTGGTTGTGCCGTGATTGCTCAGTTCTTTGGCAGTGCCCCGCCCATGTGGCTGGAGAAGAAAGAGCTCTGAAACTTCTCTCAAGAATCGCTCCCTGTTTCTTTGCACGGGCCTCGCTGTCTATGGATGTTTCAGGAGACCCCACCGAAACACGGAAGGACTCTCAAATTATCCCAGCTTTCTCTGCACAGCGAGAGCTTTTAATATTTAGCATTGTTATCCTTTTCCTGTGTGTTTGTTAAAAAAATAGTTTTTATCTCTTTCACTTTCTTCCCAGGAAAGTTCTTTTTTCCAAAAACCTGGTGGGGGAGGGCTGGGTGTAACCTGCCTTCTATCAGAGGATATTTTCCTCCACATTTGTCCAAACCGGCACAGCCTGTCCTTTCCTGGGTCTCTGTTGCAGATGGAAGCTGCTGGTGCCATTGTCAGCTTGAAGCCCTCTTTTGATGCAAGCAGATGTTGCCAGGTGTGTTCAGCAGCTGTTGCTCAATGCTTATGCCAAGCTATTGTGTTCCTCATGGAACCAAGGAGCCATTGTGACACTGCAGGGGCTGATGGCATCAAGGAGGCAATTGTGACAGTACAGAACCTCCTAGAAACAAGGCTCCATTGTGACACCGTGGGGAATCATGGAATCAAGGAGCCCATTGTGACACGGCTGCATGGAACCAATGGTCCATGGTTACACTGCGGATTCAAGAAGAGCACGGTGACACCACGCAACATCATGGAACCATAGGTCCATTGTGACACAGCGGGGCCTCATGGAAACAAGGGGACCATTGTGGCAAAGCAGGGCCTAATGGAAGCATGGAGAGCATTGTGACACTAAGGAAACTCCTGGAACCAAGATGACCACTGGCACATAATGGAACCTCATGGAAGCAAGCCTCCACAATGACTTTGGAGGGCCTCAGGGACCACAGGACCCATTGTGACACAGCAGGACCTGGTGGAACCAAGGAGCCTTTGTGATACTCCACATCCACATGGAAACCAGGGTGCACTGAGACACAGCGGGGCCTTGTTGGAACCAAAGACACCTCTGCAAAAAGCAGGCTAGCTCATAGAAGCAAGGAGTCCATTGTTACAACGTAAAAGCTATGGAAGCAAGGGACCATTGTGACACTGCGGGGCCTCATGGAACCAATTGTCCATGATGACAGTGCGGATCAAAGGAGACCATGGTGACACTGCGGAACCTGATGGAACCAAGGAGCCATTTTGACACAGTGGGGCCTCATGGAATCAAGGAGACCATTGTGACCCAGGTGTTGCATGTGAAGGCAAGGAGCCATTGTGACACTTTGGGCTTCTTCCCTTGAGCTCTGCAGCTGGCTGTCCCAGCCCAGCGCACCATGTGCCACCTGCTCTCCTCAGGGCTCTGCCTGCACACAGCCCCAGGAGAAGTTTTCCTGTTTGCAAGGAAAGAATGGAAAAGCCGGAGCAGGTTTCCTAAACAACAAACCCCACTCAGGAGCCACATGCTCAGTACAGGCTGCCTGGAACGAGGTCCCCTTTCTACAAGGGTCAGTGTGAGCAGGAATGAATGATCTCTGGGAGCAGAATTCTCGGAGTCTTTCCACTGAATTCTCTGTCCCTGTGTCTTGGGGTGACTTTATCATGTGTATCCCCTATTGCTGCTCTATGCCCAGAAGTGAACTTTGTGCATTTCTGTGCCTTTCAACTGAGCCTGAGAGGGGGGAGAGGAAAAAAACCGGACAAACTTCTCAGAGCGTTTTTTCGAGGACACACATACACACTCCTCTGCATCCTGCTTGCAGCAAGAGCAGAGGAAGCAACTTGGTTTCTTTTTTGCCAGTTTTCAGCTCCTTTTCTCTGGGGGGAGATGGAGAGTTGAACTTTGTTTTCCTGGGACTTCGGGGGGTTTTTTTCCCTTCTTCTCTTCTTGACTCTTTCAACATCAGAGCACATTGGGAGAATTTTCTCCCGAGGTGGGGGCCCTGAATGTGGGCCCATGAGCCAGCTGCAAGGAGGAGGAGAGAGACTACACCTCCGGAAGTGTTGGGGTTCCTCCCCCCTGCCATGAGGTCATGGGAGAGGGGACCCTGGGGTAGAGGCATGGCCTGGGCACGGGGGTCTCCCTGCTCCCTGCTGACATGTGCCCTAATCCTGTTCAGCACTGCTTATTTTGTGTTGCCCTGTGCCAGGAGGGCCCTGGTTGTGCTGTGATTGCTCAGTTCTTTGGCAGTGCCCCGCCCATGTGGCTGGAGAAGAAAGAGCTCTGAAACTTCTCTCAAGAATCGCTCCCTGTTTCTTTGCACGGGCCTCGCTGTCTATGGATGTTTCAGGAGACCCCACCGAAACACAGAAGGACTCTAAAATTATCCCAGCTTTCTCTGCACAGCGAGAGCTTTTAATATTTAGCATTGTTATCCTTTTCCTGTGTGTTTGTTAAAAAAATAGTTTTTATCTCTTTCACTTTCTTCCCAGGAAAGTTCTTTTTTCCAAAAACCTGGTGGGGGAGGGCTGGGTGTAACCTGCCTTCTATCAGAGGATATTTTCCTCCACATTTGTCCAAACCGGCACAGCCTGTCCTTTCCTGGGTCTCTGTTGCAGATGGAAGCTGCTGGTGCCATTGTCAGCTTGAAGCACTCTTTTGATGCAAGCAGATGTTGCCAGGTGTGTTCAGCAGCTGTTGCTCAATGCTTATGCCAAGCTATTGTGTTCCTCATGGAACCAAGGAGCCATTGTGACACTGCAGGGGCTGATGGCATCAAGGAGACAATTGTGACAGTACAGAACCTCCTAGAAACAAGGCTCCATTGTGACACCGTGGGGAATCATGGAATCAAGGAGCCCATTGTGACACAGCCAGGCCGCATGGAACCAATGGTCCATGGTTACACTGCGGATTCAAGAAGAGCACGGTGACACCACGCAACATCATGGAACCATAGGTCCATTGTGACACAGCGGGGCCTCATGGAAACAAGGGGACCATTGTGGCAAAGCAGGGCCTAATGGAAGCATGGAGAGCATTGTGACACTAAGGAAACTCCTGGAACCAAGATGACCACTGGCACATAATGGAACCTCATGGAAGCAAGCCTCCACGATGGTTTTGGAGGGCCTCAGGGACCACAGGACCCATTGTGACACAGCAGGACCTGGTGGAACCAAGGAGCCTTTGTGATACTCCAGATCCACATGGAAGACAGGGTGCACTGAGACACAGCGGGGCCTTGTTGGAACCAAAGACACCTCTGCAAAAAGCAGGCTAGCTCATAGAAGCAAGGAGTCCATTGTTACAACATCAAACCTATGGAAGCAAGGGACCATTGTGACACTGCGGGGCCTCATGGAACCAATTGTTCATGATGACAGTGCGGATCAAAGGAGACCATGGTGACACTGCGGAACCTGATGGAACCAAGGAGCCATTGTGACACAGTGGGGCCTCATGGAATCAAGGAGACCATTGTGACCCAGGTGTTGCATGTGAAGGCAAGGAGCCATTGTGACACTTTGGGCTTCTTCCCTTGAGCTCTGCAGCTGGCTGTCCCAGCCCAGCGCACCATGTGCCACCTGCTCTCCTCAGGGCTCTGCCTGCACACAGCCCCAGGAGAAGTTTTCCTGTTTGGAAGGAAAGAATGGAAAAGCCGGAGCAGGTTTCCTAAACAACAAACCCCACTCAGGAGCCACATGCTCAGTACAGGCTGCCTGGAACGATGTCCCCTTGCTACAAGGGTCAGTGTGAGCAGGAATGAATGATCTCTGGGAGCAGAATTCTCGGAGTCTTTCCACTGAATTCTCTGTCCCTGTGTCTTGGGGTGACTTTATCGTGTGTATCCCCTATTGCTGCTCTATGCCCAGAAGTGAACTTTGTGCATTTCTGTGCCTTTCAACTGAGCCTGAGAGGGAGGAGAGGAGAAAAAACCGGACAAACTTCTCAGAGCGTTTGTTCAAGGACACACATACACACTCCTCTGCATCCTGCTTGCAGCAAGAGCAGAGGGAAGCAACTTTGTTTCTTTTTAGCCAGTTTTCAGCTCCTTTTCTCTGGGGGGAGATGGAGAGTTGAACTTTGTTTTCCTGGGACTTTGGGGGTTTTTTTCCCTTCTTCTCTTCTTGACTCTTTCAACATCAGAGCACATTGGGAGAATTTTCTCCCGAGGTGGGGGCCCTGAATGTGGGCCCATGAGCCAGCTGCAAGGAGGAGGAGAGAGACTGCACCTACGGAAGTGTTGGGGTTCCTCCCCCCTGCCATGAGGTCATGGGAGAGGGGACCGTGGGGTAGAGGCATGGCCTGGGCACGGGGTCTCCCTGCTCCCTTCTCACATGTGCCCTAATCCTGTTCAGCACTGCTTATTTTGTGTTGCCCTGTGCGAGGAGGGCCCTGGTTGTGCTGTGATTGCTCAGTTCTTTGGCAGTGCCCCGCCCATGTGGCTGGAGAAGAAAGAGCTCTGAAACTTCTCTCAAGAATCGCTCCCTGTTTCTTTGCACGGGCCTCGCTGTCTATGGATGTTTCAGGAGACCCCACCGAAACACAGAAGGACTCTAAAATTATCCCAGCTTTCTCTGCACAGCGAGAGCTTTTAATATTTAGCATTGTTATCCTTTTCCTGTGTGTTTGTTAAAAAAATAGTTTTTATCTCTTTCACTTTCTTCCCAGGAAAGTTCTTTTTTCCAAAAACCTGGTGGGGGAGGGCTGGGTGTAACCTGCCTTCTATCAGAGGATATTTTCCTCCACATTTGTCCAAACCGGCACAGCCTGTCCTTTCCTGGGTCTCTGTTGCAGATGGAAGCTGCTGGTGCCATTGTCAGCTTGAAGCACTCTTTTGATGCAAGCAGATGTTGCCAGGTGTGTTCAGCAGCTGTTGCTCAATGCTTATGCCAAGCTATTGTGTTCCTCATGGAACCAAGGAGCCATTGTGACACTGCAGGGGCTGATGGCATCAAGGAGACAATTGTGACAGTACAGAACCTCCTAGAAACAAGGCTCCATTGTGACACCGTGGGGAATCATGGAATCAAGGAGCCCATTGTGACACAGCCAGGCCGCATGGAACCAATGGTCCATGGTTACACTGCGGATTCAAGAAGAGCACGGTGACACCACGCAACATCATGGAACCATAGGTCCATTGTGACACAGCGGGGCCTCATGGAAACAAGGGGACCATTGTGGCAAAGCAGGGCCTAATGGAAGCATGGAGAGCATTGTGACACTAAGGAAACTCCTGGAACCAAGATGACCACTGGCACATAATGGAACCTCATGGAAGCAAGCCTCCACAATGACTTTGGAGGGCCTCAGGGACCACAGGACCCATTGTGACACAGCAGGACCTGGTGGAACCAAGGAGCCTTTGTGATACTCCACATCCACATGGAAACCAGGGTGCACTGAGACACAGCGGGGCCTTGTTGGAACCAAAGACACCTCTGCAAAAAGCAGGCTAGCTCATAGAAGCAAGGAGTCCATTGTTACAACGTAAAAGCTATGCAACCAAGGGACCATTGTGACACTGCAGGGCCTCATGGAACCAATTGTCCATGATGACAGTGCGGATCAAAGGAGACCATGGTGACACTGCGGAACCTGATGGAACCAAGGAGCCATTTTGACACAGTGGGGCCTCATGGAATCAAGGAGACCATTGTGACCCAGGTGTTGCATGTGAAGGCAAGGAGCCATTGTGACACTTTGGGCTTCTTCCCTTGAGCTCTGCAGCTGGCTGTCCCAGCCCAGCGCACCATGTGCCACCTGCTCTCCTCAGGGCTCTGCCTGCACACAGCCCCAGGAGAAGTTTTCCTGTTTGCAAGGAAAGAATGGAAAAGCCGGAGCAGGTTTCCTAAACAACAAACCCCACTCAGGAGCCACATGCTCAGTACAGGCTGCCTGGAACGATGTCCCCTTTCTACAAGGGTCAGTGTGAGCAGGAATGAATGATCTCTGGGAGCAGAATTCTCGGAGTCTTTCCACTGAATTCTCTGTCCCTGTGTCTTGGGGTGACTTTATCGTGTGTATCCCCTATTGCTGCTCTATGCCCAGAAGTGAACTTTGTGCATTTCTGTGCCTTTCAACTGAGCCTGAGAGGGAGGAGAGGAGAAAAAACCGGACAAACTTCTCAGAGCGTTTGTTCAAGGACACACATACACACTCCTCTGCATCCTGCTTGCAGCAAGAGCAGAGGGAAGCAACTTTGTTTCTTTTTAGCCAGTTTTCAGCTCCTTTTCTCTGGGGGGAGATGGAGAGTTGAACTTTGTTTTCCTGGGACTTTGGGGGTTTTTTTCCCTTCTTCTCTTCTTGACTCTTTCAACATCAGAGCACATTGGGAGAATTTTCTCCCGAGGTGGGGGCCCTGAATGTGGGCCCATGAGCCAGCTGCAAGGAGGAGGAGAGAGACTGCACCTACGGAAGTGTTGGGGTTCCTCCCCCCTGCCATGAGGTCATGGGAGAGGGGACCGTGGGGTAGAGGCATGGCCTGGGCACGGGGTCTCCCTGCTCCCTTCTCACATGTGCCCTAATCCTGTTCAGCACTGCTTATTTTGTGTTGCCCTGTGCGAGGAGGGCCCTGGTTGTGCCGTGATTGCTCAGTTCTTTGGCAGTGCCCCGCCCATGTGGCTGGAGAAGAAAGAGCTCTGAAACTTCTCTCAAGAATCGCTCCCTGTTTCTTTGCACGGGCCTCGCTGTCTATGGATGTTTCAGGAGACCCCACCGAAACACGGAAGGACTCTCAAATTATCCCAGCTTTCTCTGCACAGCGAGAGCTTTTAATATTTAGCATTGTTATCCTTTTCCTGTGTGTTTGTTAAAAAAATAGTTTTTATCTCTTTCAATTTCTTCCCAGGAAAGTTCTTTTTTCCAAAAACCTGGTGGGGGAGGGCTGGGTGTAACCTGCCTTCTATCAGAGGATATTTTCCTCCACATTTGTCCAAACCGGCACAGCCTGTCCTTTCCTGGGTCTCTGTTGCAGATGGAAGCTGCTGGTGCCATTGTCAGCTTGAAGCCCTCTTTTGATGCAAGCAGATGTTGCCAGGTGTGTTCAGCAGCTGTTGCTCAATGCTTATGCCAAGCTATTGTGTTCCTCATGGAACCAAGGAGCCATTGTGACACTGCAGGGGCTGATGGCATCAAGGAGGCAATTGTGACAGTACAGAACCTCCTAGAAACAAGGCTCCATTGTGACACCGTGGGGAATCATGGAATCAAGGAGCCCATTGTGACACGGCTGCATGGAACCAATGGTCCATGGTTACACTGCGGATTCAAGAAGAGCACGGTGACACCACGCAACATCATGGAACCATAGGTCCATTGTGACACAGCGGGGCCTCATGGAAACAAGGGGACCATTGTGGCAAAGCAGGGCCTAATGGAAGCATGGAGAGCATTGTGACACTAAGGAAACTCCTGGAACCAAGATGACCACTGGCACATAATGGAACCTCATGGAAGCAAGCCTCCACAATGACTTTGGAGGGCCTCAGGGACCACAGGACCCATTGTGACACAGCAGGACCTGGTGGAACCAAGGAGCCTTTGTGATACTCCACATCCACATGGAAACCAGGGTGCACTGAGACACAGCGGGGCCTTGTTGGAACCAAAGACACCTCTGCAAAAAGCAGGCTAGCTCATAGAAGCAAGGAGTCCATTGTTACAACGTAAAAGCTATGGAAGCAAGGGACCATTGTGACACTGCGGGGCCTCATGGAACCAATTGTCCATGATGACAGTGCGGATCAAAGGAGACCATGGTGACACTGCGGAACCTGATGGAACCAAGGAGCCATTTTGACACAGTGGGGCCTCATGGAATCAAGGAGACCATTGTGACCCAGGTGTTGCATGTGAAGGCAAGGAGCCATTGTGACACTTTGGGCTTCTTCCCTTGAGCTCTGCAGCTGGCTGTCCCAGCCCAGCGCACCATGTGCCACCTGCTCTCCTCAGGGCTCTGCCTGCACACAGCCCCAGGAGAAGTTTTCCTGTTTGCAAGGAAAGAATGGAAAAGCCGGAGCAGGTTTCCTAAACAACAAACCCCACTCAGGAGCCACATGCTCAGTACAGGCTGCCTGGAACGAGGTCCCCTTTCTACAAGGGTCAGTGTGAGCAGGAATGAATGATCTCTGGGAGCAGAATTCTCGGAGTCTTTCCACTGAATTCTCTGTCCCTGTGTCTTGGGGTGACTTTATCATGTGTATCCCCTATTGCTGCTCTATGCCCAGAAGTGAACTTTGTGCATTTCTGTGCCTTTCAACTGAGCCTGAGAGGGGGGAGAGGAAAAAAACCGGACAAACTTCTCAGAGCGTTTTTTCGAGGACACACATACACACTCCTCTGCATCCTGCTTGCAGCAAGAGCAGAGGAAGCAACTTGGTTTCTTTTTTGCCAGTTTTCAGCTCCTTTTCTCTGGGGGGAGATGGAGAGTTGAACTTTGTTTTCCTGGGACTTCGGGGGGTTTTTTTCCCTTCTTCTCTTCTTGACTCTTTCAACATCAGAGCACATTGGGAGAATTTTCTCCCGAGGTGGGGGCCCTGAATGTGGGCCCATGAGCCAGCTGCAAGGAGGAGGAGAGAGACTACACCTCCGGAAGTGTTGGGGTTCCTCCCCCCTGCCATGAGGTCATGGGAGAGGGGACCCTGGGGTAGAGGCATGGCCTGGGCACGGGGGTCTCCCTGCTCCCTGCTGACATGTGCCCTAATCCTGTTCAGCACTGCTTATTTTGTGTTGCCCTGTGCCAGGAGGGCCCTGGTTGTGCTGTGATTGCTCAGTTCTTTGGCAGTGCCCCGCCCATGTGGCTGGAGAAGAAAGAGCTCTGAAACTTCTCTCAAGAATCGCTCCCTGTTTCTTTGCACGGGCCTCGCTGTCTATGGATGTTTCAGGAGACCCCACCGAAACACAGAAGGACTCTCAAATTATCCCAGCTTTCTCTGCACAGCGAGAGCTTTTAATATTTAGCATTGTTATCCTTTTCCTGTGTGTTTGTTAAAAAAATAGTTTTTATCTCTTTCACTTTCTTCCCAGGAAAGTTCTTTTTTCCAAAAACCTGGTGGGGGAGGGCTGGGTGTAACCTGCCTTCTATCAGAGGATATTTTCCTCCACATTTGTCCAAACCGGCACAGCCTGTCCTTTCCTGGGTCTCTGTTGCAGATGGAAGCTGCTGGTGCCATTGTCAGCTTGAAGCACTCTTTTGATGCAAGCAGATGTTGCCAGGTGTGTTCAGCAGCTGTTGCTCAATGCTTATGCCAAGCTATTGTGTTCCTCATGGAACCAAGGAGCCATTGTGACACTGCAGGGGCTGATGGCATCAAGGAGACAATTGTGACAGTACAGAACCTCCTAGAAACAAGGCTCCATTGTGACACCGTGGGGAATCATGGAATCAAGGAGCCCATTGTGACACAGCCAGGCCGCATGGAACCAATGGTCCATGGTTACACTGCGGATTCAAGAAGAGCACGGTGACACCACGCAACATCATGGAACCATAGGTCCATTGTGACACAGCGGGGCCTCATGGAAACAAGGGGACCATTGTGGCAAAGCAGGGCCTAATGGAAGCATGGAGAGCATTGTGACACTAAGGAAACTCCTGGAACCAAGATGACCACTGGCACATAATGGAACCTCATGGAAGCAAGCCTCCACGATGGTTTTGGAGGGCCTCAGGGACCACAGGACCCATTGTGACACAGCAGGACCTGGTGGAACCAAGGAGCCTTTGTGATACTCCAGATCCACATGGAAGCCAGGGTGCACTGAGACACAGCGGGGCCTTGTTGGAACCAAAGACACCTCTGCAAAAAGCAGGCTAGCTCATAGAAGCAAGGAGTCCATTGTTACAACATCAAACCTATGGAAGCAAGGGACCATTGTGACACTGCGGGGCCTCATGGAACCAATTGTTCATGATGACAGTGCGGATCAAAGGAGACCATGGTGACACTGCGGAACCTGATGGAACCAAGGAGCCATTGTGACACAGTGGGGCCTCATGGAATCAAGGAGACCATTGTGACCCAGGTGTTGCATGTGAAGGCAAGGAGCCATTGTGACACTTTGGGCTTCTTCCCTTGAGCTCTGCAGCTGGCTGTCCCAGCCCAGCGCACCATGTGCCACCTGCTCTCCTCAGGGCTCTGCCTGCACACAGCCCCAGGAGAAGTTTTCCTGTTTGGAAGGAAAGAATGGAAAAGCCGGAGCAGGTTTCCTAAACAACAAACCCCACTCAGGAGCCACATGCTCAGTACAGGCTGCCTGGAACGATGTCCCCTTTCTACAAGGGTCAGTGTGAGCAGGAATGAATGATCTCTGGGAGCAGAATTCTCGGAGTCTTTCCACTGAATTCTCTGTCCCTGTGTCTTGGGGTGACTTTATCGTGTGTATCCCCTATTGCTGCTCTATGCCCAGAAGTGAACTTTGTGCATTTCTGTGCCTTTCAACTGAGCCTGAGAGGGAGGAGAGGAGAAAAAACCGGACAAACTTCTCAGAGCGTTTGTTCAAGGACACACATACACACTCCTCTGCATCCTGCTTGCAGCAAGAGCAGAGGGAAGCAACTTTGTTTCTTTTTAGCCAGTTTTCAGCTCCTTTTCTCTGGGGGGAGATGGAGAGTTGAACTTTGTTTTCCTGGGACTTTGGGGGTTTTTTTCCCTTCTTCTCTTCTTGACTCTTTCAACATCAGAGCACATTGGGAGAATTTTCTCCCGAGGTGGGGGCCCTGAATGTGGGCCCATGAGCCAGCTGCAAGGAGGAGGAGAGAGACTGCACCTACGGAAGTGTTGGGGTTCCTCCCCCCTGCCATGAGGTCATGGGAGAGGGGACCGTGGGGTAGAGGCATGGCCTGGGCACGGGGTCTCCCTGCTCCCTTCTCACATGTGCCCTAATCCTGTTCAGCACTGCTTATTTTGTGTTGCCCTGTGCGAGGAGGGCCCTGGTTGTGCTGTGATTGCTCAGTTCTTTGGCAGTGCCCCGCCCATGTGGCTGGAGAAGAAAGAGCTCTGAAACTTCTCTCAAGAATCGCTCCCTGTTTCTTTGCACGGGCCTCGCTGTCTATGGATGTTTCAGGAGACCCCACCGAAACACAGAAGGACTCTCAAATTATCCCAGCTTTCTCTGCACAGCGAGAGCTTTTAATATTTAGCATTGTTATCCTTTTCCTGTGTGTTTGTTAAAAAAATAGTTTTTATCTCTTTCACTTTCTTCCCAGGAAAGTTCTTTTTTCCAAAAACCTGGTGGGGGAGGGCTGGGTGTAACCTGCCTTCTATCAGAGGATATTTTCCTCCACATTTGTCCAAACCGGCACAGCCTGTCCTTTCCTGGGTCTCTGTTGCAGATGGAAGCTGCTGGTGCCATTGTCAGCTTGAAGCCCTCTTTTGATGCAAGCAGATGTTGCCAGGTGTGTTCAGCAGCTGTTGCTCAATGCTTATGCCAAGCTATTGTGTTCCTCATGGAACCAAGGAGCCATTGTGACACTGCAGGGGCTGATGGCATCAAGGAGGCAATTGTGACAGTACAGAACCTCCTAGAAACAAGGCTCCATTGTGACACCGTGGGGAATCATGGAATCAAGGAGCCCATTGTGACACGGCTGCATGGAACCAATGGTCCATGGTTACACTGCGGATTCAAGAAGAGCACGGTGACACCACGCAACATCATGGAACCATAGGTCCATTGTGACACAGCGGGGCCTCATGGAAACAAGGGGACCATTGTGGCAAAGCAGGGCCTAATGGAAGCATGGAGAGCATTGTGACACTAAGGAAACTCCTGGAACCAAGATGACCACTGGCACATAATGGAACCTCATGGAAGCAAGCCTCCACAATGACTTTGGAGGGCCTCAGGGACCACAGGACCCATTGTGACACAGCAGGACCTGGTGGAACCAAGGAGCCTTTGTGATACTCCAGATCCACATGGAAGCCAGGGTGCAGAGACACAGCGGGGCCTTGTTGGAACCAAAGACACCTCTGCAAAAAGCAGGCTAGCTCATAGAAGCAAGGAGTCCATTGTTACAACGTAAAAGCTATGGAAGCAAGGGACCATTGTGACACTGCGGGGCCTCATGGAACCAATTGTCCATGATGACAGTGCGGATCAAAGGAGACCATGGTGACACTGCGGAACCTGATGGAACCAAGGAGCCATTGTGACACAGTGGGGCCTCATGGAA
Organism: Aphelocoma coerulescens; assembly: GCF_041296385.1. Taxonomy (NCBI): domain Eukaryota; kingdom Metazoa; phylum Chordata; class Aves; order Passeriformes; family Corvidae; genus Aphelocoma; species Aphelocoma coerulescens. The sequence continues at coordinate 103,551 of NW_027183927.1, forward strand.
TCAAGGAGACCATTGTGACCCAGGTGTTGCATGTGAAGGCAAGGAGCCATTGTGACACTTTGGGCTTCTTCCCTTGAGCTCTGCAGCTGGCTGTCCCAGCCCAGCGCACCATGTGCCACCTGCTCTCCTCAGGGCTCTGCCTGCACACAGCCCCAGGAGAAGTTTTCCTGTTTGCAAGGAAAGAATGGAAAAGCCGGAGCAGGTTTCCTAAACAACAAACCCCACTCAGGAGCCACATGCTCAGTACAGGCTGCCTGGAACGATGTCCCCTTTCTACAAGGGTCAGTGTGAGCAGGAATGAATGATCTCTGGGAGCAGAATTCTCGGAGTCTTTCCACTGAATTCTCTGTCCCTGTGTCTTGGGGTGACTTTATCATGTGTATCCCCTATTGCTGCTCTATGCCCAGAAGTGAACTTTGTGCATTTCTGTGCCTTTCAACTGAGCCTGAGAGGGGGGAGAGGAAAAAAACCGGACAAACTTCTCAGAGCGTTTTTTCGAGGACACACATACACACTCCTCTGCATCCTGCTTGCAGCAAGAGCAGAGGAAGCAACTTGGTTTCTTTTTTGCCAGTTTTCAGCTCCTTTTCTCTGGGGGGAGATGGAGAGTTGAACTTTGTTTTCCTGGGACTTCGGGGGGTTTTTTTCCCTTCTTCTCTTCTTGACTCTTTCAACATCAGAGCACATTGGGAGAATTTTCTCCCGAGGTGGGGGCCCTGAATGTGGGCCCATGAGCCAGCTGCAAGGAGGAGGAGAGAGACTACACCTCCGGAAGTGTTGGGGTTCCTCCCCCCTGCCATGAGGTCATGGGAGAGGGGACCCTGGGGTAGAGGCATGGCCTGGGCACGGGGGTCTCCCTGCTCCCTGCTGACATGTGCCCTAATCCTGTTCAGCACTGCTTATTTTGTGTTGCCCTGTGCCAGGAGGGCCCTGGTTGTGCTGTGATTGCTCAGTTCTTTGGCAGTGCCCCGCCCATGTGGCTGGAGAAGAAAGAGCTCTGAAACTTCTCTCAAGAATCGCTCCCTGTTTCTTTGCACGGGCCTCGCTGTCTATGGATGTTTCAGGAGACCCCACCGAAACACAGAAGGACTCTAAAATTATCCCAGCTTTCTCTGCACAGCGAGAGCTTTTAATATTTAGCATTGTTATCCTTTTCCTGTGTGTTTGTTAAAAAAATAGTTTTTATCTCTTTCACTTTCTTCCCAGGAAAGTTCTTTTTTCCAAAAACCTGGTGGGGGAGGGCTGGGTGTAACCTGCCTTCTATCAGAGGATATTTTCCTCCACATTTGTCCAAACCGGCACAGCCTGTCCTTTCCTGGGTCTCTGTTGCAGATGGAAGCTGCTGGTGCCATTGTCAGCTTGAAGCACTCTTTTGATGCAAGCAGATGTTGCCAGGTGTGTTCAGCAGCTGTTGCTCAATGCTTATGCCAAGCTATTGTGTTCCTCATGGAACCAAGGAGCCATTGTGACACTGCAGGGGCTGATGGCATCAAGGAGACAATTGTGACAGTACAGAACCTCCTAGAAACAAGGCTCCATTGTGACACCGTGGGGAATCATGGAATCAAGGAGCCCATTGTGACACAGCCAGGCCGCATGGAACCAATGGTCCATGGTTACACTGCGGATTCAAGAAGAGCACGGTGACACCACGCAACATCATGGAACCATAGGTCCATTGTGACACAGCGGGGCCTCATGGAAACAAGGGGACCATTGTGGCAAAGCAGGGCCTAATGGAAGCATGGAGAGCATTGTGACACTAAGGAAACTCCTGGAACCAAGATGACCACTGGCACATAATGGAACCTCATGGAAGCAAGCCTCCACGATGGTTTTGGAGGGCCTCAGGGACCACAGGACCCATTGTGACACAGCAGGACCTGGTGGAACCAAGGAGCCTTTGTGATACTCCAGATCCACATGGAAGACAGGGTGCACTGAGACACAGCGGGGCCTTGTTGGAACCAAAGACACCTCTGCAAAAAGCAGGCTAGCTCATAGAAGCAAGGAGTCCATTGTTACAACATCAAACCTATGGAAGCAAGGGACCATTGTGACACTGCGGGGCCTCATGGAACCAATTGTTCATGATGACAGTGCGGATCAAAGGAGACCATGGTGACACTGCGGAACCTGATGGAACCAAGGAGCCATTGTGACACAGTGGGGCCTCATGGAATCAAGGAGACCATTGTGACCCAGGTGTTGCATGTGAAGGCAAGGAGCCATTGTGACACTTTGGGCTTCTTCCCTTGAGCTCTGCAGCTGGCTGTCCCAGCCCAGCGCACCATGTGCCACCTGCTCTCCTCAGGGCTCTGCCTGCACACAGCCCCAGGAGAAGTTTTCCTGTTTGGAAGGAAAGAATGGAAAAGCCGGAGCAGGTTTCCTAAACAACAAACCCCACTCAGGAGCCACATGCTCAGTACAGGCTGCCTGGAACGATGTCCCCTTGCTACAAGGGTCAGTGTGAGCAGGAATGAATGATCTCTGGGAGCAGAATTCTCGGAGTCTTTCCACTGAATTCTCTGTCCCTGTGTCTTGGGGTGACTTTATCGTGTGTATCCCCTATTGCTGCTCTATGCCCAGAAGTGAACTTTGTGCATTTCTGTGCCTTTCAACTGAGCCTGAGAGGGAGGAGAGGAGAAAAAACCGGACAAACTTCTCAGAGCGTTTGTTCAAGGACACACATACACACTCCTCTGCATCCTGCTTGCAGCAAGAGCAGAGGGAAGCAACTTTGTTTCTTTTTAGCCAGTTTTCAGCTCCTTTTCTCTGGGGGGAGATGGAGAGTTGAACTTTGTTTTCCTGGGACTTTGGGGGTTTTTTTCCCTTCTTCTCTTCTTGACTCTTTCAACATCAGAGCACATTGGGAGAATTTTCTCCCGAGGTGGGGGCCCTGAATGTGGGCCCATGAGCCAGCTGCAAGGAGGAGGAGAGAGACTGCACCTACGGAAGTGTTGGGGTTCCTCCCCCCTGCCATGAGGTCATGGGAGAGGGGACCGTGGGGTAGAGGCATGGCCTGGGCACGGGGTCTCCCTGCTCCCTTCTCACATGTGCCCTAATCCTGTTCAGCACTGCTTATTTTGTGTTGCCCTGTGCGAGGAGGGCCCTGGTTGTGCTGTGATTGCTCAGTTCTTTGGCAGTGCCCCGCCCATGTGGCTGGAGAAGAAAGAGCTCTGAAACTTCTCTCAAGAATCGCTCCCTGTTTCTTTGCACGGGCCTCGCTGTCTATGGATGTTTCAGGAGACCCCACCGAAACACAGAAGGACTCTAAAATTATCCCAGCTTTCTCTGCACAGCGAGAGCTTTTAATATTTAGCATTGTTATCCTTTTCCTGTGTGTTTGTTAAAAAAATAGTTTTTATCTCTTTCACTTTCTTCCCAGGAAAGTTCTTTTTTCCAAAAACCTGGTGGGGGAGGGCTGGGTGTAACCTGCCTTCTATCAGAGGATATTTTCCTCCACATTTGTCCAAACCGGCACAGCCTGTCCTTTCCTGGGTCTCTGTTGCAGATGGAAGCTGCTGGTGCCATTGTCAGCTTGAAGCACTCTTTTGATGCAAGCAGATGTTGCCAGGTGTGTTCAGCAGCTGTTGCTCAATGCTTATGCCAAGCTATTGTGTTCCTCATGGAACCAAGGAGCCATTGTGACACTGCAGGGGCTGATGGCATCAAGGAGACAATTGTGACAGTACAGAACCTCCTAGAAACAAGGCTCCATTGTGACACCGTGGGGAATCATGGAATCAAGGAGCCCATTGTGACACAGCCAGGCCGCATGGAACCAATGGTCCATGGTTACACTGCGGATTCAAGAAGAGCACGGTGACACCACGCAACATCATGGAACCATAGGTCCATTGTGACACAGCGGGGCCTCATGGAAACAAGGGGACCATTGTGGCAAAGCAGGGCCTAATGGAAGCATGGAGAGCATTGTGACACTAAGGAAACTCCTGGAACCAAGATGACCACTGGCACATAATGGAACCTCATGGAAGCAAGCCTCCACAATGACTTTGGAGGGCCTCAGGGACCACAGGACCCATTGTGACACAGCAGGACCTGGTGGAACCAAGGAGCCTTTGTGATACTCCACATCCACATGGAAACCAGGGTGCACTGAGACACAGCGGGGCCTTGTTGGAACCAAAGACACCTCTGCAAAAAGCAGGCTAGCTCATAGAAGCAAGGAGTCCATTGTTACAACGTAAAAGCTATGCAACCAAGGGACCATTGTGACACTGCAGGGCCTCATGGAACCAATTGTCCATGATGACAGTGCGGATCAAAGGAGACCATGGTGACACTGCGGAACCTGATGGAACCAAGGAGCCATTTTGACACAGTGGGGCCTCATGGAATCAAGGAGACCATTGTGACCCAGGTGTTGCATGTGAAGGCAAGGAGCCATTGTGACACTTTGGGCTTCTTCCCTTGAGCTCTGCAGCTGGCTGTCCCAGCCCAGCGCACCATGTGCCACCTGCTCTCCTCAGGGCTCTGCCTGCACACAGCCCCAGGAGAAGTTTTCCTGTTTGCAAGGAAAGAATGGAAAAGCCGGAGCAGGTTTCCTAAACAACAAACCCCACTCAGGAGCCACATGCTCAGTACAGGCTGCCTGGAACGATGTCCCCTTTCTACAAGGGTCAGTGTGAGCAGGAATGAATGATCTCTGGGAGCAGAATTCTCGGAGTCTTTCCACTGAATTCTCTGTCCCTGTGTCTTGGGGTGACTTTATCGTGTGTATCCCCTATTGCTGCTCTATGCCCAGAAGTGAACTTTGTGCATTTCTGTGCCTTTCAACTGAGCCTGAGAGGGAGGAGAGGAGAAAAAACCGGACAAACTTCTCAGAGCGTTTGTTCAAGGACACACATACACACTCCTCTGCATCCTGCTTGCAGCAAGAGCAGAGGGAAGCAACTTTGTTTCTTTTTAGCCAGTTTTCAGCTCCTTTTCTCTGGGGGGAGATGGAGAGTTGAACTTTGTTTTCCTGGGACTTTGGGGGTTTTTTTCCCTTCTTCTCTTCTTGACTCTTTCAACATCAGAGCACATTGGGAGAATTTTCTCCCGAGGTGGGGGCCCTGAATGTGGGCCCATGAGCCAGCTGCAAGGAGGAGGAGAGAGACTGCACCTACGGAAGTGTTGGGGTTCCTCCCCCCTGCCATGAGGTCATGGGAGAGGGGACCGTGGGGTAGAGGCATGGCCTGGGCACGGGGTCTCCCTGCTCCCTTCTCACATGTGCCCTAATCCTGTTCAGCACTGCTTATTTTGTGTTGCCCTGTGCGAGGAGGGCCCTGGTTGTGCCGTGATTGCTCAGTTCTTTGGCAGTGCCCCGCCCATGTGGCTGGAGAAGAAAGAGCTCTGAAACTTCTCTCAAGAATCGCTCCCTGTTTCTTTGCACGGGCCTCGCTGTCTATGGATGTTTCAGGAGACCCCACCGAAACACGGAAGGACTCTCAAATTATCCCAGCTTTCTCTGCACAGCGAGAGCTTTTAATATTTAGCATTGTTATCCTTTTCCTGTGTGTTTGTTAAAAAAATAGTTTTTATCTCTTTCAATTTCTTCCCAGGAAAGTTCTTTTTTCCAAAAACCTGGTGGGGGAGGGCTGGGTGTAACCTGCCTTCTATCAGAGGATATTTTCCTCCACATTTGTCCAAACCGGCACAGCCTGTCCTTTCCTGGGTCTCTGTTGCAGATGGAAGCTGCTGGTGCCATTGTCAGCTTGAAGCCCTCTTTTGATGCAAGCAGATGTTGCCAGGTGTGTTCAGCAGCTGTTGCTCAATGCTTATGCCAAGCTATTGTGTTCCTCATGGAACCAAGGAGCCATTGTGACACTGCAGGGGCTGATGGCATCAAGGAGGCAATTGTGACAGTACAGAACCTCCTAGAAACAAGGCTCCATTGTGACACCGTGGGGAATCATGGAATCAAGGAGCCCATTGTGACACGGCTGCATGGAACCAATGGTCCATGGTTACACTGCGGATTCAAGAAGAGCACGGTGACACCACGCAACATCATGGAACCATAGGTCCATTGTGACACAGCGGGGCCTCATGGAAACAAGGGGACCATTGTGGCAAAGCAGGGCCTAATGGAAGCATGGAGAGCATTGTGACACTAAGGAAACTCCTGGAACCAAGATGACCACTGGCACATAATGGAACCTCATGGAAGCAAGCCTCCACAATGACTTTGGAGGGCCTCAGGGACCACAGGACCCATTGTGACACAGCAGGACCTGGTGGAACCAAGGAGCCTTTGTGATACTCCACATCCACATGGAAACCAGGGTGCACTGAGACACAGCGGGGCCTTGTTGGAACCAAAGACACCTCTGCAAAAAGCAGGCTAGCTCATAGAAGCAAGGAGTCCATTGTTACAACGTAAAAGCTATGGAAGCAAGGGACCATTGTGACACTGCGGGGCCTCATGGAACCAATTGTCCATGATGACAGTGCGGATCAAAGGAGACCATGGTGACACTGCGGAACCTGATGGAACCAAGGAGCCATTTTGACACAGTGGGGCCTCATGGAATCAAGGAGACCATTGTGACCCAGGTGTTGCATGTGAAGGCAAGGAGCCATTGTGACACTTTGGGCTTCTTCCCTTGAGCTCTGCAGCTGGCTGTCCCAGCCCAGCGCACCATGTGCCACCTGCTCTCCTCAGGGCTCTGCCTGCACACAGCCCCAGGAGAAGTTTTCCTGTTTGCAAGGAAAGAATGGAAAAGCCGGAGCAGGTTTCCTAAACAACAAACCCCACTCAGGAGCCACATGCTCAGTACAGGCTGCCTGGAACGAGGTCCCCTTTCTACAAGGGTCAGTGTGAGCAGGAATGAATGATCTCTGGGAGCAGAATTCTCGGAGTCTTTCCACTGAATTCTCTGTCCCTGTGTCTTGGGGTGACTTTATCATGTGTATCCCCTATTGCTGCTCTATGCCCAGAAGTGAACTTTGTGCATTTCTGTGCCTTTCAACTGAGCCTGAGAGGGGGGAGAGGAAAAAAACCGGACAAACTTCTCAGAGCGTTTTTTCGAGGACACACATACACACTCCTCTGCATCCTGCTTGCAGCAAGAGCAGAGGAAGCAACTTGGTTTCTTTTTTGCCAGTTTTCAGCTCCTTTTCTCTGGGGGGAGATGGAGAGTTGAACTTTGTTTTCCTGGGACTTCGGGGGGTTTTTTTCCCTTCTTCTCTTCTTGACTCTTTCAACATCAGAGCACATTGGGAGAATTTTCTCCCGAGGTGGGGGCCCTGAATGTGGGCCCATGAGCCAGCTGCAAGGAGGAGGAGAGAGACTACACCTCCGGAAGTGTTGGGGTTCCTCCCCCCTGCCATGAGGTCATGGGAGAGGGGACCCTGGGGTAGAGGCATGGCCTGGGCACGGGGGTCTCCCTGCTCCCTGCTGACATGTGCCCTAATCCTGTTCAGCACTGCTTATTTTGTGTTGCCCTGTGCCAGGAGGGCCCTGGTTGTGCTGTGATTGCTCAGTTCTTTGGCAGTGCCCCGCCCATGTGGCTGGAGAAGAAAGAGCTCTGAAACTTCTCTCAAGAATCGCTCCCTGTTTCTTTGCACGGGCCTCGCTGTCTATGGATGTTTCAGGAGACCCCACCGAAACACAGAAGGACTCTCAAATTATCCCAGCTTTCTCTGCACAGCGAGAGCTTTTAATATTTAGCATTGTTATCCTTTTCCTGTGTGTTTGTTAAAAAAATAGTTTTTATCTCTTTCACTTTCTTCCCAGGAAAGTTCTTTTTTCCAAAAACCTGGTGGGGGAGGGCTGGGTGTAACCTGCCTTCTATCAGAGGATATTTTCCTCCACATTTGTCCAAACCGGCACAGCCTGTCCTTTCCTGGGTCTCTGTTGCAGATGGAAGCTGCTGGTGCCATTGTCAGCTTGAAGCACTCTTTTGATGCAAGCAGATGTTGCCAGGTGTGTTCAGCAGCTGTTGCTCAATGCTTATGCCAAGCTATTGTGTTCCTCATGGAACCAAGGAGCCATTGTGACACTGCAGGGGCTGATGGCATCAAGGAGACAATTGTGACAGTACAGAACCTCCTAGAAACAAGGCTCCATTGTGACACCGTGGGGAATCATGGAATCAAGGAGCCCATTGTGACACAGCCAGGCCGCATGGAACCAATGGTCCATGGTTACACTGCGGATTCAAGAAGAGCACGGTGACACCACGCAACATCATGGAACCATAGGTCCATTGTGACACAGCGGGGCCTCATGGAAACAAGGGGACCATTGTGGCAAAGCAGGGCCTAATGGAAGCATGGAGAGCATTGTGACACTAAGGAAACTCCTGGAACCAAGATGACCACTGGCACATAATGGAACCTCATGGAAGCAAGCCTCCACGATGGTTTTGGAGGGCCTCAGGGACCACAGGACCCATTGTGACACAGCAGGACCTGGTGGAACCAAGGAGCCTTTGTGATACTCCAGATCCACATGGAAGCCAGGGTGCACTGAGACACAGCGGGGCCTTGTTGGAACCAAAGACACCTCTGCAAAAAGCAGGCTAGCTCATAGAAGCAAGGAGTCCATTGTTACAACATCAAACCTATGGAAGCAAGGGACCATTGTGACACTGCGGGGCCTCATGGAACCAATTGTTCATGATGACAGTGCGGATCAAAGGAGACCATGGTGACACTGCGGAACCTGATGGAACCAAGGAGCCATTGTGACACAGTGGGGCCTCATGGAATCAAGGAGACCATTGTGACCCAGGTGTTGCATGTGAAGGCAAGGAGCCATTGTGACACTTTGGGCTTCTTCCCTTGAGCTCTGCAGCTGGCTGTCCCAGCCCAGCGCACCATGTGCCACCTGCTCTCCTCAGGGCTCTGCCTGCACACAGCCCCAGGAGAAGTTTTCCTGTTTGGAAGGAAAGAATGGAAAAGCCGGAGCAGGTTTCCTAAACAACAAACCCCACTCAGGAGCCACATGCTCAGTACAGGCTGCCTGGAACGATGTCCCCTTTCTACAAGGGTCAGTGTGAGCAGGAATGAATGATCTCTGGGAGCAGAATTCTCGGAGTCTTTCCACTGAATTCTCTGTCCCTGTGTCTTGGGGTGACTTTATCGTGTGTATCCCCTATTGCTGCTCTATGCCCAGAAGTGAACTTTGTGCATTTCTGTGCCTTTCAACTGAGCCTGAGAGGGAGGAGAGGAGAAAAAACCGGACAAACTTCTCAGAGCGTTTGTTCAAGGACACACATACACACTCCTCTGCATCCTGCTTGCAGCAAGAGCAGAGGGAAGCAACTTTGTTTCTTTTTAGCCAGTTTTCAGCTCCTTTTCTCTGGGGGGAGATGGAGAGTTGAACTTTGTTTTCCTGGGACTTTGGGGGTTTTTTTCCCTTCTTCTCTTCTTGACTCTTTCAACATCAGAGCACATTGGGAGAATTTTCTCCCGAGGTGGGGGCCCTGAATGTGGGCCCATGAGCCAGCTGCAAGGAGGAGGAGAGAGACTGCACCTACGGAAGTGTTGGGGTTCCTCCCCCCTGCCATGAGGTCATGGGAGAGGGGACCGTGGGGTAGAGGCATGGCCTGGGCACGGGGTCTCCCTGCTCCCTTCTCACATGTGCCCTAATCCTGTTCAGCACTGCTTATTTTGTGTTGCCCTGTGCGAGGAGGGCCCTGGTTGTGCTGTGATTGCTCAGTTCTTTGGCAGTGCCCCGCCCATGTGGCTGGAGAAGAAAGAGCTCTGAAACTTCTCTCAAGAATCGCTCCCTGTTTCTTTGCACGGGCCTCGCTGTCTATGGATGTTTCAGGAGACCCCACCGAAACACAGAAGGACTCTCAAATTATCCCAGCTTTCTCTGCACAGCGAGAGCTTTTAATATTTAGCATTGTTATCCTTTTCCTGTGTGTTTGTTAAAAAAATAGTTTTTATCTCTTTCACTTTCTTCCCAGGAAAGTTCTTTTTTCCAAAAACCTGGTGGGGGAGGGCTGGGTGTAACCTGCCTTCTATCAGAGGATATTTTCCTCCACATTTGTCCAAACCGGCACAGCCTGTCCTTTCCTGGGTCTCTGTTGCAGATGGAAGCTGCTGGTGCCATTGTCAGCTTGAAGCCCTCTTTTGATGCAAGCAGATGTTGCCAGGTGTGTTCAGCAGCTGTTGCTCAATGCTTATGCCAAGCTATTGTGTTCCTCATGGAACCAAGGAGCCATTGTGACACTGCAGGGGCTGATGGCATCAAGGAGGCAATTGTGACAGTACAGAACCTCCTAGAAACAAGGCTCCATTGTGACACCGTGGGGAATCATGGAATCAAGGAGCCCATTGTGACACGGCTGCATGGAACCAATGGTCCATGGTTACACTGCGGATTCAAGAAGAGCACGGTGACACCACGCAACATCATGGAACCATAGGTCCATTGTGACACAGCGGGGCCTCATGGAAACAAGGGGACCATTGTGGCAAAGCAGGGCCTAATGGAAGCATGGAGAGCATTGTGACACTAAGGAAACTCCTGGAACCAAGATGACCACTGGCACATAATGGAACCTCATGGAAGCAAGCCTCCACAATGACTTTGGAGGGCCTCAGGGACCACAGGACCCATTGTGACACAGCAGGACCTGGTGGAACCAAGGAGCCTTTGTGATACTCCAGATCCACATGGAAGCCAGGGTGCAGAGACACAGCGGGGCCTTGTTGGAACCAAAGACACCTCTGCAAAAAGCAGGCTAGCTCATAGAAGCAAGGAGTCCATTGTTACAACGTAAAAGCTATGGAAGCAAGGGACCATTGTGACACTGCGGGGCCTCATGGAACCAATTGTCCATGATGACAGTGCGGATCAAAGGAGACCATGGTGACACTGCGGAACCTGATGGAACCAAGGAGCCATTGTGACACAGTGGGGCCTCATGGAATCAAGGAGACCATTGTGACCCAGGTGTTGCATGTGAAGGCAAGGAGCCATTGTGACACTTTGGGCTTCTTCCCTTGAGCTCTGCAGCTGGCTGTCCCAGCCCAGCGCACCATGTGCCACCTGCTCTCCTCAGGGCTCTGCCTGCACACAGCCCCAGGAGAAGTTTTCCTGTTTGCAAGGAAAGAATGGAAAAGCCGGAGCAGGTTTCCTAAACAACAAACCCCACTCAGGAGCCACATGCTCAGTACAGGCTGCCTGGAACGATGTCCCCTTTCTACAAGGGTCAGTGTGAGCAGGAATGAATGATCTCTGGGAGCAGAATTCTCGGAGTCTTTCCACTGAATTCTCTGTCCCTGTGTCTTGGGGTGACTTTATCATGTGTATCCCCTATTGCTGCTCTATGCCCAGAAGTGAACTTTGTGCATTTCTGTGCCTTTCAACTGAGCCTGAGAGGGGGGAGAGGAAAAAAACCGGACAAACTTCTCAGAGCGTTTTTTCGAGGACACACATACACACTCCTCTGCATCCTGCTTGCAGCAAGAGCAGAGGAAGCAACTTGGTTTCTTTTTTGCCAGTTTTCAGCTCCTTTTCTCTGGGGGGAGATGGAGAGTTGAACTTTGTTTTCCTGGGACTTCGGGGGGTTTTTTTCCCTTCTTCTCTTCTTGACTCTTTCAACATCAGAGCACATTGGGAGAATTTTCTCCCGAGGTGGGGGCCCTGAATGTGGGCCCATGAGCCAGCTGCAAGGAGGAGGAGAGAGACTACACCTACGGAAGTGTTGGGGTTCCTCCCCCCTGCCATGAGGTCATGGGAGAGGGGACCCTGGGGTAGAGGCATGGCCTGGGCACGGGGGTCTCCCTGCTCCCTGCTGACATGTGCCCTAATCCTGTTCAGCACTGCTTATTTTGTGTTGCCCTGTGCGAGGAGGGCCCTGGTTGTGCTGTGATTGCTCAGTTCTTTGGCAGTGCCCCGCCCATGTGGCTGGAGAAGAAAGAGCTCTGAAACTTCTCTCAAGAATCGCTCCCTGTTTCTTTGCACGGGCCTCGCTGTCTATGGATGTTTCAGGAGACCCCACCGAAACACAGAAGGACTCTAAAATTATCCCAGCTTTCTCTGCACAGCGAGAGCTTTTAATATTTAGCATTGTTATCCTTTTCCTGTGTGTTTGTTAAAAAAATAGTTTTTATCTCTTTCACTTTCTTCCCAGGAAAGTTCTTTTTTCCAAAAACCTGGTGGGGGAGGGCTGGGTGTAACCTGCCTTCTATCAGAGGATATTTTCCTCCACATTTGTCCAAACCGGCACAGCCTGTCCTTTCCTGGGTCTCTGTTGCAGATGGAAGCTGCTGGTGCCATTGTCAGCTTGAAGCACTCTTTTGATGCAAGCAGATGTTGCCAGGTGTGTTCAGCAGCTGTTGCTCAATGCTTATGCCAAGCTATTGTGTTCCTCATGGAACCAAGGAGCCATTGTGACACTGCAGGGGCTGATGGCATCAAGGAGACAATTGTGACAGTACAGAACCTCCTAGAAACAAGGCTCCATTGTGACACCGTGGGGAATCATGGAATCAAGGAGCCCATTGTGACACAGCCAGGCCGCATGGAACCAATGGTCCATGGTTCCACTGCGGATTCAAGAAGAGCACGGTGACACCACGCAACATCATGGAACCATAGGTCCATTGTGACACAGCGGGGCCTCATGGAAACAAGGGGACCATTGTGGCAAAGCAGGGCCTAATGGAAGCATGGAGAGCATTGTGACACTAAGGAAACTCCTGGAACCAAGATGACCACTGGCACATAATGGAACCTCATGGAAGCAAGCCTCCACGATGGTTTTGGAGGGCCTCAGGGACCACAGGACCCATTGTGACACAGCAGGACCTGGTGGAACCAAGGAGCCTTTGTGATACTCCAGATCCGCATGGAAGCCAGGGTGCACTGAGACACAGCGGGGCCTTGTTGGAACCAAAGACACCTCTGCAAAAAGCAGGCTAGCTCATAGAAGCAAGGAGTCCATTGTTACAACATCAAACCTATGGAAGCAAGGGACCATTGTGACACTGCGGGGCCTCATGGAACCAATTGTCCATGATGACAGTGCGGATCAAAGGAGACCATGGTGACACTGCGGAACCTGATGGAACCAAGGAGCCATTGTGACACAGTGGGGCCTCATGGAATCAAGGAGACCATTGTGACCCAGGTGTTGCATGTGAAGGCAAGGAGCCATTGTGACACTTTGGGCTTCTTCCCTTGAGCTCTGCAGCTGGCTGTCCCAGCCCAGCGCACCATGTGCCACCTGCTCTCCTCAGGGCTCTGCCTGCACACAGCCCCAGGAGAAGTTTTCCTGTTTGGAAGGAAAGAATGGAAAAGCCGGAGCAGGTTTCCTAAACAACAAACCCCACTCAGGAGCCACATGCTCAGTACAGGCTGCCTGGAACGATGTCCCCTTTCTACAAGGGTCAGTGTGAGCAGGAATGAATGATCTCTGGGAGCAGAATTCTCGGAGTCTTTCCACTGAATTCTCTGTCCCTGTGTCTTGGGGTGACTTTATCGTGTGTATCCCCTATTGCTGCTCTATGCCCAGAAGTGAACTTTGTGCATTTCTGTGCCTTTCAACTGAGCCTGAGAGGGAGGAGAGGAGAAAAAACCGGACAAACTTCTCAGAGCGTTTGTTCAAGGACACACATACACACTCCTCTGCATCCTGCTTGCAGCAAGAGCAGAGGGAAGCAACTTTGTTTCTTTTTAGCCAGTTTTCAGCTCCTTTTCTCTGGGGGGAGATGGAGAGTTGAACTTTGTTTTCCTGGGACTTTGGGGGTTTTTTTCCCTTCTTCTCTTCTTGACTCTTTCAACATCAGAGCACATTGGGAGAATTTTCTCCCGAGGTGGGGGCCCTGAATGTGGGCCCATGAGCCAGCTGCAAGGAGGAGGAGAGAGACTGCACCTACGGAAGTGTTGGGGTTCCTCCCCCCTGCCATGAGGTCATGGGAGAGGGGACCGTGGGGTAGAGGCATGGCCTGGGCACGGGGTCTCCCTGCTCCCTTCTCACATGTGCCCTAATCCTGTTCAGCACTGCTTATTTTGTGTTGCCCTGTGCGAGGAGGGCCCTGGTTGTGCCGTGATTGCTCAGTTCTTTGGCAGTGCCCCGCCCATGTGGCTGGAGAAGAAAGAGCTCTGAAACTTCTCTCAAGAATCGCTCCCTGTTTCTTTGCACGGGCCTCGCTGTCTATGGATGTTTCAGGAGACCCCACCGAAACACGGAAGGACTCTCAAATTATCCCAGCTTTCTCTGCACAGCGAGAGCTTTTAATATTTAGCATTGTTATCCTTTTCCTGTGTGTTTGTTAAAAAAATAGTTTTTATCTCTTTCACTTTCTTCCCAGGAAAGTTCTTTTTTCCAAAAACCTGGTGGGGGAGGGCTGGGTGTAACCTGCCTTCTATCAGAGGATATTTTCCTCCACATTTGTCCAAACCGGCACAGCCTGTCCTTTCCTGGGTCTCTGTTGCAGATGGAAGCTGCTGGTGCCATTGTCAGCTTGAAGCCCTCTTTTGATGCAAGCAGATGTTGCCAGGTGTGTTCAGCAGCTGTTGCTCAATGCTTATGCCAAGCTATTGTGTTCCTCATGGAACCAAGGAGCCATTGTGACACTGCAGGGGCTGATGGCATCAAGGAGGCAATTGTGACAGTACAGAACCTCCTAGAAACAAGGCTCCATTGTGACACCGTGGGGAATCATGGAATCAAGGAGCCCATTGTGACACGGCTGCATGGAACCAATGGTCCATGGTTACACTGCGGATTCAAGAAGAGCACGGTGACACCACGCAACATCATGGAACCATAGGTCCATTGTGACACAGCGGGGCCTCATGGAAACAAGGGGACCATTGTGGCAAAGCAGGGCCTAATGGAAGCATGGAGAGCATTGTGACACTAAGGAAACTCCTGGAACCAAGATGACCACTGGCACATAATGGAACCTCATGGAAGCAAGCCTCCACAATGACTTTGGAGGGCCTCAGGGACCACAGGACCCATTGTGACACAGCAGGACCTGGTGGAACCAAGGAGCCTTTGTGATACTCCACATCCACATGGAAACCAGGGTGCACTGAGACACAGCGGGGCCTTGTTGGAACCAAAGACACCTCTGCAAAAAGCAGGCTAGCTCATAGAAGCAAGGAGTCCATTGTTACAACGTAAAAGCTATGGAAGCAAGGGACCATTGTGACACTGCGGGGCCTCATGGAACCAATTGTCCATGATGACAGTGCGGATCAAAGGAGACCATGGTGACACTGCGGAACCTGATGGAACCAAGGAGCCATTTTGACACAGTGGGGCCTCATGGAATCAAGGAGACCATTGTGACCCAGGTGTTGCATGTGAAGGCAAGGAGCCATTGTGACACTTTGGGCTTCTTCCCTTGAGCTCTGCAGCTGGCTGTCCCAGCCCAGCGCACCATGTGCCACCTGCTCTCCTCAGGGCTCTGCCTGCACACAGCCCCAGGAGAAGTTTTCCTGTTTGGAAGGAAAGAATGGAAAAGCCGGAGCAGGTTTCCTAAACAACAAACCCCACTCAGGAGCCACATGCTCAGTACAGGCTGCCTGGAACGAGGTCCCCTTTCTACAAGGGTCAGTGTGAGCAGGAATGAATGATCTCTGGGAGCAGAATTCTCGGAGTCTTTCCACTGAATTCTCTGTCCCTGTGTCTTGGGGTGACTTTATCATGTGTATCCCCTATTGCTGCTCTATGCCCAGAAGTGAACTTTGTGCATTTCTGTGCCTTTCAACTGAGCCTGAGAGGGGGGAGAGGAAAAAAACCGGACAAACTTCTCAGAGCGTTTTTTCGAGGACACACATACACACTCCTCTGCATCCTGCTTGCAGCAAGAGCAGAGGAAGCAACTTGGTTTCTTTTTTGCCAGTTTTCAGCTCCTTTTCTCTGGGGGGAGATGGAGAGTTGAACTTTGTTTTCCTGGGACTTCGGGGGGTTTTTTTCCCTTCTTCTCTTCTTGACTCTTTCAACATCAGAGCACATTGGGAGAATTTTCTCCCGAGGTGGGGGCCCTGAATGTGGGCCCATGAGCCAGCTGCAAGGAGGAGGAGAGAGACTACACCTACGGAAGTGTTGGGGTTCCTCCCCCCTGCCATGAGGTCATGGGAGAGGGGACCCTGGGGTAGAGGCATGGCCTGGGCACGGGGGTCTCCCTGCTCCCTGCTGACATGTGCCCTAATCCTGTTCAGCACTGCTTATTTTGTGTTGCCCTGTGCCAGGAGGGCCCTGGTTGTGCTGTGATTGCTCAGTTCTTTGGCAGTGCCCCGCCCATGTGGCTGGAGAAGAAAGAGCTCTGAAACTTCTCTCAAGAATCGCTCCCTGTTTCTTTGCACGGGCCTCGCTGTCTATGGATGTTTCAGGAGACCCCACCGAAACACAGAAGGACTCTAAAATTATCCCAGCTTTCTCTGCACAGCGAGAGCTTTTAATATTTAGCATTGTTATCCTTTTCCTGTGTGTTTGTTAAAAAAATAGTTTTTATCTCTTTCACTTTCTTCCCAGGAAAGTTCTTTTTTCCAAAAACCTGGTGGGGGAGGGCTGGGTGTAACCTGCCTTCTATCAGAGGATATTTTCCTCCACATTTGTCCAAACCGGCACAGCCTGTCCTTTCCTGGGTCTCTGTTGCAGATGGAAGCTGCTGGTGCCATTGTCAGCTTGAAGCACTCTTTTGATGCAAGCAGATGTTGCCAGGTGTGTTCAGCAGCTGTTGCTCAATGCTTATGCCAAGCTATTGTGTTCCTCATGGAACCAAGGAGCCATTGTGACACTGCAGGGGCTGATGGCATCAAGGAGACAATTGTGACAGTACAGAACCTCCTAGAAACAAGGCTCCATTGTGACACCGTGGGGAATCATGGAATCAAGGAGCCCATTGTGACACAGCCAGGCCGCATGGAACCAATGGTCCATGGTTACACTGCGGATTCAAGAAGAGCACGGTGACACCACGCAACATCATGGAACCATAGGTCCATTGTGACACAGTGGGGCCTCATGGAAACAAGGGGACCATTGTGGCAAAGCAGGGCCTAATGGAAGCATGGAGAGCATTGTGACACTAAGGAAACTCCTGGAACCAAGATGACCACTGGCACATAATGGAACCTCATGGAAGCAAGCCTCCACGATGGTTTTGGAGGGCCTCAGGGACCACAGGACCCATTGTGACACAGCAGGACCTGGTGGAACCAAGGAGCCTTTGTGATACTCCAGATCCGCATGGAAGCCAGGGTGCACTGAGACACAGCGGGGCCTTGTTGGAACCAAAGACACCTCTGCAAAAAGCAGGCTAGCTCATAGAAGCAAGGAGTCCATTGTTACAACATCAAACCTATGGAAGCAAGGGACCATTGTGACACTGCGGGGCCTCATGGAACCAATTGTCCATGATGACAGTGCGGATCAAAGGAGACCATGGTGACACTGCGGAACCTGATGGAACCAAGGAGCCATTGTGACACAGTGGGGCCTCATGGAATCAAGGAGACCATTGTGACCCAGGTGTTGCATGTGAAGGCAAGGAGCCATTGTGACACTTTGGGCTTCTTCCCTTGAGCTCTGCAGCTGGCTGTCCCAGCCCAGCGCACCATGTGCCACCTGCTCTCCTCAGGGCTCTGCCTGCACACAGCCCCAGGAGAAGTTTTCCTGTTTGGAAGGAAAGAATGGAAAAGCCGGAGCAGGTTTCCTAAACAACAAACCCCACTCAGGAGCCACATGCTCAGTACAGGCTGCCTGGAACGATGTCCCCTTGCTACAAGGGTCAGTGTGAGCAGGAATGAATGATCTCTGGGAGCAGAATTCTCGGAGTCTTTCCACTGAATTCTCTGTCCCTGTGTCTTGGGGTGACTTTATCATGTGTATCCCCTATTGCTGCTCTATGCCCAGAAGTGAACTTTGTGCGTTTCTGTGCCTTTCAACTGAGCCTGAGAGGGGGGAGAGGAAAAAAACCGGACAAAATTCTCAGAGCGTTTTTTCGAGGACACACATACACACTCCTCTGCATCCTGCTTGCAGCAAGAGCAGAGGAAGCAACTTGGTTTCTTTTTTGCCAGTTTTCAGCTCCTTTTCTCTGGGGGGAGATGGAGAGTTGAACTTTGTTTTCCTGGGACTTCGGGGGTTTTTTTTCCCTTCTTCTCTTCTTGACTCCTTCAACATCAGAGCACATTGGGAGAATTTTCTCCCGAGGTGGGGGCCCTGAATGTGGGCCCATGAGCCAGCTGCAAGGAGGAGGAGAGAGACTACACCTACGGAAGTGTTGGGGTTCCTCCCCCCTGCCATGAGGTCATGGGAGAGGGGACCCTGGGGTAGAGGCATGGCCTGGGCACGGGGGTCTCCCTGCTCCCTGCTCACATGTGCCCTAATCCTGTTCGGCACTGCTTATTTTGTGTTGCCCTGTGCGAGGAGGGCCCTGGTTGTGCTGTGATTGCTCAGTTCTTTGGCAGTGCCCCGCCCATGTGGCTGGAGAAGAAAGAGCTCTGAAACTTCTCTCAAGAATTGCTCCCTGTTTCTTTGCACGGGCCTCGCTGTCTATGGATGTTTCAGGAGACCCCACCGAAACACAGAAGGACTCTAAAATTATCCCAGCTTTCTCTGCACAGCGAGAGGTTTTAATATTTAGCATTGTTATCCTTTTCCTGTGTGTTTGTTAAAAAAATAGTTTTTATCTCTTTCACTTTCTTCCCAGGAAAGTTCTTTTTTCCAAAAACCTGGTGGGGGAGGGCTGGGTGTAACCTGCCTTCTATCAGAGGATATTTTCCTCCACATTTGTTCAAACCGGCGCAGCCTGTCCTTTCCTGGGTCTCTGTTGCAGATGGAAGCTGCTGGTGCCATTGTCAGCTTGAAGCCCTCTTTTGATGCAAGCAGATGTTGCCAGGTGTGTTCAGCAGCTGTTGCTCAATGCTTATGCCAAGCTATTGTGTTCCTCATGGAACCAAGGAGCCATTGTGACACTGCAGGGGCTGATGGCATCAAGGAGGCAATTGTGACAGTACAGAACCTCCTAGAAACAAGGCTCCATTGTGACACCGTGGGGAATCATGGAATCAAGGAGCCCATTGTGAGACGGCCAGGCCGCATGGAACCAATGGTCCATGGTTAAACTGCGGATTCAAGAAGAGCACGGTGACACCACGCAACATCATGGAACCATAGGTCCATTGTGACACAGCGGGGCCTCATGGAAACAAGGGGACCATTGTGGCAAAGCAGGGCCTAATGGAAGCATGGAGAGCATTGTGACACTAAGGAAACTCCTGGAACCAAGATGACCACTGGCACATAATGGAACCTCATGGAAGCAAGCCTCCACAATGACTTTGGAGGGCCTCAGGGACCACAGGACCCATTGTGACACAGCAGGACCTGGTGGAACCAAGGAGCCTTTGTGATACTCCACATCCACATGGAAACCAGGGTGCACTGAGACACAGCGGGGCCTTGTTGGAACCAAAGACACCTCTGCAAAAAGCAGGCTAGCTCATAGAAGCAAGGAGTCCATTGTTACAACGTAAAAGCTATGGAAGCAAGGGACCATTGTGACACTGCGGGGCCTCATGGAACCAATTGTCCATGATGACAGTGCGGATCAAAGGAGACCATGGTGACACTGCGGAACCTGATGGAACCAAGGAGCCATTTTGACACAGTGGGGCCTCATGGAATCAAGGAGACCATTGTGACCCAGGTGTTGCATGTGAAGGCAAGGAGCCATTGTGACACTTTGGGCTTCTTCCCTTGAGCTCTGCAGCTGGCTGTCCCAGCCCAGCGCACCATGTGCCACCTGCTCTCCTCAGGGCTCTGCCTGCACACAGCCCCAGGAGAAGTTTTCCTGTTTGCAAGGAAAGAATGGAAAAGCCGGAGCAGGTTTCCTAAACAACAAACCCCACTCAGGAGCCACATGCTCAGTACAGGCTGCCTGGAACGAGGTCCCCTTTCTACAAGGGTCAGTGTGAGCAGGAATGAATGATCTCTGGGAGCAGAATTCTCGGAGTCTTTCCACTGAATTCTCTGTCCCTGTGTCTTGGGGTGACTTTATCATGTGTATCCCCTATTGCTGCTCTATGCCCAGAAGTGAACTTTGTGCATTTCTGTGCCTTTCAACTGAGCCTGAGAGGGGGGAGAGGAAAAAAACCGGACAAACTTCTCAGAGCGTTTTTTCGAGGACACACATACACACTCCTCTGCATCCTGCTTGCAGCAAGAGCAGAGGAAGCAACTTGGTTTCTTTTTTGCCAGTTTTCAGCTCCTTTTCTCTGGGGGGAGATGGAGAGTTGAACTTTGTTTTCCTGGGACTTCGGGGGGTTTTTTTCCCTTCTTCTCTTCTTGACTCTTTCAACATCAGAGCACATTGGGAGAATTTTCTCCCGAGGTGGGGGCCCTGAATGTGGGCCCATGAGCCAGCTGCAAGGAGGAGGAGAGAGACTACACCTACGGAAGTGTTGGGGTTCCTCCCCCCTGCCATGAGGTCATGGGAGAGGGGACCCTGGGGTAGAGGCATGGCCTGGGCACGGGGTCTCCCTGCTCCCTGCTGACATGTGCCCTAATCCTGTTCAGCACTGCTTATTTTGTGTTGCCCTGTGCGAGGAGGGCCCTGGTTGTGCTGTGATTGCTCAGTTCTTTGGCAGTGCCCCGCCCATGTGGCTGGAGAAGAAAGAGCTCTGAAACTTCTCTCAAGAATCGCTCCCTGTTTCTTTGCACGGGCCTCGCTGTCTATGGATGTTTCAGGAGACCCCACCGAAACACAGAAGGACTCTAAAATTATCCCAGCTTTCTCTGCACAGCGAGAGCTTTTAATATTTAGCATTGTTATCCTTTTCCTGTGTGTTTGTTAAAAAAATAGTTTTTATCTCTTTCACTTTCTTCCCAGGAAAGTTCTTTTTTCCAAAAACCTGGTGGGGGAGGGCTGGGTGTAACCTTCCTTCTATCAGAGGATATTTTCCTCCACATTTGTCCAAACCGGCACAGCCTGTCCTTTCCTGGGTCTCTGTTGCAGATGGAAGCTGCTGGTGCCATTGTCAGCTTGAAGCACTCTTTTGATGCAAGCAGATGTTGCCAGGTGTGTTCAGCAGCTGTTGCTCAATGCTTATGCCAAGCTATTGTGTTCCTCATGGAACCAAGGAGCCATTGTGACACTGCAGGGGCTGATGGCATCAAGGAGACAATTGTGACAGTACAGAACCTCCTAGAAACAAGGCTCCATTGTGACACTGTGGGGAATCATGGAATCAAGGAGCCCATTGTGACACAGCCAGGCCGCATGGAACCAATGGTCCATGGTTACACTGCGGATTCAAGAAGAGCACGGTGACACCACGCAACATCATGGAACCATAGGTCCATTGTGACACAGTGGGGCCTCATGGAAACAAGGGGACCATTGTGGCAAAGCAGGGCCTAATGGAAGCATGGAGAGCATTGTGACACTAAGGAAACTCCTGGAACCAAGATGACCACTGGCACATAATGGAACCTCATGGAAGCAAGCCTCCACGATGGTTTTGGAGGGCCTCAGGGACCACAGGACCCATTGTGACACAGCAGGACCTGGTGGAACCAAGGAGCCTTTGTGATACTCCAGATCCGCATGGAAGCCAGGGTGCACTGAGACACAGCGGGGCCTTGTTGGAACCAAAGACACCTCTGCAAAAAGCAGGCTAGCTCATAGAAGCAAGGAGTCCATTGTTACAACATCAAACCTATGGAAGCAAGGGACCATTGTGACACTGCGGGGCCTCATGGAACCAATTGTCCATGATGACAGTGCGGATCAAAGGAGACCATGGTGACACTGCGGAACCTGATGGAACCAAGGAGCCATTGTGACACAGTGGGGCCTCATGGAATCAAGGAGACCATTGTGACCCAGGTGTTGCATGGGAAGGCAAGGAGCCATTGTGACACTTTGGGCTTCTTCCCTTGAGCTCTGCAGCTGGCTGTCCCAGCCCAGCGCACCATGTGCCACCTGCTCTCCTCAGGGCTCTGCCTGCACACAGCCCCAGGAGAAGTTTTCCTGTTTGGAAGGAAAGAATGGAAAAGCCGGAGCAGGTTTCCTAAACAACAAACCCCACTCAGGAGCCACATGCTCAGTACAGGCTGCCTGGAACGATGTCCCCTTTCTACAAGGGTCAGTGTGAGCAGGAATGAATGATCTCTGGGAGCAGAATTCTCGGAGTCTTTCCACTGAATTCTCTGTCCCTGTGTCTTGGGGTGACTTTATCATGTGTATCCCCTATTGCTGCTCTATGCCCAGAAGTGAACTTTGTGCATTTCTGTGCCTTTCAACTGAGCCTGAGAGGGAGGAGAGGAGAAAAAACCGGACAAACTTCTCAGAGCGTTTGTTCAAGGACACACATACACACTCCTCTGCATCCTGCTTGCAGCAAGAGCAGAGGGAAGCAACTTTGTTTCTTTTTAGCCAGTTTTCAGCTCCTTTTCTCTGGGGGGAGATGGAGAGTTGAACTTTGTTTTCCTGGGACTTTGGGGGTTTTTTTCCCTTCTTCTCTTCTTGACTCTTTCAACATCAGAGCACATTGGGAGAATTTTCTCCCGAGGTGGGGGCCCTGAATGTGGGCCCATGAGCCAGCTGCAAGGAGGAGGAGAGAGACTGCACCTACGGAAGTGTTGGGGTTCCTCCCCCCTGCCATGAGGTCATGGGAGAGGGGACCGTGGGGTAGAGGCATGGCCTGGGCACGGGGTCTCCCTGCTCCCTTCTCACATGTGCCCTAATCCTGTTCAGCACTGCTTATTTTGTGTTGCCCTGTGCGAGGAGGGCCCTGGTTGTGCTGTGATTGCTCAGTTCTTTGGCAGTGCCCCGCCCATGTGGCTGGAGAAGAAAGAGCTCTGAAACTTCTCTCAAGAATCGCTCCCTGTTTCTTTGCACGGGCCTCGCTGTCTATGGATGTTTCAGGAGACCCCACCGAAACACGGAAGGACTCTCAAATTATCCCAGCTTTCTCTGCACAGCGAGAGCTTTTAATATTTAGCATTGTTATCCTTTTCCTGTGTGTTTGTTAAAAAAAGAGGTTTTCTCTCTTTCACTTTCTTCCCAGGAAAATTCTTTTTTCCCAAACCTGGTGGGGGATGGCTGGGTGTAACCTGCCTTCTATCAGAGGATATTTTCCTCCACATTTGTTCAAACCGGCGCAGCCTGTCCTTTCCTGGGTCTCTGTTGCAGATGGAAGCTGCTGGTGCCATTGTCAGCTTGAAGCCCTCTTTTGATGCAAGCAGATGTTGCCAGGTGTGTTCAGCAGCTGTTGCTCAATGCTTATGCCAAGCTATTGTGTTCCTCATGGAACCAAGGAGCCATTGTGACACTGCAGGGGCTGATGGCATCAAGGAGGCAATTGTGACAGTACAGAACCTCCTAGAAACAAGGCTCCATTGTGACACCGTGGGGAATCATGGAATCAAGGAGCCCATTGTGACACGGCCAGGCCGCATGGAACCAATGGTCCATGGTTAAACTGCGGATTCAAGAAGAGCATGGTGACACCACGCAACATCATGGAACCATAGGTCCATTGTGACACAGCGGGGCCTCATGGAAACAAGGGGACCATTGTGGCAAAGCAGGGCCTAATGGAAGCATGGAGAGCATTGTGACACTAAGGAAACTCCTGGAACCAAGATGACCACTGGCACATAATGGAACCTCATGGAAGCAAGCCTCCACAATGACTTTGGAGGGCCTCAGGGACCACAGGACCCATTGTGACACAGCAGGACCTGGTGGAACCAAGGAGCCTTTGTGATACTCCACATCCACATGGAAACCAGGGTGCACTGAGACACAGCGGGGCCTTGTTGGAACCAAAGACACCTCTGCAAAAAGCAGGCTAGCTCATAGAAGCAAGGAGTCCATTGTTACAACGTAAAAGCTATGGAAGCAAGGGACCATTGTGACACTGCGGGGCCTCATGGAACCAATTGTCCATGATGACAGTGCGGATCAAAGGAGACCATGGTGACACTGCGGAACCTGATGGAACCAAGGAGCCATTTTGACACAGTGGGGCCTCATGGAATCAAGGAGACCATTGTGACCCAGGTGTTGCATGTGAAGGCAAGGAGCCATTGTGACACTTTGGGCTTCTTCCCTTGAGCTCTGCAGCTGGCTGTCCCAGCCCAGCGCACCATGTGCCACCTGCTCTCCTCAGGGCTCTGCCTGCACACAGCCCCAGGAGAAGTTTTCCTGTTTGCAAGGAAAGAATGGAAAAGCCGGAGCAGGTTTCCTAAACAACAAACCCCACTCAGGAGCCACATGCTCAGTACAGGCTGCCTGGAACGATGTCCCCTTTCTACAAGGGTCAGTGTGAGCAGGAATGAATGATCTCTGGGAGCAGAATTCTCGGAGTCTTTCCACTGAATTCTCTGTCCCTGTGTCTTGGGGTGACTTTATCATGTGTATCCCCTATTGCTGCTCTATGCCCAGAAGTGAACTTTGTGCATTTCTGTGCCTTTCAACTGAGCCTGAGAGGGGGGAGAGGAAAAAAACCGGACAAACTTCTCAGAGCGTTTTTTCGAGGACACACATACACACTCCTCTGCATCCTGCTTGCAGCAAGAGCAGAGGAAGCAACTTGGTTTCTTTTTTGCCAGTTTTCAGCTCCTTTTCTCTGGGGGGAGATGGAGAGTTGAACTTTGTTTTCCTGGGACTTCGGGGGGTTTTTTTCCCTTCTTCTCTTCTTGACTCTTTCAACATCAGAGCACATTGGGAGAATTTTCTCCCGAGGTGGGGGCCCTGAATGTGGGCCCATGAGCCAGCTGCAAGGAGGAGGAGAGAGACTACACCTACGGAAGTGTTGGGGTTCCTCCCCCCTGCCATGAGGTCATGGGAGAGGGGACCCTGGGGTAGAGGCATGGCCTGGGCACGGGGGTCTCCCTGCTCCCTGCTGACATGTGCCCTAATCCTGTTCAGCACTGCTTATTTTGTGTTGCCCTGTGCGAGGAGGGCCCTGGTTGTGCTGTGATTGCTCAGTTCTTTGGCAGTGCCCCGCCCATGTGGCTGGAGAAGAAAGAGCTCTGAAACTTCTCTCAAGAATCGCTCCCTATTTCTTTGCACGGGCCTCGCTATCTATGGATGTTTCAGGAGACCCCACCGAAACACAGAAGGACTCTAAAATTATCCCAGCTTTCTCTGCACAGCGAGAGCTTTTAATATTTAGCATTGCTATCCTTTTCCTGTGTGTTTGTTAAAAAAATAGTTTTTATCTCTTTCACTTTCTTCCCAGGAAAGTTCTTTTTTCCAAAAACCTGGTGGGGGAGGGCTGGGTGTAACCTGCCTTCTATCAGAGGATATTTTCCTCCACATTTGTCCAAACCGGCACAGCCTGTCCTTTCCTGGGTCTCTGTTGCAGATGGAAGCTGCTGGTGCCATTGTCAGCTTGAAGCCCTCTTTTGATGCAAGCAGATGTTGCCAGGTGTGTTCAGCAGCTGTTGCTCAATGCTTATGCCAAGCTATTGTGTTCCTCATGGAACCAAGGAGCCATTGTGACACTGCAGGGGCTGATGGCATCAAGGAGACAATTGTGACAGTACAGAACCTCCTAGAAACAAGGCTCCATTGTGCCACCGTGGGGAATCATGGAATCAAGGAGCCCATTGTGACACAGCCAGGCCGCATGGAACCAATGGTCCATGGTTACACTGCGGATTCAAGAAGAGCACGGTGACACCACGCAACATCATGGAACCATAGGTCCATTGTGACACAGCGGGGCCTCATGGAAACAAGGGGACCATTGTGGCAAAGCAGGGCCTAATGGAAGCATGGAGAGCATTGTGACACTAAGGAAACTCCTGGAACCAAGATGACCACTGGCACATAATGGAACCTCATGGAAGCAAGCCTCCACGATGGTTTTGGAGGGCCTCAGGGACCACAGGACCCATTGTGACACAGCAGGACCTGGTGGAACCAAGGAGCCTTTGTGATACTCCAGATCCGCATGGAAGCCAGGGTGCACTGAGACACAGCGGGGCCTTGTTGGAACCAAAGACACCTCTGCAAAAAGCAGGCTAGCTCATAGAAGCAAGGAGTCCATTGTTACAACGTAAAAGCTATGGAAGCAAGGGACCATTGTGACACTGCGGGGCCTCATGGAACCAATTGTCCATGATGACAGTGCGGATCAAAGGAGACCATGGTGACACTGTGGAACCTGATGGAACCAAGGAGCCATTGTGACACAGTGGGGCCTCATGGAATCAAGGAGACCATTGTGACCCAGGTGTTGCATGTGAAGGCAAGGAGCCATTGTGACACTTTGGGCTTCTTCCCTTGAGCTCTGCAGCTGGCTGTCCCAGCCCAGCGCACCATGTGCCACCTGCTCTCCTCAGGGCTCTGCCTGCACACAGCCCCAGGAGAAGTTTTCCTGTTTGGAAGGAAAGAATGGAAAAGCCGGAGCAGGTTTCCTAAACAACAAACCCCACTCAGGAGCCACATGCTCAGTACAGGCTGCCTGGAACGATGTCCCCTTTCTACAAGGGTCAGTGTGAGCAGGAATGATCTCTGGGAGCAGAATTCTCGGAGTCTTTCCACTGAATTCTCTGTCCCTGTGTCTTGGGGTGACTTTATCATGTGTATCCCCTATTGCTGCTCTATGCCCAGAAGTGAACTTTGTGCATTTCTGTGCCTTTCAACTGAGCCTGAGAGGGGAGAGAGGAAAAAAAAAAAACGGACAAACTTCTCAGAGCGTTTGTTCAAGGACACACATACACACTCCTCTGCATCCTGCTTGCAGCAAGAGCGGTGGAAACAACCTTGTTTCTTTTTAGCCAGTTTTCAGCTCCTTTTCTCTGGAGGGAGATGGAGAGTTGAACTTTGTTTTCCTGGGACTTCGGGGGTTTTTTTCCCTTCTTCTCTTCTTGACTCTTTCAACATCAGAGCACATTGGGAGAATTTTCTACCCAGGTGGGAGCCCTGAATGTGGGCCCATGAGGCAGCTGCAAGGAGGAGGAGAGAGACTACACCTACGGAAGTGTTGGGGTTCCTCCCCCCTGCCATGAGGTCATGGGAAGAGGGGACCCTGGGGTAGAGGCATGGCCTGGGCACGGGGGGTCTCCCTGCTCCCTGCTCACATGTGCCCTAATCCTGTTCAGCACTGCTTATTTTGTGTTGCCTTGTGCGAGGAGGGCCCTGCTTGTGCCGTGATTGCTCAGTTCTTTGGCAGTGCCCCGCCCATGTGGCTGGAGAAGAAAGAGCTCTGAAACTTCTCTCAAGAATCGCTCCCTGTTTCTTTGCACGGGCCTCGCTGTCTATGGATGTTTCAGGAGACCCCACCGAAACACGGAAGGACTCTCAAATTATCCCAGCTTTCTCTGCACAGCGAGAGGTTTTAATATTTAGCATTGTTATCCTTTTCCTGTGTGTTTGTTAAAAAAAGAGGTTTTCTCTCTTTCACTTTCTTCCCAGGAAAATTCTTTTTTCCCAAACCTGGTGGGGGATGGCTGGGTGTAACCTGCCTTCTATCAGAGGATATTTTCCTCCACATTTGTCCAAACTGGCACAGCCTGTCCTTTCCTGGGTGTCTGTTGCAGATGGAAGCTGCTGGTGCCATTGTCAGCTTGAAGCCCTCTTTTGATGCAAGCAGATGTTGCCAGGTGTGTTCAGCAGCTGTTGCTCAATGCTTATGCCAAGCTATTGTGTTCCTCATGGAACCAAGGAGCCATTGTGACACTGCAGGGGCTGATGGCATCAAGGAGACAATTGTCACAGTACAGAACCTCCTAGAAACAAGGCTCCATTGTGACACCGTGGGGAATCATGGAATCAAGGAGCCCATTGTGACACTGCCAGGCCGCATGGAACCAATGGTCCATGGTTACACTGCGGATTCAAGAAGAGCACGGTGACACCACGCAACATCATGGAACCGTACGTCCATTGTGACACAGCAGGGCCTCATGGAAACAAGGGGACCATTGTGGCAAAGCAGGGCCTAATGGAAGCATGGAGAGCATTGTGACACTAAGGAAACTCCTGGAACCAAGATGACCACTGGCACATAATGGAACCTCATGGAAGCAAGCCTTCACGATGACTTTGGAGGGCCTCAGGGACCACAGGACCCATTGTGACACAGCAGGACCTGGTGGAACCAAGGAGCCTTTGTGATACTCCACATCCACATGGAAGCCAGGGTGCACTGAGACACAGCGGGGCCTTGTTGGAACCAAAGACACCTCTGCAAAAAGCAGGCTAGCTCATAGAAGCAAGGAGTCCATTGTTACAACGTAAAAGCTATGGAAGCAAGGGACCATTGTGACACTGCGGGGCCTCATGGAACCAATTGTCCATGATGACAGTGCGGATCAAAGGAGACCATGGTGACACTGCGGAACCTGATGGAACCAAGGAGCCATTTTGACACAGTGGGGCCTCATGGAATCAAGGAGACCATTGTGACCCAGGTGTTGCATGTGAAGGCAAGGAGCCATTGTGACACTTTGGGCTTCTTCCCTTGAGCTCTGCAGCTGGCTGTCCCAGCCCAGCGCACCATGTGCCACCTGCTCTCCTCAGGGCTCTGCCTGCACACAGCCCCAGGAGAAGTTTTCCTGTTTGGAAGGAAAGAATGGAAAAGCCGGAGCAGGTTTCCTAAACAACAAACCCCACTCAGGAGCCACATGCTCAGTACAGGCTGCCTGGAACGATGTCCCCTTTCTACAAGGGTCAGTGTGAGCAGGAATGAATGATCTCTGGGAGCAGAATTCTCGGAGTCTTTCCACTGAATTCTCTGTCCCTGTGTCTTGGGGTGACTTTATCGTGTGTATCCCCTATTGCTGCTCTATGCCCAGAAGTGAACTTTGTGCATTTCTGTGCCTTTCAACTGAGCCTGAGAGGGGGGAGAGGAAAAAAAACCGGACAAACTTCTCAGAGCGTTTGTTCAAGGACACACATACACACTCCTCTGCATCCTGCTTGCAGCAAGAGCAGAGGGAAGCAACTTTGTTTCTTTTTAGCCAGTTTTCAGCTCCTTTTCTCTGGGGGGAGATGGAGAGTTGAACTTTGTTTTCCTGGGACTTTGGGGGTTTTTTTCCCTTCTTCTCTTCTTGACTCTTTCAACATCAGAGCACATTGGGAGAATTTTCTCCCGAGGTGGGGGCCCTGAATGTGGGCCCATGAGCCAGCTGCAAGGAGGAGGAGAGAGACTGCACCTACGGAAGTGTTGGGGTTCCTCCCCCCTGCCATGAGGTCATGGGAGAGGGGACCCTGGGGTAGAGGCATGGCCTGGGCACGGGGTCTCCCTGCTCCCTGCTGACATGTGCCCTAATCCTGTTCAGCACTGCTTATTTTGTGTTGCCCTGTGCGAGGAGGGCCCTGGTTGTGCTGTGATTGCTCAGTTCTTTGGCAGTGCCCCGCCCATGTGGCTGGAGAAGAAAGAGCTCTGAAACTTCTCTCAAGAATCGCTCCCTGTTTCTTTGCACGGGCCTCGCTGTCTATGGATGTTTCAGGAGACCCCACCGAAACACGGAAGGACTCTCAAATTATCCCAGCTTTCTCTGCACAGCGAGAGCTTTTAATATTTAGCATTGTTATCCTTTTCCTGTGTGTTTGTTAAAAAAATAGTTTTTATCTCTTTCACTTTCTTCCCAGGAAAGTTCTTTTTTCCAAAAACCTGGTGGGGGAGGGCTGGGTGTAACCTGCCTTCTATCAGAGGATATTTTCCTCCACATTTGTCCAAACCGGCACAGCCTGTCCTTTCCTGGGTCTCTGTTGCAGATGGAAGCTGCTGGTGCCATTGTCAGCTTGAAGCCCTCTTTTGATGCAAGCAGATGTTGCCAGGTGTGTTCAGCAGCTGTTGCTCAATGCTTATGCCAAGCTATTGTGTTCCTCATGGAACCAAGGAGCCATTGTGACACTGCAGGGGCTGATGGCATCAAGGAGGCAATTGTGACAGTACAGAACCTCCTAGAAACAAGGCTCCATTGTGACACCGTGGGGAATCATGGAATCAAGGAGCCCATTGTGACACGGCTGCATGGAACCAATGGTCCATGGTTACACTGCGGATTCAAGAAGAGCACGGTGACACCACGCAACATCATGGAACCATAGGTCCATTGTGACACAGCGGGGCCTCATGGAAACAAGGGGACCATTGTGGCAAAGCAGGGCCTAATGGAAGCATGGAGAGCATTGTGACACTAAGGAAACTCCTGGAACCAAGATGACCACTGGCACATAATGGAACCTCATGGAAGCAAGCCTCCACAATGACTTTGGAGGGCCTCAGGGACCACAGGACCCATTGTGACACAGCAGGACCTGGTGGAACCAAGGAGCCTTTGTGATACTCCAGATCCACATGGAAGCCAGGGTGCACTGAGACACAGTGGGGCCTTGTTGGAACCAAAGACACCTCTGCAAAAAGCAGGCTAGCTCATAGAAGCAAGGAGTCCATTGTTACAACGTAAAAGCTATGGAAGCAAGGGACCATTGTGACACTGCGGGGCCTCATGGAACCAATTGTCCATGATGACAGTGCGGATCAAAGGAGACCATGGTGACACTGCGGAACCTGATGGAACCAAGGAGCCATTGTGACACAGTGGGGCCTCATGGAATCAAGGAGACCATTGTGACCCAGGTGTTGCATGTGAAGGCAAGGAGCCATTGTGACACTTTGGGCTTCTTCCCTTGAGCTCTGCAGCTGGCTGTCCCAGCCCAGCGCACCATGTGCCACCTGCTCTCCTCAGGGCTCTGCCTGCACACAGCCCCAGGAGAAGTTTTCCTGTTTGGAAGGAAAGAATGGAAAAGCCGGAGCAGGTTTCCTAAACAACAAACCCCACTCAGGAGCCACATGCTCAGTACAGGCTGCCTGGAACGATGTCCCCTTTCTACAAGGGTCAGTGTGAGCAGGAATGATCTCTGGGAGCAGAATTCTCGGAGTCTTTCCACTGAATTCTCTGTCCCTGTGTCTTGGGGTGACTTTATCATGTGTATCCCCTATTGCTGCTCTATGCCCAGAAGTGAACTTTGTGCATTTCTGTGCCTTTCAACTGAGCCTGAGAGGGGGGAGAGGAAAAAAACCGGACAAACTTCTCAGAGCGTTTTTTCGAGGACACACATACACACTCCTCTGCATCCTGCTTGCAGCAAGAGCAGAGGAAGCAACTTGGTTTCTTTTTTGCCAGTTTTCAGCTCCTTTTCTCTGGGGGGAGATGGAGAGTTGAACTTTGTTTTCCTGGGACTTCGGGGGGTTTTTTTCCCTTCTTCTCTTCTTGACTCTTTCAACATCAGAGCACATTGGGAGAATTTTCTCCCGAGGTGGGGGCCCTGAATGTGGGCCCATGAGCCAGCTGCAAGGAGGAGGAGAGAGACTACACCTACGGAAGTGTTGGGGTTCCTCCCCCCTGCCATGAGGTCATGGGAGAGGGGACCCTGGGGTAGAGGCATGGCCTGGGCACGGGGGTCTCCCTGCTCCCTGCTGACATGTGCCCTAATCCTGTTCAGCACTGCTTATTTTGTGTTGCCCTGTGCGAGGAGGGCCCTGGTTGTGCTGTGATTGCTCAGTTCTTTGGCAGTGCCCCGCCCATGTGGCTGGAGAAGAAAGAGCTCTGAAACTTCTCTCAAGAATCGCTCCCTGTTTCTTTGCACGGGCCTCGCTGTCTATGGATGTTTCAGGAGACCCCACCGAAACACAGAAGGACTCTAAAATTATCCCAGCTTTCTCTGCACAGCGAGAGCTTTTAATATTTAGCATTGTTATCCTTTTCCTGTGTGTTTGTTAAAAAAATAGTTTTTATCTCTTTCACTTTCTTCCCAGGAAAGTTCTTTTTTCCAAAAACCTGGTGGGGGAGGGCTGGGTGTAACCTGCCTTCTATCAGAGGATATTTTCCTCCACATTTGTCCAAACCGGCACAGCCTGTCCTTTCCTGGGTCTCTGTTGCAGATGGAAGCTGCTGGTGCCATTGTCAGCTTGAAGCACTCTTTTGATGCAAGCAGATGTTGCCAGGTGTGTTCAGCAGCTGTTGCTCAATGCTTATGCCAAGCTATTGTGTTCCTCATGGAACCAAGGAGCCATTGTGACACTGCAGGGGCTGATGGCATCAAGGAGACAATTGTGACAGTACAGAACCTCCTAGAAACAAGGCTCCATTGTGACACCGTGGGGAATCATGGAATCAAGGA
This sequence comes from Aphelocoma coerulescens, assembly GCF_041296385.1. Classification (NCBI taxonomy): domain Eukaryota; kingdom Metazoa; phylum Chordata; class Aves; order Passeriformes; family Corvidae; genus Aphelocoma; species Aphelocoma coerulescens. The sequence continues at coordinate 135,642 of NW_027183927.1, forward strand.
GCCCATTGTGACACAGCCAGGCCGCATGGAACCAATGGTCCATGGTTAAACTGCGGATTCAAGAAGAGCACGGTGACACCACGCAACATCATGGAACCATAGGTCCATTGTGACACAGCGGGGCCTCATGGAAACAAGGGGACCATTGTGGCAAAGCAGGGCCTAATGGAAGCATGGAGAGCATTGTGACACTAAGGAAACTCCTGGAACCAAGATGACCACTGGCACATAATGGAACCTCATGGAAGCAAGCCTCCACGATGGTTTTGGAGGGCCTCAGGGACCACAGGACCCATTGTGACACAGCAGGACCTGGTGGAACCAAGGAGCCTTTGTGATACTCCAGATCCGCATGGAAGCCAGGGTGCACTGAGACACAGCGGGGCCTTGTTGGAACCAAAGACACCTCTGCAAAAAGCAGGCTAGCTCATAGAAGCAAGGAGTCCATTGTTACAACATCAAACCTATGGAAGCAAGGGACCATTGTGACACTGCGGGGCCTCATGGAACCAATTGTCCATGATGACAGTGCGGATCAAAGGAGACCATGGTGACACTGCGGAACCTGATGGAACCAAGGAGCCATTGTGACACAGTGGGGCCTCATGGAATCAAGGAGACCATTGTGACCCAGGTGTTGCATGTGAAGGCAAGGAGCCATTGTGACACTTTGGGCTTCTTCCCTTGAGCTCTGCAGCTGGCTGTCCCAGCCCAGCGCACCATGTGCCACCTGCTCTCCTCAGGGCTCTGCCTGCACACAGCCCCAGGAGAAGTTTTCCTGTTTGCAAGGAAAGAATGGAAAAGCCGGAGCAGGTTTCCTAAACAACAAACCCCACTCAGGAGCCACATGCTCAGTACAGGCTGCCTGGAACGATGTCCCCTTTCTACAAGGGTCAGTGTGAGCAGGAATGAATGATCTCTGGGAGCAGAATTCTCGGAGTCTTTCCACTGAATTCTCTGTCCCTGTGTCTTGGGGTGACTTTATCGTGTGTATCCCCTATTGCTGCTCTATGCCCAGAAGTGAACTTTGTGCATTTCTGTGCCTTTCAACTGAGCCTGAGAGGGAGGAGAGGAGAAAAAACCGGACAAACTTCTCAGAGCGTTTGTTCAAGGACACACATACACACTCCTCTGCATCCTGCTTGCAGCAAGAGCAGAGGGAAGCAACTTTGTTTCTTTTTAGCCAGTTTTCAGCTCCTTTTCTCTGGGGGGAGATGGAGAGTTGAACTTTGTTTTCCTGGGACTTTGGGGGTTTTTTTCCCTTCTTCTCTTCTTGACTCTTTCAACATCAGAGCACATTGGGAGAATTTTCTCCCGAGGTGGGGGCCCTGAATGTGGGCCCATGAGCCAGCTGCAAGGAGGAGGAGAGAGACTGCACCTACGGAAGTGTTGGGGTTCCTCCCCCCTGCCATGAGGTCATGGGAGAGGGGACCGTGGGGTAGAGGCATGGCCTGGGCACGGGGTCTCCCTGCTCCCTTCTCACATGTGCCCTAATCCTGTTCAGCACTGCTTATTTTGTGTTGCCCTGTGCGAGGAGGGCCCTGGTTGTGCCGTGATTGCTCAGTTCTTTGGCAGTGCCCCGCCCATGTGGCTGGAGAAGAAAGAACTCTGAAACTTCTCTCAAGAATCGCTCCCTGTTTCTTTGCACGGGCCTCGCTGTCTATGGATGTTTCAGGAGACCCCACCGAAACACGGAAGGACTCTCAAATTATCCCAGCTTTCTCTGCACAGCGAGAGCTTTTAATATTTAGCATTGTTATCCTTTTCCTGTGTGTTTGTTAAAAAAATAGTTTTTATCTCTTTCACTTTCTTCCCAGGAAAGTTCTTTTTTCCAAAAACCTGGTGGGGGAGGGCTGGGTGTAACCTGCCTTCTATCAGAGGATATTTTCCTCCACATTTGTCCAAACCGGCACAGCCTGTCCTTTCCTGGGTCTCTGTTGCAGATGGAAGCTGCTGGTGCCATTGTCAGCTTGAAGCCCTCTTTTGATGCAAGCAGATGTTGCCAGGTGTGTTCAGCAGCTGTTGCTCAATGCTTATGCCAAGCTATTGTGTTCCTCATGGAACCAAGGAGCCATTGTGACACTGCAGGGGCTGATGGCATCAAGGAGGCAATTGTGACAGTACAGAACCTCCTAGAAACAAGGCTCCATTGTGACACCGTGGGGAATCATGGAATCAAGGAGCCCATTGTGACACGGCTGCATGGAACCAATGGTCCATGGTTACACTGCGGATTCAAGAAGAGCACGGTGACACCACGCAACATCATGGAACCATAGGTCCATTGTGACACAGCGGGGCCTCATGGAAACAAGGGGACCATTGTGGCAAAGCAGGGCCTAATGGAAGCATGGAGAGCATTGTGACACTAAGGAAACTCCTGGAACCAAGATGACCACTGGCACATAATGGAACCTCATGGAAGCAAGCCTCCACAATGACTTTGGAGGGCCTCAGGGACCACAGGACCCATTGTGACACAGCAGGACCTGGTGGAACCAAGGAGCCTTTGTGATACTCCACATCCACATGGAAACCAGGGTGCACTGAGACACAGCGGGGCCTTGTTGGAACCAAAGACACCTCTGCAAAAAGCAGGCTAGCTCATAGAAGCAAGGAGTCCATTGTTACAACGTAAAAGCTATGGAAGCAAGGGACCATTGTGACACTGCGGGGCCTCATGGAACCAATTGTCCATGATGACAGTGCGGATCAAAGGAGACCATGGTGACACTGCGGAACCTGATGGAACCAAGGAGCCATTTTGACACAGTGGGGCCTCATGGAATCAAGGAGACCATTGTGACCCAGGTGTTGCATGTGAAGGCAAGGAGCCATTGTGACACTTTGGGCTTCTTCCCTTGAGCTCTGCAGCTGGCTGTCCCAGCCCAGCGCACCATGTGCCACCTGCTCTCCTCAGGGCTCTGCCTGCACACAGCCCCAGGAGAAGTTTTCCTGTTTGCAAGGAAAGAATGGAAAAGCCGGAGCAGGTTTCCTAAACAACAAACCCCACTCAGGAGCCACATGCTCAGTACAGGCTGCCTGGAACGAGGTCCCCTTTCTACAAGGGTCAGTGTGAGCAGGAATGAATGATCTCTGGGAGCAGAATTCTCGGAGTCTTTCCACTGAATTCTCTGTCCCTGTGTCTTGGGGTGACTTTATCATGTGTATCCCCTATTGCTGCTCTATGCCCAGAAGTGAACTTTGTGCATTTCTGTGCCTTTCAACTGAGCCTGAGAGGGGGGAGAGGAAAAAAACCGGACAAACTTCTCAGAGCGTTTTTTCGAGGACACACATACACACTCCTCTGCATCCTGCTTGCAGCAAGAGCAGAGGAAGCAACTTGGTTTCTTTTTTGCCAGTTTTCAGCTCCTTTTCTCTGGGGGGAGATGGAGAGTTGAACTTTGTTTTCCTGGGACTTCGGGGGGTTTTTTTCCCTTCTTCTCTTCTTGACTCTTTCAACATCAGAGCACATTGGGAGAATTTTCTCCCGAGGTGGGGGCCCTGAATGTGGGCCCATGAGCCAGCTGCAAGGAGGAGGAGAGAGACTACACCTACGGAAGTGTTGGGGTTCCTCCCCCCTGCCATGAGGTCATGGGAGAGGGGACCCTGGGGTAGAGGCATGGCCTGGGCACGGGGGTCTCCCTGCTCCCTGCTGACATGTGCCCTAATCCTGTTCAGCACTGCTTATTTTGTGTTGCCCTGTGCCAGGAGGGCCCTGGTTGTGCTGTGATTGCTCAGTTCTTTGGCAGTGCCCCGCCCATGTGGCTGGAGAAGAAAGAGCTCTGAAACTTCTCTCAAGAATCGCTCCCTGTTTCTTTGCACGGGCCTCGCTGTCTATGGATGTTTCAGGAGACCCCACCGAAACACAGAAGGACTCTAAAATTATCCCAGCTTTCTCTGCACAGCGAGAGCTTTTAATATTTAGCATTGTTATCCTTTTCCTGTGTGTTTGTTAAAAAAATAGTTTTTATCTCTTTCACTTTCTTCCCAGGAAAGTTCTTTTTTCCAAAAACCTGGTGGGGGAGGGCTGGGTGTAACCTGCCTTCTATCAGAGGATATTTTCCTCCACATTTGTCCAAACCGGCACAGCCTGTCCTTTCCTGGGTCTCTGTTGCAGATGGAAGCTGCTGGTGCCATTGTCAGCTTGAAGCCCTCTTTTGATGCAAGCAGATGTTGCCAGGTGTGTTCAGCAGCTGTTGCTCAATGCTTATGCCAAGCTATTGTGTTCCTCATGGAACCAAGGAGCCATTGTGACACTGCAGGGGCTGATGGCATCAAGGAGACAATTGTCACAGTACAGAACCTCCTAGAAACAAGGCTCCATTGTGACACCGTGGGGAATCATGGAATCAAGGAGCCCATTGTGACACAGCCAGGCCGCATGGAACCAATGGTCCATGGTTACACTGCGGATTCAAGAAGAGCACGGTGACACCACGCAACATCATGGAACCATAGGTCCATTGTGACACAGTGGGGCCTCATGGAAACAAGGGGACCATTGTGGCAAAGCAGGGCCTAATGGAAGCATGGAGAGCATTGTGACACTAAGGAAACTCCTGGAACCAAGATGACCACTGGCACATAATGGAACCTCATGGAAGCAAGCCTCCACGATGGTTTTGGAGGGCCTCAGGGACCACAGGACCCATTGTGACACAGCAGGACCTGGTGGAACCAAGGAGCCTTTGTGATACTCCAGATCCGCATGGAAGCCAGGGTGCACTGAGACACAGCGGGGCCTTGTTGGAACCAAAGACACCTCTGCAAAAAGCAGGCTAGCTCATAGAAGCAAGGAGTCCATTGTTACAACATCAAACCTATGGAAGCAAGGGACCATTGTGACACTGCGGGGCCTCATGGAACCAATTGTCCATGATGACAGTGCGGATCAAAGGAGACCATGGTGACACTGCGGAACCTGATGGAACCAAGGAGCCATTTTGACACAGTGGGGCCTCATGGAATCAAGGAGACCATTGTGACCCAGGTGTTGCATGTGAAGGCAAGGAGCCATTGTGACACTTTGGGCTTCTTCCCTTGAGCTCTGCAGCTGGCTGTCCCAGCCCAGCGCACCATGTGCCACCTGCTCTCCTCAGGGCTCTGCCTGCACACAGCCCCAGGAGAAGTTTTCCTGTTTGCAAGGAAAGAATGGAAAAGCCGGAGCAGGTTTCCTAAACAACAAACCCCACTCAGGAGCCACATGCTCAGTACAGGCTGCCTGGAACGATGTCCCCTTTCTACAAGGGTCAGTGTGAGCAGGAATGAATGATCTCTGGGAGCAGAATTCTCGGAGTCTTTCCACTGAATTCTCTGTCCCTGTGTCTTGGGGTGACTTTATCATGTGTATCCCCTATTGCTGCTCTATGCCCAGAAGTGAACTTTGTGCATTTCTGTGCCTTTCAACTGAGCCTGAGAGGGGGGAGAGGAAAAAAACCGGACAAACTTCTCAGAGCGTTTTTTCGAGGACACACATACACACTCCTCTGCATCCTGCTTGCAGCAAGAGCAGAGGAAGCAACTTGGTTTCTTTTTTGCCAGTTTTCAGCTCCTTTTCTCTGGGGGGAGATGGAGAGTTGAACTTTGTTTTCCTGGGACTTCGGGGGGTTTTTTTCCCTTCTTCTCTTCTTGACTCTTTCAACATCAGAGCACATTGGGAGAATTTTCTCCCGAGGTGGGGGCCCTGAATGTGGGCCCATGAGCCAGCTGCAAGGAGGAGGAGAGAGACTACACCTACGGAAGTGTTGGGGTTCCTCCCCCCTGCCATGAGGTCATGGGAGAGGGGACCCTGGGGTAGAGGCATGGCCTGGGCACGGGGGTCTCCCTGCTCCCTGCTGACATGTGCCCTAATCCTGTTCAGCACTGCTTATTTTGTGTTGCCCTGTGCGAGGAGGGCCCTGGTTGTGCTGTGATTGCTCAGTTCTTTGGCAGTGCCCCGCCCATGTGGCTGGAGAAGAAAGAGCTCTGAAACTTCTCTCAAGAATCGCTCCCTATTTCTTTGCACGGGCCTCGCTGTCTATGGATGTTTCAGGAGACCCCACCGAAACACAGAAGGACTCTAAAATTATCCCAGCTTTCTCTGCACAGCGAGAGCTTTTAATATTTAGCATTGCTATCCTTTTCCTGTGTGTTTGTTAAAAAAATAGTTTTTATCTCTTTCACTTTCTTCCCAGGAAAGTTCTTTTTTCCAAAAACCTGGTGGGGGAGGGCTGGGTGTAACCTGCCTTCTATCAGAGGATATTTTCCTCCACATTTGTCCAAACCGGCACAGCCTGTCCTTTCCTGGGTCTCTGTTGCAGATGGAAGCTGCTGGTGCCATTGTCAGCTTGAAGCCCTCTTTTGATGCAAGCAGATGTTGCCAGGTGTGTTCAGCAGCTGTTGCTCAATGCTTATGCCAAGCTATTGTGTTCCTCATGGAACCAAGGAGCCATTGTGACACTGCAGGGGCTGATGGCATCAAGGAGACAATTGTGACAGTACAGAACCTCCTAGAAACAAGGCTCCATTGTGCCACCGTGGGGAATCATGGAATCAAGGAGCCCATTGTGACACAGCCAGGCCGCATGGAACCAATGGTCCATGGTTACACTGCGGATTCAAGAAGAGCACGGTGACACCACGCAACATCATGGAACCATAGGTCCATTGTGACACAGCGGGGCCTCATGGAAACAAGGGGACCATTGTGGCAAAGCAGGGCCTAATGGAAGCATGGAGAGCATTGTGACACTAAGGAAACTCCTGGAACCAAGATGACCACTGGCACATAATGGAACCTCATGGAAGCAAGCCTCCACGATGGTTTTGGAGGGCCTCAGGGACCACAGGACCCATTGTGACACAGCAGGACCTGGTGGAACCAAGGAGCCTTTGTGATACTCCAGATCCGCATGGAAGCCAGGGTGCACTGAGACACAGCGGGGCCTTGTTGGAACCAAAGACACCTCTGCAAAAAGCAGGCTAGCTCATAGAAGCAAGGAGTCCATTGTTACAACGTAAAAGCTATGGAAGCAAGGGACCATTGTGACACTGCGGGGCCTCATGGAACCAATTGTCCATGATGACAGTGCGGATCAAAGGAGACCATGGTGACACTGTGGAACCTGATGGAACCAAGGAGCCATTGTGACACAGTGGGGCCTCATGGAATCAAGGAGACCATTGTGACCCAGGTGTTGCATGTGAAGGCAAGGAGCCATTGTGACACTTTGGGCTTCTTCCCTTGAGCTCTGCAGCTGGCTGTCCCAGCCCAGCGCACCATGTGCCACCTGCTCTCCTCAGGGCTCTGCCTGCACACAGCCCCAGGAGAAGTTTTCCTGTTTGGAAGGAAAGAATGGAAAAGCCGGAGCAGGTTTCCTAAACAACAAACCCCACTCAGGAGCCACATGCTCAGTACAGGCTGCCTGGAACGATGTCCCCTTTCTACAAGGGTCAGTGTGAGCAGGAATGATCTCTGGGAGCAGAATTCTCGGAGTCTTTCCACTGAATTCTCTGTCCCTGTGTCTTGGGGTGACTTTATCATGTGTATCCCCTATTGCTGCTCTATGCCCAGAAGTGAACTTTGTGCATTTCTGTGCCTTTCAACTGAGCCTGAGAGGGGAGAGAGGAAAAAAAAAAAACGGACAAACTTCTCAGAGCGTTTGTTCAAGGACACACATACACACTCCTCTGCATCCTGCTTGCAGCAAGAGCGGTGGAAACAACCTTGTTTCTTTTTAGCCAGTTTTCAGCTCCTTTTCTCTGGAGGGAGATGGAGAGTTGAACTTTGTTTTCCTGGGACTTCGGGGGTTTTTTTCCCTTCTTCTCTTCTTGACTCTTTCAACATCAGAGCACATTGGGAGAATTTTCTACCCAGGTGGGAGCCCTGAATGTGGGCCCATGAGGCAGCTGCAAGGAGGAGGAGAGAGACTACACCTACGGAAGTGTTGGGGTTCCTCCCCCCTGCCATGAGGTCATGGGAAGAGGGGACCCTGGGGTAGAGGCATGGCCTGGGCACGGGGGGTCTCCCTGCTCCCTGCTCACATGTGCCCTAATCCTGTTCAGCACTGCTTATTTTGTGTTGCCTTGTGCGAGGAGGGCCCTGCTTGTGCCGTGATTGCTCAGTTCTTTGGCAGTGCCCCGCCCATGTGGCTGGAGAAGAAAGAGCTCTGAAACTTCTCTCAAGAATCGCTCCCTGTTTCTTTGCACGGGCCTCGCTGTCTATGGATGTTTCAGGAGACCCCACCGAAACACGGAAGGACTCTCAAATTATCCCAGCTTTCTCTGCACAGCGAGAGGTTTTAATATTTAGCATTGTTATCCTTTTCCTGTGTGTTTGTTAAAAAAAGAGGTTTTCTCTCTTTCACTTTCTTCCCAGGAAAATTCTTTTTTCCCAAACCTGGTGGGGGATGGCTGGGTGTAACCTGCCTTCTATCAGAGGATATTTTCCTCCACATTTGTCCAAACTGGCACAGCCTGTCCTTTCCTGGGTGTCTGTTGCAGATGGAAGCTGCTGGTGCCATTGTCAGCTTGAAGCCCTCTTTTGATGCAAGCAGATGTTGCCAGGTGTGTTCAGCAGCTGTTGCTCAATGCTTATGCCAAGCTATTGTGTTCCTCATGGAACCAAGGAGCCATTGTGACACTGCAGGGGCTGATGGCATCAAGGAGACAATTGTCACAGTACAGAACCTCCTAGAAACAAGGCTCCATTGTGACACCGTGGGGAATCATGGAATCAAGGAGCCCATTGTGACACTGCCAGGCCGCATGGAACCAATGGTCCATGGTTACACTGCGGATTCAAGAAGAGCACGGTGACACCACGCAACATCATGGAACCGTACGTCCATTGTGACACAGCAGGGCCTCATGGAAACAAGGGGACCATTGTGGCAAAGCAGGGCCTAAAGGAAGCATGGAGAGCATTGTGACACTAAGGAAACTCCTGGAACCAAGATGACCACTGGCACATAATGGAACCTCATGGAAGCAAGCCTTCACGATGACTTTGGAGGGCCTCAGGGACCACAGGACCCATTGTGACACAGCAGGACCTGGTGGAACCAAGGAGCCTTTGTGATACTCCAGATCCACATGGAAGCCAGGGTGCACTGAGACACAGCGGGGCCTTGTTGGAACCAAAGACACCTCTGCAAAAAGCAGGCTAGCTCATAGAAGCAAGGAGTCCATTGTTACAACATCAAAGCTATGGAAGCAAGGGACCATTGTGACACTGCGGGGCCTCATGGAACCAATTGTCCATGATGACAGTGCGGATCAAAGGAGACCATGGTGACACTGCGGAACCTGATGGAACCAAGGAGCCATTGTGACACAGTGGGGCCTCATGGAATCAAGGAGACCATTGTGACCCAGGTGTTGCATGTGAAGGCAAGGAGCCATTGTGACACTTTGGGCTTCTTCCCTTGAGCTCTGCAGCTGGCTGTCCCAGCCCAGCGCACCATGTGCCACCTGCTCTCCTCAGGGCTCTGCCTGCACACAGCCCCAGGAGAAGTTTTCCTGTTTGGAAGGAAAGAATGGAAAAGCCGGAGCAGGTTTCCTAAACAACAAACCCCACTCAGGAGCCACATGCTCAGTACAGGCTGCCTGGAACGATGTCCCCTTTCTACAAGGGTCAGTGTGAGCAGGAATGAATGATCTCTGGGAGCAGAATTCTCGGAGTCTTTCCACTGAATTCTCTGTCCCTGTGTCTTGGGGTGACTTTATCGTGTGTATCCCCTATTGCTGCTCTATGCCCAGAAGTGAACTTTGTGCATTTCTGTGCCTTTCAACTGAGCCTGAGAGGGGGGAGAGGAAAAAAAACCGGACAAACTTCTCAGAGCGTTTGTTCAAGGACACACATACACACTCCTCTGCATCCTGCTTGCAGCAAGAGCAGAGGGAAGCAACTTTGTTTCTTTTTAGCCAGTTTTCAGCTCCTTTTCTCTGGGGGGAGATGGAGAGTTGAACTTTGTTTTCCTGGGACTTTGGGGGTTTTTTTCCCTTCTTCTCTTCTTGACTCTTTCAACATCAGAGCACATTGGGAGAATTTTCTCCCGAGGTGGGGGCCCTGAATGTGGGCCCATGAGCCAGCTGCAAGGAGGAGGAGAGAGACTGCACCTACGGAAGTGTTGGGGTTCCTCCCCCCTGCCATGAGGTCATGGGAGAGGGGACCCTGGGGTAGAGGCATGGCCTGGGCACGGGGTCTCCCTGCTCCCTGCTGACATGTGCCCTAATCCTGTTCAGCACTGCTTATTTTGTGTTGCCCTGTGCGAGGAGGGCCCTGGTTGTGCTGTGATTGCTCAGTTCTTTGGCAGTGCCCCGCCCATGTGGCTGGAGAAGAAAGAGCTCTGAAACTTCTCTCAAGAATCGCTCCCTGTTTCTTTGCACGGGCCTCGCTGTCTATGGATGTTTCAGGAGACCCCACCGAAACACGGAAGGACTCTCAAATTATCCCAGCTTTCTCTGCACAGCGAGAGCTTTTAATATTTAGCATTGTTATCCTTTTCCTGTGTGTTTGTTAAAAAAATAGTTTTTATCTCTTTCACTTTCTTCCCAGGAAAGTTCTTTTTTCCAAAAACCTGGTGGGGGAGGGCTGGGTGTAACCTGCCTTTTATCAGAGGATATTTTCCTCCACATTTGTCCAAACCGGCACAGCCTGTCCTTTCCTGGGTCTCTGTTGCAGATGGAAGCTGCTGGTGCCATTGTCAGCTTGAAGCCCTCTTTTGATGCAAGCAGATGTTGCCAGGTGTGTTCAGCAGCTGTTGCTCAATGCTTATGCCAAGCTATTGTGTTCCTCATGGAACCAAGGAGCCATTGTGACACTGCAGGGGCTGATGGCATCAAGGAGGCAATTGTGACAGTACAGAACCTCCTAGAAACAAGGCTCCATTGTGACACCGTGGGGAATCATGGAATCAAGGAGCCCATTGTGACACGGCTGCATGGAACCAATGGTCCATGGTTACACTGCGGATTCAAGAAGAGCACGGTGACACCACGCAACATCATGGAACCATAGGTCCATTGTGACACAGCGGGGCCTCATGGAAACAAGGGGACCATTGTGGCAAAGCAGGGCCTAATGGAAGCATGGAGAGCATTGTGACACTAAGGAAACTCCTGGAACCAAGATGACCACTGGCACATAATGGAACCTCATGGAAGCAAGCCTCCACAATGACTTTGGAGGGCCTCAGGGACCACAGGACCCATTGTGACACAGCAGGACCTGGTGGAACCAAGGAGCCTTTGTGATACTCCAGATCCACATGGAAGCCAGGGTGCACTGAGACACAGTGGGGCCTTGTTGGAACCAAAGACACCTCTGCAAAAAGCAGGCTAGCTCATAGAAGCAAGGAGTCCATTGTTACAACGTAAAAGCTATGGAAGCAAGGGACCATTGTGACACTGCGGGGCCTCATGGAACCAATTGTCCATGATGACAGTGCGGATCAAAGGAGACCATGGTGACACTGCGGAACCTGATGGAACCAAGGAGCCATTGTGACACAGTGGGGCCTCATGGAATCAAGGAGACCATTGTGACCCAGGTGTTGCATGTGAAGGCAAGGAGCCATTGTGACACTTTGGGCTTCTTCCCTTGAGCTCTGCAGCTGGCTGTCCCAGCCCAGCGCACCATGTGCCACCTGCTCTCCTCAGGGCTCTGCCTGCACACAGCCCCAGGAGAAGTTTTCCTGTTTGGAAGGAAAGAATGGAAAAGCCGGAGCAGGTTTCCTAAACAACAAACCCCACTCAGGAGCCACATGCTCAGTACAGGCTGCCTGGAACGATGTCCCCTTTCTACAAGGGTCAGTGTGAGCAGGAATGATCTCTGGGAGCAGAATTCTCGGAGTCTTTCCACTGAATTCTCTGTCCCTGTGTCTTGGGGTGACTTTATCATGTGTATCCCCTATTGCTGCTCTATGCCCAGAAGTGAACTTTGTGCATTTCTGTGCCTTTCAACTGAGCCTGAGAGGGGAGAGAGGAAAAAAAAAAAAACGGACAAACTTCTCAGAGCGTTTGTTCAAGGACACACATACACACTCCTCTGCATCCTGCTTGCAGCAAGAGCGGTGGAAACAACCTTGTTTCTTTTTAGCCAGTTTTCAGCTCCTTTTCTCTGGAGGGAGATGGAGAGTTGAACTTTGTTTTCCTGGGACTTCGGGGGTTTTTTTCCCTTCTTCTCTTCTTGACTCTTTCAACATCAGAGCACATTGGGAGAATTTTCTACCCAGGTGGGAGCCCTGAATGTGGGCCCATGAGGCAGCTGCAAGGAGGAGGAGAGAGACTACACCTACGGAAGTGTTGGGGTTCCTCCCCCCTGCCATGAGGTCATGGGAAGAGGGGACCCTGGGGTAGAGGCATGGCCTGGGCACGGGGGGTCTCCCTGCTCCCTGCTCACATGTGCCCTAATCCTGTTCAGCACTGCTTATTTTGTGTTGCCTTGTGCGAGGAGGGCCCTGCTTGTGCCGTGATTGCTCAGTTCTTTGGCAGTGCCCCGCCCATGTGGCTGGAGAAGAAAGAGCTCTGAAACTTCTCTCAAGAATCGCTCCCTGTTTCTTTGCACGGGCCTCGCTGTCTATGGATGTTTCAGGAGACCCCACCGAAACACGGAAGGACTCTCAAATTATCCCAGCTTTCTCTGCACAGCGAGAGGTTTTAATATTTAGCATTGTTATCCTTTTCCTGTGTGTTTGTTAAAAAAAGAGGTTTTCTCTCTTTCACTTTCTTCCCAGGAAAATTCTTTTTTCCCAAACCTGGTGGGGGATGGCTGGGTGTAACCTGCCTTCTATCAGAGGATATTTTCCTCCACATTTGTCCAAACTGGCACAGCCTGTCCTTTCCTGGGTGTCTGTTGCAGATGGAAGCTGCTGGTGCCATTGTCAGCTTGAAGCCCTCTTTTGATGCAAGCAGATGTTGCCAGGTGTGTTCAGCAGCTGTTGCTCAATGCTTATGCCAAGCTATTGTGTTCCTCATGGAACCAAGGAGCCATTGTGACACTGCAGGGGCTGATGGCATCAAGGAGACAATTGTCACAGTACAGAACCTCCTAGAAACAAGGCTCCATTGTGACACCGTGGGGAATCATGGAATCAAGGAGCCCATTGTGACACAGCCAGGCCGCATGGAACCAATGGTCCATGGTTACACTGCGGATTCAAGAAGAGCACGGTGACACCACGCAACATCATGGAACCGTACGTCCATTGTGACACAGCAGGGCCTCATGGAAACAAGGGGACCATTGTGGCAAAGCAGGGCCTAAAGGAAGCATGGAGAGCATTGTGACACTAAGGAAACTCCTGGAACCAAGATGACCACTGGCACATAATGGAACCTCATGGAAGCAAGCCTTCACGATGACTTTGGAGGGCCTCAGGGACCACAGGACCCATTGTGACACAGCAGGACCTGGTGGAACCAAGGAGCCTTTGTGATACTCCACATCCACATGGAAGCCAGGGTGCACTGAGACACAGCGGGGCCTTGTTGGAACCAAAGACACCTCTGCAAAAAGCAGGCTAGCTCATAGAAGCAAGGAGTCCATTGTTACAACATCAAACCTATGGAAGCAAGGGACCATTGTGACACTGCGGGGCCTCATGGAACCAATTGTCCATGATGACAGTGCGGATCAAAGGAGACCATGGTGACACTGCGGAACCTGATGGAACCAAGGAGCCATTGTGACACAGTGGGGCCTCATGGAATCAAGGAGACCATTGTGACCCAGGTGTTGCATGTGAAGGCAAGGAGCCATTGTGACACTTTGGGCTTCTTCCCTTGAGCTCTGCAGCTGGCTGTCCCAGCCCAGCGCACCATGTGCCACCTGCTCTCCTCAGGGCTCTGCCTGCACACAGCCCCAGGAGAAGTTTTCCTGTTTGGAAGGAAAGAATGGAAAAGCCGGAGCAGGTTTCCTAAACAACAAACCCCACTCAGGAGCCACATGCTCAGTACAGGCTGCCTGGAACGATGTCCCCTTTCTACAAGGGTCAGTGTGAGCAGGAATGAATGATCTCTGGGAGCAGAATTCTCGGAGTCTTTCCACTGAATTCTCTGTCCCTGTGTCTTGGGGTGACTTTATCGTGTGTATCCCCTATTGCTGCTCTATGCCCAGAAGTGAACTTTGTGCATTTCTGTGCCTTTCAACTGAGCCTGAGAGGGGGGAGAGGAAAAAAAACCGGACAAACTTCTCAGAGCGTTTGTTCAAGGACACACATACACACTCCTCTGCATCCTGCTTGCAGCAAGAGCAGAGGGAAGCAACTTTGTTTCTTTTTAGCCAGTTTTCAGCTCCTTTTCTCTGGGGGGAGATGGAGAGTTGAACTTTGTTTTCCTGGGACTTTGGGGGTTTTTTTCCCTTCTTCTCTTCTTGACTCTTTCAACATCAGAGCACATTGGGAGAATTTTCTCCCGAGGTGGGGGCCCTGAATGTGGGCCCATGAGCCAGCTGCAAGGAGGAGGAGAGAGACTACACCTACGGAAGTGTTGGGGTTCCTCCCCCCTGCCATGAGGTCATGGGAGAGGGGACCCTGGGGTAGAGGCATGGCCTGGGCACGGGGTCTCCCTGCTCCCTTCTCACATGTGCCCTAATCCTGTTCAGCACTGCTTATTTTGTGTTGCCCTGTGCGAGGAGGGCCCTGGTTGTGCTGTGATTGCTCAGTTCTTTGGCAGTGCCCCGCCCATGTGGCTGGAGAAGAAAGAGCTCTGAAACTTCTCTCAAGAATCGCTCCCTGTTTCTTTGCACGGGCCTCGCTGTCTATGGATGTTTCAGGAGACCCCACCGAAACACGGAAGGACTCTCAAATTATCCCAGCTTTCTCTGCACAGCGAGAGCTTTTAATATTTAGCATTGTTATCCTTTTCCTGTGTGTTTGTTAAAAAAATAGTTTTTATCTCTTTCACTTTCTTCCCAGGAAAGTTCTTTTTTCCAAAAACCTGGTGGGGGAGGGCTGGGTGTAACCTGCCTTCTATCAGAGGATATTTTCCTCCACATTTGTCCAAACCGGCACAGCCTGTCCTTTCCTGGGTCTCTGTTGCAGATGGAAGCTGCTGGTGCCATTGTCAGCTTGAAGCCCTCTTTTGATGCAAGCAGATGTTGCCAGGTGTGTTCAGCAGCTGTTGCTCAATGCTTATGCCAAGCTGTTGTGTTCCTCATGGAACCAAGGAGCCATTGTGACACTGCAGGGGCTGATGGCATCAAGGAGGCAATTGTGACAGTACAGAACCTCCTAGAAACAAGGCTCCATTGTGACACCGTGGGGAATCATGGAATCAAGGAGCCCATTGTGACACGGCTGCATGGAACCAATGGTCCATGGTTACACTGCGGATTCAAGAAGAGCACGGTGACACCACGCAACATCATGGAACCATAGGTCCATTGTGACACAGCGGGGCCTCATGGAAACAAGGGGACCATTGTGGCAAAGCAGGGCCTAATGGAAGCATGGAGAGCATTGTGACACTAAGGAAACTCCTGGAACCAAGATGACCACTGGCACATAATGGAACCTCATGGAAGCAAGCCTCCACAATGACTTTGGAGGGCCTCAGGGACCACAGGACCCATTGTGACACAGCAGGACCTGGTGGAACCAAGGAGCCTTTGTGATACTCCAGATCCACATGGAAGCCAGGGTGCACTGAGACACAGTGGGGCCTTGTTGGAACCAAAGACACCTCTGCAAAAAGCAGGCTAGCTCATAGAAGCAAGGAGTCCATTGTTACAACGTAAAAGCTATGGAAGCAAGGGACCATTGTGACACTGCGGGGCCTCATGGAACCAATTGTCCATGATGACAGTGCGGATCAAAGGAGACCATGGTGACACTGCGGAACCTGATGGAACCAAGGAGCCATTGTGACACAGTGGGGCCTCATGGAATCAAGGAGACCATTGTGACCCAGGTGTTGCATGTGAAGGCAAGGAGCCATTGTGACACTTTGGGCTTCTTCCCTTGAGCTCTGCAGCTGGCTGTCCCAGCCCAGCGCACCATGTGCCACCTGCTCTCCTCAGGGCTCTGCCTGCACACAGCCCCAGGAGAAGTTTTCCTGTTTGGAAGGAAAGAATGGAAAAGCCGGAGCAGGTTTCCTAAACAACAAACCCCACTCAGGAGCCACATGCTCAGTACAGGCTGCCTGGAACGATGTCCCCTTTCTACAAGGGTCAGTGTGAGCAGGAATGATCTCTGGGAGCAGAATTCTCGGAGTCTTTCCACTGAATTCTCTGTCCCTGTGTCTTGGGGTGACTTTATCATGTGTATCCCCTATTGCTGCTCTATGCCCAGAAGTGAACTTTGTGCATTTCTGTGCCTTTCAACTGAGCCTGAGAGGGGAGAGAGGAAAAAAAAAAAAACGGACAAACTTCTCAGAGCGTTTGTTCAAGGACACACATACACACTCCTCTGCATCCTGCTTGCAGCAAGAGCGGTGGAAACAACCTTGTTTCTTTTTAGCCAGTTTTCAGCTCCTTTTCTCTGGAGGGAGATGGAGAGTTGAACTTTGTTTTCCTGGGACTTCGGGGGTTTTTTTCCCTTCTTCTCTTCTTGACTCTTTCAACATCAGAGCACATTGGGAGAATTTTCTACCCAGGTGGGAGCCCTGAATGTGGGCCCATGAGGCAGCTGCAAGGAGGAGGAGAGAGACTACACCTACGGAAGTGTTGGGGTTCCTCCCCCCTGCCATGAGGTCATGGGAAGAGGGGACCCTGGGGTAGAGGCATGGCCTGGGCACGGGGGTCTCCCTGCTCCCTGCTCACATGTGCCCTAATCCTGTTCAGCACTGCTTATTTTGTGTTGCCTTGTGCGAGGAGGGCCCTGCTTGTGCCGTGATTGCTCAGTTCTTTGGCAGTGCCCCGCCCATGTGGCTGGAGAAGAAAGAGCTCTGAAACTTCTCTCAAGAATCGCTCCCTGTTTCTTTGCACGGGCCTCGCTGTCTATGGATGTTTCAGGAGACCCCACCGAAACACGGAAGGACTCTCAAATTATCCCAGCTTTCTCTGCACAGCGAGAGGTTTTAATATTTAGCATTGTTATCCTTTTCCTGTGTGTTTGTTAAAAAAATAGTTTTTATCTCTTTCACTTTCTTCCCAGGAAAGTTCTTTTTTCCAAAAACCTGGTGGGGGAGGGCTGGGTGTAACCTGCCTTCTATCAGAGGATATTTTCCTCCACATTTGTCCAAACCGGCACAGCCTGTCCTTTCCTGGGTCTCTGTTGCAGATGGAAGCTGCTGGTGCCATTGTCAGCTTGAAGCCCTCTTTTGATGCAAGCAGATGTTGCCAGGTGTGTTCAGCAGCTGTTGCTCAATGCTTATGCCAAGCTATTGTGTTCCTCATGGAACCAAGGAGCCATTGTGACACTGCAGGGGCTGATGGCATCAAGGAGGCAATTGTGACAGTACAGAACCTCCTAGAAACAAGGCTCCATTGTGACACCGTGGGGAATCATGGAATCAAGGAGCCCATTGTGACACGGCTGCATGGAACCAATGGTCCATGGTTACACTGCGGATTCAAGAAGAGCACGGTGACACCACGCAACATCATGGAACCATAGGTCCATTGTGACACAGCGGGGCCTCATGGAAACAAGGGGACCATTGTGGCAAAGCAGGGCCTAATGGAAGCATGGAGAGCATTGTGACACTAAGGAAACTCCTGGAACCAAGATGACCACTGGCACATAATGGAACCTCATGGAAGCAAGCCTCCACAATGACTTTGGAGGGCCTCAGGGACCACAGGACCCATTGTGACACAGCAGGACCTGGTGGAACCAAGGAGCCTTTGTGATACTCCAGATCCACATGGAAGCCAGGGTGCACTGAGACACAGTGGGGCCTTGTTGGAACCAAAGACACCTCTGCAAAAAGCAGGCTAGCTCATAGAAGCAAGGAGTCCATTGTTACAACGTAAAAGCTATGGAAGCAAGGGACCATTGTGACACTGCGGGGCCTCATGGAACCAATTGTCCATGATGACAGTGCGGATCAAAGGAGACCATGGTGACACTGCGGAACCTGATGGAACCAAGGAGCCATTGTGACACAGTGGGGCCTCATGGAATCAAGGAGACCATTGTGACCCAGGTGTTGCATGTGAAGGCAAGGAGCCATTGTGACACTTTGGGCTTCTTCCCTTGAGCTCTGCAGCTGGCTGTCCCAGCCCAGCGCACCATGTGCCACCTGCTCTCCTCAGGGCTCTGCCTGCACACAGCCCCAGGAGAAGTTTTCCTGTTTGGAAGGAAAGAATGGAAAAGCCGGAGCAGGTTTCCTAAACAACAAACCCCACTCAGGAGCCACATGCTCAGTACAGGCTGCCTGGAACGATGTCCCCTTTCTACAAGGGTCAGTGTGAGCAGGAATGATCTCTGGGAGCAGAATTCTCGGAGTCTTTCCACTGAATTCTCTGTCCCTGTGTCTTGGGGTGACTTTATCATGTGTATCCCCTATTGCTGCTCTATGCCCAGAAGTGAACTTTGTGCATTTCTGTGCCTTTCAACTGAGCCTGAGAGGGGAGAGAGGAAAAAAAAAAAAACGGACAAACTTCTCAGAGCGTTTGTTCAAGGACACACATACACACTCCTCTGCATCCTGCTTGCAGCAAGAGCGGTGGAAACAACCTTGTTTCTTTTTAGCCAGTTTTCAGCTCCTTTTCTCTGGAGGGAGATGGAGAGTTGAACTTTGTTTTCCTGGGACTTCGGGGGTTTTTTTCCCTTCTTCTCTTCTTGACTCTTTCAACATCAGAGCACATTGGGAGAATTTTCTACCCAGGTGGGAGCCCTGAATGTGGGCCCATGAGGCAGCTGCAAGGAGGAGGAGAGAGACTACACCTACGGAAGTGTTGGGGTTCCTCCCCCCTGCCATGAGGTCATGGGAAGAGGGGACCCTGGGGTAGAGGCATGGCCTGGGCACGGGGGGTCTCCCTGCTCCCTGCTCACATGTGCCCTAATCCTGTTCAGCACTGCTTATTTTGTGTTGCCTTGTGCGAGGAGGGCCCTGCTTGTGCCGTGATTGCTCAGTTCTTTGGCAGTGCCCCGCCCATGTGGCTGGAGAAGAAAGAGCTCTGAAACTTCTCTCAAGAATCGCTCCCTGTTTCTTTGCACGGGCCTCGCTGTCTATGGATGTTTCAGGAGACCCCACCGAAACACGGAAGGACTCTCAAATTATCCCAGCTTTCTCTGCACAGCGAGAGGTTTTAATATTTAGCATTGTTATCCTTTTCCTGTGTGTTTGTTAAAAAAAGAGGTTTTCTCTCTTTCACTTTCTTCCCAGGAAAATTCTTTTTTCCCAAACCTGGTGGGGGATGGCTGGGTGTAACCTGCCTTCTATCAGAGGATATTTTCCTCCACATTTGTCCAAACTGGCACAGCCTGTCCTTTCCTGGGTGTCTGTTGCAGATGGAAGCTGCTGGTGCCATTGTCAGCTTGAAGCCCTCTTTTGATGCAAGCAGATGTTGCCAGGTGTGTTCAGCAGCTGTTGCTCAATGCTTATGCCAAGCTATTGTGTTCCTCATGGAACCAAGGAGCCATTGTGACACTGCAGGGGCTGATGGCATCAAGGAGACAATTGTCACAGTACAGAACCTCCTAGAAACAAGGCTCCATTGTGACACCGTGGGGAATCATGGAATCAAGGAGCCCATTGTGACACTGCCAGGCCGCATGGAACCAATGGTCCATGGTTACACTGCGGATTCAAGAAGAGCACGGTGACACCACGCAACATCATGGAACCGTACGTCCATTGTGACACAGCAGGGCCTCATGGAAACAAGGGGACCATTGTGGCAAAGCAGGGCCTAAAGGAAGCATGGAGAGCATTGTGACACTAAGGAAACTCCTGGAACCAAGATGACCACTGGCACATAATGGAACCTCATGGAAGCAAGCCTTCACGATGACTTTGGAGGGCCTCAGGGACCACAGGACCCATTGTGACACAGCAGGACCTGGTGGAACCAAGGAGCCTTTGTGATACTCCAGATCCACATGGAAGCCAGGGTGCACTGAGACACAGCGGGGCCTTGTTGGAACCAAAGACACCTCTGCAAAAAGCAGGCTAGCTCATAGAAGCAAGGAGTCCATTGTTACAACATCAAACCTATGGAAGCAAGGGACCATTGTGACACTGCGGGGCCTCATGGAACCAATTGTCCATGATGACAGTGCGGATCAAAGGAGACCATGGTGACACTGCGGAACCTGATGGAACCAAGGAGCCATTGTGACACAGTGGGGCCTCATGGAATCAAGGAGACCATTGTGACCCAGGTGTTGCATGTGAAGGCAAGGAGCCATTGTGACACTTTGGGCTTCTTCCCTTGAGCTCTGCAGCTGGCTGTCCCAGCCCAGCGCACCATGTGCCACCTGCTCTCCTCAGGGCTCTGCCTGCACACAGCCCCAGGAGAAGTTTTCCTGTTTGGAAGGAAAGAATGGAAAAGCCGGAGCAGGTTTCCTAAACAACAAACCCCACTCAGGAGCCACATGCTCAGTACAGGCTGCCTGGAACGATGTCCCCTTTCTACAAGGGTCAGTGTGAGCAGGAATGAATGATCTCTGGGAGCAGAATTCTCGGAGTCTTTCCACTGAATTCTCTGTCCCTGTGTCTTGGGGTGACTTTATCGTGTGTATCCCCTATTGCTGCTCTATGCCCAGAAGTGAACTTTGTGCATTTCTGTGCCTTTCAACTGAGCCTGAGAGGGGGGAGAGGAAAAAAAACCGGACAAACTTCTCAGAGCGTTTGTTCAAGGACACACATACACACTCCTCTGCATCCTGCTTGCAGCAAGAGCAGAGGGAAGCAACTTTGTTTCTTTTTAGCCAGTTTTCAGCTCCTTTTCTCTGGGGGGAGATGGAGAGTTGAACTTTGTTTTCCTGGGACTTTGGGGGTTTTTTTCCCTTCTTCTCTTCTTGACTCTTTCAACATCAGAGCACATTGGGAGAATTTTCTCCCGAGGTGGGGGCCCTGAATGTGGGCCCATGAGCCAGCTGCAAGGAGGAGGAGAGAGACTGCACCTACGGAAGTGTTGGGGTTCCTCCCCCCTGCCATGAGGTCATGGGAGAGGGGACCCTGGGGTAGAGGCATGGCCTGGGCACGGGGTCTCCCTGCTCCCTTCTCACATGTGCCCTAATCCTGTTCAGCACTGCTTATTTTGTGTTGCCCTGTGCGAGGAGGGCCCTGGTTGTGCTGTGATTGCTCAGTTCTTTGGCAGTGCCCCGCCCATGTGGCTGGAGAAGAAAGAGCTCTGAAACTTCTCTCAAGAATCGCTCCCTGTTTCTTTGCACGGGCCTCGCTGTCTATGGATGTTTCAGGAGACCCCACCGAAACACGGAAGGACTCTCAAATTATCCCAGCTTTCTCTGCACAGCGAGAGCTTTTAATATTTAGCATTGTTATCCTTTTCCTGTGTGTTTGTTAAAAAAATAGTTTTTATCTCTTTCACTTTCTTCCCAGGAAAGTTCTTTTTTCCAAAAACCTGGTGGGGGAGGGCTGGGTGTAACCTGCCTTCTATCAGAGGATATTTTCCTCCACATTTGTCCAAACCGGCACAGCCTGTCCTTTCCTGGGTCTCTGTTGCAGATGGAAGCTGCTGGTGCCATTGTCAGCTTGAAGCCCTCTTTTGATGCAAGCAGATGTTGCCAGGTGTGTTCAGCAGCTGTTGCTCAATGCTTATGCCAAGCTATTGTGTTCCTCATGGAACCAAGGAGCCATTGTGACACTGCAGGGGCTGATGGCATCAAGGAGGCAATTGTGACAGTACAGAACCTCCTAGAAACAAGGCTCCATTGTGACACCGTGGGGAATCATGGAATCAAGGAGCCCATTGTGACACGGCTGCATGGAACCAATGGTCCATGGTTACACTGCGGATTCAAGAAGAGCACGGTGACACCACGCAACATCATGGAACCATAGGTCCATTGTGACACAGCGGGGCCTCATGGAAACAAGGGGACCATTGTGGCAAAGCAGGGCCTAATGGAAGCATGGAGAGCATTGTGACACTAAGGAAACTCCTGGAACCAAGATGACCACTGGCACATAATGGAACCTCATGGAAGCAAGCCTCCACAATGACTTTGGAGGGCCTCAGGGACCACAGGACCCATTGTGACACAGCAGGACCTGGTGGAACCAAGGAGCCTTTGTGATACTCCAGATCCACATGGAAGCCAGGGTGCACTGAGACACAGTGGGGCCTTGTTGGAACCAAAGACACCTCTGCAAAAAGCAGGCTAGCTCATAGAAGCAAGGAGTCCATTGTTACAACGTAAAAGCTATGGAAGCAAGGGACCATTGTGACACTGCGGGGCCTCATGGAACCAATTGTCCATGATGACAGTGCGGATCAAAGGAGACCATGGTGACACTGCGGAACCTGATGGAACCAAGGAGCCATTGTGACACAGTGGGGCCTCATGGAATCAAGGAGACCATTGTGACCCAGGTGTTGCATGTGAAGGCAAGGAGCCATTGTGACACTTTGGGCTTCTTCCCTTGAGCTCTGCAGCTGGCTGTCCCAGCCCAGCGCACCATGTGCCACCTGCTCTCCTCAGGGCTCTGCCTGCACACAGCCCCAGGAGAAGTTTTCCTGTTTGCAAGGAAAGAATGGAAAAGCCGGAGCAGGTTTCCTAAACAACAAACCCCACTCAGGAGCCACATGCTCAGTACAGGCTGCCTGGAACGATGTCCCCTTTCTACAAGGGTCAGTGTGAGCAGGAATGATCTCTGGGAGCAGAATTCTCGGAGTCTTTCCACTGAATTCTCTGTCCCTGTGTCTTGGGGTGACTTTATCATGTGTATCCCCTATTGCTGCTCTATGCCCAGAAGTGAACTTTGTGCATTTCTGTGCCTTTCAACTGAGCCTGAGAGGGGAGAGAGGAAAACAAAAAAAACGGACAAACTTCTCAGAGCGTTTGTTCAAGGACACACATACACACTCCTCTGCATCCTGCTTGCAGCAAGAGCGGTGGAAACAACCTTGTTTCTTTTTAGCCAGTTTTCAGCTCCTTTTCTCTGGAGGGAGATGGAGAGTTGAACTTTGTTTTCCTGGGACTTCGGGGGTTTTTTTCCCTTCTTCTCTTCTTGACTCTTTCAACATCAGAGCACATTGGGAGAATTTTCTACCCAGGTGGGAGCCCTGAATGTGGGCCCATGAGGCAGCTGCAAGGAGGAGGAGAGAGACTACACCTACGGAAGTGTTGGGGTTCCTCCCCCCTGCCATGAGGTCATGGGAAGAGGGGACCCTGGGGTAGAGGCATGGCCTGGGCACGGGGGTCTCCCTGCTCCCTGCTCACATGTGCCCTAATCCTGTTCAGCACTGCTTATTTTGTGTTGCCTTGTGCGAGGAGGGCCCTGCTTGTGCCGTGATTGCTCAGTTCTTTGGCAGTGCCCCGCCCATGTGGCTGGAGAAGAAAGAGCTCTGAAACTTCTCTCAAGAATCGCTCCCTGTTTCTTTGCACGGGCCTCGCTGTCTATGGATGTTTCAGGAGACCCCACCGAAACACGGAAGGACTCTCAAATTATCCCAGCTTTCTCTGCACAGCGAGAGGTTTTAATATTTAGCATTGTTATCCTTTTCCTGTGTGTTTGTTAAAAAAAGAGGTTTTCTCTCTTTCACTTTCTTCCCAGGAAAATTCTTTTTTCCCAAACCTGGTGGGGGATGGCTGGGTGTAACCTGCCTTCTATCAGAGGATATTTTCCTCCAAATTTGTCCAAACTGGCACAGCCTGTCCTTTCCTGGGTGTCTGTTGCAGATGGAAGCTGCTGGTGCCATTGTCAGCTTGAAGCCCTCTTTTGATGCAAGCAGATGTTGCCAGGTGTGTTCAGCAGCTGTTGCTCAATGCTTATGCCAAGCTATTGTGTTCCTCATGGAACCAAGGAGCCATTGTGACACTGCAGGGGCTGATGGCATCAAGGAGACAATTGTCACAGTACAGAACCTCCTAGAAACAAGGCTCCATTGTGACACCGTGGGGAATCATGGAATCAAGGAGCCCATTGTGACACTGCCAGGCCGCATGGAACCAATGGTCCATGGTTACACTGCGGATTCAAGAAGAGCACGGTGACACCACGCAACATCATGGAACCGTACGTCCATTGTGACACAGCGGGGCCTCATGGAAACAAGGGGACCATTGTGGCAAAGCAGGGCCTAAAGGAAGCATGGAGAGCATTGTGACACTAAGGAAACTCCTGGAACCAAGATGACCACTGGCACATAATGGAACCTCATGGAAGCAAGCCTTCACGATGACTTTGGAGGGCCTCAGGGACCACAGGACCCATTGTGACACAGCAGGACCTGGTGGAACCAAGGAGCCTTTGTGATACTCCAGATCCACATGGAAGCCAGGGTGCACTGAGACACAGCGGGGCCTTGTTGGAACCAAAGACACCTCTGCAAAAAGCAGGCTAGCTCATAGAAGCAAGGAGTCCATTGTTACAACATCAAACCTATGGAAGCAAGGGACCATTGTGACACTGCGGGGCCTCATGGAACTAATTGTCCATTATGACAATGCGGATCAAAGGAGACCATGGTGACACTGCGGAACCTGATGGAACCAAGGAGCCAGTGTGACACAGTGGGGCCTCATGGAATCAAGGAGACCATTGTGACCCAGGTGTTGCATGTGAAGGCAAGGAGCCATTGTGACACTTTGGGCTTCTTCCCTTGAGCTCTGCAGCTGGCTGTCCCAGCCCAGCGCACCATGTGCCACCTGCTCTCCTCAGGGCTCTGCCTGCACACAGCCCCAGGAGAAGTTTTCCTGTTTGCAAGGAAAGAATGGAAAAGCCGGAGCAGGTTTCCTAAACAACAAACCCCACTCAGGAGCCACATGCTCAGTACAGGCTGCCTGGAACGATGTCCCCTTTCTACAAGGGTCAGTGTGAGCAGGAATGAATGATCTCTGGGAGCAGAATTCTCGGAGTCTTTCCACTGAATTCTCTGTCCCTGTGTCTTGGGGTGACTTTATCATGTGTATCCCCTATTGCTGCTCTATGCCCAGAAGTGAACTTTGTGCATTTCTGTGCCTTTCAACTGAGCCTGAGAGGGGGGAGAGGAAAAAAACCGGACAAACTTCTCAGAGCGTTTTTTCGAGGACACACATACACACTCCTCTGCATCCTGCTTGCAGCAAGAGCAGAGGAAGCAACTTGGTTTCTTTTTTGCCAGTTTTCAGCTCCTTTTCTCTGGGGGGAGATGGAGAGTTGAACTTTGTTTTCCTGGGACTTCGGGGGGTTTTTTTCCCTTCTTCTCTTCTTGACTCTTTCAACATCAGAGCACATTGGGAGAATTTTCTCCCGAGGTGGGGGCCCTGAATGTGGGCCCATGAGCCAGCTGCAAGGAGGAGGAGAGAGACTACACCTACGGAAGTGTTGGGGTTCCTCCCCCCTGCCATGAGGTCATGGGAGAGGGGACCCTGGGGTAGAGGCATGGCCTGGGCACGGGGGTCTCCCTGCTCCCTGCTGACATGTGCCCTAATCCTGTTCAGCACTGCTTATTTTGTGTTGCCCTGTGCGAGGAGGGCCCTGGTTGTGCTGTGATTGCTCAGTTCTTTGGCAGTGCCCCGCCCATGTGGCTGGAGAAGAAAGAGCTCTGAAACTTCTCTCAAGAATCGCTCCCTGTTTCTTTGCACGGGCCTCGCTGTCTATGGATGTTTCAGGAGACCCAACCGAAACACAGAAGGACTCTAAAATTATCCCAGCTTTCTCTGCACAGCGAGAGCTTTTAATATTTAGCATTGTTATCCTTTTCCTGTGTGTTTGTTAAAAAAATAGTTTTTATCTCTTTCACTTTCTTCCCAGGAAAGTTCTTTTTTCCAAAAACCTGGTGGGGGAGGGCTGGGTGTAACCTGCCTTCTATCAGAGGATATTTTCCTCCACATTTGTCCAAACCGGCACAGCCTGTCCTTTCCTGGGTCTCTGTTGCAGATGGAAGCTGCTGGTGCCATTGTCAGCTTGAAGCACTCTTTTGATGCAAGCAGATGTTGCCAGGTGTGTTCAGCAGCTGTTGCTCAATGCTTATGCCAAGCTATTGTGTTCCTCATGGAACCAAGGAGCCATTGTGACACTGCAGGGGCTGATGGCATCAAGGAGACAATTGTGACAGTACAGAACCTCCTAGAAACAAGGCTCCATTGTGACACCGTGGGGAATCATGGAATCAAGGAGCCCATTGTGACACAGCCAGGCCGCATGGAACCAATGGTCCATGGTTCCACTGCGGATTCAAGAAGAGCACGGTGACACCACGCAACATCATGGAACCATAGGTCCATTGTGACACAGCGGGGCCTCATGGAAACAAGGGGACCATTGTGGCAAAGCAGGGCCTAATGGAAGCATGGAGAGCATTGTGACACTAAGGAAACTCCTGGAACCAAGATGACCACTGGCACATAATGGAACCTCATGGAAGCAAGCCTCCACGATGGTTTTGGAGGGCCTCAGGGACCACAGGACCCATTGTGACACAGCAGGACCTGGTGGAACCAAGGAGCCTTTGTGATACTCCAGATCCGCATGGAAGCCAGGGTGCACTGAGACACAGCGGGGCCTTGTTGGAACCAAAGACACCTCTGCAAAAAGCAGGCTAGCTCATAGAAGCAAGGAGTCCATTGTTACAACATCAAACCTATGGAAGCAAGGGACCATTGTGACACTGCGGGGCCTCATGGAACCAATTGTCCATGATGACAGTGCGGATCAAAGGAGACCATGGTGACACTGCGGAACCTGATGGAACCAAGGAGCCATTGTGACACAGTGGGGCCTCATGGAATCAAGGAGACCATTGTGACCCAGGTGTTGCATGTGAAGGCAAGGAGCCATTGTGACACTTTGGGCTTCTTCCCTTGAGCTCTGCAGCTGGCTGTCCCAGCCCAGCGCACCATGTGCCACCTGCTCTCCTCAGGGCTCTGCCTGCACACAGCCCCAGGAGAAGTTTTCCTGTTTGGAAGGAAAGAATGGAAAAGCCGGAGCAGGTTTCCTAAACAACAAACCCCACTCAGGAGCCACATGCTCAGTACAGGCTGCCTGGAACGATGTCCCCTTTCTACAAGGGTCAGTGTGAGCAGGAATGAATGATCTCTGGGAGCAGAATTCTCGGAGTCTTTCCACTGAATTCTCTGTCCCTGTGTCTTGGGGTGACTTTATCGTGTGTATCCCCTATTGCTGCTCTATGCCCAGAAGTGAACTTTGTGCATTTCTGTGCCTTTCAACTGAGCCTGAGAGGGAGGAGAGGAGAAAAAACCGGACAAACTTCTCAGAGCGTTTGTTCAAGGACACACATACACACTCCTCTGCATCCTGCTTGCAGCAAGAGCAGAGGGAAGCAACTTTGTTTCTTTTTAGCCAGTTTTCAGCTCCTTTTCTCTGGGGGGAGATGGAGAGTTGAACTTTGTTTTCCTGGGACTTTGGGGGTTTTTTTCCCTTCTTCTCTTCTTGACTCTTTCAACATCAGAGCACATTGGGAGAATTTTCTCCCGAGGTGGGGGCCCTGAATGTGGGCCCATGAGCCAGCTGCAAGGAGGAGGAGAGAGACTGCACCTACGGAAGTGTTGGGGTTCCTCCCCCCTGCCATGAGGTCATGGGAGAGGGGACCGTGGGGTAGAGGCATGGCCTGGGCACGGGGTCTCCCTGCTCCCTTCTCACATGTGCCCTAATCCTGTTCAGCACTGCTTATTTTGTGTTGCCCTGTGCGAGGAGGGCCCTGGTTGTGCCGTGATTGCTCAGTTCTTTGGCAGTGCCCCGCCCATGTGGCTGGAGAAGAAAGAGCTCTGAAACTTCTCTCAAGAATCGCTCCCTGTTTCTTTGCACGGGCCTCGCTGTCTATGGATGTTTCAGGAGACCCCACCGAAACACGGAAGGACTCTCAAATTATCCCAGCTTTCTCTGCACAGCGAGAGCTTTTAATATTTAGCATTGTTATCCTTTTCCTGTGTGTTTGTTAAAAAAATAGTTTTTATCTCTTTCACTTTCTTCCCAGGAAAGTTCTTTTTTCCAAAAACCTGGTGGGGGAGGGCTGGGTGTAACCTGCCTTCTATCAGAGGATATTTTCCTCCACATTTGTCCAAACCGGCACAGCCTGTCCTTTCCTGGGTCTCTGTTGCAGATGGAAGCTGCTGGTGCCATTGTCAGCTTGAAGCCCTCTTTTGATGCAAGCAGATGTTGCCAGGTGTGTTCAGCAGCTGTTGCTCAATGCTTATGCCAAGCTATTGTGTTCCTCATGGAACCAAGGAGCCATTGTGACACTGCAGGGGCTGATGGCATCAAGGAGGCAATTGTGACAGTACAGAACCTCCTAGAAACAAGGCTCCATTGTGACACCGTGGGGAATCATGGAATCAAGGAGCCCATTGTGACACGGCTGCATGGAACCAATGGTCCATGGTTCCACTGCGGATTCAAGAAGAGCACGGTGACACCACGCAACATCATGGAACCATAGGTCCATTGTGACACAGCGGGGCCTCATGGAAACAAGGGGACCATTGTGGCAAAGCAGGGCCTAATGGAAGCATGGAGAGCATTGTGACACTAAGGAAACTCCTGGAACCAAGATGACCACTGGCACATAATGGAACCTCATGGAAGCAAGCCTCCACAATGACTTTGGAGGGCCTCAGGGACCACAGGACCCATTGTGACACAGCAGGACCTGGTGGAACCAAGGAGCCTTTGTGATACTCCACATCCACATGGAAACCAGGGTGCACTGAGACACAGCGGGGCCTTGTTGGAACCAAAGACACCTCTGCAAAAAGCAGGCTAGCTCATAGAAGCAAGGAGTCCATTGTTACAACGTAAAAGCTATGGAAGCAAGGGACCATTGTGACACTGCGGGGCCTCATGGAACCAATTGTCCATGATGACAGTGCGGATCAAAGGAGACCATGGTGACACTGCGGAACCTGATGGAACCAAGGAGCCATTTTGACACAGTGGGGCCTCATGGAATCAAGGAGACCATTGTGACCCAGGTGTTGCATGTGAAGGCAAGGAGCCATTGTGACACTTTGGGCTTCTTCCCTTGAGCTCTGCAGCTGGCTGTCCCAGCCCAGCGCACCATGTGCCACCTGCTCTCCTCAGGGCTCTGCCTGCACACAGCCCCAGGAGAAGTTTTCCTGTTTGCAAGGAAAGAATGGAAAAGCCGGAGCAGGTTTCCTAAACAACAAACCCCACTCAGGAGCCACATGCTCAGTACAGGCTGCCTGGAACGAGGTCCCCTTTCTACAAGGGTCAGTGTGAGCAGGAATGAATGATCTCTGGGAGCAGAATTCTCGGAGTCTTTCCACTGAATTCTCTGTCCCTGTGTCTTGGGGTGACTTTATCATGTGTATCCCCTATTGCTGCTCTATGCCCAGAAGTGAACTTTGTGCATTTCTGTGCCTTTCAACTGAGCCTGAGAGGGGGGAGAGGAAAAAAACCGGACAAACTTCTCAGAGCGTTTTTTCGAGGACACACATACACACTCCTCTGCATCCTGCTTGCAGCAAGAGCAGAGGAAGCAACTTGGTTTCTTTTTTGCCAGTTTTCAGCTCCTTTTCTCTGGGGGGAGATGGAGAGTTGAACTTTGTTTTCCTGGGACTTCGGGGGTTTTTTTTCCCTTCTTCTCTTCTTGACTCTTTCAACATCAGAGCACATTGGGAGAATTTTCTCCCGAGGTGGGGGCCCTGAATGTGGGCCCATGAGCCAGCTGCAAGGAGGAGGAGAGAGACTACACCTACGGAAGTGTTGGGGTTCCTCCCCCCTGCCATGAGGTCATGGGAGAGGGGACCCTGGGGTAGAGGCATGGCCTGGGCACGGGGGTCTCCCTGCTCCCTGCTGACATGTGCCCTAATCCTGTTCAGCACTGCTTATTTTGTGTTGCCCTGTGCGAGGAGGGCCCTGGTTGTGCTGTGATTGCTCAGTTCTTTGGCAGTGCCCCGCCCATGTGGCTGGAGAAGAAAGAGCTCTGAAACTTCTCTCAAGAATCGCTCCCTGTTTCTTTGCACGGGCCTCGCTGTCTATGGATGTTTCAGGAGACCCCACCGAAACACAGAAGGACTCTAAAATTATCCCAGCTTTCTCTGCACAGCGAGAGCTTTTAATATTTAGCATTGTTATCCTTTTCCTGTGTGTTTGTTAAAAAAATAGTTTTTATCTCTTTCACTTTCTTCCCAGGAAAGTTCTTTTTTCCAAAAACCTGGTGGGGGAGGGCTGGGTGTAACCTGCCTTCTATCAGAGGATATTTTCCTCCACATTTGTCCAAACCGGCACAGCCTGTCCTTTCCTGGGTCTCTGTTGCAGATGGAAGCTGCTGGTGCCATTGTCAGCTTGAAGCCCTCTTTTGATGCAAGCAGATGTTGCCAGGTGTGTTCAGCAGCTGTTGCTCAATGCTTATGCCAAGCTATTGTGTTCCTCATGGAACCAAGGAGCCATTGTGACACTGCAGGGGCTGATGGCATCAAGGAGACAATTGTGACAGTACAGAACCTCCTAGAAACAAGGCTCCATTGTGACACCGTGGGGAATCATGGAATCAAGGAGCCCATTGTGACACAGCCAGGCCGCATGGAACCAATGGTCCATGGTTACACTGCGGATTCAAGAAGAGCACGGTGACACCACGCAACATCATGGAACCATAGGTCCATTGTGACACAGTGGGGCCTCATGGAAACAAGGGGACCATTGTGGCAAAGCAGGGCCTAATGGAAGCATGGAGAGCATTGTGACACTAAGGAAACTCCTGGAACCAAGATGACCACTGGCACATAATGGAACCTCATGGAAGCAAGCCTCCACGATGGTTTTGGAGGGCCTCAGGGACCACAGGACCCATTGTGACACAGCAGGACCTGGTGGAACCAAGGAGCCTTTGTGATACTCCAGATCCGCATGGAAGCCAGGGTGCACTGAGACACAGCGGGGCCTTGTTGGAACCAAAGACACCTCTGCAAAAAGCAGGCTAGCTCATAGAAGCAAGGAGTCCATTGTTACAACATCAAACCTATGGAAGCAAGGGACCATTGTGACACTGCGGGGCCTCATGGAACCAATTGTCCATGATGACAGTGCGGATCAAAGGAGACCATGGTGACACTGCGGAACCTGATGGAACCAAGGAGCCATTGTGACACAGTGGGGCCTCATGGAATCAAGGAGACCATTGTGACCCAGGTGTTGCATGTGAAGGCAAGGAGCCATTGTGACACTTTGGGCTTCTTCCCTTGAGCTCTGCAGCTGGCTGTCCCAGCCCAGCGCACCATGTGCCACCTGCTCTCCTCAGGGCTCTGCCTGCACACAGCCCCAGGAGAAGTTTTCCTGTTTGGAAGGAAAGAATGGAAAAGCCGGAGCAGGTTTCCTAAACAACAAACCCCACTCAGGAGCCACATGCTCAGTACAGGCTGCCTGGAACGATGTCCCCTTGCTACAAGGGTCAGTGTGAGCAGGAATGAATGATCTCTGGGAGCAGAATTCTCGGAGTCTTTCCACTGAATTCTCTGTCCCTGTGTCTTGGGGTGACTTTATCATGTGTATCCCCTATTGCTGCTCTATGCCCAGAAGTGAACTTTGTGCGTTTCTGTGCCTTTCAACTGAGCCTGAGAGGGGGGAGAGGAAAAAAACCGGACAAAATTCTCAGAGCGTTTTTTCGAGGACACACATACACACTCCTCTGCATCCTGCTTGCAGCAAGAGCAGAGGAAGCAACTTGGTTTCTTTTTTGCCAGTTTTCAGCTCCTTTTCTCTGGGGGGAGATGGAGAGTTGAACTTTGTTTTCCTGGGACTTCGGGGGTTTTTTTTCCCTTCTTCTCTTCTTGACTCCTTCAACATCAGAGCACATTGGGAGAATTTTCTCCCGAGGTGGGGGCCCTGAATGTGGGCCCATGAGCCAGCTGCAAGGAGGAGGAGAGAGACTACACCTACGGAAGTGTTGGGGTTCCTCCCCCCTGCCATGAGGTCATGGGAGAGGGGACCCTGGGGTAGAGGCATGGCCTGGGCACGGGGGTCTCCCTGCTCCCTGCTCACATGTGCCCTAATCCTGTTCAGCACTGCTTATTTTGTGTTGCCCTGTGCGAGGAGGGCCCTGGTTGTGCTGTGATTGCTCAGTTCTTTGGCAGTGCCCCGCCCATGTGGCTGGAGAAGAAAGAGCTCTGAAACTTCTCTCAAGAATCGCTCCCTGTTTCTTTGCACGGGCCTCGCTGTCTATGGATGTTTCAGGAGACCCCACCGAAACACAGAAGGACTCTCAAATTATCCCAGCTTTCTCTGCACAGCGAGAGCTTTTAATATTTAGCATTGTTATCCTTTTCCTGTGTGTTTGTTAAAAAAATAGTTTTTATCTCTTTCACTTTCTTCCCAGGAAAGTTCTTTTTTCCAAAAACCTGGTGGGGGAGGGCTGGGTGTAACCTGCCTTCTATCAGAGGATATTTTCCTCCACATTTGTTCAAACCGGCGCAGCCTGTCCTTTCCTGGGTCTCTGTTGCAGATGGAAGCTGCTGGTGCCATTGTCAGCTTGAAGCCCTCTTTTGATGCAAGCAGATGTTGCCAGGTGTGTTCAGCAGCTGTTGCTCAATGCTTATGCCAAGCTATTGTGTTCCTCATGGAACCAAGGAGCCATTGTGACACTGCAGGGGCTGATGGCATCAAGGAGGCAATTGTGACAGTACAGAACCTCCTAGAAACAAGGCTCCATTGTGACACCGTGGGGAATCATGGAATCAAGGAGCCCATTGTGAGACGGCCAGGCCGCATGGAACCAATGGTCCATGGTTAAACTGCGGATTCAAGAAGAGCACGGTGACACCACGCAACATCATGGAACCATAGGTCCATTGTGACACAGCGGGGCCTCATGGAAACAAGGGGACCATTGTGGCAAAGCAGGGCCTAATGGAAGCATGGAGAGCATTGTGACACTAAGGAAACTCCTGGAACCAAGATGACCACTGGCACATAATGGAACCTCATGGAAGCAAGCCTCCACAATGACTTTGGAGGGCCTCAGGGACCACAGGACCCATTGTGACACAGCAGGACCTGGTGGAACCAAGGAGCCTTTGTGATACTCCACATCCACATGGAAACCAGGGTGCACTGAGACACAGCGGGGCCTTGTTGGAACCAAAGACACCTCTGCAAAAAGCAGGCTAGCTCATAGAAGCAAGGAGTCCATTGTTACAACGTAAAAGCTATGGAAGCAAGGGACCATTGTGACACTGCGGGGCCTCATGGAACCAATTGTCCATGATGACAGTGCGGATCAAAGGAGACCATGGTGACACTGCGGAACCTGATGGAACCAAGGAGCCATTTTGACACAGTGGGGCCTCATGGAATCAAGGAGACCATTGTGACCCAGGTGTTGCATGTGAAGGCAAGGAGCCATTGTGACACTTTGGGCTTCTTCCCTTGAGCTCTGCAGCTGGCTGTCCCAGCCCAGCGCACCATGTGCCACCTGCTCTCCTCAGGGCTCTGCCTGCACACAGCCCCAGGAGAAGTTTTCCTGTTTGCAAGGAAAGAATGGAAAAGCCGGAGCAGGTTTCCTAAACAACAAACCCCACTCAGGAGCCACATGCTCAGTACAGGCTGCCTGGAACGAGGTCCCCTTTCTACAAGGGTCAGTGTGAGCAGGAATGAATGATCTCTGGGAGCAGAATTCTCGGAGTCTTTCCACTGAATTCTCTGTCCCTGTGTCTTGGGGTGACTTTATCATGTGTATCCCCTATTGCTGCTCTATGCCCAGAAGTGAACTTTGTGCATTTCTGTGCCTTTCAACTGAGCCTGAGAGGGGGGAGAGGAAAAAAACCGGACAAACTTCTCAGAGCGTTTTTTCGAGGACACACATACACACTCCTCTGCATCCTGCTTGCAGCAAGAGCAGAGGAAGCAACTTGGTTTCTTTTTTGCCAGTTTTCAGCTCCTTTTCTCTGGGGGGAGATGGAGAGTTGAACTTTGTTTTCCTGGGACTTCGGGGGTTTTTTTTCCCTTCTTCTCTTCTTGACTCTTTCAACATCAGAGCACATTGGGAGAATTTTCTCCCGAGGTGGGGGCCCTGAATGTGGGCCCATGAGCCAGCTGCAAGGAGGAGGAGAGAGACTACACCTACGGAAGTGTTGGGGTTCCTCCCCCCTGCCATGAGGTCATGGGAGAGGGGACCCTGGGGTAGAGGCATGGCCTGGGCACGGGGGTCTCCCTGCTCCCTGCTGACATGTGCCCTAATCCTGTTCAGCACTGCTTATTTTGTGTTGCCCTGTGCGAGGAGGGCCCTGGTTGTGCTGTGATTGCTCAGTTCTTTGGCAGTGCCCCGCCCATGTGGCTGGAGAAGAAAGAGCTCTGAAACTTCTCTCAAGAATCGCTCCCTGTTTCTTTGCACGGGCCTCGCTGTCTATGGATGTTTCAGGAGACCCCACCGAAACACAGAAGGACTCTAAAATTATCCCAGCTTTCTCTGCACAGCGAGAGCTTTTAATATTTAGCATTGTTATCCTTTTCCTGTGTGTTTGTTAAAAAAATAGTTTTTATCTCTTTCACTTTCTTCCCAGGAAAGTTCTTTTTTCCAAAAACCTGGTGGGGGAGGGCTGGGTGTAACCTTCCTTCTATCAGAGGATATTTTCCTCCACATTTGTCCAAACCGGCACAGCCTGTCCTTTCCTGGGTCTCTGTTGCAGATGGAAGCTGCTGGTGCCATTGTCAGCTTGAAGCACTCTTTTGATGCAAGCAGATGTTGCCAGGTGTGTTCAGCAGCTGTTGCTCAATGCTTATGCCAAGCTATTGTGTTCCTCATGGAACCAAGGAGCCATTGTGACACTGCAGGGGCTGATGGCATCAAGGAGACAATTGTGACAGTACAGAACCTCCTAGAAACAAGGCTCCATTGTGACACTGTGGGGAATCATGGAATCAAGGAGCCCATTGTGACACAGCCAGGCCGCATGGAACCAATGGTCCATGGTTACACTGCGGATTCAAGAAGAGCACGGTGACACCACGCAACATCATGGAACCATAGGTCCATTGTGACACAGTGGGGCCTCATGGAAACAAGGGGACCATTGTGGCAAAGCAGGGCCTAATGGAAGCATGGAGAGCATTGTGACACTAAGGAAACTCCTGGAACCAAGATGACCACTGGCACATAATGGAACCTCATGGAAGCAAGCCTCCACGATGGTTTTGGAGGGCCTCAGGGACCACAGGACCCATTGTGACACAGCAGGACCTGGTGGAACCAAGGAGCCTTTGTGATACTCCAGATCCGCATGGAAGCCAGGGTGCACTGAGACACAGCGGGGCCTTGTTGGAACCAAAGACACCTCTGCAAAAAGCAGGCTAGCTCATAGAAGCAAGGAGTCCATTGTTACAACATCAAACCTATGGAAGCAAGGGACCATTGTGACACTGCGGGGCCTCATGGAACCAATTGTCCATGATGACAGTGCGGATCAAAGGAGACCATGGTGACACTGTGGAACCTGATGGAACCAAGGAGCCATTGTGACACAGTGGGGCCTCATGGAATCAAGGAGACCATTGTGACCCAGGTGTTGCATGTGAAGGCAAGGAGCCATTGTGACACTTTGGGCTTCTTCCCTTGAGCTCTGCAGCTGGCTGTCCCAGCCCAGCGCACCATGTGCCACCTGCTCTCCTCAGGGCTCTGCCTGCACACAGCCCCAGGAGAAGTTTTCCTGTTTGGAAGGAAAGAATGGAAAAGCCGGAGCAGGTTTCCTAAACAACAAACCCCACTCAGGAGCCACATGCTCAGTACAGGCTGCCTGGAACGATGTCCCCTTTCTACAAGGGTCAGTGTGAGCAGGAATGAATGATCTCTGGGAGCAGAATTCTCGGAGTCTTTCCACTGAATTCTCTGTCCCTGTGTCTTGGGGTGACTTTATCATGTGTATCCCCTATTGCTGCTCTATGCCCAGAAGTGAACTTTGTGCATTTCTGTGCCTTTCAACTGAGCCTGAGAGGGAGGAGAGGAGAAAAAACCGGACAAACTTCTCAGAGCGTTTGTTCAAGGACACACATACACACTCCTCTGCATCCTGCTTGCAGCAAGAGCAGAGGGAAGCAACTTTGTTTCTTTTTAGCCAGTTTTCAGCTCCTTTTCTCTGGGGGGAGATGGAGAGTTGAACTTTGTTTTCCTGGGACTTTGGGGGTTTTTTTCCCTTCTTCTCTTCTTGACTCTTTCAACATCAGAGCACATTGGGAGAATTTTCTCCCGAGGTGGGGGCCCTGAATGTGGGCCCATGAGCCAGCTGCAAGGAGGAGGAGAGAGACTGCACCTACGGAAGTGTTGGGGTTCCTCCCCCCTGCCATGAGGTCATGGGAGAGGGGACCGTGGGGTAGAGGCATGGCCTGGGCACGGGGTCTCCCTGCTCCCTTCTCACATGTGCCCTAATCCTGTTCAGCACTGCTTATTTTGTGTTGCCCTGTGCGAGGAGGGCCCTGGTTGTGCTGTGATTGCTCAGTTCTTTGGCAGTGCCCCGCCCATGTGGCTGGAGAAGAAAGAGCTCTGAAACTTCTCTCAAGAATCGCTCCCTGTTTCTTTGCACGGGCCTCGCTGTCTATGGATGTTTCAGGAGACCCCACCGAAACACGGAAGGACTCTCAAATTATCCCAGCTTTCTCTGCACAGCGAGAGCTTTTAATATTTAGCATTGTTATCCTTTTCCTGTGTGTTTGTTAAAAAAATAGTTTTTATCTCTTTCACTTTCTTCCCAGGAAAGTTCTTTTTTCCAAAAACCTGGTGGGGGAGGGCTGGGTGTAACCTGCCTTCTATCAGAGGATATTTTCCTCCACATTTGTCCAAACCGGCACAGCCTGTCCTTTCCTGGGTCTCTGTTGCAGATGGAAGCTGCTGGTGCCATTGTCAGCTTGAAGCCCTCTTTTGATGCAAGCAGATGTTGCCAGGTGTGTTCAGCGGCTGTTGCTCAATGCTTATGCCAAGCTATTGTGTTCCTCATGGAACCAAGGAGCCATTGTGACACTGCAGGGGCTGATGGCATCAAGGAGGCAATTGTGACAGTACAGAACCTCCTAGAAACAAGGCTCCATTGTGACACCGTGGGGAATCATGGAATCAAGGAGCCCATTGTGACACGGCTGCATGGAACCAATGGTCCATGGTTACACTGCGGATTCAAGAAGAGCACGGTGA
The DNA here is from genome assembly GCF_041296385.1 of Aphelocoma coerulescens. Taxonomy (NCBI): domain Eukaryota; kingdom Metazoa; phylum Chordata; class Aves; order Passeriformes; family Corvidae; genus Aphelocoma; species Aphelocoma coerulescens. Next base: position 172,780 of record NW_027183927.1, read on the forward strand.
CACCACGCAACATCATGGAACCATAGGTCCATTGTGACACAGCGGAGCCTCATGGAAACAAGGGGACCATTGTGGCAAAGCAGGGCCTAATGGAAGCATGGAGAGCATTGTGACACGAAGGAAACTCCTGGAACCAAGATGACCACTGGCACATAATGGAACCTCATGGAAGCAAGCCTCCACAATGACTTTGGAGGGCCTCAGGGACCACAGGACCCATTGTGACACAGCAGGACCTGGTGGAACCAAGGAGCCTTTGTGATACTCCAGATCCACATGGAAGCCAGGGTGCAGAGACACAGCGGGGCCTTGTTGGAACCAAAGACACCTCTGCAAAAAGCAGGCTAGCTCATAGAAGCAAGGAGTCCATTGTTACAACGTAAAAGCTATGGAAGCAAGGGACCATTGTGACACTGCGGGGCCTCATGGAACCAATTGTCCATGATGACAGTGCGGATCAAAGGAGACCATGGTGACACTGCGGAACCTGATGGAACCAAGGAGCCATTGTGACACAGTGGGGCCTCATGGAATCAAGGAGACCATTGTGACCCAGGTGTTGCATGTGAAGGCAAGGAGCCATTGTGACACTTTGGGCTTCTTCCCTTGAGCTCTGCAGCTGGCTGTCCCAGCCCAGCGCACCATGTGTCACCTGCTCTCCTCAGGGCTCTGCCTGCACACAGCCCCAGGAGAAGTTTTCCTGTTTGGAAGGAAAGAATGGAAAAGCCGGAGCAGGTTTCCTAAACAACAAACCCCACTCAGGAGCCACATGCTCAGTACAGGCTGCCTGGAACGATGTCCCCTTGCTACAAGGGTCAGTGTGAGCAGGAATGAATGATCTCTGGGAGCAGAATTCTCGGAGTCTTTCCACTGAATTCTCTGTCCCTGTGTCTTGGGGTGACTTTATCATGTGTATCCCCTATTGCTGCTCTATGCCCAGAAGTGAACTTTGTGCATTTCTGTGCCTTTCAACTGAGCCTGAGAGGGGAGAGAGGAAAAAAAAAAACCGGACAAACTTCTCAGAGCGTTTGTTCAAGGACACACATACACACTCCTCTGCATCCTGCTTGCAGCAAGAGCGGTGGAAACAACCTTGTTTCTTTTTAGCCAGTTTTCAGCTCCTTTTCTCTGGAGGGAGATGGAGAGTTGAACTTTGTTTTCCTGGGACTTCGGGGGTTTTTTTCCCTTCTTCTCTTCTTGACTCTTTCAACATCAGAGCACATTGGGAGAATTTTCTACCCAGGTGGGAGCCCTGAATGTGGGCCCATGAGGCAGCTGCAAGGAGGAGGAGAGAGACTACACCTACGGAAGTGTTGGGGTTCCTCCCCCCTGCCATGAGGTCATGGGAAGAGGGGACCCTGGGGTAGAGGCATGGCCTGGGCACGGGGGTCTCCCTGCTCCCTGCTCACATGTGCCCTAATCCTGTTCAGCACTGCTTATTTTGTGTTGCCCTGTGCCAGGAGGGCCCTGCTTGTGCCGTGATTGCTCAGTTCTTTGGCAGTGCCCCGCCCATGTGGCTGGAGAAGAAAGAGCTCTGAAACTTCTCTCAAGAATCGCTCCCTGTTTCTTTGCACGGGCCTCGCTGTCTATGGATGTTTCAGGAGACCCCACCGAAACACGGAAGGACTCTCAAATTATCCCAGCTTTCTCTGCACAGCGAGAGGTTTTAATATTTAGCATTGTTATCCTTTTCCTGTGTGTTTGTTAAAAAAAGAGGTTTTCTCTCTTTCACTTTCTTCCCAGGAAAATTCTTTTTTCCCAAACCTGGTGGGGGATGGCTGGGTGTAACCTGCCTTCTATCAGAGGATATTTTCCTCCACATTTGTTCAAACCGGCGCAGCCTGTCCTTTCCTGGGTCTCTGTTGCAGATGGAAGCTGCTGGTGCCATTGTCAGCTTGAAGCCCTCTTTTGATGCAAGCAGATGTTGCCAGGTGTGTTCAGCAGCTGTTGCTCAATGCTTATGCCAAGCTATTGTGTTCCTCATGGAACCAAGGAGCCATTGTGACACTGCAGGGGCTGATGGCATCAAGGAGGCAATTGTGACAGTACAGAACCTCCTAGAAACAAGGCTCCATTGTGACACCGTGGGGAATCATGGAATCAAGGAGCCCATTGTGACACGGCTGCATGGAACCAATGGTCCATGGTTACACTGCGGATTCAAGAAGAGCACGGTGACACCACGCAACATCATGGAACCATAGGTCCATTGTGACACAGCGGGGCCTCATGGAAACAAGGGGACCATTGTGGCAAAGCAGGGCCTAATGGAAGCATGGAGAGCATTGTGACACTAAGGAAACTCCTGGAACCAAGATGACCACTGGCACATAATGGAACCTCATGGAAGCAAGCCTCCACAATGACTTTGGAGGGCCTCAGGGACCACAGGACCCATTGTGACACAGCAGGACCTGGTGGAACCAAGGAGCCTTTGTGATACTCCAGATCCACATGGAAGCCAGGGTGCAGAGACACAGCGGGGCCTTGTTGGAACCAAAGACACCTCTGCAAAAAGCAGGCTAGCTCATAGAAGCAAGGAGTCCATTGTTACAACGTAAAAGCTATGGAAGCAAGGGACCATTGTGACACTGCGGGGCCTCATGGAACCAATTGTCCATGATGACAGTGCGGATCAAAGGAGACCATGGTGACACTGCGGAACCTGATGGAACCAAGGAGCCATTGTGACACAGTGGGGCCTCATGGAATCAAGGAGACCATTGTGACCCAGGTGTTGCATGTGAAGGCAAGGAGCCATTGTGACACTTTGGGCTTCTTCCCTTGAGCTCTGCAGCTGGCTGTCCCAGCCCAGCGCACCATGTGTCACCTGCTCTCCTCAGGGCTCTGCCTGCACACAGCCCCAGGAGAAGTTTTCCTGTTTGGAAGGAAAGAATGGAAAAGCCGGAGCAGGTTTCCTAAACAGCAAACCCCACTCAGGAGCCACATGCTCAGTACAGGCTGCCTGGAACGATGTCCCCTTTCTACAAGGGTCAGTGTGAGCAGGAATGAATGATCTCTGGGAGCAGAATTCTCGGAGTCTTTCCACTGAATTCTCTGTCCCTGTGTCTTGGGGTGACTTTATCATGTGTATCCCCTATTGCTGCTCTATGCCCAGAAGTGAACTTTGTGCATTTCTGTGCCTTTCAACTGAGCCTGAGAGGGGAGAGAGGAAAAAAAAAAAACGGACAAACTTCTCAGAGCGTTTGTTCAAGGACACACATACACACTCCTCTGCATCCTGCTTGCAGCAAGAGCGGTGGAAACAACCTTGTTTCTTTTTAGCCAGTTTTCAGCTCCTTTTCTCTGGAGGGAGATGGAGAGTTGAACTTTGTTTTCCTGGGACTTCGGGGGTTTTTTTCCCTTCTTCTCTTCTTGACTCTTTCAACATCAGAGCACATTGGGAGAATTTTCTACCCAGGTGGGAGCCCTGAATGTGGGCCCATGAGGCAGCTGCAAGGAGGAGGAGAGAGACTACACCTACGGAAGTGTTGGGGTTCCTCCCCCCGGCCATGAGGTCATGGGAAGAGGGGACCCTGGGGTAGAGGCATGGCCTGGGCACGGGGGGTCTCCCTGCTCCCTGCTCACATGTGCCCTAATCCTGTTCAGCACTGCTTATTTTGTGTTGCCTTGTGCGAGGAGGGCCCTGCTTGTGCCGTGATTGCTCAGTTCTTTGGCAGTGCCCCGCCCATGTGGCTGGAGAAGAAAGAGCTCTGAAACTTCTCTCAAGAATCGCTCCCTGTTTCTTTGCACGGGCCTCGCTGTCTATGGATGTTTCAGGAGACCCCACCGAAACACGGAAGGACTCTCAAATTATCCCAGCTTTCTCTGCACAGCGAGAGCTTTTAATATTTAGCATTGTTATCCTTTTCCTGTGTGTTTGTTAAAAAAAGAGGTTTTCTCTCTTTCACTTTCTTCCCAGGAAAATTCTTTTTTCCCAAACCTGGTGGGGGATGGCTGGGTGTAACCTGCCTTCTATCAGAGGATATTTTCCTCCAAATTTGTCCAAACCGGCGCAGCCTGTCCTTTCCTGGGTCTCTGTTGCAGATGGAAGCTGCTGGTGCCATTGTCAGCTTGAAGCCCTCTTTTGATGCAAGCAGATGTTGCCAGGTGTGTTCAGCAGCTGTTGCTCAATGCTTATGCCAAGCTATTGTGTTCCTCATGGAACCAAGGAGCCATTGTGACACTGCAGGGGCTGATGGCATCAAGGAGACAATTGTGACAGTACAGAACCTCCTAGAAACAAGGCTCCATTGTGACACCGTGGGGAATCATGGAATCAAGGAGCCCATTGTGACACGGCCAGGCCGCATGGAACCAATGGTCCATGGTTAAACTGCGGATTCAAGAAGAGCACGGTGACACCACGCAACATCATGGAACCATAGGTCCATTGTGACACAGCGGGGCCTCATGGAAACAAGGGGACCATTGTGGCAAAGCAGGGCCTAATGGAAGCATGGAGAGCATTGTGACACTAAGGAAACTCCTGGAACCAAGATGACCACTGGCACATAATGGAACCTCATGGAAGCAAGCCTCCACAATGACTTTGGAGGGCCTCAGGGACCACAGGACCCATTGTGACACAGCAGGACCTGGTGGAACCAAGGAGCCTTTGTGATACTCCACATCCACATGGAAACCAGGGTGCACTGAGACACAGCGGGGCCTTGTTGGAACCAAAGACACCTCTGCAAAAAGCAGGCTAGCTCATAGAAGCAAGGAGTCCATTGTTACAACGTAAAAGCTATGGAAGCAAGGGACCATTGTGACACTGCGGGGCCTCATGGAACCAATTGTCCATGATGACAGTGCGGATCAAAGGAGACCATGGTGACACTGCGGAACCTGATGGAACCAAGGAGCCATTTTGACACAGTGGGGCCTCATGGAATCAAGGAGACCATTGTGACCCAGGTGTTGCATGTGAAGGCAAGGAGCCATTGTGACACTTTGGGCTTCTTCCCTTGAGCTCTGCAGCTGGCTGTCCCAGCCCAGCGCACCATGTGCCACCTGCTCTCCTCAGGGCTCTGCCTGCACACAGCCCCAGGAGAAGTTTTCCTGTTTGGAAGGAAAGAATGGAAAAGCCGGAGCAGGTTTCCTAAACAACAAACCCCACTCAGGAGCCACATGCTCAGTACAGGCTGCCTGGAACGATGTCCCCTTTCTACAAGGGTCAGTGTGAGCAGGAATGAATGATCTCTGGGAGCAGAATTCTCGGAGTCTTTCCACTGAATTCTCTGTCCCTGTGTCTTGGGGTGACTTTATCATGTGTATCCCCTATTGCTGCTCTATGCCCAGAAGTGAACTTTGTGCATTTCTGTGCCTTTCAACTGAGCCTGAGAGGGGGGAGAGGAAAAAAACCGGACAAACTTCTCAGAGCGTTTTTTCGAGGACACACATACACACTCCTCTGCATCCTGCTTGCAGCAAGAGCAGAGGAAGCAACTTGGTTTCTTTTTTGCCAGTTTTCAGCTCCTTTTCTCTGGGGGGAGATGGAGAGTTGAACTTTGTTTTCCTGGGACTTCGGGGGGTTTTTTTCCCTTCTTCTCTTCTTGACTCTTTCAACATCAGAGCACATTGGGAGAATTTTCTCCCGAGGTGGGGGCCCTGAATGTGGGCCCATGAGCCAGCTGCAAGGAGGAGGAGAGAGACTACACCTACGGAAGTGTTGGGGTTCCTCCCCCCTGCCATGAGGTCATGGGAGAGGGGACCCTGGGGTAGAGGCATGGCCTGGGCACGGGGGTCTCCCTGCTCCCTGCTGACATGTGCCCTAATCCTGTTCAGCACTGCTTATTTTGTGTTGCCCTGTGCGAGGCGGGCCCTGGTTGTGCTGTGATTGCTCAGTTCTTTGGCAGTGCCCCGCCCATGTGGCTGGAGAAGAAAGAGCTCTGAAACTTCTCTCAAGAATCGCTCCCTATTTCTTTGCACGGGCCTCGCTATCTATGGATGTTTCAGGAGACCCCACCGAAACACAGAAGGACTCTAAAATTATCCCAGCTTTCTCTGCACAGCGAGAGCTTTTAATATTTAGCATTGCTATCCTTTTCCTGTGTGTTTGTTAAAAAAATAGTTTTTATCTCTTTCACTTTCTTCCCAGGAAAGTTCTTTTTTCCAAAAACCTGGTGGGGGAGGGCTGGGTGTAACCTGCCTTCTATCAGAGGATATTTTCCTCCACATTTGTCCAAACCGGCACAGCCTGTCCTTTCCTGGGTCTCTGTTGCAGATGGAAGCTGCTGGTGCCATTGTCAGCTTGAAGCCCTCTTTTGATGCAAGCAGATGTTGCCAGGTGTGTTCAGCAGCTGTTGCTCAATGCTTATGCCAAGCTATTGTGTTCCTCATGGAACCAAGGAGCCATTGTGACACTGCAGGGGCTGATGGCATCAAGGAGACAATTGTGACAGTACAGAACCTCCTAGAAACAAGGCTCCATTGTGCCACCGTGGGGAATCATGGAATCAAGGAGCCCATTGTGACACAGCCAGGCCGCATGGAACCAATGGTCCATGGTTACACTGCGGATTCAAGAAGAGCACGGTGACACCACGCAACATCATGGAACCATAGGTCCATTGTGACACAGCGGGGCCTCATGGAAACAAGGGGACCATTGTGGCAAAGCAGGGCCTAATGGAAGCATGGAGAGCATTGTGACACTAAGGAAACTCCTGGAACCAAGATGACCACTGGCACATAATGGAACCTCATGGAAGCAAGCCTCCACGATGGTTTTGGAGGGCCTCAGGGACCACAGGACCCATTGTGACACAGCAGGACCTGGTGGAACCAAGGAGCCTTTGTGATACTCCAGATCCGCATGGAAGCCAGGGTGCACTGAGACACAGCGGGGCCTTGTTGGAACCAAAGACACCTCTGCAAAAAGCAGGCTAGCTCATAGAAGCAAGGAGTCCATTGTTACAACGTAAAAGCTATGGAAGCAAGGGACCATTGTGACACTGCGGGGCCTCATGGAACCAATTGTCCATGATGACAGTGCGGATCAAAGGAGACCATGGTGACACTGTGGAACCTGATGGAACCAAGGAGCCATTGTGACACAGTGGGGCCTCATGGAATCAAGGAGACCATTGTGACCCAGGTGTTGCATGTGAAGGCAAGGAGCCATTGTGACACTTTGGGCTTCTTCCCTTGAGCTCTGCAGCTGGCTGTCCCAGCCCAGCGCACCATGTGCCACCTGCTCTCCTCAGGGCTCTGCCTGCACACAGCCCCAGGAGAAGTTTTCCTGTTTGGAAGGAAAGAATGGAAAAGCCGGAGCAGGTTTCCTAAACAACAAACCCCACTCAGGAGCCACATGCTCAGTACAGGCTGCCTGGAACGATGTCCCCTTTCTACAAGGGTCAGTGTGAGCAGGAATGATCTCTGGGAGCAGAATTCTCGGAGTCTTTCCACTGAATTCTCTGTCCCTGTGTCTTGGGGTGACTTTATCATGTGTATCCCCTATTGCTGCTCTATGCCCAGAAGTGAACTTTGTGCATTTCTGTGCCTTTCAACTGAGCCTGAGAGGGGAGAGAGGAAAAAAAAAAAACGGACAAACTTCTCAGAGCGTTTGTTCAAGGACACACATACACACTCCTCTGCATCCTGCTTGCAGCAAGAGCGGTGGAAACAACCTTGTTTCTTTTTAGCCAGTTTTCAGCTCCTTTTCTCTGGAGGGAGATGGAGAGTTGAACTTTGTTTTCCTGGGACTTCGGGGGTTTTTTTCCCTTCTTCTCTTCTTGACTCTTTCAACATCAGAGCACATTGGGAGAATTTTCTACCCAGGTGGGAGCCCTGAATGTGGGCCCATGAGGCAGCTGCAAGGAGGAGGAGAGAGACTACACCTACGGAAGTGTTGGGGTTCCTCCCCCCTGCCATGAGGTCATGGGAAGAGGGGACCCTGGGGTAGAGGCATGGCCTGGGCACGGGGGTCTCCCTGCTCCCTGCTCACATGTGCCCTAATCCTGTTCAGCACTGCTTATTTTGTGTTGCCTTGTGCGAGGAGGGCCCTGCTTGTGCCGTGATTGCTCAGTTCTTTGGCAGTGCCCCGCCCATGTGGCTGGAGAAGAAAGAGCTCTGAAACTTCTCTCAAGAATCGCTCCCTGTTTCTTTGCACGGGCCTCGCTGTCTATGGATGTTTCAGGAGACCCCACCGAAACACGGAAGGACTCTCAAATTATCCCAGCTTTCTCTGCACAGCGAGAGGTTTTAATATTTAGCATTGTTATCCTTTTCCTGTGTGTTTGTTAAAAAAAGAGGTTTTCTCTCTTTCACTTTCTTCCCAGGAAAATTCTTTTTTCCCAAACCTGGTGGGGGATGGCTGGGTGTAACCTGCCTTCTATCAGAGGATATTTTCCTCCACATTTGTCCAAACTGGCACAGCCTGTCCTTTCCTGGGTGTCTGTTGCAGATGGAAGCTGCTGGTGCCATTGTCAGCTTGAAGCCCTCTTTTGATGCAAGCAGATGTTGCCAGGTGTGTTCAGCAGCTGTTGCTCAATGCTTATGCCAAGCTATTGTGTTCCTCATGGAACCAAGGAGCCATTGTGACACTGCAGGGGCTGATGGCATCAAGGAGACAATTGTCACAGTACAGAACCTCCTAGAAACAAGGCTCCATTGTGACACCGTGGGGAATCATGGAATCAAGGAGCCCATTGTGACACTGCCAGGCCGCATGGAACCAATGGTCCATGGTTACACTGCGGATTCAAGAAGAGCACGGTGACACCACGCAACATCATGGAACCGTACGTCCATTGTGACACAGCAGGGCCTCATGGAAACAAGGGGACCATTGTGGCAAAGCAGGGCCTAAAGGAAGCATGGAGAGCATTGTGACACTAAGGAAACTCCTGGAACCAAGATGACCACTGGCACATAATGGAACCTCATGGAAGCAAGCCTTCACGATGACTTTGGAGGGCCTCAGGGACCACAGGACCCATTGTGACACAGCAGGACCTGGTGGAACCAAGGAGCCTTTGTGATACTCCACATCCACATGGAAGCCAGGGTGCACTGAGACACAGCGGGGCCTTGTTGGAACCAAAGACACCTCTGCAAAAAGCAGGCTAGCTCATAGAAGCAAGGAGTCCATTGTTACAACATCAAACCTATGGAAGCAAGGGACCATTGTGACACTGCGGGGCCTCATGGAACCAATTGTCCATGATGACAGTGCGGATCAAAGGAGACCATGGTGACACTGCGGAACCTGATGGAACCAAGGAGCCATTGTGACACAGTGGGGCCTCATGGAATCAAGGAGACCATTGTGACCCAGGTGTTGCATGGGAAGGCAAGGAGCCATTGTGACACTTTGGGCTTCTTCCCTTGAGCTCTGCAGCTGGCTGTCCCAGCCCAGCGCACCATGTGCCACCTGCTCTCCTCAGGGCTCTGCCTGCACACAGCCCCAGGAGAAGTTTTCCTGTTTGGAAGGAAAGAATGGAAAAGCCGGAGCAGGTTTCCTAAACAACAAACCCCACTCAGGAGCCACATGCTCAGTACAGGCTGCCTGGAACGATGTCCCCTTTCTACAAGGGTCAGTGTGAGCAGGAATGAATGATCTCTGGGAGCAGAATTCTCGGAGTCTTTCCACTGAATTCTCTGTCCCTGTGTCTTGGGGTGACTTTATCGTGTGTATCCCCTATTGCTGCTCTATGCCCAGAAGTGAACTTTGTGCATTTCTGTGCCTTTCAACTGAGCCTGAGAGGGGGGAGAGGAAAAAAAACCGGACAAACTTCTCAGAGCGTTTGTTCAAGGACACACATACACACTCCTCTGCATCCTGCTTGCAGCAAGAGCAGAGGGAAGCAACTTTGTTTCTTTTTAGCCAGTTTTCAGCTCCTTTTCTCTGGGGGGAGATGGAGAGTTGAACTTTGTTTTCCTGGGACTTTGGGGGTTTTTTTCCCTTCTTCTCTTCTTGACTCTTTCAACATCAGAGCACATTGGGAGAATTTTCTCCCGAGGTGGGGGCCCTGAATGTGGGCCCATGAGCCAGCTGCAAGGAGGAGGAGAGAGACTGCACCTACGGAAGTGTTGGGGTTCCTCCCCCCTGCCATGAGGTCATGGGAGAGGGGACCCTGGGGTAGAGGCATGGCCTGGGCACGGGGTCTCCCTGCTCCCTGCTGACATGTGCCCTAATCCTGTTCAGCACTGCTTATTTTGTGTTGCCCTGTGCGAGGAGGGCCCTGGTTGTGCTGTGATTGCTCAGTTCTTTGGCAGTGCCCCGCCCATGTGGCTGGAGAAGAAAGAGCTCTGAAACTTCTCTCAAGAATCGCTCCCTGTTTCTTTGCACGGGCCTCGCTGTCTATGGATGTTTCAGGAGACCCCACCGAAACACGGAAGGACTCTCAAATTATCCCAGCTTTCTCTGCACAGCGAGAGCTTTTAATATTTAGCATTGTTATCCTTTTCCTGTGTGTTTGTTAAAAAAATAGTTTTTATCTCTTTCACTTTCTTCCCAGGAAAGTTCTTTTTTCCAAAAACCTGGTGGGGGAGGGCTGGGTGTAACCTGCCTTCTATCAGAGGATATTTTCCTCCACATTTGTCCAAACCGGCACAGCCTGTCCTTTCCTGGGTCTCTGTTGCAGATGGAAGCTGCTGGTGCCATTGTCAGCTTGAAGCCCTCTTTTGATGCAAGCAGATGTTGCCAGGTGTGTTCAGCAGCTGTTGCTCAATGCTTATGCCAAGCTATTGTGTTCCTCATGGAACCAAGGAGCCATTGTGACACTGCAGGGGCTGATGGCATCAAGGAGGCAATTGTGACAGTACAGAACCTCCTAGAAACAAGGCTCCATTGTGACACCGTGGGGAATCATGGAATCAAGGAGCCCATTGTGACACGGCTGCATGGAACCAATGGTCCATGGTTACACTGCGGATTCAAGAAGAGCACGGTGACACCACGCAACATCATGGAACCATAGGTCCATTGTGACACAGCGGGGCCTCATGGAAACAAGGGGACCATTGTGGCAAAGCAGGGCCTAATGGAAGCATGGAGAGCATTGTGACACTAAGGAAACTCCTGGAACCAAGATGACCACTGGCACATAATGGAACCTCATGGAAGCAAGCCTCCACAATGACTTTGGAGGGCCTCAGGGACCACAGGACCCATTGTGACACAGCAGGACCTGGTGGAACCAAGGAGCCTTTGTGATACTCCACATCCACATGGAAGCCAGGGTGCACTGAGACACAGTGGGGCCTTGTTGGAACCAAAGACACCTCTGCAAAAAGCAGGCTAGCTCATAGAAGCAAGGAGTCCATTGTTACAACGTAAAAGCTATGGAAGCAAGGGACCATTGTGACACTGCGGGGCCTCATGGAACCAATTGTCCATGATGACAGTGCGGATCAAAGGAGACCATGGTGACACTGCGGAACCTGATGGAACCAAGGAGCCATTGTGACACAGTGGGGCCTCATGGAATCAAGGAGACCATTGTGACCCAGGTGTTGCATGTGAAGGCAAGGAGCCATTGTGACACTTTGGGCTTCTTCCCTTGAGCTCTGCAGCTGGCTGTCCCAGCCCAGCGCACCATGTGCCACCTGCTCTCCTCAGGGCTCTGCCTGCACACAGCCCCAGGAGAAGTTTTCCTGTTTGGAAGGAAAGAATGGAAAAGCCGGAGCAGGTTTCCTAAACAACAAACCCCACTCAGGAGCCACATGCTCAGTACAGGCTGCCTGGAACGATGTCCCCTTTCTACAAGGGTCAGTGTGAGCAGGAATGATCTCTGGGAGCAGAATTCTCGGAGTCTTTCCACTGAATTCTCTGTCCCTGTGTCTTGGGGTGACTTTATCATGTGTATCCCCTATTGCTGCTCTATGCCCAGAAGTGAACTTTGTGCATTTCTGTGCCTTTCAACTGAGCCTGAGAGGGGAGAGAGGAAAAAAAAAAAAACGGACAAACTTCTCAGAGCGTTTGTTCAAGGACACACATACACACTCCTCTGCATCCTGCTTGCAGCAAGAGCGGTGGAAACAACCTTGTTTCTTTTTAGCCAGTTTTCAGCTCCTTTTCTCTGGAGGGAGATGGAGAGTTGAACTTTGTTTTCCTGGGACTTCGGGGGGTTTTTTCCCTTCTTCTCTTCTTGACTCTTTCAACATCAGAGCACATTGGGAGAATTTTCTACCCAGGTGGGAGCCCTGAATGTGGGCCCATGAGGCAGCTGCAAGGAGGAGGAGAGAGACTACACCTACGGAAGTGTTGGGGTTCCTCCCCCCTGCCATGAGGTCATGGGAAGAGGGGACCCTGGGGTAGAGGCATGGCCTGGGCACGGGGGGTCTCCCTGCTCCCTGCTCACATGTGCCCTAATCCTGTTCAGCACTGCTTATTTTGTGTTGCCCTGTGCGAGGAGGGCCCTGGTTGTGCTGTGATTGCTCAGTTCTTTGGCAGTGCCCCGCCCATGTGGCTGGAGAAGAAAGAGCTCTGAAACTTCTCTCAAGAATCGCTCCCTGTTTCTTTGCACGGGCCTCGCTGTCTATGGATGTTTCAGGAGACCCCACCGAAACACAGAAGGACTCTAAAATTATCCCAGCTTTCTCTGCACAGCGAGAGCTTTTAATATTTAGCATTGTTATCCTTTTCCTGTGTGTTTGTTAAAAAAATAGTTTTTATCTCTTTCACTTTCTTCCCAGGAAAGTTCTTTTTTCCAAAAACCTGGTGGGGGAGGGCTGGGTGTAACCTGCCTTCTATCAGAGGATATTTTCCTCCACATTTGTCCAAACCGGCACAGCCTGTCCTTTCCTGGGTCTCTGTTGCAGATGGAAGCTGCTGGTGCCATTGTCAGCTTGAAGCCCTCTTTTGATGCAAGCAGATGTTGCCAGGTGTGTTCAGCAGCTGTTGCTCAATGCTTATGCCAAGCTATTGTGTTCCTCATGGAACCAAGGAGCCATTGTGACACTGCAGGGGCTGATGGCATCAAGGAGACAATTGTGACAGTACAGAACCTCCTAGAAACAAGGCTCCATTGTGACACCGTGGGGAATCATGGAATCAAGGAGCCCATTGTGACACGGCTGCATGGAACCAATGGTCCATGGTTCCACTGCGGATTCAAGAAGAGCACGGTGACACCACGCAACATCATGGAACCATAGGTCCATTGTGACACAGCGGGGCCTCATGGAAACAAGGGGACCATTGTGGCAAAGCAGGGCCTAATGGAAGCATGGAGAGCATTGTGACACTAAGGAAACTCCTGGAACCAAGATGACCACTGGCACATAATGGAACCTCATGGAAGCAAGCCTCCACAATGACTTTGGAGGGCCTCAGGGACCACAGGACCCATTGTGACACAGCAGGACCTGGTGGAACCAAGGAGCCTTTGTGATACTCCACATCCACATGGAAACCAGGGTGCACTGAGACACAGCGGGGCCTTGTTGGAACCAAAGACACCTCTGCAAAAAGCAGGCTAGCTCATAGAAGCAAGGAGTCCATTGTTACAACGTAAAAGCTATGGAAGCAAGGGACCATTGTGACACTGCGGGGCCTCATGGAACCAATTGTCCATGATGACAGTGCGGATCAAAGGAGACCATGGTGACACTGCGGAACCTGATGGAACCAAGGAGCCATTTTGACACAGTGGGGCCTCATGGAATCAAGGAGACCATTGTGACCCAGGTGTTGCATGTGAAGGCAAGGAGCCATTGTGACACTTTGGGCTTCTTCCCTTGAGCTCTGCAGCTGGCTGTCCCAGCCCAGCGCACCATGTGCCACCTGCTCTCCTCAGGGCTCTGCCTGCACACAGCCCCAGGAGAAGTTTTCCTGTTTGCAAGGAAAGAATGGAAAAGCCGGAGCAGGTTTCCTAAACAACAAACCCCACTCAGGAGCCACATGCTCAGTACAGGCTGCCTGGAACGAGGTCCCCTTTCTACAAGGGTCAGTGTGAGCAGGAATGAATGATCTCTGGGAGCAGAATTCTCGGAGTCTTTCCACTGAATTCTCTGTCCCTGTGTCTTGGGGTGACTTTATCATGTGTATCCCCTATTGCTGCTCTATGCCCAGAAGTGAACTTTGTGCATTTCTGTGCCTTTCAACTGAGCCTGAGAGGGGGGAGAGGAAAAAAACCGGACAAACTTCTCAGAGCGTTTTTTCGAGGACACACATACACACTCCTCTGCATCCTGCTTGCAGCAAGAGCAGAGGAAGCAACTTGGTTTCTTTTTTGCCAGTTTTCAGCTCCTTTTCTCTGGGGGGAGATGGAGAGTTGAACTTTGTTTTCCTGGGACTTCGGGGGGTTTTTTTCCCTTCTTCTCTTCTTGACTCTTTCAACATCAGAGCACATTGGGAGAATTTTCTCCCGAGGTGGGGGCCCTGAATGTGGGCCCATGAGCCAGCTGCAAGGAGGAGGAGAGAGACTACACCTACGGAAGTGTTGGGGTTCCTCCCCCCTGCCATGAGGTCATGGGAGAGGGGACCCTGGGGTAGAGGCATGGCCTGGGCACGGGGGTCTCCCTGCTCCCTGCTGACATGTGCCCTAATCCTGTTCAGCACTGCTTATTTTGTGTTGCCCTGTGCCAGGAGGGCCCTGGTTGTGCTGTGATTGCTCAGTTCTTTGGCAGTGCCCCGCCCATGTGGCTGGAGAAGAAAGAGCTCTGAAACTTCTCTCAAGAATCGCTCCCTGTTTCTTTGCACGGGCCTCGCTGTCTATGGATGTTTCAGGAGACCCCACCGAAACACAGAAGGACTCTAAAATTATCCCAGCTTTCTCTGCACAGCGAGAGCTTTTAATATTTAGCATTGTTATCCTTTTCCTGTGTGTTTGTTAAAAAAATAGTTTTTATCTCTTTCACTTTCTTCCCAGGAAAGTTCTTTTTTCCAAAAACCTGGTGGGGGAGGGCTGGGTGTAACCTGCCTTCTATCAGAGGATATTTTCCTCCACATTTGTCCAAACCGGCACAGCCTGTCCTTTCCTGGGTCTCTGTTGCAGATGGAAGCTGCTGGTGCCATTGTCAGCTTGAAGCCCTCTTTTGATGCAAGCAGATGTTGCCAGGTGTGTTCAGCAGCTGTTGCTCAATGCTTATGCCAAGCTATTGTGTTCCTCATGGAACCAAGGAGCCATTGTGACACTGCAGGGGCTGATGGCATCAAGGAGACAATTGTGACAGTACAGAACCTCCTAGAAACAAGGCTCCATTGTGACACCGTGGGGAATCATGGAATCAAGGAGCCCATTGTGACACAGCCAGGCCGCATGGAACCAATGGTCCATGGTTACACTGCGGATTCAAGAAGAGCACGGTGACACCACGCAACATCATGGAACCATAGGTCCATTGTGACACAGTGGGGCCTCATGGAAACAAGGGGACCATTGTGGCAAAGCAGGGCCTAATGGAAGCATGGAGAGCATTGTGACACTAAGGAAACTCCTGGAACCAAGATGACCACTGGCACATAATGGAACCTCATGGAAGCAAGCCTCCACAATGACTTTGGAGGGCCTCAGGGACCACAGGACCCATTGTGACACAGCAGGACCTGGTGGAACCAAGGAGCCTTTGTGATACTCCAGATCCGCATGGAAGCCAGGGTGCACTGAGACACAGCGGGGCCTTGTTGGAACCAAAGACACCTCTGCAAAAAGCAGGCTAGCTCATAGAAGCAAGGAGTCCATTGTTACAACATCAAACCTATGGAAGCAAGGGACCATTGTGACACTGCGGGGCCTCATGGAACCAATTGTCCATGATGACAGTGCGGATCAAAGGAGACCATGGTGACACTGCGGAACCTGATGGAACCAAGGAGCCATTGTGACACAGTGGGGCCTCATGGAATCAAGGAGACCATTGTGACCCAGGTGTTGCATGTGAAGGCAAGGAGCCATTGTGACACTTTGGGCTTCTTCCCTTGAGCTCTGCAGCTGGCTGTCCCAGCCCAGCGCACCATGTGCCACCTGCTCTCCTCAGGGCTCTGCCTGCACACAGCCCCAGGAGAAGTTTTCCTGTTTGGAAGGAAAGAATGGAAAAGCCGGAGCAGGTTTCCTAAACAACAAACCCCACTCAGGAGCCACATGCTCAGTACAGGCTGCCTGGAACGATGTCCCCTTGCTACAAGGGTCAGTGTGAGCAGGAATGAATGATCTCTGGGAGCAGAATTCTCGGAGTCTTTCCACTGAATTCTCTGTCCCTGTGTCTTGGGGTGACTTTATCATGTGTATCCCCTATTGCTGCTCTATGCCCAGAAGTGAACTTTGTGCGTTTCTGTGCCTTTCAACTGAGCCTGAGAGGGGGGAGAGGAAAAAAACCGGACAAAATTCTCAGAGCGTTTTTTCGAGGACACACATACACACTCCTCTGCATCCTGCTTGCAGCAAGAGCAGAGGAAGCAACTTGGTTTCTTTTTTGCCAGTTTTCAGCTCCTTTTCTCTGGGGGGAGATGGAGAGTTGAACTTTGTTTTCCTGGGACTTCGGGGGTTTTTTTTCCCTTCTTCTCTTCTTGACTCCTTCAACATCAGAGCACATTGGGAGAATTTTCTCCCGAGGTGGGGGCCCTGAATGTGGGCCCATGAGCCAGCTGCAAGGAGGAGGAGAGAGACTACACCTACGGAAGTGTTGGGGTTCCTCCCCCCTGCCATGAGGTCATGGGAGAGGGGACCCTGGGGTAGAGGCATGGCCTGGGCACGGGGGTCTCCCTGCTCCCTGCTCACATGTGCCCTAATCCTGTTCAGCACTGCTTATTTTGTGTTGCCCTGTGCGAGGAGGGCCCTGGTTGTGCTGTGATTGCTCAGTTCTTTGGCAGTGCCCCGCCCATGTGGCTGGAGAAGAAAGAGCTCTGAAACTTCTCTCAAGAATCGCTCCCTGTTTCTTTGCACGGGCCTCGCTGTCTATGGATGTTTCAGGAGACCCCACCGAAACACAGAAGGACTCTCAAATTATCCCAGCTTTCTCTGCACAGCGAGAGCTTTTAATATTTAGCATTGTTATCCTTTTCCTGTGTGTTTGTTAAAAAAATAGTTTTTATCTCTTTCACTTTCTTCCCAGGAAAGTTCTTTTTTCCAAAAACCTGGTGGGGGAGGGCTGGGTGTAACCTGCCTTCTATCAGAGGATATTTTCCTCCACATTTGTTCAAACCGGCGCAGCCTGTCCTTTCCTGGGTCTCTGTTGCAGATGGAAGCTGCTGGTGCCATTGTCAGCTTGAAGCCCTCTTTTGATGCAAGCAGATGTTGCCAGGTGTGTTCAGCAGCTGTTGCTCAATGCTTATGCCAAGCTATTGTGTTCCTCATGGAACCAAGGAGCCATTGTGACACTGCAGGGGCTGATGGCATCAAGGAGGCAATTGTGACAGTACAGAACCTCCTAGAAACAAGGCTCCATTGTGACACCGTGGGGAATCATGGAATCAAGGAGCCCATTGTGAGACGGCCAGGCCGCATGGAACCAATGGTCCATGGTTAAACTGCGGATTCAAGAAGAGCACGGTGACACCACGCAACATCATGGAACCATAGGTCCATTGTGACACAGCGGGGCCTCATGGAAACAAGGGGACCATTGTGGCAAAGCAGGGCCTAATGGAAGCATGGAGAGCATTGTGACACTAAGGAAACTCCTGGAACCAAGATGACCACTGGCACATAATGGAACCTCATGGAAGCAAGCCTCCACAATGACTTTGGAGGGCCTCAGGGACCACAGGACCCATTGTGACACAGCAGGACCTGGTGGAACCAAGGAGCCTTTGTGATACTCCACATCCACATGGAAACCAGGGTGCACTGAGACACAGCGGGGCCTTGTTGGAACCAAAGACACCTCTGCAAAAAGCAGGCTAGCTCATAGAAGCAAGGAGTCCATTGTTACAACGTAAAAGCTATGGAAGCAAGGGACCATTGTGACACTGCGGGGCCTCATGGAACCAATTGTCCATGATGACAGTGCGGATCAAAGGAGACCATGGTGACACTGCGGAACCTGATGGAACCAAGGAGCCATTTTGACACAGTGGGGCCTCATGGAATCAAGGAGACCATTGTGACCCAGGTGTTGCATGTGAAGGCAAGGAGCCATTGTGACACTTTGGGCTTCTTCCCTTGAGCTCTGCAGCTGGCTGTCCCAGCCCAGCGCACCATGTGCCACCTGCTCTCCTCAGGGCTCTGCCTGCACACAGCCCCAGGAGAAGTTTTCCTGTTTGCAAGGAAAGAATGGAAAAGCCGGAGCAGGTTTCCTAAACAACAAACCCCACTCAGGAGCCACATGCTCAGTACAGGCTGCCTGGAACGAGGTCCCCTTTCTACAAGGGTCAGTGTGAGCAGGAATGAATGATCTCTGGGAGCAGAATTCTCGGAGTCTTTCCACTGAATTCTCTGTCCCTGTGTCTTGGGGTGACTTTATCATGTGTATCCCCTATTGCTGCTCTATGCCCAGAAGTGAACTTTGTGCATTTCTGTGCCTTTCAACTGAGCCTGAGAGGGGGGAGAGGAAAAAAACCGGACAAACTTCTCAGAGCGTTTTTTCGAGGACACACATACACACTCCTCTGCATCCTGCTTGCAGCAAGAGCAGAGGAAGCAACTTGGTTTCTTTTTTGCCAGTTTTCAGCTCCTTTTCTCTGGGGGGAGATGGAGAGTTGAACTTTGTTTTCCTGGGACTTCGGGGGTTTTTTTTCCCTTCTTCTCTTCTTGACTCTTTCAACATCAGAGCACATTGGGAGAATTTTCTCCCGAGGTGGGGGCCCTGAATGTGGGCCCATGAGCCAGCTGCAAGGAGGAGGAGAGAGACTACACCTACGGAAGTGTTGGGGTTCCTCCCCCCTGCCATGAGGTCATGGGAGAGGGGACCCTGGGGTAGAGGCATGGCCTGGGCACGGGGGTCTCCCTGCTCCCTGCTGACATGTGCCCTAATCCTGTTCAGCACTGCTTATTTTGTGTTGCCCTGTGCGAGGAGGGCCCTGGTTGTGCTGTGATTGCTCAGTTCTTTGGCAGTGCCCCGCCCATGTGGCTGGAGAAGAAAGAGCTCTGAAACTTCTCTCAAGAATCGCTCCCTGTTTCTTTGCACGGGCCTCGCTGTCTATGGATGTTTCAGGAGACCCCACCGAAACACAGAAGGACTCTAAAATTATCCCAGCTTTCTCTGCACAGCGAGAGCTTTTAATATTTAGCATTGTTATCCTTTTCCTGTGTGTTTGTTAAAAAAATAGTTTTTATCTCTTTCACTTTCTTCCCAGGAAAGTTCTTTTTTCCAAAAACCTGGTGGGGGAGGGCTGGGTGTAACCTTCCTTCTATCAGAGGATATTTTCCTCCACATTTGTCCAAACCGGCACAGCCTGTCCTTTCCTGGGTCTCTGTTGCAGATGGAAGCTGCTGGTGCCATTGTCAGCTTGAAGCACTCTTTTGATGCAAGCAGATGTTGCCAGGTGTGTTCAGCAGCTGTTGCTCAATGCTTATGCCAAGCTATTGTGTTCCTCATGGAACCAAGGAGCCATTGTGACACTGCAGGGGCTGATGGCATCAAGGAGACAATTGTGACAGTACAGAACCTCCTAGAAACAAGGCTCCATTGTGACACTGTGGGGAATCATGGAATCAAGGAGCCCATTGTGACACAGCCAGGCCGCATGGAACCAATGGTCCATGGTTACACTGCGGATTCAAGAAGAGCACGGTGACACCACGCAACATCATGGAACCATAGGTCCATTGTGACACAGTGGGGCCTCATGGAAACAAGGGGACCATTGTGGCAAAGCAGGGCCTAATGGAAGCATGGAGAGCATTGTGACACTAAGGAAACTCCTGGAACCAAGATGACCACTGGCACATAATGGAACCTCATGGAAGCAAGCCTCCACGATGGTTTTGGAGGGCCTCAGGGACCACAGGACCCATTGTGACACAGCAGGACCTGGTGGAACCAAGGAGCCTTTGTGATACTCCAGATCCGCATGGAAGCCAGGGTGCACTGAGACACAGCGGGGCCTTGTTGGAACCAAAGACACCTCTGCAAAAAGCAGGCTAGCTCATAGAAGCAAGGAGTCCATTGTTACAACATCAAACCTATGGAAGCAAGGGACCATTGTGACACTGCGGGGCCTCATGGAACCAATTGTCCATGATGACAGTGCGGATCAAAGGAGACCATGGTGACACTGCGGAACCTGATGGAACCAAGGAGCCATTGTGACACAGTGGGGCCTCATGGAATCAAGGAGACCATTGTGACCCAGGTGTTGCATGTGAAGGCAAGGAGCCATTGTGACACTTTGGGCTTCTTCCCTTGAGCTCTGCAGCTGGCTGTCCCAGCCCAGCGCACCATGTGCCACCTGCTCTCCTCAGGGCTCTGCCTGCACACAGCCCCAGGAGAAGTTTTCCTGTTTGGAAGGAAAGAATGGAAAAGCCGGAGCAGGTTTCCTAAACAACAAACCCCACTCAGGAGCCACATGCTCAGTACAGGCTGCCTGGAACGATGTCCCCTTTCTACAAGGGTCAGTGTGAGCAGGAATGAATGATCTCTGGGAGCAGAATTCTCGGAGTCTTTCCACTGAATTCTCTGTCCCTGTGTCTTGGGGTGACTTTATCATGTGTATCCCCTATTGCTGCTCTATGCCCAGAAGTGAACTTTGTGCATTTCTGTGCCTTTCAACTGAGCCTGAGAGGGAGGAGAGGAGAAAAAACCGGACAAACTTCTCAGAGCGTTTGTTCAAGGACACACATACACACTCCTCTGCATCCTGCTTGCAGCAAGAGCAGAGGGAAGCAACTTTGTTTCTTTTTAGCCAGTTTTCAGCTCCTTTTCTCTGGGGGGAGATGGAGAGTTGAACTTTGTTTTCCTGGGACTTTGGGGGTTTTTTTCCCTTCTTCTCTTCTTGACTCTTTCAACATCAGAGCACATTGGGAGAATTTTCTCCCGAGGTGGGGGCCCTGAATGTGGGCCCATGAGCCAGCTGCAAGGAGGAGGAGAGAGACTGCACCTACGGAAGTGTTGGGGTTCCTCCCCCCTGCCATGAGGTCATGGGAGAGGGGACCGTGGGGTAGAGGCATGGCCTGGGCACGGGGTCTCCCTGCTCCCTTCTCACATGTGCCCTAATCCTGTTCAGCACTGCTTATTTTGTGTTGCCCTGTGCGAGGAGGGCCCTGGTTGTGCTGTGATTGCTCAGTTCTTTGGCAGTGCCCCGCCCATGTGGCTGGAGAAGAAAGAGCTCTGAAACTTCTCTCAAGAATCGCTCCCTGTTTCTTTGCACGGGCCTCGCTGTCTATGGATGTTTCAGGAGACCCCACCGAAACACGGAAGGACTCTCAAATTATCCCAGCTTTCTCTGCACAGCGAGAGCTTTTAATATTTAGCATTGTTATCCTTTTCCTGTGTGTTTGTTAAAAAAATAGTTTTTATCTCTTTCACTTTCTTCCCAGGAAAGTTCTTTTTTCCAAAAACCTGGTGGGGGAGGGCTGGGTGTAACCTGCCTTCTATCAGAGGATATTTTCCTCCACATTTGTCCAAACCGGCACAGCCTGTCCTTTCCTGGGTCTCTGTTGCAGATGGAAGCTGCTGGTGCCATTGTCAGCTTGAAGCCCTCTTTTGATGCAAGCAGATGTTGCCAGGTGTGTTCAGCAGCTGTTGCTCAATGCTTATGCCAAGCTATTGTGTTCCTCATGGAACCAAGGAGCCATTGTGACACTGCAGGGGCTGATGGCATCAAGGAGGCAATTGTGACAGTACAGAACCTCCTAGAAACAAGGCTCCATTGTGACACCGTGGGGAATCATGGAATCAAGGAGCCCATTGTGACACGGCTGCATGGAACCAATGGTCCATGGTTACACTGCGGATTCAAGAAGAGCACGGTGACACCACGCAACATCATGGAACCATAGGTCCATTGTGACACAGCGGAGCCTCATGGAAACAAGGGGACCATTGTGGCAAAGCAGGGCCTAATGGAAGCATGGAGAGCATTGTGACACGAAGGAAACTCCTGGAACCAAGATGACCACTGGCACATAATGGAACCTCATGGAAGCAAGCCTCCACAATGACTTTGGAGGGCCTCAGGGACCACAGGACCCATTGTGACACAGCAGGACCTGGTGGAACCAAGGAGCCTTTGTGATACTCCAGATCCACATGGAAGCCAGGGTGCAGAGACACAGCGGGGCCTTGTTGGAACCAAAGACACCTCTGCAAAAAGCAGGCTAGCTCATAGAAGCAAGGAGTCCATTGTTACAACGTAAAAGCTATGGAAGCAAGGGACCATTGTGACACTGCGGGGCCTCATGGAACCAATTGTCCATGATGACAGTGCGGATCAAAGGAGACCATGGTGACACTGCGGAACCTGATGGAACCAAGGAGCCATTGTGACACAGTGGGGCCTCATGGAATCAAGGAGACCATTGTGACCCAGGTGTTGCATGTGAAGGCAAGGAGCCATTGTGACACTTTGGGCTTCTTCCCTTGAGCTCTGCAGCTGGCTGTCCCAGCCCAGCGCACCATGTGTCACCTGCTCTCCTCAGGGCTCTGCCTGCACACAGCCCCAGGAGAAGTTTTCCTGTTTGGAAGGAAAGAATGGAAAAGCCGGAGCAGGTTTCCTAAACAACAAACCCCACTCAGGAGCCACATGCTCAGTACAGGCTGCCTGGAACGATGTCCCCTTGCTACAAGGGTCAGTGTGAGCAGGAATGAATGATCTCTGGGAGCAGAATTCTCGGAGTCTTTCCACTGAATTCTCTGTCCCTGTGTCTTGGGGTGACTTTATCATGTGTATCCCCTATTGCTGCTCTATGCCCAGAAGTGAACTTTGTGCATTTCTGTGCCTTTCAACTGAGCCTGAGAGGGGAGAGAGGAAAAAAAAAAACCGGACAAACTTCTCAGAGCGTTTGTTCAAGGACACACATACACACTCCTCTGCATCCTGCTTGCAGCAAGAGCGGTGGAAACAACCTTGTTTCTTTTTAGCCAGTTTTCAGCTCCTTTTCTCTGGAGGGAGATGGAGAGTTGAACTTTGTTTTCCTGGGACTTCGGGGGTTTTTTTCCCTTCTTCTCTTCTTGACTCTTTCAACATCAGAGCACATTGGGAGAATTTTCTACCCAGGTGGGAGCCCTGAATGTGGGCCCATGAGGCAGCTGCAAGGAGGAGGAGAGAGACTACACCTACGGAAGTGTTGGGGTTCCTCCCCCCTGCCATGAGGTCATGGGAAGAGGGGACCCTGGGGTAGAGGCATGGCCTGGGCACGGGGGTCTCCCTGCTCCCTGCTGACATGTGCCCTAATCCTGTTCAGCACTGCTTATTTTGTGTTGCCCTGTGCCAGGAGGGCCCTGCTTGTGCCGTGATTGCTCAGTTCTTTGGCAGTGCCCCGCCCATGTGGCTGGAGAAGAAAGAGCTCTGAAACTTCTCTCAAGAATCGCTCCCTGTTTCTTTGCACGGGCCTCGCTGTCTATGGATGTTTCAGGAGACCCCACCGAAACACGGAAGGACTCTCAAATTATCCCAGCTTTCTCTGCACAGCGAGAGGTTTTAATATTTAGCATTGTTATCCTTTTCCTGTGTGTTTGTTAAAAAAAGAGGTTTTCTCTCTTTCACTTTCTTCCCAGGAAAATTCTTTTTTCCCAAACCTGGTGGGGGATGGCTGGGTGTAACCTGCCTTCTATCAGAGGATATTTTCCTCCACATTTGTTCAAACCGGCGCAGCCTGTCCTTTCCTGGGTCTCTGTTGCAGATGGAAGCTGCTGGTGCCATTGTCAGCTTGAAGCCCTCTTTTGATGCAAGCAGATGTTGCCAGGTGTGTTCAGCAGCTGTTGCTCAATGCTTATGCCAAGCTATTGTGTTCCTCATGGAACCAAGGAGCCATTGTGACACTGCAGGGGCTGATGGCATCAAGGAGGCAATTGTGACAGTACAGAACCTCCTAGAAACAAGGCTCCATTGTGACACCGTGGGGAATCATGGAATCAAGGAGCCCATTGTGACACGGCTGCATGGAACCAATGGTCCATGGTTACACTGCGGATTCAAGAAGAGCACGGTGACACCACGCAACATCATGGAACCATAGGTCCATTGTGACACAGCGGGGCCTCATGGAAACAAGGGGACCATTGTGGCAAAGCAGGGCCTAATGGAAGCATGGAGAGCATTGTGACACTAAGGAAACTCCTGGAACCAAGATGACCACTGGCACATAATGGAACCTCATGGAAGCAAGCCTCCACAATGACTTTGGAGGGCCTCAGGGACCACAGGACCCATTGTGACACAGCAGGACCTGGTGGAACCAAGGAGCCTTTGTGATACTCCAGATCCACATGGAAGCCAGGGTGCAGAGACACAGCGGGGCCTTGTTGGAACCAAAGACACCTCTGCAAAAAGCAGGCTAGCTCATAGAAGCAAGGAGTCCATTGTTACAACGTAAAAGCTATGGAAGCAAGGGACCATTGTGACACTGCGGGGCCTCATGGAACCAATTGTCCATGATGACAGTGCGGATCAAAGGAGACCATGGTGACACTGCGGAACCTGATGGAACCAAGGAGCCATTGTGACACAGTGGGGCCTCATGGAATCAAGGAGACCATTGTGACCCAGGTGTTGCATGTGAAGGCAAGGAGCCATTGTGACACTTTGGGCTTCTTCCCTTGAGCTCTGCAGCTGGCTGTCCCAGCCCAGCGCACCATGTGTCACCTGCTCTCCTCAGGGCTCTGCCTGCACACAGCCCCAGGAGAAGTTTTCCTGTTTGGAAGGAAAGAATGGAAAAGCCGGAGCAGGTTTCCTAAACAGCAAACCCCACTCAGGAGCCACATGCTCAGTACAGGCTGCCTGGAACGATGTCCCCTTTCTACAAGGGTCAGTGTGAGCAGGAATGAATGATCTCTGGGAGCAGAATTCTCGGAGTCTTTCCACTGAATTCTCTGTCCCTGTGTCTTGGGGTGACTTTATCATGTGTATCCCCTATTGCTGCTCTATGCCCAGAAGTGAACTTTGTGCATTTCTGTGCCTTTCAACTGAGCCTGAGAGGGGAGAGAGGAAAAAAAAAAAACGGACAAACTTCTCAGAGCGTTTGTTCAAGGACACACATACACACTCCTCTGCATCCTGCTTGCAGCAAGAGCGGTGGAAACAACCTTGTTTCTTTTTAGCCAGTTTTCAGCTCCTTTTCTCTGGAGGGAGATGGAGAGTTGAACTTTGTTTTCCTGGGACTTCGGGGGTTTTTTTCCCTTCTTCTCTTCTTGACTCTTTCAACATCAGAGCACATTGGGAGAATTTTCTACCCAGGTGGGAGCCCTGAATGTGGGCCCATGAGGCAGCTGCAAGGAGGAGGAGAGAGACTACACCTACGGAAGTGTTGGGGTTCCTCCCCCCTGCCATGAGGTCATGGGAAGAGGGGACCCTGGGGTAGAGGCATGGCCTGGGCACGGGGGGTCTCCCTGCTCCCTGCTCACATGTGCCCTAATCCTGTTCAGCACTGCTTATTTTGTGTTGCCTTGTGCGAGGAGGGCCCTGCTTGTGCCGTGATTGCTCAGTTCTTTGGCAGTGCCCCGCCCATGTGGCTGGAGAAGAAAGAGCTCTGAAACTTCTCTCAAGAATCGCTCCCTGTTTCTTTGCACGGGCCTCGCTGTCTATGGATGTTTCAGGAGACCCCACCGAAACACGGAAGGACTCTCAAATTATCCCAGCTTTCTCTGCACAGCGAGAGGTTTTAATATTTAGCATTGTTATCCTTTTCCTGTGTGTTTGTTAAAAAAAGAGGTTTTCTCTCTTTCACTTTCTTCCCAGGAAAATTCTTTTTTCCCAAACCTGGTGGGGGATGGCTGGGTGTAACCTGCCTTCTATCAGAGGATATTTTCCTCCACATTTGTTCAAACCGGCGCAGCCTGTCCTTTCCTGGGTCTCTGTTGCAGATGGAAGCTGCTGGTGCCATTGTCAGCTTGAAGCCCTCTTTTGATGCAAGCAGATGTTGCCAGGTGTGTTCAGCAGCTGTTGCTCAATGCTTATGCCAAGCTATTGTGTTCCTCATGGAACCAAGGAGCCATTGTGACACTGCAGGGGCTGATGGCATCAAGGAGACAATTGTGACAGTACAGAACCTCCTAGAAACAAGGCTCCATTGTGACACCGTGGGGAATCATGGAATCAAGGAGCCCATTGTGACACGGCCAGGCCGCATGGAACCAATGGTCCATGGTTAAACTGCGGATTCAAGAAGAGCACGGTGACACCACGCAACATCATGGAACCATAGGTCCATTGTGACACAGCGGGGCCTCATGGAAACAAGGGGACCATTGTGGCAAAGCAGGGCCTAATGGAAGCATGGAGAGCATTGTGACACTAAGGAAACTCCTGGAACCAAGATGACCACTGGCACATAATGGAACCTCATGGAAGCAAGCCTCCACAATGACTTTGGAGGGCCTCAGGGACCACAGGACCCATTGTGACACAGCAGGACCTGGTGGAACCAAGGAGCCTTTGTGATACTCCACATCCACATGGAAACCAGGGTGCACTGAGACACAGCGGGGCCTTGTTGGAACCAAAGACACCTCTGCAAAAAGCAGGCTAGCTCATAGAAGCAAGGAGTCCATTGTTACAACGTAAAAGCTATGGAAGCAAGGGACCATTGTGACACTGCGGGGCCTCATGGAACCAATTGTCCATGATGACAGTGCGGATCAAAGGAGACCATGGTGACACTGCGGAACCTGATGGAACCAAGGAGCCATTTTGACACAGTGGGGCCTCATGGAATCAAGGAGACCATTGTGACCCAGGTGTTGCATGTGAAGGCAAGGAGCCATTGTGACACTTTGGGCTTCTTCCCTTGAGCTCTGCAGCTGGCTGTCCCAGCCCAGCGCACCATGTGCCACCTGCTCTCCTCAGGGCTCTGCCTGCACACAGCCCCAGGAGAAGTTTTCCTGTTTGCAAGGAAAGAATGGAAAAGCCGGAGCAGGTTTCCTAAACAACAAACCCCACTCAGGAGCCACATGCTCAGTACAGGCTGCCTGGAACGATGTCCCCTTTCTACAAGGGTCAGTGTGAGCAGGAATGAATGATCTCTGGGAGCAGAATTCTCGGAGTCTTTCCACTGAATTCTCTGTCCCTGTGTCTTGGGGTGACTTTATCATGTGTATCCCCTATTGCTGCTCTATGCCCAGAAGTGAACTTTGTGCATTTCTGTGCCTTTCAACTGAGCCTGAGAGGGGGGAGAGGAAAAAAACCGGACAAACTTCTCAGAGCGTTTTTTCGAGGACACACATACACACTCCTCTGCATCCTGCTTGCAGCAAGAGCAGAGGAAGCAACTTGGTTTCTTTTTTGCCAGTTTTCAGCTCCTTTTCTCTGGGGGGAGATGGAGAGTTGAACTTTGTTTTCCTGGGACTTCGGGGGGTTTTTTTCCCTTCTTCTCTTCTTGACTCTTTCAACATCAGAGCACATTGGGAGAATTTTCTCCCGAGGTGGGGGCCCTGAATGTGGGCCCATGAGCCAGCTGCAAGGAGGAGGAGAGAGACTACACCTACGGAAGTGTTGGGGTTCCTCCCCCCTGCCATGAGGTCATGGGAGAGGGGACCCTGGGGTAGAGGCATGGCCTGGGCACGGGGGTCTCCCTGCTCCCTGCTGACATGTGCCCTAATCCTGTTCAGCACTGCTTATTTTGTGTTGCCCTGTGCGAGGAGGGCCCTGGTTGTGCTGTGATTGCTCAGTTCTTTGGCAGTGCCCCGCCCATGTGGCTGGAGAAGAAAGAGCTCTGAAACTTCTCTCAAGAATCGCTCCCTATTTCTTTGCACGGGCCTCGCTATCTATGGATGTTTCAGGAGACCCCACCGAAACACAGAAGGACTCTAAAATTATCCCAGCTTTCTCTGCACAGCGAGAGCTTTTAATATTTAGCATTGCTATCCTTTTCCTGTGTGTTTGTTAAAAAAATAGTTTTTATCTCTTTCACTTTCTTCCCAGGAAAGTTCTTTTTTCCAAAAACCTGGTGGGGGAGGGCTGGGTGTAACCTTCCTTCTATCAGAGGATATTTTCCTCCACATTTGTCCAAACCGGCACAGCCTGTCCTTTCCTGGGTCTCTGTTGCAGATGGAAGCTGCTGGTGCCATTGTCAGCTTGAAGCCCTCTTTTGATGCAAGCAGATGTTGCCAGGTGTGTTCAGCAGCTGTTGCTCAATGCTTATGCCAAGCTATTGTGTTCCTCATGGAACCAAGGAGCCATTGTGACACTGCAGGGGCTGATGGCATCAAGGAGACAATTGTGACAGTACAGAACCTCCTAGAAACAAGGCTCCATTGTGCCACCGTGGGGAATCATGGAATCAAGGAGCCCATTGTGACACAGCCAGGCCGCATGGAACCAATGGTCCATGGTTACACTGCGGATTCAAGAAGAGCACGGTGACACCACGCAACATCATGGAACCATAGGTCCATTGTGACACAGCGGGGCCTCATGGAAACAAGGGGACCATTGTGGCAAAGCAGGGCCTAATGGAAGCATGGAGAGCATTGTGACACTAAGGAAACTCCTGGAACCAAGATGACCACTGGCACATAATGGAACCTCATGGAAGCAAGCCTCCACGATGGTTTTGGAGGGCCTCAGGGACCACAGGACCCATTGTGACACAGCAGGACCTGGTGGAACCAAGGAGCCTTTGTGATACTCCAGATCCGCATGGAAGCCAGGGTGCACTGAGACACAGCGGGGCCTTGTTGGAACCAAAGACACCTCTGCAAAAAGCAGGCTAGCTCATAGAAGCAAGGAGTCCATTGTTACAACGTAAAAGCTATGGAAGCAAGGGACCATTGTGACACTGCGGGGCCTCATGGAACCAATTGTCCATGATGACAGTGCGGATCAAAGGAGACCATGGTGACACTGTGGAACCTGATGGAACCAAGGAGCCATTGTGACACAGTGGGGCCTCATGGAATCAAGGAGACCATTGTGACCCAGGTGTTGCATGTGAAGGCAAGGAGCCATTGTGACACTTTGGGCTTCTTCCCTTGAGCTCTGCAGCTGGCTGTCCCAGCCCAGCGCACCATGTGCCACCTGCTCTCCTCAGGGCTCTGCCTGCACACAGCCCCAGGAGAAGTTTTCCTGTTTGGAAGGAAAGAATGGAAAAGCCGGAGCAGGTTTCCTAAACAACAAACCCCACTCAGGAGCCACATGCTCAGTACAGGCTGCCTGGAACGATGTCCCCTTTCTACAAGGGTCAGTGTGAGCAGGAATGATCTCTGGGAGCAGAATTCTCGGAGTCTTTCCACTGAATTCTCTGTCCCTGTGTCTTGGGGTGACTTTATCATGTGTATCCCCTATTGCTGCTCTATGCCCAGAAGTGAACTTTGTGCATTTCTGTGCCTTTCAACTGAGCCTGAGAGGGGAGAGAGGAAAAAAAAAAAACGGACAAACTTCTCAGAGCGTTTGTTCAAGGACACACATACACACTCCTCTGCATCCTGCTTGCAGCAAGAGCGGTGGAAACAACCTTGTTTCTTTTTAGCCAGTTTTCAGCTCCTTTTCTCTGGAGGGAGATGGAGAGTTGAACTTTGTTTTCCTGGGACTTCGGGGGTTTTTTTCCCTTCTTCTCTTCTTGACTCTTTCAACATCAGAGCACATTGGGAGAATTTTCTACCCAGGTGGGAGCCCTGAATGTGGGCCCATGAGGCAGCTGCAAGGAGGAGGAGAGAGACTACACCTACGGAAGTGTTGGGGTTCCTCCCCCCTGCCATGAGGTCATGGGAAGAGGGGACCCTGGGGTAGAGGCATGGCCTGGGCACGGGGGTCTCCCTGCTCCCTGCTCACATGTGCCCTAATCCTGTTCAGCACTGCTTATTTTGTGTTGCCTTGTGCGAGGAGGGCCCTGCTTGTGCCGTGATTGCTCAGTTCTTTGGCAGTGCCCCGCCCATGTGGCTGGAGAAGAAAGAGCTCTGAAACTTCTCTCAAGAATCGCTCCCTGTTTCTTTGCACGGGCCTCGCTGTCTATGGATGTTTCAGGAGACCCCACCGAAACACGGAAGGACTCTCAAATTATCCCAGCTTTCTCTGCACAGCGAGAGGTTTTAATATTTAGCATTGTTATCCTTTTCCTGTGTGTTTGTTAAAAAAAGAGGTTTTCTCTCTTTCACTTTCTTCCCAGGAAAATTCTTTTTTCCCAAACCTGGTGGGGGATGGCTGGGTGTAACCTGCCTTCTATCAGAGGATATTTTCCTCCACATTTGTCCAAACTGGCACAGCCTGTCCTTTCCTGGGTGTCTGTTGCAGATGGAAGCTGCTGGTGCCATTGTCAGCTTGAAGCCCTCTTTTGATGCAAGCAGATGTTGCCAGGTGTGTTCAGCAGCTGTTGCTCAATGCTTATGCCAAGCTATTGTGTTCCTCATGGAACCAAGGAGCCATTGTGACACTGCAGGGGCTGATGGCATCAAGGAGACAATTGTCACAGTACAGAACCTCCTAGAAACAAGGCTCCATTGTGACACCGTGGGGAATCATGGAATCAAGGAGCCCATTGTGACACTGCCAGGCCGCATGGAACCAATGGTCCATGGTTACACTGCGGATTCAAGAAGAGCACGGTGACACCACGCAACATCATGGAACCGTACGTCCATTGTGACACAGCAGGGCCTCATGGAAACAAGGGGACCATTGTGGCAAAGCAGGGCCTAAAGGAAGCATGGAGAGCATTGTGACACTAAGGAAACTCCTGGAACCAAGATGACCACTGGCACATAATGGAACCTCATGGAAGCAAGCCTTCACGATGACTTTGGAGGGCCTCAGGGACCACAGGACCCATTGTGACACAGCAGGACCTGGTGGAACCAAGGAGCCTTTGTGATACTCCACATCCACATGGAAGCCAGGGTGCACTGAGACACAGCGGGGCCTTGTTGGAACCAAAGACACCTCTGCAAAAAGCAGGCTAGCTCATAGAAGCAAGGAGTCCATTGTTACAACATCAAACCTATGGAAGCAAGGGACCATTGTGACACTGCGGGGCCTCATGGAACCAATTGTCCATGATGACAGTGCGGATCAAAGGAGACCATGGTGACACTGCGGAACCTGATGGAACCAAGGAGCCATTGTGACACAGTGGGGCCTCATGGAATCAAGGAGACCATTGTGACCCAGGTGTTGCATGGGAAGGCAAGGAGCCATTGTGACACTTTGGGCTTCTTCCCTTGAGCTCTGCAGCTGGCTGTCCCAGCCCAGCGCACCATGTGCCACCTGCTCTCCTCAGGGCTCTGCCTGCACACAGCCCCAGGAGAAGTTTTCCTGTTTGGAAGGAAAGAATGGAAAAGCCGGAGCAGGTTTCCTAAACAACAAACCCCACTCAGGAGCCACATGCTCAGTACAGGCTGCCTGGAACGATGTCCCCTTTCTACAAGGGTCAGTGTGAGCAGGAATGAATGATCTCTGGGAGCAGAATTCTCGGAGTCTTTCCACTGAATTCTCTGTCCCTGTGTCTTGGGGTGACTTTATCGTGTGTATCCCCTATTGCTGCTCTATGCCCAGAAGTGAACTTTGTGCATTTCTGTGCCTTTCAACTGAGCCTGAGAGGGGGGAGAGGAAAAAAAACCGGACAAACTTCTCAGAGCGTTTGTTCAAGGACACACATACACACTCCTCTGCATCCTGCTTGCAGCAAGAGCAGAGGGAAGCAACTTTGTTTCTTTTTAGCCAGTTTTCAGCTCCTTTTCTCTGGGGGGAGATGGAGAGTTGAACTTTGTTTTCCTGGGACTTTGGGGGTTTTTTTCCCTTCTTCTCTTCTTGACTCTTTCAACATCAGAGCACATTGGGAGAATTTTCTCCCGAGGTGGGGGCCCTGAATGTGGGCCCATGAGCCAGCTGCAAGGAGGAGGAGAGAGACTGCACCTACGGAAGTGTTGGGGTTCCTCCCCCCTGCCATGAGGTCATGGGAGAGGGGACCCTGGGGTAGAGGCATGGCCTGGGCACGGGGTCTCCCTGCTCCCTGCTGACATGTGCCCTAATCCTGTTCAGCACTGCTTATTTTGTGTTGCCCTGTGCGAGGAGGGCCCTGGTTGTGCTGTGATTGCTCAGTTCTTTGGCAGTGCCCCGCCCATGTGGCTGGAGAAGAAAGAGCTCTGAAACTTCTCTCAAGAATCGCTCCCTGTTTCTTTGCACGGGCCTCGCTGTCTATGGATGTTTCAGGAGACCCCACCGAAACACGGAAGGACTCTCAAATTATCCCAGCTTTCTCTGCACAGCGAGAGCTTTTAATATTTAGCATTGTTATCCTTTTCCTGTGTGTTTGTTAAAAAAATAGTTTTTATCTCTTTCACTTTCTTCCCAGGAAAGTTCTTTTTTCCAAAAACCTGGTGGGGGAGGGCTGGGTGTAACCTGCCTTCTATCAGAGGATATTTTCCTCCACATTTGTCCAAACCGGCACAGCCTGTCCTTTCCTGGGTCTCTGTTGCAGATGGAAGCTGCTGGTGCCATTGTCAGCTTGAAGCCCTCTTTTGATGCAAGCAGATGTTGCCAGGTGTGTTCAGCAGCTGTTGCTCAATGCTTATGCCAAGCTATTGTGTTCCTCATGGAACCAAGGAGCCATTGTGACACTGCAGGGGCTGATGGCATCAAGGAGGCAATTGTGACAGTACAGAACCTCCTAGAAACAAGGCTCCATTGTGACACCGTGGGGAATCATGGAATCAAGGAGCCCATTGTGACACGGCTGCATGGAACCAATGGTCCATGGTTACACTGCGGATTCAAGAAGAGCACGGTGACACCACGCAACATCATGGAACCATAGGTCCATTGTGACACAGCGGGGCCTCATGGAAACAAGGGGACCATTGTGGCAAAGCAGGGCCTAATGGAAGCATGGAGAGCATTGTGACACTAAGGAAACTCCTGGAACCAAGATGACCACTGGCACATAATGGAACCTCATGGAAGCAAGCCTCCACAATGACTTTGGAGG
Organism: Aphelocoma coerulescens; assembly: GCF_041296385.1. Classification (NCBI taxonomy): domain Eukaryota; kingdom Metazoa; phylum Chordata; class Aves; order Passeriformes; family Corvidae; genus Aphelocoma; species Aphelocoma coerulescens. Next base: position 205,683 of record NW_027183927.1, read on the forward strand.
GCCTCAGGGACCACAGGACCCATTGTGACACAGCAGGACCTGGTGGAACCAAGGAGCCTTTGTGATACTCCACATCCACATGGAAGCCAGGGTGCACTGAGACACAGTGGGGCCTTGTTGGAACCAAAGACACCTCTGCAAAAAGCAGGCTAGCTCATAGAAGCAAGGAGTCCATTGTTACAACGTAAAAGCTATGGAAGCAAGGGACCATTGTGACACTGCGGGGCCTCATGGAACCAATTGTCCATGATGACAGTGCGGATCAAAGGAGACCATGGTGACACTGCGGAACCTGATGGAACCAAGGAGCCATTGTGACACAGTGGGGCCTCATGGAATCAAGGAGACCATTGTGACCCAGGTGTTGCATGTGAAGGCAAGGAGCCATTGTGACACTTTGGGCTTCTTCCCTTGAGCTCTGCAGCTGGCTGTCCCAGCCCAGCGCACCATGTGCCACCTGCTCTCCTCAGGGCTCTGCCTGCACACAGCCCCAGGAGAAGTTTTCCTGTTTGGAAGGAAAGAATGGAAAAGCCGGAGCAGGTTTCCTAAACAACAAACCCCACTCAGGAGCCACATGCTCAGTACAGGCTGCCTGGAACGATGTCCCCTTTCTACAAGGGTCAGTGTGAGCAGGAATGATCTCTGGGAGCAGAATTCTCGGAGTCTTTCCACTGAATTCTCTGTCCCTGTGTCTTGGGGTGACTTTATCATGTGTATCCCCTATTGCTGCTCTATGCCCAGAAGTGAACTTTGTGCATTTCTGTGCCTTTCAACTGAGCCTGAGAGGGGAGAGAGGAAAAAAAAAAAAACGGACAAACTTCTCAGAGCGTTTGTTCAAGGACACACATACACACTCCTCTGCATCCTGCTTGCAGCAAGAGCGGTGGAAACAACCTTGTTTCTTTTTAGCCAGTTTTCAGCTCCTTTTCTCTGGAGGGAGATGGAGAGTTGAACTTTGTTTTCCTGGGACTTCGGGGGGTTTTTTCCCTTCTTCTCTTCTTGACTCTTTCAACATCAGAGCACATTGGGAGAATTTTCTACCCAGGTGGGAGCCCTGAATGTGGGCCCATGAGGCAGCTGCAAGGAGGAGGAGAGAGACTACACCTACGGAAGTGTTGGGGTTCCTCCCCCCTGCCATGAGGTCATGGGAAGAGGGGACCCTGGGGTAGAGGCATGGCCTGGGCACGGGGGGTCTCCCTGCTCCCTGCTCACATGTGCCCTAATCCTGTTCAGCACTGCTTATTTTGTGTTGCCCTGTGCGAGGAGGGCCCTGGTTGTGCTGTGATTGCTCAGTTCTTTGGCAGTGCCCCGCCCATGTGGCTGGAGAAGAAAGAGCTCTGAAACTTCTCTCAAGAATCGCTCCCTGTTTCTTTGCACGGGCCTCGCTGTCTATGGATGTTTCAGGAGACCCCACCGAAACACAGAAGGACTCTAAAATTATCCCAGCTTTCTCTGCACAGCGAGAGCTTTTAATATTTAGCATTGTTATCCTTTTCCTGTGTGTTTGTTAAAAAAATAGTTTTTATCTCTTTCACTTTCTTCCCAGGAAAGTTCTTTTTTCCAAAAACCTGGTGGGGGAGGGCTGGGTGTAACCTGCCTTCTATCAGAGGATATTTTCCTCCACATTTGTCCAAACCGGCACAGCCTGTCCTTTCCTGGGTCTCTGTTGCAGATGGAAGCTGCTGGTGCCATTGTCAGCTTGAAGCCCTCTTTTGATGCAAGCAGATGTTGCCAGGTGTGTTCAGCAGCTGTTGCTCAATGCTTATGCCAAGCTATTGTGTTCCTCATGGAACCAAGGAGCCATTGTGACACTGCAGGGGCTGATGGCATCAAGGAGACAATTGTGACAGTACAGAACCTCCTAGAAACAAGGCTCCATTGTGACACCGTGGGGAATCATGGAATCAAGGAGCCCATTGTGACACGGCTGCATGGAACCAATGGTCCATGGTTCCACTGCGGATTCAAGAAGAGCACGGTGACACCACGCAACATCATGGAACCATAGGTCCATTGTGACACAGCGGGGCCTCATGGAAACAAGGGGACCATTGTGGCAAAGCAGGGCCTAATGGAAGCATGGAGAGCATTGTGACACTAAGGAAACTCCTGGAACCAAGATGACCACTGGCACATAATGGAACCTCATGGAAGCAAGCCTCCACAATGACTTTGGAGGGCCTCAGGGACCACAGGACCCATTGTGACACAGCAGGACCTGGTGGAACCAAGGAGCCTTTGTGATACTCCACATCCACATGGAAACCAGGGTGCACTGAGACACAGCGGGGCCTTGTTGGAACCAAAGACACCTCTGCAAAAAGCAGGCTAGCTCATAGAAGCAAGGAGTCCATTGTTACAACGTAAAAGCTATGGAAGCAAGGGACCATTGTGACACTGCGGGGCCTCATGGAACCAATTGTCCATGATGACAGTGCGGATCAAAGGAGACCATGGTGACACTGCGGAACCTGATGGAACCAAGGAGCCATTTTGACACAGTGGGGCCTCATGGAATCAAGGAGACCATTGTGACCCAGGTGTTGCATGTGAAGGCAAGGAGCCATTGTGACACTTTGGGCTTCTTCCCTTGAGCTCTGCAGCTGGCTGTCCCAGCCCAGCGCACCATGTGCCACCTGCTCTCCTCAGGGCTCTGCCTGCACACAGCCCCAGGAGAAGTTTTCCTGTTTGCAAGGAAAGAATGGAAAAGCCGGAGCAGGTTTCCTAAACAACAAACCCCACTCAGGAGCCACATGCTCAGTACAGGCTGCCTGGAACGAGGTCCCCTTTCTACAAGGGTCAGTGTGAGCAGGAATGAATGATCTCTGGGAGCAGAATTCTCGGAGTCTTTCCACTGAATTCTCTGTCCCTGTGTCTTGGGGTGACTTTATCATGTGTATCCCCTATTGCTGCTCTATGCCCAGAAGTGAACTTTGTGCATTTCTGTGCCTTTCAACTGAGCCTGAGAGGGGGGAGAGGAAAAAAACCGGACAAACTTCTCAGAGCGTTTTTTCGAGGACACACATACACACTCCTCTGCATCCTGCTTGCAGCAAGAGCAGAGGAAGCAACTTGGTTTCTTTTTTGCCAGTTTTCAGCTCCTTTTCTCTGGGGGGAGATGGAGAGTTGAACTTTGTTTTCCTGGGACTTCGGGGGGTTTTTTTCCCTTCTTCTCTTCTTGACTCTTTCAACATCAGAGCACATTGGGAGAATTTTCTCCCGAGGTGGGGGCCCTGAATGTGGGCCCATGAGCCAGCTGCAAGGAGGAGGAGAGAGACTACACCTACGGAAGTGTTGGGGTTCCTCCCCCCTGCCATGAGGTCATGGGAGAGGGGACCCTGGGGTAGAGGCATGGCCTGGGCACGGGGGTCTCCCTGCTCCCTGCTGACATGTGCCCTAATCCTGTTCAGCACTGCTTATTTTGTGTTGCCCTGTGCCAGGAGGGCCCTGGTTGTGCTGTGATTGCTCAGTTCTTTGGCAGTGCCCCGCCCATGTGGCTGGAGAAGAAAGAGCTCTGAAACTTCTCTCAAGAATCGCTCCCTGTTTCTTTGCACGGGCCTCGCTGTCTATGGATGTTTCAGGAGACCCCACCGAAACACAGAAGGACTCTAAAATTATCCCAGCTTTCTCTGCACAGCGAGAGCTTTTAATATTTAGCATTGTTATCCTTTTCCTGTGTGTTTGTTAAAAAAATAGTTTTTATCTCTTTCACTTTCTTCCCAGGAAAGTTCTTTTTTCCAAAAACCTGGTGGGGGAGGGCTGGGTGTAACCTGCCTTCTATCAGAGGATATTTTCCTCCACATTTGTCCAAACCGGCACAGCCTGTCCTTTCCTGGGTCTCTGTTGCAGATGGAAGCTGCTGGTGCCATTGTCAGCTTGAAGCCCTCTTTTGATGCAAGCAGATGTTGCCAGGTGTGTTCAGCAGCTGTTGCTCAATGCTTATGCCAAGCTATTGTGTTCCTCATGGAACCAAGGAGCCATTGTGACACTGCAGGGGCTGATGGCATCAAGGAGACAATTGTGACAGTACAGAACCTCCTAGAAACAAGGCTCCATTGTGACACCGTGGGGAATCATGGAATCAAGGAGCCCATTGTGACACAGCCAGGCCGCATGGAACCAATGGTCCATGGTTACACTGCGGATTCAAGAAGAGCACGGTGACACCACGCAACATCATGGAACCATAGGTCCATTGTGACACAGTGGGGCCTCATGGAAACAAGGGGACCATTGTGGCAAAGCAGGGCCTAATGGAAGCATGGAGAGCATTGTGACACTAAGGAAACTCCTGGAACCAAGATGACCACTGGCACATAATGGAACCTCATGGAAGCAAGCCTCCACAATGACTTTGGAGGGCCTCAGGGACCACAGGACCCATTGTGACACAGCAGGACCTGGTGGAACCAAGGAGCCTTTGTGATACTCCAGATCCGCATGGAAGCCAGGGTGCACTGAGACACAGCGGGGCCTTGTTGGAACCAAAGACACCTCTGCAAAAAGCAGGCTAGCTCATAGAAGCAAGGAGTCCATTGTTACAACATCAAACCTATGGAAGCAAGGGACCATTGTGACACTGCGGGGCCTCATGGAACCAATTGTCCATGATGACAGTGCGGATCAAAGGAGACCATGGTGACACTGCGGAACCTGATGGAACCAAGGAGCCATTGTGACACAGTGGGGCCTCATGGAATCAAGGAGACCATTGTGACCCAGGTGTTGCATGTGAAGGCAAGGAGCCATTGTGACACTTTGGGCTTCTTCCCTTGAGCTCTGCAGCTGGCTGTCCCAGCCCAGCGCACCATGTGCCACCTGCTCTCCTCAGGGCTCTGCCTGCACACAGCCCCAGGAGAAGTTTTCCTGTTTGGAAGGAAAGAATGGAAAAGCCGGAGCAGGTTTCCTAAACAACAAACCCCACTCAGGAGCCACATGCTCAGTACAGGCTGCCTGGAACGATGTCCCCTTGCTACAAGGGTCAGTGTGAGCAGGAATGAATGATCTCTGGGAGCAGAATTCTCGGAGTCTTTCCACTGAATTCTCTGTCCCTGTGTCTTGGGGTGACTTTATCATGTGTATCCCCTATTGCTGCTCTATGCCCAGAAGTGAACTTTGTGCGTTTCTGTGCCTTTCAACTGAGCCTGAGAGGGGGGAGAGGAAAAAAACCGGACAAAATTCTCAGAGCGTTTTTTCGAGGACACACATACACACTCCTCTGCATCCTGCTTGCAGCAAGAGCAGAGGAAGCAACTTGGTTTCTTTTTTGCCAGTTTTCAGCTCCTTTTCTCTGGGGGGAGATGGAGAGTTGAACTTTGTTTTCCTGGGACTTCGGGGGTTTTTTTTCCCTTCTTCTCTTCTTGACTCCTTCAACATCAGAGCACATTGGGAGAATTTTCTCCCGAGGTGGGGGCCCTGAATGTGGGCCCATGAGCCAGCTGCAAGGAGGAGGAGAGAGACTACACCTACGGAAGTGTTGGGGTTCCTCCCCCCTGCCATGAGGTCATGGGAGAGGGGACCCTGGGGTAGAGGCATGGCCTGGGCACGGGGGTCTCCCTGCTCCCTGCTCACATGTGCCCTAATCCTGTTCAGCACTGCTTATTTTGTGTTGCCCTGTGCGAGGAGGGCCCTGGTTGTGCTGTGATTGCTCAGTTCTTTGGCAGTGCCCCGCCCATGTGGCTGGAGAAGAAAGAGCTCTGAAACTTCTCTCAAGAATCGCTCCCTGTTTCTTTGCACGGGCCTCGCTGTCTATGGATGTTTCAGGAGACCCCACCGAAACACAGAAGGACTCTCAAATTATCCCAGCTTTCTCTGCACAGCGAGAGCTTTTAATATTTAGCATTGTTATCCTTTTCCTGTGTGTTTGTTAAAAAAATAGTTTTTATCTCTTTCACTTTCTTCCCAGGAAAGTTCTTTTTTCCAAAAACCTGGTGGGGGAGGGCTGGGTGTAACCTGCCTTCTATCAGAGGATATTTTCCTCCACATTTGTTCAAACCGGCGCAGCCTGTCCTTTCCTGGGTCTCTGTTGCAGATGGAAGCTGCTGGTGCCATTGTCAGCTTGAAGCCCTCTTTTGATGCAAGCAGATGTTGCCAGGTGTGTTCAGCAGCTGTTGCTCAATGCTTATGCCAAGCTATTGTGTTCCTCATGGAACCAAGGAGCCATTGTGACACTGCAGGGGCTGATGGCATCAAGGAGGCAATTGTGACAGTACAGAACCTCCTAGAAACAAGGCTCCATTGTGACACCGTGGGGAATCATGGAATCAAGGAGCCCATTGTGAGACGGCCAGGCCGCATGGAACCAATGGTCCATGGTTAAACTGCGGATTCAAGAAGAGCACGGTGACACCACGCAACATCATGGAACCATAGGTCCATTGTGACACAGCGGGGCCTCATGGAAACAAGGGGACCATTGTGGCAAAGCAGGGCCTAATGGAAGCATGGAGAGCATTGTGACACTAAGGAAACTCCTGGAACCAAGATGACCACTGGCACATAATGGAACCTCATGGAAGCAAGCCTCCACAATGACTTTGGAGGGCCTCAGGGACCACAGGACCCATTGTGACACAGCAGGACCTGGTGGAACCAAGGAGCCTTTGTGATACTCCACATCCACATGGAAACCAGGGTGCACTGAGACACAGCGGGGCCTTGTTGGAACCAAAGACACCTCTGCAAAAAGCAGGCTAGCTCATAGAAGCAAGGAGTCCATTGTTACAACGTAAAAGCTATGGAAGCAAGGGACCATTGTGACACTGCGGGGCCTCATGGAACCAATTGTCCATGATGACAGTGCGGATCAAAGGAGACCATGGTGACACTGCGGAACCTGATGGAACCAAGGAGCCATTTTGACACAGTGGGGCCTCATGGAATCAAGGAGACCATTGTGACCCAGGTGTTGCATGTGAAGGCAAGGAGCCATTGTGACACTTTGGGCTTCTTCCCTTGAGCTCTGCAGCTGGCTGTCCCAGCCCAGCGCACCATGTGCCACCTGCTCTCCTCAGGGCTCTGCCTGCACACAGCCCCAGGAGAAGTTTTCCTGTTTGCAAGGAAAGAATGGAAAAGCCGGAGCAGGTTTCCTAAACAACAAACCCCACTCAGGAGCCACATGCTCAGTACAGGCTGCCTGGAACGAGGTCCCCTTTCTACAAGGGTCAGTGTGAGCAGGAATGAATGATCTCTGGGAGCAGAATTCTCGGAGTCTTTCCACTGAATTCTCTGTCCCTGTGTCTTGGGGTGACTTTATCATGTGTATCCCCTATTGCTGCTCTATGCCCAGAAGTGAACTTTGTGCATTTCTGTGCCTTTCAACTGAGCCTGAGAGGGGGGAGAGGAAAAAAACCGGACAAACTTCTCAGAGCGTTTTTTCGAGGACACACATACACACTCCTCTGCATCCTGCTTGCAGCAAGAGCAGAGGAAGCAACTTGGTTTCTTTTTTGCCAGTTTTCAGCTCCTTTTCTCTGGGGGGAGATGGAGAGTTGAACTTTGTTTTCCTGGGACTTCGGGGGTTTTTTTTCCCTTCTTCTCTTCTTGACTCTTTCAACATCAGAGCACATTGGGAGAATTTTCTCCCGAGGTGGGGGCCCTGAATGTGGGCCCATGAGCCAGCTGCAAGGAGGAGGAGAGAGACTACACCTACGGAAGTGTTGGGGTTCCTCCCCCCTGCCATGAGGTCATGGGAGAGGGGACCCTGGGGTAGAGGCATGGCCTGGGCACGGGGGTCTCCCTGCTCCCTGCTGACATGTGCCCTAATCCTGTTCAGCACTGCTTATTTTGTGTTGCCCTGTGCGAGGAGGGCCCTGGTTGTGCTGTGATTGCTCAGTTCTTTGGCAGTGCCCCGCCCATGTGGCTGGAGAAGAAAGAGCTCTGAAACTTCTCTCAAGAATCGCTCCCTGTTTCTTTGCACGGGCCTCGCTGTCTATGGATGTTTCAGGAGACCCCACCGAAACACAGAAGGACTCTAAAATTATCCCAGCTTTCTCTGCACAGCGAGAGCTTTTAATATTTAGCATTGTTATCCTTTTCCTGTGTGTTTGTTAAAAAAATAGTTTTTATCTCTTTCACTTTCTTCCCAGGAAAGTTCTTTTTTCCAAAAACCTGGTGGGGGAGGGCTGGGTGTAACCTTCCTTCTATCAGAGGATATTTTCCTCCACATTTGTCCAAACCGGCACAGCCTGTCCTTTCCTGGGTCTCTGTTGCAGATGGAAGCTGCTGGTGCCATTGTCAGCTTGAAGCACTCTTTTGATGCAAGCAGATGTTGCCAGGTGTGTTCAGCAGCTGTTGCTCAATGCTTATGCCAAGCTATTGTGTTCCTCATGGAACCAAGGAGCCATTGTGACACTGCAGGGGCTGATGGCATCAAGGAGACAATTGTGACAGTACAGAACCTCCTAGAAACAAGGCTCCATTGTGACACTGTGGGGAATCATGGAATCAAGGAGCCCATTGTGACACAGCCAGGCCGCATGGAACCAATGGTCCATGGTTACACTGCGGATTCAAGAAGAGCACGGTGACACCACGCAACATCATGGAACCATAGGTCCATTGTGACACAGTGGGGCCTCATGGAAACAAGGGGACCATTGTGGCAAAGCAGGGCCTAATGGAAGCATGGAGAGCATTGTGACACTAAGGAAACTCCTGGAACCAAGATGACCACTGGCACATAATGGAACCTCATGGAAGCAAGCCTCCACGATGGTTTTGGAGGGCCTCAGGGACCACAGGACCCATTGTGACACAGCAGGACCTGGTGGAACCAAGGAGCCTTTGTGATACTCCAGATCCGCATGGAAGCCAGGGTGCACTGAGACACAGCGGGGCCTTGTTGGAACCAAAGACACCTCTGCAAAAAGCAGGCTAGCTCATAGAAGCAAGGAGTCCATTGTTACAACATCAAACCTATGGAAGCAAGGGACCATTGTGACACTGCGGGGCCTCATGGAACCAATTGTCCATGATGACAGTGCGGATCAAAGGAGACCATGGTGACACTGCGGAACCTGATGGAACCAAGGAGCCATTGTGACACAGTGGGGCCTCATGGAATCAAGGAGACCATTGTGACCCAGGTGTTGCATGTGAAGGCAAGGAGCCATTGTGACACTTTGGGCTTCTTCCCTTGAGCTCTGCAGCTGGCTGTCCCAGCCCAGCGCACCATGTGCCACCTGCTCTCCTCAGGGCTCTGCCTGCACACAGCCCCAGGAGAAGTTTTCCTGTTTGGAAGGAAAGAATGGAAAAGCCGGAGCAGGTTTCCTAAACAACAAACCCCACTCAGGAGCCACATGCTCAGTACAGGCTGCCTGGAACGATGTCCCCTTTCTACAAGGGTCAGTGTGAGCAGGAATGAATGATCTCTGGGAGCAGAATTCTCGGAGTCTTTCCACTGAATTCTCTGTCCCTGTGTCTTGGGGTGACTTTATCATGTGTATCCCCTATTGCTGCTCTATGCCCAGAAGTGAACTTTGTGCATTTCTGTGCCTTTCAACTGAGCCTGAGAGGGAGGAGAGGAGAAAAAACCGGACAAACTTCTCAGAGCGTTTGTTCAAGGACACACATACACACTCCTCTGCATCCTGCTTGCAGCAAGAGCAGAGGGAAGCAACTTTGTTTCTTTTTAGCCAGTTTTCAGCTCCTTTTCTCTGGGGGGAGATGGAGAGTTGAACTTTGTTTTCCTGGGACTTTGGGGGTTTTTTTCCCTTCTTCTCTTCTTGACTCTTTCAACATCAGAGCACATTGGGAGAATTTTCTCCCGAGGTGGGGGCCCTGAATGTGGGCCCATGAGCCAGCTGCAAGGAGGAGGAGAGAGACTGCACCTACGGAAGTGTTGGGGTTCCTCCCCCCTGCCATGAGGTCATGGGAGAGGGGACCGTGGGGTAGAGGCATGGCCTGGGCACGGGGTCTCCCTGCTCCCTTCTCACATGTGCCCTAATCCTGTTCAGCACTGCTTATTTTGTGTTGCCCTGTGCGAGGAGGGCCCTGGTTGTGCTGTGATTGCTCAGTTCTTTGGCAGTGCCCCGCCCATGTGGCTGGAGAAGAAAGAGCTCTGAAACTTCTCTCAAGAATCGCTCCCTGTTTCTTTGCACGGGCCTCGCTGTCTATGGATGTTTCAGGAGACCCCACCGAAACACGGAAGGACTCTCAAATTATCCCAGCTTTCTCTGCACAGCGAGAGCTTTTAATATTTAGCATTGTTATCCTTTTCCTGTGTGTTTGTTAAAAAAATAGTTTTTATCTCTTTCACTTTCTTCCCAGGAAAGTTCTTTTTTCCAAAAACCTGGTGGGGGAGGGCTGGGTGTAACCTGCCTTCTATCAGAGGATATTTTCCTCCACATTTGTCCAAACCGGCACAGCCTGTCCTTTCCTGGGTCTCTGTTGCAGATGGAAGCTGCTGGTGCCATTGTCAGCTTGAAGCCCTCTTTTGATGCAAGCAGATGTTGCCAGGTGTGTTCAGCAGCTGTTGCTCAATGCTTATGCCAAGCTATTGTGTTCCTCATGGAACCAAGGAGCCATTGTGACACTGCAGGGGCTGATGGCATCAAGGAGGCAATTGTGACAGTACAGAACCTCCTAGAAACAAGGCTCCATTGTGACACCGTGGGGAATCATGGAATCAAGGAGCCCATTGTGACACGGCTGCATGGAACCAATGGTCCATGGTTACACTGCGGATTCAAGAAGAGCACGGTGACACCACGCAACATCATGGAACCATAGGTCCATTGTGACACAGCGGAGCCTCATGGAAACAAGGGGACCATTGTGGCAAAGCAGGGCCTAATGGAAGCATGGAGAGCATTGTGACACGAAGGAAACTCCTGGAACCAAGATGACCACTGGCACATAATGGAACCTCATGGAAGCAAGCCTCCACAATGACTTTGGAGGGCCTCAGGGACCACAGGACCCATTGTGACACAGCAGGACCTGGTGGAACCAAGGAGCCTTTGTGATACTCCAGATCCACATGGAAGCCAGGGTGCAGAGACACAGCGGGGCCTTGTTGGAACCAAAGACACCTCTGCAAAAAGCAGGCTAGCTCATAGAAGCAAGGAGTCCATTGTTACAACGTAAAAGCTATGGAAGCAAGGGACCATTGTGACACTGCGGGGCCTCATGGAACCAATTGTCCATGATGACAGTGCGGATCAAAGGAGACCATGGTGACACTGCGGAACCTGATGGAACCAAGGAGCCATTGTGACACAGTGGGGCCTCATGGAATCAAGGAGACCATTGTGACCCAGGTGTTGCATGTGAAGGCAAGGAGCCATTGTGACACTTTGGGCTTCTTCCCTTGAGCTCTGCAGCTGGCTGTCCCAGCCCAGCGCACCATGTGTCACCTGCTCTCCTCAGGGCTCTGCCTGCACACAGCCCCAGGAGAAGTTTTCCTGTTTGGAAGGAAAGAATGGAAAAGCCGGAGCAGGTTTCCTAAACAACAAACCCCACTCAGGAGCCACATGCTCAGTACAGGCTGCCTGGAACGATGTCCCCTTGCTACAAGGGTCAGTGTGAGCAGGAATGAATGATCTCTGGGAGCAGAATTCTCGGAGTCTTTCCACTGAATTCTCTGTCCCTGTGTCTTGGGGTGACTTTATCATGTGTATCCCCTATTGCTGCTCTATGCCCAGAAGTGAACTTTGTGCATTTCTGTGCCTTTCAACTGAGCCTGAGAGGGGAGAGAGGAAAAAAAAAAACCGGACAAACTTCTCAGAGCGTTTGTTCAAGGACACACATACACACTCCTCTGCATCCTGCTTGCAGCAAGAGCGGTGGAAACAACCTTGTTTCTTTTTAGCCAGTTTTCAGCTCCTTTTCTCTGGAGGGAGATGGAGAGTTGAACTTTGTTTTCCTGGGACTTCGGGGGTTTTTTTCCCTTCTTCTCTTCTTGACTCTTTCAACATCAGAGCACATTGGGAGAATTTTCTACCCAGGTGGGAGCCCTGAATGTGGGCCCATGAGGCAGCTGCAAGGAGGAGGAGAGAGACTACACCTACGGAAGTGTTGGGGTTCCTCCCCCCTGCCATGAGGTCATGGGAAGAGGGGACCCTGGGGTAGAGGCATGGCCTGGGCACGGGGGTCTCCCTGCTCCCTGCTGACATGTGCCCTAATCCTGTTCAGCACTGCTTATTTTGTGTTGCCCTGTGCCAGGAGGGCCCTGCTTGTGCCGTGATTGCTCAGTTCTTTGGCAGTGCCCCGCCCATGTGGCTGGAGAAGAAAGAGCTCTGAAACTTCTCTCAAGAATCGCTCCCTGTTTCTTTGCACGGGCCTCGCTGTCTATGGATGTTTCAGGAGACCCCACCGAAACACGGAAGGACTCTCAAATTATCCCAGCTTTCTCTGCACAGCGAGAGGTTTTAATATTTAGCATTGTTATCCTTTTCCTGTGTGTTTGTTAAAAAAAGAGGTTTTCTCTCTTTCACTTTCTTCCCAGGAAAATTCTTTTTTCCCAAACCTGGTGGGGGATGGCTGGGTGTAACCTGCCTTCTATCAGAGGATATTTTCCTCCACATTTGTTCAAACCGGCGCAGCCTGTCCTTTCCTGGGTCTCTGTTGCAGATGGAAGCTGCTGGTGCCATTGTCAGCTTGAAGCCCTCTTTTGATGCAAGCAGATGTTGCCAGGTGTGTTCAGCAGCTGTTGCTCAATGCTTATGCCAAGCTATTGTGTTCCTCATGGAACCAAGGAGCCATTGTGACACTGCAGGGGCTGATGGCATCAAGGAGGCAATTGTGACAGTACAGAACCTCCTAGAAACAAGGCTCCATTGTGACACCGTGGGGAATCATGGAATCAAGGAGCCCATTGTGACACGGCTGCATGGAACCAATGGTCCATGGTTACACTGCGGATTCAAGAAGAGCACGGTGACACCACGCAACATCATGGAACCATAGGTCCATTGTGACACAGCGGGGCCTCATGGAAACAAGGGGACCATTGTGGCAAAGCAGGGCCTAATGGAAGCATGGAGAGCATTGTGACACTAAGGAAACTCCTGGAACCAAGATGACCACTGGCACATAATGGAACCTCATGGAAGCAAGCCTCCACAATGACTTTGGAGGGCCTCAGGGACCACAGGACCCATTGTGACACAGCAGGACCTGGTGGAACCAAGGAGCCTTTGTGATACTCCAGATCCACATGGAAGCCAGGGTGCAGAGACACAGCGGGGCCTTGTTGGAACCAAAGACACCTCTGCAAAAAGCAGGCTAGCTCATAGAAGCAAGGAGTCCATTGTTACAACGTAAAAGCTATGGAAGCAAGGGACCATTGTGACACTGCGGGGCCTCATGGAACCAATTGTCCATGATGACAGTGCGGATCAAAGGAGACCATGGTGACACTGCGGAACCTGATGGAACCAAGGAGCCATTGTGACACAGTGGGGCCTCATGGAATCAAGGAGACCATTGTGACCCAGGTGTTGCATGTGAAGGCAAGGAGCCATTGTGACACTTTGGGCTTCTTCCCTTGAGCTCTGCAGCTGGCTGTCCCAGCCCAGCGCACCATGTGTCACCTGCTCTCCTCAGGGCTCTGCCTGCACACAGCCCCAGGAGAAGTTTTCCTGTTTGGAAGGAAAGAATGGAAAAGCCGGAGCAGGTTTCCTAAACAGCAAACCCCACTCAGGAGCCACATGCTCAGTACAGGCTGCCTGGAACGATGTCCCCTTTCTACAAGGGTCAGTGTGAGCAGGAATGAATGATCTCTGGGAGCAGAATTCTCGGAGTCTTTCCACTGAATTCTCTGTCCCTGTGTCTTGGGGTGACTTTATCATGTGTATCCCCTATTGCTGCTCTATGCCCAGAAGTGAACTTTGTGCATTTCTGTGCCTTTCAACTGAGCCTGAGAGGGGAGAGAGGAAAAAAAAAAAACGGACAAACTTCTCAGAGCGTTTGTTCAAGGACACACATACACACTCCTCTGCATCCTGCTTGCAGCAAGAGCGGTGGAAACAACCTTGTTTCTTTTTAGCCAGTTTTCAGCTCCTTTTCTCTGGAGGGAGATGGAGAGTTGAACTTTGTTTTCCTGGGACTTCGGGGGTTTTTTTCCCTTCTTCTCTTCTTGACTCTTTCAACATCAGAGCACATTGGGAGAATTTTCTACCCAGGTGGGAGCCCTGAATGTGGGCCCATGAGGCAGCTGCAAGGAGGAGGAGAGAGACTACACCTACGGAAGTGTTGGGGTTCCTCCCCCCTGCCATGAGGTCATGGGAAGAGGGGACCCTGGGGTAGAGGCATGGCCTGGGCACGGGGGGTCTCCCTGCTCCCTGCTCACATGTGCCCTAATCCTGTTCAGCACTGCTTATTTTGTGTTGCCTTGTGCGAGGAGGGCCCTGCTTGTGCCGTGATTGCTCAGTTCTTTGGCAGTGCCCCGCCCATGTGGCTGGAGAAGAAAGAGCTCTGAAACTTCTCTCAAGAATCGCTCCCTGTTTCTTTGCACGGGCCTCGCTGTCTATGGATGTTTCAGGAGACCCCACCGAAACACGGAAGGACTCTCAAATTATCCCAGCTTTCTCTGCACAGCGAGAGGTTTTAATATTTAGCATTGTTATCCTTTTCCTGTGTGTTTGTTAAAAAAAGAGGTTTTCTCTCTTTCACTTTCTTCCCAGGAAAATTCTTTTTTCCCAAACCTGGTGGGGGATGGCTGGGTGTAACCTGCCTTCTATCAGAGGATATTTTCCTCCACATTTGTTCAAACCGGCGCAGCCTGTCCTTTCCTGGGTCTCTGTTGCAGATGGAAGCTGCTGGTGCCATTGTCAGCTTGAAGCCCTCTTTTGATGCAAGCAGATGTTGCCAGGTGTGTTCAGCAGCTGTTGCTCAATGCTTATGCCAAGCTATTGTGTTCCTCATGGAACCAAGGAGCCATTGTGACACTGCAGGGGCTGATGGCATCAAGGAGACAATTGTGACAGTACAGAACCTCCTAGAAACAAGGCTCCATTGTGACACCGTGGGGAATCATGGAATCAAGGAGCCCATTGTGACACGGCCAGGCCGCATGGAACCAATGGTCCATGGTTAAACTGCGGATTCAAGAAGAGCACGGTGACACCACGCAACATCATGGAACCATAGGTCCATTGTGACACAGCGGGGCCTCATGGAAACAAGGGGACCATTGTGGCAAAGCAGGGCCTAATGGAAGCATGGAGAGCATTGTGACACTAAGGAAACTCCTGGAACCAAGATGACCACTGGCACATAATGGAACCTCATGGAAGCAAGCCTCCACAATGACTTTGGAGGGCCTCAGGGACCACAGGACCCATTGTGACACAGCAGGACCTGGTGGAACCAAGGAGCCTTTGTGATACTCCACATCCACATGGAAACCAGGGTGCACTGAGACACAGCGGGGCCTTGTTGGAACCAAAGACACCTCTGCAAAAAGCAGGCTAGCTCATAGAAGCAAGGAGTCCATTGTTACAACGTAAAAGCTATGGAAGCAAGGGACCATTGTGACACTGCGGGGCCTCATGGAACCAATTGTCCATGATGACAGTGCGGATCAAAGGAGACCATGGTGACACTGCGGAACCTGATGGAACCAAGGAGCCATTTTGACACAGTGGGGCCTCATGGAATCAAGGAGACCATTGTGACCCAGGTGTTGCATGTGAAGGCAAGGAGCCATTGTGACACTTTGGGCTTCTTCCCTTGAGCTCTGCAGCTGGCTGTCCCAGCCCAGCGCACCATGTGCCACCTGCTCTCCTCAGGGCTCTGCCTGCACACAGCCCCAGGAGAAGTTTTCCTGTTTGCAAGGAAAGAATGGAAAAGCCGGAGCAGGTTTCCTAAACAACAAACCCCACTCAGGAGCCACATGCTCAGTACAGGCTGCCTGGAACGATGTCCCCTTTCTACAAGGGTCAGTGTGAGCAGGAATGAATGATCTCTGGGAGCAGAATTCTCGGAGTCTTTCCACTGAATTCTCTGTCCCTGTGTCTTGGGGTGACTTTATCATGTGTATCCCCTATTGCTGCTCTATGCCCAGAAGTGAACTTTGTGCATTTCTGTGCCTTTCAACTGAGCCTGAGAGGGGGGAGAGGAAAAAAACCGGACAAACTTCTCAGAGCGTTTTTTCGAGGACACACATACACACTCCTCTGCATCCTGCTTGCAGCAAGAGCAGAGGAAGCAACTTGGTTTCTTTTTTGCCAGTTTTCAGCTCCTTTTCTCTGGGGGGAGATGGAGAGTTGAACTTTGTTTTCCTGGGACTTCGGGGGGTTTTTTTCCCTTCTTCTCTTCTTGACTCTTTCAACATCAGAGCACATTGGGAGAATTTTCTCCCGAGGTGGGGGCCCTGAATGTGGGCCCATGAGCCAGCTGCAAGGAGGAGGAGAGAGACTACACCTACGGAAGTGTTGGGGTTCCTCCCCCCTGCCATGAGGTCATGGGAGAGGGGACCCTGGGGTAGAGGCATGGCCTGGGCACGGGGGTCTCCCTGCTCCCTGCTGACATGTGCCCTAATCCTGTTCAGCACTGCTTATTTTGTGTTGCCCTGTGCGAGGAGGGCCCTGGTTGTGCTGTGATTGCTCAGTTCTTTGGCAGTGCCCCGCCCATGTGGCTGGAGAAGAAAGAGCTCTGAAACTTCTCTCAAGAATCGCTCCCTATTTCTTTGCACGGGCCTCGCTATCTATGGATGTTTCAGGAGACCCCACCGAAACACAGAAGGACTCTAAAATTATCCCAGCTTTCTCTGCACAGCGAGAGCTTTTAATATTTAGCATTGCTATCCTTTTCCTGTGTGTTTGTTAAAAAAATAGTTTTTATCTCTTTCACTTTCTTCCCAGGAAAGTTCTTTTTTCCAAAAACCTGGTGGGGGAGGGCTGGGTGTAACCTTCCTTCTATCAGAGGATATTTTCCTCCACATTTGTCCAAACCGGCACAGCCTGTCCTTTCCTGGGTCTCTGTTGCAGATGGAAGCTGCTGGTGCCATTGTCAGCTTGAAGCCCTCTTTTGATGCAAGCAGATGTTGCCAGGTGTGTTCAGCAGCTGTTGCTCAATGCTTATGCCAAGCTATTGTGTTCCTCATGGAACCAAGGAGCCATTGTGACACTGCAGGGGCTGATGGCATCAAGGAGACAATTGTGACAGTACAGAACCTCCTAGAAACAAGGCTCCATTGTGCCACCGTGGGGAATCATGGAATCAAGGAGCCCATTGTGACACAGCCAGGCCGCATGGAACCAATGGTCCATGGTTACACTGCGGATTCAAGAAGAGCACGGTGACACCACGCAACATCATGGAACCATAGGTCCATTGTGACACAGCGGGGCCTCATGGAAACAAGGGGACCATTGTGGCAAAGCAGGGCCTAATGGAAGCATGGAGAGCATTGTGACACTAAGGAAACTCCTGGAACCAAGATGACCACTGGCACATAATGGAACCTCATGGAAGCAAGCCTCCACGATGGTTTTGGAGGGCCTCAGGGACCACAGGACCCATTGTGACACAGCAGGACCTGGTGGAACCAAGGAGCCTTTGTGATACTCCAGATCCGCATGGAAGCCAGGGTGCACTGAGACACAGCGGGGCCTTGTTGGAACCAAAGACACCTCTGCAAAAAGCAGGCTAGCTCATAGAAGCAAGGAGTCCATTGTTACAACGTAAAAGCTATGGAAGCAAGGGACCATTGTGACACTGCGGGGCCTCATGGAACCAATTGTCCATGATGACAGTGCGGATCAAAGGAGACCATGGTGACACTGTGGAACCTGATGGAACCAAGGAGCCATTGTGACACAGTGGGGCCTCATGGAATCAAGGAGACCATTGTGACCCAGGTGTTGCATGTGAAGGCAAGGAGCCATTGTGACACTTTGGGCTTCTTCCCTTGAGCTCTGCAGCTGGCTGTCCCAGCCCAGCGCACCATGTGCCACCTGCTCTCCTCAGGGCTCTGCCTGCACACAGCCCCAGGAGAAGTTTTCCTGTTTGGAAGGAAAGAATGGAAAAGCCGGAGCAGGTTTCCTAAACAACAAACCCCACTCAGGAGCCACATGCTCAGTACAGGCTGCCTGGAACGATGTCCCCTTTCTACAAGGGTCAGTGTGAGCAGGAATGATCTCTGGGAGCAGAATTCTCGGAGTCTTTCCACTGAATTCTCTGTCCCTGTGTCTTGGGGTGACTTTATCATGTGTATCCCCTATTGCTGCTCTATGCCCAGAAGTGAACTTTGTGCATTTCTGTGCCTTTCAACTGAGCCTGAGAGGGGAGAGAGGAAAAAAAAAAAACGGACAAACTTCTCAGAGCGTTTGTTCAAGGACACACATACACACTCCTCTGCATCCTGCTTGCAGCAAGAGCGGTGGAAACAACCTTGTTTCTTTTTAGCCAGTTTTCAGCTCCTTTTCTCTGGAGGGAGATGGAGAGTTGAACTTTGTTTTCCTGGGACTTCGGGGGTTTTTTTCCCTTCTTCTCTTCTTGACTCTTTCAACATCAGAGCACATTGGGAGAATTTTCTACCCAGGTGGGAGCCCTGAATGTGGGCCCATGAGGCAGCTGCAAGGAGGAGGAGAGAGACTACACCTACGGAAGTGTTGGGGTTCCTCCCCCCTGCCATGAGGTCATGGGAGAGGGGACCCTGGGGTAGAGGCATGGCCTGGGCACGGGGGTCTCCCTGCTCCCTGCTCACATGTGCCCTAATCCTGTTCAGCACTGCTTATTTTGTGTTGCCTTGTGCGAGGAGGGCCCTGCTTGTGCCGTGATTGCTCAGTTCTTTGGCAGTGCCCCGCCCATGTGGCTGGAGAAGAAAGAGCTCTGAAACTTCTCTCAAGAATCGCTCCCTGTTTCTTTGCACGGGCCTCGCTGTCTATGGATGTTTCAGGAGACCCCACCGAAACACGGAAGGACTCTCAAATTATCCCAGCTTTCTCTGCACAGCGAGAGGTTTTAATATTTAGCATTGTTATCCTTTTCCTGTGTGTTTGTTAAAAAAAGAGGTTTTCTCTCTTTCACTTTCTTCCCAGGAAAATTCTTTTTTCCCAAACCTGGTGGGGGATGGCTGGGTGTAACCTGCCTTCTATCAGAGGATATTTTCCTCCACATTTGTCCAAACTGGCACAGCCTGTCCTTTCCTGGGTGTCTGTTGCAGATGGAAGCTGCTGGTGCCCTTGTCAGCTTGAAGCCCTCTTTTGATGCAAGCAGATGTTGCCAGGTGTGTTCAGCAGCTGTTGCTCAATGCTTATGCCAAGCTATTGTGTTCCTCATGGAACCAAGGAGCCATTGTGACACTGCAGGGGCTGATGGCATCAAGGAGACAATTGTCACAGTACAGAACCTCCTAGAAACAAGGCTCCATTGTGACACCGTGGGGAATCATGGAATCAAGGAGCCCATTGTGACACTGCCAGGCCGCATGGAACCAATGGTCCATGGTTACACTGCGGATTCAAGAAGAGCACGGTGACACCACGCAACATCATGGAACCGTACGTCCATTGTGACACAGCAGGGCCTCATGGAAACAAGGGGACCATTGTGGCAAAGCAGGGCCTAAAGGAAGCATGGAGAGCATTGTGACACTAAGGAAACTCCTGGAACCAAGATGACCACTGGCACATAATGGAACCTCATGGAAGCAAGCCTTCACGATGACTTTGGAGGGCCTCAGGGACCACAGGACCCATTGTGACACAGCAGGACCTGGTGGAACCAAGGAGCCTTTGTGATACTCCACATCCACATGGAAGCCAGGGTGCACTGAGACACAGCGGGGCCTTGTTGGAACCAAAGACACCTCTGCAAAAAGCAGGCTAGCTCATAGAAGCAAGGAGTCCATTGTTACAACATCAAACCTATGGAAGCAAGGGACCATTGTGACACTGCGGGGCCTCATGGAACCAATTGTCCATGATGACAGTGCGGATCAAAGGAGACCATGGTGACACTGCGGAACCTGATGGAACCAAGGAGCCATTGTGACACAGTGGGGCCTCATGGAATCAAGGAGACCATTGTGACCCAGGTGTTGCATGTGAAGGCAAGGAGCCATTGTGACACTTTGGGCTTCTTCCCTTGAGCTCTGCAGCTGGCTGTCCCAGCCCAGCGCACCATGTGCCACCTGCTCTCCTCAGGGCTCTGCCTGCACACAGCCCCAGGAGAAGTTTTCCTGTTTGGAAGGAAAGAATGGAAAAGCCGGAGCAGGTTTCCTAAACAACAAACCCCACTCAGGAGCCACATGCTCAGTACAGGCTGCCTGGAACGATGTCCCCTTTCTACAAGGGTCAGTGTGAGCAGGAATGAATGATCTCTGGGAGCAGAATTCTCGGAGTCTTTCCACTGAATTCTCTGTCCCTGTGTCTTGGGGTGACTTTATCGTGTGTATCCCCTATTGCTGCTCTATGCCCAGAAGTGAACTTTGTGCATTTCTGTGCCTTTCAACTGAGCCTGAGAGGGGGGAGAGGAAAAAAAACCGGACAAACTTCTCAGAGCGTTTGTTCAAGGACACACATACACACTCCTCTGCATCCTGCTTGCAGCAAGAGCAGAGGGAAGCAACTTTGTTTCTTTTTAGCCAGTTTTCAGCTCCTTTTCTCTGGGGGGAGATGGAGAGTTGAACTTTGTTTTCCTGGGACTTTGGGGGTTTTTTTCCCTTCTTCTCTTCTTGACTCTTTCAACATCAGAGCACATTGGGAGAATTTTCTCCCGAGGTGGGGGCCCTGAATGTGGGCCCATGAGCCAGCTGCAAGGAGGAGGAGAGAGACTGCACCTACGGAAGTGTTGGGGTTCCTCCCCCCTGCCATGAGGTCATGGGAGAGGGGACCCTGGGGTAGAGGCATGGCCTGGGCACGGGGTCTCCCTGCTCCCTGCTGACATGTGCCCTAATCCTGTTCAGCACTGCTTATTTTGTGTTGCCCTGTGCGAGGAGGGCCCTGGTTGTGCTGTGATTGCTCAGTTCTTTGGCAGTGCCCCGCCCATGTGGCTGGAGAAGAAAGAGCTCTGAAACTTCTCTCAAGAATCGCTCCCTGTTTCTTTGCACGGGCCTCGCTGTCTATGGATGTTTCAGGAGACCCCACCGAAACACGGAAGGACTCTCAAATTATCCCAGCTTTCTCTGCACAGCGAGAGCTTTTAATATTTAGCATTGTTATCCTTTTCCTGTGTGTTTGTTAAAAAAATAGTTTTTATCTCTTTCACTTTCTTCCCAGGAAAGTTCTTTTTTCCAAAAACCTGGTGGGGGAGGGCTGGGTGTAACCTGCCTTCTATCAGAGGATATTTTCCTCCACATTTGTCCAAACCGGCACAGCCTGTCCTTTCCTGGGTGTCTGTTGCAGATGGAAGCTGCTGGTGCCATTGTCAGCTTGAAGCCCTCTTTTGATGCAAGCAGATGTTGCCAGGTGTGTTCAGCAGCTGTTGCTCAATGCTTATGCCAAGCTATTGTGTTCCTCATGGAACCAAGGAGCCATTGTGACACTGCAGGGGCTGATGGCATCAAGGAGGCAATTGTGACAGTACAGAACCTCCTAGAAACAAGGCTCCATTGTGACACCGTGGGGAATCATGGAATCAAGGAGCCCATTGTGACACGGCTGCATGGAACCAATGGTCCATGGTTACACTGCGGATTCAAGAAGAGCACGGTGACACCACGCAACATCATGGAACCATAGGTCCATTGTGACACAGCGGGGCCTCATGGAAACAAGGGGACCATTGTGGCAAAGCAGGGCCTAATGGAAGCATGGAGAGCATTGTGACACTAAGGAAACTCCTGGAACCAAGATGACCACTGGCACATAATGGAACCTCATGGAAGCAAGCCTCCACAATGACTTTGGAGGGCCTCAGGGACCACAGGACCCATTGTGACACAGCAGGACCTGGTGGAACCAAGGAGCCTTTGTGATACTCCACATCCACATGGAAGCCAGGGTGCACTGAGACACAGTGGGGCCTTGTTGGAACCAAAGACACCTCTGCAAAAAGCAGGCTAGCTCATAGAAGCAAGGAGTCCATTGTTACAACGTAAAAGCTATGGAAGCAAGGGACCATTGTGACACTGCGGGGCCTCATGGAACCAATTGTCCATGATGACAGTGCGGATCAAAGGAGACCATGGTGACACTGCGGAACCTGATGGAACCAAGGAGCCATTGTGACACAGTGGGGCCTCATGGAATCAAGGAGACCATTGTGACCCAGGTGTTGCATGTGAAGGCAAGGAGCCATTGTGACACTTTGGGCTTCTTCCCTTGAGCTCTGCAGCTGGCTGTCCCAGCCCAGCGCACCATGTGCCACCTGCTCTCCTCAGGGCTCTGCCTGCACACAGCCCCAGGAGAAGTTTTCCTGTTTGGAAGGAAAGAATGGAAAAGCCGGAGCAGGTTTCCTAAACAACAAACCCCACTCAGGAGCCACATGCTCAGTACAGGCTGCCTGGAACGATGTCCCCTTTCTACAAGGGTCAGTGTGAGCAGGAATGATCTCTGGGAGCAGAATTCTCGGAGTCTTTCCACTGAATTCTCTGTCCCTGTGTCTTGGGGTGACTTTATCATGTGTATCCCCTATTGCTGCTCTATGCCCAGAAGTGAACTTTGTGCATTTCTGTGCCTTTCAACTGAGCCTGAGAGGGGAGAGAGGAAAAAAAAAAAACGGACAAACTTCTCAGAGCGTTTGTTCAAGGACACACATACACACTCCTCTGCATCCTGCTTGCAGCAAGAGCGGTGGAAACAACCTTGTTTCTTTTTAGCCAGTTTTCAGCTCCTTTTCTCTGGAGGGAGATGGAGAGTTGAACTTTGTTTTCCTGGGACTTCGGGGGTTTTTTTCCCTTCTTCTCTTCTTGACTCTTTCAACATCAGAGCACATTGGGAGAATTTTCTACCCAGGTGGGAGCCCTGAATGTGGGCCCATGAGGCAGCTGCAAGGAGGAGGAGAGAGACTACACCTACGGAAGTGTTGGGGTTCCTCCCCCCTGCCATGAGGTCATGGGAAGAGGGGACCCTGGGGTAGAGGCATGGCCTGGGCACGGGGGGTCTCCCTGCTCCCTGCTCACATGTGCCCTAATCCTGTTCAGCACTGCTTATTTTGTGTTGCCCTGTGCGAGGAGGGCCCTGGTTGTGCTGTGATTGCTCAGTTCTTTGGCAGTGCCCCGCCCATGTGGCTGGAGAAGAAAGAGCTCTGAAACTTCTCTCAAGAATCGCTCCCTGTTTCTTTGCACGGGCCTCGCTGTCTATGGATGTTTCAGGAGACCCCACCGAAACACGGAAGGACTCTCAAATTATCCCAGCTTTCTCTGCACAGCGAGAGGTTTTAATATTTAGCATTGTTATCCTTTTCCTGTGTGTTTGTTAAAAAAAGAGGTTTTCTCTCTTTCACTTTCTTCCCAGGAAAATTCTTTTTTCCCAAACCTGGTGGGGGATGGCTGGGTGTAACCTGCCTTCTATCAGAGGATATTTTCCTCCAAATTTGTCCAAACTGGCACAGCCTGTCCTTTCCTGGGTGTCTGTTGCAGATGGAAGCTGCTGGTGCCATTGTCAGCTTGAAGCCCTCTTTTGATGCAAGCAGATGTTGCCAGGTGTGTTCAGCAGCTGTTGCTCAATGCTTATGCCAAGCTATTGTGTTCCTCATGGAACCAAGGAGCCATTGTGACACTGCAGGGGCTGATGGCATCAAGGAGACAATTGTCACAGTACAGAACCTCCTAGAAACAAGGCTCCATTGTGACACCGTGGGGAATCATGGAATCAAGGAGCCCATTGTGACACTGCCAGGCCGCATGGAACCAATGGTCCATGGTTACACTGCGGATTCAAGAAGAGCACGGTGACACCACGCAACATCATGGAACCGTACGTCCATTGTGACACAGCGGGGCCTCATGGAAACAAGGGGACCATTGTGGCAAAGCAGGGCCTAAAGGAAGCATGGAGAGCATTGTGACACTAAGGAAACTCCTGGAACCAAGATGACCACTGGCACATAATGGAACCTCATGGAAGCAAGCCTTCACGATGACTTTGGAGGGCCTCAGGGACCACAGGACCCATTGTGACACAGCAGGACCTGGTGGAACCAAGGAGCCTTTGTGATACTCCACATCCACATGGAAGCCAGGGTGCACTGAGACACAGCGGGGCCTTGTTGGAACCAAAGACACCTCTGCAAAAAGCAGGCTAGCTCATAGAAGCAAGGAGTCCATTGTTACAACATCAAACCTATGGAAGCAAGGGACCATTGTGACACTGCGGGGCCTCATGGAACTAATTGTCCATTATGACAATGCGGATCAAAGGAGACCATGGTGACACTGCGGAACCTGATGGAACCAAGGAGCCAGTGTGACACAGTGGGGCCTCATGGAATCAAGGAGACCATTGTGACCCAGGTGTTGCATGTGAAGGCAAGGAGCCATTGTGACACTTTGGGCTTCTTCCCTTGAGCTCTGCAGCTGGCTGTCCCAGCCCAGCGCACCATGTGCCACCTGCTCTCCTCAGGGCTCTGCCTGCACACAGCCCCAGGAGAAGTTTTCCTGTTTGGAAGGAAAGAATGGAAAAGCCGGAGCAGGTTTCCTAAACAACAAACCCCACTCAGGAGCCACATGCTCAGTACAGGCTGCCTGGAACGATGTCCCCTTTCTACAAGGGTCAGTGTGAGCAGGAATGAATGATCTCTGGGAGCAGAATTCTCGGAGTCTTTCCACTGAATTCTCTGTCCCTGTGTCTTGGGGTGACTTTATCATGTGTATCCCCTATTGCTGCTCTATGCCCAGAAGTGAACTTTGTGCATTTCTGTGCCTTTCAACTGAGCCTGAGAGGGAGGAGAGGAGAAAAAACCGGACAAACTTCTCAGAGCGTTTGTTCAAGGACACACATACACACTCCTCTGCATCCTGCTTGCAGCAAGAGCGGTGGAAACAACCTTGTTTCTTTTTAGCCAGTTTTCAGCTCCTTTTCTCTGGAGGGAGATGGAGAGTTGAACTTTGTTTTCCTGGGACTTCGGGGGTTTTTTTCCCTTCTTCTCTTCTTGACTCTTTCAACATCAGAGCACATTGGGAGAATTTTCTACCCAGGTGGGAGCCCTGAATGTGGGCCCATGAGGCAGCTGCAAGGAGGAGGAGAGAGACTACACCTACGGAAGTGTTGGGGTTCCTCCCCCCTGCCATGAGGTCATGGGAAGAGGGGACCCTGGGGTAGAGGCATGGCCTGGGCACGGGGGGTCTCCCTGCTCCCTGCTCACATGTGCCCTAATCCTGTTCAGCACTGCTTATTTTGTGTTGCCTTGTGCGAGGAGGGCCCTGGTTGTGCTGTGATTGCTCAGTTCTTTGGCAGTGCCCCGCCCATGTGGCTGGAGAAGAAAGAGCTCTGAAACTTCTCTCAAGAATCGCTCCCTGTTTCTTTGCACGGGCCTCGCTGTCTATGGATGTTTCAGGAGACCCCACCGAAACACGGAAGGACTCTCAAATTATCCCAGCTTTCTCTGCACAGCGAGAGGTTTTAATATTTAGCATTGTTATCCTTTTCCTGTGTGTTTGTTAAAAAAAGAGGTTTTCTCTCTTTCACTTTCTTCCCAGGAAAATTCTTTTTTCCCAAACCTGGTGGGGGATGGCTGGGTGTAACCTGCCTTCTATCAGAGGATATTTTCCTCCACATTTGTCCAAACTGGCACAGCCTGTCCTTTCCTGGGTGTCTGTTGCAGATGGAAGCTGCTGGTGCCATTGTCAGCTTGAAGCCCTCTTTTGATGCAAGCAGATGTTGCCAGGTGTGTTCAGCAGCTGTTGCTCAATGCTTATGCCAAGCTATTGTGTTCCTCATGGAACCAAGGAGCCATTGTGACACTGCAGGGGCTGATGGCATCAAGGAGACAATTGTCACAGTACAGAACCTCCTAGAAACAAGGCTCCATTGTGACACCGTGGGGAATCATGGAATCAAGGAGCCCATTGTGACACTGCCAGGCCGCATGGAACCAATGGTCCATGGTTACACTGCGGATTCAAGAAGAGCACGGTGACACCACGCAACATCATGGAACCGTACGTCCATTGTGACACAGCAGGGCCTCATGGAAACAAGGGGACCATTGTGGCAAAGCAGGGCCTAAAGGAAGCATGGAGAGCATTGTGACACTAAGGAAACTCCTGGAACCAAGATGACCACTGGCACATAATGGAACCTCATGGAAGCAAGCCTTCACGATGACTTTGGAGGGCCTCAGGGACCACAGGACCCATTGTGACACAGCAGGACCTGGTGGAACCAAGGAGCCTTTGTGATACTCCACATCCACATGGAAGCCAGGGTGCACTGAGACACAGCGGGGCCTTGTTGGAACCAAAGACACCTCTGCAAAAAGCAGGCTAGCTCATAGAAGCAAGGAGTCCATTGTTACAACATCAAACCTATGGAAGCAAGGGACCATTGTGACACTGCGGGGCCTCATGGAACCAATTGTCCATGATGACAGTGCGGATCAAAGGAGACCATGGTGACACTGCGGAACCTGATGGAACCAAGGAGCCATTGTGACACAGTGGGGCCTCATGGAATCAAGGAGACCATTGTGACCCAGGTGTTGCATGTGAAGGCAAGGAGCCATTGTGACACTTTGGGCTTCTTCCCTTGAGCTCTGCAGCTGGCTGTCCCAGCCCAGCGCACCATGTGCCACCTGCTCTCCTCAGGGCTCTGCCTGCACACAGCCCCAGGAGAAGTTTTCCTGTTTGCAAGGAAAGAATGGAAAAGCCGGAGCAGGTTTCCTAAACAACAAACCCCACTCAGGAGCCACATGCTCAGTACAGGCTGCCTGGAACGATGTCCCCTTTCTACAAGGGTCAGTGTGAGCAGGAATGAATGATCTCTGGGAGCAGAATTCTCGGAGTCTTTCCACTGAATTCTCTGTCCCTGTGTCTTGGGGTGACTTTATCGTGTGTATCCCCTATTGCTGCTCTATGCCCAGAAGTGAACTTTGTGCATTTCTGTGCCTTTCAACTGAGCCTGAGAGGGGGGAGAGGAAAAAAAACCGGACAAACTTCTCAGAGCGTTTGTTCAAGGACACACATACACACTCCTCTGCATCCTGCTTGCAGCAAGAGCAGAGGGAAGCAACTTTGTTTCTTTTTAGCCAGTTTTCAGCTCCTTTTCTCTGGGGGGAGATGGAGAGTTGAACTTTGTTTTCCTGGGACTTTGGGGGTTTTTTTCCCTTCTTCTCTTCTTGACTCTTTCAACATCAGAGCACATTGGGAGAATTTTCTCCCGAGGTGGGGGCCCTGAATGTGGGCCCATGAGCCAGCTGCAAGGAGGAGGAGAGAGACTGCACCTACGGAAGTGTTGGGGTTCCTCCCCCCTGCCATGAGGTCATGGGAGAGGGGACCCTGGGGTAGAGGCATGGCCTGGGCACGGGGTCTCCCTGCTCCCTGCTGACATGTGCCCTAATCCTGTTCAGCACTGCTTATTTTGTGTTGCCCTGTGCGAGGAGGGCCCTGGTTGTGCTGTGATTGCTCAGTTCTTTGGCAGTGCCCCGCCCATGTGGCTGGAGAAGAAAGAGCTCTGAAACTTCTCTCAAGAATCGCTCCCTGTTTCTTTGCACGGGCCTCGCTGTCTATGGATGTTTCAGGAGACCCCACCGAAACACGGAAGGACTCTCAAATTATCCCAGCTTTCTCTGCACAGCGAGAGCTTTTAATATTTAGCATTGTTATCCTTTTCCTGTGTGTTTGTTAAAAAAATAGTTTTTATCTCTTTCACTTTCTTCCCAGGAAAGTTCTTTTTTCCAAAAACCTGGTGGGGGAGGGCTGGGTGTAACCTGCCTTCTATCAGAGGATATTTTCCTCCACATTTGTCCAAACCGGCACAGCCTGTCCTTTCCTGGGTCTCTGTTGCAGATGGAAGCTGCTGGTGCCATTGTCAGCTTGAAGCCCTCTTTTGATGCAAGCAGATGTTGCCAGGTGTGTTCAGCAGCTGTTGCTCAATGCTTATGCCAAGCTATTGTGTTCCTCATGGAACCAAGGAGCCATTGTGACACTGCAGGGGCTGATGGCATCAAGGAGGCAATTGTGACAGTACAGAACCTCCTAGAAACAAGGCTCCATTGTGACACCGTGGGGAATCATGGAATCAAGGAGCCCATTGTGACACGGCTGCATGGAACCAATGGTCCATGGTTACACTGCGGATTCAAGAAGAGCACGGTGACACCACGCAACATCATGGAACCATAGGTCCATTGTGACACAGCGGGGCCTCATGGAAACAAGGGGACCATTGTGGCAAAGCAGGGCCTAATGGAAGCATGGAGAGCATTGTGACACTAAGGAAACTCCTGGAACCAAGATGACCACTGGCACATAATGGAACCTCATGGAAGCAAGCCTCCACAATGACTTTGGAGGGCCTCAGGGACCACAGGACCCATTGTGACACAGCAGGACCTGGTGGAACCAAGGAGCCTTTGTGATACTCCAGATCCACATGGAAGCCAGGGTGCACTGAGACACAGTGGGGCCTTGTTGGAACCAAAGACACCTCTGCAAAAAGCAGGCTAGCTCATAGAAGCAAGGAGTCCATTGTTACAACGTAAAAGCTATGGAAGCAAGGGACCATTGTGACACTGCGGGGCCTCATGGAACCAATTGTCCATGATGACAGTGCGGATCAAAGGAGACCATGGTGACACTGCGGAACCTGATGGAACCAAGGAGCCATTGTGACACAGTGGGGCCTCATGGAATCAAGGAGACCATTGTGACCCAGGTGTTGCATGTGAAGGCAAGGAGCCATTGTGACACTTTGGGCTTCTTCCCTTGAGCTCTGCAGCTGGCTGTCCCAGCCCAGCGCACCATGTGCCACCTGCTCTCCTCAGGGCTCTGCCTGCACACAGCCCCAGGAGAAGTTTTCCTGTTTGGAAGGAAAGAATGGAAAAGCCGGAGCAGGTTTCCTAAACAACAAACCCCACTCAGGAGCCACATGCTCAGTACAGGCTGCCTGGAACGATGTCCCCTTTCTACAAGGGTCAGTGTGAGCAGGAATGATCTCTGGGAGCAGAATTCTCGGAGTCTTTCCACTGAATTCTCTGTCCCTGTGTCTTGGGGTGACTTTATCATGTGTATCCCCTATTGCTGCTCTATGCCCAGAAGTGAACTTTGTGCATTTCTGTGCCTTTCAACTGAGCCTGAGAGGGGAGAGAGGAAAAAAAAAAAAACGGACAAACTTCTCAGAGCGTTTGTTCAAGGACACACATACACACTCCTCTGCATCCTGCTTGCAGCAAGAGCGGTGGAAACAACCTTGTTTCTTTTTAGCCAGTTTTCAGCTCCTTTTCTCTGGAGGGAGATGGAGAGTTGAACTTTGTTTTCCTGGGACTTCGGGGGTTTTTTTCCCTTCTTCTCTTCTTGACTCTTTCAACATCAGAGCACATTGGGAGAATTTTCTACCCAGGTGGGAGCCCTGAATGTGGGCCCATGAGGCAGCTGCAAGGAGGAGGAGAGAGACTACACCTACGGAAGTGTTGGGGTTCCTCCCCCCTGCCATGAGGTCATGGGAAGAGGGGACCCTGGGGTAGAGGCATGGCCTGGGCATGGGGGGTCTCCCTGCTCCCTGCTCACATGTGCCCTAATCCTGTTCAGCACTGCTTATTTTGTGTTGCCCTGTGCGAGGAGGGCCCTGGTTGTGCTGTGATTGCTCAGTTCTTTGGCAGTGCCCCGCCCATGTGGCTGGAGAAGAAAGAGCTCTGAAACTTCTCTCAAGAATCGCTCCCTGTTTCTTTGCACGGGCCTCGCTGTCTATGGATGTTTCAGGAGACCCCACCGAAACACGGAAGGACTCTCAAATTATCCCAGCTTTCTCTGCACAGCGAGAGGTTTTAATATTTAGCATTCTTATCCTTTTCCTGTGTGTTTGTTAAAAAAAGAGGTTTTCTCTCTTTCACTTTCTTCCCAGGAAAATTCTTTTTTCCCAAACCTGGTGGGGGATGGCTGGGTGTAACCTGCCTTCTATCAGAGGATATTTTCCTCCAAATTTGTCCAAACTGGCACAGCCTGTCCTTTCCTGGGTGTCTGTTGCAGATGGAAGCTGCTGGTGCCATTGTCAGCTTGAAGCCCTCTTTTGATGCAAGCAGATGTTGCCAGGTGTGTTCAGCAGCTGTTGCTCAATGCTTATGCCAAGCTATTGTGTTCCTCATGGAACCAAGGAGCCATTGTGACACTGCAGGGGCTGATGGCATCAAGGAGACAATTGTCACAGTACAGAACCTCCTAGAAACAAGGCTCCATTGTGACACCGTGGGGAATCATGGAATCAAGGAGCCCATTGTGACACTGCCAGGCCGCATGGAACCAATGGTCCATGGTTACACTGCGGATTCAAGAAGAGCACGGTGACACCACGCAACATCATGGAACCGTACGTCCATTGTGACACAGCGGGGCCTCATGGAAACAAGGGGACCATTGTGGCAAAGCAGGGCCTAAAGGAAGCATGGAGAGCATTGTGACACTAAGGAAACTCCTGGAACCAAGATGACCACTGGCACATAATGGAACCTCATGGAAGCAAGCCTTCACGATGACTTTGGAGGGCCTCAGGGACCACAGGACCCATTGTGACACAGCAGGACCTGGTGGAACCAAGGAGCCTTTGTGATACTCCAGATCCACATGGAAGCCAGGGTGCACTGAGACACAGCGGGGCCTTGTTGGAACCAAAGACACCTCTGCAAAAAGCAGGCTAGCTCATAGAAGCAAGGAGTCCATTGTTACAACATCAAACCTATGGAAGCAAGGGACCATTGTGACGCTGCGGGGCCTCATGGAACTAATTGTCCATTATGACAATGCGGATCAAAGGAGACCATGGTGACACTGCGGAACCTGATGGAACCAAGGAGCCAGTGTGACACAGTGGGGCCTCATGGAATCAAGGAGACCATTGTGACCCAGGTGTTGCATGTGAAGGCAAGGAGCCATTGTGACACTTTGGGCTTCTTCCCTTGAGCTCTGCAGCTGGCTGTCCCAGCCCAGCGCACCATGTGCCACCTGCTCTCCTCAGGGCTCTGCCTGCACACAGCCCCAGGAGAAGTTTTCCTGTTTGGAAGGAAAGAATGGAAAAGCCGGAGCAGGTTTCCTAAACAACAAACCCCACTCAGGAGCCACATGCTCAGTACAGGCTGCCTGGAACGATGTCCCCTTTCTACAAGGGTCAGTGTGAGCAGGAATGAATGATCTCTGGGAGCAGAATTCTCGGAGTCTTTCCACTGAATTCTCTGTCCCTGTGTCTTGGGGTGACTTTATCATGTGTATCCCCTATTGCTGCTCTATGCCCAGAAGTGAACTTTGTGCATTTCTGTGCCTTTCAACTGAGCCTGAGAGGGAGGAGAGGAGAAAAAACCGGACAAACTTCTCAGAGCGTTTGTTCAAGGACACACATACACACTCCTCTGCATCCTGCTTGCAGCAAGAGCAGAGGGAAGCAACTTTGTTTCTTTTTAGCCAGTTTTCAGCTCCTTTTCTCTGGGGGGAGATGGAGAGTTGAACTTTGTTTTCCTGGGACTTTGGGGGTTTTTTTCCCTTCTTCTCTTCTTGACTCTTTCAACATCAGAGCACATTGGGAGAATTTTCTCCCGAGGTGGGGGCCCTGAATGTGGGCCCATGAGCCAGCTGCAAGGAGGAGGAGAGAGACTACACCTACGGAAGTGTTGGGGTTCCTCCCCCCTGCCATGAGGTCATGGGAGAGGGGACCCTGGGGTAGAGGCATGGCCTGGGCACGGGGTCTCCCTGCTCCCTGCTGACATGTGCCCTAATCCTGTTCAGCACTGCTTATTTTGTGTTGCCCTGTGCGAGGAGGGCCCTGGTTGTGCTGTGATTGCTCAGTTCTTTGGCAGTGCCCCGCCCATGTGGCTGGAGAAGAAAGAGCTCTGAAACTTCTCTCAAGAATCGCTCCCTGTTTCTTTGCACGGGCCTCGCTGTCTATGGATGTTTCAGGAGACCCCACCGAAACACGGAAGGACTCTCAAATTATCCCAGCTTTCTCTGCACAGCGAGAGCTTTTAATATTTAGCATTGTTATCCTTTTCCTGTGTGTTTGTTAAAAAAATAGTTTTTATCTCTTTCACTTTCTTCCCAGGAAAGTTCTTTTTTCCAAAAACCTGGTGGGGGAGGGCTGGGTGTAACCTGCCTTCTATCAGAGGATATTTTCCTCCACATTTGTCCAAACCGGCACAGCCTGTCCTTTCCTGGGTCTCTGTTGCAGATGGAAGCTGCTGGTGCCATTGTCAGCTTGAAGCCCTCTTTTGATGCAAGCAGATGTTGCCAGGTGTGTTCAGCAGCTGTTGCTCAATGCTTATGCCAAGCTATTGTGTTCCTCATGGAACCAAGGAGCCATTGTGACACTGCAGGGGCTGATGGCATCAAGGAGGCAATTGTGACAGTACAGAACCTCCTAGAAACAAGGCTCCATTGTGACACCGTGGGGAATCATGGAATCAAGGAGCCCATTGTGACACGGCTGCATGGAACCAATGGTCCATGGTTACACTGCGGATTCAAGAAGAGCACGGTGACACCACGCAACATCATGGAACCATAGGTCCATTGTGACACAGCGGGGCCTCATGGAAACAAGGGGACCATTGTGGCAAAGCAGGGCCTAATGGAAGCATGGAGAGCATTGTGACACTAAGGAAACTCCTGGAACCAAGATGACCACTGGCACATAATGGAACCTCATGGAAGCAAGCCTCCACAATGACTTTGGAGGGCCTCAGGGACCACAGGACCCATTGTGACACAGCAGGACCTGGTGGAACCAAGGAGCCTTTGTGATACTCCAGATCCACATGGAAGCCAGGGTGCAGAGACACAGCGGGGCCTTGTTGGAACCAAAGACACCTCTGCAAAAAGCAGGCTAGCTCATAGAAGCAAGGAGTCCATTGTTACAACGTAAAAGCTATGGAAGCAAGGGACCATTGTGACACTGCGGGGCCTCATGGAACCAATTGTCCATGATGACAGTGCGGATCAAAGGAGACCATGGTGACACTGCGGAACCTGATGGAACCAAGGAGCCATTGTGACACAGTGGGGCCTCATGGAATCAAGGAGACCATTGTGACCCAGGTGTTGCATGTGAAGGCAAGGAGCCATTGTGACACTTTGGGCTTCTTCCCTTGAGCTCTGCAGCTGGCTGTCCCAGCCCAGCGCACCATGTGCCACCTGCTCTCCTCAGGGCTCTGCCTGCACACAGCCCCAGGAGAAGTTTTCCTGTTTGGAAGGAAAGAATGGAAAAGCCGGAGCAGGTTTCCTAAACAACAAACCCCACTCAGGAGCCACATGCTCAGTACAGGCTGCCTGGAACGATGTCCCCTTTCTACAAGGGTCAGTGTGAGCAGGAATGATCTCTGGGAGCAGAATTCTCGGAGTCTTTCCACTGAATTCTCTGTCCCTGTGTCTTGGGGTGACTTTATCATGTGTATCCCCTATTGCTGCTCTATGCCCAGAAGTGAACTTTGTGCATTTCTGTGCCTTTCAACTGAGCCTGAGAGGGGAGAGAGGAAAAAAAAAAAACGGACAAACTTCTCAGAGCGTTTGTTCAAGGACACACATACACACTCCTCTGCATCCTGCTTGCAGCAAGAGCGGTGGAAACAACCTTGTTTCTTTTTAGCCAGTTTTCAGCTCCTTTTCTCTGGAGGGAGATGGAGAGTTGAACTTTGTTTTCCTGGGACTTCGGGGGTTTTTTTCCCTTCTTCTCTTCTTGACTCTTTCAACATCAGAGCACATTGGGAGAATTTTCTACCCAGGTGGGAGCCCTGAATGTGGGCCCATGAGGCAGCTGCAAGGAGGAGGAGAGAGACTACACCTACGGAAGTGTTGGGGTTCCTCCCCCCTGCCATGAGGTCATGGGAAGAGGGGACCCTGGGGTAGAGGCATGGCCTGGGCACGGGGGGGTCTCCCTGCTCCCTGCTCACATGTGCCCTAATCCTGTTCAGCACTGCTTATTTTGTGTTGCCTTGTGCGAGGAGGGCCCTGCTTGTGCCGTGATTGCTCAGTTCTTTGGCAGTGCCCCGCCCATGTGGCTGGAGAAGAAAGAGCTCTGAAACTTCTCTCAAGAATCGCTCCCTGTTTCTTTGCACGGGCCTCGCTGTCTATGGATGTTTCAGGAGACCCCACCGAAACACGGAAGGACTCTCAAATTATCCCAGCTTTCTCTGCACAGCGAGAGGTTTTAATATTTAGCATTGTTATCCTTTTCCTGTGTGTTTGTTAAAAAAAGAGGTTTTCTCTCTTTCACTTTCTTCCCAGGAAAATTCTTTTTTCCCGAAGCTGGTGGGGGAGGGCTGGGTGTAACCTGCCTTCTATCAGAGGATATTTTCCTCCACATTTGTCCAAACCGGCACAGCCTGTCCTTTCCCTGGGTGTCTGTTGCAGATGGAAGCTGCTGGTGCCATTGTCAGCTTGAAGCCCTCTTTTGATGCAAGCAGATGTTGCCAGGTGTGTTCAGCAGCTGTTGCTCAATGCTTATGCCAAGCTATTGTGTTCCTCATGGAACCAAGGAGCCATTGTGACACTGCAGGGGCTGATGGCATCAAGGAGGCAATTGTGACAGTACAGAACCTCCTAGAAACAAGGCTCCATTGTGACACCGTGGGGAATCATGGAATCAAGGAGCCCATTGTGACACGGCTGCATTGAACCAATGGTCCATGGTTACACGGCGGATTCAAGAAGAGCACGGTGACACCACGCAACATCACGGAACCATAGGTCCATTGTGACACAGCGGGGCCTCATGGAAACAAGGGGACCATTGTGGCAAAGCAGGGCCTAATGGAAGCATGGAGGGCATTGTGACACTAAGGAAACTCCTGGAACCAAGATGACCACTGGCACATAATGGAACCTCATGGAAGCAAGCCTCCACGATGGTTTTGGAGGGCCTCAGGGACCACAGGACCCATTGTGACACAGCAGGACCTGGTGGAACCAAGGAGCCTTTGTGATACTCCAGATCCACATGGAAGCCAGGGTGCACTGAGACACAGCGGGGCCTTGTTGGAACCAAAGACACCTCTGCAAAAAGCAGGCTAGCTCATAGAAGCAAGGAGTCCTTTCTTACAACATCAAAGCTATGGAAGCAAGGGACCATTGTGACACTGCGGGGCCTCATGGAACCAATTGTCCATGATGACAGTGCGGATCAAAGGAGACCATGGTGACACTGCGGAACCTGATGGAACCAAGGAGCCATTGTGACACAGTGGGGCCTCATGGAATCAAGGAGACCATTGTGACCCAGGTGTTGCATGTGAAGGCAAGGAGCCATTGTGACACTTTGGGCTTCTTCCCTTGAGCTCTGCAGCTGGCTGTCCCAGCCAAGCGCACCATGTGCCACCTGCTCTCCTCAGGGCTCTGCCTGCACACAGCCCCAGGAGAAGTTTTCCTGTTTGCAAGGAAAGAATGGAAAAGCCGGAGCAGGTTTCCTAAACAACAAACCCCACTCAGGAGCCACATGCTCAGTACAGGCTGCCGGGAACGATGTCCCCTTTCTACAAGGGTCAGGGTGAGCAG
Organism: Aphelocoma coerulescens; assembly: GCF_041296385.1. Lineage (NCBI taxonomy): Eukaryota > Metazoa > Chordata > Aves > Passeriformes > Corvidae > Aphelocoma > Aphelocoma coerulescens. The sequence continues at coordinate 241,198 of NW_027183927.1, forward strand.
GAATGAATGATCTCTGGGCGCAGAATTCTCGGAGTCTTTCCACTGAATTCTCTGTCCCTGTGTCTTGGGGTGACTTTATCATGTGTATCCCCTATTGCTGCTCTATGCCCAGAAGTGAACTTTGTGCATTTCTGTGCCTTTCAACTGAGCCTGAGAGGGGGGAGAGGAAAAAAAGCCAGACAAACTTCTCAGAGCGTTTGTTCAAGGACACACATACACAGTCCTCTGCATCCTGCTTGCAGCAAGAGCAGAGGAAGCAACTTTGTTTCTTTTTAGCCAGTTTTCAGCTCCTTTTCTCTGGGGGGAGATGGAGAGTTGAACTTTGTTTGCCGGGGACTTCGGGGGTTTTTTTCCCTTCTTCTCTTCTTGACTCTTTCAACATCAGAGCACATTGGGAGAATTTTCTCCCGAGGTGGGGGCCCTGAATGTGGGCCCATGAGCCAGCTGCAAGGAGGAGGAGAGAGACTACACTTATGGAAGTGTTGGGGTTCCTCCCCCCTGCCATGAGGTCATGGGAGAGGGGACCCTGGGGTAGAGGCATGGCCTGGGCACGGGGTCTCCCTGCTCCCTGCTCACATGTGCCCTAATCCTGTTCAGCACTGCTTATTTTGTGTTGCCCTGTGCCAGGAGGGCCCTGGTTGTGCCGTGATTGCTCAGTTCTTTGGCAGTGCCCCGCCCATGTGGCTGGAGAAGAAAGAGCTCTGAAACTTCTCTCAAGAATGGCTCCCTGTTTCTTTGCACGGGCCTCGCTGTCTATGGATGTTTCAGGAGACCCCACCGAAACACAGAAGGACTCTCAAATTATCCCAGCTTTCTCTGCACAGCGAGAGCTTTTAATATTTAGCATTGTTATCCTTTTCCTGTGTGTTTGTTAAAAAAATAGGTTTTATCTCTTTCACTTTCTTCCCAGAAAATTCTTTTTTCCAAAAACCTGGTGGGGGAGGGCTGGGTGTAACCTGCCTTCTATCAGAGGATATTTTCCTCCACATTTGTCCAAACCGGCACAGCCTGTCCTTTCCCTGGGTGTCTGTTGCAGATGGAAGCTGCTGGTGCCATTGTCAGCTTGAAGCCCTCTTTTGATGCAAGCAGATGTTGCCAGGTGTGTTCAGCAGCTGTTGCTCAATGCTTATGCCAAGCTATTGTGTTCCTCATGGAACCAAGGAGCCATTGTGACACTGCAGGGGCTGATGGCATCAAGGAGGCAATTGTGACAGTACAGAACCTCCTAGAAACAAGGCTCCATTGTGACACCGTGGGGAATCATGGAATCACGGAGCCCATTGTGACACGGCCAGGCCGCATGGAACCAATGGTCCATGGTTACACGGCGGATTCAAGAAGAGCACGGTGACACCACGCAACATCATGGAACCGTACGTCCATTGTGACACAGCGGGGCCGCATGGAAACAAGGGGACCATTGTGGCAAAGCAGGGCCTAATGGAAGCCTGGAGAGCATTGTGACATTGTGGGGAATCATGGAAACATGGAGAGCATTGTGACACTAAGGAAACTCCTGGAACCAAGATGACCACTGGCACATAATGGAACCTCATGGAAGCAAGCCTCCACGATGGTTTTGGAGGGCCTCAGGGACCACAGGACCCATTGTGACACAGCAGGACCTGGTGGAACCAAGGAGCCTTTGTGATACTCCAGATCCACATGGAAGCCAGGGTGCACTGAGACACAGCGGGGCCTTGTTGGAACCAAAGACACCTCTGCAAAAAGCAGGCTAGCTCATAGAAGCAAGGAGTCCATTGTTACAACGTAAAAGCTATGGAAGCAAGGGACCATTGTGACACTGCGGGGCCTCATGGAACCAATTGTCCATGATGACAGTGCGGATCAAAGGAGACCATGGTGACACTGCGGAACCTGATGGAACCAAGGAGCCATTGTGACACAGTGGGGCCTCATGGAATCAAGGAGACCATTGTGACCCAGGTGTTGCATGGGAAGGCAAGGAGCCATTGTGACACTTTGGGCTTCTTCCCTTGAGCTCTGCAGCTGGCTGTCCCAGCCCAGCGCACCATGTGCCACCTGCTCTCCTCAGGGCTCTGCCTGCACACAGCCCCAGGAGAAGTTTTCCTGTTTGCAAGGAAAGAATGGAAAAGCCGGAGCAGGTTTCCTAAACAACAAACCCTACTCAGGAGCCACATGCTCAGTACAGGCTGCCTGGAACGATGTCCCCTTTCTACAAGGGTCAGTGTGAGCAGGAATGAATGATCTCTGGGAGCAGAATTCTCGGAGTCTTTCCACTGAATTCTCTCTCCCTGTGTCTTGGGGTGACTTTATTGTGTGTATCCCCTATTGCTGCTCTATGCCCAGAAGTGAACTTTGTGCGTTTCTGTGCCTTTCAACTGAGCCTGAGAGGGGGGAGAGGAAAAAAAACCGGACAAACTTCTCAGAGCGTTTGTTCAAGGACACACATACACACTCCTCTGCATCCTGCTTGCAGCAAGAGTGGAGGAAGCAACTTTGTTTCTTTTTAGCCAGTTTTCAGCTCTTTTTCTCTGGGGGGAGATGGAGAGTTGAACTTTGTTTTCCTGGGACTTTGGGGTTTTTTTTTCCCTTCTCCTCTTCTTGACTCTTTCAACATCAGACCACATTGGGAGAATTTTCTCCCGAGGTTGGGGCCCTGAATGTGGGCCCATGAGCCAGCTGCAAGGAGGAGGAGAGAGACTACACCTACGGAAGTGTTGGGGTTCCTCCCTCCTGCCATGCGGTCATGGGAGAGGGGACCCTGGGGTAGAGGCATGGCCTGGGCACGGGGGGTCTCCCTGCTCCCTGCTCACATGTGCCCTAACCCTGTTCAGCACTGCTTATTTTGTGTTGCCCTGTGTGAGGAGGGCCCTGGTTGTGCCGTGATTGCTCAGTTCTTTGGCAGTGCCCCGCCCATGTGGCTGGAGAAGAAAGAGCTCTGCAACTTCTCTCAAGAATCGCTCCCTGTTTCTTTGCACGGGCCTCGCTGTCTATGGATGTTTCAGGAGACCCCACCGAAACACAGAAGGACTCTCAAATTATCCCAGCTTTCTCTGCACAGCGAGAGCTTTTAATATTTAGCATTGTTATCCTTTTCCTGTGTGTTTGTTAAAAAAATAGTTTTTATCTCTTTCACTTTCTTCCCAGGAAAGTTGTTTTTTCCAAAAACCTGGTGGGGGAGGGCTGGGTGTAACCTGCCTTCTATCAGAGGATATTTTCCTCCACATTTGTCCAAACCGGCACAGCCTGTCCTTTCCTGGGTCTCTGTTGCAGATGGAAGTTGCTGGTGCCATTGTCAGCTTGAAGCACTCTTTTGATGCAAGCAGATGTTGCCAGGTGTGTTCAGCAGCTGTTGCTCAATGCTTATGCCAAGCTATTGTGTTCCTCATGGAACCAAGGAGCCATTGTGACACTGCAGGGGCTGATGGCATCAAGGAGGCAATTGTGACAGTACAGAACCTCCTAGAAACAAGGCTCCATTGTGACACCGTGGGGAATCATGGAATCAAGGAGCCCATTGTGACACGGCTGCACGGAACCAATGGTCCATGGTTACACGGCGGATTCAAGAAGAGCACGGTGACACCACGCAACATCACGGAACCATAGGTCCATTGTGACACAGCGGGGCCTGATGGAAACAAGGGGACCATTGTGGCAAAGCAGGGCCTAATGGAAGCATGGAGAGCATTGTGACACTAAGGAAACTCCTGGAACCAAGATGACCACTGGCACATAATGGAACCTCATGGAAGCAAGCCTCCACAATGACTTTGGACGGCGTCAGGGACCACAGGACCCATTGTGACACAGCAGGACCTGGTGGAACCAAGGAGCCTTTGTGATACTCCAGATCCACATGGAAGCCAGGGTGCACTGAGACACAGCGGGGCCTTGTTGGAACCAAAGACACCTCTGCAAAAAGCAGGCTAGCTCATAGAAGCAAGGAGTCCTTTGTTACAACATCAAACCTATGGAAGCAAGGGACCATTGTGACACTGCGGGGCCTCATGGAACCAATTGTCCATGATGACAGTGCGGATCAAAAGAGACCATGGTGACACTGCGGAAACTGATGGAACCAAGGAGCCATTGTGACACAGTGGGGCCTCATGGAATCAAGGAGACCATTGTGACCCAGGTGTTGCATGTGAAGGCAAGGAGCCATTGTGACACTTTGGGCTTCTTCCCTTGAGCTCTGCAGCTGGCTGTCCCAGCCCAGCGCACCATGTGCCACCTGCTCTCCTCAGGGCTCTGCCTGCACACAGCCCCAGGAGAAGTTTTCCTGTTTGCAAGGAAAGAATGGAAAAGCCGGAGCAGGTTTCCTAAACAACAAACCCCACTCAGGAGCCACATGCTCAGTACAGGCTGCCTGGAACGATGTCCCCTTTCTACAAGGGTCAGTGTTAGCAGGAATGATCTCTGGGAGCAGAATTCTCGGAGTCTTTCCACTGAATTCTCTGTCCCTGTGTCTTGGGGTGACTTTATCATGTGTATCCCCCTATTGCTGCTCTATGCCCAGAAGTGAACTTTGTGCATTTCTGTGCCTTTCAACTGAGCCTGAGAGGGGGGAGAGGAAAAAAAAGCCAGACAAACTTCTCAGAGCGTTTGTTCAAGGACACACATACACACTCCTCTGCATCCTGCTTGCAGCAAGAGCGAAGGAAGCAACTTTGTTTCTTTTTAGCCAGTTTTCAGCTCTTTTTCTCTGGGGGGAGATGGAGAGTTGAACTTTGTTTTCCTGGGACTTTGGGGTTTTTTTTTCCCTTCTCCTCTTCTTGACTCTTTCAACATCAGACCACATTGGGAGAATTTTCTCCCGAGGTTGGGGCCCTGAATGTGGGCCCATGAGCCAGCTGCAAGGAGGAGGAGAGAGACTACACCTACGGAAGTGTTGGGGTTCCTCCCTCCTGCCATGCGGTCATGGGAGAGGGGACCCTGGGGTAGAGGCATGGCCTGGGCACGGGGGGTCTCCCTGCTCCCTGCTCACATGTGCCCTAATCCTGTTCAGCACTGCTTATTTTGTGTTGCCCTGTGCCAGGAGGGCCCTGGTTGTGCCGTGATTGCTCAGTTCTTTGGCAGTGCCCCGCCCATGTGGCTGGAGAAGAAAGAGCTCTGAAACTTCTCTCAAGAATGGCTCCCTGTTTCTTTGCACGGGCCTCGCTGTCTATGGATGTTTCAGGAGACCCCACCGAAACACAGAAGGACTCTCAAATTATCCCAGCTTTCTCTGCACAGCGAGAGGTTTTAATATTTAGCATTGTTATCCTTTTCCTGTGTGTTTGTTAAAAAAGTAGTTTTTATCTCTTTCACTTTCTTCCCAGAAAATTCTTTTTTCCAAAAACCTGGTGGGGGAGGGCTGGGTGTAACCTGCCTTCTATCAGAGGATATTTTCCTCCACATTTGTCCAAACCGGCACAGCCTGTCCTTTCCCTGGGTGTCTGTTGCAGATGGAAGCTGCTGGTGCCATTGTCAGCTTGAAGCCCTCTTTTGATGCAAGCAGATGTTGCCAGGTGTGTTCAGCAGCTGTTGCTCAATGCTTATGCCAAGCTCTTGTGTTCCTCATGGAACCAAGGAGCCATTGTGACACTGCAGGGGCTGATGGCATCAAGGAGACAATTGTCACAGTACAGAACCTCCTAGAAACAAGGCTCCATTGTGACACCGTGGGGAATCATGGAATCAAGGAGCCCATTGTGACACTGCCAGGCCGCATGGAACCAATGGTCCATGGTTACACGGCGGATTCAAGAAGAGCACGGTGACACCACGCAACATCATGGAACCGTACGTCCATTGTGACACAGCGGGGCCTCATGGAAACAAGGGGACCATTGTGGCAAAGCAGGGCCTAAAGGAAGCATGGAGAGCATTGTGACACTAAGGAAACTCCTGGAACCAAGATGACCACTGGCACATAATGGAACCTCATGGAAGCAAGCCTTCACGATGACTTTGGAGGGCCTCAGGGACCACAGGACCCATTGTGACACAGCAGGACCTGGTGGAACCAAGGAGCCTTTGTGATACTCCAGATCCACATGGAAGCCAGGGTGCACTGAGACACAGCGGGGCCTTGTTGGAACCAAAGACACCTCTGCAAAAAGCAGGCTAGCTCATAGAAGCAAGGAGTCCATTGTTACAACATCAAACCTATGGAAGCAAGGGACCATTGTGACACTGCGGGGCCTCATGGAACTAATTGTCCATTATGACAATGCGGATCAAAGGAGACCATGGTGACACTGCGGAACCTGATGGAACCAAGGAGCCATTGTGACACAGTGGGGCCTCATGGAATCAAGGAGACCATTGTGACCCAGGTGTTGCATGTGAAGGCAAGGAGCCATTGTGACACTTTGGGCTTCTTCCCTTGAGCTCTGCAGCTGGCTGTCCCAGCCCAGCGCACCATGTGCCACCTGCTCTCCTCAGGGCTCTGCCTGCACACAGCCCCAGGAGAAGTTTTCCTGTTTGCAAGGAAAGAATGGAAAAGCCGGAGCAGGTTTCCTAAACAACAAACCCCACTCAGGAGCCACATGCTCAGTACAGGCTGCCTGGAACGATGTCCCCTTTCTACAAGGGTCAGTGTGAGCAGGAATGAATGATCTCTGGGAGCAGAATTCTCGGAGTCTTTCCACTGAATTCTCTGTCCCTGTGTCTTGGGGTGACTTTATCATGTGTATCCCCTATTGCTGCTCTATGCCCAGAAGTGAACTTTGTGCATTTCTGTGCCTTTCAACTGAGCCTGAGAGGGAGGAGAGGAGAAAAAACCGGACAAACTTCTCAGAGCGTTTGTTCAAGGACACACATACACACTCCTTTGCATCCTGCTTGCAGCAAGAGCAGAGGGAAGCAACTTTGTTTCTTTTTAGCCAGTTTTCAGCTCCTTTTCTCTGGGGGGAGATGGAGAGTTGAACTTTGTTTTCCTGGGACTTTGGGGGTTTTTTTCCCTTCTTCTCTTCTTGACTCTTTCAACATCAGAGCACATTGGGAGAATTTTCTCCCGAGGTGGGGGCCCTGAATGTGGGCCCATGAGCCAGCTGCAAGGAGGAGGAGAGAGACTACACCTACGGAAGTGTTGGGGTTCCTCCCCCCTGCCATGAGGTCATGGGAGAGGGGACCCTGGGGTAGAGGCATGGCCTGGGCACGGGGTCTCCCTGCTCCCTGCTGACATGTGCCCTAATCCTGTTCAGCACTGCTTATTTTGTGTTGCCCTGTGCGAGGAGGGCCCTGGTTGTGCTGTGATTGCTCAGTTCTTTGGCAGTGCCCCGCCCATGTGGCTGGAGAAGAAAGAGCTCTGAAACTTCTCTCAAGAATCGCTCCCTGTTTCTTTGCACGGGCCTCGCTGTCTATGGATGTTTCAGGAGACCCCACCGAAACACGGAAGGACTCTCAAATTATCCCAGCTTTCTCTGCACAGCGAGAGCTTTTAATATTTAGCATTGTTATCCTTTTCCTGTGTGTTTGTTAAAAAAATAGTTTTTATCTCTTTCACTTTCTTCCCAGGAAAGTTCTTTTTTCCAAAAACCTGGTGGGGGAGGGCTGGGTGTAACCTGCCTTCTATCAGAGGATATTTTCCTCCACATTTGTCCAAACCGGCACAGCCTGTCCTTTCCTGGGTCTCTGTTGCAGATGGAAGCTGCTGGTGCCATTGTCAGCTTGAAGCCCTCTTTTGATGCAAGCAGATGTTGCCAGGTGTGTTCAGCAGCTGTTGCTCAATGCTTATGCCAAGCTATTGTGTTCCTCATGGAACCAAGGAGCCATTGTGACACTGCAGGGGCTGATGGCATCAAGGAGGCAATTGTGACAGTACAGAACCTCCTAGAAACAAGGCTCCATTGTGACACCGTGGGGAATCATGGAATCAAGGAGCCCATTGTGACACGGCTGCATGGAACCAATGGTCCATGGTTACACTGCGGATTCAAGAAGAGCACGGTGACACCACGCAACATCATGGAACCATAGGTCCATTGTGACACAGCGGGGCCTCATGGAAACAAGGGGACCATTGTGGCAAAGCAGGGCCTAATGGAAGCATGGAGAGCATTGTGACACTAAGGAAACTCCTGGAACCAAGATGACCACTGGCACATAATGGAACCTCATGGAAGCAAGCCTCCACAATGACTTTGGAGGGCCTCAGGGACCACAGGACCCATTGTGACACAGCAGGACCTGGTGGAACCAAGGAGCCTTTGTGATACTCCAGATCCACATGGAAGCCAGGGTGCAGAGACACAGCGGGGCCTTGTTGGAACCAAAGACACCTCTGCAAAAAGCAGGCTAGCTCATAGAAGCAAGGAGTCCATTGTTACAACGTAAAAGCTATGGAAGCAAGGGACCATTGTGACACTGCGGGGCCTCATGGAACCAATTGTCCATGATGACAGTGCGGATCAAAGGAGACCATGGTGACACTGCGGAACCTGATGGAACCAAGGAGCCATTGTGACACAGTGGGGCCTCATGGAATCAAGGAGACCATTGTGACCCAGGTGTTGCATGTGAAGGCAAGGAGCCATTGTGACACTTTGGGCTTCTTCCCTTGAGCTCTGCAGCTGGCTGTCCCAGCCCAGCGCACCATGTGCCACCTGCTCTCCTCAGGGCTCTGCCTGCACACAGCCCCAGGAGAAGTTTTCCTGTTTGGAAGGAAAGAATGGAAAAGCCGGAGCAGGTTTCCTAAACAACAAACCCCACTCAGGAGCCACATGCTCAGTACAGGCTGCCTGGAACGATGTCCCCTTTCTACAAGGGTCAGTGTGAGCAGGAATGATCTCTGGGAGCAGAATTCTCGGAGTCTTTCCACTGAATTCTCTGTCCCTGTGTCTTGGGGTGACTTTATCATGTGTATCCCCTATTGCTGCTCTATGCCCAGAAGTGAACTTTGTGCATTTCTGTGCCTTTCAACTGAGCCTGAGAGGGGAGAGAGGAAAAAAAAAAAACGGACAAACTTCTCAGAGCGTTTGTTCAAGGACACACATACACACTCCTCTGCATCCTGCTTGCAGCAAGAGCGGTGGAAACAACCTTGTTTCTTTTTAGCCAGTTTTCAGCTCCTTTTCTCTGGAGGGAGATGGAGAGTTGAACTTTGTTTTCCTGGGACTTCGGGGGTTTTTTTCCCTTCTTCTCTTCTTGACTCTTTCAACATCAGAGCACATTGGGAGAATTTTCTACCCAGGTGGGAGCCCTGAATGTGGGCCCATGAGGCAGCTGCAAGGAGGAGGAGAGAGACTACACCTACGGAAGTGTTGGGGTTCCTCCCCCCTGCCATGAGGTCATGGGAAGAGGGGACCCTGGGGTAGAGGCATGGCCTGGGCACGGGGGGGTCTCCCTGCTCCCTGCTCACATGTGCCCTAATCCTGTTCAGCACTGCTTATTTTGTGTTGCCTTGTGCGAGGAGGGCCCTGCTTGTGCCGTGATTGCTCAGTTCTTTGGCAGTGCCCCGCCCATGTGGCTGGAGAAGAAAGAGCTCTGAAACTTCTCTCAAGAATCGCTCCCTGTTTCTTTGCACGGGCCTCGCTGTCTATGGATGTTTCAGGAGACCCCACCGAAACACGGAAGGACTCTCAAATTATCCCAGCTTTCTCTGCACAGCGAGAGGTTTTAATATTTAGCATTGTTATCCTTTTCCTGTGTGTTTGTTAAAAAAAGAGGTTTTCTCTCTTTCACTTTCTTCCCAGGAAAATTCTTTTTTCCCGAAGCTGGTGGGGGAGGGCTGGGTGTAACCTGCCTTCTATCAGAGGATATTTTCCTCCACATTTGTCCAAACCGGCACAGCCTGTCCTTTCCCTGGGTGTCTGTTGCAGATGGAAGCTGCTGGTGCCATTGTCAGCTTGAAGCCCTCTTTTGATGCAAGCAGATGTTGCCAGGTGTGTTCAGCAGCTGTTGCTCAATGCTTATGCCAAGCTATTGTGTTCCTCATGGAACCAAGGAGCCATTGTGACACTGCAGGGGCTGATGGCATCAAGGAGGCAATTGTGACAGTACAGAACCTCCTAGAAACAAGGCTCCATTGTGACACCGTGGGGAATCATGGAATCAAGGAGCCCATTGTGACACGGCTGCATTGAACCAATGGTCCATGGTTACACGGCGGATTCAAGAAGAGCACGGTGACACCACGCAACATCACGGAACCATAGGTCCATTGTGACACAGCGGGGCCTCATGGAAACAAGGGGACCATTGTGGCAAAGCAGGGCCTAATGGAAGCATGGAGGGCATTGTGACACTAAGGAAACTCCTGGAACCAAGATGACCACTGGCACATAATGGAACCTCATGGAAGCAAGCCTCCACGATGGTTTTGGAGGGCCTCAGGGACCACAGGACCCATTGTGACACAGCAGGACCTGGTGGAACCAAGGAGCCTTTGTGATACTCCAGATCCACATGGAAGCCAGGGTGCACTGAGACACAGCGGGGCCTTGTTGGAACCAAAGACACCTCTGCAAAAAGCAGGCTAGCTCATAGAAGCAAGGAGTCCTTTCTTACAACATCAAAGCTATGGAAGCAAGGGACCATTGTGACACTGCGGGGCCTCATGGAACCAATTGTCCATGATGACAGTGCGGATCAAAGGAGACCATGGTGACACTGCGGAACCTGATGGAACCAAGGAGCCATTGTGACACAGTGGGGCCTCATGGAATCAAGGAGACCATTGTGACCCAGGTGTTGCATGTGAAGGCAAGGAGCCATTGTGACACTTTGGGCTTCTTCCCTTGAGCTCTGCAGCTGGCTGTCCCAGCCAAGCGCACCATGTGCCACCTGCTCTCCTCAGGGCTCTGCCTGCACACAGCCCCAGGAGAAGTTTTCCTGTTTGCAAGGAAAGAATGGAAAAGCCGGAGCAGGTTTCCTAAACAACAAACCCCACTCAGGAGCCACATGCTCAGTACAGGCTGCCGGGAACGATGTCCCCTTTCTACAAGGGTCAGGGTGAGCAGGAATGAATGATCTCTGGGCGCAGAATTCTCGGAGTCTTTCCACTGAATTCTCTGTCCCTGTGTCTTGGGGTGACTTTATCATGTGTATCCCCTATTGCTGCTCTATGCCCAGAAGTGAACTTTGTGCATTTCTGTGCCTTTCAACTGAGCCTGAGAGGGGGGAGAGGAAAAAAAGCCAGACAAACTTCTCAGAGCGTTTGTTCAAGGACACACATACACAGTCCTCTGCATCCTGCTTGCAGCAAGAGCAGAGGAAGCAACTTTGTTTCTTTTTAGCCAGTTTTCAGCTCCTTTTCTCTGGGGGGAGATGGAGAGTTGAACTTTGTTTGCCGGGGACTTCGGGGGTTTTTTTCCCTTCTTCTCTTCTTGACTCTTTCAACATCAGAGCACATTGGGAGAATTTTCTCCCGAGGTGGGGGCCCTGAATGTGGGCCCATGAGCCAGCTGCAAGGAGGAGGAGAGAGACTACACTTATGGAAGTGTTGGGGTTCCTCCCCCCTGCCATGAGGTCATGGGAGAGGGGACCCTGGGGTAGAGGCATGGCCTGGGCACGGGGTCTCCCTGCTCCCTGCTCACATGTGCCCTAATCCTGTTCAGCACTGCTTATTTTGTGTTGCCCTGTGCCAGGAGGGCCCTGGTTGTGCCGTGATTGCTCAGTTCTTTGGCAGTGCCCCGCCCATGTGGCTGGAGAAGAAAGAGCTCTGAAACTTCTCTCAAGAATGGCTCCCTGTTTCTTTGCACGGGCCTCGCTGTCTATGGATGTTTCAGGAGACCCCACCGAAACACAGAAGGACTCTCAAATTATCCCAGCTTTCTCTGCACAGCGAGAGCTTTTAATATTTAGCATTGTTATCCTTTTCCTGTGTGTTTGTTAAAAAAATAGGTTTTATCTCTTTCACTTTCTTCCCAGAAAATTCTTTTTTCCAAAAACCTGGTGGGGGAGGGCTGGGTGTAACCTGCCTTCTATCAGAGGATATTTTCCTCCACATTTGTCCAAACCGGCACAGCCTGTCCTTTCCCTGGGTGTCTGTTGCAGATGGAAGCTGCTGGTGCCATTGTCAGCTTGAAGCCCTCTTTTGATGCAAGCAGATGTTGCCAGGTGTGTTCAGCAGCTGTTGCTCAATGCTTATGCCAAGCTATTGTGTTCCTCATGGAACCAAGGAGCCATTGTGACACTGCAGGGGCTGATGGCATCAAGGAGGCAATTGTGACAGTACAGAACCTCCTAGAAACAAGGCTCCATTGTGACACCATGGGGAATCATGGAATCACGGAGCCCATTGTGACACGGCCAGGCCGCATGGAACCAATGGTCCATGGTTACACGGCGGATTCAAGAAGAGCACGGTGACACCACGCAACATCATGGAACCGTACGTCCATTGTGACACAGCGGGGCCGCATGGAAACAAGGGGACCATTGTGGCAAAGCAGGGCCTAATGGAAGCCTGGAGAGCATTGTGACATTGTGGGGAATCATGGAAACATGGAGAGCATTGTGACACTAAGGAAACTCCTGGAACCAAGATGACCACTGGCACATAATGGAACCTCATGGAAGCAAGCCTCCACAATGACTTTGGACGGCGTCAGGGACCACAGGACCCATTGTGACACAGCAGGACCTGGTGGAACCAAGGAGCCTTTGTGATACTCCAGATCCACATGGAAGCCAGGGTGCACTGAGACACAGCGGGGCCTTGTTGGAACCAAAGACACCTCTGCAAAAAGCAGGCTAGCTCATAGAAGCAAGGAGTCCATTGTTACAACGTAAAAGCTATGGAAGCAAGGGACCATTGTGACACTGCAGGGCCTCATGGAACCAATTGTCCATGATGACAGTGCGGATCAAAGGAGACCATGGTGACACTGCGGAACCTGATGGAACCAAGGAGCCATTGTGACACAGTGGGGCCTCATGGAATCAAGGAGACCATTGTGACCCAGGTGTTGCATGGGAAGGCAAGGAGCCATTGTGACACTTTGGGCTTCTTCCCTTGAGCTCTGCAGCTGGCTGTCCCAGCCCAGCGCACCATGTGCCACCTGCTCTCCTCAGGGCTCTGCCTGCACACAGCCCCAGGAGAAGTTTTCCTGTTTGCAAGGAAAGAATGGAAAAGCCGGAGCAGGTTTCCTAAACAACAAACCCCACTCAGGAGCCACATGCTCAGTACAGGCTGCCTGGAACGATGTCCCCTTTCTACAAGGGTCAGTGTGAGCAGGAATGAATGATCTCTGGGAGCAGAATTCTCGGAGTCTTTCCACTGAATTCTCTCTCCCTGTGTCTTGGGGTGACTTTATTGTGTGTATCCCCTATTGCTGCTCTATGCCCAGAAGTGAACTTTGTGGATTTCTGTGCCTTTCAACTGAGCCTGAGAGGGGGGAGAGGAAAAAAAACCGGACAAACTTCTCAGAGCGTTTGTTCAAGGACACACATACACACTCCTCTGCATCCTGCTTGCAGCAAGAGTGGAGGAAGCAACTTTGTTTCTTTTTAGCCAGTTTTCAGCTCTTTTTCTCTGGGGGGAGATGGAGAGTTGAACTTTGTTTTCCTGGGACTTTGGGGTTTTTTTTTCCCTTCTCCTCTTCTTGACTCTTTCAACATCAGACCACATTGGGAGAATTTTCTCCCGAGGTTGGGGCCCTGAATGTGGGCCCATGAGCCAGCTGCAAGGAGGAGGAGAGAGACTACACCTACGGAAGTGTTGGGGTTCCTCCCCCCTGCCATGAGGTCATGGGAGAGGGGACCCTGGGGTAGAGGCATGGCCTGGGCACGGGGGGTCTCCCTGCTCCCTGCTCACATGTGCCCTAACCCTGTTCAGCACTGCTTATTTTGTGTTGCCCTGTGTGAGGAGGGCCCTGGTTGTGCCGTGATTGCTCAGTTCTTTGGCAGTGCCCCGCCCATGTGGCTGGAGAAGAAAGAGCTCTGCAACTTCTCTCAAGAATCGCTCCCTGTTTCTTTGCACGGGCCTCGCTGTCTATGGATGTTTCAGGAGACCCCACCGAAACACAGAAGGACTCTCAAATTATCCCAGCTTTCTCTGCACAGCGAGAGCTTTTAATATTTAGCATTGTTATCCTTTTCCTGTGTGTTTGTTAAAAAAATAGTTTTTATCTCTTTCACTTTCTTCCCAGGAAAGTTGTTTTTTCCAAAAACCTGGTGGGGGAGGGCTGGGTGTAACCTGCCTTCTATCAGAGGATATTTTCCTCCACATTTGTCCAAACCGGCACAGCCTGTCCTTTCCTGGGTCTCTGTTGCAGATGGAAGCTGCTGGTGCCATTGTCAGCTTGAAGCACTCTTTTGATGCAAGCAGATGTTGCCAGGTGTGTTCAGCAGCTGTTGCTCAATGCTTATGCCAAGCTATTGTGTTCCTCATGGAACCAAGGAGCCATTGTGACACTGCAGGGGCTGATGGCATCAAGGAGGCAATTGTGACAGTACAGAACCTCCTAGAAACAAGGCTCCATTGTGACACCGTGGGGAATCATGGAATCAAGGAGCCCATTGTGACACGGCTGCATGGAACCAATGGTCCATGGTTACACGGCGGATTCAAGAAGAGCACGGTGACACCACGCAACATCACGGAACCATAGGTCCATTGTGACACAGCGGGGCCTGATGGAAACAAGGGGACCATTGTGGCAAAGCAGGGCCTAATGGAAGCATGGAGAGCATTGTGACACTAAGGAAACTCCTGGAACCAAGATGACCACTGGCACATAATGGAACCTCATGGAAGCAAGCCTCCACAATGACTTTGGACGGCGTCAGGGACCACAGGACCCATTGTGACACAGCAGGACCTGGTGGAACCAAGGAGCCTTTGTGATACTCCAGATCCACATGGAAGCCAGGGTGCACTGAGACACAGCGGGGCCTTGTTGGAACCAAAGACACCTCTGCAAAAAGCAGGCTAGCTCATAGAAGCAAGGAGTCCTTTGTTACAACATCAAACCTATGGAAGCAAGGGACCATTGTGACACTGCGGGGCCTCATGGAACCAATTGTCCATGATGACAGTGCGGATCAAAAGAGACCATGGTGACACTGCGGAACCTGATGGAACCAAGGAGCCATTGTGACACAGTGGGGCCTCATGGAATCAAGGAGACCATTGTGACCCAGGTGTTGCATGGGAAGGCAAGGAGCCATTGTGACACTTTGGGCTTCTTCCCTTGAGCTCTGCAGCTGGCTGTCCCAGCCCAGCGCACCATGTGCCACCTGCTCTCCTCAGGGCTCTGCCTGCACACAGCCCCAGGAGAAGTTTTCCTGTTTGCAAGGAAAGAATGGAAAAGCCGGAGCAGGTTTCCTAAACAACAAACCCCACTCAGGAGCCACATGCTCAGTACAGGCTGCCTGGAACGATGTCCCCTTTCTACAAGGGTCAGTGTTAGCAGGAATGATCTCTGGGAGCAGAATTCTCGGAGTCTTTCCACTGAATTCTCTCTCCCTGTGTCTTGGGGTGACTTTATCATGTGTATCCCCCTATTGCTGCTCTATGCCCAGAAGTGAACTTTGTGCATTTCTGTGCCTTTCAACTGAGCCTGAGAGGGGGGAGAGGAAAAAAAAGCCAGACAAACTTCTCAGAGCGTTTGTTCAAGGACACACATACACACTCCTCTGCATCCTGCTTGCAGCAAGAGCAGAGGAAGCAACTTTGTTTCTTTTTAGCCAGTTTTCAGCTCCTTTTCTCTGGAGGGAGATGGAGAGTTGAACTTTGTTTGCCTGGGACTTCGGGGTTTTTTTTTCCCTTCTTCTCTTCTTGACTCTTTCAACATCAGAGCACATTGGGAGAATTTCCTCACGAGGTGGGGGCCCTGAATGTGGGCCCATGAGCCAGCTGCAAGGAGGAGGAGAGAGACTACACCTACGGAAGTGTTGGGGTTCCTCCCCCCTGCCATGAGGTCATGGGAGAGGGGACCCTGGGGTAGAGGCATGGCCTGGGCACGGGGTCTCCCTGCTCCCTGCTCACATGTGCCCTAATCCTGTTCAGCACTGCTTATTTTGTGTTGCCCTGTGCCAGGAGGGCCCTGGTTGTGCCGTGATTGCTCAGTTCTTTGGCAGTGCCCCGCCCATGTGGCTGGAGAAGAAAGAGCTCTGAAACTTCTCTCAAGAATGGCTCCCTGTTTCTTTGCACGGGCCTCGCTGTCTATGGATGTTTCAGGAGACCCCACCGAAACACAGAAGGACTCTCAAATTATCCCAGCTTTCTCTGCACAGCGAGAGGTTTTAATATTTAGCATTGTTATCCTTTTCCTGTGTGTTTGTTAAAAAAGTAGTTTTTATCTCTTTCACTTTCTTCCCAGAAAATTCTTTTTTCCAAAAACCTGGTGGGGGAGGGCTGGGTGTAACCTGCCTTCTATCAGAGGATATTTTCCTCCACATTTGTCCAAACCGGCACAGCCTGTCCTTTCCCTGGGTGTCTGTTGCAGATGGAAGCTGCTGGTGCCATTGTCAGCTTGAAGCCCTCTTTTGATGCAAGCAGATGTTGCCAGGTGTGTTCAGCAGCTGTTGCTCAATGCTTATGCCAAGCTATTGTGTTCCTCATGGAACCAAGGAGCCATTGTGACACTGCAGGGGCTGATGGCATCAAGGAGGCAATTGTGACAGTACAGAACCTCCTAGAAACAAGGCTCCATTGTGACACCATGGGGAATCATGGAATCACGGAGCCCATTGTGACACGGCCAGGCCGCATGGAACCAATGGTCCATTATTACACGGCGGATTCTAGAAGAGCACGGTGACACCACGCAACATCATGGAACCGTACGTCCATTGTGACACAGCGGGGCCTCATGGAAACAAGGGGACCATTGTGGCAAAGCAGG
Organism: Aphelocoma coerulescens; assembly: GCF_041296385.1. Classification (NCBI taxonomy): domain Eukaryota; kingdom Metazoa; phylum Chordata; class Aves; order Passeriformes; family Corvidae; genus Aphelocoma; species Aphelocoma coerulescens. Next base: position 257,964 of record NW_027183927.1, read on the forward strand.
GCCTAATGGAAGCCTGGAGAGCATTGTGACATTGTGGGGAATCATGGAAACATGGAGCGCATTGTGACACTAAGGAAACTCCTGGAACCAAGATGACCACTGGCACATAATGGAACCTCATGGAAGCAAGCCTCCACAATGACTTTGGAGGGCCTCAGGGACCACAGGACCCATTGTGACACAGCAGGACCTGGTGGAACCAAGGAGCCTTTGTGATACTCCACATCCGCATGGAAGCCAGGGTGCACTGAGACACAGTGGGGCCTTGTTGGAACCAAAGACACCTCTGCAAAAAGCAGGCTAGCTCATAGAAGCAAGGAGTCCATTGTTACAACGTAAAAGCTATGGAAGCAAGGGACCATTGTGACACTGCGGGGCCTCATGGAACCAATTGTCCATGATGACAGTGCGGATCAAAGGAGACCATGGTGACACTGCGGAACCTGATGGAACCAAGGAGCCATTGTGACACAGTGGGGCCTCATGGAATCAAGGAGACCATTGTGACCCAGGTGTTGCATGGGAAGGCAAGGAGCCATTGTGACACTTTGGGCTTCTTCCCTTGAGCTCTGCAGCTGGCTGTCCCAGCCCAGCGCACCATGTGCCACCTGCTCTCCTCAGGGCTCTGCCTGCACACAGCCCCAGGAGAAGTTTTCCTGTTTGCAAGGAAAGAATGGAAAAGCCGGAGCAGGTTTCCTAAACAACAAACCCCACTCAGGAGCCACATGCTCAGTACAGGCTGCCTGGAACGATGTCCCCTTTCTACAAGGGTCAGTGTGAGCAGGAATGAATGATCTCTGGGAGCAGAATTCTCAGAGTCTTTCCACTGAATTCTCTGTCCCTGTGTCTTGGGGTGACTTTATTGTGTGTATCCCCTATTGCTGCTCTATGCCCAGAAGTGAACTTTGTGCGTTTCTGTGCCTTTCAACTGAGCCTGAGAGGGGGGAGAGGAAAAAAAACCGGACAAACTTCTCAGAGCGTTTGTTCAAGGACACACATACACACTCCTCTGCATCCTGCTTGCAGCAAGAGTGGAGGAAGCAACCTTGTTTCTTTTTAGCCAGTTTTCAGCTCTTTTTCTCTGGGGGGAGATGGAGAGTTGAACTTTGTTTTCCTGGGATTTTGGGGGTTTTTTTCCCTTCTCCTCTTCTTGACTCTTTCAACATCAGACCACATTGGGAGAATTTTCTCCCGAGGTTGGGGCCCTGAATGTGGGCCCATGAGCCAGCTGCAAGGAGGAGGAGAGAGACTACACCTACGGAAGTGTTGGGGTTCCTCCCTCCTGCCATGCGGTCATGGGAGAGGGGACCCTGGGGTAGAGGCATGGCCTGGGCACGGGGGGTCTCCCTGCTCCCTGCTCACATGTGCCCTAACCCTGTTCAGCACTGCTTATTTTGTGTTGCCCTGTGTGAGGAGGGCCCTGGTTGTGCCGTGATTGCTCAGTTCTTTGGCAGTGCCCCGCCCATGTGGCTGGAGAAGAAAGAGCTCTGAAACTTCTCTCAAGAATGGCTCCCTGTTTCTTTGCACGGGCCTCGCTGTCTATGGATGTTTCAGGAGACCCCACCGAAACACAGAAGGACTCTCAAATTATCCCAGCTTTCTCTGCACAGCGAGAGCTTTTAATATTTAGCATTGTTATCCTTTTCCGGTGTGTTTGTTAAAAAAGTAGTTTTCTCTCTTTCACTTTCTTCCCAGGAAAATTCTTTTTTCCCGAAGCTGGTGGGGGAGGGCTGGGTGTAACCTGCCTTCTATCAGAGGATATTTTCCTCCACATTTGTCCAAACCGGCACAGCCTGTCCTTTCCCTGGGTGTCTGTTGCAGATGGAAGCTGCTGGTGCCATTGTCAGCTTGAAGCACTCTTTTGATGCAAGCAGATGTTGCCAGGTGTGTTCAGCAGCTGTTGCTCAATGCTTATGCCAAGCTATTGTGTTCCTCATGGAACCAAGGAGCCATTGTGACAGTACAGAACCTCCTAGAAACAAGGCTCCATTGTGACACCGTGGGGAATCATGGAATCAAGGAGCCCATTGTGACACGGCTGCATGGAACCAATGGTCCATGGTTACACGGCGGATTCAAGAAGAGCACGGTGACACCACGCAACATCACGGAACCATAGGTCCATTGTGACACAGCGGGGCCTCATGGAAACAAGGGGACCATTGTGGCAAAGCAGGGCCTAATGGAAGCATGGAGGGCATTGTGACACTAAGGAAACTCCTGGAACCAAGATGACCACTGGCACATAATGGAACCTCATGGAAGCAAGCCTCCACGATGGTTTTGGAGGGCCTCAGGGACCACAGGACCCATTGTGACACAGCAGGACCTGGTGGAACCAAGGAGCCTTTGTGATACTCCACATCCACATGGAAGCCAGGGTGCACTGAGACACAGCGGGGCCTTGTTGGAACCAAAGACACCTCTGCAAAAAGCAGGCTAGCTCATAGAAGCAAGGAGTCCTTTGTTACAACATCAAAGCTATGGAAGCAAGGGACCATTGTGACACTGCGGGGCCTCATGGAACCAATTGTCCATGATGACAGTGCGGATCAAAGGAGACCATGGTGACACTGCGGAACCTGATGGAACCAAGGAGCCATTGTGACACAGTGGGGCCTCATGGAATCAAGGAGACCATTGTGACCCAGGTGTTGCATGGGAAGGCAAGGAGCCATTGTGACACTTTGGGCTTCTTCCCTTGAGCTCTGCAGCTGGCTGTCCCAGCCCAGCGCACCATGTGCCACCTGCTCTCCTCAGGGCTCTGCCTGCACACAGCCCCAGGAGAAGTTTTCCTGTTTGCAAGGAAAGAATGGAAAAGCCGGAGCAGGTTTCCTAAACAACAAACCCCACTCAGGGGCCACATGCTCAGTACAGGCTGCCTGGAACGATGTCCCCTTTCTACAAGGGTCAGTGTGAGCAGGAATGAATGATCTCTGGGAGCAGAATTCTCGGAGTCTTTCCACTGAATTCTCTCTCCCTGTGTCTTGGGGTGACTTTATCGTGTGTATCCCCCTATTGCTGCTCTATGCCCAGAAGTGAACTTTGTGCATTTCTGTGCCTTTCAACTGAGCCTGAGAGGGGGGAGAGGAAAAAAAAGCCAGACAAACTTCTCAGAGCGTTTGTTCAAGGACACACATACACACTCCTTTGCATCCTGCTTGCAGCAAGAGCAGAGGAAGCAACTTTGTTTCTTTTTAGCCAGTTTTCAGCTCCTTTTCTCTGGAGGGAGATGGAGAGTTGAACTTTGTTTGCCTGGGACTTCGGGGTTTTTTTTTCCCTTCTTCTCTTCTTGACTCTTTCAACATCAGAGCACATTGGGAGAATTTCCTCACGAGGTGGGGGCCCTGAATGTGGGCCCATGAGCCAGCTGCAAGGAGGAGGAGAGAGACTACACCTACGGAAGTGTTGGGGTTCCTCCCCCCTGCCATGAGGTCATGGGAGAGGGGACCCTGGGGTAGAGGCATGGCCTGGGCACGGGGTCTCCCTGCTCCCTGCTCACATGTGCCCTAATCCTGTTCAGCACTGCTTATTTTGTGTTGCCCTGTGCCAGGAGGGCCCTGGTTGTGCTGTGATTGCTCAGTTCTTTGGCAGTGCCCCGCCCATGTGGCTGGAGAAGAAAGAGCTCTGAAACTTCTCTCAAGAATCGCTCCCTGTTTCTTTGCACGGGCCTCGCTGTCTATGGATGTTTCAGGAGACCCCACCGAAACACAGAAGGACTCTCAAATTATCCCAGCTTTCTCTGCACAGCGAGAGGTTTTAATATTTAGCATTGTTATCCTTTTCCTGTGTGTTTGTTAAAAAAGTAGTTTTTATCTCTTTCACTTTCTTCCCAGGAAAATTCTTTTTTCCCGAAGCTGGTGGGGGAGGGCTGGGTGTAACCTGCCTTCTATCAGAGGATATTTTCCTCCACATTTGTCCAAACCGGCACAGCCTGTCCTTTCCCTGGGTGTCTGTTGCAGATGGAAGCTGCTGGTGCCATTGTCAGCTTGAAGCACTCTTTTGATGCAAGCAGATGTTGCCAGGTGTGTTCAGCAGCTGTTGCTCAATGCTTATGCCAAGCTATTGTGTTCCTCATGGAACCAAGGAGCCATTGTGACACTGCAGGGGCTGATGGCATCAAGGAGGCAATTGTGACAGTACAGAACCTCCTAGAAACAAGGCTCCATTGTGACACCGTGGGGAATCATGGAATCAAGGAGCCCATTGTGACACGGCTGCATGGAACCAATGGTCCATGGTTACACGGCGGATTCAAGAAGAGCACGGTGACACCACGCAACATCACGGAACCATAGGTCCATTGTGACACAGCGGGGCCTCATGGAAACAAGGGGACCATTGTGGCAAAGCAGGGCCTAATGGAAGCATGGAGGGCATTGTGACACTAAGGAAACTCCTGGAACCAAGATGACCACTGGCACATAATGGAACCTCATGGAAGCAAGCCTCCACGATGGTTTTGGAGGGCCTCAGGGACCACAGGACCCATTGTGACACAGCAGGACCTGGTGGAACCAAGGAGCCTTTGTGATACTCCAGATCCACATGGAAGCCAGGGTGCACTGAGACACAGCGGGGCCTTGTTGGAACCAAAGACACCTCTGCAAAAAGCAGGCTAGCTCATAGAAGCAAGGAGTCCTTTCTTACAACATCAAAGCTATGGAAGCAAGGGACCATTGTGACACTGCGGGGCCTCATGGAACCAATTGTCCATGATGACAGTGCGGATCAAAGGAGACCATGGTGACACTGCGGAACCTGATGGAACCAAGGAGCCATTGTGACACAGTGGGGCCTCATGGAATCAAGGAGACCATTGTGACCCAGGTGTTGCATGTGAAGGCAAGGAGCCATTGTGACACTTTGGGCTTCTTCCCTTGAGCTCTGCAGCTGGCTGTCCCAGCCAAGCGCACCATGTGCCACCTGCTCTCCTCAGGGCTCTGCCTGCACACAGCCCCAGGAGAAGTTTTCCTGTTTGCAAGGAAAGAATGGAAAAGCCGGAGCAGGTTTCCTAAACAACAAACCCCACTCAGGAGCCACATGCTCAGTACAGGCTGCCGGGAACGATGTCCCCTTTCTACAAGGGTCAGTGTGAGCAGGAATGAATGATCTCTGGGAGCAGAATTCTCGGAGTCTTTCCACTGAATTCTCTGTCCCTGTGTCTTGGGGTGACTTTATCATGTGTATCCCCTATTGCTGCTCTATGCCCAGAAGTGAACTTTGTGCATTTCTGTGCCTTTCAACTGAGCCTGAGAGGGGGGAGAGGAAAAAAAGCCAGACAAACTTCTCAGAGCGTTTGTTCAAGGACACACATACACAGTCCTCTGCATCCTGCTTGCAGCAAGAGCAGAGGAAGCAACTTTGTTTCTTTTTAGCCAGTTTTCAGCTCCTTTTCTCTGGGGGGAGATGGAGAGTTGAACTTTGTTTTCCTGGGACTTCGGGGGTTTTTTTCCCTTCTTCTCTTCTTGACTCTTTCAACATCAGAGCACATTGGGAGAATTTTCTCCCGAGGTGGGGGCCCTGAATGTGGGCCCATGAGCCAGCTGCAAGGAGGAGGAGAGAGACTACACTTATGGAAGTGTTGGTGTTCCTCCCCCCTGCCATGAGGTCATGGGAGAGGGGACCCTGGGGTAGAGGCATGGCCTGGGCACGGGGTCTCCCTGCTCCCTGCTCACATGTGCCCTAATCCTGTTCAGCACTGCTTATTTTGTGTTGCCCTGTGCGAGGAGGGCCCTGGTTGTGCTGTGATTGCTCAGTTCTTTGGCAGTGCCCCGCCCATGTGGCTGGAGAAGAAAGAGCTCTGAAACTTCTCTCAAGAATCGCTCCCTGTTTCTTTGCACGGGCCTCGCTGTCTATGGATGTTTCAGGAGACCCCACCGAAACACAGAAGGACTCTCAAATTATCCCAGCTTTCTCTGCACAGCGAGAGCTTTTAATATTTAGCATTGTTATCCTTTTCCTGTGTGTTTGTTAAAAAAGTAGTTTTTATCTCTTTCACTTTCTTCCCAGAAAATTCTTTTTTCCAAAAACCTGGTGGGGGAGGGCTGGGTGTAACCTGCCTTCTATCAGAGGATATTTTCCTCCACATTTGTCCAAACCGGCACAGCCTGTCCTTTCCCTGGGTCTCTGTTGCAGATGGAAGCTGCTGGTGCCATTGTCAGCTTGAAGCCCTCTTTTGATGCAAGCAGATGTTGCCAGGTGTGTTCAGCAGCTGTTGCTCAATGCTTATGCCAAGCTATTGTGTTCCTCATGGAACCAAGGAGCCATTGTGACACTGCAGGGGCTGATGGCATCAAGGAGGCAATTGTGACAGTACAGAACCTCCTAGAAACAAGGCTCCATTGTGACACCATGGGGAATCATGGAATCACGGAGCCCATTGTGACACGGCCAGGCCGCATGGAACCAATGGTCCATGGTTACACGGCGGATTCAAGAAGAGCACGGTGACACCACGCAACATCATGGAACCGTACGTCCATTGTGACACAGCGGGGCCGCATGGAAACAAGGGGACCATTGTGGCAAAGCAGGGCCTAATGGAAGCCTGGAGAGCATTGTGACATTGTGGGGAATCATGGAAACATGGAGAGCATTGTGACACTAAGGAAACTCCTGGAACCAAGATGACCACTGGCACATAATGGAACCTCATGGAAGCAAGCCTCCACAATGACTTTGGAGGGCCTCAGGGACCACAGGACCCATTGTGACACAGCAGGACCTGGTGGAACCAAGGAGCCTTTGTGATACTCCAGATCCACATGGAAGCCAGGGTGCACTGAGACACAGTGGGGCCTTGTTGGAACCAAAGACACCTCTGCAAAAAGCAGGCTAGCTCATAGAAGCAAGGAGTCCATTGTTACAACGTAAAAGCTATGGAAGCAAGGGACCATTGTGACACTGCGGGGCCTCATGGAACCAATTGTCCATGATGACAGTGCGGATCAAAGGAGACCATGGTGACACTGCGGAACCTGATGGAACCAAGGAGCCATTGTGACACAGTGGGGCCTCATGGAATCAAGGAGACCATTGTGACCCAGGTGTTGCATGTGAAGGCAAGGAGCCATTGTGACACTTTGGGCTTCTTCCCTTGAGCTCTGCAGCTGGCTGTCCCAGCCCAGCGCACCATGTGCCACCTGCTCTCCTCAGGGCTCTGCCTGCACACAGCCCCAGGAGAAGTTTTCCTGTTTGCAAGGAAAGAATGGAAAAGCCGGAGCAGGTTTCCTAAACAACAAACCCCACTCAGGAGCCACATGCTCAGTACAGGCTGCCTGGAACGATGTCCCCTTTCTACAAGGGTCAGTGTGAGCAGGAATGAATGATCTCTGGGAGCAGAATTCTCGGAGTCTTTCCACTGAATTCTCTGTCCCTGTGTCTTGGGGTGACTTTATTGTGTGTATCCCCTATTGCTGCTCTATGCCCAGAAGTGAACTTTGTGCGTTTCTGTGCCTTTCAACTGAGCCTGAGAGGGGGGAGAGGAAAAAAAACCGGACAAACTTCTCAGAGCGTTTGTTCAAGGACACACATACACACTCCTCTGCATCCTGCTTGCAGCAAGAGTGGAGGAAGCAACCTTGTTTCTTTTTAGCCAGTTTTCAGCTCTTTTTCTCTGGGGGGAGATGGAGAGTTGAACTTTGTTTTCCTGGGATTTTGGGGGTTTTTTTCCCTTCTCCTCTTCTTGACTCTTTCAACATCAGACCACATTGGGAGAATTTTCTCCCGAGGTTGGGGCCCTGAATGTGGGCCCATGAGCCAGCTGCAAGGAGGAGGAGAGAGACTACACCTACGGAAGTGTTGGGGTTCCTCCCTCCTGCCATGCGGTCATGGGAGAGGGGACCCTGGGGTAGAGGCATGGCCTGGGCACGGGGGGTCTCCCTGCTCCCTGCTCACATGTGCCCTAACCCTGTTCAGCACTGCTTATTTTGTGTTGCCCTGTGTGAGGAGGGCCCTGGTTGTGCCGTGATTGCTCAGTTCTTTGGCAGTGCCCCGCCCATGTGGCTGGAGAAGAAAGAGCTCTGCAACTTCTCTCAAGAATCGCTCCCTGTTTCTTTGCACGGGCCTCGCTGTCTATGGATGTTTCAGGAGACCCCACTGAAACACAGAAGGACTCTCAAATTATCCCAGCTTTCTCTGCACAGCGAGAGCTTTTAATATTTAGCATTGTTATCCTTTTCCGGTGTGTTTGTTAAAAAAGTAGTTTTTATCTCTTTCACTTTCTTCCCAGGAAAATTCTTTTTTCCCGAAGCTGGTGGGGGAGGGCTGGGTGTAACCTGCCTTCTATCAGAGGATATTTTCCTCCACATTTGTCCAAACCGGCACAGCCTGTCCTTTCCCTGGGTGTCTGTTGCAGATGGAAGCTGCTGGTGCCATTGTCAGCTTGAAGCACTCTTTTGATGCAAGCAGATGTTGCCAGGTGTGTTCAGCAGCTGTTGCTCAATGCTTATGCCAAGCTATTGTGTTCCTCATGGAACCAAGGAGCCATTGTGACACTGCAGGGGCTGATGGCATCAAGGAGGCAATTGTGACAGTACAGAACCTCCTAGAAACAAGGCTCCATTGTGACACCGTGGGGAATCATGGAATCAAGGAGCCCATTGTGACACGGCTGCATGGAACCAATGGTCCATGGTTACACGGCGGATTCAAGAAGAGCACGGTGACACCACGCAACATCACGGAACCATAGGTCCATTGTGACACAGCGGGGCCTCATGGAAACAAGGGGACCATTGTGCCAAAGCAGGGCCTAATGGAAGCATGGAGGGCATTGTGACACTAAGGAAACTCCTGGAACCAAGATGACCACTGGCACATAATGGAACCTCATGGAAGCAAGCCTCCACGATGGTTTTGGAGGGCCTCAGGGACCACAGGACCCATTGTGACACAGCAGGACCTGGTGGAACCAAGGAGCCTTTGTGATACTCCAGATCCACATGGAAGCCAGGGTGCACTGAGACACAGCGGGGCCTTGTTGGAACCAAAGACACCTCTGCAAAAAGCAGGCTAGCTCATAGAAGCAAGGAGTCCTTTCTTACAACATCAAAGCTATGGAAGCAAGGGACCATTGTGACACTGCGGGGCCTCATGGAACCAATTGTCCATGATGACAGTGCGGATCAAAGGAGACCATGGTGACACTGCGGAACCTGATGGAACCAAGGAGCCATTGTGACACAGTGGGGCCTCATGGAATCAAGGAGACCATTGTGACCCAGGTGTTGCATGGGAAGGCAAGGAGCCATTGTGACACTTTGGGCTTCTTCCCTTGAGCTCTGCAGCTGGCTGTCCAAGCCCAGCGCACCATGTGCCACCTGCTCTCCTCAGGGCTCTGCCTGCACACAGCCCCAGGAGAAGTTTTCCTGTTTGCAAGGAAAGAATTGAAAAGCCGGAGCAGGTTTCCTAAACAACAAACCCCACTCAGGAGCCACATGCTCAGTACAGGCTGCCTGGAACGATGTCCCCTTTCTACAAGGGTCAGTGTGAGCAGGAATGAATGATCTCTGGGAGCAGAATTCTCGGAGTCTTTCCACTGAATTCTCTGTCCCTGTGTCTTGGGGTGACTTTATCATGTGTATCCCCTATTGCTGCTCTATGCCCAGAAGTGAACTTTGTGCATTTCTGTGCCTTTCAACTGAGCCTGAGAGGGGGGAGAGGAAAAAAAAGCCAGACAAACTTCTCAGAGCGTTTGTTCAAGGACACACATACACACTCCTTTGCATCCTGCTTGCAGCAAGAGCAGAGGAAGCAACTTTGTTTCTTTTTAGCCAGTTTTCAGCTCCTTTTCTCTGGAGGGAGATGGAGAGTTGAACTTTGTTTTCCTGGGACTTCGGGGGTTTTTTTTCCCTTCTTCTCTTCTTGACTCTTTCAACATCAGAGCACATTGGGAGAATTTTCTCCCGAGGTGGGGGCCCTGAATGTGGGCCCATGAGCCAGCTGCAAGGAGGAGGAGAGAGACTACACCTACGGAAGTGTTGGGGTTCCTCCCCCCTGCCATGAGGTCATGGGAGAGGGGACCCTGGGGTAGAGGCATGGCCTGGGCACGGGGTCTCCCTGCTCCCTGCTCACATGTGCCCTAATCCTGTTCAGCACTGCTTATTTTGTGTTGCCCTGTGCCAGGAGGGCCCTGGTTGTGCTGTGATTGCTCAGTTCTTTGGCAGTGCCCCGCCCATGTGGCTGGAGAAGAAAGAGCTCTGAAACTTCTCTCAAGAATTGCTCCCTGTTTCTTTGCACGGGCCTCGCTGTCTATGGATGTTTCAGGAGACCCCACCGAAACACAGAAGGACTCTCAAATTATCCCAGCTTTCTCTGCACAGCGAGAGGTTTTAATATTTAGCATTGTTATCCTTTTCCTGTGTGTTTGTTAAAAAAGTAGTTTTTATCTCTTTCACTTTCTTCCCAGGAAAATTCTTTTTTCCCGAAGCTGGTGGGGGAGGGCTGGGTGTAACCTGCCTTCTATCAGAGGATATTTTCCTCCACATTTGTCCAAACCGGCACAGCCTGTCCTTTCCCTGGGTGTCTGTTGCAGATGGACGATGCTGGTGCCATTGTCAGCTTGAAGCCCTCTTTTGATGCAAGCAGATGTTGCCAGGTGTGTTCAGCAGCTGTTGCTCAATGCTTATGCCAAGCTATTGTGTTCCTCATGGAACCAAGGAGCCATTGTGACACTGCAGGGGCTGATGGCATCAAGGAGGCAATTGTGACAGTACAGAACCTCCTAGAAACAAGGCTCCATTGTGACACCGTGGGGAATCATGGAATCAAGGAGCCCATTGTGACACGGCTGCATGGAACCAATGGTCCATGGTTACACGGCGGATTCAAGAAGAGCACGGTGACACCACGCAACATCACGGAACCATAGGTCCATTGTGACACAGCGGGGCCTCATGGAAACAAGGGGACCATTGTGGCAAAGCAGGGCCTAATGGAAGCATGGAGAGCATTGTGACACTAAGGAAACTCCTGGAACCAAGATGACCACTGGCACATAATGGAACCTCATGGAAGCAAGCCTCCACAATGACTTTGGACGGCGTCAGGGACCACAGGACCCATTGTGACACAGCAGGACCTGGTGGAACCAAGGAGCCTTTGTGATACTCCAGATCCACATGGAAGCCAGGGTGCACTGAGACACAGCGGGGCCTTGTTGGAACCAAAGACACCTCTGCAAAAAGCAGGCTAGCTCATAGAAGCAAGGAGTCCTTTCTTACAACATCAAAGCTATGGAAGCAAGGGACCATTGTGACACTGCGGGGCCTCATGGAACCAATTGTCCATGATGACAGTGCGGATCAAAGGAGACCATGGTGACACTGCGGAACCTGATGGAACCAAGGAGCCATTGTGACACAGTGGAGCCTCATGGAATCAAGGAGACCATTGTGACCCAGGTGTTGCATGGGAAGGCAAGGAGCCATTGTGACACTTTGGGCTTCTTCCCTTGAGCTCTGCAGCTGGCTGTCCCAGCCCAGCGCACCATGTGCCACCTGCTCTCCTCAGGGCTCTGCCTGCACACAGCCCCAGGAGAAGTTTTCCTGTTTGCAAGGAAAGAATGGAAAAGCCGGAGCAGGTTTCCTAAACAACAAACCCCACTCAGGAGCCACATGCTCAGTACAGGCTGCCTGGAACGATGTCCCCTTTCTACAAGGGTCAGTGTGAGCAGGAATGAATGATCTCTGGGAGCAGAATTCTCGGAGTCTTTCCACTGAATTCTCTGTCCCTGTGTCTTGGGGTGACTTTATTGTGTGTATCCCCTATTGCTGCTCTATGCCCAGAAGTGAACTTTGTGCGTTTCTGTGCCTTTCAACTGAGCCTGAGAGGGGGGAGAGGAAAAAAAACCGGACAAACTTCTCAGAGCGTTTGTTCAAGGACACACATACACACTCCTCTGCATCCTGCTTGCAGCAAGAGTGGAGGAAGCAACTTTGTTTCTTTTTAGCCAGTTTTCAGCTCCTTTTCTCTGGAGGGAGATGGAGAGTTGAACTTTGTTTGCCTGGGACTTCGGGGTTTTTTTTTCCCTTCTTCTCTTCTTGACTCTTTCAACATCAGAGCACATTGGGAGAATTTCCTCACGAGGTGGGGGCCCTGAATGTGGGCCCATGAGCCAGCTGCAAGGAGGAGGAGAGAGACTACACCTACGGAAGTGTTGGGGTTCCTCCCCCCTGCCATGAGGTCATGGGAGAGGGGACCCTGGGGTAGAGGCATGGCCTGGGCACGGGGTCTCCCTGCTCCCTGCTCACATGTGCCCTAATCCTGTTCAGCACTGCTTATTTTGTGTTGCCCTGTGCCAGGAGGGCCCTGGTTGTGCCGTGATTGCTCAGTTCTTTGGCAGTGCCCCGCCCATGTGGCTGGAGAAGAAAGAGCTCTGAAACTTCTCTCAAGAATGGCTCCCTGTTTCTTTGCACGGGCCTCGCTGTCTATGGATGTTTCAGGAGACCCCACCGAAACACAGAAGGACTCTCAAATTATCCCAGCTTTCTCTGCACAGCGAGAGCTTTTAATATTTAGCATTGTTATCCTTTTCCTGTGTGTTTGTTAAAAAAATAGGTTTTATCTCTTTCACTTTCTTCCCAGAAAATTCTTTTTTCCAAAAACCTGGTGGGGGAGGGCTGGGTGTAACCTGCCTTCTATCAGAGGATATTTTCCTCCACATTTGTCCAAACCGGCACAGCCTGTCCTTTCCCTGGGTGTCTGTTGCAGATGGAAGCTGCTGGTGCCATTGTCAGCTTGAAGCCCTCTTTTGATGCAAGCAGATGTTGCCAGGTGTGTTCAGCAGCTGTTGCTCAATGCTTATGCCAAGCTATTGTGTTCCTCATGGAACCAAGGAGCCATTGTGACACTGCAGGGGCTGATGGCATCAAGGAGGCAATTGTGACAGTACAGAACCTCCTAGAAACAAGGCTCCATTGTGACACCATGGGGAATCATGGAATCACGGAGCCCATTGTGACACGGCCAGGCCGCATGGAACCAATGGTCCATGGTTACACGGCGGATTCAAGAAGAGCACGGTGACACCACGCAACATCATGGAACCGTACGTCCATTGTTACACAGCGGGGCCGCATGGAAACAAGGGGACCATTGTGGCAAAGCAGGGCCTAATGGAAGCCTGGAGAGCATTGTGACATTGTGGGGAATCATGGAAACATGGAGAGCATTGTGACACTAAGGAAACTCCTGGAACCAAGATGACCACTGGCACATAATGGAACCTCATGGAAGCAAGCCTCCACGATGGTTTTGGAGGGCCTCAGGGACCACAGGACCCATTGTGACACAGCAGGACCTGGTGGAACCAAGGAGCCTTTGTGATACTCCAGATCCACATGGAAGCCAGGGTGCACTGAGACACAGCGGGGCCTTGTTGGAACCAAAGACACCTCTGCAAAAAGCAGGCTAGCTCATAGAAGCAAGGAGTCCATTGTTACAACGTAAAAGCTATGGAAGCAAGGGACCATTGTGACACTGCGGGGCCTCATGGAACCAATTGTCCATGATGACAGTGCGGATCAAAGGAGACCATGGTGACACTGCGGAACCTGATGGAACCAAGGAGCCATTGTGACACAGTGGGGCCTCATGGAATCAAGGAGACCATTGTGACCCAGGTGTTGCATGGGAAGGCAAGGAGCCATTGTGACACTTTGGGCTTCTTCCCTTGAGCTCTGCAGCTGGCTGTCCCAGCCCAGCGCACCATGTGCCACCTGCTCTCCTCAGGGCTCTGCCTGCACACAGCCCCAGGAGAAGTTTTCCTGTTTGCAAGGAAAGAATGGAAAAGCCGGAGCAGGTTTCCTAAACAACAAACCCTACTCAGGAGCCACATGCTCAGTACAGGCTGCCTGGAACGATGTCCCCTTTCTACAAGGGTCAGTGTGAGCAGGAATGAATGATCTCTGGGAGCAGAATTCTCGGAGTCTTTCCACTGAATTCTCTGTCCCTGTGTCTTGGGGTGACTTTATTGTGTGTATCCCCTATTGCTGCTCTATGCCCAGAAGTGAACTTTGTGGATTTCTGTGCCTTTCAACTGAGCCTGAGAGGGGGGAGAGGAAAAAAAACCGGACAAACTTCTCAGAGCGTTTGTTCAAGGACACACATACACACTCCTCTGCATCCTGCTTGCAGCAAGAGTGGAGGAAGCAACTTTGTTTCTTTTTAGCCAGTTTTCAGCTCTTTTTCTCTGGGGGGAGATGGAGAGTTGAACTTTGTTTTCCTGGGACTTTGGGGTTTTTTTTTCCCTTCTCCTCTTCTTGACTCTTTCAACATCAGACCACATTGGGAGAATTTTCTCCCGAGGTTGGGGCCCTGAATGTGGGCCCATGAGCCAGCTGCAAGGAGGAGGAGAGAGACTACACCTACGGAAGTGTTGGGGTTCCTCCCTCCTGCCATGCGGTCATGGGAGAGGGGACCCTGGGGTAGAGGCATGGCCTGGGCACGGGGGGTCTCCCTGCTCCCTGCTCACATGTGCCCTAACCCTGTTCAGCACTGCTTATTTTGTGTTGCCCTGTGTGAGGAGGGCCCTGGTTGTGCCGTGATTGCTCAGTTCTTTGGCAGTGCCCCGCCCATGTGGCTGGAGAAGAAAGAGCTCTGAAACTTCTCTCAAGAATCGCTCCCTGTTTCTTTGCACGGGCCTCGCTGTCTATGGATGTTTCAGGAGACCCCACCGAAACACAGAAGGACTCTCAAATTATCCCAGCTTTCTCTGCACAGCGAGAGCTTTTAATATTTAGCATTGTTATCCTTTTCCTGTGTGTTTGTTAAAAAAATAGTTTTTATCTCTTTCACTTTCTTCCCAGGAAAGTTGTTTTTTCCAAAAACCTGGTGGGGGAGGGCTGGGTGTAACCTGCCTTCTATCAGAGGATATTTTCCTCCACATTTGTCCAAACCGGCACAGCCTGTCCTTTCCTGGGTCTCTGTTGCAGATGGAAGCTGCTGGTGCCATTGTCAGCTTGAAGCACTCTTTTGATGCAAGCAGATGTTGCCATGTGTGTTCAGCAGCTGTTGCTCAATGCTTATGCCAAGCTATTGTGTTCCTCATGGAACCAAGGAGCCATTGTGACACTGCAGGGGCTGATGGCATCAAGGAGGCAATTGTGACAGTACAGAACCTCCTAGAAACAAGGCTCCATTGTGACACCGTGGGGAATCATGGAATCAAGGAGCCCATTGTGACACGGCTGCATGGAACCAATGGTCCATGGTTACACGGCGGATTCAAGAAGAGCACGGTGACACCACGCAACATCACGGAACCATAGGTCCATTGTGACACAGCGGGGCCTGATGGAAACAAGGGGACCATTGTGGCAAAGCAGGGCCTAATGGAAGCATGGAGAGCATTGTGACACTAAGGAAACTCCTGGAACCAAGATGACCACTGGCACATAATGGAACCTCATGGAAGCAAGCCTCCACAATGACTTTGGACGGCGTCAGGGACCACAGGACCCATTGTGACACAGCAGGACCTGGTGGAACCAAGGAGCCTTTGTGATACTCCAGATCCACATGGAAGCCAGGGTGCACTGAGACACAGCGGGGCCTTGTTGGAACCAAAGACACCTCTGCAAAAAGCAGGCTAGCTCATAGAAGCAAGGAGTCCTTTGTTACAACATCAAACCTATGGAAGCAAGGGACCATTGTGACACTGCGGGGCCTCATGGAACCAATTGTCCATGATGACAGTGCGGATCAAAAGAGACCATGGTGACACTGCGGAACCTGATGGAACCAAGGAGCCATTGTGACACAGTGGGGCCTCATGGAATCAAGGAGACCATTGTGACCCAGGTGTTGCATGGGAAGGCAAGGAGCCATTGTGACACTTTGGGCTTCTTCCCTTGAGCTCTGCAGCTGGCTGTCCCAGCCCAGCGCACCATGTGCCACCTGCTCTCCTCAGGGCTCTGCCTGCACACAGCCCCAGGAGAAGTTTTCCTGTTTGCAAGGAAAGAATGGAAAAGCCGGAGCAGGTTTCCTAAACAACAAACCCCACTCAGGAGCCACATGCTCAGTACAGGCTGCCTGGAACGATGTCCCCTTTCTACAAGGGTCAGTGTTAGCAGGAATGATCTCTGGGAGCAGAATTCTCGGAGTCTTTCCACTGAATTCTCTCTCCCTGTGTCTTGGGGTGACTTTATCATGTGTATCCCCCTATTGCTGCTCTATGCCCAGAAGTGAACTTTGTGCATTTCTGTGCCTTTCAACTGAGCCTGAGAGGGGGGAGAGGAAAAAAAAGCCAGACAAACTTCTCAGAGCGTTTGTTCAAGGACACACATACACACTCCTCTGCATCCTGCTTGCAGCAAGAGTGGAGGAAGCAACTTTGTTTCTTTTTAGCCAGTTTTCAGCTCCTTTTCTCTGGAGGGAGATGGAGAGTTGAACTTTGTTTGCCTGGGACTTCGGGGTTTTTTTTTCCCTTCTTCTCTTCTTGACTCTTTCAACATCAGAGCACATTGGGAGAATTTCCTCACGAGGTGGGGGCCCTGAATGTGGGCCCATGAGCCAGCTGCAAGGAGGAGGAGAGAGACTACACCTACGGAAGTGTTGGGGTTCCTCCCCCCTGCCATGAGGTCATGGGAGAGGGGACCCTGGGGTAGAGGCATGGCCTGGGCACGGGGTCTCCCTGCTCCCTGCTCACATGTGCCCTAATCCTGTTCAGCACTGCTTATTTTGTGTTGCCCTGTGCCAGGAGGGCCCTGGTTGTGCCGTGATTGCTCAGTTCTTTGGCAGTGCCCCGCCCATGTGGCTGGAGAAGAAAGAGCTCTGAAACTTCTCTCAAGAATGGCTCCCTGTTTCTTTGCACGGGCCTCGCTGTCTATGGATGTTTCAGGAGACCCCACCGAAACACAGAAGGACTCTCAAATTATCCCAGCTTTCTCTGCACAGCGAGAGGTTTTAATATTTAGCATTGTTATCCTTTTCCTGTGTGTTTGTTAAAAAAGTAGTTTTTATCTCTTTCACTTTCTTCCCAGAAAATTCTTTTTTCCAAAAACCTGGTGGGGGAGGGCTGGGTGTAACCTGCCTTCTATCAGAGGATATTTTCCTCCACATTTGTCCAAACCGGCACAGCCTGTCCTTTCCCTGGGTGTCTGTTGCAGATGGAAGCTGCTGGTGCCATTGTCAGCTTGAAGCCCTCTTTTGATGCAAGCAGATGTTGCCAGGTGTGTTCAGCAGCTGTTGCTCAATGCTTATGCCAAGCTATTGTGTTCCTCATGGAACCAAGGAGCCATTGTGACACTGCAGGGGCTGATGGCATCAAGGAGGCAATTGTGACAGTACAGAACCTCCTAGAAACAAGGCTCCATTGTGACACCATGGGGAATCATGGAATCACGGAGCCCATTGTGACACGGCCAGGCCGCATGGAACCAATGGTCCATGGTTACACGGCGGATTCAAGAAGAGCACGGTGACACCACGCAACATCATGGAACCGTACGTCCATTGTGACACAGCGGGGCCTCATGGAAACAAGGGGACCATTGTGGCAAAGCAGGGCCTAATGGAAGCCTGGAGAGCATTGTGACATTGTGGGGAATCATGGAAACATGGAGCGCATTGTGACACTAAGGAAACTCCTGGAACCAAGATGACCACTGGCACATAATGGAACCTCATGGAAGCAAGCCTCCACAATGACTTTGGAGGGCCTCAGGGACCACAGGACCCATTGTGACACAGCAGGACCTGGTGGAACCAAGGAGCCTTTGTGATACTCCACATCCGCATGGAAGCCAGGGTGCACTGAGACACAGTGGGGCCTTGTTGGAACCAAAGACACCTCTGCAAAAAGCAGGCTAGCTCATAGAAGCAAGGAGTCCATTGTTACAACGTAAAAGCTATGGAAGCAAGGGACCATTGTGACACTGCGGGGCCTCATGGAACCAATTGTCCATGATGACAGTGCGGATCAAAGGAGACCATGGTGACACTGCGGAACCTGATGGAACCAAGGAGCCATTGTGACACAGTGGGGCCTCATGGAATCAAGGAGACCATTGTGACCCAGGTGTTGCATGGGAAGGCAAGGAGCCATTGTGACACTTTGGGCTTCTTCCCTTGAGCTCTGCAGCTGGCTGTCCCAGCCCAGCGCACCATGTGCCACCTGCTCTCCTCAGGGCTCTGCCTGCACACAGCCCCAGGAGAAGTTTTCCTGTTTGCAAGGAAAGAATGGAAAAGCCGGAGCAGGTTTCCTAAACAACAAACCCCACTCAGGAGCCACATGCTCAGTACAGGCTGCCTGGAACGATGTCCCCTTTCTACAAGGGTCAGTGTGAGCAGGAATGAATGATCTCTGGGAGCAGAATTCTCAGAGTCTTTCCACTGAATTCTCTGTCCCTGTGTCTTGGGGTGACTTTATTGTGTGTATCCCCTATTGCTGCTCTATGCCCAGAAGTGAACTTTGTGCGTTTCTGTGCCTTTCAACTGAGCCTGAGAGGGGGGAGAGGAAAAAAAACCGGACAAACTTCTCAGAGCGTTTGTTCAAGGACACACATACACACTCCTCTGCATCCTGCTTGCAGCAAGAGTGGAGGAAGCAACCTTGTTTCTTTTTAGCCAGTTTTCAGCTCTTTTTCTCTGGGGGGAGATGGAGAGTTGAACTTTGTTTTCCTGGGATTTTGGGGGTTTTTTTCCCTTCTCCTCTTCTTGACTCTTTCAACATCAGACCACATTGGGAGAATTTTCTCCCGAGGTTGGGGCCCTGAATGTGGGCCCATGAGCCAGCTGCAAGGAGGAGGAGAGAGACTACACCTACGGAAGTGTTGGGGTTCCTCCCTCCTGCCATGCGGTCATGGGAGAGGGGACCCTGGGGTAGAGGCATGGCCTGGGCACGGGGGGTCTCCCTGCTCCCTGCTCACATGTGCCCTAACCCTGTTCAGCACTGCTTATTTTGTGTTGCCCTGTGTGAGGAGGGCCCTGGTTGTGCCGTGATTGCTCAGTTCTTTGGCAGTGCCCCGCCCATGTGGCTGGAGAAGAAAGAGCTCTGCAACTTCTCTCAAGAATCGCTCCCTGTTTCTTTGCACGGGCCTCGCTGTCTATGGATGTTTCAGGAGACCCCACCGAAACACAGAAGGACTCTCAAATTATCCCAGCTTTCTCTGCACAGCGAGAGCTTTTAATATTTAGCATTGTTATCCTTTTCCGGTGTGTTTGTTAAAAAAGTAGTTTTTATCTCTTTCACTTTCTTCCCAGGAAAATTCTTTTTTCCCGAAGCTGGTGGGGGAGGGCTGGGTGTAACCTGCCTTCTATCAGAGGATATTTTCCTCCACATTTGTCCAAACCGGCACAGCCTGTCCTTTCCCTGGGTGTCTGTTGCAGATGGAAGCTGCTGGTGCCATTGTCAGCTTGAAGCACTCTTTTGATGCAAGCAGATGTTGCCAGGTGTGTTCAGCAGCTGTTGCTCAATGCTTATGCCAAGCTATTGTGTTCCTCATGGAACCAAGGAGCCATTGTGACACTGCAGGGGCTGATGGCATCAAGGAGGCAATTGTGACAGTACAGAACCTCCTAGAAACAAGGCTCCATTGTGACACCGTGGGGAATCATGGAATCAAGGAGCCCATTGTGACACGGCTGCATGGAACCAATGGTCCATGGTTACACGGCGGATTCAAGAAGAGCACGGTGACACCACGCAACATCACGGAACCATAGGTCCATTGTGACACAGCGGGGCCTCATGGAAACAAGGGGACCATTGTGCCAAAGCAGGGCCTAATGGAAGCATGGAGGGCATTGTGACACTAAGGAAACTCCTGGAACCAAGATGACCACTGGCACATAATGGAACCTCATGGAAGCAAGCCTCCACGATGGTTTTGGAGGGCCTCAGGGACCACAGGACCCATTGTGACACAGCAGGACCTGGTGGAACCAAGGAGCCTTTGTGATACTCCAGATCCACATGGAAGCCAGGGTGCACTGAGACACAGCGGGGCCTTGTTGGAACCAAAGACACCTCTGCAAAAAGCAGGCTAGCTCATAGAAGCAAGGAGTCCTTTCTTACAACATCAAAGCTATGGAAGCAAGGGACCATTGTGACACTGCGGGGCCTCATGGAACCAATTGTCCATGATGACAGTGCGGATCAAAGGAGACCATGGTGACACTGCGGAACCTGATGGAACCAAGGAGCCATTGTGACACAGTGGGGCCTCATGGAATCAAGGAGACCATTGTGACCCAGGTGTTGCATGGGAAGGCAAGGAGCCATTGTGACACTTTGGGCTTCTTCCCTTGAGCTCTGCAGCTGGCTGTCCAAGCCCAGCGCACCATGTGCCACCTGCTCTCCTCAGGGCTCTGCCTGCACACAGCCCCAGGAGAAGTTTTCCTGTTTGCAAGGAAAGAATTGAAAAGCCGGAGCAGGTTTCCTAAACAACAAACCCCACTCAGGAGCCACATGCTCAGTACAGGCTGCCTGGAACGATGTCCCCTTTCTACAAGGGTCAGTGTGAGCAGGAATGAATGATCTCTGGGAGCAGAATTCTCGGAGTCTTTCCACTGAATTCTCTGTCCCTGTGTCTTGGGGTGACTTTATCATGTGTATCCCCCTATTGCTGCTCTATGCCCAGAAGTGAACTTTGTGCATTTCTGTGCCTTTCAACTGAGCCTGAGAGGGGGGAGAGGAAAAAAAAGCCAGACAAACTTCTCAGAGCGTTTGTTCAAGGACACACATACACACTCCTTTGCATCCTGCTTGCAGCAAGAGCAGAGGAAGCAACTTTGTTTCTTTTTAGCCAGTTTTCAGCTCCTTTTCTCTGGAGGGAGATGGAGAGTTGAACTTTGTTTTCCTGGGACTTCGGGGGTTTTTTTTCCCTTCTTCTCTTCTTGACTCTTTCAACATCAGAGCACATTGGGAGAATTTTCTCCCGAGGTGGGGGCCCTGAATGTGGGCCCATGAGCCAGCTGCAAGGAGGAGGAGAGAGACTACACCTACGGAAGTGTTGGGGTTCCTCCCCCCTGCCATGAGGTCATGGGAGAGGGGACCCTGGGGTAGAGGCATGGCCTGGGCACGGGGTCTCCCTGCTCCCTGCTCACATGTGCCCTAATCCTGTTCAGCACTGCTTATTTTGTGTTGCCCTGTGCCAGGAGGGCCCTGGTTGTGCTGTGATTGCTCAGTTCTTTGGCAGTGCCCCGCCCATGTGGCTGGAGAAGAAAGAGCTCTGAAACTTCTCTCAAGAATTGCTCCCTGTTTCTTTGCACGGGCCTCGCTGTCTATGGATGTTTCAGGAGACCCCACCGAAACACAGAAGGACTCTCAAATTATCCCAGCTTTCTCTGCACAGCGAGAGGTTTTAATATTTAGCATTGTTATCCTTTTCCTGTGTGTTTGTTAAAAAAGTAGTTTTTATCTCTTTCACTTTCTTCCCAGGAAAATTCTTTTTTCCCGAAGCTGGTGGGGGAGGGCTGGGTGTAACCTGCCTTCTATCAGAGGATATTTTCCTCCACATTTGTCCAAACCGGCACAGCCTGTCCTTTCCCTGGGTGTCTGTTGCAGATGGACGATGCTGGTGCCATTGTCAGCTTGAAGCCCTCTTTTGATGCAAGCAGATGTTGCCAGGTGTGTTCAGCAGCTGTTGCTCAATGCTTATGCCAAGCTATTGTGTTCCTCATGGAACCAAGGAGCCATTGTGACACTGCAGGGGCTGATGGCATCAAGGAGGCAATTGTGACAGTACAGAACCTCCTAGAAACAAGGCTCCATTGTGACACCGTGGGGAATCATGGAATCAAGGAGCCCATTGTGACACGGCTGCATGGAACCAATGGTCCATGGTTACACGGCGGATTCAAGAAGAGCACGGTGACACCACGCAACATCACGGAACCATAGGTCCATTGTGACACAGCGGGGCCTCATGGAAACAAGGGGACCATTGTGGCAAAGCAGGGCCTAATGGAAGCATGGAGAGCATTGTGACACTAAGGAAACTCCTGGAACCAAGATGACCACTGGCACATAATGGAACCTCATGGAAGCAAGCCTCCACAATGACTTTGGAGGGCCTCAGGGACCACAGGACCCATTGTGACACAGCAGGACCTGGTGGAACCAAGGAGCCTTTGTGATACTCCAGATCCACATGGAAGCCAGGGTGCACTGAGACACAGCGGGGCCTTGTTGGAACCAAAGACACCTCTGCAAAAAGCAGGCTAGCTCATAGAAGCAAGGAGTCCTTTCTTACAACATCAAAGCTATGGAAGCAAGGGACCATTGTGACACTGCGGGGCCTCATGGAACCAATTGTCCATGATGACAGTGCGGATCAAAGGAGACCATGGTGACACTGCGGAACCTGATGGAACCAAGGAGCCATTGTGACACAGTGGAGCCTCATGGAATCAAGGAGACCATTGTGACCCAGGTGTTGCATGGGAAGGCAAGGAGCCATTGTGACACTTTGGGCTTCTTCCCTTGAGCTCTGCAGCTGGCTGTCCCAGCCCAGCGCACCATGTGCCACCTGCTCTCCTCAGGGCTCTGCCTGCACACAGCCCCAGGAGAAGTTTTCCTGTTTGCAAGGAAAGAATGGAAAAGCCGGAGCAGGTTTCCTAAACAACAAACCCCACTCAGGAGCCACATGCTCAGTACAGGCTGCCTGGAACGATGTCCCCTTTCTACAAGGGTCAGTGTGAGCAGGAATGAATGATCTCTGGGAGCAGAATTCTCGGAGTCTTTCCACTGAATTCTCTGTCCCTGTGTCTTGGGGTGACTTTATTGTGTGTATCCCCTATTGCTGCTCTATGCCCAGAAGTGAACTTTGTGCGTTTCTGTGCCTTTCAACTGAGCCTGAGAGGGGGGAGAGGAAAAAAAACCGGACAAACTTCTCAGAGCGTTTGTTCAAGGACACACATACACACTCCTCTGCATCCTGCTTGCAGCAAGAGTGGAGGAAGCAACTTTGTTTCTTTTTAGCCAGTTTTCAGCTCCTTTTCTCTGGAGGGAGATGGAGAGTTGAACTTTGTTTGCCTGGGACTTCGGGGTTTTTTTTTTCCTTCTTCTCTTCTTGACTCTTTCAACATCAGAGCACATTGGGAGAATTTCCTCACGAGGTGGGGGCCCTGAATGTGGGCCCATGAGCCAGCTGCAAGGAGGAGGAGAGAGACTACACCTACGGAAGTGTTGGGGTTCCTCCCCCCTGCCATGAGGTCATGGGAGAGGGGACCCTGGGGTAGAGGCATGGCCTGGGCACGGGGTCTCCCTGCTCCCTGCTCACATGTGCCCTAATCCTGTTCAGCACTGCTTATTTTGTGTTGCCCTGTGCCAGGAGGGCCCTGGTTGTGCCGTGATTGCTCAGTTCTTTGGCAGTGCCCCGCCCATGTGGCTGGAGAAGAAAGAGCTCTGAAACTTCTCTCAAGAATGGCTCCCTGTTTCTTTGCACGGGCCTCGCTGTCTATGGATGTTTCAGGAGACCCCACCGAAACACAGAAGGACTCTCAAATTATCCCAGCTTTCTCTGCACAGCGAGAGCTTTTAATATTTAGCATTGTTATCCTTTTCCTGTGTGTTTGTTAAAAAAATAGGTTTTATCTCTTTCACTTTCTTCCCAGAAAATTCTTTTTTCCAAAAACCTGGTGGGGGAGGGCTGGGTGTAACCTGCCTTCTATCAGAGGATATTTTCCTCCACATTTGTCCAAACCGGCACAGCCTGTCCTTTCCCTGGGTGTCTGTTGCAGATGGAAGCTGCTGGTGCCATTGTCAGCTTGAAGCCCTCTTTTGATGCAAGCAGATGTTGCCAGGTGTGTTCAGCAGCTGTTGCTCAATGCTTATGCCAAGCTATTGTGTTCCTCATGGAACCAAGGAGCCATTGTGACACTGCAGGGGCTGATGGCATCAAGGAGGCAATTGTGACAGTACAGAACCTCCTAGAAACAAGGCTCCATTGTGACACCATGGGGAATCATGGAATCACGGAGCCCATTGTGACACGGCCAGGCCGCATGGAACCAATGGTCCATGGTTACACGGCGGATTCAAGAAGAGCACGGTGACACCACGCAACATCATGGAACCGTACGTCCATTGTGACACAGCGGGGCCGCATGGAAACAAGGGGACCATTGTGGCAAAGCAGGGCCTAATGGAAGCCTGGAGAGCATTGTGACATTGTGGGGAATCATGGAAACATGGAGAGCATTGTGACACTAAGGAAACTCCTGGAACCAAGATGACCACTGGCACATAATGGAACCTCATGGAAGCAAGCCTCCACGATGGTTTTGGAGGGCCTCAGGGACCACAGGACCCATTGTGACACAGCAGGACCTGGTGGAACCAAGGAGCCTTTGTGATACTCCAGATCCACATGGAAGCCAGGGTGCACTGAGACACAGCGGGGCCTTGTTGGAACCAAAGACACCTCTGCAAAAAGCAGGCTAGCTCATAGAAGCAAGGAGTCCATTGTTACAACGTAAAAGCTATGGAAGCAAGGGACCATTGTGACACTGCGGGGCCTCATGGAACCAATTGTCCATGATGACAGTGCGGATCAAAGGAGACCATGGTGACACTGCGGAACCTGATGGAACCAAGGAGCCATTGTGACACAGTGGGGCCTCATGGAATCAAGGAGACCATTGTGACCCAGGTGTTGCATGGGAAGGCAAGGAGCCATTGTGACACTTTGGGCTTCTTCCCTTGAGCTCTGCAGCTGGCTGTCCCAGCCCAGCGCACCATGTGCCACCTGCTCTCCTCAGGGCTCTGCCTGCACACAGCCCCAGGAGAAGTTTTCCTGTTTGCAAGGAAAGAATGGAAAAGCCGGAGCAGGTTTCCTAAACAACAAACCCTACTCAGGAGCCACATGCTCAGTACAGGCTGCCTGGAACGATGTCCCCTTTCTACAAGGGTCAGTGTGAGCAGGAATGAATGATCTCTGGGAGCAGAATTCTCGGAGTCTTTCCACTGAATTCTCTGTCCCTGTGTCTTGGGGTGACTTTATTGTGTGTATCCCCTATTGCTGCTCTATGCCCAGAAGTGAACTTTGTGGATTTCTGTGCCTTTCAACTGAGCCTGAGAGGGGGGAGAGGAAAAAAAACCGGACAAACTTCTCAGAGCGTTTGTTCAAGGACACACATACACACTCCTCTGCATCCTGCTTGCAGCAAGAGTGGAGGAAGCAACTTTGTTTCTTTTTAGCCAGTTTTCAGCTCTTTTTCTCTGGGGGGAGATGGAGAGTTGAACTTTGTTTTCCTGGGACTTTGGGGTTTTTTTTTCCCTTCTCCTCTTCTTGACTCTTTCAACATCAGACCACATTGGGAGAATTTTCTCCCGAGGTTGGGGCCCTGAATGTGGGCCCATGAGCCAGCTGCAAGGAGGAGGAGAGAGACTACACCTACGGAAGTGTTGGGGTTCCTCCCTCCTGCCATGCGGTCATGGGAGAGGGGACCCTGGGGTAGAGGCATGGCCTGGGCACGGGGGGTCTCCCTGCTCCCTGCTCACATGTGCCCTAACCCTGTTCAGCACTGCTTATTTTGTGTTGCCCTGTGTGAGGAGGGCCCTGGTTGTGCCGTGATTGCTCAGTTCTTTGGCAGTGCCCCGCCCATGTGGCTGGAGAAGAAAGAGCTCTGAAACTTCTCTCAAGAATCGCTCCCTGTTTCTTTGCACGGGCCTCGCTGTCTATGGATGTTTCAGGAGACCCCACCGAAACACAGAAGGACTCTCAAATTATCCCAGCTTTCTCTGCACAGCGAGAGCTTTTAATATTTAGCATTGTTATCCTTTTCCTGTGTGTTTGTTAAAAAAATAGTTTTTATCTCTTTCACTTTCTTCCCAGGAAAGTTGTTTTTTCCAAAAACCTGGTGGGGGAGGGCTGGGTGTAACCTGCCTTCTATCAGAGGATATTTTCCTCCACATTTGTCCAAACCGGCACAGCCTGTCCTTTCCTGGGTCTCTGTTGCAGATGGAAGCTGCTGGTGCCATTGTCAGCTTGAAGCACTCTTTTGATGCAAGCAGATGTTGCCAGGTGTGTTCAGCAGCTGTTGCTCAATGCTTATGCCAAGCTATTGTGTTCCTCATGGAACCAAGGAGCCATTGTGACACTGCAGGGGCTGATGGCATCAAGGAGGCAATTGTGACAGTACAGAACCTCCTAGAAACAAGGCTCCATTGTGACACCGTGGGGAATCATGGAATCAAGGAGCCCATTGTGACACGGCTGCATGGAACCAATGGTCCATGGTTACACGGCGGATTCAAGAAGAGCACGGTGACACCACGCAACATCACGGAACCATAGGTCCATTGTGACACAGCGGGGCCTGATGGAAACAAGGGGACCATTGTGGCAAAGCAGGGCCTAATGGAAGCATGGAGAGCATTGTGACACTAAGGAAACTCCTGGAACCAAGATGACCACTGGCACATAATGGAACCTCATGGAAGCAAGCCTCCACAATGACTTTGGACGGCGTCAGGGACCACAGGACCCATTGTGACACAGCAGGACCTGGTGGAACCAAGGAGCCTTTGTGATACTCCAGATCCACATGGAAGCCAGGGTGCACTGAGACACAGCGGGGCCTTGTTGGAACCAAAGACACCTCTGCAAAAAGCAGGCTAGCTCATAGAAGCAAGGAGTCCTTTGTTACAACATCAAACCTATGGAAGCAAGGGACCATTGTGACACTGCGGGGCCTCATGGAACCAATTGTCCATGATGACAGTGCGGATCAAAAGAGACCATGGTGACACTGCGGAACCTGATGGAACCAAGGAGCCATTGTGACACAGTGGGGCCTCATGGAATCAAGGAGACCATTGTGACCCAGGTGTTGCATGGGAAGGCAAGGAGCCATTGTGACACTTTGGGCTTCTTCCCTTGAGCTCTGCAGCTGGCTGTCCCAGCCCAGCGCACCATGTGCCACCTGCTCTCCTCAGGGCTCTGCCTGCACACAGCCCCAGGAGAAGTTTTCCTGTTTGCAAGGAAAGAATGGAAAAGCCGGAGCAGGTTTCCTAAACAACAAACCCCACTCAGGAGCCACATGCTCAGTACAGGCTGCCTGGAACGATGTCCCCTTTCTACAAGGGTCAGTGTTAGCAGGAATGATCTCTGGGAGCAGAATTCTCGGAGTCTTTCCACTGAATTCTCTCTCCCTGTGTCTTGGGGTGACTTTATCATGTGTATCCCCCTATTGCTGCTCTATGCCCAGAAGTGAACTTTGTGCATTTCTGTGCCTTTCAACTGAGCCTGAGAGGGGGGAGAGGAAAAAAAAGCCAGACAAACTTCTCAGAGCGTTTGTTCAAGGACACACATACACACTCCTCTGCATCCTGCTTGCAGCAAGAGTGGAGGAAGCAACTTTGTTTCTTTTTAGCCAGTTTTCAGCTCCTTTTCTCTGGAGGGAGATGGAGAGTTGAACTTTGTTTGCCTGGGACTTCGGGGTTTTTTTTTCCCTTCTTCTCTTCTTGACTCTTTCAACATCAGAGCACATTGGGAGAATTTCCTCACGAGGTGGGGGCCCTGAATGTGGGCCCATGAGCCAGCTGCAAGGAGGAGGAGAGAGACTACACCTACGGAAGTGTTGGGGTTCCTCCCCCCTGCCATGAGGTCATGGGAGAGGGGACCCTGGGGTAGAGGCATGGCCTGGGCACGGGGTCTCCCTGCTCCCTGCTCACATGTGCCCTAATCCTGTTCAGCACTGCTTATTTTGTGTTGCCCTGTGCCAGGAGGGCCCTGGTTGTGCCGTGATTGCTCAGTTCTTTGGCAGTGCCCCGCCCATGTGGCTGGAGAAGAAAGAGCTCTGAAACTTCTCTCAAGAATGGCTCCCTGTTTCTTTGCACGGGCCTCGCTGTCTATGGATGTTTCAGGAGACCCCACCGAAACACAGAAGGACTCTCAAATTATCCCAGCTTTCTCTGCACAGCGAGAGGTTTTAATATTTAGCATTGTTATCCTTTTCCTGTGTGTTTGTTAAAAAAGTAGTTTTTATCTCTTTCACTTTCTTCCCAGAAAATTCTTTTTTCCAAAAACCTGGTGGGGGAGGGCTGGGTGTAACCTGCCTTCTATCAGAGGATATTTTCCTCCACATTTGTCCAAACCGGCACAGCCTGTCCTTTCCCTGGGTGTCTGTTGCAGATGGAAGCTGCTGGTGCCATTGTCAGCTTGAAGCCCTCTTTTGATGCAAGCAGATGTTGCCAGGTGTGTTCAGCAGCTGTTGCTCAATGCTTATGCCAAGCTATTGTGTTCCTCATGGAACCAAGGAGCCATTGTGACACTGCAGGGGCTGATGGCATCAAGGAGGCAATTGTGACAGTACAGAACCTCCTAGAAACAAGGCTCCATTGTGACACCATGGGGAATCATGGAATCACGGAGCCCATTGTGACACGGCCAGGCCGCATGGAACCAATGGTCCATGGTTACACGGCGGATTCAAGAAGAGCACGGTGACACCACGCAACATCATGGAACCGTACGTCCATTGTGACACAGCGGGGCCGCATGGAAACAAGGGGACCATTGTGGCAAAGCAGGGCCTAATGGAAGCCTGGAGAGCATTGTGACATTGTGGGGAATCATGGAAACATGGAGAGCATTGTGACACTAAGGAAACTCCTGGAACCAAGATGACCACTGGCACATAATGGAACCTCATGGAAGCAAGCCTCCACAATGACTTTGGAGGGCCTCAGGGACCACAGGACCCATTGTGACACAGCAGGACCTGGTGGAACCAAGGAGCCTTTGTGATACTCCACATCCGCATGGAAGCCAGGGTGCACTGAGACACAGTGGGGCCTTGTTGGAACCAAAGACACCTCTGCAAAAAGCAGGCTAGCTCATAGAAGCAAGGAGTCCATTGTTACAACGTAAAAGCTATGGAAGCAAGGGACCATTGTGACACTGCGGGGCCTCATGGAACCAATTGTCCATGATGACAGTGCGGATCAAAGGAGACCATGGTGACACTGCGGAACCTGATGGAACCAAGGAGCCATTGTGACACAGTGGGGCCTCATGGAATCAAGGAGACCATTGTGACCCAGGTGTTGCATGGGAAGGCAAGGAGCCATTGTGACACTTTGGGCTTCTTCCCTTGAGCTCTGCAGCTGGCTGTCCCAGCCCAGCGCACCATGTGCCACCTGCTCTCCTCAGGGCTCTGCCTGCACACAGCCCCAGGAGAAGTTTTCCTGTTTGCAAGGAAAGAATGGAAAAGCCGGAGCAGGTTTCCTAAACAACAAACCCCACTCAGGAGCCACATGCTCAGTACAGGCTGCCTGGAACGATGTCCCCTTTCTACAAGGGTCAGTGTGAGCAGGAATGAATGATCTCTGGGAGCAGAATTCTCAGAGTCTTTCCACTGAATTCTCTGTCCCTGTGTCTTGGGGTGACTTTATTGTGTGTATCCCCTATTGCTGCTCTATGCCCAGAAGTGAACTTTGTGCGTTTCTGTGCCTTTCAACTGAGCCTGAGAGGGGGGAGAGGAAAAAAAACCGGACAAACTTCTCAGAGCGTTTGTTCAAGGACACACATACACACTCCTCTGCATCCTGCTTGCAGCAAGAGTGGAGGAAGCAACCTTGTTTCTTTTTAGCCAGTTTTCAGCTCTTTTTCTCTGGGGGGAGATGGAGAGTTGAACTTTGTTTTCCTGGGATTTTGGGGGTTTTTTTCCCTTCTCCTCTTCTTGACTCTTTCAACATCAGACCACATTGGGAGAATTTTCTCCCGAGGTTGGGGCCCTGAATGTGGGCCCATGAGGCAGCTGCAAGGAGGAGGAGAGAGACTACACCTACGGAAGTGTTGGG
Organism: Aphelocoma coerulescens; assembly: GCF_041296385.1. Classification (NCBI taxonomy): domain Eukaryota; kingdom Metazoa; phylum Chordata; class Aves; order Passeriformes; family Corvidae; genus Aphelocoma; species Aphelocoma coerulescens. The sequence continues at coordinate 287,719 of NW_027183927.1, forward strand.
GTTCCTCCCTCCTGCCATGCGGTCATGGGAGAGGGGACCCTGGGGTAGAGGCATGGCCTGGGCACGGGGGGTCTCCCTGCTCCCTGCTCACATGTGCCCTAATCCTGTTCAGCACTGCTTATTTTGTGTTGCCCTGTGTGAGGAGGGCCCTGGTTGTGCCGTGATTGCTCAGTTCTTTGGCAGTGCCCCGCCCATGTGGCTGGAGAAGAAAGAGCTCTGAAACTTCTCTCAAGAATCGCTCCCTGTTTCTTTGCACGGGCCTCGCTGTCTATGGATGTTTCAGGAGACCCCACCGAAACACAGAAGGACTCTCAAATTATCCCAGCTTTCTCTGCACAGCGAGAGCTTTTAATATTTAGCATTGTTATCCTTTTCCGGTGTGTTTGTTAAAAAAGTAGTTTTTATCTCTTTCACTTTCTTCCCAGGAAAATTCTTTTTTCCCGAAGCTGGTGGGGGAGGGCTGGGTGTAACCTGCCTTCTATCAGAGGATATTTTCCTCCACATTTGTCCAAACCGGCACAGCCTGTCCTTTCCCTGGGTGTCTGTTGCAGATGGAAGCTGCTGGTGCCATTGTCAGCTTGAAGCCCTCTTTTGATGCAAGCAGATGTTGCCAGGTGTGTTCAGCAGCTGTTGCTCAATGCTTATGCCAAGCTATTGTGTTCCTCATGGAACCAAGGAGCCATTGTGACAGTACAGAACCTCCTAGAAACAAGGCTCCATTGTGACACCGTGGGGAATCATGGAATCAAGGAGCCCATTGTGACACGGCTGCATGGAACCAATGGTCCATGGTTACACGGCGGATTCAAGAAGAGCACGGTGACACCACGCAACATCACGGAACCATAGGTCCATTGTGACACAGCGGGGCCTCATGGAAACAAGGGGACCATTGTGGCAAAGCAGGGCCTAATGGAAGCATGGAGGGCATTGTGACACTAAGGAAACTCCTGGAACCAAGATGACCACTGGCACATAATGGAACCTCATGGAAGCAAGCCTCCACGATGGTTTTGGAGGGCCTCAGGGACCACAGGACCCATTGTGACACAGCAGGACCTGGTGGAACCAAGGAGCCTTTGTGATACTCCACATCCACATGGAAGCCAGGGTGCACTGAGACACAGCGGGGCCTTGTTGGAACCAAAGACACCTCTGCAAAAAGCAGGCTAGCTCATAGAAGCAAGGAGTCCTTTGTTACAACATCAAACCTATGGAAGCAAGGGACCATTGTGACACTGCGGGGCCTCATGGAACCAATTGTCCATGATGACAGTGCGGATCAAAGGAGACCATGGTGACACTGCGGAACCTGATGGAACCAAGGAGCCATTGTGACACAGTGGGGCCTCATGGAATCAAGGAGACCATTGTGACCCAGGTGTTGCATGGGAAGGCAAGGAGCCATTGTGACACTTTGGGCTTCTTCCCTTGAGCTCTGCAGCTGGCTGTCCCAGCCCAGCGCACCATGTGCCACCTGCTCTCCTCAGGGCTCTGCCTGCACACAGCCCCAGGAGAAGTTTTCCTGTTTGCAAGGAAAGAATGGAAAAGCCGGAGCAGGTTTCCTAAACAACAAACCCCACTCAGGAGCCACATGCTCAGTACAGGCTGCCTGGAACGATGTCCCCTTTCTACAAGGGTCAGTGTGAGCAGGAATGAATGATCTCTGGGAGCAGAATTCTCGGAGTCTTTCCACTGAATTCTCTCTCCCTGTGTCTTGGGGTGACTTTATCGTGTGTATCCCCCTATTGCTGCTCTATGCCCAGAAGTGAACTTTGTGCATTTCTGTGCCTTTCAACCGAGCCTGAGAGGGGGGAGAGGAAAAAAAAGCCAGACAAACTTCTCAGAGCGTTTGTTCAAGGACACACATACACACTCCTTTGCATCCTGCTTGCAGCAAGAGCAGAGGAAGCAACTTTGTTTCTTTTTAGCCAGTTTTCAGCTCCTTTTCTCTGGAGGGAGATGGAGAGTTGAACTTTGTTTGCCTGGGACTTCGGGGTTTTTTTTTCCCTTCTTCTCTTCTTGACTCTTTCAACATCAGAGCACATTGGGAGAATTTCCTCACGAGGTGGGGGCCCTGAATGTGGGCCCATGAGCCAGCTGCAAGGAGGAGGAGAGAGACTACACCTACGGAAGTGTTGGGGTTCCTCCCCCCTGCCATGAGGTCATGGGAGAGGGGACCCTGGGGTAGAGGCATGGCCTGGGCACGGGGTCTCCCTGCTCCCTGCTCACATGTGCCCTAATCCTGTTCAGCACTGCTTATTTTGTGTTGCCCTGTGCCAGGAGGGCCCTGGTTGTGCTGTGATTGCTCAGTTCTTTGGCAGTGCCCCGCCCATGTGGCTGGAGAAGAAAGAGCTCTGAAACTTCTCTCAAGAATCGCTCCCTGTTTCTTTGCACGGGCCTCGCTGTCTATGGATGTTTCAGGAGACCCCACCGAAACACAGAAGGACTCTCAAATTATCCCAGCTTTCTCTGCACAGCGAGAGGTTTTAATATTTAGCATTGTTATCCTTTTCCTGTGTGTTTGTTAAAAAAGTAGTTTTTATCTCTTTCACTTTCTTCCCAGGAAAATTCTTTTTTCCCGAAGCTGGTGGGGGAGGGCTGGGTGTAACCTGCCTTCTATCAGAGGATATTTTCCTCCACATTTGTCCAAACCGGCACAGCCTGTCCTTTCCCTGGGTGTCTGTTGCAGATGGAAGCTGCTGGTGCCATTGTCAGCTTGAAGCACTCTTTTGATGCAAGCAGATGTTGCCAGGTGTGTTCAGCAGCTGTTGCTCAATGCTTATGCCAAGCTATTGTGTTCCTCATGGAACCAAGGAGCCATTGTGACACTGCAGGGGCTGATGGCATCAAGGAGGCAATTGTGACAGTACAGAACCTCCTAGAAACAAGGCTCCATTGTGACACCGTGGGGAATCATGGAATCAAGGAGCCCATTGTGACACGGCTGCATGGAACCAATGGTCCATGGTTACACGGCGGATTCAAGAAGAGCACGGTGACACCACGCAACATCATGGAACCATAGGTCCATTGTGACACAGCGGGGCCTCATGGAAACAAGGGGACCATTGTGGCAAAGCAGGGCCTAATGGAAGCATGGAGGGCATTGTGACACTAAGGAAACTCCTGGAACCAAGATGACCACTGGCACATAATGGAACCTCATGGAAGCAAGCCTCCACGATGGTTTTGGAGGGCCTCAGGGACCACAGGACCCATTGTGACACAGCAGGACCTGGTGGAACCAAGGAGCCTTTGTGATACTCCAGATCCACATGGAAGACAGGGTGCACTGAGACACAGCGGGGCCTTGTTGGAACCAAAGACACCTCTGCAAAAAGCAGGCTAGCTCATAGAAGCAAGGAGTCCTTTCTTACAACATCAAAGCTATGGAAGCAAGGGACCATTGTGACACTGCGGGGCCTCATGGAACCAATTGTCCATGATGACAGTGCGGATCAAAGGAGACCATGGTGACACTGCGGAACCTGATGGAACCAAGGAGCCATTGTGACACAGTGGGGCCTCATGGAATCAAGGAGACCATTGTGACCCAGGTGTTGCATGTGAAGGCAAGGAGCCATTGTGACACTTTGGGCTTCTTCCCTTGAGCTCTGCAGCTGGCTGTCCCAGCCAAGCGCACCATGTGCCACCTGCTCTCCTCAGGGCTCTGCCTGCACACAGCCCCAGGAGAAGTTTTCCTGTTTGCAAGGAAAGAATGGAAAAGCCGGAGCAGGTTTCCTAAACAACAAACCCCACTCAGGAGCCACATGCTCAGTACAGGCTGCCGGGAACGATGTCCCCTTTCTACAAGGGTCAGTGTGAGCAGGAATGAATGATCTCTGGGAGCAGAATTCTCGGAGTCTTTCCACTGAATTCTCTGTCCCTGTGTCTTGGGGTGACTTTATCATGTGTATCCCCTATTGCTGCTCTATGCCCAGAAGTGAACTTTGTGCATTTCTGTGCCTTTCAACTGAGCCTGAGAGGGGGGAGAGGAAAAAAAAGCCAGACAAACTTCTCAGAGCGTTTGTTCAAGGACACACATACACAGTCCTCTGCATCCTGCTTGCAGCAAGAGCAGAGGAAGCAACTTTGTTTCTTTTTAGCCAGTTTTCAGCTCCTTTTCTCTGGGGGGAGATGGAGAGTTGAACTTTGTTTTCCTGGGACTTCGGGGGTTTTTTTCCCTTCTTCTCTTCTTGACTCTTTCAACATCAGAGCACATTGGGAGAATTTTCTCCCGAGGTGGGGGCCCTGAATGTGGGCCCATGAGCCAGCTGCAAGGAGGAGGAGAGAGACTACACTTATGGAAGTGTTGGTGTTCCTCCCCCCTGCCATGAGGTCATGGGAGAGGGGACCCTGGGGTAGAGGCATGGCCTGGGCACGGGGTCTCCCTGCTCCCTGCTCACATGTGCCCTAATCCTGTTCAGCACTGCTTATTTTGTGTTGCCCTGTGCGAGGAGGGCCCTGGTTGTGCTGTGATTGCTCAGTTCTTTGGCAGTGCCCCGCCCATGTGGCTGGAGAAGAAAGAGCTCTGAAACTTCTCTCAAGAATGGCTCCCTGTTTCTTTGCACGGGCCTCTCTGTCTATGGATGTTTCAGGAGACCCCACCGAAACACAGAAGGACTCTCAAATTATCCCAGCTTTCTCTGCACAGCGAGAGCTTTTAATATTTAGCATTGTTATCCTTTTCCTGTGTGTTTGTTAAAAAAGTAGTTTTTATCTCTTTCACTTTCTTCCCAGAAAATTCTTTTTTCCAAAAACCTGGTGGGGGAGGGCTGGGTGTAACCTGCCTTCTATCAGAGGATATTTTCCTCCACATTTGTCCAAACCGGCACAGCCTGTCCTTTCCCTGGGTCTCTGTTGCAGATGGAAGCTGCTGGTGCCATTGTCAGCTTGAAGCCCTCTTTTGATGCAAGCAGATGTTGCCAGGTGTGTTCAGCAGCTGTTGCTCAATGCTTATGCCAAGCTATTGTGTTCCTCATGGAACCAAGGAGCCATTGTGACACTGCAGGGGCTGATGGCATCAAGGAGGCAATTGTGACAGTACAGAACCTCCTAGAAACAAGGCTCCATTGTGACACCATGGGGAATCATGGAATCACGGAGCCCATTGTGACACGGCCAGGCCGCATGGAACCAATGGTCCATGGTTACACGGCGGATTCAAGAAGAGCACGGTGACACCACGCAACATCATGGAACCGTACGTCCATTGTGACACAGCGGGGCCGCATGGAAACAAGGGGACCATTGTGGCAAAGCAGGGCCTAATGGAAGCCTGGAGAGCATTGTGACATTGTGGGGAATCATGGAAACATGGAGAGCATTGTGACACTAAGGAAACTCCTGGAACCAAGATGACCACTGGCACATAATGGAACCTCATGGAAGCAAGCCTCCACAATGACTTTGGAGGGCCTCAGGGACCACAGGACCCATTGTGACACAGCAGGACCTGGTGGAACCAAGGAGCCTTTGTGATACTCCAGATCCACATGGAAGCCAGGGTGCACTGAGACACAGTGGGGCCTTGTTGGAACCAAAGACACCTCTGCAAAAAGCAGGCTAGCTCATAGAAGCAAGGAGTCCATTGTTACAACGTAAAAGCTATGGAAGCAAGGGACCATTGTGACACTGCGGGGCCTCATGGAACCAATTGTCCATGATGACAGTGCGGATCAAAGGAGACCATGGTGACACTGCGGAACCTGATGGAACCAAGGAGCCATTGTGACACAGTGGGGCCTCATGGAATCAAGGAGACCATTGTGACCCAGGTGTTGCATGTGAAGGCAAGGAGCCATTGTGACACTTTGGGCTTCTTCCCTTGAGCTCTGCAGCTGGCTGTCCCAGCCCAGCGCACCATGTGCCACCTGCTCTCCTCAGGGCTCTGCCTGCACACAGCCCCAGGAGAAGTTTTCCTGTTTGCAAGGAAAGAATGGAAAAGCCGGAGCAGGTTTCCTAAACAACAAACCCCACTCAGGAGCCACATGCTCAGTACAGGCTGCCTGGAACGATGTCCCCTTTCTACAAGGGTCAGTGTGAGCAGGAATGAATGATCTCTGGGAGCAGAATTCTCGGAGTCTTTCCACTGAATTCTCTGTCCCTGTGTCTTGGGGTGACTTTATTGTGTGTATCCCCTATTGCTGCTCTATGCCCAGAAGTGAACTTTGTGCGTTTCTGTGCCTTTCAACTGAGCCTGAGAGGGGGGAGAGGAAAAAAAACCGGACAAACTTCTCAGAGCGTTTGTTCAAGGACACACATACACACTCCTCTGCATCCTGCTTGCAGCAAGAGTGGAGGAAGCAACCTTGTTTCTTTTTAGCCAGTTTTCAGCTCTTTTTCTCTGGGGGGAGATGGAGAGTTGAACTTTGTTTTCCTGGGATTTTGGGGGTTTTTTTCCCTTCTCCTCTTCTTGACTCTTTCAACATCAGACCACATTGGGAGAATTTTCTCCCGAGGTTGGGGCGTTGAATGTGGGCCCATGAGCCAGCTGCAAGGAGGAGGAGAGAGACTACACCTACGGAAGTGTTGGGGTTCCTCCCTCCTGCCATGCGGTCATGGGAGAGGGGACCCTGGGGTAGAGGCATGGCCTGGGCACGGGGGGTCTCCCTGCTCCCTGCTCACATGTGCCCTAACCCTGTTCAGCACTGCTTATTTTGTGTTGCCCTGTGTGAGGAGGGCCCTGGTTGTGCCGTGATTGCTCAGTTCTTTGGCAGTGCCCCGCCCATATGGCTGGAGAAGAAAGAGCTCTGCAACTTCTCTCAAGAATCGCTCCCTGTTTCTTTGCACGGGCCTCGCTGTCTATGGATGTTTCAGGAGACCCCACCGAAACACAGAAGGACTCTCAAATTATCCCAGCTTTCTCTGCACAGCGAGAGCTTTTAATATTTAGCATTGTTATCCTTTTCCGGTGTGTTTGTTAAAAAAGTAGTTTTTATCTCTTTCACTTTCTTCCCAGGAAAATTCTTTTTTCCCGAAGCTGGTGGGGGAGGGCTGGGTGTAACCTGCCTTCTATCAGAGGATATTTTCCTCCACATTTGTCCAAACCGGCACAGCCTGTCCTTTCCCTGGGTGTCTGTTGCAGATGGAAGCTGCTGGTGCCATTGTCAGCTTGAAGCACTCTTTTGATGCAAGCAGATGTTGCCAGGTGTGTTCAGCAGCTGTTGCTCAATGCTTATGCCAAGCTATTGTGTTCCTCATGGAACCAAGGAGCCATTGTGACACTGCAGGGGCTGATGGCATCAAGGAGGCAATTGTGACAGTACAGAACCTCCTAGAAACAAGGCTCCATTGTGACACCGTGGGGAATCATGGAATCAAGGAGCCCATTGTGACACGGCTGCATGGAACCAATGGTCCATGGTTACACGGCGGATTCAAGAAGAGCACGGTGACACCACGCAACATCACGGAACCATAGGTCCATTGTGACACAGCGGGGCCTCATGGAAACAAGGGGACCATTGTGGCAAAGCAGGGCCTAATGGAAGCATGGAGGGCATTGTGACACTAAGGAAACTCCTGGAACCAAGATGACCACTGGCACATAATGGAACCTCATGGAAGCAAGCCTCCACGATGGTTTTGGAGGGCCTCAGGGACCACAGGACCCATTGTGACACAGCAGGACCTGGTGGAACCAAGGAGCCTTTGTGATACTCCAGATCCACATGGAAGCCAGGGTGCACTGAGACACAGCGGGGCCTTGTTGGAACCAAAGACACCTCTGCAAAAAGCAGGCTAGCTCATAGAAGCAAGGAGTCCTTTCTTACAACATCAAAGCTATGGAAGCAAGGGACCATTGTGACACTGCGGGGCCTCATGGAACCAATTGTCCATGATGACAGTGCGGATCAAAGGAGACCATGGTGACACTGCGGAACCTGATGGAACCAAGGAGCCATTGTGACACAGTGGGGCCTCATGGAATCAAGGAGACCATTGTGACCCAGGTGTTGCATGGGAAGGCAAGGAGCCATTGTGACACTTTGGGCTTCTTCCCTTGAGCTCTGCAGCTGGCTGTCCAAGCCCAGCGCACCATGTGCCACCTGCTCTCCTCAGGGCTCTGCCTGCACACAGCCCCAGGAGAAGTTTTCCTGTTTGCAAGGAAAGAATTGAAAAGCCGGAGCAGGTTTCCTAAACAACAAACCCCACTCAGGAGCCACATGCTCAGTACAGGCTGCCTGGAACGATGTCCCCTTTCTACAAGGGTCAGTGTGAGCAGGAATGAATGATCTCTGGGAGCAGAATTCTCGGAGTCTTTCCACTGAATTCTCTGTCCCTGTGTCTTGGGGTGACTTTATCATGTGTATCCCCCTATTGCTGCTCTATGCCCAGAAGTGAACTTTGTGCATTTCTGTGCCTTTCAACTGAGCCTGAGAGGGGGGAGAGGAAAAAAAAGCCAGACAAACTTCTCAGAGCGTTTGTTCAAGGACACACATACACACTCCTTTGCATCCTGCTTGCAGCAAGAGCAGAGGAAGCAACTTTGTTTCTTTTTAGCCAGTTTTCAGCTCCTTTTCTCTGGAGGGAGATGGAGAGTTGAACTTTGTTTTCCTGGGACTTCGGGGGTTTTTTTTCCCTTCTTCTCTTCTTGACTCTTTCAACATCAGAGCACATTGGGAGAATTTCCTCACGAGGTGGGGGCCCTGAATGTGGGCCCATGAGCCAGCTGCAAGGAGGAGGAGAGAGACTACACCTACGGAAGTGTTGGGGTTCCTCCCCCCTGCCATGAGGTCATGGGAGAGGGGACCCTGGGGTAGAGGCATGGCCTGGGCACGGGGTCTCCCTGCTCCCTGCTCACATGTGCCCTAATCCTGTTCAGCACTGCTTATTTTGTGTTGCCCTGTGCCAGGAGGGCCCTGGTTGTGCTGTGATTGCTCAGTTCTTTGGCAGTGCCCCGCCCATGTGGCTGGAGAAGAAAGAGCTCTGAAACTTCTCTCAAGAATTGCTCCCTGTTTCTTTGCACGGGCCTCGCTGTCTATGGATGTTTCAGGAGACCCCACCGAAACACAGAAGGACTCTCAAATTATCCCAGCTTTCTCTGCACAGCGAGAGGTTTTAATATTTAGCATTGTTATCCTTTTCCTGTGTGTTTGTTAAAAAAGTAGTTTTTATCTCTTTCACTTTCTTCCCAGGAAAATTCTTTTTTCCCGAAGCTGGTGGGGGAGGGCTGGGTGTAACCTGCCTTCTATCAGAGGATATTTTCCTCCACATTTGTCCAAACCGGCACAGCCTGTCCTTTCCCTGGGTGTCTGTTGCAGATGGACGATGCTGGTGCCATTGTCAGCTTGAAGCCCTCTTTTGATGCAAGCAGATGTTGCCAGGTGTGTTCAGCAGCTGTTGCTCAATGCTTATGCCAAGCTATTGTGTTCCTCATGGAACCAAGGAGCCATTGTGACACTGCAGGGGCTGATGGCATCAAGGAGGCAATTGTGACAGTACAGAACCTCCTAGAAACAAGGCTCCATTGTGACACCGTGGGGAATCATGGAATCAAGGAGCCCATTGTGACACGGCTGCATGGAACCAATGGTCCATGGTTACACGGCGGATTCAAGAAGAGCACGGTGACACCACGCAACATCACGGAACCATAGGTCCATTGTGACACAGCGGGGCCTCATGGAAACAAGGGGACCATTGTGGCAAAGCAGGGCCTAATGGAAGCATTGAGGGCATTGTGACACTAAGGAAACTCCTGGAACCAAGATGACCACTGGCACATAATGGAACCTCATGGAAGCAAGCCTCCACGATGGTTTTGGAGGGCCTCAGGGACCACAGGACCCATTGTGACACAGCAGGACCTGGTGGAACCAAGGAGCCTTTGTGATACTCCAGATCCACATGGAAGCCAGGGTGCACTGAGACACAGCGGGGCCTTGTTGGAACCAAAGACACCTCTGCAAAAAGCAGGCTAGCTCATAGAAGCAAGGAGTCCTTTCTTACAACATCAAAGCTATGGAAGCAAGGGACCATTGTGACACTGCGGGGCCTCATGGAACCAATTGTCCATGATGACAGTGCGGATCAAAGGAGACCATGGTGACACTGCGGAACCTGATGGAACCAAGGAGCCATTGTGACACAGTGGGGCCTCATGGAATCAAGGAGACCATTGTGACCCAGGTGTTGCATGGGAAGGCAAGGAGCCATTGTGACACTTTGGGCTTCTTCCCTTGAGCTCTGCAGCTGGCTGTCCCAGCCCAGCGCACCATGTGCCACCTGCTCTCCTCAGGGCTCTGCCTGCACACAGCCCCAGGAGAAGTTTTCCTGTTTGCAAGGAAAGAATGGAAAAGCCGGAGCAGGTTTCCTAAACAACAAACCCCACTCAGGAGCCACATGCTCAGTACAGGCTGCCTGGAACGATGTCCCCTTTCTACAAGGGTCAGTGTGAGCAGGAATGAATGATCTCTGGGAGCAGAATTCTCGGAGTCTTTCCACTGAATTCTCTGTCCCTGTGTCTTGGGGTGACTTTATTGTGTGTATCCCCTATTGCTGCTCTATGCCCAGAAGTGAACTTTGTGCGTTTCTGTGCCTTTCAACTGAGCCTGAGAGGGGGGAGAGGAAAAAAAACCGGACAAACTTCTCAGAGCGTTTGTTCAAGGACACACATACACACTCCTCTGCATCCTGCTTGCAGCAAGAGTGGAGGAAGCAACTTTGTTTCTTTTTAGCCAGTTTTCAGCTCCTTTTCTCTGGAGGGAGATGGAGAGTTGAACTTTGTTTGCCTGGGACTTCGGGGTTTTTTTTTCCCTTCTTCTCTTCTTGACTCTTTCAACATCAGAGCACATTGGGAGAATTTCCTCACGAGGTGGGGGCCCTGAATGTGGGCCCATGAGCCAGCTGCAAGGAGGAGGAGAGAGACTACACCTACGGAAGTGTTGGGGTTCCTCCCCCCTGCCATGAGGTCATGGGAGAGGGGACCCTGGGGTAGAGGCATGGCCTGGGCACGGGGTCTCCCTGCTCCCTGCTCACATGTGCCCTAATCCTGTTCAGCACTGCTTATTTTGTGTTGCCCTGTGCCAGGAGGGCCCTGGTTGTGCCGTGATTGCTCAGTTCTTTGGCAGTGCCCCGCCCATGTGGCTGGAGAAGAAAGAGCTCTGAAACTTCTCTCAAGAATGGCTCCCTGTGTCTTTGCACGGGCCTCGCTGTCTATGGATGTTTCAGGAGACCCCACCGAAACACAGAAGGACTCTCAAATTATCCCAGCTTTCTCTGCACAGCGAGAGGTTTTAATATTTAGCATTGTTATCCTTTTCCTGTGTGTTTGTTAAAAAAGTAGTTTTTATCTCTTTCACTTTCTTCCCAGAAAATTCTTTTTTCCAAAAACCTGGTGGGGGAGGGCTGGGTGTAACCTGCCTTCTATCAGAGGATATTTTCCTCCACATTTGTCCAAACCGGCACAGCCTGTCCTTTCCCTGGGTGTCTGTTGCAGATGGAAGCTGCTGGTGCCATTGTCAGCTTGAAGCCCTCTTTTGATGCAAGCAGATGTTGCCAGGTGTGTTCAGCAGCTGTTGCTCAATGCTTATGCCAAGCTATTGTGTTCCTCATGGAACCAAGGAGCCATTGTGACACTGCAGGGGCTGATGGCATCAAGGAGGCAATTGTGACAGTACAGAACCTCCTAGAAACAAGGCTCCATTGTGACACCATGGGGAATCATGGAATCACGGAGCCCATTGTGACACGGCCAGGCCGCATGGAACCAATGGTCCATGGTTACACGGCGGATTCAAGAAGAGCACGGTGACACCACGCAACATCATGGAACCGTACGTCCATTGTGACACAGCGGGGCCTCATGGAAACAAGGGGACCATTGTGGCAAAGCAGGGCCTAATGGAAGCCTGGAGAGCATTGTGACATTGTGGGGAATCATGGAAACATGGAGCGCATTGTGACACTAAGGAAACTCCTGGAACCAAGATGACCACTGGCACATAATGGAACCTCATGGAAGCAAGCCTCCACAATGACTTTGGAGGGCCTCAGGGACCACAGGACCCATTGTGACACAGCAGGACCTGGTGGAACCAAGGAGCCTTTGTGATACTCCACATCCGCATGGAAGCCAGGGTGCACTGAGACACAGTGGGGCCTTGTTGGAACCAAAGACACCTCTGCAAAAAGCAGGCTAGCTCATAGAAGCAAGGAGTCCATTGTTACAACGTAAAAGCTATGGAAGCAAGGGACCATTGTGACACTGCGGGGCCTCATGGAACCAATTGTCCATGATGACAGTGCGGATCAAAGGAGACCATGGTGACACTGCGGAACCTGATGGAACCAAGGAGCCATTGTGACACAGTGGGGCCTCATGGAATCAAGGAGACCATTGTGACCCAGGTGTTGCATGGGAAGGCAAGGAGCCATTGTGACACTTTGGGCTTCTTCCCTTGAGCTCTGCAGCTGGCTGTCCCAGCCCAGCGCACCATGTGCCACCTGCTCTCCTCAGGGCTCTGCCTGCACACAGCCCCAGGAGAAGTTTTCCTGTTTGCAAGGAAAGAATGGAAAAGCCGGAGCAGGTTTCCTAAACAACAAACCCCACTCAGGAGCCACATGCTCAGTACAGGCTGCCTGGAACGATGTCCCCTTTCTACAAGGGTCAGTGTGAGCAGGAATGAATGATCTCTGGGAGCAGAATTCTCAGAGTCTTTCCACTGAATTCTCTGTCCCTGTGTCTTGGGGTGACTTTATTGTGTGTATCCCCTATTGCTGCTCTATGCCCAGAAGTGAACTTTGTGCGTTTCTGTGCCTTTCAACTGAGCCTGAGAGGGGGGAGAGGAAAAAAAACCGGACAAACTTCTCAGAGCGTTTGTTCAAGGACACACATACACACTCCTCTGCATCCTGCTTGCAGCAAGAGTGGAGGAAGCAACCTTGTTTCTTTTTAGCCAGTTTTCAGCTCTTTTTCTCTGGGGGGAGATGGAGAGTTGAACTTTGTTTTCCTGGGACTTTGGGGGTTTTTTTCCCTTCTCCTCTTCTTGACTCTTTCAACATCAGACCACATTGGGAGAATTTTCTCCCGAGGTTGGGGCCCTGAATGTGGGCCCATGAGCCAGCTGCAAGGAGGAGGAGAGAGACTACACCTACGGAAGTGTTGGGGTTCCTCCCTCCTGCCATGCGGTCATGGGAGAGGGGACCCTGGGGTAGAGGCATGGCCTGGGCACGGGGGGTCTCCCTGCTCCCTGCTCACATGTGCCCTAACCCTGTTCAGCACTGCTTATTTTGTGTTGCCCTGTGTGAGGAGGGCCCTGGTTGTGCCGTGATTGCTCAGTTCTTTGGCAGTGCCCCGCCCATGTGGCTGGAGAAGAAAGAGCTCTGAAACTTCTCTCAAGAATTGCTCCCTGTTTCTTTGCACGGGCCTCGCTGTCTATGGATGTTTCAGGAGACCCCACCGAAACACAGAAGGACTCTCAAATTATCCCAGCTTTCTCTGCACAGCGAGAGGTTTTAATATTTAGCATTGTTATCCTTTTCCTGTGTGTTTGTTAAAAAAGTAGTTTTTATCTCTTTCACTTTCTTCCCAGGAAAATTCTTTTTTCCCGAAGCTGGTGGGGGAGGGCTGGGTGTAACCTGCCTTCTATCAGAGGATATTTTCCTCCACATTTGTCCAAACCGGCACAGCCTGTCCTTTCCCTGGGTGTCTGTTGCAGATGGACGATGCTGGTGCCATTGTCAGCTTGAAGCCCTCTTTTGATGCAAGCAGATGTTGCCAGGTGTGTTCAGCAGCTGTTGCTCAATGCTTATGCCAAGCTATTGTGTTCCTCATGGAACCAAGGAGCCATTGTGACACTGCAGGGGCTGATGGCATCAAGGAGGCAATTGTGACAGTACAGAACCTCCTAGAAACAAGGCTCCATTGTGACACCGTGGGGAATCATGGAATCAAGGAGCCCATTGTGACACGGCTGCATGGAACCAATGGTCCATGGTTACACGGCGGATTCAAGAAGAGCACGGTGACACCACGCAACATCACGGAACCATAGGTCCATTGTGACACAGCGGGGCCTCATGGAAACAAGGGGACCATTGTGGCAAAGCAGGGCCTAATGGAAGCATTGAGGGCATTGTGACACTAAGGAAACTCCTGGAACCAAGATGACCACTGGCACATAATGGAACCTCATGGAAGCAAGCCTCCACGATGGTTTTGGAGGGCCTCAGGGACCACAGGACCCATTGTGACACAGCAGGACCTGGTGGAACCAAGGAGCCTTTGTGATACTCCAGATCCACATGGAAGCCAGGGTGCACTGAGACACAGCGGGGCCTTGTTGGAACCAAAGACACCTCTGCAAAAAGCAGGCTAGCTCATAGAAGCAAGGAGTCCTTTCTTACAACATCAAAGCTATGGAAGCAAGGGACCATTGTGACACTGCGGGGCCTCATGGAACCAATTGTCCATGATGACAGTGCGGATCAAAGGAGACCATGGTGACACTGCGGAACCTGATGGAACCAAGGAGCCATTGTGACACAGTGGGGCCTCATGGAATCAAGGAGACCATTGTGACCCAGGTGTTGCATGGGAAGGCAAGGAGCCATTGTGACACTTTGGGCTTCTTCCCTTGAGCTCTGCAGCTGGCTGTCCCAGCCCAGCGCACCATGTGCCACCTGCTCTCCTCAGGGCTCTGCCTGCACACAGCCCCAGGAGAAGTTTTCCTGTTTGCAAGGAAAGAATGGAAAAGCCGGAGCAGGTTTCCTAAACAACAAACCCCACTCAGGAGCCACATGCTCAGTACAGGCTGCCTGGAACGATGTCCCCTTTCTACAAGGGTCAGTGTGAGCAGGAATGAATGATCTCTGGGAGCAGAATTCTCGGAGTCTTTCCACTGAATTCTCTGTCCCTGTGTCTTGGGGTGACTTTATTGTGTGTATCCCCTATTGCTGCTCTATGCCCAGAAGTGAACTTTGTGCGTTTCTGTGCCTTTCAACTGAGCCTGAGAGGGGGGAGAGGAAAAAAAACCGGACAAACTTCTCAGAGCGTTTGTTCAAGGACACACATACACACTCCTCTGCATCCTGCTTGCAGCAAGAGTGGAGGAAGCAACTTTGTTTCTTTTTAGCCAGTTTTCAGCTCCTTTTCTCTGGAGGGAGATGGAGAGTTGAACTTTGTTTGCCTGGGACTTCGGGGTTTTTTTTTCCCTTCTTCTCTTCTTGACTCTTTCAACATCAGAGCACATTGGGAGAATTTCCTCACGAGGTGGGGGCCCTGAATGTGGGCCCATGAGCCAGCTGCAAGGAGGAGGAGAGAGACTACACCTACGGAAGTGTTGGGGTTCCTCCCCCCTGCCATGAGGTCATGGGAGAGGGGACCCTGGGGTAGAGGCATGGCCTGGGCACGGGGTCTCCCTGCTCCCTGCTCACATGTGCCCTAATCCTGTTCAGCACTGCTTATTTTGTGTTGCCCTGTGCCAGGAGGGCCCTGGTTGTGCCGTGATTGCTCAGTTCTTTGGCAGTGCCCCGCCCATGTGGCTGGAGAAGAAAGAGCTCTGAAACTTCTCTCAAGAATGGCTCCCTGTGTCTTTGCACGGGCCTCGCTGTCTATGGATGTTTCAGGAGACCCCACCGAAACACAGAAGGACTCTCAAATTATCCCAGCTTTCTCTGCACAGCGAGAGGTTTTAATATTTAGCATTGTTATCCTTTTCCTGTGTGTTTGTTAAAAAAGTAGTTTTTATCTCTTTCACTTTCTTCCCAGAAAATTCTTTTTTCCAAAAACCTGGTGGGGGAGGGCTGGGTGTAACCTGCCTTCTATCAGAGGATATTTTCCTCCACATTTGTCCAAACCGGCACAGCCTGTCCTTTCCCTGGGTGTCTGTTGCAGATGGAAGCTGCTGGTGCCATTGTCAGCTTGAAGCCCTCTTTTGATGCAAGCAGATGTTGCCAGGTGTGTTCAGCAGCTGTTGCTCAATGCTTATGCCAAGCTATTGTGTTCCTCATGGAACCAAGGAGCCATTGTGACACTGCAGGGGCTGATGGCATCAAGGAGGCAATTGTGACAGTACAGAACCTCCTAGAAACAAGGCTCCATTGTGACACCATGGGGAATCATGGAATCACGGAGCCCATTGTGACACGGCCAGGCCGCATGGAACCAATGGTCCATGGTTACACGGCGGATTCAAGAAGAGCACGGTGACACCACGCAACATCATGGAACCGTACGTCCATTGTGACACAGCGGGGCCTCATGGAAACAAGGGGACCATTGTGGCAAAGCAGGGCCTAATGGAAGCCTGGAGAGCATTGTGACATTGTGGGGAATCATGGAAACATGGAGCGCATTGTGACACTAAGGAAACTCCTGGAACCAAGATGACCACTGGCACATAATGGAACCTCATGGAAGCAAGCCTCCACAATGACTTTGGAGGGCCTCAGGGACCACAGGACCCATTGTGACACAGCAGGACCTGGTGGAACCAAGGAGCCTTTGTGATACTCCACATCCGCATGGAAGCCAGGGTGCACTGAGACACAGTGGGGCCTTGTTGGAACCAAAGACACCTCTGCAAAAAGCAGGCTAGCTCATAGAAGCAAGGAGTCCATTGTTACAACGTAAAAGCTATGGAAGCAAGGGACCATTGTGACACTGCGGGGCCTCATGGAACCAATTGTCCATGATGACAGTGCGGATCAAAGGAGACCATGGTGACACTGCGGAACCTGATGGAACCAAGGAGCCATTGTGACACAGTGGGGCCTCATGGAATCAAGGAGACCATTGTGACCCAGGTGTTGCATGGGAAGGCAAGGAGCCATTGTGACACTTTGGGCTTCTTCCCTTGAGCTCTGCAGCTGGCTGTCCCAGCCCAGCGCACCATGTGCCACCTGCTCTCCTCAGGGCTCTGCCTGCACACAGCCCCAGGAGAAGTTTTCCTGTTTGCAAGGAAAGAATGGAAAAGCCGGAGCAGGTTTCCTAAACAACAAACCCCACTCAGGAGCCACATGCTCAGTACAGGCTGCCTGGAACGATGTCCCCTTTCTACAAGGGTCAGTGTGAGCAGGAATGAATGATCTCTGGGAGCAGAATTCTCAGAGTCTTTCCACTGAATTCTCTGTCCCTGTGTCTTGGGGTGACTTTATTGTGTGTATCCCCTATTGCTGCTCTATGCCCAGAAGTGAACTTTGTGCGTTTCTGTGCCTTTCAACTGAGCCTGAGAGGGGGGAGAGGAAAAAAAACCGGACAAACTTCTCAGAGCGTTTGTTCAAGGACACACATACACACTCCTCTGCATCCTGCTTGCAGCAAGAGTGGAGGAAGCAACCTTGTTTCTTTTTAGCCAGTTTTCAGCTCTTTTTCTCTGGGGGGAGATGGAGAGTTGAACTTTGTTTTCCTGGGACTTTGGGGGTTTTTTTCCCTTCTCCTCTTCTTGACTCTTTCAACATCAGACCACATTGGGAGAATTTTCTCCCGAGGTTGGGGCCCTGAATGTGGGCCCATGAGCCAGCTGCAAGGAGGAGGAGAGAGACTACACCTACGGAAGTGTTGGGGTTCCTCCCTCCTGCCATGCGGTCATGGGAGAGGGGACCCTGGGGTAGAGGCATGGCCTGGGCACGGGGGGTCTCCCTGCTCCCTGCTCACATGTGCCCTAACCCTGTTCAGCACTGCTTATTTTGTGTTGCCCTGTGTGAGGAGGGCCCTGGTTGTGCCGTGATTGCTCAGTTCTTTGGCAGTGCCCCGCCCATGTGGCTGGAGAAGAAAGAGCTCTGCAACTTCTCTCAAGAATCGCTCCCTGTTTCTTTGCACGGGCCTCGCTGTCTATGGATGTTTCAGGAGACCCCACCGAAACACAGAAGGACTCTCAAATTATCCCAGCTTTCTCTGCACAGCGAGAGCTTTTAATATTTAGCATTGTTATCCTTTTCCGGTGTGTTTGTTAAAAAAGTAGTTTTTATCTCTTTCACTTTCTTCCCAGGAAAATTCTTTTTTCCCGAAGCTGGTGGGGGAGGGCTGGGTGTAACCTGCCTTCTATCAGAGGATATTTTCCTCCACATTTGTCCAAACCGGCACAGCCTGTCCTTTCCCTGGGTGTCTGTTGCAGATGGAAGCTGCTGGTGCCATTGTCAGCTTGAAGCACTCTTTTGATGCAAGCAGATGTTGCCAGGTGTGTTCAGCAGCTGTTGCTCAATGCTTATGCCAAGCTATTGTGTTCCTCATGGAACCAAGGAGCCATTGTGACAGTACAGAACCTCCTAGAAACAAGGCTCCATTGTGACACCGTGGGGAATCATGGAATCAAGGAGCCCATTGTGACACGGCTGCATGGAACCAATGGTCCATGGTTACACGGCGGATTCAAGAAGAGCACGGTGACACCACGCAACATCACGGAACCATAGGTCCATTGTGACACAGCGGGGCCTCATGGAAACAAGGGGACCATTGTGGCAAAGCAGGGCCTAATGGAAGCATGGAGGGCATTGTGACACTAAGGAAACTCCTGGAACCAAGATGACCACTGGCACATAATGGAACCTCATGGAAGCAAGCCTCCACGATGGTTTTGGAGGGCCTCAGGGACCACAGGACCCATTGTGACACAGCAGGACCTGGTGGAACCAAGGAGCCTTTGTGATACTCCACATCCACATGGAAGCCAGGGTGCACTGAGACACAGCGGGGCCTTGTTGGAACCAAAGACACCTCTGCAAAAAGCAGGCTAGCTCATAGAAGCAAGGAGTCCTTTGTTACAACATCAAAGCTATGGAAGCAAGGGACCATTGTGACACTGCGGGGCCTCATGGAACCAATTGTCCATGATGACAGTGCGGATCAAAGGAGACCATGGTGACACTGCGGAACCTGATGGAACCAAGGAGCCATTGTGACACAGTGGGGCCTCATGGAATCAAGGAGACCATTGTGACCCAGGTGTTGCATGTGAAGGCAAGGAGCCATTGTGACACTTTGGGCTTCTTCCCTTGAGCTCTGCAGCTGGCTGTCCCAGCCAAGCGCACCATGTGCCACCTGCTCTCCTCAGGGCTCTGCCTGCACACAGCCCCAGGAGAAGTTTTCCTGTTTGCAAGGAAAGAATGGAAAAGCCGGAGCAGGTTTCCTAAACAACAAACCCCACTCAGGAGCCACATGCTCAGTACAGGCTGCCGGGAACGATGTCCCCTTTCTACAAGGGTCAGTGTGAGCAGGAATGAATGTTCTCTGGGAGCAGAATTCTCGGAGTCTTTCCACTGAATTCTCTGTCCCTGTGTCTTGGGGTGACTTTATCATGTGTATCCCCTATTGCTGCTCTATGCCCAGAAGTGAACTTTGTGCATTTCTGTGCCTTTCAACTGAGCCTGAGAGGGGGGAGAGGAAAAAAAAGCCAGACAAACTTCTCAGAGCGTTTGTTCAAGGACACACATACACAGTCCTCTGCATCCTGCTTGCAGCAAGAGCAGAGGAAGCAACTTTGTTTCTTTTTAGCCAGTTTTCAGCTCCTTTTCTCTGGGGGGAGATGGAGAGTTGAACTTTGTTTTCCTGGGACTTCGGGGGTTTTTTTCCCTTCTTCTCTTCTTGACTCTTTCAACATCAGAGCACATTGGGAGAATTTTCTCCCGAGGTGGGGGCCCTGAATGTGGGCCCATGAGCCAGCTGCAAGGAGGAGGAGAGAGACTACACTTATGGAAGTGTTGGTGTTCCTCCCCCCTGCCATGAGGTCATGGGAGAGGGGACCCGGGGGTAGAGGCATGGCCTGGGCACGGGGTCTCCCTGCTCCCTGCTGACATGTGCCCTAATCCTGTTCAGCACTGCTTATTTTGTGTTGCCCTGTGCCAGGAGGGCCCTGGTTGTGCTGTGATTGCTCAGTTCTTTGGCAGTGCCCCGCCCATGTGGCTGGAGAAGAAAGAGCTCTGAAACTTCTCTCAAGAATGGCTCCCTGTTTCTTTGCACGGGCCTCGCTGTCTATGGATGTTTCAGGAGACCCCACCGAAACACAGAAGGACTCTCAAATTATCCCAGCTTTCTCTGCACAGCGAGAGCTTTTAATATTTAGCATTGTTATCCTTTTCCTGTGTGTTTGTTAAAAAAGTAGTTTTTATCTCTTTCACTTTCTTCCCAGAAAATTCTTTTTTCCAAAAACCTGGTGGGGGAGGGCTGGGTGTAACCTGCCTTCTATCAGAGGATATTTTCCTCCACATGCGTCCAAACCGGCACAGCCTGTCCTTTCCCTGGGTCTCTGTTGCAGATGGAAGCTGCTGGTGCCATTGTCAGCTTGAAGCCCTCTTTTGATGCAAGCAGATGTTGCCAGGTGTGTTCAGCAGCTGTTGCTCAATGCTTATGCCAAGCTATTGTGTTCCTCATGGAACCAAGGAGCCATTGTGACACTGCAGGGGCTGATGGCATCAAGGAGGCAATTGTGACAGTACAGAACCTCCTAGAAACAAGGCTCCATTGTGACACCATGGGGAATCATGGAATCACGGAGCCCATTGTGACACGGCCAGGCCGCATGGAACCAATGGTCCATGGTTACACGGCGGATTCAAGAAGAGCACGGTGACACCACGCAACATCATGGAACCGTACGTCCATTGTGACACAGCGGGGCCGCATGGAAACAAGGGGACCATTGTGGCAAAGCAGGGCCTAATGGAAGCCTGGAGAGCATTGTGACATTGTGGGGAATCATGGAAACATGGAGAGCATTGTGACACTAAGGAAACTCCTGGAACCAAGATGACCAATGGCACATAATGGAACCTCATGGAAGCAAGCCTCCACAATGACTTTGGAGGGCCTCAGGGACCACAGGACCCATTGTGACACAGCAGGACCTGGTGGAACCAAGGAGCCTTTGTGATACTCCACATCCGCATGGAAGCCAGGGTGCACTGAGACACAGTGGGGCCTTGTTGGAACCAAAGACACCTCTGCAAAAAGCAGGCTAGCTCATAGAAGCAAGGAGTCCATTGTTACAACGTAAAAGCTATGGAAGCAAGGGACCATTGTGACACTGCGGGGCCTCATGGAACCAATTGTCCATGATGACAGTGCGGATCAAAGGAGACCATGGTGACACTGCGGAACCTGATGGAACCAAGGAGCCATTGTGACACAGTGGGGCCTCATGGAATCAAGGAGACCATTGTGACCCAGGTGTTGCATGGGAAGGCAAGGAGCCATTGTGACACTTTGGGCTTCTTCCCTTGAGCTCTGCAGCTGGCTGTCCCAGCCCAGCGCACCATGTGCCACCTGCTCTCCTCAGGGCTCTGCCTGCACACAGCCCCAGGAGAAGTTTTCCTGTTTGCAAGGAAAGAATTGAAAAGCCGGAGCAGGTTTCCTAAACAACAAACCCCACTCAGGAGCCACATGCTCAGTACAGGCTGCCTGGAACGATGTCCCCTTTCTACAAGGGTCAGTGTGAGCAGGAATGAATGATCTCTGGGAGCAGAATTCTCGGAGTCTTTCCACTGAATTCTCTGTCCCTGTGTCTTGGGGTGACTTTATCATGTGTATCCCCCTATTGCTGCTCTATGCCCAGAAGTGAACTTTGTGCATTTCTGTGCCTTTCAACTGAGCCTGAGAGGGGGGAGAGGAAAAAAAAGCCAGACAAACTTCTCAGAGCGTTTGTTCAAGGACACACATACACACTCCTTTGCATCCTGCTTGCAGCAAGAGCAGAGGAAGCAACTTTGTTTCTTTTTAGCCAGTTTTCAGCTCCTTTTCTCTGGAGGGAGATGGAGAGTTGAACTTTGTTTTCCTGGGACTTCGGGGGTTTTTTTTCCCTTCTTCTCTTCTTGACTCTTTCAACATCAGAGCACATTGGGAGAATTTTCTCCCGAGGTGGGGGCCCTGAATGTGGGCCCATGAGCCAGCTGCAAGGAGGAGGAGAGAGACTCTACCTACGGAAGTGTTGGGGTTCCTCCCCCCTGCCATGAGGTCATGGGAGAGGGGACCCTGGGGTAGAGGCATGGCCTGGGCACGGGGTCTCCCTGCTCCCTGCTCACATGTGCCCTAATCCTGTTCAGCACTGCTTATTTTGTGTTGCCCTGTGCCAGGAGGGCCCTGGTTGTGCTGTGATTGCTCAGTTCTTTGGCAGTGCCCCGCCCATGTGGCTGGAGAAGAAAGAGCTCTGAAACTTCTCTCAAGAATTGCTCCCTGTTTCTTTGCACGGGCCTCGCTGTCTATGGATGTTTCAGGAGACCCCACCGAAACACAGAAGGACTCTCAAATTATCCCAGCTTTCTCTGCACAGCGAGAGGTTTTAATATTTAGCATTGTTATCCTTTTCCTGTGTGTTTGTTAAAAAAGTAGTTTTTATCTCTTTCACTTTCTTCCCAGGAAAATTCTTTTTTCCCGAAGCTGGTGGGGGAGGGCTGGGTGTAACCTGCCTTCTATCAGAGGATATTTTCCTCCACATTTGTCCAAACCGGCACAGCCTGTCCTTTCCCTGGGTGTCTGTTGCAGATGGAAGATGCTGGTGCCATTGTCAGCTTGAAGCCCTCTTTTGATGCAAGCAGATGTTGCCAGGTGTGTTCAGCAGCTGTTGCTCAATGCTTATGCCAAGCTATTGTGTTCCTCATGGAACCAAGGAGCCATTGTGACACTGCAGGGGCTGATGGCATCAAGGAGGCAATTGTGACAGTACAGAACCTCCTAGAAACAAGGCTCCATTGTGACACCGTGGGGAATCATGGAATCAAGGAGCCCATTGTGACACGGCTGCATGGAACCAATGGTCCATGGTTACACGGCGGATTCAAGAAGAGCACGGTGACACCACGCAACATCACGGAACCATAGGTCCATTGTGACACAGCGGGGCCTCATGGAAACAAGGGGACCATTGTGGCAAAGCAGGGCCTAATGGAAGCATTGAGGGCATTGTGACACTAAGGAAACTCCTGGAACCAAGATGACCACTGGCACATAATGGAACCTCATGGAAGCAAGCCTCCACGATGGTTTTGGAGGGCCTCAGGGACCACAGGACCCATTGTGACACAGCAGGACCTGGTGGAACCAAGGAGCCTTTGTGATACTCCAGATCCACATGGAAGCCAGGGTGCACTGAGACACAGCGGGGCCTTGTTGGAACCAAAGACACCTCTGCAAAAAGCAGGCTAGCTCATAGAAGCAAGGAGTCCTTTCTTACAACATCAAAGCTATGGAAGCAAGGGACCATTGTGACACTGCGGGGCCTCATGGAACCAATTGTCCATGATGACAGTGCGGATCAAAGGAGACCATGGTGACACTGCGGAACCTGATGGAACCAAGGAGCCATTGTGACACAGTGGGGCCTCATGGAATCAAAGAGACCATTGTGACCCAGGTGTTGCATGTGAAGGCAAGGAGCCATTGTGACACTTTGGGCTTCTTCCCTTGAGCTCTGCAGCTGGCTGTCCCAGCCAAGCGCACCATGTGCCACCTGCTCTCCTCAGGGCTCTGCCTGCACACAGCCCCAGGAGAAGTTTTCCTGTTTGCAAGGAAAGAATGGAAAAGCCGGAGCAGGTTTCCTAAACAACAAACCCCACTCAGGAGCCACATGCTCAGTACAGGCTGCCGGGAACGATGTCCCCTTTCTACAAGGGTCAGTGTGAGCAGGAATGAATGATCTCTGGGAGCAGAATTCTCGGAGTCTTTCCACTGAATTCTCTCTCCCTGTGTCTTGGGGTGACTTTATCATGTGTATCCCCTATTGCTGCTCTATGCCCAGAAGTGAACTTTGTGCATTTCTGTGCCTTTCAACTGAGCCTGAGAGGGGGGAGAGGAAAAAAAAGCCAGACAAACTTCTCAGAGCGTTTGTTCAAGGACACACATACACACTCCTTTGCATCCTGCTTGCAGCAAGAGCAGAGGAAGCAACTTTGTTTCTTTTTAGCCAGTTTTCAGCTCCTTTTCTCTGGGGGGAGATGGAGAGTTGAACTTTGTTTTCCTGGGACTTCGGGGGTTTTTTTCCCTTCTTCTCTTCTTGACTCTTTCAACATCAGAGCACATTGGGAGAATTTTCTCCCGAGGTGGGGGCCCTGAATGTGGGCCCATGAGCCAGCTGCAAGGAGGAGGAGAGAGACTACACCTACGGAAGTGTTGGGGTTCCTCCCCCCTGCCATGAGGTCATGGGAGAGGGGACCCTGGGGTAGAGGCATGGCCTGGGCACGGGGTCTCCCTGCTCCCTGCTCACATGTGCCCTAATCCTGTTCAGCACTGCTTATTTTGTGTTGCCCTGTGCCAGGAGGGCCCTGGTTGTGCCGTGATTGCTCAGTTCTTTGGCAGTGCCCCGCCCATGTGGCTGGAGAAGAAAGAGCTCTGAAACTTCTCTCAAGAATGGCTCCCTGTTTCTTTGCACGGGCCTCGCTGTCTATGGATGTTTCAGGAGACCCCACCGAAACACAGAAGGACTCTCAAATTATACCAGCTTTCTCTGCACAGCGAGAGGTTTTAATATTTAGCATTGTTATCCTTTTCCTGTGTGTTTGTTAAAAAAGTAGTTTTTATCTCTTTCACTTTCTTCCCAGAAAATTCTTTTTTCCCGAAGCTGGTGGGGGAGGGCTGGGTGTAACCTGCCTTCTATCAGAGGATATTTTCCTCCACATTTGTCCAAACCGGCACAGCCTGTCCTTTCCCTGGGTGTCTGTTGCAGATGGAAGCTGCTGGTGCCATTGTCAGCTTGAAGCCCTCTTTTGATGCAAGCAGATGTTGCCAGGTGTGTTCAGCAGCTGTTGCTCAATGCTTATGCCAAGCTATTGTGTTCCTCATGGAACCAAGGAGCCATTGTGACACTGCAGGGGCTGATGGCATCAAGGAGGCAATTGTGACAGTACAGAACCTCCTAGAAACAAGGCTCCATTGTGACACCGTGGGGAATCATGGAATCAAGGAGCCCATTGTGACACGGCTGCATGGAACCAATGGTCCATGGTTACATGGCGGATTCAAGAAGAGCACGGTGACACCACGCAACATCATGGAACCATAGGTCCATTGTGACACAGCGGGGCCTCATGGAAACAAGGGGACCATTGTGGCAAAGCAGGGCCTAATGGAAGCATGGAGGGCATTGTGACACTAAGGAAACTCCTGGAACCAAGATGACCACTGGCACATAGTGGAACCTCATGGAAGCAAGCCTCCACGATGGTTTTGGAGGGCCTCAGGGACCACAGGACCCATTGTGACACAGCAGGACCTGGTGGAACCAAGGAGCCTTTGTGATACTCCAGATCCACATGGAAGCCAGGGTGCACTGAGACACAGTGGGGCCTTGTTGGAACCAAAGACACCTCTGCAAAAAGCAGGCTAGCTCATAGAAGCAAGGAGTCCTTTGTTACAACATCAAACCTATGGAAGCAAGGGACCATTGTGACACTGCGGGGCCTCATGGAACCAATTGTCCATGATGACAGTGCGGATCAAAGGAGACCATGGTGACACTGCGGAACCTGATGGAACCAAGGAGCCATTGTGACACAGTGGGGCCTCATGGAATCAAGGAGACCATTGTGACCCAGGTGTTGCATGGGAAGGCAAGGAGCCATTGTGACACTTTGGGCTTCTTCCCTTGAGCTCTGCAGCTGGCTGTCCCAGCCCAGCGCACCATGTGCCACCTGCTCTCCTCAGGGCTCTGCCTGCACACAGCCCCAGGAGAAGTTTTCCTGTTTGCAAGGAAAGAATGGAAAAGCCGGAGCAGGTTTCCTAAACAACAAACCCCACTCAGGAGCCACATGCTCAGTACAGGCTGCCTGGAACGATGTCCCCTTTCTACAAGGGTCAGTGTGAGCAGGAATGAATGATCTCTGGGAGCAGAATTCTCGGAGTCTTTCCACTGAATTCTCTGTCCCTGTGTCTTGGGGTGACTTTATCATGTGTATCCCCTATTGCTGCTCTATGCCCAGAAGTGAACTTTGTGCATTTCTGTGCCTTTCAACTGAGCCTGAGAGGGGGGAGAGGAAAAAAAACCGGACAAACTTCTCAGAGCGTTTGTTCAAGGACACACATACACACTCCTCTGCATCCTGCTTGCAGCAAGAGCAGAGGGAAGCAACTTTGTTTCTTTTTAGCCAGTTTTCAGCTCCTTTTCTCTGGGGGGAGATGGAGAGTTGAACTTTGTTTTCCTGGGACTTCGGGGGTTTTTTTTCCCTTCTTCTCTTCTTGACTCTTTCAACATCAGAGCACATTGGGAGAATTTTCTCCCGAGGTGGGGGCCCTGAATGTGGGCCCATGAGCCAGCTGCAAGGAGGAGGAGAGAGACTACACCTACGGAAGTGTTGGGGTTCCTCCCCCCTGCCATGAGGTCATGGGAGAGGGGACCCTGGGGTAGAGGCATGGCCTGGGCACGGGGTCTCCCTGCTCCCTGCTCACATGTGCCCTAATCCTGTTCAGCACTGCTTATTTTGTGTTGCCCTGTGCCAGGAGGGCCCTGGTTGTGCTGTGATTGCTCAGTTCTTTGGCAGTGCCCCGCCCATGTGGCTGGAGAAGAAAGAGCTCTGAAACTTCTCTCAAGAATTGCTCCCTGTTTCTTTGCACGGGCCTCGCTGTCTATGGATGTTTCAGGAGACCCCACCGAAACACAGAAGGACTCTCAAATTATCCCAGCTTTCTCTGCACAGCGAGAGGTTTTAATATTTAGCATTGTTATCCTTTTCCTGTGTGTTTGTTAAAAAAGTAGTTTTTATCTCTTTCACTTTCTTCCCAGGAAAATTCTTTTTTCCCGAAGCTGGTGGGGGAGGGCTGGGTGTAACCTGCCTTCTATCAGAGGATATTTTCCTCCACATTTGTCCAAACCGGCACAGCCTGTCCTTTCCCTGGGTGTCTGTTGCAGATGGAAGCTGCTGGTGCCATTGTCAGCTTGAAGCCCTCTTTTGATGCAAGCAGATGTTGCCAGGTGTGTTCAGCAGCTGTTGCTCAATGCTTATGCCAAGCTATTGTGTTCCTCATGGAACCAAGGAGCCATTGTGACACTGCAGGGGCTGATGGCATCAAGGAGGCAATTGTGACAGTACAGAACCTCCTAGAAACAAGGCTCCATTGTGACACCGTGGGGAATCATGGAATCAAGGAGCCCATTGTGACACGGCTGCATGGAACCAATGGTCCATGGTTACACGGCGGATTCAAGAAGAGCACGGTGACACCACGCAACATCACGGAACCATAGGTCCATTGTGACACAGCGGGGCCTCATGGAAACAAGGGGACCATTGTGGCAAAGCAGGGCCTAATGGAAGCATGGAGGGCATTGTGACACTAAGGAAACTCCTGGAACCAAGATGACCACTGGCACATAATGGAACCTCATGGAAGCAAGCCTCCACGATGGTTTTGGAGGGCCTCAGGGACCACAGGACCCATTGTGACACAGCAGGACCTGGTGGAACCAAGGAGCCTTTGTGATACTCCAGATCCACATGGAAGCCAGGGTGCACTGAGACACAGCGGGGCCTTGTTGGAACCAAAGACACCTCTGCAAAAAGCAGGCTAGCTCATAGAAGCAAGGAGTCCTTTCTTACAACATCAAAGCTATGGAAGCAAGGGACCATTGTGACACTGCGGGGCCTCATGGAACCAATTGTCCATGATGACAGTGCGGATCAAAGGAGACCATGGTGACACTGCGGAACCTGATGGAACCAAGGAGCCATTGTGACACAGTGGGGCCTCATGGAATCAAGGAGACCATTGTGACCCAGGTGTTGCATGGGAAGGCAAGGAGCCATTGTGACACTTTGGGCTTCTTCCCTTGAGCTCTGCAGCTGGCTGTCCCAGCCCAGCGCACCATGTGCCACCTGCTCTCCTCAGGGCTCTGCCTGCACACAGCCCCAGGAGAAGTTTTCCTGTTTGCAAGGAAAGAATGGAAAAGCCGGAGAAGGTTTCCTAAACAACAAACCCCACTCAGGAGCCACATGCTCAGTACAGGCTGCCTGGAACGATGTCCCCTTTCTACAAGGGTCAGTGTGAGCAGGAATGATCTCTGGGAGCAGAATTCTCGGAGTCTTTCCACTGAATTCTCTGTCCCTGTGTCTTGGGGTGACTTTATCATGTGTATCCCCTATTGCTGCTCTATGCCCAGAAGTGAACTTTGTGCATTTCTGTGCCTTTCAACTGAGCCTGAGAGGGGGGAGAGGAAAAAAAACCGGACAAACTTCTCAGAGCGTTTGTTCAAGGACACACATACACACTCCTCTGCATCCTGCTTGCAGCAAGAGCAGAGGGAAGCAACTTTGTTTCTTTTTAGCCAGTTTTCAGCTCCTTTTCTCTGGGGGGAGATGGAGAGTTGAACTTTGTTTTCCTGGGACTTCGGGGGTTTTTTTTCCCTTCTTCTCTTCTTGACTCTTTCAACATCAGAGCACATTGGGAGAATTTTCTCCCGAGGTGGGGGCCCTGAATGTGGGCCCATGAGCCAGCTGCAAGGAGGAGGAGAGAGACTGCACCTACGGAAGTGTTGGGGTTCCTCCCCCCTGCCATGAGGTCATGGGAGAGGGGACCCTGGGGTAGAGGCATGGCCTGGGCACGGGGTCTCCCTGCTCCCTGCTCACATGTGCCCTAATCCTGTTCAGCACTGCTTATTTTGTGTTGCCTTGTGCGAGGAGGGCCCTGGTTGTGCTGTGATTGCTCAGTTCTTTGGCAGTGCCCCGCCCATGTGGCTGGAGAAGAAAGAGCTCTGAAACTTCTCTCAAGAATCGCTCCCTGTTTCTTTGCACGGGCCTCGCTGTCTATGGATGTTTCAGGAGACCCCACCGAAACACAGAAGGACTCTCAAATTATCCCAGCTTTCTCTGCACAGCGAGAGGTTTTAATATTTAGCATTGTTATCCTTTTCCTGTGTGTTTGTTAAAAAAATAGGTTTTATCTCTTTCACTTTCTTCCCAGGAAAGTTCTTTTTTCCAAAAACCTGGTGGGGGAGGGCTGGGTGTAACCTGCCTTCTATCAGAGGATATTTTCCTCCACATTTGTCCAAACCGGCACAGCCTGTCCTTTCCTGGGTGTCTGTTGCAGATGGAAGCTGCTGGTGCCATTGTCAGCTTGAAGCCCTCTTTTGATGCAAGCAGATGTTGCCAGGTGTGTTCAGCAGCTGTTGCTCAATGCTTATGCCAAGCTATTGTGTTCCTCATGGAACCAAGGAGCCATTGTGACACTGCAGGGGCTGATGGCATCAAGGAGGCAATTGTGACAGTACAGAACCTCCTAGAAACAAGGCTCCATTGTGACACCGTGGGGAATCATGGAATCAAGGAGCCCATTGTGACACGGCTGCATGGAACCAATGGTCCATGGTTACATGGCGGATTCAAGAAGAGCACGGTGACACCACGCAACATCATGGAACCATAGGTCCATTGTGACACAGCGGGGCCTCATGGAAACAAGGGGACCATTGTGGCAAAGCAGGGCCTAATGGAAGCATGGAGGGCATTGTGACACTAAGGAAACTCCTGGAACCAAGATGACCACTGGCACATAGTGGAACCTCATGGAAGCAAGCCTCCACGATGGTTTTGGAGGGCCTCAGGGACCACAGGACCCATTGTGACACAGCAGGACCTGGTGGAACCAAGGAGCCTTTGTGATACTCCAGATCCACATGGAAGCCAGGGTGCACTGAGACACAGTGGGGCCTTGTTGGAACCAAAGACACCTCTGCAAAAAGCAGGCTAGCTCATAGAAGCAAGGAGTCCTTTGTTACAACATCAAACCTATGGAAGCAAGGGACCATTGTGACACTGCGGGGCCTCATGGAACCAATTGTCCATGATGACAGTGCGGATCAAAGGAGACCATGGTGACACTGCGGAACCTGATGGAACCAAGGAGCCATTGTGACACAGTGGGGCCTCATGGAATCAAGGAGACCATTGTGACCCAGGTGTTGCATGGGAAGGCAAGGAGCCATTGTGACACTTTGGGCTTCTTCCCTTGAGCTCTGCAGCTGGCTGTCCCAGCCCAGCGCACCATGTGCCACCTGCTCTCCTCAGGGCTCTGCCTGCACACAGCCCCAGGAGAAGTTTTCCTGTTTGCAAGGAAAGAATGGAAAAGCCGGAGCAGGTTTCCTAAACAACAAACCCCACTCAGGAGCCACATGCTCAGTACAGGCTGCCTGGAACGATGTCCCCTTTCTACAAGGGTCAGTGTGAGCAGGAATGAATGATCTCTGGGAGCAGAATTCTCGGAGTCTTTCCACTGAATTCTCTGTCCCTGTGTCTTGGGGTGACTTTATCATGTGTATCCCCTATTGCTGCTCTATGCCCAGAAGTGAACTTTGTGCATTTCTGTGCCTTTCAACTGAGCCTGAGAGGGGGGAGAGGAAAAAAAACCGGACAAACTTCTCAGAGCGTTTGTTCAAGGACACACATACACACTCCTCTGCATCCTGCTTGCAGCAAGAGCAGAGGGAAGCAACTTTGTTTCTTTTTAGCCAGTTTTCAGCTCCTTTTCTCTGGGGGGAGATGGAGAGTTGAACTTTGTTTTCCTGGGACTTCGGGGGTTTTTTTTCCCTTCTTCTCTTCTTGACTCTTTCAACATCAGAGCACATTGGGAGAATTTTCTCCCGAGGTGGGGGCCCTGAATGTGGGCCCATGAGCCAGCTGCAAGGAGGAGGAGAGAGACTACACCTACGGAAGTGTTGGGGTTCCTCCCCCCTGCCATGAGGTCATGGGAGAGGGGACCCTGGGGTAGAGGCATGGCCTGGGCACGGGGTCTCCCTGCTCCCTGCTCACATGTGCCCTAATCCTGTTCAGCACTGCTTATTTTGTGTTGCCCTGTGCCAGGAGGGCCCTGGTTGTGCTGTGATTGCTCAGTTCTTTGGCAGTGCCCCGCCCATGTGGCTGGAGAAGAAAGAGCTCTGAAACTTCTCTCAAGAATGGCTCCCTGTTTCTTTGCACGGGCCTCGCTGTCTATGGATGTTTCAGGAGACCCCACCGAAACACAGAAGGACTCTCAAATTATCCCAGCTTTCTCTGCACAGCGAGAGGTTTTAATATTTAGCATTGTTATCCTTTTCCTGTGTGTTTGTTAAAAAAATAGGTTTTATCTCTTTCACTTTCTTCCCAGGAAAGTTCTTTTTTCCAAAAACCTGGTGGGGGAGGGCTGGGTGTAACCTGCCTTCTATCAGAGGATATTTTCCTCCACATTTGTCCAAACCGGCACAGCCTGTCCTTTCCTGGGTCTCTGTTGCAGATGGAAGCTGCTGGTGCCATTGTCAGCTTGAAGCCCTCTTTTGATGCAAGCAGATGTTGCCAGGTGTGTTCAGCAGCTGTTGCTCAATGCTTATGCCAAGCTATTGTGTTCCTCATGGAACCAAGGAGCCATTGTGACACTGCAGGGGCTGATGGCATCAAGGAGGCAATTGTGACAGTAAAGAACCTCCTAGAAACAAGGCTCCATTGTGACACCGTGGGGAATCATGGAATCAAGGAGCCCATTTTGACACGGCTGCACGGAACCAATGGTCCATGGTTACACGGCGGATTCAAGAAGAGCACGGTGACACCACGCAACATCATGGAACCATAGGTCCATTGTGACACAGCGGGGCCTCATGGAAACAAGGGGACCATTGTGGCAAAGCAGGGCCTAATGGAAGCATGGAGAGCATTGTGACACTAAGGAAACTCCTGGAACCAAGATGACCACTGGCACATAATGGAACCTCATGGAAGCAAGCCTCCACGATGGTTTTGGAGGGCCTCAGGGACCACAGGACCCATTGTGACACAGCAGGACCTGGTGGAACCAAGGAGCCTTTGTGATACTCCACATCCACATGGAAGCCAGGGTGCACTGAGACACAGCGGGGCCTTGTTGGAACCAAAGACACCTCTGCAAAAAGCAGGCTAGCTCATAGAAGCAAGGAGTCCTTTGTTACAACATCAAACCTATGGAAGCAAGGGACCATTGTGACACTGCGGGGCCTCATGGAACCAATTGTCCATGATGACAGTGCGGATCAAAGGAGACCATGGTGACACTGCGGAACCTGATGGAACCAAGGAGCCATTGTGACACAGTGGGGCCTCATGGAATCAAGGAGACCATTGTGACCCAGGTGTTGCATGGGAAGGCAAGGAGCCATTGTGACACTTTGGGCTTCTTCCCTTGAGCTCTGCAGCTGGCTGTCCCAGCCCAGCGCACCATGTGCCACCTGCTCTCCTCAGGGCTCTGCCTGCACACAGCCCCAGGAGAAGTTTTCCTGTTTGCAAGGAAAGAATGGAAAAGCCGGAGCAGGTTTCCTAAACAACAAACCCCACTCAGGAGCCACATGCTCAGTACAGGCTGCCTGGAACGATGTCCCCTTTCTACAAGGGTCAGTGTGAGCAGGAATGATCTCTGGGAGCAGAATTCTCGGAGTCTTTCCACTGAATTCTCTCTCCCTGTGTCTTGGGGTGACTTTATCATGTGTATCCCCTATTGCTGCTCTATGCCCAGAAGTGAACTTTGTGCATTTCTGTGCCTTTCAACTGAGCCTGAGAGGGGGGAGAGGAAAAAAAACCGGACAAACTTCTCAGAGCGTTTGTTCAAGGACACACATACACACTCCTCTGCATCCTGCTTGCAGCAAGAGCAGAGGGAAGCAACTTTGTTTCTTTTTAGCCAGTTTTCAGCTCCTTTTCTCTGGGGGGAGATGGAGAGTTGAACTTTGTTTTCCTGGGACTTCGGGGGTTTTTTTTCCCTTCTTCTCTTCTTGACTCTTTCAACATCAGAGCACATTGGGAGAATTTTCTCCCGAGGTGGGGGCCCTGAATGTGGGCCCATGAGCCAGCTGCAAGGAGGAGGAGAGAGACTGCACCTACGGAAGTGTTGGGGTTCCTCCCCCCTGCCATGAGGTCATGGGAGAGGGGACCCTGGGGTAGAGGCATGGCCTGGGCACGGGGTCTCCCTGCTCCCTGCTCACATGTGCCCTAATCCTGTTCAGCACTGCTTATTTTGTGTTGCCCTGTGCCAGGAGGGCCCTGGTTGTGCTGTGATTGCTCAGTTCTTTGGCAGTGCCCCGCCCATGTGGCTGGAGAAGAAAGAGCTCTGAAACTTCTCTCAAGAATGGCTCCCTGTTTCTTTGCACGGGCCTCGCTGTCTATGGATGTTTCAGGAGACCCCACCGAAACACAGAAGGACTCTCAAATTATCCCAGCTTTCTCTGCACAGCGAGAGGTTTTAATATTTAGCATTGTTATCCTTTTCCTGTGTGTTTGTTAAAAAAATAGGTTTTATCTCTTTCACTTTCTTCCCAGGAAAGTTCTTTTTTCCAAAAACCTGGTGGGGGAGGGCTGGGTGTAACCTGCCTTCTATCAGAGGATATTTTCCTCCACATTTGTCCAAACCGGCACAGCCTGTCCTTTCCTGGGTCTCTGTTGCAGATGGAAGCTGCTGGTGCCATTGTCAGCTTGAAGCCCTCTTTTGATGCAAGCAGATGTTGCCAGGTGTGTTCAGCAGCTGTTGCTCAATGCTTATGCCAAGCTCTTGTGTTCCTCATGGAACCAAGGAGCCATTGTGACACTGCAGGGGCTGATGGCATCAAGGAGGCAATTGTGACAGTACAGAACCTCCTAGAAACAAGGCTCCATTGTGACACCGTGGGGAATCATGGAATCAAGGAGCCCATTGTGACACGGCTGCATGGAACCAATGGTCCATGGTTACATGGCGGATTCAAGAAGAGCACGGTGACACCACGCAACATCACGGAACCATAGGTCCATTGTGACACAGCGGGGCCTCATGGAAACAAGGGGACCATTGTGGCAAAGCAGGGCCTAATGGAAGCATGGAGGGCATTGTGACACTAAGGAAACTCCTGGAACCAAGATGACCACTGGCACATAGTGGAACCTCATGGAAGCAAGCCTCCACGATGGTTTTGGAGGGCCTCAGGGACCACAGGACCCATTGTGACACAGCAGGACCTGGTGGAACCAAGGAGCCTTTGTGATACTCCACATCCACATGGAAGCCAGGGTGCACTGAGACACAGCGGGGCCTTGTTGGAACCAAAGACACCTCTGCAAAAAGCAGGCTAGCTCATAGAAGCAAGGAGTCCATTGTTACAACATCAAAGCTATGGAAGCAAGGGACCATTGTGACACTGCGGGGCCTCATGGAACCAATTGTCCATGATGACAGTGCGGATCAAAGGAGACCATGGTGACACTGCGGAACCTGATGGAACCAAGGAGCCATTGTGACACAGTGGGGCCTCATGGAATCAAGGAGACCATTGTGACCCAGGTGTTGCATGGGAAGGCAAGGAGCCATTGTGACACTTTGGGCTTCTTCCCTTGAGCTCTGCAGCTGGCTGTCCCAGCCCAGCGCACCATGTGCCACCTGCTCTCCTCAGGGCTCTGCCTGCACACAGCCCCAGGAGAAGTTTTCCTGTTTGCAAGGAAAGAATGGAAAAGCCGGAGCAGGTTTCCTAAACAACAAACCCCACTCAGGAGCCACATGCTCAGTACAGGCTGCCTGGAACGATGTCCCCTTTCTACAAGGGTCAGTGTGAGCAGGAATGATCTCTGGGAGCAGAATTCTCGGAGTCTTTCCACTGAATTCTCTGTCCCTGTGTCTTGGGGTGACTTTATCATGTGTATCCCCTATTGCTGCTCTATGCCCAGAAGTGAACTTTGTGCATTTCTGTGCCTTTCAACTGAGCCTGAGAGGGGGGAGAGGAAAAAAAACCGGACAAACTTCTCAGAGCGTTTGTTCAAGGACACACATACACACTCCTCTGCATCCTGCTTGCAGCAAGAGCAGAGGGAAGCA
Source organism: Aphelocoma coerulescens (assembly GCF_041296385.1). Lineage (NCBI taxonomy): Eukaryota > Metazoa > Chordata > Aves > Passeriformes > Corvidae > Aphelocoma > Aphelocoma coerulescens. The sequence goes on from NW_027183927.1 coordinate 322,421, forward strand.
ACTTTGTTTCTTTTTAGCCAGTTTTCAGCTCCTTTTCTCTGGGGGGAGATGGAGAGTTGAACTTTGTTTTCCTGGGACTTCGGGGGTTTTTTTTCCCTTCTTCTCTTCTTGACTCTTTCAACATCAGAGCACATTGGGAGAATTTTCTCCCGAGGTGGGGGCCCTGAATGTGGGCCCATGAGCCAGCTGCAAGGAGGAGGAGAGAGACTACACCTACGGAAGTGTTGGGGTTCCTCCCCCCTGCCATGAGGTCATGGGAGAGGGGACCCTGGGGTAGAGGCATGGCCTGGGCACGGGGTCTCCCTGCTCCCTGCTCACATGTGCCCTAATCCTGTTCAGCACTGCTTATTTTGTGTTGCCCTGTGCGAGGAGGGCCCTGGTTGTGCTGTGATTGCTCAGTTCTTTGGCAGTGCCCCGCCCATGTGGCTGGAGAAGAAAGAGCTCTGAAACTTCTCTCAAGAATCGCTCCCTGTTTCTTTGCACGGGCCTCGCTGTCTATGGATGTTTCAGGAGACCCCACCGAAACACAGAAGGACTCTCAAATTATCCCAGCTTTCTCTGCACAGCGAGAGGTTTTAATATTTAGCATTGTTATCCTTTTCCTGTGTGTTTGTTAAAAAAATAGGTTTTATCTCTTTCACTTTCTTCCCAGGAAAGTTCTTTTTTCCAAAAACCTGGTGGGGGAGGGCTGGGTGTAACCTGCCTTCTATAAGAGGATATTTTCCTCCACATTTGTCCAAACCGGCACAGCCTGTCCTTTCCTGGGTCTCTGTTGCAGATGGAAGCTGCTGGTGCCATTGTCAGCTTGAAGCACTCTTTTGATGCAAGCAGATGTTGCCAGGTGTGTTCAGCAGCTGTTGCTCAATGCTTATGCCAAGCTATTGTGTTCCTCATGGAACCAAGGAGCCATTGTGACACTGCAGGGGCTGATGGCATCAATGAGGCAATTGTGACAGTACAGAACCTCCTAGAAACAAGGCTCCATTGTGACACCGTGGGGAATCATGGAATCAAGGAGCCCATTGTGACACGGCTGCATGGAACCAATGGTCCATGGTTACATGGCGGATTCAAGAAGAGCACGGTGACACCACGCAACATCACGGAACCATAGGTCCATTGTGACACAGCGGGGCCTCATGGAAACAAGGGGACCATTGTGGCAAAGCAGGGCCTAATGGAAACATGGAGAGCATTGTGACACTAAGGAAACTCCTGGAACCAAGATGACCACTGGCACATAATGGAACCTCATGGAAGCAAGCATCCATGATGACTTTGGAGGGCCTCAGGGACCATAGGACCCATTGTGACACAGCAGGACCTGGTGGAACCAAGGAGCCTTTGTGATACTCCAGATCCACATGGAAGCCAGGGTGCACTGAGACACAGTGGGGCCTTGTTGGAACCAAAGACACCTCTGCAAAAAGCAGGCTAGCTCATAGAAGCAAGGAGTCCATTGTTACAACGTAAAAGCTATGCAACCAAGGGACCATTGTGACACTGCGGGGCCTCATGGAACCAATTGTCCATGATGACAGTGCGGATCAAAGGAGACCATGGTGACACTGCGGAACCTGATGGAACCAAGGAGCCATTGTGACACAGTGGGGCCTCATGGAATCAAGGAGACCATTGTGACCCAGGTGTTGCATGGGAAGGCAAGGAGCCATTGTGACACTTTGGGCTTCTTCCCTTGAGCTCTGCAGCTGGCTGTCCCAGCCCAGCGCACCATGTGCCACCTGCTCTCCTCAGGGCTCTGCCTGCACACAGCCCCAGGAGAAGTTTTCCTGTTTGCAAGGAAAGAATGGAAAAGCCGGAGCAGGTTTCCTAAACAACAAACCCTACTCAGGAGCCACATGCTCAGTACAGGCTGCCTGGAACGATGTCCCCTTTCTACAAGGGTCAGTGTGAGCAGGAATGAATGATCTCTGGGAGCAGAATTCTCGGAGTCTTTCCACTGAATTCTCTCTCCCTGTGTCTTGGGGTGACTTTATCATGTGTATCCCCTATTGCTGCTCTATGCCCAGAAGTGAACTTTGTGCATTTCTGTGCCTTTCAACTGAGCCTGAGAGGGGGGAGAGGAAAAAAAACCGGACAAACTTCTCAGAGCGTTTGTTCAAGGACACACATACACACTCCTCTGCATCCTGCTTGCAGCAAGAGCAGAGGGAAGCAACTTTGTTTCTTTTTAGCCAGTTTTCAGCTCCTTTTCTCTGGGGGGAGATGGAGAGTTGAACTTTGTTTTCCTGGGACTTCGGGGGTTTTTTTCCCTTCTTCTCTTCTTGACTCTTTCAACATCAGAGCACATTGGGAGAATTTTCTCCCGAGGTGGGGGCCCTGAATGTGGGCCCATGAGCCAGCTGCAAGGAGGAGGAGAGAGACTACACCTACGGAAGTGTTGGGGTTCCTCCCCCCTGCCATGAGGTCATGGGAGAGGGGACCCTGGGGTAGAGGCATGGCCTGGGCACGGGGTCTCCCTGCTCCCTGCTCACATGTGCCCTAATCCTGTTCAGCACTGCTTATTTTGTGTTGCCCTGTGCCAGGAGGGCCCCGGTTGTGCTGTGATTGCTCAGTTCTTTGGCAGTGCCCCGCCCATGTGGCTGGAGAAGAAAGAGCTCTGAAACTTCTCTCAAGAATGGCTCCCTGTTTCTTTGCACGGGCCTCGCTGTCTATGGATGTTTCAGGAGACCCCACCGAAACACAGAAGGACTCTCAAATTATCCCAGCTTTCTCTGCACAGCGAGAGGTTTTAATATTTAGCATTGTTATCCTTTTCCTGTGTGTTTGTTAAAAAAATAGGTTTTATCTCTTTCACTTTCTTCCCAGGAAAGTTCTTTTTTCCAAAAACCTGGTGGGGGAGGGCTGGGTGTAACCTGCCTTCTATCAGAGGATATTTTCCTCCACATTTGTCCAAACCGGCACAGCCTGTCCTTTCCTGGGTGTCTGTTGCAGATGGAAGCTGCTGGTGCCATTGTCAGCTTGAAGCCCTCTTTTGATGCAAGCAGATGTTGCCAGGTGTGTTCAGCAGCTGTTGCTCAATGCTTATGCCAAGCTATTGTGTTCCTCATGGAACCAAGGAGCCATTGTGACACTGCAGGGGCTGATGGCATCAAGGAGGCAATTGTGACAGTACAGAACCTCCTAGAAACAAGGCTCCATTGTGACACCGTGGGGAATCATGGAATCAAGGAGCCCATTGTGACACGGCTGCATGGAACCAATGGTCCATGGTTACATGGCGGATTCAAGAAGAGCACGGTGACACCACGCAACATCACGGAACCATAGGTCCATTGTGACACAGCGGGGCCTCATGGAAACAAGGGGACCATTGTGGCAAAGCAGGGCCTAATGGAAGCATGGAGGGCATTGTGACACTAAGGAAACTCCTGGAACCAAGATGACCACTGGCACATAGTGGAACCTCATGGAAGCAAGCCTCCACGATGGTTTTGGAGGGCCTCAGGGACCACAGGACCCATTGTGACACAGCAGGACCTGGTGGAACCAAGGAGCCTTTGTGATACTCCACATCCACATGGAAGCCAGGGTGCACTGAGACACAGCGGGGCCTTGTTGGAACCAAAGACACCTCTGCAAAAAGCAGGCTAGCTCATAGAAGCAAGGAGTCCTTTGTTACAACATCAAACCTATGGAAGCAAGGGACCATTGTGACACTGCGGGGCCTCATGGAACCAATTGTCCATGATGACAGTGCGGATCAAAGGAGACCATGGTGACACTGCGGAACCTGATGGAACCAAGGAGCCATTGTGACACAGTGGGGCCTCATGGAATCAAGGAGACCATTGTGACCCAGGTGTTGCATGGGAAGGCAAGGAGCCATTGTGACACTTTGGGCTTCTTCCCTTGAGCTCTGCAGCTGGCTGTCCCAGCCCAGCGCACCATGTGCCACCTGCTCTCCTCAGGGCTCTGCCTGCACACAGCCCCAGGAGAAGTTTTCCTGTTTGCAAGGAAAGAATGGAAAAGCCGGAGAAGGTTTCCTAAACAACAAACCCCACTCAGGAGCCACATGCTCAGTACAGGCTGCCTGGAACGATGTCCCCTTTCTACAAGGGTCAGTGTGAGCAGGAATGATCTCTGGGAGCAGAATTCTCGGAGTCTTTCCACTGAATTCTCTGTCCCTGTGTCTTGGGGTGACTTTATCATGTGTATCCCCTATTGCTGCTCTATGCCCAGAAGTGAACTTTGTGCATTTCTGTGCCTTTCAACTGAGCCTGAGAGGGGGGAGAGGAAAAAAAACCGGACAAACTTCTCAGAGCGTTTGTTCAAGGACACACATACACACTCCTCTGCATCCTGCTTGCAGCAAGAGCAGAGGGAAGCAACTTTGTTTCTTTTTAGCCAGTTTTCAGCTCCTTTTCTCTGGGGGGAGATGGAGAGTTGAACTTTGTTTTCCTGGGACTTCGGGGGTTTTTTTTCCCTTCTTCTCTTCTTGACTCTTTCAACATCAGAGCACATTGGGAGAATTTTCTCCCGAGGTTGGGGCCCTGAATGTGGGCCCATGAGCCAGCTGCAAGGAGGAGGAGAGAGACTGCACCTACGGAAGTGTTGGGGTTCCTCCCCCCTGCCATGAGGTCATGGGAGAGGGGACCCTGGGGTAGAGGCATGGCCTGGGCACGGGGTCTCCCTGCTCCCTGCTCACATGTGCCCTAATCCTGTTCAGCACTGCTTATTTTGTGTTGCCCTGTGCCAGGAGGGCCCTGGTTGTGCTGTGATTGCTCAGTTCTTTGGCAGTGCCCCGCCCATGTGGCTGGAGAAGAAAGAGCTCTGAAACTTCTCTCAAGAATGGCTCCCTGTTTCTTTGCACGGGCCTCGCTGTCTATGGATGTTTCAGGAGACCCCACCGAAACACAGAAGGACTCTCAAATTATCCCAGCTTTCTCTGCACAGCGAGAGCTTTTAATATTTAGCATTGTTATCCTTTTCCTGTGTGTTTGTTAAAAAAATAGGTTTTATCTCTTTCACTTTCTTCCCAGGAAAGTTCTTTTTTCCAAAAACCTGGTGGGGGAGGGCTGGGTGTAACCTGCCTTCTATCAGAGGATATTTTCCTCCACATTTGTCCAAACCGGCACAGCCTGTCCTTTCCTGGGTCTCTGTTGCAGATGGAAGCTGCTGGTGCCATTGTCAGCTTGAAGCACTCTTTTGATGCAAGCAGATGTTGCCAGGTGTGTTCAGCAGCTGTTGCTCAATGCTTATGCCAAGCTATTGTGTTCCTCATGGAACCAAGGAGCCATTGTGACACTGCAGGGGCTGATGGCATCAATGAGGCAATTGTGACAGTAAAGAACCTCCTAGAAACAAGGCTCCATTGTGACACCGTGGGGAATCATGGAATCAAGGAGCCCATTGTGACACGGCTGCACGGAACCAATGGTCCATGGTTACATGGCGGATTCAAGAAGAGCACGGTGACACCACGCAACATCACGGAACCATAGGTCCATTGTGACACAGCGGGGCCTCATGGAAACAAGGGGACCATTGTGGCAAAGCAGGGCCTAATGGAAGCATGGAGAGCATTGTGACACTAAGGAAACTCCTGGAACCAAGATGACCACTGGCACATAATGGAACCTCATGGAAGCAAGCCTCCACGATGGTTTTGGAGGGCCTCAGGGACCACAGGACCCATTGTGACACAGCAGGACCTGGTGGAACCAAGGAGCCTTTGTGATACTCCACATCCACATGGAAGCCAGGGTGCACTGAGACACAGCGGGGCCTTGTTGGAACCAAAGACACCTCTGCAAAAAGCAGGCTAGCTCATAGAAGCAAGGAGTCCTTTGTTACAACATCAAACCTATGGAAGCAAGGGACCATTGTGACACTGCGGGGCCTCATGGAACCAATTGTCCATGATGACAGTGCGGATCAAAGGAGACCATGGTGACACTGCGGAACCTGATGGAACCAAGGAGCCATTGTGACACAGTGGGGCCTCATGGAATCAAGGAGACCATTGTGACCCAGGTGTTGCATGGGAAGGCAAGGAGCCATTGTGACACTTTGGGCTTCTTCCCTTGAGCTCTGCAGCTGGCTGTCCCAGCCCAGCGCACCATGTGCCACCTGCTCTCCTCAGGGCTCTGCCTGCACACAGCCCCAGGAGAAGTTTTCCTGTTTGCAAGGAAAGAATGGAAAAGCCGGAGCAGGTTTCCTAAACAACAAACCCCACTCAGGAGCCACATGCTCAGTACAGGCTGCCTGGAACGATGTCCCCTTTCTACAAGGGTCAGTGTGAGCAGGAATGAATGATCTCTGGGAGCAGAATTCTCGGAGTCTTTCCACTGAATTCTCTGTCCCTGTGTCTTGGGGTGACTTTATCATGTGTATCCCCTATTGCTGCTCTATGCCCAGAAGTGAACTTTGTGCATTTCTGTGCCTTTCAACTGAGCCTGAGAGGGGGGAGAGGAAAAAAAACCGGACAAACTTCTCAGAGCGTTTGTTCAAGGACACACATACACACTCCTCTGCATCCTGCTTGCAGCAAGAGCAGAGGGAAGCAACTTTGTTTCTTTTTAGCCAGTTTTCAGCTCCTTTTCTCTGGGGGGAGATGGAGAGTTGAACTTTGTTTTCCTGGGACTTCGGGGGTTTTTTTTCCCTTCTTCTCTTCTTGACTCTTTCAACATCAGAGCACATTGGGAGAATTTTCTCCCGAGGTGGGGGCCCTGAATGTGGGCCCATGAGCCAGCTGCAAGGAGGAGGAGAGAGACTGCACCTACGGAAGTGTTGGGGTTCCTCCCCCCTGCCATGAGGTCATGGGAGAGGGGACCCTGGGGTAGAGGCATGGCCTGGGCACGGGGTCTCCCTGCTCCCTGCTCACATGTGCCCTAATCCTGTTCAGCACTGCTTATTTTGTGTTGCCCTGTGCCAGGAGGGCCCTGGTTGTGCTGTGATTGCTCAGTTCTTTGGCAGTGCCCCGCCCATGTGGCTGGAGAAGAAAGAGCTCTGAAACTTCTCTCAAGAATGGCTCCCTGTTTCTTTGCACGGGCCTCGCTGTCTATGGATGTTTCAGGAGACCCCACCGAAACACAGAAGGACTCTCAAATTATCCCAGCTTTCTCTGCACAGCGAGAGGTTTTAATATTTAGCATTGTTATCCTTTTCCTGTGTGTTTGTTAAAAAAATAGGTTTTATCTCTTTCACTTTCTTCCCAGGAAAGTTCTTTTTTCCAAAAACCTGGTGGGGGAGGGCTGGGTGTAACCTGCCTTCTATCAGAGGATATTTTCCTCCACATTTGTCCAAACCGGCACAGCCTGTCCTTTCCTGGGTCTCTGTTGCAGATGGAAGCTGCTGGTGCCATTGTCAGCTTGAAGCACTCTTTTGATGCAAGCAGATGTTGCCAGGTGTGTTCAGCAGCTGTTGCTCAATGCTTATGCCAAGCTATTGTGTTCCTCATGGAACCAAGGAGCCATTGTGACACTGCAGGGGCTGATGGCATCAATGAGGCAATTGTGACAGTACAGAACCTCCTAGAAACAAGGCTCCATTGTGACACCGTGGGGAATCATGGAATCAAGGAGCCCATTGTGACACGGCTGCATGGAACCAATGGTCCATGGTTACATGGCGGATTCAAGAAGAGCACGGTGACACCACGCAACATCACGGAACCATAGGTCCATTGTGACACAGCGGGGCCTCATGGAAACAAGGGGACCATTGTGGCAAAGCAGGGCCTAATGGAAACATGGAGAGCATTGTGACACTAAGGAAACTCCTGGAACCAAGATGACCACTGGCACATAATGGAACCTCATGGAAGCAAGCATCCATGATGACTTTGGAGGGCCTCAGGGACCATAGGACCCATTGTGACACAGCAGGACCTGGTGGAACCAAGGAGCCTTTGTGATACTCCAGATCCACATGGAAGCCAGGGTGCACTGAGACACAGTGGGGCCTTGTTGGAACCAAAGACACCTCTGCAAAAAGCAGGCTAGCTCATAGAAGCAAGGAGTCCATTGTTACAACGTAAAAGCTATGCAACCAAGGGACCATTGTGACACTGCGGGGCCTCATGGAACCAATTGTCCATGATGACAGTGCGGATCAAAGGAGACCATGGTGACACTGCGGAACCTGATGGAACCAAGGAGCCATTGTGACACAGTGGGGCCTCATGGAATCAAGGAGACCATTGTGACCCAGGTGTTGCATGGGAAGGCAAGGAGCCATTGTGACACTTTGGGCTTCTTCCCTTGAGCTCTGCAGCTGGCTGTCCCAGCCCAGCGCACCATGTGCCACCTGCTCTCCTCAGGGCTCTGCCTGCACACAGCCCCAGGAGAAGTTTTCCTGTTTGCAAGGAAAGAATGGAAAAGCCGGAGCAGGTTTCCTAAACAACAAACCCTACTCAGGAGCCACATGCTCAGTACAGGCTGCCTGGAACGATGTCCCCTTTCTACAAGGGTCAGTGTGAGCAGGAATGAATGATCTCTGGGAGCAGAATTCTCGGAGTCTTTCCACTGAATTCTCTCTCCCTGTGTCTTGGGGTGACTTTATCATGTGTATCCCCTATTGCTGCTCTATGCCCAGAAGTGAACTTTGTGCATTTCTGTGCCTTTCAACTGAGCCTGAGAGGGGGGAGAGGAAAAAAAACCGGACAAACTTCTCAGAGCGTTTGTTCAAGGACACACATACACACTCCTCTGCATCCTGCTTGCAGCAAGAGCAGAGGGAAGCAACTTTGTTTCTTTTTAGCCAGTTTTCAGCTCCTTTTCTCTGGGGGGAGATGGAGAGTTGAACTTTGTTTTCCTGGGACTTCGGGGGTTTTTTTCCCTTCTTCTCTTCTTGACTCTTTCAACATCAGAGCACATTGGGAGAATTTTCTCCCGAGGTGGGGGCCCTGAATGTGGGCCCATGAGCCAGCTGCAAGGAGGAGGAGAGAGACTACACCTACGGAAGTGTTGGGGTTCCTCCCCCCTGCCATGAGGTCATGGGAGAGGGGACCCTGGGGTAGAGGCATGGCCTGGGCACGGGGTCTCCCTGCTCCCTGCTCACATGTGCCCTAATCCTGTTCAGCACTGCTTATTTTGTGTTGCCCTGTGCCAGGAGGGCCCTGGTTGTGCTGTGATTGCTCAGTTCTTTGGCAGTGCCCCGCCCATGTGGCTGGAGAAGAAAGAGCTCTGAAACTTCTCTCAAGAATGGCTCCCTGTTTCTTTGCACGGGCCTCGCTGTCTATGGATGTTTCAGGAGACCCCACCGAAACACAGAAGGACTCTCAAATTATCCCAGCTTTCTCTGCACAGCGAGAGGTTTTAATATTTAGCATTGTTATCCTTTTCCTGTGTGTTTGTTAAAAAAATAGGTTTTATCTCTTTCACTTTCTTCCCAGGAAAGTTCTTTTTTCCAAAAACCTGGTGGGGGAGGGCTGGGTGTAACCTGCCTTCTATCAGAGGATATTTTCCTCCACATTTGTCCAAACCGGCACAGCCTGTCCTTTCCTGGGTGTCTGTTGCAGATGGAAGCTGCTGGTGCCATTGTCAGCTTGAAGCCCTCTTTTGATGCAAGCAGATGTTGCCAGGTGTGTTCAGCAGCTGTTGCTCAATGCTTATGCCAAGCTCTTGTGTTCCTCATGGAACCAAGGAGCCATTGTGACACTGCAGGGGCTGATGGCATCAAGGAGGCAATTGTGACAGTACAGAACCTCCTAGAAACAAGGCTCCATTGTGACACCGTGGGGAATCATGGAATCAAGGAGCCCATTGTGACACGGCTGCATGGAACCAATGGTCCATGGTTACATGGCGGATTCAAGAAGAGCACGGTGACACCACGCAACATCACGGAACCATAGGTCCATTGTGACACAGCGGGGCCTCATGGAAACAAGGGGACCATTGTGGCAAAGCAGGGCCTAATGGAAGCATGGAGGGCATTGTGACACTAAGGAAACTCCTGGAACCAAGATGACCACTGGCACATAGTGGAACCTCATGGAAGCAAGCCTCCACGATGGTTTTGGAGGGCCTCAGGGACCACAGGACCCATTGTGACACAGCAGGACCTGGTGGAACCAAGGAGCCTTTGTGATACTCCACATCCACATGGAAGCCAGGGTGCACTGAGACACAGCGGGGCCTTGTTGGAACCAAAGACACCTCTGCAAAAAGCAGGCTAGCTCATAGAAGCAAGGAGTCCTTTGTTACAACATCAAACCTATGGAAGCAAGGGACCATTGTGACACTGCGGGGCCTCATGGAACCAATTGTCCATGATGACAGTGCGGATCAAAGGAGACCATGGTGACACTGCGGAACCTGATGGAACCAAGGAGCCATTGTGACACAGTGGGGCCTCATGGAATCAAGGAGACCATTGTGACCCAGGTGTTGCATGGGAAGGCAAGGAGCCATTGTGACACTTTGGGCTTCTTCCCTTGAGCTCTGCAGCTGGCTGTCCCAGCCCAGCGCACCATGTGCCACCTGCTCTCCTCAGGGCTCTGCCTGCACACAGCCCCAGGAGAAGTTTTCCTGTTTGCAAGGAAAGAATGGAAAAGCCGGAGAAGGTTTCCTAAACAACAAACCCCACTCAGGAGCCACATGCTCAGTACAGGCTGCCTGGAACGATGTCCCCTTTCTACAAGGGTCAGTGTGAGCAGGAATGATCTCTGGGAGCAGAATTCTCGGAGTCTTTCCACTGAATTCTCTGTCCCTGTGTCTTGGGGTGACTTTATCATGTGTATCCCCTATTGCTGCTCTATGCCCAGAAGTGAACTTTGTGCATTTCTGTGCCTTTCAACTGAGCCTGAGAGGGGGGAGAGGAAAAAAAACCGGACAAACTTCTCAGAGCGTTTGTTCAAGGACACACATACACACTCCTCTGCATCCTGCTTGCAGCAAGAGCAGAGGGAAGCAACTTTGTTTCTTTTTAGCCAGTTTTCAGCTCCTTTTCTCTGGGGGGAGATGGAGAGTTGAACTTTGTTTTCCTGGGACTTCGGGGGTTTTTTTTCCCTTCTTCTCTTCTTGACTCTTTCAACATCAGAGCACATTGGGAGAATTTTCTCCCGAGGTTGGGGCCCTGAATGTGGGCCCATGAGCCAGCTGCAAGGAGGAGGAGAGAGACTGCACCTACGGAAGTGTTGGGGTTCCTCCCCCCTGCCATGAGGTCATGGGAGAGGGGACCCTGGGGTAGAGGCATGGCCTGGGCACGGGGTCTCCCTGCTCCCTGCTCACATGTGCCCTAATCCTGTTCAGCACTGCTTATTTTGTGTTGCCCTGTGCCAGGAGGGCCCTGGTTGTGCTGTGATTGCTCAGTTCTTTGGCAGTGCCCCGCCCATGTGGCTGGAGAAGAAAGAGCTCTGAAACTTCTCTCAAGAATGGCTCCCTGTTTCTTTGCACGGGCCTCGCTGTCTATGGATGTTTCAGGAGACCCCACCGAAACACAGAAGGACTCTCAAATTATCCCAGCTTTCTCTGCACAGCGAGAGGTTTTAATATTTAGCATTGTTATCCTTTTCCTGTGTGTTTGTTAAAAAAATAGGTTTTATCTCTTTCACTTTCTTCCCAGGAAAGTTCTTTTTTCCAAAAACCTGGTGGGGGAGGGCTGGGTGTAACCTGCCTTCTATCAGAGGATATTTTCCTCCACATTTGTCCAAACCGGCACAGCCTGTCCTTTCCTGGGTCTCTGTTGCAGATGGAAGCTGCTGGTGCCATTGTCAGCTTGAAGCACTCTTTTGATGCAAGCAGATGTTGCCAGGTGTGTTCAGCAGCTGTTGCTCAATGCTTATGCCAAGCTATTGTGTTCCTCATGGAACCAAGGAGCCATTGTGACACTGCAGGGGCTGATGGCATCAATGAGGCAATTGTGACAGTAAAGAACCTCCTAGAAACAAGGCTCCATTGTGACACCGTGGGGAATCATGGAATCAAGGAGCCCATTGTGACACGGCTGCACGGAACCAATGGTCCATGGTTACATGGCGGATTCAAGAAGAGCACGGTGACACCACGCAACATCACGGAACCATAGGTCCATTGTGACACAGCGGGGCCTCATGGAAACAAGGGGACCATTGTGGCAAAGCAGGGCCTAATGGAAGCATGGAGAGCATTGTGACACTAAGGAAACTCCTGGAACCAAGATGACCACTGGCACATAATGGAACCTCATGGAAGCAAGCCTCCACGATGGTTTTGGAGGGCCTCAGGGACCACAGGACCCATTGTGACACAGCAGGACCTGGTGGAACCAAGGAGCCTTTGTGATACTCCACATCCACATGGAAGCCAGGGTGCACTGAGACACAGCGGGGCCTTGTTGGAACCAAAGACACCTCTGCAAAAAGCAGGCTAGCTCATAGAAGCAAGGAGTCCTTTGTTACAACATCAAACCTATGGAAGCAAGGGACCATTGTGACACTGCGGGGCCTCATGGAACCAATTGTCCATGATGACAGTGCGGATCAAAGGAGACCATGGTGACACTGCGGAACCTGATGGAACCAAGGAGCCATTGTGACACAGTGGGGCCTCATGGAATCAAGGAGACCATTGTGACCCAGGTGTTGCATGGGAAGGCAAGGAGCCATTGTGACACTTTGGGCTTCTTCCCTTGAGCTCTGCAGCTGGCTGTCCCAGCCCAGCGCACCATGTGCCACCTGCTCTCCTCAGGGCTCTGCCTGCACACAGCCCCAGGAGAAGTTTTCCTGTTTGCAAGGAAAGAATGGAAAAGCCGGAGCAGGTTTCCTAAACAACAAACCCCACTCAGGAGCCACATGCTCAGTACAGGCTGCCTGGAACGATGTCCCCTTTCTACAAGGGTCAGTGTGAGCAGGAATGAATGATCTCTGGGAGCAGAATTCTCGGAGTCTTTCCACTGAATTCTCTGTCCCTGTGTCTTGGGGTGACTTTATCATGTGTATCCCCTATTGCTGCTCTATGCCCAGAAGTGAACTTTGTGCATTTCTGTGCCTTTCAACTGAGCCTGAGAGGGGGGAGAGGAAAAAAAACCGGACAAACTTCTCAGAGCGTTTGTTCAAGGACACACATACACACTCCTCTGCATCCTGCTTGCAGCAAGAGCAGAGGGAAGCAACTTTGTTTCTTTTTAGCCAGTTTTCAGCTCCTTTTCTCTGGGGGGAGATGGAGAGTTGAACTTTGTTTTCCTGGGACTTCGGGGGTTTTTTTTCCCTTCTTCTCTTCTTGACTCTTTCAACATCAGAGCACATTGGGAGAATTTTCTCCCGAGGTGGGGGCCCTGAATGTGGGCCCATGAGCCAGCTGCAAGGAGGAGGAGAGAGACTGCACCTACGGAAGTGTTGGGGTTCCTCCCCCCTGCCATGAGGTCATGGGAGAGGGGACCCTGGGGTAGAGGCATGGCCTGGGCACGGGGTCTCCCTGCTCCCTGCTCACATGTGCCCTAATCCTGTTCAGCACTGCTTATTTTGTGTTGCCCTGTGCCAGGAGGGCCCTGGTTGTGCTGTGATTGCTCAGTTCTTTGGCAGTGCCCCGCCCATGTGGCTGGAGAAGAAAGAGCTCTGAAACTTCTCTCAAGAATGGCTCCCTGTTTCTTTGCACGGGCCTCGCTGTCTATGGATGTTTCAGGAGACCCCACCGAAACACAGAAGGACTCTCAAATTATCCCAGCTTTCTCTGCACAGCGAGAGGTTTTAATATTTAGCATTGTTATCCTTTTCCTGTGTGTTTGTTAAAAAAATAGGTTTTATCTCTTTCACTTTCTTCCCAGGAAAGTTCTTTTTTCCAAAAACCTGGTGGGGGAGGGCTGGGTGTAACCTGCCTTCTATCAGAGGATATTTTCCTCCACATTTGTCCAAACCGGCACAGCCTGTCCTTTCCTGGGTCTCTGTTGCAGATGGAAGCTGCTGGTGCCATTGTCAGCTTGAAGCACTCTTTTGATGCAAGCAGATGTTGCCAGGTGTGTTCAGCAGCTGTTGCTCAATGCTTATGCCAAGCTATTGTGTTCCTCATGGAACCAAGGAGCCATTGTGACACTGCAGGGGCTGATGGCATCAATGAGGCAATTGTGACAGTACAGAACCTCCTAGAAACAAGGCTCCATTGTGACACCGTGGGGAATCATGGAATCAAGGAGCCCATTGTGACACGGCTGCATGGAACCAATGGTCCATGGTTACATGGCGGATTCAAGAAGAGCACGGTGACACCACGCAACATCACGGAACCATAGGTCCATTGTGACACAGCGGGGCCTCATGGAAACAAGGGGACCATTGTGGCAAAGCAGGGCCTAATGGAAACATGGAGAGCATTGTGACACTAAGGAAACTCCTGGAACCAAGATGACCACTGGCACATAATGGAACCTCATGGAAGCAAGCATCCATGATGACTTTGGAGGGCCTCAGGGACCATAGGACCCATTGTGACACAGCAGGACCTGGTGGAACCAAGGAGCCTTTGTGATACTCCAGATCCACATGGAAGCCAGGGTGCACTGAGACACAGTGGGGCCTTGTTGGAACCAAAGACACCTCTGCAAAAAGCAGGCTAGCTCATAGAAGCAAGGAGTCCATTGTTACAACGTAAAAGCTATGCAACCAAGGGACCATTGTGACACTGCGGGGCCTCATGGAACCAATTGTCCATGATGACAGTGCGGATCAAAGGAGACCATGGTGACACTGCGGAACCTGATGGAACCAAGGAGCCATTGTGACACAGTGGGGCCTCATGGAATCAAGGAGACCATTGTGACCCAGGTGTTGCATGGGAAGGCAAGGAGCCATTGTGACACTTTGGGCTTCTTCCCTTGAGCTCTGCAGCTGGCTGTCCCAGCCCAGCGCACCATGTGCCACCTGCTCTCCTCAGGGCTCTGCCTGCACACAGCCCCAGGAGAAGTTTTCCTGTTTGCAAGGAAAGAATGGAAAAGCCGGAGCAGGTTTCCTAAACAACAAACCCTACTCAGGAGCCACATGCTCAGTACAGGCTGCCTGGAACGATGTCCCCTTTCTACAAGGGTCAGTGTGAGCAGGAATGAATGATCTCTGGGAGCAGAATTCTCGGAGTCTTTCCACTGAATTCTCTCTCCCTGTGTCTTGGGGTGACTTTATCATGTGTATCCCCTATTGCTGCTCTATGCCCAGAAGTGAACTTTGTGCATTTCTGTGCCTTTCAACTGAGCCTGAGAGGGGGGAGAGGAAAAAAAACCGGACAAACTTCTCAGAGCGTTTGTTCAAGGACACACATACACACTCCTCTGCATCCTGCTTGCAGCAAGAGCAGAGGGAAGCAACTTTGTTTCTTTTTAGCCAGTTTTCAGCTCCTTTTCTCTGGGGGGAGATGGAGAGTTGAACTTTGTTTTCCTGGGACTTCGGGGGTTTTTTTCCCTTCTTCTCTTCTTGACTCTTTCAACATCAGAGCACATTGGGAGAATTTTCTCCCGAGGTGGGGGCCCTGAATGTGGGCCCATGAGCCAGCTGCAAGGAGGAGGAGAGAGACTACACCTACGGAAGTGTTGGGGTTCCTCCCCCCTGCCATGAGGTCATGGGAGAGGGGACCCTGGGGTAGAGGCATGGCCTGGGCACGGGGTCTCCCTGCTCCCTGCTCACATGTGCCCTAATCCTGTTCAGCACTGCTTATTTTGTGTTGCCCTGTGCCAGGAGGGCCCTGGTTGTGCTGTGATTGCTCAGTTCTTTGGCAGTGCCCCGCCCATGTGGCTGGAGAAGAAAGAGCTCTGAAACTTCTCTCAAGAATGGCTCCCTGTTTCTTTGCACGGGCCTCGCTGTCTATGGATGTTTCAGGAGACCCCACCGAAACACAGAAGGACTCTCAAATTATCCCAGCTTTCTCTGCACAGCGAGAGGTTTTAATATTTAGCATTGTTATCCTTTTCCTGTGTGTTTGTTAAAAAAATAGGTTTTATCTCTTTCACTTTCTTCCCAGGAAAGTTCTTTTTTCCAAAAACCTGGTGGGGGAGGGCTGGGTGTAACCTGCCTTCTATCAGAGGATATTTTCCTCCACATTTGTCCAAACCGGCACAGCCTGTCCTTTCCTGGGTGTCTGTTGCAGATGGAAGCTGCTGGTGCCATTGTCAGCTTGAAGCCCTCTTTTGATGCAAGCAGATGTTGCCAGGTGTGTTCAGCAGCTGTTGCTCAATGCTTATGCCAAGCTCTTGTGTTCCTCATGGAACCAAGGAGCCATTGTGACACTGCAGGGGCTGATGGCATCAAGGAGGCAATTGTGACAGTACAGAACCTCCTAGAAACAAGGCTCCATTGTGACACCGTGGGGAATCATGGAATCAAGGAGCCCATTGTGACACGGCTGCATGGAACCAATGGTCCATGGTTACATGGCGGATTCAAGAAGAGCACGGTGACACCACGCAACATCACGGAACCATAGGTCCATTGTGACACAGCGGGGCCTCATGGAAACAAGGGGACCATTGTGGCAAAGCAGGGCCTAATGGAAGCATGGAGGGCATTGTGACACTAAGGAAACTCCTGGAACCAAGATGACCACTGGCACATAGTGGAACCTCATGGAAGCAAGCCTCCACGATGGTTTTGGAGGGCCTCAGGGACCACAGGACCCATTGTGACACAGCAGGACCTGGTGGAACCAAGGAGCCTTTGTGATACTCCACATCCACATGGAAGCCAGGGTGCACTGAGACACAGCGGGGCCTTGTTGGAACCAAAGACACCTCTGCAAAAAGCAGGCTAGCTCATAGAAGCAAGGAGTCCTTTGTTACAACATCAAACCTATGGAAGCAAGGGACCATTGTGACACTGCGGGGCCTCATGGAACCAATTGTCCATGATGACAGTGCGGATCAAAGGAGACCATGGTGACACTGCGGAACCTGATGGAACCAAGGAGCCATTGTGACACAGTGGGGCCTCATGGAATCAAGGAGACCATTGTGACCCAGGTGTTGCATGGGAAGGCAAGGAGCCATTGTGACACTTTGGGCTTCTTCCCTTGAGCTCTGCAGCTGGCTGTCCCAGCCCAGCGCACCATGTGCCACCTGCTCTCCTCAGGGCTCTGCCTGCACACAGCCCCAGGAGAAGTTTTCCTGTTTGCAAGGAAAGAATGGAAAAGCCGGAGAAGGTTTCCTAAACAACAAACCCCACTCAGGAGCCACATGCTCAGTACAGGCTGCCTGGAACGATGTCCCCTTTCTACAAGGGTCAGTGTGAGCAGGAATGATCTCTGGGAGCAGAATTCTCGGAGTCTTTCCACTGAATTCTCTGTCCCTGTGTCTTGGGGTGACTTTATCATGTGTATCCCCTATTGCTGCTCTATGCCCAGAAGTGAACTTTGTGCATTTCTGTGCCTTTCAACTGAGCCTGAGAGGGGGGAGAGGAAAAAAAACCGGACAAACTTCTCAGAGCGTTTGTTCAAGGACACACATACACACTCCTCTGCATCCTGCTTGCAGCAAGAGCAGAGGGAAGCAACTTTGTTTCTTTTTAGCCAGTTTTCAGCTCCTTTTCTCTGGGGGGAGATGGAGAGTTGAACTTTGTTTTCCTGGGACTTCGGGGGTTTTTTTTCCCTTCTTCTCTTCTTGACTCTTTCAACATCAGAGCACATTGGGAGAATTTTCTCCCGAGGTTGGGGCCCTGAATGTGGGCCCATGAGCCAGCTGCAAGGAGGAGGAGAGAGACTGCACCTACGGAAGTGTTGGGGTTCCTCCCCCCTGCCATGAGGTCATGGGAGAGGGGACCCTGGGGTAGAGGCATGGCCTGGGCACGGGGTCTCCCTGCTCCCTGCTCACATGTGCCCTAATCCTGTTCAGCACTGCTTATTTTGTGTTGCCCTGTGCCAGGAGGGCCCTGGTTGTGCTGTGATTGCTCAGTTCTTTGGCAGTGCCCCGCCCATGTGGCTGGAGAAGAAAGAGCTCTGAAACTTCTCTCAAGAATGGCTCCCTGTTTCTTTGCACGGGCCTCGCTGTCTATGGATGTTTCAGGAGACCCCACCGAAACACAGAAGGACTCTCAAATTATCCCAGCTTTCTCTGCACAGCGAGAGGTTTTAATATTTAGCATTGTTATCCTTTTCCTGTGTGTTTGTTAAAAAAATAGGTTTTATCTCTTTCACTTTCTTCCCAGGAAAGTTCTTTTTTCCAAAAACCTGGTGGGGGAGGGCTGGGTGTAACCTGCCTTCTATCAGAGGATATTTTCCTCCACATTTGTCCAAACCGGCACAGCCTGTCCTTTCCTGGGTCTCTGTTGCAGATGGAAGCTGCTGGTGCCATTGTCAGCTTGAAGCACTCTTTTGATGCAAGCAGATGTTGCCAGGTGTGTTCAGCAGCTGTTGCTCAATGCTTATGCCAAGCTATTGTGTTCCTCATGGAACCAAGGAGCCATTGTGACACTGCAGGGGCTGATGGCATCAATGAGGCAATTGTGACAGTAAAGAACCTCCTAGAAACAAGGCTCCATTGTGACACCGTGGGGAATCATGGAATCAAGGAGCCCATTGTGACACGGCTGCACGGAACCAATGGTCCATGGTTACATGGCGGATTCAAGAAGAGCACGGTGACACCACGCAACATCACGGAACCATAGGTCCATTGTGACACAGCGGGGCCTCATGGAAACAAGGGGACCATTGTGGCAAAGCAGGGCCTAATGGAAGCATGGAGAGCATTGTGACACTAAGGAAACTCCTGGAACCAAGATGACCACTGGCACATAATGGAACCTCATGGAAGCAAGCCTCCACGATGGTTTTGGAGGGCCTCAGGGACCACAGGACCCATTGTGACACAGCAGGACCTGGTGGAACCAAGGAGCCTTTGTGATACTCCACATCCACATGGAAGCCAGGGTGCACTGAGACACAGCGGGGCCTTGTTGGAACCAAAGACACCTCTGCAAAAAGCAGGCTAGCTCATAGAAGCAAGGAGTCCTTTGTTACAACATCAAACCTATGGAAGCAAGGGACCATTGTGACACTGCGGGGCCTCATGGAACCAATTGTCCATGATGACAGTGCGGATCAAAGGAGACCATGGTGACACTGCGGAACCTGATGGAACCAAGGAGCCATTGTGACACAGTGGGGCCTCATGGAATCAAGGAGACCATTGTGACCCAGGTGTTGCATGGGAAGGCAAGGAGCCATTGTGACACTTTGGGCTTCTTCCCTTGAGCTCTGCAGCTGGCTGTCCCAGCCCAGCGCACCATGTGCCACCTGCTCTCCTCAGGGCTCTGCCTGCACACAGCCCCAGGAGAAGTTTTCCTGTTTGCAAGGAAAGAATGGAAAAGCCGGAGCAGGTTTCCTAAACAACAAACCCCACTCAGGAGCCACATGCTCAGTACAGGCTGCCTGGAACGATGTCCCCTTTCTACAAGGGTCAGTGTGAGCAGGAATGAATGATCTCTGGGAGCAGAATTCTCGGAGTCTTTCCACTGAATTCTCTCTCCCTGTGTCTTGGGGTGACTTTATCATGTGTATCCCCTATTGCTGCTCTATGCCCAGAAGTGAACTTTGTGCATTTCTGTGCCTTTCAACTGAGCCTGAGAGGGGGGAGAGGAAAAAAAACCGGACAAACTTCTCCGAGCGTTTGTTCAAAAACACACATACACACTCCTCTGCATCCTGCTTGCAGCAAGAGCAGAGGGAAGCAACTTTGTTTCTTTTTAGCCAGTTTTCAGCTCCTTTTCTCTGGGGGGAGATGGAGAGTTGAACTTTGTTTTCCTGGGACTTCGGGGGTTTTTTTTCCCTTCTTCTCTTCTTGACTCTTTCAACATCAGAGCACATTGGGAGAATTTTCTCCCGAGGTGGGGGCCCTGAATGTGGGCCCATGAGCCAGCTGCAAGGAGGAGGAGAGAGACTGCACCTACGGAAGTGTTGGGGTTCCTCCCCCCTGCCATGAGGTCATGGGAGAGGGGACCCTGGGGTAGAGGCATGGCCTGGGCACGGGGTCTCCCTGCTCCCTGCTCACATGTGCCCTAATCCTGTTCAGCACTGCTTATTTTGTGTTGCCCTGTGCCAGGAGGGCCCTGGTTGTGCTGTGATTGCTCAGTTCTTTGGCAGTGCCCCGCCCATGTGGCTGGAGAAGAAAGAGCTCTGAAACTTCTCTCAAGAATGGCTCCCTGTTTCTTTGCACGGGCCTCGCTGTCTATGGATGTTTCAGGAGACCCCACCGAAACACAGAAGGACTCTCAAATTATCCCAGCTTTCTCTGCACAGCGAGAGGTTTTAATATTTAGCATTGTTATCCTTTTCCTGTGTGTTTGTTAAAAAAATAGGTTTTATCTCTTTCACTTTCTTCCCAGGAAAGTTCTTTTTTCCAAAAACCTGGTGGGGGAGGGCTGGGTGTAACCTGCCTTCTATCAGAGGATATTTTCCTCCACATTTGTCCAAACCGGCACAGCCTGTCCTTTCCTGGGTGTCTGTTGCAGATGGAAGCTGCTGGTGCCATTGTCAGCTTGAAGCACTCTTTTGATGCAAGCAGATGTTGCCAGGTGTGTTCAGCAGCTGTTGCTCAATGCTTATGCCAAGCTATTGTGTTCCTCATGGAACCAAGGAGCCATTGTGACACTGCAGGGGCTGATGGCATCAATGAGGCAATTGTGACAGTAAAGAACCTCCTAGAAACAAGGCTCCATTGTGACACCGTGGGGAATCATGGAATCAAGGAGCCCATTGTGACACGGCTGCACGGAACCAATGGTCCATGGTTACACGGCGGATTCAAGAAGAGCACGGTGACACCACGCAACATCACGGAACCATAGGTCCATTGTGACACAGCGGGGCCTCATGGAAACAAGGGGACCATTGTGGCAAAGCAGGGCCTAATGGAAGCATGGAGAGCATTGTGACACTAAGGAAACTCCTGGAACCAAGATGACCACTGGCACATAATGGAACCTCATGGAAGCAAGCCTCCACGATGGTTTTGGAGGGCCTCAGGGACCACAGGACCCATTGTGACACAGCAGGACCTGGTGGAACCAAGGAGCCTTTGTGATACTCCACATCCACATGGAAGCCAGGGTGCACTGAGACACAGCGGGGCCTTGTTGGAACCAAAGACACCTCTGCAAAAAGCAGGCTAGCTCATAGAAGCAAGGAGTCCTTTGTTACAACATCAAACCTATGGAAGCAAGGGACCATTGTGACACTGCGGGGCCTCATGGAACCAATTGTCCATGATGACAGTGCGGATCAAAGGAGACCATGGTGACACTGCGGAACCTGATGGAACCAAGGAGCCATTGTGACACAGTGGGGCCTCATGGAATCAAGGAGACCATTGTGACCCAGGTGTTGCATGGGAAGGCAAGGAGCCATTGTGACACTTTGGGCTTCTTCCCTTGAGCTCTGCAGCTGGCTGTCCCAGCCCAGCGCACCATGTGCCACCTGCTCTCCTCAGGGCTCTGCCTGCACACAGCCCCAGGAGAAGTTTTCCTGTTTGCAAGGAAAGAATGGAAAAGCCGGAGAAGGTTTCCTAAACAACAAACCCCACTCAGGAGCCACATGCTCAGTACAGGCTGCCTGGAACGATGTCCCCTTTCTACAAGGGTCAGTGTGAGCAGGAATGATCTCTGGGAGCAGAATTCTCGGAGTCTTTCCACTGAATTCTCTCTCCCTGTGTCTTGGGGTGACTTTATCATGTGTATCCCCTATTGCTGCTCTATGCCCAGAAGTGAACTTTGTGCATTTCTGTGCCTTTCAACTGAGCCTGAGAGGGGGGAGAGGAAAAAAAACCGGACAAACTTCTCAGAGCGTTTGTTCAAGGACACACATACACACTCCTCTGCATCCTGCTTGCAGCAAGAGCAGAGGGAAGCAACTTTGTTTCTTTTTAGCCAGTTTTCAGCTCCTTTTCTCTGGGGGGAGATGGAGAGTTGAACTTTGTTTTCCTGGGACTTCGGGGGTTTTTTTTCCCTTCTTCTCTTCTTGACTCTTTCAACATCAGAGCACATTGGGAGAATTTTCTCCCGAGGTGGGGGCCCTGAATGTGGGCCCATGAGCCAGCTGCAAGGAGGAGGAGAGAGACTGCACCTACGGAAGTGTTGGGGTTCCTCCCCCCTGCCATGAGGTCATGGGAGAGGGGACCCTGGGGTAGAGGCATGGCCTGGGCACGGGGTCTCCCTGCTCCCTGCTCACATGTGCCCTAATCCTGTTCAGCACTGCTTATTTTGTGTTGCCTTGTGCGAGGAGGGCCCTGGTTGTGCTGTGATTGCTCAGTTCTTTGGCAGTGCCCCGCCCATGTGGCTGGAGAAGAAAGAGCTCTGAAACTTCTCTCAAGAATCGCTCCCTGTTTCTTTGCACGGGCCTCGCTGTCTATGGATGTTTCAGGAGACCCCACCGAAACACAGAAGGACTCTCAAATTATCCCAGCTTTCTCTGCACAGCGAGAGGTTTTAATATTTAGCATTGTTATCCTTTTCCTGTGTGTTTGTTAAAAAAATAGGTTTTATCTCTTTCACTTTCTTCCCAGGAAAGTTCTTTTTTCCAAAAACCTGGTGGGGGAGGGCTGGGTGTAACCTGCCTTCTATCAGAGGATATTTTCCTCCACATTTGTCCAAACCGGCACAGCCTGTCCTTTCCTGGGTGTCTGTTGCAGATGGAAGCTGCTGGTGCCATTGTCAGCTTGAAGCCCTCTTTTGATGCAAGCAGATGTTGCCAGGTGTGTTCAGCAGCTGTTGCTCAATGCTTATGCCAAGCTATTGTGTTCCTCATGGAACCAAGGAGCCATTGTGACACTGCAGGGGCTGATGGCATCAAGGAGGCAATTGTGACAGTACAGAACCTCCTAGAAACAAGGCTCCATTGTGACACCGTGGGGAATCATGGAATCAAGGAGCCCATTGTGACACGGCTGCATGGAACCAATGGTCCATGGTTACATGGCGGATTCAAGAAGAGCACGGTGACACCACGCAACATCATGGAACCATAGGTCCATTGTGACACAGCGGGGCCTCATGGAAACAAGGGGACCATTGTGGCAAAGCAGGGCCTAATGGAAGCATGGAGGGCATTGTGACACTAAGGAAACTCCTGGAACCAAGATGACCACTGGCACATAGTGGAACCTCATGGAAGCAAGCCTCCACGATGGTTTTGGAGGGCCTCAGGGACCACAGGACCCATTGTGACACAGCAGGACCTGGTGGAACCAAGGAGCCTTTGTGATACTCCAGATCCACATGGAAGCCAGGGTGCACTGAGACACAGCGGGGCCTTGTTGGAACCAAAGACACCTCTGCAAAAAGCAGGCTAGCTCATAGAAGCAAGGAGTCCATTGTTACAACGTAAAAGCTATGGAAGCAAGGGACCATTGTGACACTGCGGGGCCTCATGGAACCAATTGTCCATGATGACAGTGCGGATCAAAGGAGACCATGGTGACACTGCGGAACCTGATGGAACCAAGGAGCCATTGTGACACAGTGGGGCCTCATGGAATCAAGGAGACCATTGTGACCCAGGTGTTGCATGGGAAGGCAAGGAGCCATTGTGACACTTTGGGCTTCTTCCCTTGAGCTCTGCAGCTGGCTGTCCCAGCCCAGCGCACCATGTGCCACCTGCTCTCCTCAGGGCTCTGCCTGCACACAGCCCCAGGAGAAGTTTTCCTGTTTGCAAGGAAAGAATGGAAAAGCCGGAGCAGGTTTCCTAAACAACAAACCCCACTCAGGAGCCACATGCTCAGTACAGGCTGCCTGGAACGATGTCCCCTTTCTACAAGGGTCAGTGTGAGCAGGAATGAATGATCTCTGGGAGCAGAATTCTCGGAGTCTTTCCACTGAATTCTCTGTCCCTGTGTCTTGGGGTGACTTTATCATGTGTATCCCCTATTGCTGCTCTATGCCCAGAAGTGAACTTTGTGCATTTCTGTGCCTTTCAACTGAGCCTGAGAGGGGGGAGAGGAAAAAAAACCGGACAAACTTCTCAGAGCGTTTGTTCAAGGACACACATACACACTCCTCTGCATCCTGCTTGCAGCAAGAGCAGAGGGAAGCAACTTTGTTTCTTTTTAGCCAGTTTTCAGCTCCTTTTCTCTGGGGGGAGATGGAGAGTTGAACTTTGTTTTCCTGGGACTTCGGGGGTTTTTTTTCCCTTCTTCTCTTCTTGACTCTTTCAACATCAGAGCACATTGGGAGAATTTTCTCCCGAGGTGGGGGCCCTGAATGTGGGCCCATGAGCCAGCTGCAAGGAGGAGGAGAGAGACTGCACCTACGGAAGTGTTGGGGTTCCTCCCCCCTGCCATGAGGTCATGGGAGAGGGGACCCTGGGGTAGAGGCATGGCCTGGGCACGGGGTCTCCCTGCTCCCTGCTCACATGTGCCCTAATCCTGTTCAGCACTGCTTATTTTGTGTTGCCCTGTGCCAGGAGGGCCCTGGTTGTGCTGTGATTGCTCAGTTCTTTGGCAGTGCCCCGCCCATGTGGCTGGAGAAGAAAGAGCTCTGAAACTTCTCTCAAGAATCGCTCCCTGTTTCTTTGCACGGGCCTCGCTGTCTATGGATGTTTCAGGAGACCCCACCGAAACACAGAAGGACTCTCAAATTATCCCAGCTTTCTCTGCACAGCGAGAGGTTTTAATATTTAGCATTGTTATCCTTTTCCTGTGTGTTTGTTAAAAAAATAGGTTTTATCTCTTTCACTTTCTTCCCAGGAAAGTTCTTTTTTCCAAAAACCTGGTGGGGGAGGGCTGGGTGTAACCTGCCTTCTATCAGAGGATATTTTCCTCCACATTTGTCCAAACCGGCACAGCCTGTCCTTTCCTGGGTGTCTGTTGCAGATGGAAGCTGCTGGTGCCATTGTCAGCTTGAAGCCCTCTTTTGATGCAAGCAGATGTTGCCAGGTGTGTTCAGCAGCTGTTGCTCAATGCTTATGCCAAGCTCTTGTGTTCCTCATGGAACCAAGGAGCCATTGTGACACTGCAGGGGCTGATGGCATCAAGGAGGCAATTGTGACAGTACAGAACCTCCTAGAAACAAGGCTCCATTGTGACACCGTGGGGAATCATGGAATCAAGGAGCCCATTGTGACACGGCTGCATGGAACCAATGGTCCATGGTTACATGGCGGATTCAAGAAGAGCACGGTGACACCACGCAACATCACGGAACCATAGGTCCATTGTGACACAGCGGGGCCTCATGGAAACAAGGGGACCATTGTGGCAAAGCAGGGCCTAATGGAAGCATGGAGGGCATTGTGACACTAAGGAAACTCCTGGAACCAAGATGACCACTGGCACATAGTGGAACCTCATGGAAGCAAGCCTCCACGATGGTTTTGGAGGGCCTCAGGGACCACAGGACCCATTGTGACACAGCAGGACCTGGTGGAACCAAGGAGCCTTTGTGATACTCCAGATCCACATGGAAGCCAGGGTGCACTGAGACACAGCGGGGCCTTGTTGGAACCAAAGACACCTCTGCAAAAAGCAGGCTAGCTCATAGAAGCAAGGAGTCCATTGTTACAACATCAAAGCTATGGAAGCAAGGGACCATTGTGACACTGCGGGGCCTCATGGAACCAATTGTCCATGATGACAGTGCGGATCAAAGGAGACCATGGTGACACTGCGGAACCTGATGGAACCAAGGAGCCATTGTGACACAGTGGGGCCTCATGGAATCAAGGAGACCATTGTGACCCAGGTGTTGCATGGGAAGGCAAGGAGCCATTGTGACACTTTGGGCTTCTTCCCTTGAGCTCTGCAGCTGGCTGTCCCAGCCCAGCGCACCATGTGCCACCTGCTCTCCTCAGGGCTCTGCCTGCACACAGCCCCAGGAGAAGTTTTCCTGTTTGCAAGGAAAGAATGGAAAAGCCGGAGCAGGTTTCCTAAACAACAAACCCCACTCAGGAGCCACATGCTCAGTACAGGCTGCCTGGAACGATGTCCCCTTTCTACAAGGGTCAGTGTGAGCAGGAATGATCTCTGGGAGCAGAATTCTCGGAGTCTTTCCACTGAATTCTCTGTCCCTGTGTCTTGGGGTGACTTTATCATGTGTATCCCCTATTGCTGCTCTATGCCCAGAAGTGAACTTTGTGCATTTCTGTGCCTTTCAACTGAGCCTGAGAGGGGGGAGAGGAAAAAAAACCGGACAAACTTCTCAGAGCGTTTGTTCAAGGACACACATACACACTCCTCTGCATCCTGCTTGCAGCAAGAGCAGAGGGAAGCAACTTTGTTTCTTTTTAGCCAGTTTTCAGCTCCTTTTCTCTGGGGGGAGATGGAGAGTTGAACTTTGTTTTCCTGGGACTTCGGGGGTTTTTTTTCCCTTCTTCTCTTCTTGACTCTTTCAACATCAGAGCACATTGGGAGAATTTTCTCCCGAGGTGGGGGCCCTGAATGTGGGCCCATGAGCCAGCTGCAAGGAGGAGGAGAGAGACTACACCTACGGAAGTGTTGGGGTTCCTCCCCCCTGCCATGAGGTCATGGGAGAGGGGACCCTGGGGTAGAGGCATGGCCTGGGCACGGGGTCTCCCTGCTCCCTGCTCACATGTGCCCTAATCCTGTTCAGCACTGCTTATTTTGTGTTGCCCTGTGCGAGGAGGGCCCTGGTTGTGCTGTGATTGCTCAGTTCTTTGGCAGTGCCCCGCCCATGTGGCTGGAGAAGAAAGAGCTCTGAAACTTCTCTCAAGAATCGCTCCCTGTTTCTTTGCACGGGCCTCGCTGTCTATGGATGTTTCAGGAGACCCCACCGAAACACAGAAGGACTCTCAAATTATCCCAGCTTTCTCTGCACAGCGAGAGGTTTTAATATTTAGCATTGTTATCCTTTTCCTGTGTGTTTGTTAAAAAAATAGGTTTTATCTCTTTCACTTTCTTCCCAGGAAAGTTCTTTTTTCCAAAAACCTGGTGGGGGAGGGCTGGGTGTAACCTGCCTTCTATCAGAGGATATTTTCCTCCACATTTGTCCAAACCGGCACAGCCTGTCCTTTCCTGGGTCTCTGTTGCAGATGGAAGCTGCTGGTGCCATTGTCAGCTTGAAGCACTCTTTTGATGCAAGCAGATGTTGCCAGGTGTGTTCAGCAGCTGTTGCTCAATGCTTATGCCAAGCTATTGTGTTCCTCATGGAACCAAGGAGCCATTGTGACACTGCAGGGGCTGATGGCATCAATGAGGCAATTGTGACAGTAAAGAACCTCCTAGAAACAAGGCTCCATTGTGACACCGTGGGGAATCATGGAATCAAGGAGCCCATTGTGACACGGCTGCACGGAACCAATGGTCCATGGTTACACGGCGGATTCAAGAAGAGCACGGTGACACCACGCAACATCACGGAACCATAGGTCCATTGTGACACAGCGGGGCCTCATGGAAACAAGGGGACCATTGTGGCAAAGCAGGGCCTAATGGAAGCATGGAGAGCATTGTGACACTAAGGAAACTCCTGGAACCAAGATGACCACTGGCACATAATGGAACCTCATGGAAGCAAGCCTCCACGATGGTTTTGGAGGGCCTCAGGGACCACAGGACCCATTGTGACACAGCAGGACCTGGTGGAACCAAGGAGCCTTTGTGATACTCCAGATCCACATGGAAGCCAGGGTGCACTGAGACACAGCGGGGCCTTGTTGGAACCAAAGACACCTCTGCAAAAAGCAGGCTAGCTCATAGAAGCAAGGAGTCCTTTGTTACAACATCAAAGCTATGGAAGCAAGGGACCATTGTGACACTGCGGGGCCTCATGGAACCAATTGTCCATGATGACAGTGCGGATCAAAGGAGACCATGGTGACACTGCGGAACCTGATGGAACCAAGGAGCCATTGTGACACAGTGGGGCCTCATGGAATCAAGGAGACCATTGTGACCCAGGTGTTGCATGGGAAGGCAAGGAGCCATTGTGACACTTTGGGCTTCTTCCCTTGAGCTCTGCAGCTGGCTGTCCCAGCCCAGCGCACCATGTGCCACCTGCTCTCCTCAGGGCTCTGCCTGCACACAGCCCCAGGAGAAGTTTTCCTGTTTGCAAGGAAAGAATGGAAAAGCCGGAGCAGGTTTCCTAAACAACAAACCCTACTCAGGAGCCACATGCTCAGTACAGGCTGCCTGGAACGATGTCCCCTTTCTACAAGGGTCAGTGTGAGCAGGAATGAATGATCTCTGGGAGCAGAATTCTCGGAGTCTTTCCACTGAATTCTCTGTCCCTGTGTCTTGGGGTGACTTTATCATGTGTATCCCCTATTGCTGCTCTATGCCCAGAAGTGAACTTTGTGCATTTCTGTGCCTTTCAACTGAGCCTGAGAGGGGGGAGAGGAAAAAAAACCGGACAAACTTCTCAGAGCGTTTGTTCAAGGACACACATACACACTCCTCTGCATCCTGCTTGCAGCAAGAGCAGAGGGAAGCAACTTTGTTTCTTTTTAGCCAGTTTTCAGCTCCTTTTCTCTGGGGGGAGATGGAGAGTTGAACTTTGTTTTCCTGGGACTTCGGGGGTTTTTTTCCCTTCTTCTCTTCTTGACTCTTTCAACATCAGAGCACATTGGGAGAATTTTCTCCCGAGGTGGGGGCCCTGAATGTGGGCCCATGAGCCAGCTGCAAGGAGGAGGAGAGAGACTACACCTACGGAAGTGTTGGGGTTCCTCCCCCCTGCCATGAGGTCATGGGAGAGGGGACCCTGGGGTAGAGGCATGGCCTGGGCACGGGGTCTCCCTGCTCCCTGCTCACATGTGCCCTAATCCTGTTCAGCACTGCTTATTTTGTGTTGCCCTGTGCGAGGAGGGCCCTGGTTGTGCTGTGATTGCTCAGTTCTTTGGCAGTGCCCCGCCCATGTGGCTGGAGAAGAAAGAGCTCTGAAACTTCTCTCAAGAATCGCTCCCTGTTTCTTTGCACGGGCCTCGCTGTCTATGGATGTTTCAGGAGACCCCACCGAAACACAGAAGGACTCTCAAATTATCCCAGCTTTCTCTGCACAGCGAGAGGTTTTAATATTTAGCATTGTTCTCCTTTTCCTGTGTGTTTGTTAAAAAAATAGGTTTTATCTCTTTCACTTTCTTCCCAGGAAAGTTCTTTTTTCCAAAAACCTGGTGGGGGAGGGCTGGGTGTAACCTGCCTTCTATCAGAGGATATTTTCCTCCACATTTGTCCAAACCGGCACAGCCTGTCCTTTCCTGGGTCTCTGTTGCAGATGGAAGCTGCTGGTGCCATTGTCAGCTTGAAGCCCTCTTTTGATGCAAGCAGATGTTGCCAGGTGTGTTCAGCAGCTGTTGCTCAATGCTTATGCCAAGCTATTGTGTTCCTCATGGAACCAAGGAGCCATTGTGACACTGCAGGGGCTGATGGCATCAAGGAGGCAATTGTGACAGTACAGAACCTCCTAGAAACAAGGCTCCATTGTGACACCGTGGGGAATCATGGAATCAAGGAGCCCATTGTGACACGGCTGCATGGAACCAATGGTCCATGGTTACATGGCGGATTCAAGAAGAGCACGGTGACACCACGCAACATCACGGAACCATAGGTCCATTGTGACACAGCGGGGCCTCATGGAAACAAGGGGACCATTGTGGCAAAGCAGGGCCTAATGGAAGCATGGAGGGCATTGTGACACTAAGGAAACTCCTGGAACCAAGATGACCACTGGCACATAGTGGAACCTCATGGAAGCAAGCCTCCACGATGGTTTTGGAGGGCCTCAGGGACCACAGGACCCATTGTGACACAGCAGGACCTGGTGGAACCAAGGAGCCTTTGTGATACTCCAGATCCACATGGAAGCCAGGGTGCACTGAGACACAGCGGGGCCTTGTTGGAACCAAAGACACCTCTGCAAAAAGCAGGCTAGCTCATAGAAGCAAGGAGTCCATTGTTACAACATCAAAGCTATGGAAGCAAGGGACCATTGTGACACTGCGGGGCCTCATGGAACCAATTGTCCATGATGACAGTGCGGATCAAAGGAGACCATGGTGACACTGCGGAACCTGATGGAACCAAGGAGCCATTGTGACACAGTGGGGCCTCATGGAATCAAGGAGACCATTGTGACCCAGGTGTTGCATGGGAAGGCAAGGAGCCATTGTGACACTTTGGGCTTCTTCCCTTGAGCTCTGCAGCTGGCTGTCCCAGCCCAGCGCACCATGTGCCACCTGCTCTCCTCAGGGCTCTGCCTGCACACAGCCCCAGGAGAAGTTTTCCTGTTTGCAAGGAAAGAATGGAAAAGCCGGAGCAGGTTTCCTAAACAACAAACCCCACTCAGGAGCCACATGCTCAGTACAGGCTGCCTGGAACGATGTCCCCTTTCTACAAGGGTCAGTGTGAGCAGGAATGATCTCTGGGAGCAGAATTCTCGGAGTCTTTCCACTGAATTCTCTGTCCCTGTGTCTTGGGGTGACTTTATCATGTGTATCCCCTATTGCTGCTCTATGCCCAGAAGTGAACTTTGTGCATTTCTGTGCCTTTCAACTGAGCCTGAGAGGGGGGAGAGGAAAAAAAACCGGACAAACTTCTCAGAGCGTTTGTTCAAGGACACACATACACACTCCTCTGCATCCTGCTTGCAGCAAGAGCAGAGGGAAGCAACTTTGTTTCTTTTTAGCCAGTTTTCAGCTCCTTTTCTCTGGGGGGAGATGGAGAGTTGAACTTTGTTTTCCTGGGACTTCGGGGGTTTTTTTTCCCTTCTTCTCTTCTTGACTCTTTCAACATCAGAGCACATTGGGAGAATTTTCTCCCGAGGTGGGGGCCCTGAATGTGGGCCCATGAGCCAGCTGCAAGGAGGAGGAGAGAGACTGCACCTACGGAAGTGTTGGGGTTCCTCCCCCCTGCCATGAGGTCATGGGAGAGGGGACCCTGGGGTAGAGGCATGGCCTGGGCACGGGGTCTCCCTGCTCCCTGCTCACATGTGCCCTAATCCTGTTCAGCACTGCTTATTTTGTGTTGCCCTGTGCGAGGAGGGCCCTGGTTGTGCTGTGATTGCTCAGTTCTTTGGCAGTGCCCCGCCCATGTGGCTGGAGAAGAAAGAGCTCTGAAACTTCTCTCAAGAATCGCTCCCTGTTTCTTTGCACGGGCCTCGCTGTCTATGGATGTTTCAGGAGACCCCACCGAAACACAGAAGGACTCTCAAATTATCCCAGCTTTCTCTGCACAGCGAGAGGTTTTAATATTTAGCATTGTTATCCTTTTCCTGTGTGTTTGTTAAAAAAATAGGTTTTATCTCTTTCACTTTCTTCCCAGGAAAGTTCTTTTTTCCAAAAACCTGGTGGGGGAGGGCTGGGTGTAACCTGCCTTCTATCAGAGGATATTTTCCTCCACATTTGTCCAAACCGGCACAGCCTGTCCTTTCCTGGGTGTCTGTTGCAGATGGAAGCTGCTGGTGCCATTGTCAGCTTGAAGCCCTCTTTTGATGCAAGCAGATGTTGCCAGGTGTGTTCAGCAGCTGTTGCTCAATGCTTATGCCAAGCTCTTGTGTTCCTCATGGAACCAAGGAGCCATTGTGACACTGCAGGGGCTGATGGCATCAAGGAGGCAATTGTGACAGTACAGAACCTCCTAGAAACAAGGCTCCATTGTGACACCGTGGGGAATCTTGGAATCAAGGAGCCCATTGTGACACGGCTGCACGGAGCCAATGGTCCATGGTTACATGGCGGATTCAAGAAGAGCACGGTGACACCACGCAACATCACGGAACCATAGGTCCATTGTGACACAGCGGGGCCTCATGGAAACAAGGGGACCATTGTGGCAAAGCAGGGCCTAATGGAAGCATGGAGGGCATTGTGACACTAAGGAAACTCCTGGAACCAAGATGACCACTGGCACATAGTGGAACCTCATGGAAGCAAGCCTCCACGATGGTTTTGGAGGGCCTCAGGGACCACAGGACCCATTGTGACACAGCAGGACCTGGTGGAACCAAGGAGCCTTTGTGATACTCCAGATCCACATGGAAGCCAGGGTGCACTGAGACACAGCGGGGCCTTGTTGGAACCAAAGACACCTCTGCAAAAAGCAGGCTAGCTCATAGAAGCAAGGAGTCCATTGTTACAACATCAAAGCTATGGAAGCAAGGGACCATTGTGACACTGCGGGGCCTCATGGAACCAATTGTCCATGATGACAGTGCGGATCAAAGGAGACCATGGTGACACTGCGGAACCTGATGGAACCAAGGAGCCATTGTGACACAGTGGGGCCTCATGGAATCAAGGAGACCATTGTGACCCAGGTGTTGCATGGGAAGGCAAGGAGCCATTGTGACACTTTGGGCTTCTTCCCTTGAGCTCTGCAGCTGGCTGTCCCAGCCCAGCGCACCATGTGCCACCTGCTCTCCTCAGGGCTCTGCCTGCACACAGCCCCAGGAGAAGTTTTCCTGTTTGCAAGGAAAGAATGGAAAAGCCGGAGCAGGTTTCCTAAACAACAAACCCTACTCAGGAGCCACATGCTCAGTACAGGCTGCCTGGAACGATGTCCCCTTTCTACAAGGGTCAGTGTGAGCAGGAATGAATGATCTCTGGGAGCAGAATTCTCGGAGTCTTTCCACTGAATTCTCTGTCCCTGTGTCTTGGGGTGACTTTATCATGTGTATCCCCTATTGCTGCTCTATGCCCAGAAGTGAACTTTGTGCATTTCTGTGCCTTTCAACTGAGCCTGAGAGGGGGGAGAGGAAAAAAAACCGGACAAACTTCTCAGAGCGTTTGTTCAAGGACACACATACACACTCCTCTGCATCCTGCTTGCAGCAAGAGCAGAGGGAAGCAACTTTGTTTCTTTTTAGCCAGTTTTCAGCTCCTTTTCTCTGGGGGGAGATGGAGAGTTGAACTTTGTTTTCCTGGGACTTCGGGGGTTTTTTTTCCCTTCTTCTCTTCTTGACTCTTTCAACATCAGAGCACATTGGGAGAATTTTCTCCCGAGGTGGGGGCCCTGAATGTGGGCCCATGAGCCAGCTGCAAGGAGGAGGAGAGAGACTGCACCTACGGAAGTGTTGGGGTTCCTCCCCCCTGCCATGAGGTCATGGGAGAGGGGACCCTGGGGTAGAGGCATGGCCTGGGCACGGGGTCTCCCTGCTCCCTGCTCACATGTGCCCTAATCCTGTTCAGCACTGCTTATTTTGTGTTGCCCTGTGCGAGGAGGGCCCTGGTTGTGCTGTGATTGCTCAGTTCTTTGGCAGTGCCCCGCCCATGTGGCTGGAGAAGAAAGAGCTCTGAAACTTCTCTCAAGAATCGCTCCCTGTTTCTTTGCACGGGCCTCGCTGTCTATGGATGTTTCAGGAGACCCCACCGAAACACAGAAGGACTCTCAAATTATCCCAGCTTTCTCTGCACAGCGAGAGGTTTTAATATTTAGCATTGTTATCCTTTTCCTGTGTGTTTGTTAAAAAAATAGGTTTTATCTCTTTCACTTTCTTCCCAGGAAAGTTCTTTTTTCCAAAAACCTGGTGGGGGAGGGCTGGGTGTAACCTGCCTTCTATCAGAGGATATTTTCCTCCACATTTGTCCAAACCGGCACAGCCTGTCCTTTCCTGGGTGTCTGTTGCAGATGGAAGCTGCTGGTGCCATTGTCAGCTTGAAGCCCTCTTTTGATGCAAGCAGATGTTGCCAGGTGTGTTCAGCAGCTGTTGCTCAATGCTTATGCCAAGCTCTTGTGTTCCTCATGGAACCAAGGAGCCATTGTGACACTGCAGGGGCTGATGGCATCAAGGAGGCAATTGTGACAGTACAGAACCTCCTAGAAACAAGGCTCCATTGTGACACCGTGGGGAATCATGGAATCAAGGAGCCCATTGTGACACGGCTGCACGGAGCCAATGGTCCATGGTTACATGGCGGATTCAAGAAGAGCACGGTGACACCACGCAACATCACGGAACCATAGGTCCATTGTGACACAGCGGGGCCTCATGGAAACAAGGGGACCATTGTGGCAAAGCAGGGCCTAATGGAAGCATGGAGGGCATTGTGACACTAAGGAAACTCCTGGAACCAAGATGACCACTGGCACATAGTGGAACCTCATGGAAGCAAGCCTCCACGATGGTTTTGGAGGGCCTCAGGGACCACAGGACCCATTGTGACACAGCAGGACCTGGTGGAACCAAGGAGCCTTTGTGATACTCCAGATCCACATGGAAGCCAGGGTGCACTGAGACACAGCGGGGCCTTGTTGGAACCAAAGACACCTCTGCAAAAAGCAGGCTAGCTCATAGAAGCAAGGAGTCCATTGTTACAACATCAAAGCTATGGAAGCAAGGGACCATTGTGACACTGCGGGGCCTCATGGAACCAATTGTCCATGATGACAGTGCGGATCAAAGGAGACCATGGTGACACTGCGGAACCTGATGGAACCAAGGAGCCATTGTGACACAGTGGGGCCTCATGGAATCAAGGAGACCATTGTGACCCAGGTGTTGCATGGGAAGGCAAGGAGCCATTGTGACACTTTGGGCTTCTTCCCTTGAGCTCTGCAGCTGGCTGTCCCAGCCCAGCGCACCATGTGCCACCTGCTCTCCTCAGGGCTCTGCCTGCACACAGCCCCAGGAGAAGTTTTCCTGTTTGCAAGGAAAGAATGGAAAAGCCGGAGCAGGTTTCCTAAACAACAAACCCTACTCAGGAGCCACATGCTCAGTACAGGCTGCCTGGAACGATGTCCCCTTTCTACAAGGGTCAGTGTGAGCAGGAATGAATGATCTCTGGGAGCAGAATTCTCGGAGTCTTTCCACTGAATTCTCTGTCCCTGTGTCTTGGGGTGACTTTATCATGTGTATCCCCTATTGCTGCTCTATGCCCAGAAGTGAACTTTGTGCATTTCTGTGCCTTTCAACTGAGCCTGAGAGGGGGGAGAGGAAAAAAAACCGGACAAACTTCTCAGAGCGTTTGTTCAAGGACACACATACACACTCCTCTGCATCCTGCTTGCAGCAAGAGCAGAGGGAAGCAACTTTGTTTCTTTTTAGCCAGTTTTCAGCTCCTTTTCTCTGGGGGGAGATGGAGAGTTGAACTTTGTTTTCCTGGGACTTCGGGGGTTTTTTTTCCCTTCTTCTCTTCTTGACTCTTTCAACATCAGAGCACATTGGGAGAATTTTCTCCCGAGGTGGGGGCCCTGAATGTGGGCCCATGAGCCAGCTGCAAGGAGGAGGAGAGAGACTGCACCTACGGAAGTGTTGGGGTTCCTCCCCCCTGCCATGAGGTCATGGGAGAGGGGACCCTGGGGTAGAGGCATGGCCTGGGCACGGGGTCTCCCTGCTCCCTGCTCACATGTGCCCTAATCCTGTTCAGCACTGCTTATTTTGTGTTGCCCTGTGCCAGGAGGGCCCTGGTTGTGCTGTGATTGCTCAGTTCTTTGGCAGTGCCCCGCCCATGTGGCTGGAGAAGAAAGAGCTCTGCAACTTCTCTCAAGAATCGCTCCCTGTTTCTTTGCACGGGCCTCGCTGTCTATGGATGTTTCAGGAGACCCCACCGAAACACAGAAGGACTCTCAAATTATCCCAGCTTTCTCTGCACAGCGAGAGGTTTTAATATTTAGCATTGTTATCCTTTTCCTGTGTGTTTGTTAAAAAAATAGTTTTTATCTCTTTCACTTTCTTCCCAGGAAAGTTCTTTTTTCCAAAAACCTGGTGGGGGAGGGCTGGGTGTAACCTGCCTTCTATCAGAGGATATTTTCCTCCACATTTGTCCAAACCGGCACAGCCTGTCCTTTCCTGGGTGTCTGTTGCAGATGGAAGCTGCTGGTGCCATTGTCAGCTTGAAGCACTCTTTTGATGCAAGCAGATGTTGCCAGGTGTGTTCAGCAGCTGTTGCTCAATGCTTATGCCAAGCTATTGTGTTCCTCATGGAACCAAGGAGCCATTGTGACACTGCAGGGGCTGATGGCATCAATGAGGCAATTGTGACAGTAAAGAACCTCCTAGAAACAAGGCTCCATTGTGACACCGTGGGGAATCATGGAATCAAGGAGCCCATTGTGACACGGCTGCACGGAACCAATGGTCCATGGTTACACGGCGGATTCAAGAAGAGCACGGTGACACCACGCAACATCACGGAACCATAGGTCCATTGTGACACAGCGGGGCCTCATGGAAACAAGGGGACCATTGTGGCAAAGCAGGGCCTAATGGAAGCATGGAGAGCATTGTGACACTAAGGAAACTCCTGGAACCAAGATGACCACTGGCACATAATGGAACCTCATGGAAGCAAGCCTCCACGATGGTTTTGGAGGGCCTCAGGGACCACAGGACCCATTGTGACACAGCAGGACCTGGTGGAACCAAGGAGCCTTTGTGATACTCCACATCCACATGGAAGCCAGGGTGCACTGAGAC
The DNA here is from genome assembly GCF_041296385.1 of Aphelocoma coerulescens. Classification (NCBI taxonomy): domain Eukaryota; kingdom Metazoa; phylum Chordata; class Aves; order Passeriformes; family Corvidae; genus Aphelocoma; species Aphelocoma coerulescens. Next base: position 358,629 of record NW_027183927.1, read on the forward strand.
ACAGCGGGGCCTTGTTGGAACCAAAGACACCTCTGCAAAAAGCAGGCTAGCTCATAGAAGCAAGGAGTCCTTTGTTACAACATCAAACCTATGGAAGCAAGGGACCATTGTGACACTGCGGGGCCTCATGGAACCAATTGTCCATGATGACAGTGCGGATCAAAGGAGACCATGGTGACACTGCGGAACCTGATGGAACCAAGGAGCCATTGTGACACAGTGGGGCCTCATGGAATCAAGGAGACCATTGTGACCCAGGTGTTGCATGGGAAGGCAAGGAGCCATTGTGACACTTTGGGCTTCTTCCCTTGAGCTCTGCAGCTGGCTGTCCCAGCCCAGCGCACCATGTGCCACCTGCTCTCCTCAGGGCTCTGCCTGCACACAGCCCCAGGAGAAGTTTTCCTGTTTGCAAGGAAAGAATGGAAAAGCCGGAGAAGGTTTCCTAAACAACAAACCCCACTCAGGAGCCACATGCTCAGTACAGGCTGCCTGGAACGATGTCCCCTTTCTACAAGGGTCAGTGTGAGCAGGAATGGTCTCTGGGAGCAGAATTCTCGGAGTCTTTCCACTGAATTCTCTGTCCCTGTGTCTTGGGGTGACTTTATCATGTGTATCCCCTATTGCTGCTCTATGCCCAGAAGTGAACTTTGTGCATTTCTGTGCCTTTCAACTGAGCCTGAGAGGGGGGAGAGGAAAAAAAACCGGACAAACTTCTCAGAGCGTTTGTTCAAGGACACACATACACACTCCTCTGCATCCTGCTTGCAGCAAGAGCAGAGGGAAGCAACTTTGTTTCTTTTTAGCCAGTTTTCAGCTCCTTTTCTCTGGGGGGAGATGGAGAGTTGAACTTTGTTTTCCTGGGACTTCGGGGGTTTTTTTTCCCTTCTTCTCTTCTTGACTCTTTCAACATCAGAGCACATTGGGAGAATTTTCTCCCGAGGTGGGGGCCCTGAATGTGGGCCCATGAGCCAGCTGCAAGGAGGAGGAGAGAGACTGCACCTACGGAAGTGTTGGGGTTCCTCCCCCCTGCCATGAGGTCATGGGAGAGGGGACCCTGGGGTAGAGGCATGGCCTGGGCACGGGGTCTCCCTGCTCCCTGCTCACATGTGCCCTAATCCTGTTCAGCACTGCTTATTTTGTGTTGCCCTGTGCCAGGAGGGCCCTGGTTGTGCTGTGATTGCTCAGTTCTTTGGCAGTGCCCCGCCCATGTGGCTGGAGAAGAAAGAGCTCTGAAACTTCTCTCAAGAATCGCTCCCTGTTTCTTTGCACGGGCCTCGCTGTCTATGGATGTTTCAGGAGACCCCACCGAAACACAGAAGGACTCTCAAATTATCCCAGCTTTCTCTGCACAGCGAGAGGTTTTAATATTTAGCATTGTTATCCTTTTCCTGTGTGTTTGTTAAAAAAATAGGTTTTATCTCTTTCACTTTCTTCCCAGGAAAGTTCTTTTTTCCAAAAACCTGGTGGGGGAGGGCTGGGTGTAACCTGCCTTCTATCAGAGGATATTTTCCTCCACATTTGTCCAAACCGGCACAGCCTGTCCTTTCCTGGGTCTCTGTTGCAGATGGAAGCTGCTGGTGCCATTGTCAGCTTGAAGCCCTCTTTTGATGCAAGCAGATGTTGCCAGGTGTGTTCAGCAGCTGTTGCTCAATGCTTATGCCAAGCTATTGTGTTCCTCATGGAACCAAGGAGCCATTGTGACACTGCAGGGGCTGATGGCATCAAGGAGGCAATTGTGACAGTACAGAACCTCCTAGAAACAAGGCTCCATTGTGACACCGTGGGGAATCATGGAATCAAGGAGCCCATTGTGACACGGCTGCACGGAACCAATGGTCCATGGTTACATGGCGGATTCAAGAAGAGCACGGTGACACCACGCAACATCACGGAACCATAGGTCCATTGTGACACAGCGGGGCCTCATGGAAACAAGGGGACCATTGTGGCAAAGCAGGGCCTAATGGAAGCATGGAGGGCATTGTGACACTAAGGAAACTCCTGGAACCAAGATGACCACTGGCACATAGTGGAACCTCATGGAAGCAAGCCTCCACGATGGTTTTGGAGGGCCTCAGGGACCACAGGACCCATTGTGACACAGCAGGACCTGGTGGAACCAAGGAGCCTTTGTGATACTCCAGATCCACATGGAAGCCAGGGTGCACTGAGACACAGCGGGGCCTTGTTGGAACCAAAGACACCTCTGCAAAAAGCAGGCTAGCTCATAGAAGCAAGGAGTCCATTGTTACAACATCAAAGCTATGGAAGCAAGGGACCATTGTGACACTGCGGGGCCTCATGGAACCAATTGTCCATGATGACAGTGCGGATCAAAGGAGACCATGGTGACACTGCGGAACCTGATGGAACCAAGGAGCCATTGTGACACAGTGGGGCCTCATGGAATCAAGGAGACCATTGTGACCCAGGTGTTGCATGGGAAGGCAAGGAGCCATTGTGACACTTTGGGCTTCTTCCCTTGAGCTCTGCAGCTGGCTGTCCCAGCCCAGCGCACCATGTGCCACCTGCTCTCCTCAGGGCTCTGCCTGCACACAGCCCCAGGAGAAGTTTTCCTGTTTGCAAGGAAAGAATGGAAAAGCCGGAGCAGGTTTCCTAAACAACAAACCCCACTCAGGAGCCACATGCTCAGTACAGGCTGCCTGGAACGATGTCCCCTTTCTACAAGGGTCAGTGTGAGCAGGAATGAATGATCTCTGGGAGCAGAATTCTCGGAGTCTTTCCACTGAATTCTCTGTCCCTGTGTCTTGGGGTGACTTTATCATGTGTATCCCCTATTGCTGCTCTATGCCCAGAAGTGAACTTTGTGCATTTCTGTGCCTTTCAACTGAGCCTGAGAGGGGGGAGAGGAAAAAAAACCGGACAAACTTCTCAGAGCGTTTGTTCAAGGACACACATACACACTCCTCTGCATCCTGCTTGCAGCAAGAGCAGAGGGAAGCAACTTTGTTTCTTTTTAGCCAGTTTTCAGCTCCTTTTCTCTGGGGGGAGATGGAGAGTTGAACTTTGTTTTCCTGGGACTTCGGGGGTTTTTTTTCCCTTCTTCTCTTCTTGACTCTTTCAACATCAGAGCACATTGGGAGAATTTTCTCCCGAGGTGGGGGCCCTGAATGTGGGCCCATGAGCCAGCTGCAAGGAGGAGGAGAGAGACTACACCTACGGAAGTGTTGGGGTTCCTCCCCCCTGCCATGAGGTCATGGGAGAGGGGACCCTGGGGTAGAGGCATGGCCTGGGCACGGGGTCTCCCTGCTCCCTGCTCACATGTGCCCTAATCCTGTTCAGCACTGCTTATTTTGTGTTGCCCTGTGCGAGGAGGGCCCTGGTTGTGCTGTGATTGCTCAGTTCTTTGGCAGTGCCCCGCCCATGTGGCTGGAGAAGAAAGAGCTCTGAAACTTCTCTCAAGAATCGCTCCCTGTTTCTTTGCACGGGCCTCGCTGTCTATGGATGTTTCAGGAGACCCCACCGAAACACAGAAGGACTCTCAAATTATCCCAGCTTTCTCTGCACAGCGAGAGGTTTTAATATTTAGCATTGTTATCCTTTTCCTGTGTGTTTGTTAAAAAAATAGGTTTTATCTCTTTCACTTTCTTCCCAGGAAAGTTCTTTTTTCCAAAAACCTGGTGGGGGAGGGCTGGGTGTAACCTGCCTTCTATCAGAGGATATTTTCCTCCACATTTGTCCAAACCGGCACAGCCTGTCCTTTCCTGGGTCTCTGTTGCAGATGGAAGCTGCTGGTGCCATTGTCAGCTTGAAGCACTCTTTTGATGCAAGCAGATGTTGCCAGGTGTGTTCAGCAGCTGTTGCTCAATGCTTATGCCAAGCTATTGTGTTCCTCATGGAACCAAGGAGCCATTGTGACACTGCAGGGGCTGATGGCATCAATGAGGCAATTGTGACAGTAAAGAACCTCCTAGAAACAAGGCTCCATTGTGACACCGTGGGGAATCATGGAATCAAGGAGCCCATTGTGACACGGCTGCACGGAACCAATGGTCCATGGTTACACGGCGGATTCAAGAAGAGCACGGTGACACCACGCAACATCACGGAACCATAGGTCCATTGTGACACAGCGGGGCCTCATGGAAACAAGGGGACCATTGTGGCAAAGCAGGGCCTAATGGAAGCATGGAGAGCATTGTGACACTAAGGAAACTCCTGGAACCAAGATGACCACTGGCACATAATGGAACCTCATGGAAGCAAGCCTCCACGATGGTTTTGGAGGGCCTCAGGGACCACAGGACCCATTGTGACACAGCAGGACCTGGTGGAACCAAGGAGCCTTTGTGATACTCCACATCCACATGGAAGCCAGGGTGCACTGAGACACAGCGGGGCCTTGTTGGAACCAAAGACACCTCTGCAAAAAGCAGGCTAGCTCATAGAAGCAAGGAGTCCATTGTTACAACATCAAAGCTATGGAAGCAAGGGACCATTGTGACACTGCGGGGCCTCATGGAACCAATTGTCCATGATGACAGTGCGGATCAAAGGAGACCATGGTGACACTGCGGAACCTGATGGAACCAAGGAGCCATTGTGACACAGTGGGGCCTCATGGAATCAAGGAGACCATTGTGACCCAGGTGTTGCATGGGAAGGCAAGGAGCCATTGTGACACTTTGGGCTTCTTCCCTTGAGCTCTGCAGCTGGCTGTCCCAGCCCAGCGCACCATGTGCCACCTGCTCTCCTCAGGGCTCTGCCTGCACACAGCCCCAGGAGAAGTTTTCCTGTTTGCAAGGAAAGAATGGAAAAGCCGGAGAAGGTTTCCTAAACAACAAACCCCACTCAGGAGCCACATGCTCAGTACAGGCTGCCTGGAACGATGTCCCCTTTCTACAAGGGTCAGTGTGAGCAGGAATGATCTCTGGGAGCAGAATTCTCGGAGTCTTTCCACTGAATTCTCTGTCCCTGTGTCTTGGGGTGACTTTATCATGTGTATCCCCTATTGCTGCTCTATGCCCAGAAGTGAACTTTGTGCATTTCTGTGCCTTTCAACTGAGCCTGAGAGGGGGGAGAGGAAAAAAAACCGGACAAACTTCTCAGAGCGTTTGTTCAAGGACACACATACACACTCCTCTGCATCCTGCTTGCAGCAAGAGCAGAGGGAAGCAACTTTGTTTCTTTTTAGCCAGTTTTCAGCTCCTTTTCTCTGGGGGGAGATGGAGAGTTGAACTTTGTTTTCCTGGGACTTCGGGGGTTTTTTTTCCCTTCTTCTCTTCTTGACTCTTTCAACATCAGAGCACATTGGGAGAATTTTCTCCCGAGGTGGGGGCCCTGAATGTGGGCCCATGAGCCAGCTGCAAGGAGGAGGAGAGAGACTGCACCTACGGAAGTGTTGGGGTTCCTCCCCCCTGCCATGAGGTCATGGGAGAGGGGACCCTGGGGTAGAGGCATGGCCTGGGCACGGGGTCTCCCTGCTCCCTGCTCACATGTGCCCTAATCCTGTTCAGCACTGCTTATTTTGTGTTGCCCTGTGCCAGGAGGGCCCTGGTTGTGCTGTGATTGCTCAGTTCTTTGGCAGTGCCCCGCCCATGTGGCTGGAGAAGAAAGAGCTCTGAAACTTCTCTCAAGAATGGCTCCCTGTTTCTTTGCACGGGCCTCGCTGTCTATGGATGTTTCAGGAGACCCCACCGAAACACAGAAGGACTCTCAAATTATCCCAGCTTTCTCTGCACAGCGAGAGGTTTTAATATTTAGCATTGTTATCCTTTTCCTGTGTGTTTGTTAAAAAAATAGGTTTTATCTCTTTCACTTTCTTCCCAGGAAAGTTCTTTTTTCCAAAAACCTGGTGGGGGAGGGCTGGGTGTAACCTGCCTTCTATCAGAGGATATTTTCCTCCACATTTGTCCAAACCGGCACAGCCTGTCCTTTCCTGGGTGTCTGTTGCAAATGGAAGCTGCTGGTGCCATTGTCAGCTTGAAGCCCTCTTTTGATGCAAGCAGATGTTGCCAGGTGTGTTCAGCAGCTGTTGCTCAATGCTTATGCCAAGCTATTGTGTTCCTCATGGAACCAAGGAGCCATTGTGACACTGCAGGGGCTGATGGCATCAAGGAGGCAATTGTGACAGTACAGAACCTCCTAGAAACAAGGCTCCATTGTGACACCGTGGGGAATCATGGAATCAAGGAGCCCATTGTGACACGGCTGCATGGAACCAATGGTCCATGGTTACATGGCGGATTCAAGAAGAGCACGGTGACACCACGCAACATCACGGAACCATAGGTCCATTGTGACACAGCGGGGCCTCATGGAAACAAGGGGACCATTGTGGCAAAGCAGGGCCTAATGGAAGCATGGAGGGCATTGTGACACTAAGGAAACTCCTGGAACCAAGATGACCACTGGCACATAGTGGAACCTCATGGAAGCAAGCCTCCACGATGGTTTTGGAGGGCCTCAGGGACCACAGGACCCATTGTGACACAGCAGGACCTGGTGGAACCAAGGAGCCTTTGTGATACTCCAGATCCACATGGAAGCCAGGGTGCACTGAGACACAGCGGGGCCTTGTTGGAACCAAAGACACCTCTGCAAAAAGCAGGCTAGCTCATAGAAGCAAGGAGTCCATTGTTACAACATCAAAGCTATGGAAGCAAGGGACCATTGTGACACTGCGGGGCCTCATGGAACCAATTGTCCATGATGACAGTGCGGATCAAAGGAGACCATGGTGACACTGCGGAACCTGATGGAACCAAGGAGCCATTGTGACACAGTGGGGCCTCATGGAATCAAGGAGACCATTGTGACCCAGGTGTTGCATGGGAAGGCAAGGAGCCATTGTGACACTTTGGGCTTCTTCCCTTGAGCTCTGCAGCTGGCTGTCCCAGCCCAGCGCACCATGTGCCACCTGCTCTCCTCAGGGCTCTGCCTGCACACAGCCCCAGGAGAAGTTTTCCTGTTTGCAAGGAAAGAATGGAAAAGCCGGAGCAGGTTTCCTAAACAACAAACCCTACTCAGGAGCCACATGCTCAGTACAGGCTGCCTGGAACGATGTCCCCTTTCTACAAGGGTCAGTGTGAGCAGGAATGAATGATCTCTGGGAGCAGAATTCTCGGAGTCTTTCCACTGAATTCTCTGTCCCTGTGTCTTGGGGTGACTTTATCATGTGTATCCCCTATTGCTGCTCTATGCCCAGAAGTGAACTTTGTGCATTTCTGTGCCTTTCAACTGAGCCTGAGAGGGGGGAGAGGAAAAAAAACCGGACAAACTTCTCAGAGCGTTTGTTCAAGGACACACATACACACTCCTCTGCATCCTGCTTGCAGCAAGAGCAGAGGGAAGCAACTTTGTTTCTTTTTAGCCAGTTTTCAGCTCCTTTTCTCTGGGGGGAGATGGAGAGTTGAACTTTGTTTTCCTGGGACTTCGGGGGTTTTTTTTCCCTTCTTCTCTTCTTGACTCTTTCAACATCAGAGCACATTGGGAGAATTTTCTCCCGAGGTGGGGGCCCTGAATGTGGGCCCATGAGCCAGCTGCAAGGAGGAGGAGAGAGACTACACCTACGGAAGTGTTGGGGTTCCTCCCCCCTGCCATGAGGTCATGGGAGAGGGGACCCTGGGGTAGAGGCATGGCCTGGGCACGGGGTCTCCCTGCTCCCTGCTCACATGTGCCCTAATCCTGTTCAGCACTGCTTATTTTGTGTTGCCCTGTGCCAGGAGGGCCCTGGTTGTGCTGTGATTGCTCAGTTCTTTGGCAGTGCCCCGCCCATGTGGCTGGAGAAGAAAGAGCTCTGAAACTTCTCTCAAGAATCGCTCCCTGTTTCTTTGCACGGGCCTCGCTGTCTATGGATGTTTCAGGAGACCCCACCGAAACACGGAAGGACTCTCAAATTATCCCAGCTTTCTCTGCACAGCGAGAGGTTTTAATATTTAGCATTGTTATCCTTTTCCTGTGTGTTTGTTAAAAAAATAGGTTTTATCTCTTTCACTTTCTTCCCAGGAAAGTTCTTTTTTCCAAAAACCTGGTGGGCGAGGGCTGGGTGTAACCTGCCTTCTATAAGAGGATATTTTCCTCCACATTTGTCCAAACCGGCACAGCCTGTCCTTTCCTGGGTCTCTGTTGCAGATGGAAGCTGCTGGTGCCATTGTCAGCTTGAAGCACTCTTTTGATGCAAGCAGATGTTGCCAGGTGTGTTCAGCAGCTGTTGCTCAATGCTTATGCCAAGCTATTGTGTTCCTCATGGAACCAAGGAGCCATTGTGACACTGCAGGGGCTGATGGCATCAATGAGGCAATTGTGACAGTAAAGAACCTCCTAGAAACAAGGCTCCATTGTGACACCGTGGGGAATCATGGAATCAAGGAGCCCATTGTGACACGGCTGCACGGAACCAATGGTCCATGGTTACACGGCGGATTCAAGAAGAGCACGGTGACACCACGCAACATCACGGAACCATAGGTCCATTGTGACACAGCGGGGCCTCATGGAAACAAGGGGACCATTGTGGCAAAGCAGGGCCTAATGGAAGCATGGAGAGCATTGTGACACTAAGGAAACTCCTGGAACCAAGATGACCACTGGCACATAATGGAACCTCATGGAAGCAAGCCTCCACGATGGTTTTGGAGGGCCTCAGGGACCACAGGACCCATTGTGACACAGCAGGACCTGGTGGAACCAAGGAGCCTTTGTGATACTCCAGATCCACATGGAAGCCAGGGTGCACTGAGACACAGCGGGGCCTTGTTGGAACCAAAGACACCTCTGCAAAAAGCAGGCTAGCTCATAGAAGCAAGGAGTCCTTTGTTACAACATCAAACCTATGGAAGCAAAGGGCCATTGTGACACTGCGGGGCCTCATGGAACCAATTGTCCATGATGACAGTGCGGATCAAAGGAGACCATGGTGACACTGCGGAACCTGATGGAACCAAGGAGCCATTGTGACACAGTGGGGCCTCATGGAATCAAGGAGACCATTGTGACCCAGGTGTTGCATGGGAAGGCAAGGAGCCATTGTGACACTTTGGGCTTCTTCCCTTGAGCTCTGCAGCTGGCTGTCCCAGCCCAGCGCACCATGTGCCACCTGCTCTCCTCAGGGCTCTGCCTGCACACAGCCCCAGGAGAAGTTTTCCTGTTTGCAAGGAAAGAATGGAAAAGCCGGAGCAGGTTTCCTAAACAACAAACCCCACTCAGGAGCCACATGCTCAGTACAGGCTGCCTGGAACGATGTCCCCTTTCTACAAGGGTCAGTGTGAGCAGGAATGATCTCTGGGAGCAGAATTCTCGGAGTCTTTCCACTGAATTCTCTGTCCCTGTGTCTTGGGGTGACTTTATCATGTGTATCCCCTATTGCTGCTCTATGCCCAGAAGTGAACTTTGTGCATTTCTGTGCCTTTCAACTGAGCCTGAGAGGGGGGAGAGGAAAAAAAACCGGACAAACTTCTCAGAGCGTTTGTTCAAGGACACACATACACACTCCTCTGCATCCTGCTTGCAGCAAGAGCAGAGGGAAGCAACTTTGTTTCTTTTTAGCCAGTTTTCAGCTCCTTTTCTCTGGGGGGAGATGGAGAGTTGAACTTTGTTTTCCTGGGACTTCGGGGGTTTTTTTTCCCTTCTTCTCTTCTTGACTCTTTCAACATCAGAGCACATTGGGAGAATTTTCTCCCGAGGTGGGGGCCCTGAATGTGGGCCCATGAGCCAGCTGCAAGGAGGAGGAGAGAGACTGCACCTACGGAAGTGTTGGGGTTCCTCCCCCCTGCCATGAGGTCATGGGAGAGGGGACCCTGGGGTAGAGGCATGGCCTGGGCATGGGGTCTCCCTGCTCCCTGCTCACATGTGCCCTAATCCTGTTCAGCACTGCTTATTTTGTGTTGCCCTGTGCGAGGAGGGCCCTGGTTGTGCTGTGATTGCTCAGTTCTTTGGCAGTGCCCCGCCCATGTGGCTGGAGAAGAAAGAGCTCTGAAACTTCTCTCAAGAATCGCTCCCTGTTTCTTTGCACGGGCCTCGCTGTCTATGGATGTTTCAGGAGACCCCACCGAAACACAGAAGGACTCTCAAATTATCCCAGCTTTCTCTGCACAGCGAGAGGTTTTAATATTTAGCATTGTTATCCTTTTCCTGTGTGTTTGTTAAAAAAATAGGTTTTATCTCTTTCACTTTCTTCCCAGGAAAGTTGTTTTTTCCAAAAACCTGGTGGGGGAGGGCTGGGTGTAACCTGCCTTCTATCAGAGGATATTTTCCTCCACATTTGTCCAAACCGGCACAGCCTGTCCTTTCCTGGGTCTCTGTTGCAGATGGAAGCTGCTGGTGCCATTGTCAGCTTGAAGCACTCTTTTGATGCAAGCAGATGTTGCCAGGTGTGTTCAGCAGCTGTTGCTCAATGCTTATGCCAAGCTATTGTGTTCCTCATGGAACCAAGGAGCCATTGTGACACTGCAGGGGCTGATGGCATCAATGAGGCAATTGTGACAGTACAGAACCTCCTAGAAACAAGGCTCCATTGTGACACCGTGGGGAATCATGGAATCAAGGAGCCCATTGTGACACGGCTGCACGGAACCAATGGTCCATGGTTACACGGCGGATTCAAGAAGAGCACGGTGACACCACGCAACATCACGGAACCGTAGGTCCATTGTGACACAGCGGGGCCTCATGGAAACAAGGGGACCATTGTGGCAAAGCAGGGCCTAATGGAAGCATGGAGAGCATTGTGACACTAAGGAAACTCCTGGAACCAAGATGACCACTGGCACATAATGGAACCTCATGGAAGCAAGCCTCCACGATGGTTTTGGAGGGCCTCAGGGACCACAGGACCCATTGTGACACAGCAGGACCTGGTGGAACCAAGGAGCCTTTGTGATACTCCAGATCCACATGGAAGCCAGGGTGCACTGAGACACAGTGGGGCCTTGTTGGAACCAAAGACACCTCTGCAAAAAGCAGGCTAGCTCATAGAAGCAAGGAGTCCATTGTTACAACGTAAAAGCTATGGAAGCAAGGGACCATTGTGACACTGCGGGGCCTCATGGAACCAATTGTCCATGATGACAGTGCGGATCAAAGGAGACCATGGTGACACTGCGGAACCTGATGGAACCAAGGAGCCATTGTGACACAGTGGGGCCTCATGGAATCAAGGAGACCATTGTGACCCAGGTGTTGCATGGGAAGGCAAGGAGCCATTGTGACACTTTGGGCTTCTTCCCTTGAGCTCTGCAGCTGGCTGTCCCAGCCCAGCGCACCATGTGCCACCTGCTCTCCTCAGGGCTCTGCCTGCACACAGCCCCAGGAGAAGTTTTCCTGTTTGCAAGGAAAGAATGGAAAAGCCGGAGCAGGTTTCCTAAACAACAAACCCCACTCAGGAGCCACATGCTCAGTACAGGCTGCCTGGAACGATGTCCCCTTTCTACAAGGGTCAGTGTGAGCAGGAATGATCTCTGGGAGCAGAATTCTCGGAGTCTTTCCACTGAATTCTCTGTCCCTGTGTCTTGGGGTGACTTTATCATGTGTATCCCCTATTGCTGCTCTATGCCCAGAAGTGAACTTTGTGCATTTCTGTGCCTTTCAACTGAGCCTGAGAGGGGGGAGAGGAAAAAAAACCGGACAAACTTCTCAGAGCGTTTGTTCAAGGACACACATACACACTCCTCTGCATCCTGCTTGCAGCAAGAGCAGAGGGAAGCAACTTTGTTTCTTTTTAGCCAGTTTTCAGCTCCTTTTCTCTGGGGGGAGATGGAGAGTTGAACTTTGTTTTCCTGGGACTTCGGGGTTTTTTTTTCCCTTCTCCTCTTCTTGACTCTTTCAACATCAGAGCACATTGGGAGAATTTTCTCCCGAGGTGGGGGCCCTGAATGTGGGCCCATGAGCCAGCTGCAAGGAGGAGGAGAGAGACTGCACCTACGGAAGTGTTGGGGTTCCTCCCCCCTGCCATGAGGTCATGGGAGAGGGGACCCTGGGGTAGAGGCATGGCCTGGGCACGGGGTCTCCCTGCTCCCTGCTCACATGTGCCCTAACCCTGTTCAGCACTGCTTATTTTGTGTTGCCCTGTGCCAGGAGGGCCCTGGTTGTGCCGTGATTGCTCAGTTCTTTGGCAGTGCCCCGCCCATGTGGCTGGAGAAGAAGGAGCTCTGAAACTTCTCTCAAGAATCGCTCCCTGTTTCTTTGCACGGGCCTCGCTGTCTATGGATGTTTCAGGAGACCCCACCGAAACACAGAAGGACTCTCAAATTATCCCAGCTTTCTCTGCACAGCGAGAGCTTTTAATATTTAGCATTGTTATCCTTTTCCTGTGTGTTTGTTAAAAAAATAGGTTTTATCTCTTTCACTTTCTTCCCAGGAAAGTTCTTTTTTCCAAAAACCTGGTGGGGGAGGGCTGGGTGTAACCTGCCTTCTATCAGAGGATATTTTCCTCCACATTTGTCCAAACCGGCACAGCCTGTCCTTTCCTGGGTGTCTGTTGCAGATGGAAGCTGCTGGTGCCATTGTCAGCTTGAAGCACTCTTTTGATGCAAGCAGATGTTGCCAGGTGTGTTCAGCAGCTGTTGCTCAATGCTTATGCCAAGCTATTGTGTTCCTCATGGAACCAAGGAGCCATTGTGACACTGCAGGGGCTGATGGCATCAAGGAGGCAATTGTGACAGTACAGAACCTCCTAGAAACAAGGCTCCATTGTGACACCGTGGGGAATCATGGAATCAAGGAGCCCATTGTGACACGGCTGCATGGAACCAATGGTCCATGGTTACATGGCGGATTCAAGAAGAGCACGGTGACACCACGCAACATCACGGAACCATAGGTCCATTGTGACACAGCGGGGCCTCATGGAAACAAGGGGACCATTGTGGCAAAGCAGGGCCTAATGGAAACATGGAGAGCATTGTGACACTAAGGAAACTCCTGGAACCAAGATGACCACTGGCACATAATGGAACCTCATGGAAGCAAGCATCCATGATGACTTTGGAGGGCCTCAGGGACCACAGGACCCATTGTGACACAGCAGGACCTGGTGGAACCAAGGAGCCTTTGTGATACTCCAGATCCACATGGAAGCCAGGGTGCACTGAGACACAGTGGGGCCTTGTTGGAACCAAAGACACCTCTGCAAAAAGCAGGCTAGCTCATAGAAGCAAGGAGTCCTTTGTTACAACATCAAACCTATGGAAGCAAGGGACCATTGTGACACTGCGGGGCCTCATGGAACCAATTGTCCATGATGACAGTGCGGATCAAAGGAGACCATGGTGACACTGCGGAACCTGATGGAACCAAGGAGCCATTGTGACACAGTGGGGCCTCATGGAATCAAGGAGACCATTGTGACCCAGGTGTTGCATGGGAAGGCAAGGAGCCATTGTGACACTTTGGGCTTCTTCCCTTGAGCTCTGCAGCTGGCTGTCCCAGCCCAGCGCACCATGTGCCACCTGCTCTCCTCAGGGCTCTGCCTGCACACAGCCCCAGGAGAAGTTTTCCTGTTTGCAAGGAAAGAATGGAAAAGCCGGAGCAGGTTTCCTAAACAACAAACCCCACTCAGGAGCCACATGCTCAGTACAGGCTGCCTGGAACGATGTCCCCTTTCTACAAGGGTCAGTGTGAGCAGGAATGAATGATCTCTGGGAGCAGAATTCTCGGAGTCTTTCCACTGAATTCTCTGTCCCTGTGTCTTGGGGTGACTTTATCATGTGTATCCCCTATTGCTGCTCTATGCCCAGAAGTGAACTTTGTGCATTTCTGTGCCTTTCAACTGAGCCTGAGAGGGGGGAGAGGAAAAAAACCGGACAAACTTCTCAGAGCGTTTGTTCAAGGACACACATACACACTCCTCTGCATCCTGCTTGCAGCAAGAGCAGAGGGAAGCAACTTTGTTTCTTTTTAGCCAGTTTTCAGCTCCTTTTCTCTGGGGGGAGATGGAGAGTTGAACTTTGTTTTCCTGGGACTTCGGGGGTTTTTTTCCCTTCTTCTCTTCTTGACTCTTTCAACATCAGAGCACATTGGGAGAATTTTCTCCCGAGGTGGGGGCCCTGAATGTGGGCCCATGAGCCAGCTGCAAGGAGGAGGAGAGAGACTACACCTACGGAAGTGTTGGGGTTCCTCCCCCCTGCCATGAGGTCATGGGAGAGGGGACCCTGGGGTAGAGGCATGGCCTGGGCACGGGGTCTCCCTGCTTCCTGCTCACATGTGCCCTAATCCTGTTCAGCACTGCTTATTTTGTGTTGCCCTGTGCGAGGAGGGCCCTGGTTGTGCTGTGATTGCTCAGTTCTTTGGCAGTGCCCCGCCCATGTGGCTGGAGAAGAAAGAGCTCTGAAACTTCTCTCAAGAATCGCTCCCTGTTTCTTTGCACGGGCCTCGCTGTCTATGGATGTTTCAGGAGACCCCACCGAAACACAGAAGGACTCTCAAATTATCCCAGCTTTCTCTGCACAGCGAGAGGTTTAATATTTAGCATTGTTATCCTTTTCCTGTGTGTTTGTTAAAAAAATAGGTTTTATCTCTTTCACTTTCTTCCCAGGAAAGTTCTTTTTTCCAAAAACCTGGTGGGGGAGGGCTGGGTGTAACCTGCCTTCTATCAGAGGATATTTTCCTCCACATTTGTCCAAACCGGCACAGCCTGTCCTTTCCTGGGTCTCTGTTGCAGATGGAAGCTGCTGGTGCCATTGTCAGCTTGAAGCCCTCTTTTGATGCAAGCAGATGTTGCCAGGTGTGTTCAGCAGCTGTTGCTCAATGCTTATGCCAAGCTATTGTGTTCCTCATGGAACCAAGGAGCCATTGTGACACTGCAGGGGCTGATGGCATCAAGGAGGCAATTGTGACAGTACAGAACCTCCTAGAAACAAGGCTCCATTGTGACACCGTGGGGAATCATGGAATCAAGGAGCCCATTGTGACACGGCTGCATGGAACCAATGGTCCATGGTTACATGGCGGATTCAAGAAGAGCACGGTGACACCACGCAACATCACGGAACCATAGGTCCATTGTGACACAGCGGGGCCTCATGGAAACAAGGGGACCATTGTGGCAAAGCAGGGCCTAATGGAAGCATGGAGGGCATTGTGACACTAAGGAAACTCCTGGAACCAAGATGACCACTGGCACATAGTGGAACCTCATGGAAGCAAGCCTCCACGATGGTTTTGGAGGGCCTCAGGGACCACAGGACCCATTGTGACACAGCAGGACCTGGTGGAACCAAGGAGCCTTTGTGATACTCCAGATCCACATGGAAGCCAGGGTGCACTGAGACACAGCGGGGCCTTGTTGGAACCAAAGACACCTCTGCAAAAAGCAGGCTAGCTCATAGAAGCAAGGAGTCCATTGTTACAACATCAAAGCTATGGAAGCAAGGGACCATTGTGACACTGCGGGGCCTCATGGAACCAATTGTCCATGATGACAGTGCGGATCAAAGGAGACCATGGTGACACTGCGGAACCTGATGGAACCAAGGAGCCATTGTGACACAGTGGGGCCTCATGGAATCAAGGAGACCATTGTGACCCAGGTGTTGCATGGGAAGGCAAGGAGCCATTGTGACACTTTGGGCTTCTTCCCTTGAGCTCTGCAGCTGGCTGTCCCAGCCCAGCGCACCATGTGCCACCTGCTCTCCTCAGGGCTCTGCCTGCACACAGCCCCAGGAGAAGTTTTCCTGTTTGCAAGGAAAGAATGGAAAAGCCGGAGCAGGTTTCCTAAACAACAAACCCCACTCAGGAGCCACATGCTCAGTACAGGCTGCCTGGAACGATGTCCCCTTTCTACAAGGGTCAGTGTGAGCAGGAATGAATGATCTCTGGGAGCAGAATTCTCGGAGTCTTTCCACTGAATTCTCTGTCCCTGTGTCTTGGGGTGACTTTATCATGTGTATCCCCTATTGCTGCTCTATGCCCAGAAGTGAACTTTGTGCATTTCTGTGCCTTTCAACTGAGCCTGAGAGGGGGGAGAGGAAAAAAAACCGGACAAACTTCTCAGAGCGTTTGTTCAAGGACACACATACACACTCCTCTGCATCCTGCTTGCAGCAAGAGCAGAGGGAAGCAACTTTGTTTCTTTTTAGCCAGTTTTCAGCTCCTTTTCTCTGGGGGGAGATGGAGAGTTGAACTTTGTTTTCCTGGGACTTCGGGGGTTTTTTTCCCTTCTTCTCTTCTTGACTCTTTCAACATCAGAGCACATTGGGAGAATTTTCTCCCGAGGTGGGGGCCCTGAATGTGGGCCCATGAGCCAGCTGCAAGGAGGAGGAGAGAGACTACACCTACGGAAGTGTTGGGGTTCCTCCCCCCTGCCATGAGGTCATGGGAGAGGGGACCCTGGGGTAGAGGCATGGCCTGGGCACGGGGTCTCCCTGCTCCCTGCTCACATGTGCCCTAATCCTGTTCAGCACTGCTTATTTTGTGTTGCCCTGTGCGAGGAGGGCCCTGGTTGTGCTGTGATTGCTCAGTTCTTTGGCAGTGCCCCGCCCATGTGGCTGGAGAAGAAAGAGCTCTGAAACTTCTCTCAAGAATCGCTCCCTGTTTCTTTGCACGGGCCTCGCTGTCTATGGATGTTTCAGGAGACCCCACCGAAACACAGAAGGACTCTCAAATTATCCCAGCTTTCTCTGCACAGCGAGAGGTTTTAATATTTAGCATTGTTCTCCTTTTCCTGTGTGTTTGTTAAAAAAATAGGTTTTATCTCTTTCACTTTCTTCCCAGGAAAGTTCTTTTTTCCAAAAACCTGGTGGGGGAGGGCTGGGTGTAACCTGCCTTCTATCAGAGGATATTTTCCTCCACATTTGTCCAAACCGGCACAGCCTGTCCTTTCCTGGGTCTCTGTTGCAGATGGAAGCTGCTGGTGCCATTGTCAGCTTGAAGCCCTCTTTTGATGCAAGCAGATGTTGCCAGGTGTGTTCAGCAGCTGTTGCTCAATGCTTATGCCAAGCTATTGTGTTCCTCATGGAACCAAGGAGCCATTGTGACACTGCAGGGGCTGATGGCATCAAGGAGGCAATTGTGACAGTACAGAACCTCCTAGAAACAAGGCTCCATTGTGACACCGTGGGGAATCATGGAATCAAGGAGCCCATTGTGACACGGCTGCATGGAACCAATGGTCCATGGTTACATGGCGGATTCAAGAAGAGCACGGTGACACCACGCAACATCACGGAACCATAGGTCCATTGTGACACAGCGGGGCCTCATGGAAACAAGGGGACCATTGTGGCAAAGCAGGGCCTAATGGAAGCATGGAGGGCATTGTGACACTAAGGAAACTCCTGGAACCAAGATGACCACTGGCACATAGTGGAACCTCATGGAAGCAAGCCTCCACGATGGTTTTGGAGGGCCTCAGGGACCACAGGACCCATTGTGACACAGCAGGACCTGGTGGAACCAAGGAGCCTTTGTGATACTCCAGATCCACATGGAAGCCAGGGTGCACTGAGACACAGCGGGGCCTTGTTGGAACCAAAGACACCTCTGCAAAAAGCAGGCTAGCTCATAGAAGCAAGGAGTCCATTGTTACAACATCAAAGCTATGGAAGCAAGGGACCATTGTGACACTGCGGGGCCTCATGGAACCAATTGTCCATGATGACAGTGCGGATCAAAGGAGACCATGGTGACACTGCGGAACCTGATGGAACCAAGGAGCCATTGTGACACAGTGGGGCCTCATGGAATCAAGGAGACCATTGTGACCCAGGTGTTGCATGGGAAGGCAAGGAGCCATTGTGACACTTTGGGCTTCTTCCCTTGAGCTCTGCAGCTGGCTGTCCCAGCCCAGCGCACCATGTGCCACCTGCTCTCCTCAGGGCTCTGCCTGCACACAGCCCCAGGAGAAGTTTTCCTGTTTGCAAGGAAAGAATGGAAAAGCCGGAGCAGGTTTCCTAAACAACAAACCCCACTCAGGAGCCACATGCTCAGTACAGGCTGCCTGGAACGATGTCCCCTTTCTACAAGGGTCAGTGTGAGCAGGAATGATCTCTGGGAGCAGAATTCTCGGAGTCTTTCCACTGAATTCTCTGTCCCTGTGTCTTGGGGTGACTTTATCATGTGTATCCCCTATTGCTGCTCTATGCCCAGAAGTGAACTTTGTGCATTTCTGTGCCTTTCAACTGAGCCTGAGAGGGGGGAGAGGAAAAAAAACCGGACAAACTTCTCAGAGCGTTTGTTCAAGGACACACATACACACTCCTCTGCATCCTGCTTGCAGCAAGAGCAGAGGGAAGCAACTTTGTTTCTTTTTAGCCAGTTTTCAGCTCCTTTTCTCTGGGGGGAGATGGAGAGTTGAACTTTGTTTTCCTGGGACTTCGGGGGTTTTTTTTCCCTTCTTCTCTTCTTGACTCTTTCAACATCAGAGCACATTGGGAGAATTTTCTCCCGAGGTGGGGGCCCTGAATGTGGGCCCATGAGCCAGCTGCAAGGAGGAGGAGAGAGACTACACCTACGGAAGTGTTGGGGTTCCTCCCCCCTGCCATGAGGTCATGGGAGAGGGGACCCTGGGGTAGAGGCATGGCCTGGGCACGGGGGTCTCCCTGCTCCCTGCTCACATGTGCCCTAATCCTGTTCAGCACTGCTTATTTTGTGTTGCCCTGTGCGAGGAGGGCCCTGGTTGTGCTGTGATTGCTCAGTTCTTTGGCAGTGCCCCGCCCATGTGGCTGGAGAAGAAAGAGCTCTGAAACTTCTCTCAAGAATCGCTCCCTGTTTCTTTGCACGGGCCTCGCTGTCTATGGATGTTTCAGGAGACCCCACCGAAACACAGAAGGACTCTCAAATTATCCCAGCTTTCTCTGCACAGCGAGAGGTTTTAATATTTAGCATTGTTATCCTTTTCCTGTGTGTTTGTTAAAAAAATAGGTTTTATCTCTTTCACTTTCTTCCCAGGAAAGTTCTTTTTTCCAAAAACCTGGTGGGGGAGGGCTGGGTGTAACCTGCCTTCTATCAGAGGATATTTTCCTCCACATTTGTCCAAACCGGCACAGCCTGTCCTTTCCTGGGTCTCTGTTGCAGATGGAAGCTGCTGGTGCCATTGTCAGCTTGAAGCACTCTTTTGATGCAAGCAGATGTTGCCAGGTGTGTTCAGCAGCTGTTGCTCAATGCTTATGCCAAGCTATTGTGTTCCTCATGGAACCAAGGAGCCATTGTGACACTGCAGGGGCTGATGGCATCAATGAGGCAATTGTGACAGTAAAGAACCTCCTAGAAACAAGGCTCCATTGTGACACCGTGGGGAATCATGGAATCAAGGAGCCCATTGTGACACGGCTGCACGGAACCAATGGTCCATGGTTACACGGCGGATTCAAGAAGAGCACGGTGACACCACGCAACATCACGGAACCATAGGTCCATTGTGACACAGCGGGGCCTCATGGAAACAAGGGGACCATTGTGGCAAAGCAGGGCCTAATGGAAGCATGGAGAGCATTGTGACACTAAGGAAACTCCTGGAACCAAGATGACCACTGGCACATAATGGAACCTCATGGAAGCAAGCCTCCACGATGGTTTTGGAGGGCCTCAGGGACCACAGGACCCATTGTGACACAGCAGGACCTGGTGGAACCAAGGAGCCTTTGTGATACTCCAGATCCACATGGAAGCCAGGGTGCACTGAGACACAGCGGGGCCTTGTTGGAACCAAAGACACCTCTGCAAAAAGCAGGCTAGCTCATAGAAGCAAGGAGTCCTTTGTTACAACATCAAACCTATGGAAGCAAGGGACCATTGTGACACTGCGGGGCCTCATGGAACCAATTGTCCATGATGACAGTGCGGATCAAAGGAGACCATGGTGACACTGCGGAACCTGATGGAACCAAGGAGCCATTGTGACACAGTGGGGCCTCATGGAATCAAGGAGACCATTGTGACCCAGGTGTTGCATGGGAAGGCAAGGAGCCATTGTGACACTTTGGGCTTCTTCCCTTGAGCTCTGCAGCTGGCTGTCCCAGCCCAGCGCACCATGTGCCACCTGCTCTCCTCAGGGCTCTGCCTGCACACAGCCCCAGGAGAAGTTTTCCTGTTTGCAAGGAAAGAATGGAAAAGCCGGAGAAGGTTTCCTAAACAACAAACCCCACTCAGGAGCCACATGCTCAGTACAGGCTGCCTGGAACGATGTCCCCTTTCTACAAGGGTCAGTGTGAGCAGGAATGATCTCTGGGAGCAGAATTCTCGGAGTCTTTCCACTGAATTCTCTGTCCCTGTGTCTTGGGGTGACTTTATCATGTGTATCCCCTATTGCTGCTCTATGCCCAGAAGTGAACTTTGTGCATTTCTGTGCCTTTCAACTGAGCCTGAGAGGGGGGAGAGGAAAAAAAACCGGACAAACTTCTCAGAGCGTTTGTTCAAGGACACACATACACACTCCTCTGCATCCTGCTTGCAGCAAGAGCAGAGGGAAGCAACTTTGTTTCTTTTTAGCCAGTTTTCAGCTCCTTTTCTCTGGGGGGAGATGGAGAGTTGAACTTTGTTTTCCTGGGACTTCGGGGGTTTTTTTTCCCTTCTTCTCTTCTTGACTCTTTCAACATCAGAGCACATTGGGAGAATTTTCTCCCGAGGTGGGGGCCCTGAATGTGGGCCCATGAGCCAGCTGCAAGGAGGAGGAGAGAGACTGCACCTACGGAAGTGTTGGGGTTCCTCCCCCCTGCCATGAGGTCATGGGAGAGGGGACCCTGGGGTAGAGGCATGGCCTGGGCACGGGGTCTCCCTGCTCCCTGCTCACATGTGCCCTAATCCTGTTCAGCACTGCTTATTTTGTGTTGCCCTGTGCGAGGAGGGCCCTGGTTGTGCTGTGATTGCTCAGTTCTTTGGCAGTGCCCCGCCCATGTGGCTGGAGAAGAAAGAGCTCTGAAACTTCTCTCAAGAATCGCTCCCTGTTTCTTTGCACGGGCCTCGCTGTCTATGGATGTTTCAGGAGACCCCACCGAAACACAGAAGGACTCTCAAATTATCCCAGCTTTCTCTGCACAGCGAGAGGTTTTAATATTTAGCATTGTTATCCTTTTCCTGTGTGTTTGTTAAAAAAATAGGTTTTATCTCTTTCACTTTCTTCCCAGGAAAGTTCTTTTTTCCAAAAACCTGGTGGGGGAGGGCTGGGTGTAACCTGCCTTCTATCAGAGGATATTTTCCTCCACATTTGTCCAAACCGGCACAGCCTGTCCTTTCCTGGGTGTCTGTTGCAGATGGAAGCTGCTGGTGCCATTGTCAGCTTGAAGCCCTCTTTTGATGCAAGCAGATGTTGCCAGGTGTGTTCAGCAGCTGTTGCTCAATGCTTATGCCAAGCTATTGTGTTCCTCATGGAACCAAGGAGCCATTGTGACACTGCAGGGGCTGATGGCATCAAGGAGGCAATTGTGACAGTACAGAACCTCCTAGAAACAAGGCTCCATTGTGACACCGTGGGGAATCATGGAATCAAGGAGCCCATTGTGACACGGCTGCACGGAGCCAATGGTCCATGGTTACATGGCGGATTCAAGAAGAGCACGGTGACACCACGCAACATCACGGAACCATAGGTCCATTGTGACACAGCGGGGCCTCATGGAAACAAGGGGACCATTGTGGCAAAGCAGGGCCTAATGGAAGCATGGAGGGCATTGTGACACTAAGGAAACTCCTGGAACCAAGATGACCACTGGCACATAGTGGAACCTCATGGAAGCAAGCCTCCACGATGGTTTTGGAGGGCCTCAGGGACCACAGGACCCATTGTGACACAGCAGGACCTGGTGGAACCAAGGAGCCTTTGTGATACTCCAGATCCACATGGAAGCCAGGGTGCACTGAGACACAGCGGGGCCTTGTTGGAACCAAAGACACCTCTGCAAAAAGCAGGCTAGCTCATAGAAGCAAGGAGTCCATTGTTACAACATCAAAGCTATGGAAGCAAGGGACCATTGTGACACTGCGGGGCCTCATGGAACCAATTGTCCATGATGACAGTGCGGATCAAAGGAGACCATGGTGACACTGCGGAACCTGATGGAACCAAGGAGCCATTGTGACACAGTGGGGCCTCATGGAATCAAGGAGACCATTGTGACCCAGGTGTTGCATGGGAAGGCAAGGAGCCATTGTGACACTTTGGGCTTCTTCCCTTGAGCTCTGCAGCTGGCTGTCCCAGCCCAGCGCACCATGTGCCACCTGCTCTCCTCAGGGCTCTGCCTGCACACAGCCCCAGGAGAAGTTTTCCTGTTTGCAAGGAAAGAATGGAAAAGCCGGAGCAGGTTTCCTAAACAACAAACCCTACTCAGGAGCCACATGCTCAGTACAGGCTGCCTGGAACGATGTCCCCTTTCTACAAGGGTCAGTGTGAGCAGGAATGAATGATCTCTGGGAGCAGAATTCTCGGAGTCTTTCCACTGAATTCTCTGTCCCTGTGTCTTGGGGTGACTTTATCATGTGTATCCCCTATTGCTGCTCTATGCCCAGAAGTGAACTTTGTGCATTTCTGTGCCTTTCAACTGAGCCTGAGAGGGGGGAGAGGAAAAAAAACCGGACAAACTTCTCAGAGCGTTTGTTCAAGGACACACATACACACTCCTCTGCATCCTGCTTGCAGCAAGAGCAGAGGGAAGCAACTTTGTTTCTTTTTAGCCAGTTTTCAGCTCCTTTTCTCTGGGGGGAGATGGAGAGTTGAACTTTGTTTTCCTGGGACTTCGGGGGTTTTTTTTCCCTTCTTCTCTTCTTGACTCTTTCAACATCAGAGCACATTGGGAGAATTTTCTCCCGAGGTGGGGGCCCTGAATGTGGGCCCATGAGCCAGCTGCAAGGAGGAGGAGAGAGACTACACCTACGGAAGTGTTGGGGTTCCTCCCCCCTGCCATGAGGTCATGGGAGAGGGGACCCTGGGGTAGAGGCATGGCCTGGGCACGGGGGTCTCCCTGCTCCCTGCTCACATGTGCCCTAATCCTGTTCAGCACTGCTTATTTTGTGTTGCCCTGTGCGAGGAGGGCCCTGGTTGTGCTGTGATTGCTCAGTTCTTTGGCAGTGCCCCGCCCATGTGGCTGGAGAAGAAAGAGCTCTGAAACTTCTCTCAAGAATCGCTCCCTGTTTCTTTGCACGGGCCTCGCTGTCTATGGATGTTTCAGGAGACCCCACCGAAACACAGAAGGACTCTCAAATTATCCCAGCTTTCTCTGCACAGCGAGAGGTTTTAATATTTAGCATTGTTATCCTTTTCCTGTGTGTTTGTTAAAAAAATAGGTTTTATCTCTTTCACTTTCTTCCCAGGAAAGTTCTTTTTTCCAAAAACCTGGTGGGGGAGGGCTGGGTGTAACCTGCCTTCTATCAGAGGATATTTTCCTCCACATTTGTCCAAACCGGCACAGCCTGTCCTTTCCTGGGTCTCTGTTGCAGATGGAAGCTGCTGGTGCCATTGTCAGCTTGAAGCACTCTTTTGATGCAAGCAGATGTTGCCAGGTGTGTTCAGCAGCTGTTGCTCAATGCTTATGCCAAGCTATTGTGTTCCTCATGGAACCAAGGAGCCATTGTGACACTGCAGGGGCTGATGGCATCAATGAGGCAATTGTGACAGTAAAGAACCTCCTAGAAACAAGGCTCCATTGTGACACCGTGGGGAATCATGGAATCAAGGAGCCCATTGTGACACGGCTGCACGGAACCAATGGTCCATGGTTACACGGCGGATTCAAGAAGAGCACGGTGACACCACGCAACATCACGGAACCATAGGTCCATTGTGACACAGCGGGGCCTCATGGAAACAAGGGGACCATTGTGGCAAAGCAGGGCCTAATGGAAGCATGGAGAGCATTGTGACACTAAGGAAACTCCTGGAACCAAGATGACCACTGGCACATAATGGAACCTCATGGAAGCAAGCCTCCACGATGGTTTTGGAGGGCCTCAGGGACCACAGGACCCATTGTGACACAGCAGGACCTGGTGGAACCAAGGAGCCTTTGTGATACTCCAGATCCACATGGAAGCCAGGGTGCACTGAGACACAGCGGGGCCTTGTTGGAACCAAAGACACCTCTGCAAAAAGCAGGCTAGCTCATAGAAGCAAGGAGTCCTTTGTTACAACATCAAACCTATGGAAGCAAGGGACCATTGTGACACTGCGGGGCCTCATGGAACCAATTGTCCATGATGACAGTGCGGATCAAAGGAGACCATGGTGACACTGCGGAACCTGATGGAACCAAGGAGCCATTGTGACACAGTGGGGCCTCATGGAATCAAGGAGACCATTGTGACCCAGGTGTTGCATGGGAAGGCAAGGAGCCATTGTGACACTTTGGGCTTCTTCCCTTGAGCTCTGCAGCTGGCTGTCCCAGCCCAGCGCACCATGTGCCACCTGCTCTCCTCAGGGCTCTGCCTGCACACAGCCCCAGGAGAAGTTTTCCTGTTTGCAAGGAAAGAATGGAAAAGCCGGAGAAGGTTTCCTAAACAACAAACCCCACTCAGGAGCCACATGCTCAGTACAGGCTGCCTGGAACGATGTCCCCTTTCTACAAGGGTCAGTGTGAGCAGGAATGATCTCTGGGAGCAGAATTCTCGGAGTCTTTCCACTGAATTCTCTGTCCCTGTGTCTTGGGGTGACTTTATCATGTGTATCCCCTATTGCTGCTCTATGCCCAGAAGTGAACTTTGTGCATTTCTGTGCCTTTCAACTGAGCCTGAGAGGGGGGAGAGGAAAAAAAACCGGACAAACTTCTCAGAGCGTTTGTTCAAGGACACACATACACACTCCTCTGCATCCTGCTTGCAGCAAGAGCAGAGGGAAGCAACTTTGTTTCTTTTTAGCCAGTTTTCAGCTCCTTTTCTCTGGGGGGAGATGGAGAGTTGAACTTTGTTTTCCTGGGACTTCGGGGGTTTTTTTTCCCTTCTTCTCTTCTTGACTCTTTCAACATCAGAGCACATTGGGAGAATTTTCTCCCGAGGTGGGGGCCCTGAATGTGGGCCCATGAGCCAGCTGCAAGGAGGAGGAGAGAGACTGCACCTACGGAAGTGTTGGGGTTCCTCCCCCCTGCCATGAGGTCATGGGAGAGGGGACCCTGGGGTAGAGGCATGGCCTGGGCACGGGGTCTCCCTGCTCCCTGCTCACATGTGCCCTAATCCTGTTCAGCACTGCTTATTTTGTGTTGCCCTGTGCGAGGAGGGCCCTGGTTGTGCTGTGATTGCTCAGTTCTTTGGCAGTGCCCCGCCCATGTGGCTGGAGAAGAAAGAGCTCTGAAACTTCTCTCAAGAATCGCTCCCTGTTTCTTTGCACGGGCCTCGCTGTCTATGGATGTTTCAGGAGACCCCACCGAAACACAGAAGGACTCTCAAATTATCCCAGCTTTCTCTGCACAGCGAGAGGTTTTAATATTTAGCATTGTTATCCTTTTCCTGTGTGTTTGTTAAAAAAATAGGTTTTATCTCTTTCACTTTCTTCCCAGGAAAGTTCTTTTTTCCAAAAACCTGGTGGGGGAGGGCTGGGTGTAACCTGCCTTCTATCAGAGGATATTTTCCTCCACATTTGTCCAAACCGGCACAGCCTGTCCTTTCCTGGGTGTCTGTTGCAGATGGAAGCTGCTGGTGCCATTGTCAGCTTGAAGCCCTCTTTTGATGCAAGCAGATGTTGCCAGGTGTGTTCAGCAGCTGTTGCTCAATGCTTATGCCAAGCTATTGTGTTCCTCATGGAACCAAGGAGCCATTGTGACACTGCAGGGGCTGATGGCATCAAGGAGGCAATTGTGACAGTACAGAACCTCCTAGAAACAAGGCTCCATTGTGACACCGTGGGGAATCATGGAATCAAGGAGCCCATTGTGACACGGCTGCACGGAGCCAATGGTCCATGGTTACATGGCGGATTCAAGAAGAGCACGGTGACACCACGCAACATCACGGAACCATAGGTCCATTGTGACACAGCGGGGCCTCATGGAAACAAGGGGACCATTGTGGCAAAGCAGGGCCTAATGGAAGCATGGAGGGCATTGTGACACTAAGGAAACTCCTGGAACCAAGATGACCACTGGCACATAGTGGAACCTCATGGAAGCAAGCCTCCACGATGGTTTTGGAGGGCCTCAGGGACCACAGGACCCATTGTGACACAGCAGGACCTGGTGGAACCAAGGAGCCTTTGTGATACTCCAGATCCACATGGAAGCCAGGGTGCACTGAGACACAGCGGGGCCTTGTTGGAACCAAAGACACCTCTGCAAAAAGCAGGCTAGCTCATAGAAGCAAGGAGTCCATTGTTACAACATCAAAGCTATGGAAGCAAGGGACCATTGTGACACTGCGGGGCCTCATGGAACCAATTGTCCATGATGACAGTGCGGATCAAAGGAGACCATGGTGACACTGCGGAACCTGATGGAACCAAGGAGCCATTGTGACACAGTGGGGCCTCATGGAATCAAGGAGACCATTGTGACCCAGGTGTTGCATGGGAAGG
Source organism: Aphelocoma coerulescens (assembly GCF_041296385.1). Lineage (NCBI taxonomy): Eukaryota > Metazoa > Chordata > Aves > Passeriformes > Corvidae > Aphelocoma > Aphelocoma coerulescens. The sequence goes on from NW_027183927.1 coordinate 385,009, forward strand.
CAAGGAGCCATTGTGACACTTTGGGCTTCTTCCCTTGAGCTCTGCAGCTGGCTGTCCCAGCCCAGCGCACCATGTGCCACCTGCTCTCCTCAGGGCTCTGCCTGCACACAGCCCCAGGAGAAGTTTTCCTGTTTGCAAGGAAAGAATGGAAAAGCCGGAGCAGGTTTCCTAAACAACAAACCCCACTCAGGAGCCACATGCTCAGTACAGGCTGCCTGGAACGATGTCCCCTTTCTACAAGGGTCAGTGTGAGCAGGAATGATCTCTGGGAGCAGAATTCTCGGAGTCTTTCCACTGAATTCTCTGTCCCTGTGTCTTGGGGTGACTTTATCATGTGTATCCCCTATTGCTGCTCTATGCCCAGAAGTGAACTTTGTGCATTTCTGTGCCTTTCAACTGAGCCTGAGAGGGGGGAGAGGAAAAAAAACCGGACAAACTTCTCAGAGCGTTTGTTCAAGGACACACATACACACTCCTCTGCATCCTGCTTGCAGCAAGAGCAGAGGGAAGCAACTTTGTTTCTTTTTAGCCAGTTTTCAGCTCCTTTTCTCTGGGGGGAGATGGAGAGTTGAACTTTGTTTTCCTGGGACTTCGGGGGTTTTTTTTCCCTTCTTCTCTTCTTGACTCTTTCAACATCAGAGCACATTGGGAGAATTTTCTCCCGAGGTGGGGGCCCTGAATGTGGGCCCATGAGCCAGCTGCAAGGAGGAGGAGAGAGACTACACCTACGGAAGTGTTGGGGTTCCTCCCCCCTGCCATGAGGTCATGGGAGAGGGGACCCTGGGGTAGAGGCATGGCCTGGGCACGGGGGTCTCCCTGCTCCCTGCTCACATGTGCCCTAATCCTGTTCAGCACTGCTTATTTTGTGTTGCCCTGTGCGAGGAGGGCCCTGGTTGTGCTGTGATTGCTCAGTTCTTTGGCAGTGCCCCGCCCATGTGGCTGGAGAAGAAAGAGCTCTGAAACTTCTCTCAAGAATCGCTCCCTGTTTCTTTGCACGGGCCTCGCTGTCTATGGATGTTTCAGGAGACCCCACCGAAACACAGAAGGACTCTCAAATTATCCCAGCTTTCTCTGCACAGCGAGAGGTTTTAATATTTAGCATTGTTATCCTTTTCCTGTGTGTTTGTTAAAAAAATAGGTTTTATCTCTTTCACTTTCTTCCCAGGAAAGTTCTTTTTTCCAAAAACCTGGTGGGGGAGGGCTGGGTGTAACCTGCCTTCTATCAGAGGATATTTTCCTCCACATTTGTCCAAACCGGCACAGCCTGTCCTTTCCTGGGTCTCTGTTGCAGATGGAAGCTGCTGGTGCCATTGTCAGCTTGAAGCACTCTTTTGATGCAAGCAGATGTTGCCAGGTGTGTTCAGCAGCTGTTGCTCAATGCTTATGCCAAGCTATTGTGTTCCTCATGGAACCAAGGAGCCATTGTGACACTGCAGGGGCTGATGGCATCAATGAGGCAATTGTGACAGTAAAGAACCTCCTAGAAACAAGGCTCCATTGTGACACCGTGGGGAATCATGGAATCAAGGAGCCCATTGTGACACGGCTGCACGGAACCAATGGTCCATGGTTACACGGCGGATTCAAGAAGAGCACGGTGACACCACGCAACATCACGGAACCATAGGTCCATTGTGACACAGCGGGGCCTCATGGAAACAAGGGGACCATTGTGGCAAAGCAGGGCCTAATGGAAGCATGGAGAGCATTGTGACACTAAGGAAACTCCTGGAACCAAGATGACCACTGGCACATAATGGAACCTCATGGAAGCAAGCCTCCACGATGGTTTTGGAGGGCCTCAGGGACCACAGGACCCATTGTGACACAGCAGGACCTGGTGGAACCAAGGAGCCTTTGTGATACTCCAGATCCACATGGAAGCCAGGGTGCACTGAGACACAGCGGGGCCTTGTTGGAACCAAAGACACCTCTGCAAAAAGCAGGCTAGCTCATAGAAGCAAGGAGTCCATTGTTACAACATCAAAGCTATGGAAGCAAGGGACCATTGTGACACTGCGGGGCCTCATGGAACCAATTGTCCATGATGACAGTGCGGATCAAAGGAGACCATGGTGACACTGCGGAACCTGATGGAACCAAGGAGCCATTGTGACACAGTGGGGCCTCATGGAATCAAGGAGACCATTGTGACCCAGGTGTTGCATGGGAAGGCAAGGAGCCATTGTGACACTTTGGGCTTCTTCCCTTGAGCTCTGCAGCTGGCTGTCCCAGCCCAGCGCACCATGTGCCACCTGCTCTCCTCAGGGCTCTGCCTGCACACAGCCCCAGGAGAAGTTTTCCTGTTTGCAAGGAAAGAATGGAAAAGCCGGAGAAGGTTTCCTAAACAACAAACCCCACTCAGGAGCCACATGCTCAGTACAGGCTGCCTGGAACGATGTCCCCTTTCTACAAGGGTCAGTGTGAGCAGGAATGATCTCTGGGAGCAGAATTCTCGGAGTCTTTCCACTGAATTCTCTCTCCCTGTGTCTTGGGGTGACTTTATCATGTGTATCCCCTATTGCTGCTCTATGCCCAGAAGTGAACTTTGTGCATTTCTGTGCCTTTCAACTGAGCCTGAGAGGGGGGAGAGGAAAAAAAACCGGACAAACTTCTCAGAGCGTTTGTTCAAGGACACACATACACACTCCTCTGCATCCTGCTTGCAGCAAGAGCAGAGGGAAGCAACTTTGTTTCTTTTTAGCCAGTTTTCAGCTCCTTTTCTCTGGGGGGAGATGGAGAGTTGAACTTTGTTTTCCTGGGACTTCGGGGGTTTTTTTTCCCTTCTTCTCTTCTTGACTCTTTCAACATCAGAGCACATTGGGAGAATTTTCTCCCGAGGTGGGGGCCCTGAATGTGGGCCCATGAGCCAGCTGCAAGGAGGAGGAGAGAGACTGCACCTACGGAAGTGTTGGGGTTCCTCCCCCCTGCCATGAGGTCATGGGAGAGGGGACCCTGGGGTAGAGGCATGGCCTGGGCACGGGGTCTCCCTGCTCCCTGCTCACATGTGCCCTAATCCTGTTCAGCACTGCTTATTTTGTGTTGCCCTGTGCCAGGAGGGCCCTGGTTGTGCTGTGATTGCTCAGTTCTTTGGCAGTGCCCCGCCCATGTGGCTGGAGAAGAAAGAGCTCTGAAACTTCTCTCAAGAATCGCTCCCTGTTTCTTTGCACGGGCCTCGCTGTCTATGGATGTTTCAGGAGACCCCACCGAAACACAGAAGGACTCTCAAATTATCCCAGCTTTCTCTGCACAGCGAGAGGTTTTAATATTTAGCATTGTTATCCTTTTCCTGTGTGTTTGTTAAAAAAATAGGTTTTATCTCTTTCACTTTCTTCCCAGGAAAGTTCTTTTTTCCAAAAACCTGGTGGGGGAGGGCTGGGTGTAACCTGCCTTCTATCAGAGGATATTTTCCTCCACATTTGTCCAAACCGGCACAGCCTGTCCTTTCCTGGGTGTCTGTTGCAAATGGAAGCTGCTGGTGCCATTGTCAGCTTGAAGCCCTCTTTTGATGCAAGCAGATGTTGCCAGGTGTGTTCAGCAGCTGTTGCTCAATGCTTATGCCAAGCTATTGTGTTCCTCATGGAACCAAGGAGCCATTGTGACACTGCAGGGGCTGATGGCATCAAGGAGGCAATTGTGACAGTACAGAACCTCCTAGAAACAAGGCTCCATTGTGACACCGTGGGGAATCATGGAATCAAGGAGCCCATTGTGACACGGCTGCATGGAACCAATGGTCCATGGTTACATGGCGGATTCAAGAAGAGCACGGTGACACCACGCAACATCACGGAACCATAGGTCCATTGTGACACAGCGGGGCCTCATGGAAACAAGGGGACCATTGTGGCAAAGCAGGGCCTAATGGAAGCATGGAGGGCATTGTGACACTAAGGAAACTCCTGGAACCAAGATGACCACTGGCACATAGTGGAACCTCATGGAAGCAAGCCTCCACGATGGTTTTGGAGGGCCTCAGGGACCACAGGACCCATTGTGACACAGCAGGACCTGGTGGAACCAAGGAGCCTTTGTGATACTCCAGATCCACATGGAAGCCAGGGTGCACTGAGACACAGCGGGGCCTTGTTGGAACCAAAGACACCTCTGCAAAAAGCAGGCTAGCTCATAGAAGCAAGGAGTCCATTGTTACAACATCAAAGCTATGGAAGCAAGGGACCATTGTGACACTGCGGGGCCTCATGGAACCAATTGTCCATGATGACAGTGCGGATCAAAGGAGACCATGGTGACACTGCGGAACCTGATGGAACCAAGGAGCCATTGTGACACAGTGGGGCCTCATGGAATCAAGGAGACCATTGTGACCCAGGTGTTGCATGGGAAGGCAAGGAGCCATTGTGACACTTTGGGCTTCTTCCCTTGAGCTCTGCAGCTGGCTGTCCCAGCCCAGCGCACCATGTGCCACCTGCTCTCCTCAGGGCTCTGCCTGCACACAGCCCCAGGAGAAGTTTTCCTGTTTGCAAGGAAAGAATGGAAAAGCCGGAGCAGGTTTCCTAAACAACAAACCCTACTCAGGAGCCACATGCTCAGTACAGGCTGCCTGGAACGATGTCCCCTTTCTACAAGGGTCAGTGTGAGCAGGAATGAATGATCTCTGGGAGCAGAATTCTCGGAGTCTTTCCACTGAATTCTCTGTCCCTGTGTCTTGGGGTGACTTTATCATGTGTATCCCCCTATTGCTGCTCTATGCCCAGAAGTGAACTTTGTGCATTTCTGTGCCTTTCAACTGAGCCTGAGAGGGGGGAGAGGAAAAAAAACCGGACAAACTTCTCAGAGCGTTTGTTCAAGGACACACATACACACTCCTCTGCATCCTGCTTGCAGCAAGAGCAGAGGGAAGCAACTTTGTTTCTTTTTAGCCAGTTTTCAGCTCCTTTTCTCTGGGGGGAGATGGAGAGTTGAACTTTGTTTTCCTGGGACTTCGGGGGTTTTTTTTCCCTTCTTCTCTTCTTGACTCTTTCAACATCAGAGCACATTGGGAGAATTTTCTCCCGAGGTGGGGGCCCTGAATGTGGGCCCATGAGCCAGCTGCAAGGAGGAGGAGAGAGACTACACCTACGGAAGTGTTGGGGTTCCTCCCCCCTGCCATGAGGTCATGGGAGAGGGGACCCTGGGGTAGAGGCATGGCCTGGGCACGGGGTCTCCCTGCTCCCTGCTCACATGTGCCCTAATCCTGTTCAGCACTGCTTATTTTGTGTTGCCCTGTGCCAGGAGGGCCCTGGTTGTGCTGTGATTGCTCAGTTCTTTGGCAGTGCCCCGCCCATGTGGCTGGAGAAGAAAGAGCTCTGCAACTTCTCTCAAGAATCGCTCCCTGTTTCTTTGCACGGGCCTCGCTGTCTATGGATGTTTCAGGAGACCCCACCGAAACATGGAAGGACTCTCAAATTATCCCAGCTTTCTCTGCACAGCGAGAGGTTTTAATATTTAGCATTGTTATCCTTTTCCTGTGTGTTTGTTAAAAAAATAGGTTTTATCTCTTTCACTTTCTTCCCAGGAAAGTTCTTTTTTCCAAAAACCTGGTGGGCGAGGGCTGGGTGTAACCTGCCTTCTATAAGAGGATATTTTCCTCCACATTTGTCCAAACCGGCACAGCCTGTCCTTTCCTGGGTCTCTGTTGCAGATGGAAGCTGCTGGTGCCATTGTCAGCTTGAAGCACTCTTTTGATGCAAGCAGATGTTGCCAGGTGTGTTCAGCAGCTGTTGCTCAATGCTTATGCCAAGCTATTGTGTTCCTCATGGAACCAAGGAGCCATTGTGACACTGCAGGGGCTGATGGCATCAATGAGGCAATTGTGACAGTAAAGAACCTCCTAGAAACAAGGCTCCATTGTGACACCGTGGGGAATCATGGAATCAAGGAGCCCATTGTGACACGGCTGCACGGAACCAATGGTCCATGGTTACACGGCGGATTCAAGAAGAGCACGGTGACACCACGCAACATCACGGAACCATAGGTCCATTGTGACACAGCGGGGCCTCATGGAAACAAGGGGACCATTGTGGCAAAGCAGGGCCTAATGGAAGCATGGAGAGCATTGTGACACTAAGGAAACTCCTGGAACCAAGATGACCACTGGCACATAATGGAACCTCATGGAAGCAAGCCTCCACGATGGTTTTGGAGGGCCTCAGGGACCACAGGACCCATTGTGACACAGCAGGACCTGGTGGAACCAAGGAGCCTTTGTGATACTCCACATCCACATGGAAGCCAGGGTGCACTGAGACACAGCGGGGCCTTGTTGGAACCAAAGACACCTCTGCAAAAAGCAGGCTAGCTCATAGAAGCAAGGAGTCCTTTGTTACAACATCAAACCTATGGAAGCAAGGGACCATTGTGACACTGCGGGGCCTCATGGAACCAATTGTCCATGATGACAGTGCGGATCAAAGGAGACCATGGTGACACTGCGGAACCTGATGGAACCAAGGAGCCATTGTGACACAGTGGGGCCTCATGGAATCAAGGAGACCATTGTGACCCAGGTGTTGCATGGGAAGGCAAGGAGCCATTGTGACACTTTGGGCTTCTTCCCTTGAGCTCTGCAGCTGGCTGTCCCAGCCCAGCGCACCATGTGCCACCTGCTCTCCTCAGGGCTCTGCCTGCACACAGCCCCAGGAGAAGTTTTCCTGTTTGCAAGGAAAGAATGGAAAAGCCGGAGCAGGTTTCCTAAACAACAAACCCCACTCAGGAGCCACATGCTCAGTACAGGCTGCCTGGAACGATGTCCCCTTTCTACAAGGGTCAGTGTGAGCAGGAATGATCTCTGGGAGCAGAATTCTCGGAGTCTTTCCACTGAATTCTCTGTCCCTGTGTCTTGGGGTGACTTTATCATGTGTATCCCCTATTGCTGCTCTATGCCCAGAAGTGAACTTTGTGCATTTCTGTGCCTTTCAACTGAGCCTGAGAGGGGGGAGAGGAAAAAAAACCGGACAAACTTCTCAGAGCGTTTGTTCAAGGACACACATACACACTCCTCTGCATCCTGCTTGCAGCAAGAGCAGAGGGAAGCAACTTTGTTTCTTTTTAGCCAGTTTTCAGCTCCTTTTCTCTGGGGGGAGATGGAGAGTTGAACTTTGTTTTCCTGGGACTTCGGGGGTTTTTTTTCCCTTCTTCTCTTCTTGACTCTTTCAACATCAGAGCACATTGGGAGAATTTTCTCCCGAGGTGGGGGCCCTGAATGTGGGCCCATGAGCCAGCTGCAAGGAGGAGGAGAGAGACTGCACCTACGGAAGTGTTGGGGTTCCTCCCCCCTGCCATGAGGTCATGGGAGAGGGGACCCTGGGGTAGAGGCATGGCCTGGGCACGGGGTCTCCCTGCTCCCTGCTCACATGTGCCCTAATCCTGTTCAGCACTGCTTATTTTGTGTTGCCCTTTGCGAGGAGGGCCCTGGTTGTGCTGTGATTGCTCAGTTCTTTGGCAGTGCCCTGCCCATGTGGCTGGAGAAGAAAGAGCTCTGAAACTTTTCTCAAGAATCGCTCCCTGTTTCTTTGCACGGGCCTCGCTGTCTATGGATGTTTCAGGAGACCCCACCGAAACACAGAAGGACTCTCAAATTATCCCAGCTTTCTCTGCACAGCGAGAGGTTTTAATATTTAGCATTGTTATCCTTTTCCTGTGTGTTTGTTAAAAAAATAGTTTTTATCTCTTTCACTTTCTTCCCAGGAAAGTTCTTTTTTCCAAAAACCTGGTGGGGGAGGGCTGGGTGTAACCTGCCTTCTATAAGAGGATATTTTCCTCCACATTTGTCCAAACCGGCACAGCCTGTCCTTTCCTGGGTCTCTGTTGCAGATGGAAGCTGCTGGTGCCATTGTCAGCTTGAAGCCCTCTTTTGATGCAAGCAGATGTTGCCAGGTGTGTTCAGCAGCTGTTGCTCAATGCTTATGCCAAGCTATTGTGTTCCTCATGGAACCAAGGAGCCATTGTGACACTGCAGGGGCTGATGGCATCAATGAGGCAATTGTGACAGTACAGAACCTCCTAGAAACAAGGCTCCATTGTGACACTGTGGGGAATCATGGAATCAAGGAGCCCATTGTGACACGGCTGCATGGAACCAATGGTCCATGGTTACATGGCGGATTCAAGAAGAGCACGGTGACACCACGCAACATCATGGAACCGTACGTCCATTGTGACACAGCAAGGCCGCATGGAAACAAGGGGACCATTGTGGCAAAGCAGGGCCTAATGGAAACATGGAGAGCATTGTGACACTAAGGAAACTCCTGGAACCAAGATGACCACTGGCACATAATGGAACCTCATGGAAGCAAGCATCCATGATGACTTTGGAGGGCCTCAGGGACCACAGGACCCATTGTGACACAGCAGGACCTGGTGGAACCAAGGAGCCTTTGTGATACTCCAGATCCACATGGAAGCCAGGGTGCACTGAGACACAGTGGGGCCTTGTTGGAACCAAAGACACCTCTGCAAAAAGCAGGCTAGCTCATAGAAGCAAGGAGTCCATTGTTACAACGTAAAAGCTATGCAACCAAGGGACCATTGTGACACTGCGGGGCCTCATGGAACCAATTGTCCATGATGACAGTGCGGATCAAAGGAGACCATGGTGACACTGCGGAACCTGATGGAACCAAGGAGCCATTGTGACACAGTGGGGCCTCATGGAATCAAGGAGACCATTGTGACCCAGGTGTTGCATGGGAAGGCAAGGAGCCATTGTGACACTTTGGGCTTCTTCCCTTGAGCTCTGCAGCTGGCTGTCCCAGCCCAGCGCACCATGTGCCACCTGCTCTCCTCAGGGCTCTGCCTGCACACAGCCCCAGGAGAAGTTTTCCTGTTTGCAAGGAAAGAATGGAAAAGCCGGAGCAGGTTTCCTAAACAACAAACCCCACTCAGGAGCCACATGCTCAGTACAGGCTGCCTGGAACGATGTCCCCTTTCTACAAGGGTCAGTGTGAGCAGGAATGAATGATCTCTGGGAGCAGAATTCTCGGAGTCTTTCCACTGAATTCTCTGTCCCTGTGTCTTGGGGTGACTTTATCATGTGTATCCCCTATTGCTGCTCTATGCCCAGAAGTGAACTTTGTGCATTTCTGTGCCTTTCAACTGAGCCTGAGAGGGGGGAGAGGAAAAAAAACCGGACAAACTTCTCAGAGCGTTTGTTCAAGGACACACATACACACTCCTCTGCATCCTGCTTGCAGCAAGAGCAGAGGGAAGCAACTTTGTTTCTTTTTAGCCAGTTTTCAGCTCCTTTTCTCTGGGGGGAGATGGAGAGTTGAACTTTGTTTTCCTGGGACTTCGGGGGTTTTTTTTCCCTTCTTCTCTTCTTGACTCTTTCAACATCAGAGCACATTGGGAGAATTTTCTCCCGAGGTGGGGGCCCTGAATGTGGGCCCATGAGCCAGCTGCAAGGAGGAGGAGAGAGACTACACCTACGGAAGTGTTGGGGTTCCTCCCCCCTGCCATGAGGTCATGGGAGAGGGGACCCTGGGGTAGAGGCATGGCCTGGGCACGGGGTCTCCCTGCTCCCTGCTCACATGTGCCCTAATCCTGTTCAGCACTGCTTATTTTGTGTTGCCCTGTGCGAGGAGGGCCCTGGTTGTGCTGTGATTGCTCAGTTCTTTGGCAGTGCCCCGCCCATGTGGCTGGAGAAGAAAGAGCTCTGAAACTTCTCTCAAGAATCGCTCCCTGTTTCTTTGCACGGGCCTCGCTGTCTATGGATGTTTCAGGAGACCCCACCGAAACACGGAAGGACTCTCAAATTATCCCAGCTTTCTCTGCACAGCGAGAGGTTTTAATATTTAGCATTGTTATCCTTTTCCTGTGTGTTTGTTAAAAAAATAGGTTTTATCTCTTTCACTTTCTTCCCAGGAAAGTTCTTTTTTCCAAAAACCTGGTGGGGGAGGGCTGGGTGTAACCTGCCTTCTATAAGAGGATATTTTCCTCCACATTTGTCCAAACCGGCACAGCCTGTCCTTTCCTGGGTCTCTGTTGCAGATGGAAGCTGCTGGTGCCATTGTCAGCTTGAAGCACTCTTTTGATGCAAGCAGATGTTGCCAGGTGTGTTCAGCAGCTGTTGCTCAATGCTTATGCCAAGCTATTGTGTTCCTCATGGAACCAAGGAGCCATTGTGACACTGCAGGGGCTGATGGCATCAATGAGGCAATTGTGACAGTAAAGAACCTCCTAGAAACAAGGCTCCATTGTGACACCGTGGGGAATCATGGAATCAAGGAGCCCATTGTGACACGGCTGCACGGAACCAATGGTCCATGGTTACACGGCGGATTCAAGAAGAGCACGGTGACACCACGCAACATCACGGAACCATAGGTCCATTGTGACACAGCGGGGCCTCATGGAAACAAGGGGACCATTGTGGCAAAGCAGGGCCTAATGGAAGCATGGAGAGCATTGTGACACTAAGGAAACTCCTGGAACCAAGATGACCACTGGCACATAATGGAACCTCATGGAAGCAAGCCTCCACGATGGTTTTGGAGGGCCTCAGGGACCACAGGACCCATTGTGACACAGCAGGACCTGGTGGAACCAAGGAGCCTTTGTGATACTCCACATCCACATGGAAGCCAGGGTGCACTGAGACACAGCGGGGCCTTGTTGGAACCAAAGACACCTCTGCAAAAAGCAGGCTAGCTCATAGAAGCAAGGAGTCCATTGTTACAACATCAAAGCTATGGAAGCAAGGGACCATTGTGACACTGCGGGGCCTCATGGAACCAATTGTCCATGATGACAGTGCGGATCAAAGGAGACCATGGTGACACTGCGGAACCTGATGGAACCAAGGAGCCATTGTGACACAGTGGGGCCTCATGGAATCAAGGAGACCATTGTGACCCAGGTGTTGCATGGGAAGGCAAGGAGCCATTGTGACACTTTGGGCTTCTTCCCTTGAGCTCTGCAGCTGGCTGTCCCAGCCCAGCGCACCATGTGCCACCTGCTCTCCTCAGGGCTCTGCCTGCACACAGCCCCAGGAGAAGTTTTCCTGTTTGCAAGGAAAGAATGGAAAAGCCGGAGAAGGTTTCCTAAACAACAAACCCCACTCAGGAGCCACATGCTCAGTACAGGCTGCCTGGAACGATGTCCCCTTTCTACAAGGGTCAGTGTGAGCAGGAATGATCTCTGGGAGCAGAATTCTCGGAGTCTTTCCACTGAATTCTCTGTCCCTGTGTCTTGGGGTGACTTTATCATGTGTATCCCCTATTGCTGCTCTATGCCCAGAAGTGAACTTTGTGCATTTCTGTGCCTTTCAACTGAGCCTGAGAGGGGGGAGAGGAAAAAAAACCGGACAAACTTCTCAGAGCGTTTGTTCAAGGACACACATACACACTCCTCTGCATCCTGCTTGCAGCAAGAGCAGAGGGAAGCAACTTTGTTTCTTTTTAGCCAGTTTTCAGCTCCTTTTCTCTGGGGGGAGATGGAGAGTTGAACTTTGTTTTCCTGGGACTTCGGGGGTTTTTTTTCCCTTCTTCTCTTCTTGACTCTTTCAACATCAGAGCACATTGGGAGAATTTTCTCCCGAGGTGGGGGCCCTGAATGTGGGCCCATGAGCCAGCTGCAAGGAGGAGGAGAGAGACTGCACCTACGGAAGTGTTGGGGTTCCTCCCCCCTGCCATGAGGTCATGGGAGAGGGGACCCTGGGGTAGAGGCATGGCCTGGGCACGGGGTCTCCCTGCTCCCTGCTCACATGTGCCCTAATCCTGTTCAGCACTGCTTATTTTGTGTTGCCCTTTGCGAGGAGGGCCCTGGTTGTGCTGTGATTGCTCAGTTCTTTGGCAGTGCCCTGCCCATGTGGCTGGAGAAGAAAGAGCTCTGAAACTTTTCTCAAGAATCGCTCCCTGTTTCTTTCCACGGGCCTCGCTGTCTATGGATGTTTCAGGAGACCCCACCGAAACACGAAAGGACTCTCAAATTATCCCAGCTTTCTCTGCACAGCGAGAGGTTTTAATATTTAGCATTGTTATCCTTTTCCTGTGTGTTTGTTAAAAAAATAGGTTTTATCTCTTTCACTTTCTTCCCAGGAAAGTTCTTTTTTCCAAAAACCTGGTGGGGGAGGGCTGGGTGTAACCTGCCTTCTATAAGAGGATATTTTCCTCCACATTTGTCCAAACCGGCACAGCCTGTCCTTTCCTGGGTCTCTGTTGCAGATGGAAGCTGCTGGTGCCATTGTCAGCTTGAAGCCCTCTTTTGATGCAAGCAGATGTTGCCAGGTGTGTTCAGCAGCTGTTGCTCAATGCTTATGCCAAGCTATTGTGTTCCTCATGGAACCAAGGAGCCATTGTGACACTGCAGGGGCTGATGGCATCAATGAGGCAATTGTGACAGTACAGAACCTCCTAGAAACAAGGCTCCATTGTGACACTGTGGGGAATCATGGAATCAAGGAGCCCATTGTGACACGGCTGCATGGAACCAATGGTCCATGGTTACATGGCGGATTCAAGAAGAGCACGGTGACACCACGCAACATCATGGAACCGTACGTCCATTGTGACACAGCAAGGCCGCATGGAAACAAGGGGACCATTGTGGCAAAGCAGGGCCTAATGGAAACATGGAGAGCATTGTGACACTAAGGAAACTCCTGGAACCAAGATGACCACTGGCACATAATGGAACCTCATGGAAGCAAGCATCCATGATGACTTTGGAGGGCCTCAGGGACCACAGGACCCATTGTGACACAGCAGGACCTGGTGGAACCAAGGAGCCTTTGTGATACTCCAGATCCACATGGAAGCCAGGGTGCACTGAGACACAGTGGGGCCTTGTTGGAACCAAAGACACCTCTGCAAAAAGCAGGCTAGCTCATAGAAGCAAGGAGTCCATTGTTACAACGTAAAAGCTATGGAAGCAAGGGACCATTGTGACACTGCGGGGCCTCATGGAACCAATTGTCCATGATGACAGTGCGGATCAAAGGAGACCATGGTGACACTGCGGAACCTGATGGAACCAAGGAGCCATTGTGACACAGTGGGGCCTCATGGAATCAAGGAGACCATTGTGACCCAGGTGTTGCATGGGAAGGCAAGGAGCCATTGTGACACTTTGGGCTTCTTCCCTTGAGCTCTGCAGCTGGCTGTCCCAGCCCAGCGCACCATGTGCCACCTGCTCTCCTCAGGGCTCTGCCTGCACACAGCCCCAGGAGAAGTTTTCCTGTTTGCAAGGAAAGAATGGAAAAGCCGGAGCAGGTTTCCTAAACAACAAACCCCACTCAGGAGCCACATGCTCAGTACAGGCTGCCTGGAACGATGTCCCCTTTCTACAAGGGTCAGTGTGAGCAGGAATGAATGATCTCTGGGAGCAGAATTCTCGGAGTCTTTCCACTGAATTCTCTGTCCCTGTGTCTTGGGGTGACTTTATCATGTGTATCCCCTATTGCTGCTCTATGCCCAGAAGTGAACTTTGTGCATTTCTGTGCCTTTCAACTGAGCCTGAGAGGGGGGAGAGGAAAAAAAACCGGACAAACTTCTCAGAGCGTTTGTTCAAGGACACACATACACACTCCTCTGCATCCTGCTTGCAGCAAGAGCAGAGGGAAGCAACTTTGTTTCTTTTTAGCCAGTTTTCAGCTCCTTTTCTCTGGGGGGAGATGGAGAGTTGAACTTTGTTTTCCTGGGACTTCGGGGGTTTTTTTTCCCTTCTTCTCTTCTTGACTCTTTCAACATCAGAGCACATTGGGAGAATTTTCTCCCGAGGTGGGGGCCCTGAATGTGGGCCCATGAGCCAGCTGCAAGGAGGAGGAGAGAGACTACACCTACGGAAGTGTTGGGGTTCCTCCCCCCTGCCATGAGGTCATGGGAGAGGGGACCCTGGGGTAGAGGCATGGCCTGGGCACGGGGTCTCCCTGCTCCCTGCTCACATGTGCCCTAATCCTGTTCAGCACTGCTTATTTTGTGTTGCCCTGTGCGAGGAGGGCCCTGGTTGTGCTGTGATTGCTCAGTTCTTTGGCAGTGCCCCGCCCATGTGGCTGGAGAAGAAAGAGCTCTGAAACTTCTCTCAAGAATCGCTCCCTGTTTCTTTGCACGGGCCTCGCTGTCTATGGATGTTTCAGGAGACCCCACCGAAACACAGAAGGACTCTCAAATTATCCCAGCTTTCTCTGCACAGCGAGAGGTTTTAATATTTAGCATTGTTATCCTTTTCCTGTGTGTTTGTTAAAAAAATAGGTTTTATCTCTTTCACTTTCTTCCCAGGAAAGTTGTTTTTTCCAAAAACCTGGTGGGGGAGGGCTGGGTGTAACCTGCCTTCTATCAGAGGATATTTTCCTCCACATTTGTCCAAACCGGCACAGCCTGTCCTTTCCTGGGTCTCTGTTGCAGATGGAAGCTGCTGGTGCCATTGTCAGCTTGAAGCACTCTTTTGATGCAAGCAGATGTTGCCAGGTGTGTTCAGCAGCTGTTGCTCAATGCTTATGCCAAGCTATTGTGTTCCTCATGGAACCAAGGAGCCATTGTGACACTGCAGGGGCTGATGGCATCAATGAGGCAATTGTGACAGTACAGAACCTCCTAGAAACAAGGCTCCATTGTGACACCGTGGGGAATCATGGAATCAAGGAGCCCATTGTGACACGGCTGCACGGAACCAATGGTCCATGGTTACACGGCGGATTCAAGAAGAGCACGGTGACACCACGCAACATCACGGAACCATAGGTCCATTGTGACACAGCGGGGCCTCATGGAAACAAGGGGACCATTGTGGCAAAGCAGGGCCTAATGGAAGCATGGAGAGCATTGTGACACTAAGGAAACTCCTGGAACCAAGATGACCACTGGCACATAATGGAACCTCATGGAAGCAAGCCTCCACGATGGTTTTGGAGGGCCTCAGGGACCACAGGACCCATTGTGACACAGCAGGACCTGGTGGAACCAAGGAGCCTTTGTGATACTCCACATCCACATGGAAGCCAGGGTGCACTGAGACACAGCGGGGCCTTGTTGGAACCAAAGACACCTCTGCAAAAAGCAGGCTAGCTCATAGAAGCAAGGAGTCCATTGTTACAACGTAAAAGCTATGGAACCAAGGGACCATTGTGACACTGCGGGGCCTCATGGAACCAATTGTCCATGATGACAGTGCGGATCAAAGGAGACCATGGTGACACTGCGGAACCTGATGGAACCAAGGAGCCATTGTGACACAGTGGGGCCTCATGGAATCAAGGAGACCATTGTGACCCAGGTGTTGCATGGGAAGGCAAGGAGCCATTGTGACACTTTGGGCTTCTTCCCTTGAGCTCTGCAGCTGGCTGTCCCAGCCCAGCGCACCATGTGCCACCTGCTCTCCTCAGGGCTCTGCCTGCACACAGCCCCAGGAGAAGTTTTCCTGTTTGCAAGGAAAGAATGGAAAAGCCGGAGCAGGTTTCCTAAACAACAAACCCCACTCAGGAGCCACATGCTCAGTACAGGCTGCCTGGAACGATGTCCCCTTTCTACAAGGGTCAGTGTGAGCAGGAATGATCTCTGGGAGCAGAATTCTCGGAGTCTTTCCACTGAATTCTCTCTCCCTGTGTCTTGGGGTGACTTTATCATGTGTATCCCCTATTGCTGCTCTATGCCCAGAAGTGAACTTTGTGCATTTCTGTGCCTTTCAACTGAGCCTGAGAGGGGGGAGAGGAAAAAAAACCGGACAAACTTCTCAGAGCGTTTGTTCAAGGACACACATACACACTCCTCTGCATCCTGCTTGCAGCAAGAGCAGAGGGAAGCAACTTTGTTTCTTTTTAGCCAGTTTTCAGCTCCTTTTCTCTGGGGGGAGATGGAGAGTTGAACTTTGTTTTCCTGGGACTTCGGGGGTTTTTTTTCCCTTCTTCTCTTCTTGACTCTTTCAACATCAGAGCACATTGGGAGAATTTTCTCCCGAGGTGGGGGCCCTGAATGTGGGCCCATGAGCCAGCTGCAAGGAGGAGGAGAGAGACTGCACCTACGGAAGTGTTGGGGTTCCTCCCCCCTGCCATGAGGTCATGGGAGAGGGGACCCTGGGGTAGAGGCATGGCCTGGGCACGGGGTCTCCCTGCTCCCTGCTCACATGTGCCCTAATCCTGTTCAGCACTGCTTATTTTGTGTTGCCCTGTGCGAGGAGGGCCCTGGTTGTGCTGTGATTGCTCAGTTCTTTGGCAGTGCCCCGCCCATGTGGCTGGAGAAGAAAGAGCTCTGAAACTTCTCTCAAGAATCGCTCCCTGTTTCTTTCCACGGGCCTCGCTGTCTATGGATGTTTCAGGAGACCCCACTGAAACACAGAAGGACTCTCAAATTATCCCAGCTTTCTCTGCACAGCGAGAGGTTTTAATATTTAGCATTGTTATCCTTTTCCTGTGTGTTTGTTAAAAAAATAGGTTTTATCTCTTTCACTTTCTTCCCAGGAAAGTTCTTTTTTCCAAAAACCTGGTGGGGGAGGGCTGGGTGTAACCTGCCTTCTATAAGAGGATATTTTCCTCCACATTTGTCCAAACCGGCACAGCCTGTCCTTTCCTGGGTCTCTGTTGCAGATGGAAGCTGCTGGTGCCATTGTCAGCTTGAAGCCCTCTTTTGATGCAAGCAGATGTTGCCAGGTGTGTTCAGCAGCTGTTGCTCAATGCTTATGCCAAGCTATTGTGTTCCTCATGGAACCAAGGAGCCATTGTGACACTGCAGGGGCTGATGGCATCAAGGAGGCAATTGTGACAGTACAGAACCTCCTAGAAACAAGGCTCCATTGTGACACCGTGGGGAATCATGGAATCAAGGAGCCCATTGTGACACGGCTGCATGGAACCAATGGTCCATGGTTACATGGCGGATTCAAGAAGAGCACGGTGACACCACGCAACATCATGGAACCGTACGTCCATTGTGACACAGCAAGGCCGCATGGAAACAAGGGGACCATTGTGGCAAAGCAGGGCCTAATGGAAACATGGAGAGCATTGTGACACTAAGGAAACTCCTGGAACCAAGATGACCACTGGCACATAATGGAACCTCATGGAAGCAAGCATCCATGATGACTTTGGAGGGCCTCAGGGACCACAGGACCCATTGTGACACAGCAGGACCTGGTGGAACCAAGGAGCCTTTGTGATACTCCAGATCCACATGGAAGCCAGGGTGCACTGAGACACAGTGGGGCCTTGTTGGAACCAAAGACACCTCTGCAAAAAGCAGGCTAGCTCATAGAAGCAAGGAGTCCATTGTTACAACGTAAAAGCTATGGAAGCAAGGGACCATTGTGACACTGCGGGGCCTCATGGAACCAATTGTCCATGATGACAGTGCGGATCAAAGGAGACCATGGTGACACTGC
Source organism: Aphelocoma coerulescens (assembly GCF_041296385.1). Taxonomy (NCBI): domain Eukaryota; kingdom Metazoa; phylum Chordata; class Aves; order Passeriformes; family Corvidae; genus Aphelocoma; species Aphelocoma coerulescens. Next base: position 402,325 of record NW_027183927.1, read on the forward strand.
GGAACCTGATGGAACCAAGGAGCCATTGTGACACAGTGGGGCCTCATGGAATCAAGGAGACCATTGTGACCCAGGTGTTGCATGGGAAGGCAAGGAGCCATTGTGACACTTTGGGCTTCTTCCCTTGAGCTCTGCAGCTGGCTGTCCCAGCCCAGCGCACCATGTGCCACCTGCTCTCCTCAGGGCTCTGCCTGCACACAGCCCCAGGAGAAGTTTTCCTGTTTGCAAGGAAAGAATGGAAAAGCCGGAGCAGGTTTCCTAAACAACAAACCCCACTCAGGAGCCACATGCTCAGTACAGGCTGCCTGGAACGATGTCCCCTTTCTACAAGGGTCAGTGTGAGCAGGAATGATCTCTGGGAGCAGAATTCTCGGAGTCTTTCCACTGAATTCTCTCTCCCTGTGTCTTGGGGTGACTTTATCATGTGTATCCCCTATTGCTGCTCTATGCCCAGAAGTGAACTTTGTGCATTTCTGTGCCTTTCAACTGAGCCTGAGAGGGGGGAGAGGAAAAAAAACCGGACAAACTTCTCAGAGCGTTTGTTCAAGGACACACATACACACTCCTCTGCATCCTGCTTGCAGCAAGAGCAGAGGGAAGCAACTTTGTTTCTTTTTAGCCAGTTTTCAGCTCCTTTTCTCTGGGGGGAGATGGAGAGTTGAACTTTGTTTTCCTGGGACTTCGGGGTTTTTTTTTCCCTTCTCCTCTTCTTGACTCTTTCAACATCAGAGCACATTGGGAGAATTTTCTCCCGAGGTGGGGGCCCTGAATGTGGGCCCATGAGCCAGCTGCAAGGAGGAGGAGAGAGACTGCACCTACGGAAGTGTTGGGGTTCCTCCCCCCTGCCATGAGGTCATGGGAGAGGGGACCCTGGGGTAGAGGCATGGCCTGGGCACGGGGTCTCCCTGCTCCCTGCTCACATGTGCCCTAACCCTGTTCAGCACTGCTTATTTTGTGTTGCCCTGTGCCAGGAGGGCCCTGGTTGTGCCGTGATTGCTCAGTTCTTTGGCAGTGCCCCGCCCATGTGGCTGGAGAAGAAGGAGCTCTGAAACTTCTCTCAAGAATCGCTCCCTGTTTCTTTGCACGGGCCTCGCTGTCTATGGATGTTTCAGGAGACCCCACCGAAACACAGAAGGACTCTCAAATTATCCCAGCTTTCTCTGCACAGCGAGAGCTTTTAATATTTAGCATTGTTATCCTTTTCCTGTGTGTTTGTTAAAAAAATAGGTTTTATCTCTTTCACTTTCTTCCCAGGAAAGTTCTTTTTTCCAAAAACCTGGTGGGGGAGGGCTGGGTGTAACCTGCCTTCTATCAGAGGATATTTTCCTCCACATTTGTCCAAACCGGCACAGCCTGTCCTTTCCCTGGGTCTCTGTTGCAGATGGAAGCTGCTGGTGCCATTGTCAGCTTGAAGCCCTCTTTTGATGCAAGCAGATGTTGCCAGGTGTGTTCAGCAGCTGTTGCTCAATGCTTATGCCAAGCTATTGTGTTCCTCATGGAACCAAGGAGCCATTGTGACACTGCAGGGGCTGATGGCATCAAGGAGGCAATTGTGACAGTACAGAACCTCCTAGAAACAAGGCTCCATTGTGACACCGTGGGGAATCATGGAATCAAGGAGCCCATTGTGACACGGCTGCATGGAACCAATGGTCCATGGTTACACAGCGGATTCAAGAAGAGCACGGTGACACCACGCAACATCACGGAACCATAGGTCCATTGTGACACAGTGGGGCCTCATGGAAACAAGGGGACCATTGTGGCAAAGCAGGGCCTAATGGAAGCATGGAGAGCATTGTGACACTAAGGAAACTCCTGGAACCAAGATGACCACTGGCACATAATGGAACCTCATGGAAGCAAGCCTCCACGATGGTTTTGGAGGGCCTCAGGGACCACAGGACCCATTGTGACACAGCAGGACCTGGTGGAACCAAGGAGCCTTTGTGATACTCCAGATCCACATGGAAGCCAGGGTGCACTGAGACACAGCGGGGCCTTGTTGGAACCAAAGACACCTCTGCAAAAAGCAGGCTAGCTCATAGAAGCAAGGAGTCCATTGTTACAACGTAAAAGCTATGCAACCAAGGGACCATTGTGACACTGCGGGGCCTCATGGAACCAATTGTCCATGATGACAGTGCGGATCAAAGGAGACCATGGTGACACTGCGGAACCTGATGGAACCAAGGAGCCATTGTGACACAGTGGGGCCTCATGGAATCAAGGAGACCATTGTGACCCAGGTGTTGCATGGGAAGGCAAGGAGCCATTGTGACACTTTGGGCTTCTTCCCTTGAGCTCTGCAGCTGGCTGTCCCAGCCCAGCGCACCATGTGCCACCTGCTCTCCTCAGGGCTCTGCCTGCACACAGCCCCAGGAGAAGTTTTCCTGTTTGCAAGGAAAGAATGGAAAAGCCGGAGCAGGTTTCCTAAACAACAAACCCCACTCAGGAGCCACATGCTCAGTACAGGCTGCCGGGAACGATGTCCCCTTTCTACAAGGGTCAGTGTGAGCAGGAATGAATGATCTCTGGGAGCAGAATTCTCGGAGTCTTTCCACTGAATTCTCTGTCCCTGTGTCTTGGGGTGACTTTATCATGTGTATCCCCCTATTGCTGCTCTATGCCCAGAAGTGAACTTTGTGCATTTCTGTGCCTTTCAACTGAGCCTGAGAGGGGGGAGAGGAAAAAAAAGCCAGACAAACTTCTCAGAGCGTTTGTTCAAGGACACACATACACACTCCTCTGCATCCTGCTTGCAGCAAGAGCAGAGGAAGCAACTTTGTTTCTTTTTAGCCAGTTTTCAGCTCCTTTTCTCTGGAGGGAGATGGAGAGTTGAACTTTGTTTTCCTGGGACTTCGGGGGTTTTTTTCCCTTCTTCTCTTCTTGACTCTTTCAACATCAGAGCACATTGGGAGAATTTTCTCCCGAGGTGGGGGCCCTGAATGTGGGCCCATGAGCCAGCTGCAAGGAGGAGGAGAGAGACTACACCTACGGAAGTGTTGGGGTTCCTCCCCCCTGCCATGAGGTCATAGGAGAGGGGACCCTGGGGTAGAGGCATGGCCTGGGCACGGGGGGTCTCCCTGCTCCCTGCTCACATGTGCCCTAACCCTGTTCAGCACTGCTTATTTTGTGTTGCCCTGTGCCAGGAGGGCCCTGGTTGTGCCGTGATTGCTCAGTTCTTTGGCAGTGCCCCGCCCATGTGGCTGGAGAAGAAAGAGCTCTGCAACTTCTCTCAAGAATCGCTCCCTGTTTCTTTGCACGGGCCTCGCTGTCTATGGATGTTTCAGGAGACCCCACCGAAACACAGAAGGACTCTCAAATTATCCCAGCTTTCTCTGCACAGCGAGAGGTTTTAATATTTAGCATTGTTATCCTTTTCCTGTGTGTTTGTTAAAAAAATAGGTTTTATCTCTTTCACTTTCTTCCCAGGAAAGTTGTTTTTTCCAAAAACCTGGTGGGGGAGGGCTGGGTGTAACCTGCCTTCTATCAGAGGATATTTTCCTCCACATTTGTCCAAACCGGCACAGCCTGTCCTTTCCTGGGTCTCTGTTGCAGATGGAAGCTGCTGGTGCCATTGTCAGCTTGAAGCCCTCTTTTGATGCAAGCAGATGTTGCCAGGTGTGTTCAGCAGCTGTTGCTCAATGCTTATGCCAAGCTATTGTGTTCCTCATGGAACCAAGGAGCCATTGTGACACTGCAGGGGCTGATGGCATCAAGGAGGCAATTGTGACAGTACAGAACCTCCTAGAAACAAGGCTCCATTGTGACACCGTGGGGAATCATGGAATCAAGGAGCCCATTGTGACACGGCTGCATGGAACCAATGGTCCATGGTTACACGGCGGATTCAAGAAGAGCACGGTGACACCACGCAACATCATGGAACCGTACGTCCATTGTGACACAGCGGGGCCTCATGGAAACAAGGGGACCATTGTGGCAAAGCAGGGCCTAATGGAAGCCTGGAGAGCATTGTGACACTAAGGAAACTCCTGGAACCAAGATGACCACTGGCACATAATGGAACCTCATGGAAGCAAGCCTCCACGATGGTTTTGGAGGGCCTCAGGGACCACAGGACCCATTGTGACACAGCAGGACCTGGTGGAACCAAGGAGCCTTTGTGATACTCCACATCCACATGGAAGCCAGGGTGCACTGAGACACAGCGGGGCCTTGTTGGAACCAAAGACACCTCTGCAAAAAGCAGGCTAGCTCATAGAAGCAAGGAGTCCTTTGTTACAACATCAAAGCTATGGAAGCAAGGGACCATTGTGACACTGCGGGGCCTCATGGAACCAATTGTCCATGATGACAGTGCGGATCAAAAGAGACCATGGTGACACTGCGGAACCTGATGGAACCAAGGAGCCATTGTGACACAGTGGGGCCTCATGGAATCAAGGAGACCATTGTGACCCAGGTGTTGCATGGGAAGGCAAGGAGCCATTGTGACACTTTGGGCTTCTTCCCTTGAGCTCTGCAGCTGGCTGTCCCAGCCCAGCGCACCATGTGCCACCTGCTCTCCTCAGGGCTCTGCCTGCACACAGCCCCAGGAGAAGTTTTCCTGTTTGCAAGGAAAGAATGGAAAAGCCGGAGCAGGTTTCCTAAACAACAAACCCCACTCAGGAGCCACATGCTCAGTACAGGCTGCCTGGAACGATGTCCCCTTTCTACAAGGGTCAGTGTGAGCAGGAATGAATGATCTCTGGGAGCAGAATTCTCGGAGTCTTTCCACTGAATTCTCTGTCCCTGTGTCTTGGGGTGACTTTATCATGTGTATCCCCCTATTGCTGCTCTATGCCCAGAAGTGAACTTTGTGCATTTCTGTGCCTTTCAACTGAGCCTGAGAGGGGGGAGAGGAAAAAAAAGCCAGACAAACTTCTCAGAGCGTTTGTTCAAGGACACACATACACACTCCTCTGCATCCTGCTTGCAGCAAGAGCAGAGGAAGCAACTTTGTTTCTTTTTAGCCAGTTTTCAGCTCCTTTTCTCTGGAGGGAGATGGAGAGTTGAACTTTGTTTTCCTGGGACTTCGGGGGTTTTTTTTCCCTTCTTCTCTTCTTGACTCTTTCAACATCAGAGCACATTGGGAGAATTTTCTCCCGAGGTGGGGGCCCTGAATGTGGGCCCATGAGCCAGCTGCAAGGAGGAGGAGAGAGACTACACCTACGGAAGTGTTGGGGTTCCTCCCCCCTGCCATGAGGTCATGGGAGAGGGGACCCTGGGGTAGAGGCATGGCCTGGGCACGGGGGGTCTCCCTGCTCCCAGCTCACATGTGCCCTAACCCTGTTCAGCACTGCTTATTTTGTGTTGCCCTGTGCCAGGAGGGCCCTGGTTGTGCTGTGATTGCTCAGTTCTTTGGCAGTGCCCCGCCCATGTGGCTGGAGAAGAAAGAGCTCTGAAACTTCTCTCAAGAATCGCTCCCTGTTTCTTTGCACGGGCCTCGCTGTCTATGGATGTTTCAGGAGACCCCACCGAAACACAGAAGGACTCTCAAATTATCCCAGCTTTCTCTGCACAGCGAGAGCTTTTAATATTTAGCATTGTTATCCTTTTCCTGTGTGTTTGTTAAAAAAATAGGTTTTATCTCTTTCACTTTCTTCCCAGGAAAGTTCTTTTTTCCAAAAACCTGGTGGGGGAGGGCTGGGTGTAACCTGCCTTCTATCAGAGGATATTTTCCTCCACATTTGTCCAAACCGGCACAGCCTGTCCTTTCCCTGGGTCTCTGTTGCAGATGGAAGCTGCTGGTGCCATTGTCAGCTTGAAGCCCTCTTTTGATGCAAGCAGATGTTGCCAGGTGTGTTCAGCAGCTGTTGCTCAATGCTTATGCCAAGCTATTGTGTTCCTCATGGAACCAAGGAGCCATTGTGACACTGCAGGGGCTGATGGCATCAAGGAGGCAATTGTGACAGTACAGAACCTCCTAGAAACAAGGCTCCATTGTGACACCGTGGGGAATCATGGAATCAAGGAGCCCATTGTGACACGGCTGCATGGAACCAATGGTCCATGGTTACACAGCGGATTCAAGAAGAGCACGGTGACACCACGCAACATCACGGAACCATAGGTCCATTGTGACACAGTGGGGCCTCATGGAAACAAGGGGACCATTGTGGCAAAGCAGGGCCTAATGGAAGCATGGAGAGCATTGTGACACTAAGGAAACTCCTGGAACCAAGATGACCACTGGCACATAATGGAACCTCATGGAAGCAAGCCTCCACGATGGTTTTGGAGGGCCTCAGGGACCACAGGACCCATTGTGACACAGCAGGACCTGGTGGAACCAAGGAGCCTTTGTGATACTCCAGATCCACATGGAAGCCAGGGTGCACTGAGACACAGCGGGGCCTTGTTGGAACCAAAGACACCTCTGCAAAAAGCAGGCTAGCTCATAGAAGCAAGGAGTCCATTGTTACAACGTAAAAGCTATGCAACCAAGGGACCATTGTGACACTGCGGGGCCTCATGGAACCAATTGTCCATGATGACAGTGCGGATCAAAGGAGACCATGGTGACACTGCGGAACCTGATGGAACCAAGGAGCCATTGTGACACAGTGGGGCCTCATGGAATCAAGGAGACCATTGTGACCCAGGTGTTGCATGGGAAGGCAAGGAGCCATTGTGACACTTTGGGCTTCTTCCCTTGAGCTCTGCAGCTGGCTGTCCCAGCCCAGCGCACCATGTGCCACCTGCTCTCCTCAGGGCTCTGCCTGCACACAGCCCCAGGAGAAGTTTTCCTGTTTGCAAGGAAAGAATGGAAAAGCCGGAGCAGGTTTCCTAAACAACAAACCCCACTCAGGAGCCACATGCTCAGTACAGGCTGCCGGGAACGATGTCCCCTTTCTACAAGGGTCAGTGTGAGCAGGAATGAATGATCTCTGGGAGCAGAATTCTCGGAGTCTTTCCACTGAATTCTCTGTCCCTGTGTCTTGGGGTGACTTTATCATGTGTATCCCCCTATTGCTGCTCTATGCCCAGAAGTGAACTTTGTGCATTTCTGTGCCTTTCAACTGAGCCTGAGAGGGGGGAGAGGAAAAAAAAGCCAGACAAACTTCTCAGAGCGTTTGTTCAAGGACACACATACACACTCCTCTGCATCCTGCTTGCAGCAAGAGCAGAGGAAGCAACTTTGTTTCTTTTTAGCCAGTTTTCAGCTCCTTTTCTCTGGAGGGAGATGGAGAGTTGAACTTTGTTTTCCTGGGACTTCGGGGGTTTTTTTTCCCTTCTTCTCTTCTTGACTCTTTCAACATCAGAGCACATTGGGAGAATTTTCTCCCGAGGTGGGGGCCCTGAATGTGGGCCCATGAGCCAGCTGCAAGGAGGAGGAGAGAGACTACACCTACGGAAGTGTTGGGGTTCCTCCCCCCTGCCATGAGGTCATAGGAGAGGGGACCCTGGGGTAGAGGCATGGCCTGGGCACGGGGGGTCTCCCTGCTCCCTGCTCACATGTGCCCTAACCCTGTTCAGCACTGCTTATTTTGTGTTGCCCTGTGCCAGGAGGGCCCTGGTTGTGCCGTGATTGCTCAGTTCTTTGGCAGTGCCCCGCCCATGTGGCTGGAGAAGAAAGAGCTCTGCAACTTCTCTCAAGAATCGCTCCCTGTTTCTTTGCACGGGCCTCGCTGTCTATGGATGTTTCAGGAGACCCCACCGAAACACAGAAGGACTCTCAAATTATCCCAGCTTTCTCTGCACAGCGAGAGGTTTTAATATTTAGCATTGTTATCCTTTTCCTGTGTGTTTGTTAAAAAAATAGGTTTTATCTCTTTCACTTTCTTCCCAGGAAAGTTGTTTTTTCCAAAAACCTGGTGGGGGAGGGCTGGGTGTAACCTGCCTTCTATCAGAGGATATTTTCCTCCACATTTGTCCAAACCGGCACAGCCTGTCCTTTCCTGGGTCTCTGTTGCAGATGGAAGCTGCTGGTGCCATTGTCAGCTTGAAGCCCTCTTTTGATGCAAGCAGATGTTGCCAGGTGTGTTCAGCAGCTGTTGCTCAATGCTTATGCCAAGCTATTGTGTTCCTCATGGAACCAAGGAGCCATTGTGACACTGCAGGGGCTGATGGCATCAAGGAGGCAATTGTGACAGTACAGAACCTCCTAGAAACAAGGCTCCATTGTGACACCGTGGGGAATCATGGAATCAAGGAGCCCATTGTGACACGGCTGCATGGAACCAATGGTCCATGGTTACACTGCGGATTCAAGAAGAGCACGGTGACACCACGCAACATCATGGAACCGTACGTCCATTGTGACACAGCGGGGCCTCATGGAAACAAGGGGACCATTGTGGCAAAGCAGGGCCTAATGGAAGCCTGGAGAGCATTGTGACACTAAGGAAACTCCTGGAACCAAGATGACCACTGGCACATAATGGAACCTCATGGAAGCAAGCCTCCACGATGGTTTTGGAGGGCCTCAGGGACCACAGGACCCATTGTGACACAGCAGGACCTGGTGGAACCAAGGAGCCTTTGTGATACTCCACATCCACATGGAAGCCAGGGTGCACTGAGACACAGCGGGGCCTTGTTGGAACCAAAGACACCTCTGCAAAAAGCAGGCTAGCTCATAGAAGCAAGGAGTCCTTTGTTACAACATCAAAGCTATGGAAGCAAGGGACCATTGTGACACTGCGGGGCCTCATGGAACCAATTGTCCATGATGACAGTGCGGATCAAAAGAGACCATGGTGACACTGCGGAACCTGATGGAACCAAGGAGCCATTGTGACACAGTGGGGCCTCATGGAATCAAGGAGACCATTGTGACCCAGGTGTTGCATGGGAAGGCAAGGAGCCATTGTGACACTTTGGGCTTCTTCCCTTGAGCTCTGCAGCTGGCTGTCCCAGCCCAGCGCACCATGTGCCACCTGCTCTCCTCAGGGCTCTGCCTGCACACAGCCCCAGGAGAAGTTTTCCTGTTTGCAAGGAAAGAATGGAAAAGCCGGAGCAGGTTTCCTAAACAACAAACCCCACTCAGGAGCCACATGCTCAGTACAGGCTGCCTGGAACGATGTCCCCTTTCTACAAGGGTCAGTGTGAGCAGGAATGAATGATCTCTGGGAGCAGAATTCTCGGAGTCTTTCCACTGAATTCTCTGTCCCTGTGTCTTGGGGTGACTTTATCATGTGTATCCCCCTATTGCTGCTCTATGCCCAGAAGTGAACTTTGTGCATTTCTGTGCCTTTCAACTGAGCCTGAGAGGGGGGAGAGGAAAAAAAAGCCAGACAAACTTCTCAGAGCGTTTGTTCAAGGACACACATACACACTCCTCTGCATCCTGCTTGCAGCAAGAGCAGAGGAAGCAACTTTGTTTCTTTTTAGCCAGTTTTCAGCTCCTTTTCTCTGGAGGGAGATGGAGAGTTGAACTTTGTTTTCCTGGGACTTCGGGGGTTTTTTTTCCCTTCTTCTCTTCTTGACTCTTTCAACATCAGAGCACATTGGGAGAATTTTCTCCCGAGGTGGGGGCCCTGAATGTGGGCCCATGAGCCAGCTGCAAGGAGGAGGAGAGAGACTACACCTACGGAAGTGTTGGGGTTCCTCCCCCCTGCCATGAGGTCATGGGAGAGGGGACCCTGGGGTAGAGGCATGGCCTGGGCACGGGGGGTCTCCCTGCTCCCAGCTCACATGTGCCCTAACCCTGTTCAGCACTGCTTATTTTGTGTTGCCCTGTGCCAGGAGGGCCCTGGTTGTGCTGTGATTGCTCAGTTCTTTGGCAGTGCCCCGCCCATGTGGCTGGAGAAGAAAGAGCTCTGAAACTTCTCTCAAGAATCGCTCCCTGTTTCTTTGCACGGGCCTCGCTGTCTATGGATGTTTCAGGAGACCCCACCGAAACACGGAAGGACTCTCAAATTATCCCAGCTTTCTCTGCACAGCGAGAGGTTTTAATATTTAGCATTGTTATCCTTTTCCTGTGTGTTTGTTAAAAAAGTAGTTTTTATCTCTTTCACTTTCTTCCCAGGAAAGTTCTTTTTTCCCGAAGCTGGTGGGGGAGGGCTGGGTGTAACCTGCCTTCTATCAGAGGATATTTTCCTCCACATTTGTCCAAACCGGCACAGCCTGTCCTTTCCCTGGGTGTCTGTTGCAGATGGAAGCTGCTGGTGCCATTGTCAGCTTGAAGCCCTCTTTTGATGCAAGCAGATGTTGCCAGGTGTGTTCAGCAGCTGTTGCTCAATGCTTATGCCAAGCTATTGTGTTCCTCATGGAACCAAGGAGCCATTGTGACACTGCAGGGGCTGATGGCATCAAGGAGGCAATTGTGACAGTACAGAACCTCCTAGAAACAAGGCTCCATTGTGACACCGTGGGGAATCATGGAATCAAGGAGCCCATTGTGACACGGCTGCATGGAACCAATGGTCCATGGTTACACGGCGGATTCAAGAAGAGCACGGTGACACCACGCAACATCATGGAACCGTACGTCCATTGTGACACAGCAAGGCCGCATGGAAACAAGGGGACCATTGTGGCAAAGCAGGGCCTAATGGAAGCCTGGAGAGCATTGTGACATTGTGGGGAATCATGGAAACATGGAGAGCATTGTGACACTAAGGAAACTCCTGGAACCAAGATGACCACTGGCACATAATGGAACCTCATGGAAGCAAGCATCCATGATGACTTTGGAGGGCCTCAGGGACCACAGGACCCATTGTGACACAGCAGGACCTGGTGGAACCAAGGAGCCTTTGTGATACTCCACATCCACATGGAAGCCAGGGTGCACTGAGACACAGTGGGGCCTTGTTGGAACCAAAGACACCTCTGCAAAAAGCAGGCTAGCTCATAGAAGCAAGGAGTCCATTGTTACAACGTAAAAGCTATGCAACCAAGGGACCATTGTGACACTGCGGGGCCTCATGGAACCAATTGTCCATGATGACAGTGCGGATCAAAGGAGACCATGGTGACACTGCGGAACCTGATGGAACCAAGGAGCCATTGTGACACAGTGGGGCCTCATGGAATCAAGGAGACCATTGTGACCCAGGTGTTGCATGGGAAGGCAAGGAGCCATTGTGACACTTTGGGCTTCTTCCCTTGAGCTCTGCAGCTGGCTGTCCCAGCCCAGCGCACCATGTGCCACCTGCTCTCCTCAGGGCTCTGCCTGCACACAGCCCCAGGAGAAGTTTTCCTGTTTGCAAGGAAAGAATGGAAAAGCCGGAGCAGGTTTCCTAAACAACAAACCCCACTCAGGAGCCACATGCTCAGTACAGGCTGCCTGGAACGATGTCCCCTTTCTACAAGGGTCAGTGTGAGCAGGAATGATCTCTGGGAGCAGAATTCTCGGAGTCTTTCCACTGAATTCTCTGTCCCTGTGTCTTGGGGTGACTTTATCATGTGTATCCCCTATTGCTGCTCTATGCCCAGAAGTGAACTTTGTGCATTTCTGTGCCTTTCAACTGAGCCTGAGAGGGGGGAGAGGAAAAAAAACCGGACAAACTTCTCAGAGCGTTTGTTCAAGGACACACATACACACTCCTCTGCATCCTGCTTGCAGCAAGAGCAGAGGGAAGCAACTTTGTTTCTTTTTAGCCAGTTTTCAGCTCCTTTTCTCTGGGGGGAGATGGAGAGTTGAACTTTGTTTTCCTGGGACTTCGGGGGTGTTTTTCCCTTCTCCTCTTCTTGACTCTTTCAACATCAGACCACATTGGGAGAATTTTCTCCCGAGGTTGGGGCCCTGAATGTGGGCCCATGAGCCAGCTGCAAGGAGGAGGAGAGAGACTACACCTACGGAAGTGTTGGGGTTCCTCCCTCCTGCCATGCGGTCATGGGAGAGGGGACCCTGGGGTAGAGGCATGGCCTGGGCACGGGGTGTCTCCCTGCTCCCTGCTCACATGTGCCCTAACCCTGTTCAGCACTGCTTATTTTGTGTTGCCCTGTGCCAGGAGGGCCCTGGTTGTGCTGTGATTGCTCAGTTCTTTGGCAGTGCCCCGCCCATGTGGCTGGAGAAGAAAGAGCTCTGAAACTTCTCTCAAGAATCGCTCCCTGTTTCTTTGCACGGGCCTCGCTGTCTATGGATGTTTCAGGAGACCCCACCGAAACACAGAAGGACTCTCAAATTATCCCAGCTTTCTCTGCACAGCGAGAGGTTTTAATATTTAGCATTGTTATCCTTTTCCTGTGTGTTTGTTAAAAAAATAGGTTTTATCTCTTTCACTTTCTTCCCAGGAAAATTCTTTTTTCCAAAAACCTGGTGGGGGAGGGCTGGGTGTAACCTGCCTTCTATCAGAGGATATTTTCCTCCACATTTGTCCAAACCGGCACAGCCTGTCCTTTCCTGGGTCTCTGTTGCAGATGGAAGCTGCTGGTGCCATTGTCAGCTTGAAGCCCTCTTTTGATGCAAGCAGATGTTGCCAGGTGTGTTCAGCAGCTGTTGCTCAATGCTTATGCCAAGCTATTGTGTTCCTCATGGAACCAAGGAGCCATTGTGACACTGCAGGGGCTGATGGCATCAAGGAGGCAATTGTGACAGTACAGAACCTCCTAGAAACAAGGCTCCATTGTGACACCGTGGGGAATCATGGAATCAAGGAGCCCATTGTGACACGGCTGCATGGAACCAATGGTCCATGGTTACACGGCGGATTCAAGAAGAGCACGGTGACACCACGCAACATCACGGAACCATAGGTCCATTGTGACACAGCGGGGCCTCATGGAAACAAGGGGACCATTGTGGCAAAGCAGGGCCTAATGGAAGCATGGAGAGCATTGTGACACTAAGGAAACTCCTGGAACCAAGATGACCACTGGCACATAATGGAACCTCATGGAAGCAAGCCTCCACGATGGTTTTGGAGGGCCTCAGGGACCACAGGACCCATTGTGACACAGCAGGACCTGGTGGAACCAAGGAGCCTTTGTGATACTCCACATCCACATGGAAGCCAGGGTGCACTGAGACACAGCGGGGCCTTGTTGGAACCAAAGACACCTCTGCAAAAAGCAGGCTAGCTCATAGAAGCAAGGAGTCCTTTGTTACAACATCAAACCTATGGAAGCAAGGGACCATTGTGACACTGCGGGGCCTCATGGAACCAATTGTCCATGATGACAGTGCGGATCAAAAGAGACCATGGTGACACTGCGGAACCTGATGGAACCAAGGAGCCATTGTGACACAGTGGGGCCTCATGGAATCAAGGAGACCATTGTGACCCAGGTGTTGCATGGGAAGGCAAGGAGCCATTGTGACACTTTGGGCTTCTTCCCTTGAGCTCTGCAGCTGGCTGTCCCAGCCCAGCGCACCATGTGCCACCTGCTCTCCTCAGGGCTCTGCCTGCACACAGCCCCAGGAGAAGTTTTCCTGTTTGCAAGGAAAGAATGGAAAAGCCGGAGCAGGTTTCCTAAACAACAAACCCCACTCAGGAGCCACATGCTCAGTACAGGCTGCCTGGAACGATGTCCCCTTTCTACAAGGGTCAGTGTGAGCAGGAATGAATGATCTCTGGGAGCAGAATTCTCGGAGTCTTTCCACTGAATTCTCTGTCCCTGTGTCTTGGGGTGACTTTATCATGTGTATCCCCTATTGCTGCTCTATGCCCAGAAGTGAACTTTGTGCATTTCTGTGCCTTTCAACTGAGCCTGAGAGGGGGGAGAGGAAAAAAAAGCCAGACAAACTTCTCAGAGCGTTTGTTCAAGGACACACATACACACTCCTCTGCATCCTGCTTGCAGCAAGAGCAGAGGAAGCAACTTTGTTTCTTTTTAGCCAGTTTTCAGCTCCTTTTCTCTGGAGGGAGATGGAGAGTTGAAGTTTGTTTTCCTGGGACTTCGGGGGTTTTTTTTCCCTTCTTCTCTTCTTGACTCTTTCAACATCAGAGCACATTGGGAGAATTTTCTCCCGAGGTGGGGGCCCTGAATGTGGGCCCATGAGCCAGCTGCAAGGAGGAGGAGAGAGACTACACCTACGGAAGTGTTGGGGTTCCTCCCCCCTGCCATGAGGTCATGGGAGAGGGGACCCTGGGGTAGAGGCATGGCCTGGGCACGGGGGGTCTCCCTGCTCCCAGCTCACATGTGCCCTAACCCTGTTCAGCACTGCTTATTTTGTGTTGCCCTGTGCCAGGAGGGCCCTGGTTGTGCTGTGATTGCTCAGTTCTTTGGCAGTGCCCCGCCCATGTGGCTGGAGAAGAAAGAGCTCTGAAACTTCTCTCAAGAATCGCTCCCTGTTTCTTTGCACGGGCCTCGCTGTCTATGGATGTTTCAGGAGACCCCACCGAAACACGGAAGGACTCTCAAATTATCCCAGCTTTCTCTGCACAGCGAGAGCTTTTAATATTTAGCATTGTTATCCTTTTCCTGTGTGTTTGTTAAAAAAGTAGTTTTTATCTCTTTCACTTTCTTCCCAGGAAAGTTCTTTTTTCCCGAAGCTGGTGGGGGAGGGCTGGGTGTAACCTGCCTTCTATCAGAGGATATTTTCCTCCACATTTGTCCAAACCGGCACAGCCTGTCCTTTCCCTGGGTGTCTGTTGCAGATGGAAGCTGCTGGTGCCATTGTCAGCTTGAAGCCCTCTTTTGATGCAAGCAGATGTTGCCAGGTGTGTTCAGCAGCTGTTGCTCAATGCTTATGCCAAGCTATTGTGTTCCTCATGGAACCAAGGAGCCATTGTGACACTGCAGGGGCTGATGGCATCAAGGAGGCAATTGTGACAGTACAGAACCTCCTAGAAACAAGGCTCCATTGTGACACCGTGGGGAATCATGGAATCAAGGAGCCCATTGTGACACGGCTGCATGGAACCAATGGTCCATGGTTACACGGCGGATTCAAGAAGAGCACGGTGACACCACGCAACATCACGGAACCATAGGTCCATTGTGACACAGTGGGGCCTCATGGAAACAAGGGGACCATTGTGGCAAAGCAGGGCCTAATGGAAGCCTGGAGAGCATTGTGACATTGTGGGGAATCATGGAAACATGGAGAGCATTGTGACACTAAGGAAACTCCTGGAACCAAGATGACCACTGGCACATAATGGAACCTCATGGAAGCAAGCATCCATGATGACTTTGGAGGGCCTCAGGGACCACAGGACCCATTGTGACACAGCAGGACCTGGTGGAACCAAGGAGCCTTTGTGATACTCCAGATCCACATGGAAGCCAGGGTGCACTGAGACACAGTGGGGCCTTGTTGGAACCAAAGACACCTCTGCAAAAAGCAGGCTAGCTCATAGAAGCAAGGAGTCCATTGTTACAACGTAAAAGCTATGCAACCAAGGGACCATTGTGACACTGCGGGGCCTCATGGAACCAATTGTCCATGATGACAGTGCGGATCAAAGGAGACCATGGTGACACTGCGGAACCTGATGGAACCAAGGAGCCATTGTGACACAGTGGGGCCTCATGGAATCAAGGAGACCATTGTGACCCAGGTGTTGCATGGGAAGGCAAGGAGCCATTGTGACACTTTGGGCTTCTTCCCTTGAGCTCTGCAGCTGGCTGTCCCAGCCCAGCGCACCATGTGCCACCTGCTCTCCTCAGGGCTCTGCCTGCACACAGCCCCAGGAGAAGTTTTCCTGTTTGCAAGGAAAGAATGGAAAAGCCGGAGCAGGTTTCCTAAACAACAAACCCCACTCAGGAGCCACATGCTCAGTACAGGCTGCCTGGAACGATGTCCCCTTTCTACAAGGGTCAGGGTGAGCAGGAATGAATGATCTCTGGGAGCAGAATTCTCGGAGTCTTTCCACTGAATTCTCTCTCCCTGTGTCTTGGGGTGACTTTATCATGTGTATCCCCTATTGCTGCTCTATGCCCAGAAGTGAACTTTGTGCATTTCTGTGCCTTTCAACTGAGCCTGAGAGGGGGGAGAGGAAAAAAAACCGGACAAACTTCTCAGAGCGTTTGTTCAAGGACACACATACACACTCCTCTGCATCCTGCTTGCAGCAAGAGCAGAGGGAAGCAACTTTGTTTCTTTTTAGCCAGTTTTCAGCTCCTTTTCTCTGGGGGGAGATGGAGAGTTGAACTTTGTTTTCCTGGGACTTCGGGGGTGTTTTTCCCTTCTCCTCTTCTTGACTCTTTCAACATCAGACCACATTGGGAGAATTTTCTCCCGAGGTTGGGGCCCTGAATGTGGGCCCATGAGCCAGCTGCAAGGAGGAGGAGAGAGACTACACCTACGGAAGTGTTGGGGTTCCTCCCTCCTGCCATGCGGTCATGGGAGAGGGGACCCTGGGGTAGAGGCATGGCCTGGGCACGGGGGGTCTCCCTGCTCCCTGCTCACATGTGCCCTAACCCTGTTCAGCACTGCTTATTTTGTGTTGCCCTGTGCCAGGAGGGCCCTGGTTGTGCTGTGATTGCTCAGTTCTTTGGCAGTGCCCCGCCCATGTGGCTGGAGAAGAAAGAGCTCTGAAACTTCTCTCAAGAATCGCTCCCTGTTTCTTTGCACGGGCCTCGCTGTCTATGGATGTTTCAGGAGACCCCACCGAAACACAGAAGGACTCTCAAATTATCCCAGCTTTCTCTGCACAGCGAGAGGTTTTAATATTTAGCATTGTTATCCTTTTCCTGTGTGTTTGTTAAAAAAATAGGTTTTATCTCTTTCACTTTCTTCCCAGGAAAATTCTTTTTTCCAAAAACCTGGTGGGGGAGGGCTGGGTGTAACCTGCCTTCTATCAGAGGATATTTTCCTCCACATTTGTCCAAACCGGCACAGCCTGTCCTTTCCTGGGTCTCTGTTGCAGATGGAAGCTGCTGGTGCCATTGTCAGCTTGAAGCCCTCTTTTGATGCAAGCAGATGTTGCCAGGTGTGTTCAGCAGCTGTTGCTCAATGCTTATGCCAAGCTATTGTGTTCCTCATGGAACCAAGGAGCCATTGTGACACTGCAGGGGCTGATGGCATCAAGGAGGCAATTGTGACAGTACAGAACCTCCTAGAAACAAGGCTCCATTGTGACACCGTGGGGAATCATGGAATCAAGGAGCCCATTGTGACACGGCTGCATGGAACCAATGGTCCATGGTTACACGGCGGATTCAAGAAGAGCACGGTGACACCACGCAACATCACGGAACCATAGGTCCATTGTGACACAGCGGGGCCTCATGGAAACAAGGGGACCATTGTGGCAAAGCAGGGCCTAATGGAAGCATGGAGAGCATTGTGACACTAAGGAAACTCCTGGAACCAAGATGACCACTGGCACATAATGGAACCTCATGGAAGCAAGCCTCCACGATGGTTTTGGAGGGCCTCAGGGACCACAGGACCCATTGTGACACAGCAGGACCTGGTGGAACCAAGGAGCCTTTGTGATACTCCACATCCACATGGAAGCCAGGGTGCACTGAGACACAGCGGGGCCTTGTTGGAACCAAAGACACCTCTGCAAAAAGCAGGCTAGCTCATAGAAGCAAGGAGTCCTTTGTTACAACATCAAACCTATGGAAGCAAGGGACCATTGTGACACTGCGGGGCCTCATGGAACCAATTGTCCATGATGACAGTGCGGATCAAAAGAGACCATGGTGACACTGCGGAACCTGATGGAACCAAGGAGCCATTGTGACACAGTGGGGCCTCATGGAATCAAGGAGACCATTGTGACCCAGGTGTTGCATGGGAAGGCAAGGAGCCATTGTGACACTTTGGGCTTCTTCCCTTGAGCTCTGCAGCTGGCTGTCCCAGCCCAGCGCACCATGTGCCACCTGCTCTCCTCAGGGCTCTGCCTGCACACAGCCCCAGGAGAAGTTTTCCTGTTTGCAAGGAAAGAATGGAAAAGCCGGAGCAGGTTTCCTAAACAACAAACCCCACTCAGGAGCCACATGCTCAGTACAGGCTGCCTGGAACGATGTCCCCTTTCTACAAGGGTCAGTGTGAGCAGGAATGAATGATCTCTGGGAGCAGAATTCTCGGAGTCTTTCCACTGAATTCTCTGTCCCTGTGTCTTGGGGTGACTTTATCATGTGTATCCCCTATTGCTGCTCTATGCCCAGAAGTGAACTTTGTGCATTTCTGTGCCTTTCAACTGAGCCTGAGAGGGGGGAGAGGAAAAAAAAGCCAGACAAACTTCTCAGAGCGTTTGTTCAAGGACACACATACACACTCCTCTGCATCCTGCTTGCAGCAAGAGCAGAGGAAGCAACTTTGTTTCTTTTTAGCCAGTTTTCAGCTCCTTTTCTCTGGGGGGAGATGGAGAGTTGAACTTTGTTTTCCTGGGACTTCGGGGGTTTTTTTTCCCTTCTTCTCTTCTTGACTCTTTCAACATCAGAGCACATTGGGAGAATTTTCTCCCGAGGTGGGGGCCCTGAATGTGGGCCCATGAGCCAGCTGCAAGGAGGAGGAGAGAGACTACACCTACGGAAGTGTTGGGGTTCCTCCCCCCTGCCATGAGGTCATGGGAGAGGGGACCCTGGGGTAGAGGCATGGCCTGGGCACGGGGGGTCTCCCTGCTCCCAGCTCACATGTGCCCTAACCCTGTTCAGCACTGCTTATTTTGTGTTGCCCTGTGCCAGGAGGGCCCTGGTTGTGCTGTGATTGCTCAGTTCTTTGGCAGTGCCCCGCCCATGTGGCTGGAGAAGAAAGAGCTCTGAAACTTCTCTCAAGAATCGCTCCCTGTTTCTTTGCACGGGCCTCGCTGTCTATGGATGTTTCAGGAGACCCCACCGAAACACGGAAGGACTCTCAAATTATCCCAGCTTTCTCTGCACAGCGAGAGGTTTTAATATTTAGCATTGTTATCCTTTTCCTGTGTGTTTGTTAAAAAAGTAGTTTTTATCTCTTTCACTTTCTTCCCAGGAAAGTTCTTTTTTCCCGAAGCTGGTGGGGGAGGGCTGGGTGTAACCTGCCTTCTATCAGAGGATATTTTCCTCCACATTTGTCCAAACCGGCACAGCCTGTCCTTTCCCTGGGTGTCTGTTGCAGATGGAAGCTGCTGGTGCCATTGTCAGCTTGAAGCCCTCTTTTGATGCAAGCAGATGTTGCCAGGTGTGTTCAGCAGCTGTTGCTCAATGCTTATGCCAAGCTATTGTGTTCCTCATGGAACCAAGGAGCCATTGTGACACTGCAGGGGCTGATGGCATCAAGGAGGCAATTGTGACAGTACAGAACCTCCTAGAAACAAGGCTCCATTGTGACACCGTGGGGAATCATGGAATCAAGGAGCCCATTGTGACACGGCTGCATGGAACCAATGGTCCATGGTTACACGGCGGATTCAAGAAGAGCACGGTGACACCACGCAACATCATGGAACCGTACGTCCATTGTGACACAGCAAGGCCGCATGGAAACAAGGGGACCATTGTGGCAAAGCAGGGCCTAATGGAAGCCTGGAGAGCATTGTGACATTGTGGGGAATCATGGAAACATGGAGAGCATTGTGACACTAAGGAAACTCCTGGAACCAAGATGACCACTGGCACATAATGGAACCTCATGGAAGCAAGCATCCATGATGACTTTGGAGGGCCTCAGGGACCACAGGACCCATTGTGACACAGCAGGACCTGGTGGAACCAAGGAGCCTTTGTGATACTCCAGATCCACATGGAAGCCAGGGTGCACTGAGACACAGTGGGGCCTTGTTGGAACCAAAGACACCTCTGCAAAAAGCAGGCTAGCTCATAGAAGCAAGGAGTCCATTGTTACAACGTAAAAGCTATGCAACCAAGGGACCATTGTGACACTGCGGGGCCTCATGGAACCAATTGTCCATGATGACAGTGCGGATCAAAGGAGACCATGGTGACACTGCGGAACCTGATGGAACCAAGGAGCCATTGTGACACAGTGGGGCCTCATGGAATCAAGGAGACCATTGTGACCCAGGTGTTGCATGGGAAGGCAAGGAGCCATTGTGACACTTTGGGCTTCTTCCCTTGAGCTCTGCAGCTGGCTGTCCCAGCCCAGCGCACCATGTGCCACCTGCTCTCCTCAGGGCTCTGCCTGCACACAGCCCCAGGAGAAGTTTTCCTGTTTGCAAGGAAAGAATGGAAAAGCCGGAGCAGGTTTCCTAAACAACAAACCCCACTCAGGAGCCACATGCTCAGTACAGGCTGCCTGGAACGATGTCCCCTTTCTACAAGGGTCAGGGTGAGCAGGAATGAATGATCTCTGGGAGCAGAATTCTCGGAGTCTTTCCACTGAATTCTCTCTCCCTGTGTCTTGGGGTGACTTTATCATGTGTATCCCCTATTGCTGCTCTATGCCCAGAAGTGAACTTTGTGCATTTCTGTGCCTTTCAACTGAGCCTGAGAGGGGGGAGAGGAAAAAAAACCGGACAAACTTCTCAGAGCGTTTGTTCAAGGACACACATACACACTCCTCTGCATCCTGCTTGCAGCAAGAGCAGAGGGAAGCAACTTTGTTTCTTTTTAGCCAGTTTTCAGCTCCTTTTCTCTGGGGGGAGATGGAGAGTTGAACTTTGTTTTCCTGGGACTTTGGGGGTGTTTTTCCCTTCTCCTCTTCTTGACTCTTTCAACATCAGACCACATTGGGAGAATTTTCTCCCGAGGTTGGGGCCCTGAATGTGGGCCCATGAGCCAGCTGCAAGGAGGAGGAGAGAGACTACACCTACGGAAGTGTTGGGGTTCCTCCCTCCTGCCATGCGATCATGGGAGAGGGGACCCTGGGGTAGAGGCATGGCCTGGGCACGGGGGGTCTCCCTGCTCCCTGCTCACATGTGCCCTAACCCTGTTCAGCACTGCTTATTTTGTGTTGCCCTGTGCCAGGAGGGCCCTGGTTGTGCCGTGATTGCTCAGTTCTTTGGCAGTGCCCCGCCCATGTGGCTGGAGAAGAAGGAGCTCTGAAACTTCTCTCAAGAATCGCTCCCTGTTTCTTTGCACGGGCCTCGCTGTCTATGGATGTTTCAGGAGACCCCACCGAAACACAGAAGGACTCTCAAATTATCCCAGCTTTCTCTGCACAGCGAGAGGTTTTAATATTTAGCATTGTTATCCTTTTCCTGTGTGTTTGTTAAAAAAATAGGTTTTATCTCTTTCACTTTCTTCCCAGGAAAGTTCTTTTTTCCAAAAACCTGGTGGGGGAGGGCTGGGTGTAACCTGCCTTCTATAAGAGGATATTTTCCTCCACATTTGTCCAAACCGGCACAGCCTGTCCTTTCCCTGGGTGTCTGTTGCAGATGGAAGCTGCTGGTGCCATTGTCAGCTTGAAGCCCTCTTTTGATGCAAGCAGATGTTGCCAGGTGTGTTCAGCAGCTGTTGCTCAATGCTTATGCCAAGCTATTGTGTTCCTTATGGAACCAAGGAGCCATTGTGACACTGCAGGGGCTGATGGCATCAAGGAGGCAATTGTGACAGTACAGAACCTCCTAGAAACAAGGCTCCATTGTGACACCGTGGGGAATCATGGAATCAAGGAGCCCATTGTGACACGGCTGCATGGAACCAATGGTCCATGGTTACACGGCGGATTCAAGAAGAGCACGGTGACACCACGCAACATCACGGAACCATAGGTCCATTGTGACACAGCGGGGCCTCATGGAAACAAGGGGACCATTGTGGCAAAGCAGGGCCTAATGGAAGCATGGAGAGCATTGTGACACTAAGGAAACTCCTGGAACCAAGATGACCACTGGCACATAATGGAACCTCATGGAAGCAAGCCTCCACGATGGTTTTGGAGGGCCTCAGGGACCACAGGACCCATTGTGACACAGCAGGACCTGGTGGAACCAAGGAGCCTTTGTGATACTCCAGATCCACATGGAAGCCAGGGTGCACTGAGACACAGCGGGGCCTTGTTGGAACCAAAGACACCTCTGCAAAAAGCAGGCTAGCTCATAGAAGCAAGGAGTCCATTGTTACAACATCAAAGCTATGGAAGCAAGGGACCATTGTGACACTGCGGGGCCTCATGGAACCAATTGTCCATGATGACAGTGCGGATCAAAGGAGACCATGGTGACACTGCGGAACCTGATGGAACCAAGGAGCCATTGTGACACAGTGGGGCCTCATGGAATCAAGGAGACCATTGTGACCCAGGTGTTGCATGGGAAGGCAAGGAGCCATTGTGACACTTTGGGCTTCTTCCCTTGAGCTCTGCAGCTGGCTGTCCCAGCCCAGCGCACCATGTGCCACCTGCTCTCCTCAGGGCTCTGCCTGCACACAGCCCCAGGAGAAGTTTTCCTGTTTGCAAGGAAAGAATGGAAAAGCCGGAGCAGGTTTCCTAAACAACAAACCCCACTCAGGAGCCACATGCTCAGTACAGGCTGCCGGGAACGATGTCCCCTTTCTACAAGGGTCAGTGTGAGCAGGAATGAATGATCTCTGGGAGCAGAATTCTCGGAGTCTTTCCACTGAATTCTCTGTCCCTGTGTCTTGGGGTGACTTTATCATGTGTATCCCCTATTGCTGCTCTATGCCCAGAAGTGAACTTTGTGCATTTCTGTGCCTTTCAACTGAGCCTGAGAGGGGGGAGAGGAAAAAAAACCGGACAAACTTCTCAGAGCGTTTGTTCAAGGACACACATACACACTCCTCTGCATCCTGCTTGCAGCAAGAGCAGAGGGAAGCAACTTTGTTTCTTTTTAGCCAGTTTTCAGCTCCTTTTCTCTGGGGGGAGATGGAGAGTTGAACTTTGTTTTCCTGGGACTTTGGGGGTGTTTTTCCCTTCTCCTCTTCTTGACTCTTTCAACATCAGACCACATTGGGAGAATTTTCTCCCGAGGTTGGGGCCCTGAATGTGGGCCCATGAGCCAGCTGCAAGGAGGAGGAGAGAGACTACACCTACGGAAGTGTTGGGGTTCCTCCCTCCTGCCATGCGGTCATGGGAGAGGGGACCCTGGGGTAGAGGCATGGCCTGGGCACGGGGGGTCTCCCTGCTCCCAGCTCACATGTGCCCTAACCCTGTTCAGCACTGCTTATTTTGTGTTGCCCTGTGCCAGGAGGGCCCTGGTTGTGCTGTGATTGCTCAGTTCTTTGGCAGTGCCCCGCCCATGTGGCTGGAGAAGAAAGAGCTCTGCAACTTCTCTCAAGAATCGCTCCCTGTTTCTTTGCACGGGCCTCGCTGTCTATGGATGTTTCAGGAGACCCCACCGAAACACAGAAGGACTCTCAAATTATCCCAGCTTTCTCTGCACAGCGAGAGGTTTTAATATTTAGCATTGTTATCCTTTTCCTGTGTGTTTGTTAAAAAAATAGGTTTTATCTCTTTCACTTTCTTCCCAGGAAAGTTGTTTTTTCCAAAAACCTGGTGGGGGAGGGCTGGGTGTAACCTGCCTTCTATCAGAGGATATTTTCCTCCACATTTGTCCAAACCGGCACAGCCTGTCCTTTCCTGGGTCTCTGTTGCAGATGGAAGCTGCTGGTGCCATTGTCAGCTTGAAGCCCTCTTTTGATGCAAGCAGATGTTGCCAGGTGTGTTCAGCAGCTGTTGCTCAATGCTTATGCCAAGCTATTGTGTTCCTCATGGAACCAAGGAGCCATTGTGACACTGCAGGGGCTGATGGCATCAAGGAGGCAATTGTGACAGTACAGAACCTCCTAGAAACAAGGCTCCATTGTGACACCGTGGGGAATCATGGAATCAAGGAGCCCATTGTGACACGGCTGCATGGAACCAATGGTCCATGGTTACACGGCGGATTCAAGAAGAGCACGGTGACACCACGCAACATCACGGAACCATAGGTCCATTGTGACACAGCGGGGCCTCATGGAAACAAGGGGACCATTGTGGCAAAGCAGGGCCTAATGGAAGCATGGAGAGCATTGTGACACTAAGGAAACTCCTGGAACCAAGATGACCACTGGCACATAATGGAACCTCATGGAAGCAAGCCTCCACGATGGTTTTGGAGGGCCTCAGGGACCACAGGACCCATTGTGACACAGCAGGACCTGGTGGAACCAAGGAGCCTTTGTGATACTCCAGATCCACATGGAAGCCAGGGTGCACTGAGACACAGCGGGGCCTTGTTGGAACCAAAGACACCTCTGCAAAAAGCAGGCTAGCTCATAGAAGCAAGGAGTCCATTGTTACAACATCAAAGCTATGGAAGCAAGGGACCATTGTGACACTGCGGGGCCTCATGGAACCAATTGTCCATGATGACAGTGCGGATCAAAGGAGACCATGGTGACACTGCGGAACCTGATGGAACCAAGGAGCCATTGTGACACAGTGGGGCCTCATGGAATCAAGGAGACCATTGTGACCCAGGTGTTGCATGGGAAGGCAAGGAGCCATTGTGACACTTTGGGCTTCTTCCCTTGAGCTCTGCAGCTGGCTGTCCCAGCCCAGCGCACCATGTGCCACCTGCTCTCCTCAGGGCTCTGCCTGCACACAGCCCCAGGAGAAGTTTTCCTGTTTGCAAGGAAAGAATGGAAAAGCCGGAGCAGGTTTCCTAAACAACAAACCCCACTCAGGAGCCACATGCTCAGTACAGGCTGCCGGGAACGATGTCCCCTTTCTACAAGGGTCAGTGTGAGCAGGAATGAATGATCTCTGGGAGCAGAATTCTCGGAGTCTTTCCACTGAATTCTCTCTCCCTGTGTCTTGGGGTGACTTTATCATGTGTATCCCCCAATACTGCTCTATGCCCAGAAGTGAACTTTGTGCATTTCTGTGCCTTTCAACTGAGCCTGAGAGGGGGGAGAGGAAAAAAAAGCCAGACAAACTTCTCAGAGCGTTTGTTCAAGGACACACATACACACTCCTCTGCATCCTGCTTGCAGCAAGAGCAGAGGAAGCAACTTTGTTTCTTTTTAGCCAGTTTTCAGCTCCTTTTCTCTGGAGGGAGATGGAGAGTTGAACTTTGTTTTCCTGGGACTTCGGGGGTTTTTTTTCCCTTCTTCTCTTCTTGACTCTTTCAACATCAGAGCACATTGGGAGAATTTTCTCCCGAGGTGGGGGCCCTGAATGTGGGCCCATGAGCCAGCTGCAAGGAGGAGGAGAGAGACTACACCTCCGGAAGTGTTGGGGTTCCTCCCCCCTGCCATGAGGTCATGGGAGAGGGGACCCTGGGGTAGAGGCATGGCCTGGGCACGGGGTCTCCCTGCTCCCTGCTCACATGTGCCCTAATCCTGTTCAGCACTGCTTATTTTGTGTTGCCCTGTGCCAGGAGGGCCCTGGTTGTGCTGTGATTGCTCAGTTCTTTGGCAGTGCCCCGCCCATGTGGCTGGAGAAGAAAGAGCTCTGAAACTTCTCTCAAGAATCGCTCCCTGTTTCTTTGCACGGGCCTCGCTGTCTATGGATGTTTCAGGAGACCCCACCGAAACACGGAAGGACTCTCAAATTATCCCAGCTTTCTCTGCACAGCGAGCGCTTTTAATATTTAGCATTGTTATCCTTTTCCTGTGTGTTTGTTAAAAAAATAGGTTTTATCTCTTTCACTTTCTTCCCAGGAAAGTTCTTTTTTCCAAAAACCTGGTGGGGGAGGGCTGGGTGTAACCTGCCTTCTATAAGAGGATATTTTCCTCCACATTTGTCCAAACCGGCACAGCCTGTCCTTTCCTGGGTCTCTGTTGCAGATGGAAGCTGCTGGTGCCATTGTCAGCTTGAAGCCCTCTTTTGATGCAAGCAGATGTTGCCAGGTGTGTTCAGCAGCTGTTGCTCAATGCTTATGCCAAGCTATTGTGTTCCTCATGGAACCAAGGAGCCATTGTGACACTGCAGGGGCTGATGGCATCAAGGAGGCAATTGTGACAGTACAGAACCTCCTAGAAACAAGGCTCCATTGTGACACCGTGGGGAATCATGGAATCAAGGAGCCCATTGTGACACGGCTGCATGGAACCAATGGTCCATGGTTACACGGCGGATTCAAGAAGAGCACGGTGACACCACGCAACATCACGGAACCATAGGTCCATTGTGACACAGCGGGGCCTCATGGAAACAAGGGGACCATTGTGGCAAAGCAGGGCCTAATGGAAGCATGGAGAGCATTGTGACACTAAGGAAACTCCTGGAACCAAGATGACCACTGGCACATAATGGAACCTCATGGAAGCAAGCCTCCACGATGGTTTTGGAGGGCCTCAGGGACCACAGGACCCATTGTGACACAGCAGGACCTGGTGGAACCAAGGAGCCTTTGTGATACTCCAGATCCACATGGAAGCCAGGGTGCACTGAGACACAGCGGGGCCTTGTTGGAACCAAAGACACCTCTGCAAAAAGCAGGCTAGCTCATAGAAGCAAGGAGTCCATTGTTACAACATCAAAGCTATGGAACCAAGGGACCATTGTGACACTGCGGGGCCTCATGGAACCAATTGTCCATGATGACAGTGCGGATCAAAGGAGACCATGGTGACACTGCGGAACCTGATGGAACCAAGGAGCCATTGTGACACAGTGGGGCCTCATGGAATCAAGGAGACCATTGTGACCCAGGTGTTGCATGGGAAGGCAAGGAGCCATTGTGACACTTTGGGCTTCTTCCCTTGAGCTCTGCAGCTGGCTGTCCCAGCCAAGCGCACCATGTGCCACCTGCTCTCCTCAGGGCTCTGCCTGCACACAGCCCCAGGAGAAGTTTTCCTGTTTGCAAGGAAAGAATGGAAAAGCCGGAGCAGGTTTCCTAAACAACAAACCCCACTCAGGAGCCACATGCTCAGTACAGGCTGCCGGGAACGATGTCCCCTTTCTACAAGGGTCAGTGTGAGCAGGAATGATCTCTGGGAGCAGAATTCTCGGAGTCTTTCCACTGAATTCTCTGTCCCTGTGTCTTGGGGTGACTTTATCATGTGTATCCCCTATTGCTGCTCTATGCCCAGAAGTGAACTTTGTGCATTTCTGTGCCTTTCAACTGAGCCTGAGAGGGGGGAGAGGAAAAAAAACCGGACAAACTTCTCAGAGCGTTTGTTCAAGGACACACATACACACTCCTCTGCATCCTGCTTGCAGCAAGAGCAGAGGGAAGCAACTTTGTTTCTTTTTAGCCAGTTTTCAGCTCCTTTTCTCTGGGGGGAGATGGAGAGTTGAACTTTGTTTTCCTGGGACTTTGGGGGTGTTTTTCCCTTCTCCTCTTCTTGACTCTTTCAACATCAGACCACATTGGGAGAATTTTCTCCCGAGGTTGGGGCCCTGAATGTGGGCCCATGAGCCAGCTGCAAGGAGGAGGAGAGAGACTACACCTACGGAAGTGTTGGGGTTCCTCCCTCCTGCCATGCGGTCATGGGAGAGGGGACCCTGGGGTAGAGGCATGGCCTGGGCACGGGGGGTCTCCCTGCTCCCTGCTGACATGTGCCCTAATCCTGTTCAGCACTGCTTATTTTGTGTTGCCCTGTGCCAGGAGGGCCCTGGTTGTGCTGTGATTGCTCAGTTCTTTGGCAGTGCCCCGCCCATGTGGCTGGAGAAGAAAGAGCTCTGCAACTTCTCTCAAGAATCGCTTCCTGTTTCTTTGCACGGGCCTCGCTGTCTATGGATGTTTCAGGAGACCCCACCGAAACACAGAAGGACTCTCAAATTATCCCAGCTTTCTCTGCACAGCGAGAGGTTTTAATATTTAGCATTGTTATCCTTTTCCTGTGTGTTTGTTAAAAAAGTAGTTTTTATCTCTTTCACTTTCTTCCCAGGAAAGTTCTTTTTTCCTGAAGCTGGTGGGGGAGGGCTGGGTGTAACCTGCCTTCTATCAGAGGATATTTTCCTCCAAATTTGTCCAAACCGGCACAGCCTGTCCTTTCCTGGGTCTCTGTTGCAGATGGAAGCTGCTGGTGCCATTGTCAGCTTGAAGCCCTCTTTTGATGCAAGCAGATGTTGCCAGGTGTGTTCAGCAGCTGTTGCTCAATGCTTATGCCAAGCTATTGTGTTCCTCATGGAACCAAGGAGCCATTGTGACACTGCAGGGGCTGATGGCATCAAGGAGGCAATTGTGACAGTACAGAACCTCCTAGAAACAAGGCTCCATTGTGACACCGTGGGGAATCATGGAATCAAGGAGCCCATTGTGACACGGCTGCATGGAACCAATGGTCCATGGTTACACGGCGGATTCAAGAAGAGCACGGTGACACCACGCAACATCATGGAACCGTACGTCCATTGTGACACAGCAAGGCCGCATGGAAACAAGGGGACCATTGTGGCAAAGCAGGGCCTAATGGAAGCCTGGAGAGCATTGTGGCATTGTGGGGAATCATGGAAACATGGAGAGCATTGTGGCACTAAGGAAACTCCTGGAACCAAGATGACCACTGGCACATAATGGAACCTCATGGAAGCAAGCATCCATGATGACTTTGGAGGGCCTCAGGGACCACAGGACCCATTGTGACACAGCAGGACCTGGTGGAACCAAGGAGCCTTTGTGATACTCCAGATCCACATGGAAGCCAGGGTGCACTGAGACACAGTGGGGCCTTGTTGGAACCAAAGACACCTCTGCAAAAAGCAGGCTAGCTCATAGAAGCAAGGAGTCCATTGTTACAACGTAAAAGCTATGCAACCAAGGGACCATTGTGACACTGCGGGGCCTCATGGAACCAATTGTCCATGATGACAGTGCGGATCAAAGGAGACCATGGTGACACTGCGGAACCTGATGGAACCAAGGAGCCATTGTGACACAGTGGGGCCTCATGGAATCAAGGAGACCATTGTGACCCAGGTGTTGCATGGGAAGGCAAGGAGCCATTGTGACACTTTGGGCTTCTTCCCTTGAGCTCTGCAGCTGGCTGTCCCAGCCCAGCGCACCATGTGCCACCTGCTCTCCTCAGGGCTCTGCCTGCACACAGCCCCAGGAGAAGTTTTCCTGTTTGCAAGGAAAGAATGGAAAAGCCGGAGCAGGTTTCCTAAACAACAAACCCCACTCAGGAGCCACATGCTCAGTACAGGCTGCCTGGAACGATGTCCCCTTTCTACAAGGGTCAGTGTGAGCAGGAATGATCTCTGGGAGCAGAATTCTCGGAGTCTTTCCACTGAATTCTCTGTCCCTGTGTCTTGGGGTGACTTTATCGTGTGTATCCCCTATTGCTGCTCTATGCCCAGAAGTGAACTTTGTGCATTTCTGTGCCTTTCAACTGAGCCTGAGAGGGGGGAGAGGAAAAAAAACCGGACAAACTTCTCAGAGCGTTTGTTCAAGGACACACATACACACTCCTCTGCATCCTGCTTGCAGCAAGAGCAGAGGGAAGCAACTTTGTTTCTTTTTAGCCAGTTTTCAGCTCCTTTTCTCTGGGGGGAGATGGAGAGTTGAACTTTGTTTTCCTGGGACTTCGGGGGTTTTTTTTCCCTTCTTCTCTTCTTGACTCTTTCAACATCAGAGCACATTGGGAGAATTTTCTCCCGAGGTGGGGGCCCTGAATGTGGGCCCATGAGCCAGCTGCAAGGAGGAGGAGAGAGACTGCACCTACGGAAGTGTTGGGGTTCCTCCCCCCTGCCATGAGGTCATGGGAGAGGGGACCCGGGGGTAGAGGCATGGCCTGGGCACGGGGTCTCCCTGCTCCCTGCTCACATGTGCCCTAATCCTGTTCAGCACTGCTTATTTTGTGTTGCCCTGTGCCAGGAGGGCCCTGGTTGTGCTGTGATTGCTCAGTTCTTTGGCAGTGCCCCGCCCATGTGGCTGGAGAAGAAAGAGCTCTGAAACTTCTCTCAAGAATCGCTCCCTGTTTCTTTGCACGGGCCTCGCTGTCTATGGATGTTTCAGGAGACCCCACCGAAACACAGAAGGACTCTCAAATTATCCCAGCTTTCTCTGCACAGCGAGAGGTTTTAATATTTAGCATTGTTATCCTTTTCCTGTGTGTTTGTTAAAAAAATAGGTTTTATCTCTTTCACTTTCTTCCCAGGAAAGTTCTTTTTTCCAAAAACCTGGTGGGGG
Source organism: Aphelocoma coerulescens (assembly GCF_041296385.1). Lineage (NCBI taxonomy): Eukaryota > Metazoa > Chordata > Aves > Passeriformes > Corvidae > Aphelocoma > Aphelocoma coerulescens. Next base: position 432,087 of record NW_027183927.1, read on the forward strand.
AGGGCTGGGTGTAACCTGCCTTCTATAAGAGGATATTTTCCTCCACATTTGTCCAAACCGGCACAGCCTGTCCTTTCCTGGGTCTCTGTTGCAGATGGAAGCTGCTGGTGCCATTGTCAGCTTGAAGCCCTCTTTTGATGCAAGCAGATGTTGCCAGGTGTGTTCAGCAGCTGTTGCTCAATGCTTATGCCAAGCTATTGTGTTCCTCATGGAACCAAGGAGCCATTGTGACACTGCAGGGGCTGATGGCATCAAGGAGGCAATTGTGACAGTACAGAACCTCCTAGAAACAAGGCTCCATTGTGACACCGTGGGGAATCATGGAATCAAGGAGCCCATTGTGACACGGCTGCATGGAACCAATGGTCCATGGTTACACGGCGGATTCAAGAAGAGCACGGTGAAACCACGCAACATCACGGAACCATAGGTCCATTGTGACACAGCGGGGCCTCATGGAAACAAGGGGACCATTGTGGCAAAGCAGGGCCTAATGGAAGCATGGAGAGCATTGTGACACTAAGGAAACTCCTGGAACCAAGATGACCACTGGCACATAATGGAACCTCATGGAAGCAAGCCTCCACGATGGTTTTGGAGGGCCTCAGGGACCACAGGACCCATTGTGACACAGCAGGACCTGGTGGAACCAAGGAGCCTTTGTGATACTCCACATCCACATGGAAGCCAGGGTGCACTGAGACACAGCGGGGCCTTGTTGGAACCAAAGACACCTCTGCAAAAAGCAGGCTAGCTCATAGAAGCAAGGAGTCCTTTGTTACAACATCAAACCTATGGAAGCAAGGGACCATTGTGACACTGCGGGGCCTCATGGAACCAATTGTCCATGATGACAGTGCGGATCAAAAGAGACCATGGTGACACTGCGGAACCTGATGGAACCAAGGAGCCATTGTGACACAGTGGGGCCTCATGGAATCAAGGAGACCATTGTGACCCAGGTGTTGCATGGGAAGGCAAGGAGCCATTGTGACACTTTGGGCTTCTTCCCTTGAGCTCTGCAGCTGGCTGTCCCAGCCCAGCGCACCATGTGCCACCTGCTCTCCTCAGGGCTCTGCCTGCACACAGCCCCAGGAGAAGTTTTCCTGTTTGCAAGGAAAGAATGGAAAAGCCGGAGCAGGTTTCCTAAACAACAAACCCCACTCAGGAGCCACATGCTCAGTACAGGCTGCCTGGAACGATGTCCCCTTTCTACAAGGGTCAGTGTGAGCAGGAATGAATGATCTCTGGGAGCAGAATTCTCGGAGTCTTTCCACTGAATTCTCTGTCCCTGTGTCTTGGGGTGACTTTATCATGTGTATCCCCCTATTGCTGCTCTATGCCCAGAAGTGAACTTTGTGCATTTCTGTGCCTTTCAACTGAGCCTGAGAGGGGGGAGAGGAAAAAAAAGCCAGACAAACTTCTCAGAGCGTTTGTTCAAGGACACACATACACACTCCTCTGCATCCTGCTTGCAGCAAGAGCAGAGGAAGCAACTTTGTTTCTTTTTAGCCAGTTTTCAGCTCCTTTTCTCTGGAGGGAGATGGAGAGTTGAACTTTGTTTTCCTGGGACTTCGGGGGTTTTTTTTCCCTTCTTCTCTTCTTGACTCTTTCAACATCAGAGCACATTGGGAGAATTTTCTCCCGAGGTGGGGGCCCTGAATGTGGGCCCATGAGCCAGCTGCAAGGAGGAGGAGAGAGACTACACCTACGGAAGTGTTGGGGTTCCTCCCCCCTGCCATGAGGTCATGGGAGAGGGGACCCTGGGGTAGAGGCATGGCCTGGGCACGGGGTCTCCCTGCTCCCTGCTCACATGTGCCCTAACCCTGTTCAGCACTGCTTATTTTGTGTTGCCCTGTGCGAGGAGGGCCCTGGTTGTGCCGTGATTGCTCAGTTCTTTGGCAGTGCCCCGCCCATGTGGCTGGAGAAGAAAGAGCTCTGAAACTTCTCTCAAGAATCGCTCCCTGTTTCTTTGCACGGGCCTCGCTGTCTATGGATGTTTCAGGAGACCCCACCGAAACACGGAAGGACTCTCAAATTATCCCAGCTTTCTCTGCACAGCGAGAGCTTTTAATATTTAGCATTGTTATCCTTTTCCTGTGTGTTTGTTAAAAAAGTAGTTTTTATCTCTTTCACTTTCTTCCCAGGAAAGTTCTTTTTTCCAAAAACCTGGTGGGGGAGGGCTGGGTGTAACCTGCCTTCTATCAGAGGATATTTTCCTCCAAATTTGTCCAAACCGGCACAGCCTGTCCTTTCCTGGGTCTCTGTTGCAGATGGAAGCTGCTGGTGCCATTGTCAGCTTGAAGCCCTCTTTTGATGCAAGCAGATGTTGCCAGGTGTGTTCAGCAGCTGTTGCTCAATGCTTATGCCAAGCTATTGTGTTCCTCATGGAACCAAGGAGCCATTGTGACACTGCAGGGGCTGATGGCATCAAGGAGGCAATTGTGACAGTACAGAACCTCCTAGAAACAAGGCTCCATTGTGACACCGTGGGGAATCATGGAATCAAGGAGCCCATTGTGACACGGCTGCATGGAACCAATGGTCCATGGTTACACGGCGGATTCAAGAAGAGCACGGTGACACCACGCAACATCATGGAACCGTACGCCCATTGTGACACAGCAAGGCCGCATGGAAACAAGGGGACCATTGTGGCAAAGCAGGGCCTAATGGAAGCCTGGAGAGCATTGTGGCATTGTGGGGAATCATGGAAACATGGAGAGCATTGTGACACTAAGGAAACTCCTGGAACCAAGATGACCACTGGCACATAATGGAACCTCATGGAAGCAAGCATCCATGATGACTTTGGAGGGCCTCAGGGACCACAGGACCCATTGTGACACAGCAGGACCTGGTGGAACCAAGGAGCCTTTGTGATACTCCAGATCCACATGGAAGCCAGGGTGCACTGAGACACAGTGGGGCCTTGTTGGAACCAAAGACACCTCTGCAAAAAGCAGGCTAGCTCATAGAAGCAAGGAGTCCATTGTTACAACGTAAAAGCTATGCAACCAAGGGACCATTGTGACACTGCGGGGCCTCATGGAACCAATTGTCCATGATGACAGTGCGGATCAAAGGAGACCATGGTGACACTGCGGAACCTGATGGAACCAAGGAGCCATTGTGACACAGTGGGGCCTCATGGAATCAAGGAGACCATTGTGACCCAGGTGTTGCATGGGAAGGCAAGGAGCCATTGTGACACTTTGGGCTTCTTCCCTTGAGCTCTGCAGCTGGCTGTCCCAGCCCAGCGCACCATGTGCCACCTGCTCTCCTCAGGGCTCTGCCTGCACACAGCCCCAGGAGAAGTTTTCCTGTTTGCAAGGAAAGAATGGAAAAGCCGGAGCAGGTTTCCTAAACAACAAACCCCACTCAGGAGCCACATGCTCAGTACAGGCTGCCTGGAACGATGTCCCCTTTCTACAAGGGTCAGTGTGAGCAGGAATGATCTCTGGGAGCAGAATTCTCGGAGTCTTTCCACTGAATTCTCTGTCCCTGTGTCTTGGGGTGACTTTATCGTGTGTATCCCCTATTGCTGCTCTATGCCCAGAAGTGAACTTTGTGCATTTCTGTGCCTTTCAACTGAGCCTGAGAGGGGGGAGAGGAAAAAAAACCGGACAAACTTCTCAGAGCGTTTGTTCAAGGACACACATACACACTCCTCTGCATCCTGCTTGCAGCAAGAGCAGAGGGAAGCAACTTTGTTTCTTTTTAGCCAGTTTTCAGCTCCTTTTCTCTGGAGGGAGATGGAGAGTTGAACTTTGTTTTCCTGGGACTTCGGGGGTTTTTTTTCCCTTCTTCTCTTCTTGACTCTTTCAACATCAGAGCACATTGGGAGAATTTTCTCCCGAGGTGGGGGCCCTGAATGTGGGCCCATGAGCCAGCTGCAAGGAGGAGGAGAGAGACTGCACCTACGGAAGTGTTGGGGTTCCTCCCCCCTGCCATGAGGTCATGGGAGAGGGGACCCGGGGGTAGAGGCATGGCCTGGGCACGGGGTCTCCCTGCTCCCTGCTCACATGTGCCCTAATCCTGTTCAGCACTGCTTATTTTGTGTTGCCCTGTGCCAGGAGGGCCCTGGTTGTGCTGTGATTGCTCAGTTCTTTGGCAGTGCCCCGCCCATGTGGCTGGAGAAGAAAGAGCTCTGAAACTTCTCTCAAGAATCGCTCCCTGTTTCTTTGCACGGGCCTCGCTGTCTATGGATGTTTCAGGAGACCCCACCGAAACACAGAAGTGTTGGGGTCCCTCCCCTGCCATGTAGCCCTGAGGGAGGCACGGGGTTTCCCTGCCCCTGCTCAGCCTCGTTCCCCATTGGTTGGTTTGTGTTCCCCTGCGCGGGCAAAGCAGCTCGGGCCCCGACTGTAAGAGTCCCTCAGCAGAGCCCGGCCATGCGGCTGGGGAAATAAACATCTCTGAAACATCTAGCAAGAATCCGTCCATATATATTTATTCCTTTTTCACGGGACTCCTGGTTTGATATATGCGTGTTGCAGTATCCCCGCTGCAACATATGGTGGAGAATGCGGGCAGAACGATTCCCGTGACTGATTTGTGTGAGTAAACCCTGGAAACTTTGGATTCCTCTTCTTGGTTTTGTTTTGCTATTGCATATCTGGACTATGGAAGAATCGTGGGAAATGGGGCTCTCTGAGCCACAGAAAAAAATGTATCTAGAAGTAAAAGGGATCCTTGAACAACAAAACAAAAAAGTATTGGAACCGGGAGATCTTGAACTCTTTTTTATCTGGCTTTTCAAAGAGTTCCCCTATATTTCTCGAGACTTACTTTTTGATATCAAACCTCCTGGATATTCTCAGGAGTGTTTCTGGAATGAGATCTGTGATAAGCTAAGGGATGGACTAGCAATAGAAGCTCTCCGTGGATCCTTTATAATCAGTGACGCTCTTCAGGAGCATCTGTATGATCCCATTACCCCTAAAGCAGAAGATCATACTTCTCCCGTGGCCGAGACCGCGTGGCGGCCACCCCAGGAGTGTATGACTGCAGCTGTGCCAGCGGAGGTGCCTGCGCTGGATGCGCCCGGCCCCCTCGGGAGCGCGCGCCTTACTGCGGACCCCATCCCTGTCTCGGGGTCCCCGGCTACGCGGCCGCGAGTGAGGGAGCGATGCCGCAGGCGCCATGGGTGCCGTGGGCCACGAGCAGCCAGGAAGCGGAGGTCAGCGTGGAAGCCCGCTCTGTGCATACGGCTCAGAGAGCCCTATGCAGGGAGAAGCGGCGGTTTCCACAGCGACACGAGAAGTCGCGCAGCGCAGCGCCGAGCCGAAACGGGGCCGCTCTCAAAGCAGCGTGGAGTTTGTGGAGCGGAACCGCTCACAGGGCACGGAGCCAGCGGCGATGGCAGCGCGGGGCCGTGCAGAGCCCAGACACGCGCCGGAGCAGCGTCGTGCAGAGAGCGCAGAGCGGCCGCGGCGCGGGGGCCCGGCCGAGACGTCAGAGTCGGCGAGGCGGCGGCCACGCGGGACCAGCAGCCACGACAGACACGCAAGCACGTGATAGGAGACGTTCTAGCAACGAAAGTCACAGGAACTGTGAAATGGTACAATGTGAAAAACAACTATGGATTTATAACACGAGATGATACAGGGGAAGATTTATTCATCCATAGAACTGCCATTAAAAGGAATAACCCTAAAAATTACCTGCAAAGTGTAGGAGATGGGGAAGTTGTTCAATTTGATATAGTGCAAGGAAAGAAGGGTTTACAAGCAGCGAATGTTACTGGGCCTGGAGGTATTCCCGTCAAAGGCAGCCGTTATGCACAAAATTATAAACAATATCCATTCCAGCAATTTCCCTACCCACAGCCTAATTTCCCCTTTTACCCTATACCCAATATGAACCCTTTCCTAAGTTTACCCTATCCCCAGTTTATTCCCAATCCGTTTTTTCATCCATGGTTTCCCTCACAAACCCCTGCCTTTGCCAATTGTTTCCCCAAAAATCCCTTTCCGATGCCGATGGGGGGATGAAAAGGGGGAGGAAAGAAATTAAACCCTCTCCTGCCTCAGTTTCCCCACAGGCATGGCCAGAGAGTTCTGTCTCCCTTCTGTCAGCCCTGAGATGTTCCACAGAATTTGTTTGGACATTTAAAGACTCAGGAGGGTGGCTTGTTTTGTTTTGAAACTGTTCTTGTTATGTTTATCCAATTGTCTTCATTCTCCTTTTATTAAAATAAAACGGGTGAGATGTTGGGGTCCCTCCCCTGCCATGTAGCCCTGAGGGAGGCACGGGGTTTCCCTGCCCCTGCTCAGCCTCGTTCCCCATTGGTTGGTTTGTGTTCCCCTGCGCGGGCAAAGCAGCTCGGGCCCCGACTGTAAGAGTCCCTCAGCAGAGCCCGGCCATGCGGCTGGGGAAATAAACATCTCTGAAACATCTAGCAAGAATCCGTCCATATATATTTATTCCTTTTTCACGGGACTCCTGGTTTGATATATGCGTGTTGCAGTATCCCCGCTGCAACACAGAAGGACTCTCAAATTATCCCAGCTTTCTCTGCACAGCGAGAGGTTTTAATATTTAGCATTGTTATCCTTTTCCTGTGTGTTTGTTAAAAAAATAGGTTTTATCTCTTTCACTTTCTTCCCAGGAAAGTTCTTTTTTCCAAAAACCTGGTGGGGGAGGGCTGGGTGTAACCTGCCTTCTATCAGAGGATATTTTCCTCCACATTTGTCCAAACCGGCACAGCCTGTCCTTTCCTGGGTCTCTGTTGCAGATGGAAGCTGCTGGTGCCATTGTCAGCTTGAAGCCCTCTTTTGATGCAAGCAGATGTTGCCAGGTGTGTTCAGCAGCTGTTGCTCAATGCTTATGCCAAGCTATTGTGTTCCTCATGGAACCAAGGAGCCATTGTGACACTGCAGGGGCTGATGGCATCAAGGAGGCAATTGTGACAGTACAGAACCTCCTAGAAACAAGGCTCCATTGTGACACCGTGGGGAATCATGGAATCAAGGAGCCCATTGTGACACGGCTGCATGGAACCAATGGTCCATGGTTACACGGCGGATTCAAGAAGAGCACGGTGAAACCACGCAACATCACGGAACCATAGGTCCATTGTGACACAGCGGGGCCTCATGGAAACAAGGGGACCATTGTGGCAAAGCAGGGCCTAATGGAAGCATGGAGAGCATTGTGACACTAAGGAAACTCCTGGAACCAAGATGACCACTGGCACATAATGGAACCTCATGGAAGCAAGCCTCCACGATGGTTTTGGAGGGCCTCAGGGACCACAGGACCCATTGTGACACAGCAGGACCTGGTGGAACCAAGGAGCCTTTGTGATACTCCACATCCACATGGAAGCCAGGGTGCACTGAGACACAGCGGGGCCTTGTTGGAACCAAAGACACCTCTGCAAAAAGCAGGCTAGCTCATAGAAGCAAGGAGTCCTTTGTTACAACATCAAAGCTATGGAAGCAAGGGACCATTGTGACACTGCGGGGCCTCATGGAACCAATTGTCCATGATGACAGTGCGGATCAAAAGAGACCATGGTGACACTGCGGAACCTGATGGAACCAAGGAGCCATTGTGACACAGTGGGGCTTCATGGAATCAAGGAGACCATTGTGACCCAGGTGTTGCATGGGAAGGCAAGGAGCCATTGTGACACTTTGGGCTTCTTCCCTTGAGCTCTGCAGCTGGCTGTCCCAGCCCAGCGCACCATGTGCCACCTGCTCTCCTCAGGGCTCTGCCTGCACACAGCCCCAGGAGAAGTTTTCCTGTTTGCAAGGAAAGAATGGAAAAGCCGGAGCAGGTTTCCTAAACAACAAACCCCACTCAGGAGCCACATGCTCAGTACAGGCTGCCGGGAACGATGTCCCCTTTCTACAAGGGTCAGTGTGAGCAGGAATGAATGATCTCTGGGAGCAGAATTCTCGGAGTCTTTCCACTGAATTCTCTGTCCCTGTGTCTTGGGGTGACTTTATCATGTGTATCCCCCTAATACTGCTCTATGCCCAGAAGTGAACTTTGTGCATTTCTGTGCCTTTCAACTGAGCCTGAGAGGGGGGAGAGGAAAAAAAAGCCAGACAAACTTCTCAGAGCGTTTGTTCAAGGACACACATACACACTCCTCTGCATCCTGCTTGCAGCAAGAGCAGAGGAAGCAACTTTGTTTCTTTTTAGCCAGTTTTCAGCTCCTTTTCTCTGGAGGGAGATGGAGAGTTGAACTTTGTTTTCCTGGGACTTCGGGGGTTTTTTTTCCCTTCTTCTCTTCTTGACTCTTTCAACATCAGAGCACATTGGGAGAATTTTCTCCCGAGGTGGGGGCCCTGAATGTGGGCCCATGAGCCAGCTGCAAGGAGGAGGAGAGAGACTACACCTACGGAAGTGTTGGGGTTCCTCCCCCCTGCCATGAGGTCATGGGAGAGGGGACCCTGGGGTAGAGGCATGGCCTGGGCACGGGGTCTCCCTGCTCCCTGCTCACATGTGCCCTAATCCTGTTCAGCACTGCTTATTTTGTGTTGCCCTGTGCGAGGAGGGCCCTGGTTGTGCTGTGATTGCTCAGTTCTTTGGCAGTGCCCCGCCCATGTGGCTGGAGAAGAAAGAGCTCTGAAACTTCTCTCAAGAATCGCTCCCTGTTTCTTTGCACGGGCCTCGCTGTCTATGGATGTTTCAGGAGACCCCACCGAAACACGGAAGGACTCTCAAATTATCCCAGCTTTCTCTGCACAGCGAGAGCTTTTAATATTTAGCATTGTTATCCTTTTCCTGTGTGTTCGTTAAAAAAGTAGTTTTTATCTCTTTCACTTTCTTCCCAGGAAAGTTCTTTTTTCCAAAAACCTGGTGGGGGAGGGCTGGGTGTAACCTGCCTTCTATCAGAGGATATTTTCCTCCACATTTGTCCAAACCGGCACAGCCTGTCCTTTCCCTGGGTGTCTGTTGCAGATGGAAGCTGCTGGTGCCATTGTCAGCTTGAAGCCCTCTTTTGATGCAAGCAGATGTTGCCAGGTGTGTTCAGCAGCTGTTGCTCAATGCTTATGCCAAGCTATTGTGTTCCTCATGGAACCAAGGAGCCATTGTGACACTGCAGGGGCTGATGGCATCAAGGAGGCAATTGTGACAGTACAGAACCTCCTAGAAACAAGGCTCCATTGTGACACTGTGGGGAATCATGGAATCAAGGAGCCCATTGTGACACGGCTGCATGGAACCAATGGTCCATGGTTACACGGCGGATTCAAGAAGAGCATGGTGACACCACGCAACATCATGGAACCGTACGTCCATTGTGACACAGCGGGGCCTCATGGAAACAAGGGGACCATTGTGGCAAAGCAGGGCCTAATGGAAGCCTGGAGAGCATTGTGACATTGTGGGGAATCATGGAAACATGGAGAGCATTGTGGCACTAAGGAAACTCCTGGAACCAAGATGACCACTGGCACATAATGGAACCTCATGGAAGCAAGCATCCATGATGACTTTGGAGGGCCTCAGGGACCACAGGACCCATTGTGACACAGCAGGACCTGGTGGAACCAAGGAGCCTTTGTGATACTCCAGATCCACATGGAAGCCAGGGTGCACTGAGACACAGTGGGGCCTTGTTGGAACCAAAGACACCTCTGCAAAAAGCAGGCTAGCTCATAGAAGCAAGGAGTCCATTGTTACAACGTAAAAGCTATGCAACCAAGGGACCATTGTGACACTGCGGGGCCTCATGGAACCAATTGTCCATGATGACAGTGCGGATCAAAGGAGACCATGGTGACACTGCGGAACCTGATGGAACCAAGGAGCCATTGTGACACAGTGGGGCCTCATGGAATCAAGGAGACCATTGTGACCCAGGTGTTGCATGGGAAGGCAAGGAGCCATTGTGACACTTTGGGCTTCTTCCCTTGAGCTCTGCAGCTGGCTGTCCCAGCCCAGCGCACCATGTGCCACCTGCTCTCCTCAGGGCTCTGCCTGCACACAGCCCCAGGAGAAGTTTTCCTGTTTGCAAGGAAAGAATGGAAAAGCCGGAGCAGGTTTCCTAAACAACAAACCCCACTCAGGAGCCACATGCTCAGTACAGGCTGCCAGGAACGATGTCCCCTTTCTACAAGGGTCAGTGTGAGCAGGAATGATCTCTGGGAGCAGAATTCTCGGAGTCTTTCCACTGAATTCTCTCTCCCTGTGTCTTGGGGTGACTTTATCATGTGTATCCCCTATTGCTGCTCTATGCCCAGAAGTGAACTTTGTGCATTTCTGTGCCTTTCAACTGAGCCTGAGAGGGGGGAGAGGAAAAAAAACAGCCAGACAAACTTCTCAGAGCGTTTGTTCAAGGACACACATACACACTCCTCTGCATCCTGCTTGCAGCAAGAGCAGAGGAAGCAACTTTGTTTCTTTTTAGCCAGTTTTCAGCTCCTTTTCTCTGGAGGGAGATGGAGAGTTGAACTTTGTTTTCCTGGGACTTCGGGGGTTTTTTTTCCCTTCTTCTCTTCTTGACTCTTTCAACATCAGAGCACATTGGGAGAATTTTCTCCCGAGGTGGGGGCCCTGAATGTGGGCCCATGAGCCAGCTGCAAGGAGGAGGAGAGAGACTACACCTACGGAAGTGTTGGGGTTCCTCCCCCCTGCCATGAGGTCATGGGAGAGGGGACCCGGGGGTAGAGGCATGGCCTGGGCACGGGGTCTCCCTGCTCCCTGCTCACATGTGCCCTAATCCTGTTCAGCACTGCTTATTTTGTGTTGCCCTGTGCCAGGAGGGCCCTGGTTGTGCTGTGATTGCTCAGTTCTTTGGCAGTGCCCCGCCCATGTGGCTGGAGAAGAAAGAGCTCTGAAGCTTCTCTCAAGAATCGCTCCCTGTTTCTTTGCACGGGCCTCGCTGTCTATGGATGTTTCAGGAGACCCCACCGAAACACAGAAGGACTCTCAAATTATCCCAGCTTTCTCTGCACAGCGAGAGGTTTTAATATTTAGCATTGTTATCCTTTTCCTGTGTGTTTGTTAAAAAAATAGGTTTTATCTCTTTCACTTTCTTCCCAGGAAAGTTCTTTTTTCCAAAAACCTGGTGGGGGAGGGCTGGGTGTAACCTGCCTTCTATAAGAGGATATTTTCCTCCACATTTGTCCAAACCGGCACAGCCTGTCCTTTCCTGGGTGTCTGTTGCAGATGGAAGCTGCTGGTGCCATTGTCAGCTTGAAGCCCTCTTTTGATGCAAGCAGATGTTGCCAGGTGTGTTCAGCAGCTGTTGCTCAATGCTTATGCCAAGCTATTGTGTTCCTCATGGAACCAAGGAGCCATTGTGACACTGCAGGGGCTGATGGCATCAATGAGGCAATTGTGACAGTACAGAACCTCCTAGAAACAAGGCTCCATTGTGACACCGTGGGGAATCATGGAATCAAGGAGCCCATTGTGACACGGCTGCATGGAACCAATGGTCCATGGTTACACGGCGGATTCAAGAAGAGCACGGTGACACCACGCAACATCACGGAACCATAGGTCCATTGTGACACAGCGGGGCCTCATGGAAACAAGGGGACCATTGTGGCAAAGCAGGGCCTAATGGAAGCATGGAGAGCATTGTGACACTAAGGAAACTCCTGGAACCAAGATGACCACTGGCACATAATGGAACCTCATGGAAGCAAGCCTCCACGATGGTTTTGGAGGGCCTCAGGGACCACAGGACCCATTGTGACACAGCAGGACCTGGTGGAACCAAGGAGCCTTTGTGATACTCCAGATCCACATGGAAGCCAGGGTGCACTGAGACACAGCGGGGCCTTGTTGGAACCAAAGACACCTCTGCAAAAAGCAGGCTAGCTCATAGAAGCAAGGAGTCCATTGTTACAACATCAAAGCTATGGAACCAAGGGACCATTGTGACACTGCGGGGCCTCATGGAACCAATTGTCCATGATGACAGTGCGGATCAAAGGAGACCATGGTGACACTGCGGAACCTGATGGAACCAAGGAGCCATTGTGACACAGTGGGGCCTCATGGAATCAAGGAGACCATTGTGACCCAGGTGTTGCATGGGAAGGCAAGGAGCCATTGTGACACTTTGGGCTTCTTCCCTTGAGCTCTGCAGCTGGCTGTCCCAGCCCAGCGCACCATGTGCCACCTGCTCTCCTCAGGGCTCTGCCTGCACACAGCCCCAGGAGAAGTTTTCCTGTTTGCAAGGAAAGAATGGAAAAGCCGGAGCAGGTTTCCTAAACAACAAACCCCACTCAGGAGCCACATGCTCAGTACAGGCTGCCGGGAACGATGTCCCCTTTCTACAAGGGTCAGTGTGAGCAGGAATGATCTCTGGGAGCAGAATTCTCGGAGTCTTTCCACTGAATTCTCTCTCCCTGTGTCTTGGGGTGACTTTATCATGTGTATCCCCTATTGCTGCTCTATGCCCAGAAGTGAACTTTGTGCATTTCTGTGCCTTTCAACTGAGCCTGAGAGGGGGGAGAGGAAAAAAAACCGGACAAACTTCTCAGAGCGTTTGTTCAAGGACACACATACACACTCCTCTGCATCCTGCTTGCAGCAAGAGCAGAGGGAAGCAACTTTGTTTCTTTTTAGCCAGTTTTCAGCTCCTTTTCTCTGGGGGGAGATGGAGAGTTGAACTTTGTTTTCCTGGGACTTTGGGGGTGTTTTTCCCTTCTCCTCTTCTTGACTCTTTCAAAATCAGACCACATTGGGAGAATTTTCTCCCGAGGTTGGGGCCCTGAATGTGGGCCCATGAGCCAGCTGCAAGGAGGAGGAGAGAGACTACACCTACGGAAGTGTTGGGGTTCCTCCCTCCTGCCATGTGGTCATGGGAGAGGGGACCCTGGGGTAGAGGCATGGCCTGGGCACGGGGTCTCCCTGCTCCCTGCTCACATGTGCCCTAACCCTGTTCAGCACTGCTTATTTTGTGTTGCCCTGTGCCAGGAGGGCCCTGGTTGTGCTGTGATTGCTCAGTTCTTTGGCAGTGCCCCGCCCATGTGGCTGGAGAAGAAAGAGCTCTGCAACTTCTCTCAAGAATCGCTCCCTGTTTCTTTGCACGGGCCTCGCTGTCTATGGATGTTTCAGGAGACCCCACCGAAACACAGAAGGACTCTCAAATTATCCCAGCTTTCTCTGCACAGCGAGAGGTTTTAATATTTAGCATTGTTATCCTTTTCCTGTGTGTTTGTTAAAAAAATAGGTTTTATCTCTTTCACTTTCTTCCCAGGAAAGTTCTTTTTTCCAAAAACCTGGTGGGGGAGGGCTGGGTGTAACCTGCCTTCTATAAGAGGATATTTTCCTCCACATTTGTCCAAACCGGCACAGCCTGTCCTTTCCTGGGTCTCTGTTGCAGATGGAAGCTGCTGGTGCCATTGTCAGCTTGAAGCCCTCTTTTGATGCAAGCAGATGTTGCCAGGTGTGTTCAGCAGCTGTTGCTCAATGCTTATGCCAAGCTATTGTGTTCCTCATGGAACCAAGGAGCCATTGTGACACTGCAGGGGCTGATGGCATCAAGGAGGCAATTGTGACAGTACAGAACCTCCTAGAAACAAGGCTCCATTGTGACACCGTGGGGAATCATGGAATCAAGGAGCCCATTGTGACACGGCTGCATGGAACCAATGGTCCATGGTTACACGGCGGATTCAAGAAGAGCACGGTGACACCACGCAACATCACGGAACCATAGGTCCATTGTGACACAGCGGGGCCTCATGGAAACAAGGGGACCATTGTGGCAAAGCAGGGCCTAATGGAAGCATGGAGAGCATTGTGACACTAAGGAAACTCCTGGAACCAAGATGACCACTGGCACATAATGGAACCTCATGGAAGCAAGCCTCCACGATGGTTTTGGAGGGCCTCAGGGACCACAGGACCCATTGTGACACAGCAGGACCTGGTGGAACCAAGGAGCCTTTGTGATACTCCAGATCCACATGGAAGCCAGGGTGCACTGAGACACAGCGGGGCCTTGTTGGAACCAAAGACCCCTCTGCAAAAAGCAGGCTAGCTCATAGAAGCAAGGAGTCCATTGTTACAACATCAAAGCTATGGAAGCAAGGGACCATTGTGACACTGCGGGGCCTCATGGAACCAATTGTCCATGATGACAGTGCGGATCAAAGGAGACCATGGTGACACTGCGGAACCTGATGGAACCAAGGAGCCATTGTGACACAGTGGGGCCTCATGGAATCAAGGAGACCATTGTGACCCAGGTGTTGCATGGGAAGGCAAGGAGCCATTGTGACACTTTGGGCTTCTTCCCTTGAGCTCTGCAGCTGGCTGTCCCAGCCCAGCGCACCATGTGCCACCTGCTCTCCTCAGGGCTCTGCCTGCACACAGCCCCAGGAGAAGTTTTCCTGTTTGCAAGGAAAGAATGGAAAAGCCGGAGCAGGTTTCCTAAACAACAAACCCCACTCAGGAGCCACATGCTCAGTACAGGCTGCCGGGAACGATGTCCCCTTTCTACAAGGGTCAGTGTGAGCAGGAATGAATGATCTCTGGGAGCAGAATTCTCGGAGTCTTTCCACTGAATTCTCTCTCCCTGTGTCTTGGGGTGACTTTATCATGTGTATCCCCCAATACTGCTCTATGCCCAGAAGTGAACTTTGTGCATTTCTGTGCCTTTCAACTGAGCCTGAGAGGGGGGAGAGGAAAAAAAACAGCCAGACAAACTTCTCAGAGCGTTTGTTCAAGGACACACATACACACTCCTCTGCATCCTGCTTGCAGCAAGAGCAGAGGAAGCAACTTTGTTTCTTTTTAGCCAGTTTTCAGCTCCTTTTCTCTGGAGGGAGATGGAGAGTTGAACTTTGTTTTCCTGGGACTTCGGGGGTTTTTTTTCCCTTCTTCTCTTCTTGACTCTTTCAACATCAGAGCACATTGGGAGAATTTTCTCCCGAGGTGGGGGCCCTGAATGTGGGCCCATGAGCCAGCTGCAAGGAGGAGGAGAGAGACTACACCTACGGAAGTGTTGGGGTTCCTCCCCCCTGCCATGAGGTCATGGGAGAGGGGACCCTGGGGTAGAGGCATGGCCTGGGCACGGGGGGTCTCCCTGCTCCCAGCTCACATGTGCCCTAATCCTGTTCAGCACTGCTTATTTTGTGTTGCCCTGTGCCAGGAGGGCCCTGGTTGTGCTGTGATTGCTCAGTTCTTTGGCAGTGCCCCGCCCATGTGGCTGGAGAAGAAAGAGCTCTGAAACTTCTCTCAAGAATCGCTCCCTGTTTCTTTGCACGGGCCTCGCTGTCTATGGATGTTTCAGGAGACCCCACCGAAACACGGAAGGACTCTCAAATTATCCCAGCTTTCTCTGCACAGCGAGAGCTTTTAATATTTAGCATTGTTATCCTTTTCCTGTGTGTTTGTTAAAAAAGTAGTTTTTATCTCTTTCACTTTCTTCCCAGGAAAGTTCTTTTTTCCTGAAGCTGGTGGGGGAGGGCTGGGTGTAACCTGCCTTCTATCAGAGGATATTTTCCTCCACATTTGTCCAAACCGGCACAGCCTGTCCTTTCCCTGGGTGTCTGTTGCAGATGGAAGCTGCTGGTGCCATTGTCAGCTTGAAGCCCTCTTTTGATGCAAGCAGATGTTGCCAGGTGTGTTCAGCAGCTGTTGCTCAATGCTTATGCCAAGCTATTGTGTTCCTCATGGAACCAAGGAGCCATTGTGACACTGCAGGGGCTGATGGCATCAAGGAGGCAATTGTGACAGTACAGAACCTCCTAGAAACAAGGCTCCATTGTGACACCGTGGGGAATCATGGAATCAAGGAGCCCATTGTGACACGGCTGCATGGAACCAATGGTCCATGGTTACACGGCGGATTCAAGAAGAGCACGGTGACACCACGCAACATCATGGAACCGTACGTCCATTGTGACACAGCAAGGCCGCATGGAAACAAGGGGACCATTGTGGCAAAGCAGGGCCTAATGGAAGCCTGGAGAGCATTGTGACATTGTGGGGAATCATGGAAACATGGAGAGCATTGTGACACTAAGGAAACTCCTGGAACCAAGATGACCACTGGCACATAATGGAACCTCATGAAAGCAAGCATCCATGATGACTTTGGAGGGCCTCAGGGACCACAGGACCCATTGTGACACAGCAGGACCTGGTGGAACCAAGGAGCCTTTGTGATACTCCAGATCCACATGGAAGCCAGGGTGCACTGAGACACAGTGGGGCCTTGTTGGAACCAAAGACACCTCTGCAAAAAGCAGGCTAGCTCATAGAAGCAAGGAGTCCATTGTTACAACGTAAAAGCTATGCAACCAAGGGACCATTGTGACACTGCGGGGCCTCATGGAACCAATTGTCCATGATGACAGTGCGGATCAAAGGAGACCATGGTGACACTGCGGAACCTGATGGAACCAAGGAGCCATTGTGACACAGTGGGGCCTCATGGAATCAAGGAGACCATTGTGACCCAGGTGTTGCATGGGAAGGCAAGGAGCCATTGTGACACTTTGGGCTTCTTCCCTTGAGCTCTGCAGCTGGCTGTCCCAGCCCAGCGCACCATGTGCCACCTGCTCTCCTCAGGGCTCTGCCTGCACACAGCCCCAGGAGAAGTTTTCCTGTTTGCAAGGAAAGAATGGAAAAGCCGGAGCAGGTTTCCTAAACAACAAACCCCACTCAGGAGCCACATGCTCAGTACAGGCTGCCTGGAACGATGTCCCCTTTCTACAAGGGTCAGTGTGAGCAGGAATGATCTCTGGGAGCAGAATTCTCGGAGTCTTTCCACTGAATTCTCTCTCCCTGTGTCTTGGGGTGACTTTATCATGTGTATCCCCTATTGCTGCTCTATGCCCAGAAGTGAACTTTGTGCATTTCTGTGCCTTTCAACTGAGCCTGAGAGGGGGGAGAGGAAAAAAAACCGGACAAACTTCTCAGAGCGTTTGTTCAAGGACACACATACACACTCCTCTGCATCCTGCTTGCAGCAAGAGCAGAGGGAAGCAACTTTGTTTCTTTTTAGCCAGTTTTCAGCTCCTTTTCTCTGGAGGGAGATGGAGAGTTGAACTTTGTTTTCCTGGGACTTTGGGGGTTTTTTTCCCTTCTCCTCTTCTTGACTCTTTCAACATCAGACCACATTGGGAGAATTTTCTCCCGAGGTTGGGGCCCTGAATGTGGGCCCATGAGCCAGCTGCAAGGAGGAGGAGAGAGACTACACCTACGGAAGTGTTGGGGTTCCTCCCTCCTGCCATGCGGTCATGGGAGAGGGGACCCTGGGGTAGAGGCATGGCCTGGGCACGGGGTCTCCCTGCTCCCTGCTCACATGTGCCCTAACCCTGTTCAGCACTGCTTATTTTGTGTTGCCCTGTGCCAGGAGGGCCCTGGTTGTGCCGTGATTGCTCAGTTCTTTGGCAGTGCCCCGCCCATGTGGCTGGAGAAGAAAGAGCTCTGAAACTTCTCTCAAGAATCGCTCCCTGTTTCTTTGCACGGGCCTCGCTGTCTATGGATGTTTCAGGAGACCCCACCGAAACACAGAAGGACTCTCAAATTATCCCAGCTTTCTCTGCACAGCGAGAGGTTTTAATATTTAGCATTGTTATCCTTTTCCTGTGTGTTTGTTAAAAAAATAGGTTTTATCTCTTTCACTTTCTTCCCAGGAAAGTTCTTTTTTCCAAAAACCTGGTGGGGGAGGGCTGGGTGTAACCTGCCTTCTATCAGAGGATATTTTCCTCCACATTTGTCCAAACCGGCACAGCCTGTCCTTTCCTGGGTCTCTGTTGCAGATGGAAGCTGCTGGTGCCATTGTCAGCTTGAAGCCCTCTTTTGATGCAAGCAGATGTTGCCAGGTGTGTTCAGCAGCTGTTGCTCAATGCTTATGCCAAGCTATTGTGTTCCTCATGGAACCAAGGAGCCATTGTGACACTGCAGGGGCTGATGGCATCAAGGAGGCAATTGTGACAGTACAGAACCTCCTAGAAACAAGGCTCCATTGTGACACCGTGGGGAATCATGGAATCAAGGAGCCCATTGTGACACGGCTGCATGGAACCAATGGTCCATGGTTACACGGCGGATTCAAGAAGAGCACGGTGACACCACGCAACATCACGGAACCATAGGTCCATTGTGACACAGCGGGGCCTCATGGAAACAAGGGGACCATTGTGGCAAAGCAGGGCCTAATGGAAGCATGGAGAGCATTGTGACACTAAGGAAACTCCTGGAACCAAGATGACCACTGGCACATAATGGAACCTCATGGAAGCAAGCCTCCACGATGGTTTTGGAGGGCCTCAGGGACCACAGGACCCATTGTGACACAGCAGGACCTGGTGGAACCAAGGAGCCTTTGTGATACTCCACATCCACATGGAAGCCAGGGTGCACTGAGACACAGCGGGGCCTTGTTGGAACCAAAGACACCTCTGCAAAAAGCAGGCTAGCTCATAGAAGCAAGGAGTCCTTTGTTACAACATCAAACCTATGGAAGCAAGGGACCATTGTGACACTGCGGGGCCTCATGGAACCAATTGTCCATGATGACAGTGCGGATCAAAGGAGACCATGGTGACACTGCGGAACCTGATGGAACCAAGGAGCCATTGTGACACAGTGGGGCCTCATGGAATCAAGGAGACCATTGTGACCCAGGTGTTGCATGGGAAGGCAAGGAGCCATTGTGACACTTTGGGCTTCTTCCCTTGAGCTCTGCAGCTGGCTGTCCCAGCCCAGCGCACCATGTGCCACCTGCTCTCCTCAGGGCTCTGCCTGCACACAGCCCCAGGAGAAGTTTTCCTGTTTGCAAGGAAAGAATGGAAAAGCCGGAGCAGGTTTCCTAAACAACAAACCCCACTCAGGAGCCACATGCTCAGTACAGGCTGCCTGGAACGATGTCCCCTTTCTACAAGGGTCAGTGTGAGCAGGAATGAATGATCTCTGGGAGCAGAATTCTCGGAGTCTTTCCACTGAATTCTCTGTCCCTGTGTCTTGGGGTGACTTTATCATGTGTATCCCCCTATTGCTGCTCTATGCCCAGAAGTGAACTTTGTGCATTTCTGTGCCTTTCAACTGAGCCTGAGAGGGGGGAGAGGAAAAAAAAGCCAGACAAACTTCTCAGAGCGTTTGTTCAAGGACACACATACACACTCCTCTGCATCCTGCTTGCAGCAAGAGCAGAGGAAGCAACTTTGTTTCTTTTTAGCCAGTTTTCAGCTCCTTTTCTCTGGAGGGAGATGGAGAGTTGAACTTTGTTTTCCTGGGACTTCGGGGGTTTTTTTTCCCTTCTTCTCTTCTTGACTCTTTCAACATCAGAGCACATTGGGAGAATTTTCTCCCGAGGTGGGGGCCCTGAATGTGGGCCCATGAGCCAGCTGCAAGGAGGAGGAGAGAGACTACACCTACGGAAGTGTTGGGGTTCCTCCCCCCTGCCATGAGGTCATGGGAGAGGGGACCCTGGGGTAGAGGCATGGCCTGGGCACGGGGGGTCTCCCTGCTCCCTGCTCACATGTGCCCTAATCCTGTTCAGCACTGCTTATTTTGTGTTGCCCTGTGCGAGGAGGGCCCTGGTTGTGCTGTGATTGCTCAGTTCTTTGGCAGTGCCCCGCCCATGTGGCTGGAGAAGAAAGAGCTCTGAAACTTCTCTCAAGAATCGCTCCCTGTTTCTTTGCACGGGCCTCGCTGTCTATGGATGTTTCAGGAGACCCCACCGAAACACGGAAGGACGCTCAAATTATCCCAGCTTTCTCTGCACAGCGAGAGCTTTTAATATTTAGCATTGTTATCCTTTTCCTGTGTGTTTGTTAAAAAAGTAGTTTTTATCTCTTTCACTTTCTTCCCAGGAAAATTCTTTTTTCCCGAACCTGGTGGGGGAGGGCTGGGTGTAACCTGCCTTCTATCAGAGGATATTTTCCTCCACATTTGTCCAAACCGGCACAGCCTGTCCTTTCCCTGGGTGTCTGTTGCAGATGGAAGCTGCTGGTGCCATTGTCAGCTTGAAGCCCTCTTTTGATGCAAGCAGATGTTGCCAGGTGTGTTCAGCAGCTGTTGCTCAATGCTTATGCCAAGCTATTGTGTTCCTCATGGAACCAAGGAGCCATTGTGACACTGCAGGGGCTGATGGCATCAAGGAGGCAATTGTGACAGTACAGAACCTCCTAGAAACAAGGCTCCATTGTGACACCGTGGGGAATCATGGAATCAAGGAGCCCATTGTGACACGGCTGCACGGAACCAATGGTCCATGGTTACACGGCGGATTCAAGAAGAGCACGGTGACACCACGCAACATCATGGAACCGTACGTCCATTGTGACACAGCAAGGCCGCATGGAAACAAGGGGACCATTGTGGCAAAGCAGGGCCTAATGGAAGCCTGGAGAGCATTGTGACATTGTGGGGAATCATGGAAACATGGAGAGCATTGTGGCACTAAGGAAACTCCTGGAACCAAGATGACCACTGGCACATAATGGAACCTCATGGAAGCAAGCATCCATGATGACTTTGGAGGGCCTCAGGGACCACAGGACCCATTGTGACACAGCAGGACCTGGTGGAACCAAGGAGCCTTTGTGATACTCCAGATCCACATGGAAGCCAGGGTGCACTGAGACACAGTGGGGCCTTGTTGGAACCAAAGACACCTCTGCAAAAAGCAGGCTAGCTCATAGAAGCAAGGAGTCCATTGTTACAACGTAAAAGCTATGCAACCAAGGGACCATTGTGACACTGCGGGGCCTCATGGAACCAATTGTCCATGATGACAGTGCGGATCAAAGGAGACCATGGTGACACTGCGGAACCTGATGGAACCAAGGAGCCATTGTGACACAGTGGGGCCTCATGGAATCAAGGAGACCATTGTGACCCAGGTGTTGCATGGGAAGGCAAGGAGCCATTGTGACACTTTGGGCTTCTTCCCTTGAGCTCTGCAGCTGGCTGTCCCAGCCCAGCGCACCATGTGCCACCTGCTCTCCTCAGGGCTCTGCCTGCACACAGCCCCAGGAGAAGTTTTCCTGTTTGCAAGGAAAGAATGGAAAAGCCGGAGCAGGTTTCCTAAACAACAAACCCCACTCAGGAGCCACATGCTCAGTACAGGCTGCCTGGAACGATGTCCCCTTTCTACAAGGGTCAGTGTGAGCAGGAATGATCTCTGGGAGCAGAATTCTCGGAGTCTTTCCACTGAATTCTCTCTCCCTGTGTCTTGGGGTGACTTTATCATGTGTATCCCCTATTGCTGCTCTATGCCCAGAAGTGAACTTTGTGCATTTCTGTGCCTTTCAACTGAGCCTGAGAGGGGGGAGAGGAAAAAAAACCGGACAAACTTCTCAGAGCGTTTGTTCAAGGACACACATACACACTCCTCTGCATCCTGCTTGCAGCAAGAGCAGAGGGAAGCAACTTTGTTTCTTTTTAGCCAGTTTTCAGCTCCTTTTCTCTGGAGGGAGATGGAGAGTTGAACTTTGTTTTCCTGGGACTTCGGGGGTTTTTTTTCCCTTCTTCTCTTCTTGACTCTTTCAACATCAGAGCACATTGGGAGAATTTTCTCCCGAGGTGGGGGCCCTGAATGTGGGCCCATGAGCCAGCTGCAAGGAGGAGGAGAGAGACTACACCTACGGAAGTGTTGGGGTTCCTCCCCCCTGCCATGAGGTCATGGGAGAGGGGACCCTGGGGTAGAGGCATGGCCTGGGCACGGGGTCTCCCTGCTCCCTGCTCACATGTGCCCTAATCCTGTTCAGCACTGCTTATTTTGTGTTGCCCTGTGCCAGGAGGGCCCTGGTTGTGCTGTGATTGCTCAGTTCTTTGGCAGTGCCCCGCCCATGTGGCTGGAGAAGAAAGAGCTCTGAAACTTCTCTCAAGAATCGCTCCCTGTTTCTTTGCACGGGCCTCGCTGTCTATGGATGTTTCAGGAGACCCCACCGAAACACAGAAGGACTCTCAAATTATCCCAGCTTTCTCTGCACAGCGAGAGGTTTTAATATTTAGCATTGTTATCCTTTTCCTGTGTGTTTGTTAAAAAAATAGGTTTTATCTCTTTCACTTTCTTCCCAGGAAAGTTCTTTTTTCCAAAAACCTGGTGGGGGAGGGCTGGGTGTAACCTGCCTTCTATAAGAGGATATTTTCCTCCACATTTGTCCAAACCGGCACAGCCTGTCCTTTCCTGGGTCTCTGTTGCAGATGGAAGCTGCTGGTGCCATTGTCAGCTTGAAGCCCTCTTTTGATGCAAGCAGATGTTGCCAGGTGTGTTCAGCAGCTGTTGCTCAATGCTTATGCCAAGCTATTGTGTTCCTCATGGAACCAAGGAGCCATTGTGACACTGCAGGGGCTGATGGCATCAAGGAGGCAATTGTGACAGTACAGAACCTCCTAGAAACAAGGCTCCATTGTGACACCGTGGGGAATCATGGAATCAAGGAGCCCATTGTGACACGGCTGCACGGAACCAATGGTCCATGGTTACACGGCGGATTCAAGAAGAGCACGGTGACACCACGCAACATCATGGAACCGTACGTCCATTGTGACACAGCAAGGCCGCATGGAAACAAGGGGACCATTGTGGCAAAGCAGGGCCTAATGGAAGCCTGGAGAGCATTGTGACATTGTGGGGAATCATGGAAACATGGAGAGCATTGTGGCACTAAGGAAACTCCTGGAACCAAGATGACCACTGGCACATAATGGAACCTCATGGAAGCAAGCATCCATGATGACTTTGGAGGGCCTCAGGGACCACAGGACCCATTGTGACACAGCAGGACCTGGTGGAACCAAGGAGCCTTTGTGATACTCCAGATCCACATGGAAGCCAGGGTGCACTGAGACACAGTGGGGCCTTGTTGGAACCAAAGACACCTCTGCAAAAAGCAGGCTAGCTCATAGAAGCAAGGAGTCCATTGTTACAACGTAAAAGCTATGCAACCAAGGGACCATTGTGACACTGCGGGGCCTCATGGAACCAATTGTCCATGATGACAGTGCGGATCAAAGGAGACCATGGTGACACTGCGGAACCTGATGGAACCAAGGAGCCATTGTGACACAGTGGGGCCTCATGGAATCAAGGAGACCATTGTGACCCAGGTGTTGCATGGGAAGGCAAGGAGCCATTGTGACACTTTGGGCTTCTTCCCTTGAGCTCTGCAGCTGGCTGTCCCAGCCCAGCGCACCATGTGCCACCTGCTCTCCTCAGGGCTCTGCCTGCACACAGCCCCAGGAGAAGTTTTCCTGTTTGCAAGGAAAGAATGGAAAAGCCGGAGCAGGTTTCCTAAACAACAAACCCCACTCAGGAGCCACATGCTCAGTACAGGCTGCCTGGAACGATGTCCCCTTTCTACAAGGGTCAGTGTGAGCAGGAATGATCTCTGGGAGCAGAATTCTCGGAGTCTTTCCACTGAATTCTCTGTCCCTGTGTCTTGGGGTGACTTTATCGTGTGTATCCCCTATTGCTGCTCTATGCCCAGAAGTGAACTTTGTGCATTTCTGTGCCTTTCAACTGAGCCTGAGAGGGGGGAGAGGAAAAAAAACCGGACAAACTTCTCAGAGCGTTTGTTCAAGGACACACATACACACTCCTCTGCATCCTGCTTGCAGCAAGAGCAGAGGAAGCAACTTTGTTTCTTTTTAGCCAGTTTTCAGCTCCTTTTCTCTGGAGGGAGATGGAGAGTTGAACTTTGTTTTCCTGGGACTTCGGGGGTTTTTTTTCCCTTCTTCTCTTCTTGACTCTTTCAACATCAGAGCACATTGGGAGAATTTTCTCCCGAGGTGGGGGCCCTGAATGTGGGCCCATGAGCCAGCTGCAAGGAGGAGGAGAGAGACTGCACCTACGGAAGTGTTGGGGTTCCTCCCCCCTGCCATGAGGTCATGGGAGAGGGGACCCGGGGGTAGAGGCATGGCCTGGGCACGGGGTCTCCCTGCTCCCTGCTCACATGTGCCCTAATCCTGTTCAGCACTGCTTATTTTGTGTTGCCCTGTGCCAGGAGGGCCCTGGTTGTGCTGTGATTGCTCAGTTCTTTGGCAGTGCCCCGCCCATGTGGCTGGAGAAGAAAGAGCTCTGAAACTTCTCTCAAGAATCGCTCCCTGTTTCTTTGCACGGGCCTCGCTGTCTATGGATGTTTCAGGAGACCCCACCGAAACACAGAAGGACTCTCAAATTATCCCAGCTTTCTCTGCACAGCGAGAGGTTTTAATATTTAGCATTGTTATCCTTTTCCTGTGTGTTTGTTAAAAAAATAGGTTTTATCTCTTTCACTTTCTTCCCAGGAAAGTTCTTTTTTCCAAAAACCTGGTGGGGGAGGGCTGGGTGTAACCTGCCTTCTATAAGAGGATATTTTCCTCCACATTTGTCCAAACCGGCACAGCCTGTCCTTTCCTGGGTCTCTGTTGCAGATGGAAGCTGCTGGTGCCATTGTCAGCTTGAAGCCCTCTTTTGATGCAAGCAGATGTTGCCAGGTGTGTTCAGCAGCTGTTGCTCAATGCTTATGCCAAGCTATTGTGTTCCTCATGGAACCAAGGAGCCATTGTGACACTGCAGGGGCTGATGGCATCAAGGAGGCAATTGTGACAGTACAGAACCTCCTAGAAACAAGGCTCCATTGTGACACCGTGGGGAATCATGGAATCAAGGAGCCCATTGTGACACGGCTGCATGGAACCAATGGTCCATGGTTACACGGCGGATTCAAGAAGAGCACGGTGACACCACGCAACATCACGGAACCATAGGTCCATTGTGACACAGCGGGGCCTCATGGAAACAAGGGGACCATTGTGGCAAAGCAGGGCCTAATGGAAGCATGGAGAGCATTGTGACACTAAGGAAACTCCTGGAACCAAGATGACCACTGGCACATAATGGAACCTCATGGAAGCAAGCCTCCACGATGGTTTTGGAGGGCCTCAGGGACCACAGGACCCATTGTGACACAGCAGGACCTGGTGGAACCAAGGAGCCTTTGTGATACTCCACATCCACATGGAAGCCAGGGTGCACTGAGACACAGCGGGGCCTTGTTGGAACCAAAGACACCTCTGCAAAAAGCAGGCTAGCTCATAGAAGCAAGGAGTCCTTTGTTACAACATCAAAGCTATGGAAGCAAGGGACCATTGTGACACTGCGGGGCCTCATGGAACCAATTGTCCATGATGACAGTGCGGATCAAAAGAGACCATGGTGACACTGCGGAACCTGATGGAACCAAGGAGCCATTGTGACACAGTGGGGCCTCATGGAATCAAGGAGACCATTGTGACCCAGGTGTTGCATGGGAAGGCAAGGAGCCATTGTGACACTTTGGGCTTCTTCCCTTGAGCTCTGCAGCTGGCTGTCCCAGCCCAGCGCACCATGTGCCACCTGCTCTCCTCAGGGCTCTGCCTGCACACAGCCCCAGGAGAAGTTTTCCTGTTTGCAAGGAAAGAATGGAAAAGCCGGAGCAGGTTTCCTAAACAACAAACCCCACTCAGGAGCCACATGCTCAGTACAGGCTGCCTGGAACGATGTCCCCTTTCTACAAGGGTCAGTGTGAGCAGGAATGAATGATCTCTGGGAGCAGAATTCTCGGAGTCTTTCCACTGAATTCTCTGTCCCTGTGTCTTGGGGTGACTTTATCATGTGTATCCCCCTAATACTGCTCTATGCCCAGAAGTGAACTTTGTGCATTTCTGTGCCTTTCAACTGAGCCTGAGAGGGGGGAGAGGAAAAAAAAGCCAGACAAACTTCTCAGAGCGTTTGTTCAAGGACACACATACACACTCTGCATCCTGCTTGCAGCAAGAGCAGAGGAAGCAACTTTGTTTCTTTTTAGCCAGTTTTCAGCTCCTTTTCTCTGGAGGGAGATGGAGAGTTGAACTTTGTTTTCCTGGGACTTCGGGGGTTTTTTTTCCCTTCTTCTCTTCTTGACTCTTTCAACATCAGAGCACATTGGGAGAATTTTCTCCCGAGGTGGGGGCCCTGAATGTGGGCCCATGAGCCAGCTGCAAGGAGGAGGAGAGAGACTACACCTACGGAAGTGTTGGGGTTCCTCCCCCCTGCCATGAGGTCATGGGAGAGGGGACCCTGGGGTAGAGGCATGGCCTGGGCACGGGGTCTCCCTGCTCCCTGCTCACATGTGCCCTAATCCTGTTCAGCACTGCTTATTTTGTGTTGCCCTGTGCCAGGAGGGCCCTGGTTGTGCCGTGATTGCTCAGTTCTTTGGCAGTGCCCCGCCCATGTGGCTGGAGAAGAAAGAGCTCTGAAACTTCTCTCAAGAATCGCTCCCTGTTTCTTTGCACGGGCCTCGCTGTCTATGGATGTTTCAGGAGACCCCACCGAAACACGGAAGGACTCTCAAATTATCCCAGCTTTCTCTGCACAGCGAGAGCTTTTAATATTTAGCATTGTTATCCTTTTCCTGTGTGTTTGTTAAAAAAGTAGTTTTTATCTCTTTCACTTTCTTCCCAGGAAAGTTCTTTTTTCCAAAAACCTGGTGGGGGAGGGCTGGGTGTAACCTGCCTTCTATCAGAGGATATTTTCCTCCACATTTGTCCAAACCGGCACAGCCTGTCCTTTCCTGGGTCTCTGTTGCAGATGGAAGCTGCTGGTGCCATTGTCAGCTTGAAGCCCTCTTTTGATGCAAGCAGATGTTGCCAGGTGTGTTCAGCAGCTGTTGCTCAATGCTTATGCCAAGCTATTGTGTTCCTCATGGAACCAAGGAGCCATTGTGACACTGCAGGGGCTGATGGCATCAAGGAGGCAATTGTGACAGTACAGAACCTCCTAGAAACAAGGCTCCATTGTGACACCGTGGGGAATCATGGAATCAAGGAGCCCATTGTGACACGGCTGCATGGAACCAATGGTCCATGGTTACACGGCGGATTCAAGAAGAGCATGGTGACACCACGCAACATCATGGAACCGTACGTCCATTGTGACACAGCGGGGCCTCATGGAAACAAGGGGACCATTGTGGCAAAGCAGGGCCTAATGGAAGCCTGGAGAGCATTGTGACATTGTGGGGAATCATGGAAACATGGAGAGCATTGTGGCACTAAGGAAACTCCTGGAACCAAGATGACCACTGGCACATAATGGAACCTCATGGAAGCAAGCATCCATGATGACTTTGGAGGGCCTCAGGGACCACAGGACCCATTGTGACACAGCAGGACCTGGTGGAACCAAGGAGCCTTTGTGATACTCCAGATCCACATGGAAGCCAGGGTGCACTGAGACACAGTGGGGCCTTGTTGGAACCAAAGACACCTCTGCAAAAAGCAGGCTAGCTCATAGAAGCAAGGAGTCCATTGTTACAACGTAAAAGCTATGCAACCAAGGGACCATTGTGACACTGCGGGGCCTCATGGAACCAATTGTCCATGATGACAGTGCGGATCAAAGGAGACCATGGTGACACTGCGGAACCTGATGGAACCAAGGAGCCATTGTGACACAGTGGGGCCTCATGGAATCAAGGAGACCATTGTGACCCAGGTGTTGCATGGGAAGGCAAGGAGCCATTGTGACACTTTGGGCTTCTTCCCTTGAGCTCTGCAGCTGGCTGTCCCAGCCCAGCGCACCATGTGCCACCTGCTCTCCTCAGGGCTCTGCCTGCACACAGCCCCAGGAGAAGTTTTCCTGTTTGCAAGGAAAGAATGGAAAAGCCGGAGCAGGTTTCCTAAACAACAAACCCCACTCAGGAGCCACATGCTCAGTACAGGCTGCCTGGAACGATGTCCCCTTTCTACAAGGGTCAGTGTGAGCAGGAATGATCTCTGGGAGCAGAATTCTCGGAGTCTTTCCACTGAATTCTCTGTCCCTGTGTCTTGGGGTGACTTTATCATGTGTATCCCCTATTGCTGCTCTATGCCCAGAAGTGAACTTTGTGCATTTCTGTGCCTTTCAACTGAGCCTGAGAGGGGGGAGAGGAAAAAAAACCGGACAAACTTCTCAGAGCGTTTGTTCAAGGACACACATACACACTCCTCTGCATCCTGCTTGCAGCAAGAGCAGAGGGAAGCAACTTTGTTTCTTTTTAGCCAGTTTTCAGCTCCTTTTCTCTGGAGGGAGATGGAGAGTTGAACTTTGTTTTCCTGGGACTTTGGGGGTTTTTTTCCCTTCTCCTCTTCTTGACTCTTTCAACATCAGAGCACATTGGGAGAATTTTCTCCCGAGGTTGGGGCCCTGAATGTGGGCCCATGAGCCAGCTGCAAGGAGGAGGAGAGAGACTACACCTACGGAAGTGTTGGGGTTCCTCCCTCCTGCCATGCGGTCATGGGAGAGGGGACCCTGGGGTAGAGGCATGGCCTGGGCACGGGGGGTCTCCCTGCTCCCTGCTCACATGTGCCCTAACCCTGTTCAGCACTGCTTATTTTGTGTTGCCCTGTGCCAGGAGGGCCCTGGTTGTGCCGTGATTGCTCAGTTCTTTGGCAGTGCCCCGCCCATGTGGCTGGAGAAGAAAGAGCTCTGAAACTTCTCTCAAGAATCGCTCCCTGTTTCTTTGCACGGGCCTCGCTGTCTATGGATGTTTCAGGAGACCCCACCGAAACACAGAAGGACTCTCAAATTATCCCAGCTTTCTCTGCACAGCGAGAGGTTTTAATATTTAGCATTGTTATCCTTTTCCTGTGTGTTTGTTAAAAAAATAGGTTTTATCTCTTTCACTTTCTTCCCAGGAAAGTTCTTTTTTCCAAAAACCTGGTGGGGGAGGGCTGGGTGTAACCTGCCTTCTATCAGAGGATATTTTCCTCCACATTTGTCCAAACCGGCACAGCCTGTCCTTTCCTGGGTCTCTGTTGCAGATGGAAGCTGCTGGTGCCATTGTCAGCTTGAAGCCCTCTTTTGATGCAAGCAGATGTTGCCAGGTGTGTTCAGCAGCTGTTGCTCAATGCTTATGCCAAGCTATTGTGTTCCTCATGGAACCAAGGAGCCATTGTGACACTGCAGGGGCTGATGGCATCAAGGAGGCAATTGTGACAGTACAGAACCTCCTAGAAACAAGGCTCCATTGTGACACCGTGGGGAATCATGGAATCAAGGAGCCCATTGTGACACGGCTGCATGGAACCAATGGTCCATGGTTACACGGCGGATTCAAGAAGAGCACGGTGACACCACGCAACATCACGGAACCATAGGTCCATTGTGACACAGCGGGGCCTCATGGAAACAAGGGGACCATTGTGGCAAAGCAGGGCCTAATGGAAGCATGGAGAGCATTGTGACACTAAGGAAACTCCTGGAACCAAGATGACCACTGGCACATAATGGAACCTCATGGAAGCAAGCCTCCACGATGGTTTTGGAGGGCCTCAGGGACCACAGGACCCATTGTGACACAGCAGGACCTGGTGGAACCAAGGAGCCTTTGTGATACTCCACATCCACATGGAAGCCAGGGTGCACTGAGACACAGCGGGGCCTTGTTGGAACCAAAGACACCTCTGCAAAAAGCAGGCTAGCTCATAGAAGCAAGGAGTCCTTTGTTACAACATCAAACCTATGGAAGCAAGGGACCATTGTGACACTGCGGGGCCTCATGGAACCAATTGTCCATGATGACAGTGCGGATCAAAGGAGACCATGGTGACACTGCGGAACCTGATGGAACCAAGGAGCCATTGTGACACAGTGGGGCCTCATGGAATCAAGGAGACCATTGTGACCCAGGTGTTGCATGGGAAGGCAAGGAGCCATTGTGACACTTTGGGCTTCTTCCCTTGAGCTCTGCAGCTGGCTGTCCCAGCCCAGCGCACCATGTGCCACCTGCTCTCCTCAGGGCTCTGCCTGCACACAGCCCCAGGAGAAGTTTTCCTGTTTGCAAGGAAAGAATGGAAAAGCCGGAGCAGGTTTCCTAAACAACAAACCCCACTCAGGAGCCACATGCTCAGTACAGGCTGCCTGGAACGATGTCCCCTTTCTACAAGGGTCAGTGTGAGCAGGAATGATCTCTGGGAGCAGAATTCTCGGAGTCTTTCCACTGAATTCTCTGTCCCTGTGTCTTGGGGTGACTTTATCATGTGTATCCCCTATTGCTGCTCTATGCCCAGAAGTGAACTTTGTGCATTTCTGTGCCTTTCAACTGAGCCTGAGAGGGGGGAGAGGAAAAAAAACCGGACAAACTTCTCAGAGCGTTTGTTCAAGGACACACATACACACTCCTCTGCATCCTGCTTGCAGCAAGAGCAGAGGGAAGCAACTTTGTTTCTTTTTAGCCAGTTTTCAGCTCCTTTTCTCTGGAGGGAGATGGAGAGTTGAACTTTGTTTTCCTGGGACTTTGGGGGTTTTTTTCCCTTCTCCTCTTCTTGACTCTTTCAACATCAGAGCACATTGGGAGAATTTTCTCCCGAGGTTGGGGCCCTGAATGTGGGCCCATGAGCCAGCTGCAAGGAGGAGGAGAGAGACTACACCTACGGAAGTGTTGGGGTTCCTCCCTCCTGCCATGCGGTCATGGGAGAGGGGACCCTGGGGTAGAGGCATGGCCTGGGCACGGGGGGTCTCCCTGCTCCCTGCTCACATGTGCCCTAACCCTGTTCAGCACTGCTTATTTTGTGTTGCCCTGTGCCAGGAGGGCCCTGGTTGTGCCGTGATTGCTCAGTTCTTTGGCAGTGCCCCGCCCATGTGGCTGGAGAAGAAAGAGCTCTGAAACTTCTCTCAAGAATCGCTCCCTGTTTCTTTGCACGGGCCTCGCTGTCTATGGATGTTTCAGGAGACCCCACCGAAACACAGAAGGACTCTCAAATTATCCCAGCTTTCTCTGCACAGCGAGAGGTTTTAATATTTAGCATTGTTATCCTTTTCCTGTGTGTTTGTTAAAAAAATAGGTTTTATCTCTTTCACTTTCTTCCCAGGAAAGTTCTTTTTTCCAAAAACCTGGTGGGGGAGGGCTGGGTGTAACCTGCCTTCTATCAGAGGATATTTTCCTCCACATTTGTCCAAACCGGCACAGCCTGTCCTTTCCTGGGTCTCTGTTGCAGATGGAAGCTGCTGGTGCCATTGTCAGCTTGAAGCCCTCTTTTGATGCAAGCAGATGTTGCCAGGTGTGTTCAGCAGCTGTTGCTCAATGCTTATGCCAAGCTATTGTGTTCCTCATGGAACCAAGGAGCCATTGTGACACTGCAGGGGCTGATGGCATCAAGGAGGCAATTGTGACAGTACAGAACCTCCTAGAAACAAGGCTCCATTGTGACACCGTGGGGAATCATGGAATCAAGGAGCCCATTGTGACACGGCTGCATGGAACCAATGGTCCATGGTTACACGGCGGATTCAAGAAGAGCACGGTGACACCACGCAACATCACGGAACCATAGGTCCATTGTGACACAGCGGGGCCTCATGGAAACAAGGGGACCATTGTGGCAAAGCAGGGCCTAATGGAAGCATGGAGAGCATTGTGACACTAAGGAAACTCCTGGAACCAAGATGACCACTGGCACATAATGGAACCTCATGGAAGCAAGCCTCCACGATGGTTTTGGAGGGCCTCAGGGACCACAGGACCCATTGTGACACAGCAGGACCTGGTGGAACCAAGGAGCCTTTGTGATACTCCACATCCACATGGAAGCCAGGGTGCACTGAGACACAGCGGGGCCTTGTTGGAACCAAAGACACCTCTGCAAAAAGCAGGCTAGCTCATAGAAGCAAGGAGTCCTTTGTTACAACATCAAACCTATGGAAGCAAGGGACCATTGTGACACTGCGGGGCCTCATGGAACCAATTGTCCATGATGACAGTGCGGATCAAAGGAGACCATGGTGACACTGCGGAACCTGATGGAACCAAGGAGCCATTGTGACACAGTGGGGCCTCATGGAATCAAGGAGACCATTGTGACCCAGGTGTTGCATGGGAAGGCAAGGAGCCATTGTGACACTTTGGGCTTCTTCCCTTGAGCTCTGCAGCTGGCTGTCCCAGCCCAGCGCACCATGTGCCACCTGCTCTCCTCAGGGCTCTGCCTGCACACAGCCCCAGGAGAAGTTTTCCTGTTTGCAAGGAAAGAATGGAAAAGCCGGAGCAGGTTTCCTAAACAACAAACCCCACTCAGGAGCCACATGCTCAGTACAGGCTGCCTGGAACGATGTCCCCTTTCTACAAGGGTCAGTGTGAGCAGGAATGAATGATCTCTGGGAGCAGAATTCTCGGAGTCTTTCCACTGAATTCTCTCTCCCTGTGTCTTGGGGTGACTTTATCATGTGTATCCCCCTATTGCTGCTCTATGCCCAGAAGTGAACTTTGTGCATTTCTGTGCCTTTCAACTGAGCCTGAGAGGGGGGAGAGGAAAAAAAAGCCAGACAAACTTCTCAGAGCGTTTGTTCAAGGACACACATACACACTCCTCTGCATCCTGCTTGCAGCAAGAGCAGAGGAAGCAACTTTGTTTCTTTTTAGCCAGTTTTCAGCTCCTTTTCTCTGGAGGGAGATGGAGAGTTGAACTTTGTTTTCCTGGGACTTCGGGGGTTTTTTTTCCCTTCTTCTCTTCTTGACTCTTTCAACATCAGAGCACATTGGGAGAATTTTCTCCCGAGGTGGGGGCCCTGAATGTGGGCCCATGAGCCAGCTGCAAGGAGGAGGAGAGAGACTACACCTACGGAAGTGTTGGGGTTCCTCCCCCCTGCCATGAGGTCATGGGAGAGGGGACCCTGGGGTAGAGGCATGGCCTGGGCACGGGGGGTCTCCCTGCTCCCTGCTGACATGTGCCCTAATCCTGTTCAGCACTGCTTATTTTGTGTTGCCCTGTGCGAGGAGGGCCCTGGTTGTGCTGTGATTGCTCAGTTCTTTGGCAGTGCCCCGCCCATGTGGCTGGAGAAGAAAGAGCTCTGAAACTTCTCTCAAGAATCGCTCCCTGTTTCTTTGCACGGGCCTCGCTGTCTATGGATGTTTCAGGAGACCCCACCGAAACACGGAAGGACGCTCAAATTATCCCAGCTTTCTCTGCACAGCGAGAGCTTTTAATATTTAGCATTGTTATCCTTTTCCTGTGTGTTTGTTAAAAAAGTAGTTTTTATCTCTTTCACTTTCTTCCCAGGAAAATTCTTTTTTCCCGAAGCTGGTGGGGGAGGGCTGGGTGTAACCTGCCTTCTATCAGAGGATATTTTCCTCCACATTTGTCCAAACCGGCACAGCCTGTCCTTTCCCTGGGTGTCTGTTGCAGATGGAAGCTGCTGGTGCCATTGTCAGCTTGAAGCCCTCTTTTGATGCAAGCAGATGTTGCCAGGTGTGTTCAGCAGCTGTTGCTCAATGCTTATGCCAAGCTATTGTGTTCCTCATGGAACCAAGGAGCCATTGTGACACTGCAGGGGCTGATGGCATCAAGGAGGCAATTGTGACAGTACAGAACCTCCTAGAAACAAGGCTCCATTGTGACACCGTGGGGAATCATGGAATCAAGGAGCCCATTGTGACACGGCTGCACGGAACCAATGGTCCATGGTTACACGGCGGATTCAAGAAGAGCACGGTGACACCACGCAACATCATGGAACCGTACGTCCATTGTGACACAGCAAGGCCGCATGGAAACAAGGGGACCATTGTGGCAAAGCAGGGCCTAATGGAAGCCTGGAGAGCATTGTGACATTGTGGGGAATCATGGAAACATGGAGAGCATTGTGGCACTAAGGAAACTCCTGGAACCAAGATGACCACTGGCACATAATGGAACCTCATGGAAGCAAGCATCCATGATGACTTTGGAGGGCCTCAGGGACCACAGGACCCATTGTGACACAGCAGGACCTGGTGGAACCAAGGAGCCTTTGTGATACTCCAGATCCACATGGAAGCCAGGGTGCACTGAGACACAGTGGGGCCTTGTTGGAACCAAAGACACCTCTGCAAAAAGCAGGCTAGCTCATAGAAGCAAGGAGTCCATTGTTACAACGTAAAAGCTATGCAACCAAGGGACCATTGTGACACTGCGGGGCCTCATGGAACCAATTGTCCATGATGACAGTGCGGATCAAAGGAGACCATGGTGACACTGCAGAACCTGATGGAACCAAGGAGCCATTGTGACACAGTGGGGCCTCATGGAATCAAGGAGACCATTGTGACCCAGGTGTTGCATGGGAAGGCAAGGAGCCATTGTGACACTTTGGGCTTCTTCCCTTGAGCTCTGCAGCTGGCTGTCCCAGCCCAGCGCACCATGTGCCACCTGCTCTCCTCAGGGCTCTGCCTGCACACAGCCCCAGGAGAAGTTTTCCTGTTTGCAAGGAAAGAATGGAAAAGCCGGAGCAGGTTTCCTAAACAACAAACCCCACTCAGGAGCCACATGCTCAGTACAGGCTGCCTGGAACGATGTCCCCTTTCTACAAGGGTCAGTGTGAGCAGGAATGATCTCTGGGAGCAGAATTCTCGGAGTCTTTCCACTGAATTCTCTCTCCCTGTGTCTTGGGGTGACTTTATCATGTGTATCCCCTATTGCTGCTCTATGCCCAGAAGTGAACTTTGTGCATTTCTGTGCCTTTCAACTGAGCCTGAGAGGGGGGAGAGGAAAAAAAACCGGACAAACTTCTCAGAGCGTTTGTTCAAGGACACACATACACACTCCTCTGCATCCTGCTTGCAGCAAGAGCAGAGGGAAGCAACTTTGTTTCTTTTTAGCCAGTTTTCAGCTCCTTTTCTCTGGAGGGAGATGGAGAGTTGAACTTTGTTTTCCTGGGACTTTGGGGGTTTTTTTCCCTTCTCCTCTTCTTGACTCTTTCAACATCAGACCACATTGGGAGAATTTTCTCCCGAGGTTGGGGCCCTGAATGTGGGCCCATGAGCCAGCTGCAAGGAGGAGGAGAGAGACTACACCTACGGAAGTGTTGGGGTTCCTCCCTCCTGCCATGCGGTCATGGGAGAGGGGACCCTGGGGTAGAGGCATGGCCTGGGCACGGGGGGTCTCCCTGCTCCCTGCTCACATGTGCCCTAACCCTGTTCAGCACTGCTTATTTTGTGTTGCCCTGTGCCAGGAGGGCCCTGGTTGTGCCGTGATTGCTCAGTTCTTTGGCAGTGCCCCGCCCATGTGGCTGGAGAAGAAAGAGCTCTGAAACTTCTCTCAAGAATCGCTCCCTGTTTCTTTGCACGGGCCTCGCTGTCTATGGATGTTTCAGGAGACCCCACCGAAACACAGAAGGACTCTCAAATTATCCCAGCTTTCTCTGCACAGCGAGAGGTTTTAATATTTAGCATTGTTATCCTTTTCCTGTGTGTTTGTTAAAAAAATAGGTTTTATCTCTTTCACTTTCTTCCCAGGAAAGTTCTTTTTTCCAAAAACCTGGTGGGGGAGGGCTGGGTGTAACCTGCCTTCTATCAGAGGATATTTTCCTCCACATTTGTCCAAACCGGCACAGCCTGTCCTTTCCTGGGTCTCTGTTGCAGATGGAAGCTGCTGGTGCCATTGTCAGCTTGAAGCCCTCTTTTGATGCAAGCAGATGTTGCCAGGTGTGTTCAGCAGCTGTTGCTCAATGCTTATGCCAAGCTATTGTGTTCCTCATGGAACCAAGGAGCCATTGTGACACTGCAGGGGCTGATGGCATCAAGGAGGCAATTGTGACAGTACAGAACCTCCTAGAAACAAGGCTCCATTGTGACACCGTGGGGAATCATGGAATCAAGGAGCCCATTGTGACACGGCTGCATGGAACCAATGGTCCATGGTTACACGGCGGATTCAAGAAGAGCACGGTGACACCACGCAACATCACGGAACCATAGGTCCATTGTGACACAGCGGGGCCTCATGGAAACAAGGGGACCATTGTGGCAAAGCAGGGCCTAATGGAAGCCTGGAGAGCATTGTGACACTAAGGAAACTCCTGGAACCAAGATGACCACTGGCACATAATGGAACCTCATGGAAGCAAGCCTCCACGATGGTTTTGGAGGGCCTCAGGGACCACAGGACCCATTGTGACACAGCAGGACCTGGTGGAACCAAGGAGCCTTTGTGATACTCCACATCCACATGGAAGCCAGGGTGCACTGAGACACAGCGGGGCCTTGTTGGAACCAAAGACACCTCTGCAAAAAGCAGGCTAGCTCATAGAAGCAAGGAGTCCTTTGTTACAACATCAAACCTATGGAAGCAAGGGACCATTGTGACACTGCGGGGCCTCATGGAACCAATTGTCCATGATGACAGTGCGGATCAAAGGAGACCATGGTGACACTGCGGAACCTGATGGAACCAAGGAGCCATTGTGACACAGTGGGGCCTCATGGAATCAAGGAGACCATTGTGACCCAGGTGTTGCATGGGAAGGCAAGGAGCCATTGTGACACTTTGGGCTTCTTCCCTTGAGCTCTGCAGCTGGCTGTCCCAGCCCAGCGCACCATGTGCCACCTGCTCTCCTCAGGGCTCTGCCTGCACACAGCCCCAGGAGAAGTTTTCCTGTTTGCAAGGAAAGAATGGAAAAGCCGGAGCAGGTTTCCTAAACAACAAACCCCACTCAGGAGCCACATGCTCAGTACAGGCTGCCTGGAACGATGTCCCCTTTCTACAAGGGTCAGTGTGAGCAGGAATGAATGATCTCTGGGAGCAGAATTCTCGGAGTCTTTCCACTGAATTCTCTGTCCCTGTGTCTTGGGGTGACTTTATCATGTGTATCCCCCTATTGCTGCTCTATGCCCAGAAGTGAACTTTGTGCATTTCTGTGCCTTTCAACTGAGCCTGAGAGGGGGGAGAGGAAAAAAAAGCCAGACAAACTTCTCAGAGCGTTTGTTCAAGGACACACATACACACTCCTCTGCATCCTGCTTGCAGCAAGAGCAGAGGAAGCAACTTTGTTTCTTTTTAGCCAGTTTTCAGCTCCTTTTCTCTGGAGGGAGATGGAGAGTTGAACTTTGTTTTCCTGGGACTTCGGGGGTTTTTTTTCCCTTCTTCTCTTCTTGACTCTTTCAACATCAGAGCACATTGGGAGAATTTTCTCCCGAGGTGGGGGCCCTGAATGTGGGCCCATGAGCCAGCTGCAAGGAGGAGGAGAGAGACTACACCTACGGAAGTGTTGGGGTTCCTCCCCCCTGCCATGAGGTCATGGGAGAGGGGACCCTGGGGTAGAGGCATGGCCTGGGCACGGGGGGTCTCCCTGCTCCCTGCTGACATGTGCCCTAATCCTGTTCAGCACTGCTTATTTTGTGTTGCCCTCTGCGAGGAGGGCCCTGGTTGTGCTGTGATTGCTCAGTTCTTTGGCAGTGCCCCGCCCATGTGGCTGGAGAAGAAAGAGCTCTGAAACTTCTCTCAAGAATCGCTCCCTGTTTCTTTGCACGGGCCTCGCTGTCTATGGATGTTTCAGGAGACCCCACCGAAACACGGAAGGACGCTCAAATTATCCCAGCTTTCTCTGCACAGCGAGAGCTTTTAATATTTAGCATTGTTATCCTTTTCCTGTGTGTTTGTTAAAAAAGTAGTTTTTATCTCTTTCACTTTCTTCCCAGGAAAATTCTTTTTTCCCGAAGCTGGTGGGGGAGGGCTGGGTGTAACCTGCCTTCTATCAGAGGATATTTTCCTCCACATTTGTCCAAACCGGCACAGCCTGTCCTTTCCCTGGGTGTCTGTTGCAGATGGAAGCTGCTGGTGCCATTGTCAGCTTGAAGCCCTCTTTTGATGCAAGCAGATGTTGCCAGGTGTGTTCAGCAGCTGTTGCTCAATGCTTATGCCAAGCTATTGTGTTCCTCATGGAACCAAGGAGCCATTGTGACACTGCAGGGGCTGATGGCATCAAGGAGGCAATTGTGACAGTACAGAACCTCCTAGAAACAAGGCTCCATTGTGACACCGTGGGGAATCATGGAATCAAGGAGCCCATTGTGACACGGCTGCACGGAACCAATGGTCCATGGTTACACGGCGGATTCAAGAAGAGCACGGTGACACCACGCAACATCATGGAACCGTACGTCCATTGTGACACAGCAAGGCCGCATGGAAACAAGGGGACCATTGTGGCAAAGCAGGGCCTAATGGAAGCCTGGAGAGCATTGTGACATTGTGGGGAATCATGGAAACATGGAGAGCATTGTGGCACTAAGGAAACTCCTGGAACCAAGATGACCACTGGCACATAATGGAACCTCATGGAAGCAAGCATCCATGATGACTTTGGAGGGCCTCAGGGACCACAGGACCCATTGTGACACAGCAGGACCTGGTGGAACCAAGGAGCCTTTGTGATACTCCAGATCCACATGGAAGCCAGGGTGCACTGAGACACAGTGGGGCCTTGTTGGAACCAAAGACACCTCTGCAAAAAGCAGGCTAGCTCATAGAAGCAAGGAGTCCATTGTTACAACGTAAAAGCTATGGAAGCAAGGGACCATTGTGACACTGCGGGGCCTCATGGAACCAATTGTCCATGATGACAGTGCGGATCAAAGGAGACCATGGTGACACTGCGGAACCTGATGGAACCAAGGAGCCATTGTGACACAGTGGGGCCTCATGGAATCAAGGAGACCATTGTGACCCAGGTGTTGCATGGGAAGGCAAGGAGCCATTGTGACACTTTGGGCTTCTTCCCTTGAGCTCTGCAGCTGGCTGTCCCAGCCCAGCGCACCATGTGCCACCTGCTCTCCTCAGGGCTCTGCCTGCACACAGCCCCAGGAGAAGTTTTCCTGTTTGCAAGGAAAGAATGGAAAAGCCGGAGCAGGTTTCCTAAACAACAAACCCCACTCAGGAGCCACATGCTCAGTACAGGCTGCCTGGAACGATGTCCCCTTTCTACAAGGGTCAGTGTGAGCAGGAATGATCTCTGGGAGCAGAATTCTCGGAGTCTTTCCACTGAATTCTCTGTCCCTGTGTCTTGGGGTGACTTTATCATGTGTATCCCCTATTGCTGCTCTATGCCCAGAAGTGAACTTTGTGCATTTCTGTGCCTTTCAACTGAGCCTGAGAGGGGGGAGAGGAAAAAAAACCGGACAAACTTCTCAGAGCGTTTGTTCAAGGACACACATACACACTCCTCTGCATCCTGCTTGCAGCAAGAGCAGAGGGAAGCAACTTTGTTTCTTTTTAGCCAGTTTTCAGCTCCTTTTCTCTGGAGGGAGATGGAGAGTTGAACTTTGTTTTCCTGGGACTTTGGGGGTTTTTTTCCCTTCTCCTCTTCTTGACTCTTTCAACATCAGACCACATTGGGAGAATTTTCTCCCGAGGTTGGGGCCCTGAATGTGGGCCCATGAGCCAGCTGCAAGGAGGAGGAGAGAGACTACACCTACGGAAGTGTTGGGGTTCCTCCCTCCTGCCATGCGGTCATGGGAGAGGGGACCCTGGGGTAGAGGCATGGCCTGGGCACGGGGGGTCTCCCTGCTCCCTGCTCACATGTGCCCTAACCCTGTTCAGCACTGCTTATTTTGTGTTGCCCTGTGCCAGGAGGGCCCTGGTTGTGCCGTGATTGCTCAGTTCTTTGGCAGTGCCCCGCCCATGTGGCTGGAGAAGAAAGAGCTCTGAAACTTCTCTCAAGAATCGCTCCCTGTTTCTTTGCACGGGCCTCGCTGTCTATGGATGTTTCAGGAGACCCCACCGAAACACAGAAGGACTCTCAAATTATCCCAGCTTTCTCTGCACAGCGAGAGGTTTTAATATTTAGCATTGTTATCCTTTTCCTGTGTGTTTGTTAAAAAAATAGGTTTTATCTCTTTCACTTTCTTCCCAGGAAAGTTCTTTTTTCCAAAAACCTGGTGGGGGAGGGCTGGGTGTAACCTGCCTTCTATCAGAGGATATTTTCCTCCACATTTGTCCAAACCGGCACAGCCTGTCCTTTCCTGGGTCTCTGTTGCAGATGGAAGCTGCTGGTGCCATTGTCAGCTTGAAGCCCTCTTTTGATGCAAGCAGATGTTGCCAGGTGTGTTCAGCAGCTGTTGCTCAATGCTTATGCCAAGCTATTGTGTTCCTCATGGAACCAAGGAGCCATTGTGACACTGCAGGGGCTGATGGCATCAAGGAGGCAATTGTGACAGTACAGAACCTCCTAGAAACAAGGCTCCATTGTGACACCGTGGGGAATCATGGAATCAAGGAGCCCATTGTGACACGGCTGCATGGAACCAATGGTCCATGGTTACACGGCGGATTCAAGAAGAGCACGGTGACACCACGCAACATCACGGAACCATAGGTCCATTGTGACACAGCGGGGCCTCATGGAAACAAGGGGACCATTGTGGCAAAGCAGGGCCTAATGGAAGCATGGAGAGCATTGTGACACTAAGGAAACTCCTGGAACCAAGATGACCACTGGCACATAATGGAACCTCATGGAAGCAAGCCTCCACGATGGTTTTGGAGGGCCTCAGGGACCACAGGACCCATTGTGACACAGCAGGACCTGGTGGAACCAAGGAGCCTTTGTGATACTCCACATCCACATGGAAGCCAGGGTGCACTGAGACACAGCGGGGCCTTGTTGGAACCAAAGACACCTCTGCAAAAAGCAGGCTAGCTCATAGAAGCAAGGAGTCCTTTGTTACAACATCAAACCTATGGAAGCAAGGGACCATTGTGACACTGCGGGGCCTCATGGAACCAATTGTCCATGATGACAGTGCGGATCAAAGGAGACCATGGTGACACTGCGGAACCTGATGGAACCAAGGAGCCATTGTGACACAGTGGGGCCTCATGGAATCAAGGAGACCATTGTGACCCAGGTGTTGCATGGGAAGGCAAGGAGCCATTGTGACACTTTGGGCTTCTTCCCTTGAGCTCTGCAGCTGGCTGTCCCAGCCCAGCGCACCATGTGCCACCTGCTCTCCTCAGGGCTCTGCCTGCACACAGCCCCAGGAGAAGTTTTCCTGTTTGCAAGGAAAGAATGGAAAAGCCGGAGCAGGTTTCCTAAACAACAAACCCCACTCAGGAGCCACATGCTCAGTACAGGCTGCCTGGAACGATGTCCCCTTTCTACAAGGGTCAGTGTGAGCAGGAATGAATGATCTCTGGGAGCAGAATTCTCGGAGTCTTTCCACTGAATTCTCTGTCCCTGTGTCTTGGGGTGACTTTATCATGTGTATCCCCCTATTGCTGCTCTATGCCCAGAAGTGAACTTTGTGCATTTCTGTGCCTTTCAACTGAGCCTGAGAGGGGGGAGAGGAAAAAAAAGCCAGACAAACTTCTCAGAGCG
Organism: Aphelocoma coerulescens; assembly: GCF_041296385.1. Lineage (NCBI taxonomy): Eukaryota > Metazoa > Chordata > Aves > Passeriformes > Corvidae > Aphelocoma > Aphelocoma coerulescens. Next base: position 473,080 of record NW_027183927.1, read on the forward strand.
TTTGTTCAAGGACACACATACACACTCCTCTGCATCCTGCTTGCAGCAAGAGCAGAGGAAGCAACTTTGTTTCTTTTTAGCCAGTTTTCAGCTCCTTTTCTCTGGAGGGAGATGGAGAGTTGAACTTTGTTTTCCTGGGACTTCGGGGGTTTTTTTTCCCTTCTTCTCTTCTTGACTCTTTCAACATCAGAGCACATTGGGAGAATTTTCTCCCGAGGTGGGGGCCCTGAATGTGGGCCCATGAGCCAGCTGCAAGGAGGAGGAGAGAGACTACACCTACGGAAGTGTTGGGGTTCCTCCCCCCTGCCATGAGGTCATGGGAGAGGGGACCCTGGGGTAGAGGCATGGCCTGGGCACGGGGGGTCTCCCTGCTCCCTGCTGACATGTGCCCTAATCCTGTTCAGCACTGCTTATTTTGTGTTGCCCTGTGCGAGGAGGGCCCTGGTTGTGCTGTGATTGCTCAGTTCTTTGGCAGTGCCCCGCCCATGTGGCTGGAGAAGAAAGAGCTCTGAAACTTCTCTCAAGAATCGCTCCCTGTTTCTTTGCACGGGCCTCGCTGTCTATGGATGTTTCAGGAGACCCCACCGAAACACGGAAGGACGCTCAAATTATCCCAGCTTTCTCTGCACAGCGAGAGCTTTTAATATTTAGCATTGTTATCCTTTTCCTGTGTGTTTGTTAAAAAAGTAGTTTTTATCTCTTTCACTTTCTTCCCAGGAAAATTCTTTTTTCCCGAAGCTGGTGGGGGAGGGCTGGGTGTAACCTGCCTTCTATCAGAGGATATTTTCCTCCACATTTGTCCAAACCGGCACAGCCTGTCCTTTCCCTGGGTGTCTGTTGCAGATGGAAGCTGCTGGTGCCATTGTCAGCTTGAAGCCCTCTTTTGATGCAAGCAGATGTTGCCAGGTGTGTTCAGCAGCTGTTGCTCAATGCTTATGCCAAGCTATTGTGTTCCTCATGGAACCAAGGAGCCATTGTGACACTGCAGGGGCTGATGGCATCAAGGAGGCAATTGTGACAGTACAGAACCTCCTAGAAACAAGGCTCCATTGTGACACCGTGGGGAATCATGGAATCAAGGAGCCCATTGTGACACGGCTGCACGGAACCAATGGTCCATGGTTACACGGCGGATTCAAGAAGAGCACGGTGACACCACGCAACATCATGGAACCGTACGTCCATTGTGACACAGCAAGGCCGCATGGAAACAAGGGGACCATTGTGGCAAAGCAGGGCCTAATGGAAGCCTGGAGAGCATTGTGACATTGTGGGGAATCATGGAAACATGGAGAGCATTGTGGCACTAAGGAAACTCCTGGAACCAAGATGACCACTGGCACATAATGGAACCTCATGGAAGCAAGCATCCATGATGACTTTGGAGGGCCTCAGGGACCACAGGACCCATTGTGACACAGCAGGACCTGGTGGAACCAAGGAGCCTTTGTGATACTCCAGATCCACATGGAAGCCAGGGTGCACTGAGACACAGTGGGGCCTTGTTGGAACCAAAGACACCTCTGCAAAAAGCAGGCTAGCTCATAGAAGCAAGGAGTCCATTGTTACAACGTAAAAGCTATGCAACCAAGGGACCATTGTGACACTGCGGGGCCTCATGGAACCAATTGTCCATGATGACAGTGCGGATCAAAGGAGACCATGGTGACACTGCGGAACCTGATGGAACCAAGGAGCCATTGTGACACAGTGGGGCCTCATGGAATCAAGGAGACCATTGTGACCCAGGTGTTGCATGGGAAGGCAAGGAGCCATTGTGACACTTTGGGCTTCTTCCCTTGAGCTCTGCAGCTGGCTGTCCCAGCCCAGCGCACCATGTGCCACCTGCTCTCCTCAGGGCTCTGCCTGCACACAGCCCCAGGAGAAGTTTTCCTGTTTGCAAGGAAAGAATGGAAAAGCCGGAGCAGGTTTCCTAAACAACAAACCCCACTCAGGAGCCACATGCTCAGTACAGGCTGCCTGGAACGATGTCCCCTTTCTACAAGGGTCAGTGTGAGCAGGAATGATCTCTGGGAGCAGAATTCTCGGAGTCTTTCCACTGAATTCTCTGTCCCTGTGTCTTGGGGTGACTTTATCGTGTGTATCCCCTATTGCTGCTCTATGCCCAGAAGTGAACTTTGTGCATTTCTGTGCCTTTCAACTGAGCCTGAGAGGGGGGAGAGGAAAAAAAACCGGACAAACTTCTCAGAGCGTTTGTTCAAGGACACACATACACACTCCTCTGCATCCTGCTTGCAGCAAGAGCAGAGGAAGCAACTTTGTTTCTTTTTAGCCAGTTTTCAGCTCCTTTTCTCTGGAGGGAGATGGAGAGTTGAACTTTGTTTTCCTGGGACTTCGGGGGTTTTTTTTCCCTTCTTCTCTTCTTGACTCTTTCAACATCAGAGCACATTGGGAGAATTTTCTCCCGAGGTGGGGGCCCTGAATGTGGGCCCATGAGCCAGCTGCAAGGAGGAGGAGAGAGACTGCACCTACGGAAGTGTTGGGGTTCCTCCCCCCTGCCATGAGGTCATGGGAGAGGGGACCCGGGGGTAGAGGCATGGCCTGGGCACGGGGTCTCCCTGCTCCCTGCTCACATGTGCCCTAATCCTGTTCAGCACTGCTTATTTTGTGTTGCCCTGTGCCAGGAGGGCCCTGGTTGTGCTGTGATTGCTCAGTTCTTTGGCAGTGCCCCGCCCATGTGGCTGGAGAAGAAAGAGCTCTGAAACTTCTCTCAAGAATCGCTCCCTGTTTCTTTGCACGGGCCTCGCTGTCTATGGATGTTTCAGGAGACCCCACCGAAACACAGAAGGACTCTCAAATTATCCCAGCTTTCTCTGCACAGCGAGAGGTTTTAATATTTAGCATTGTTATCCTTTTCCTGTGTGTTTGTTAAAAAAATAGGTTTTATCTCTTTCACTTTCTTCCCAGGAAAGTTCTTTTTTCCAAAAACCTGGTGGGGGAGGGCTGGGTGTAACCTGCCTTCTATAAGAGGATATTTTCCTCCACATTTGTCCAAACCGGCACAGCCTGTCCTTTCCTGGGTCTCTGTTGCAGATGGAAGCTGCTGGTGCCATTGTCAGCTTGAAGCCCTCTTTTGATGCAAGCAGATGTTGCCAGGTGTGTTCAGCAGCTGTTGCTCAATGCTTATGCCAAGCTATTGTGTTCCTCATGGAACCAAGGAGCCATTGTGACACTGCAGGGGCTGATGGCATCAAGGAGGCAATTGTGACAGTACAGAACCTCCTAGAAACAAGGCTCCATTGTGACACCGTGGGGAATCATGGAATCAAGGAGCCCATTGTGACACGGCTGCATGGAACCAATGGTCCATGGTTACACGGCGGATTCAAGAAGAGCACGGTGACACCACGCAACATCACGGAACCATAGGTCCATTGTGACACAGCGGGGCCTCATGGAAACAAGGGGACCATTGTGGCAAAGCAGGGCCTAATGGAAGCATGGAGAGCATTGTGACACTAAGGAAACTCCTGGAACCAAGATGACCACTGGCACATAATGGAACCTCATGGAAGCAAGCCTCCACGATGGTTTTGGAGGGCCTCAGGGACCACAGGACCCATTGTGACACAGCAGGACCTGGTGGAACCAAGGAGCCTTTGTGATACTCCACATCCACATGGAAGCCAGGGTGCACTGAGACACAGCGGGGCCTTGTTGGAACCAAAGACACCTCTGCAAAAAGCAGGCTAGCTCATAGAAGCAAGGAGTCCTTTGTTACAACATCAAAGCTATGGAAGCAAGGGACCATTGTGACACTGCGGGGCCTCATGGAACCAATTGTCCATGATGACAGTGCGGATCAAAAGAGACCATGGTGACACTGCGGAACCTGATGGAACCAAGGAGCCATTGTGACACAGTGGGGCCTCATGGAATCAAGGAGACCATTGTGACCCAGGTGTTGCATGGGAAGGCAAGGAGCCATTGTGACACTTTGGGCTTCTTCCCTTGAGCTCTGCAGCTGGCTGTCCCAGCCCAGCGCACCATGTGCCACCTGCTCTCCTCAGGGCTCTGCCTGCACACAGCCCCAGGAGAAGTTTTCCTGTTTGCAAGGAAAGAATGGAAAAGCCGGAGCAGGTTTCCTAAACAACAAACCCCACTCAGGAGCCACATGCTCAGTACAGGCTGCCTGGAACGATGTCCCCTTTCTACAAGGGTCAGTGTGAGCAGGAATGAATGATCTCTGGGAGCAGAATTCTCGGAGTCTTTCCACTGAATTCTCTGTCCCTGTGTCTTGGGGTGACTTTATCATGTGTATCCCCCTAATACTGCTCTATGCCCAGAAGTGAACTTTGTGCATTTCTGTGCCTTTCAACTGAGCCTGAGAGGGGGGAGAGGAAAAAAAAGCCAGACAAACTTCTCAGAGCGTTTGTTCAAGGACACACATACACACTCTGCATCCTGCTTGCAGCAAGAGCAGAGGAAGCAACTTTGTTTCTTTTTAGCCAGTTTTCAGCTCCTTTTCTCTGGAGGGAGATGGAGAGTTGAACTTTGTTTTCCTGGGACTTCGGGGGTTTTTTTTCCCTTCTTCTCTTCTTGACTCTTTCAACATCAGAGCACATTGGGAGAATTTTCTCCCGAGGTGGGGGCCCTGAATGTGGGCCCATGAGCCAGCTGCAAGGAGGAGGAGAGAGACTACACCTACGGAAGTGTTGGGGTTCCTCCCCCCTGCCATGAGGTCATGGGAGAGGGGACCCTGGGGTAGAGGCATGGCCTGGGCACGGGGTCTCCCTGCTCCCTGCTCACATGTGCCCTAATCCTGTTCAGCACTGCTTATTTTGTGTTGCCCTGTGCCAGGAGGGCCCTGGTTGTGCCGTGATTGCTCAGTTCTTTGGCAGTGCCCCGCCCATGTGGCTGGAGAAGAAAGAGCTCTGAAACTTCTCTCAAGAATCGCTCCCTGTTTCTTTGCACGGGCCTCGCTGTCTATGGATGTTTCAGGAGACCCCACCGAAACACGGAAGGACTCTCAAATTATCCCAGCTTTCTCTGCACAGCGAGAGCTTTTAATATTTAGCATTGTTATCCTTTTCCTGTGTGTTTGTTAAAAAAGTAGTTTTTATCTCTTTCACTTTCTTCCCAGGAAAGTTCTTTTTTCCAAAAACCTGGTGGGGGAGGGCTGGGTGTAACCTGCCTTCTATCAGAGGATATTTTCCTCCACATTTGTCCAAACCGGCACAGCCTGTCCTTTCCTGGGTCTCTGTTGCAGATGGAAGCTGCTGGTGCCATTGTCAGCTTGAAGCCCTCTTTTGATGCAAGCAGATGTTGCCAGGTGTGTTCAGCAGCTGTTGCTCAATGCTTATGCCAAGCTATTGTGTTCCTCATGGAACCAAGGAGCCATTGTGACACTGCAGGGGCTGATGGCATCAAGGAGGCAATTGTGACAGTACAGAACCTCCTAGAAACAAGGCTCCATTGTGACACCGTGGGGAATCATGGAATCAAGGAGCCCATTGTGACACGGCTGCATGGAACCAATGGTCCATGGTTACACGGCGGATTCAAGAAGAGCATGGTGACACCACGCAACATCATGGAACCGTACGTCCATTGTGACACAGCGGGGCCTCATGGAAACAAGGGGACCATTGTGGCAAAGCAGGGCCTAATGGAAGCCTGGAGAGCATTGTGACATTGTGGGGAATCATGGAAACATGGAGAGCATTGTGGCACTAAGGAAACTCCTGGAACCAAGATGACCACTGGCACATAATGGAACCTCATGGAAGCAAGCATCCATGATGACTTTGGAGGGCCTCAGGGACCACAGGACCCATTGTGACACAGCAGGACCTGGTGGAACCAAGGAGCCTTTGTGATACTCCAGATCCACATGGAAGCCAGGGTGCACTGAGACACAGTGGGGCCTTGTTGGAACCAAAGACACCTCTGCAAAAAGCAGGCTAGCTCATAGAAGCAAGGAGTCCATTGTTACAACGTAAAAGCTATGCAACCAAGGGACCATTGTGACACTGCGGGGCCTCATGGAACCAATTGTCCATGATGACAGTGCGGATCAAAGGAGACCATGGTGACACTGCGGAACCTGATGGAACCAAGGAGCCATTGTGACACAGTGGGGCCTCATGGAATCAAGGAGACCATTGTGACCCAGGTGTTGCATGGGAAGGCAAGGAGCCATTGTGACACTTTGGGCTTCTTCCCTTGAGCTCTGCAGCTGGCTGTCCCAGCCCAGCGCACCATGTGCCACCTGCTCTCCTCAGGGCTCTGCCTGCACACAGCCCCAGGAGAAGTTTTCCTGTTTGCAAGGAAAGAATGGAAAAGCCGGAGCAGGTTTCCTAAACAACAAACCCCACTCAGGAGCCACATGCTCAGTACAGGCTGCCTGGAACGATGTCCCCTTTCTACAAGGGTCAGTGTGAGCAGGAATGATCTCTGGGAGCAGAATTCTCGGAGTCTTTCCACTGAATTCTCTGTCCCTGTGTCTTGGGGTGACTTTATCATGTGTATCCCCTATTGCTGCTCTATGCCCAGAAGTGAACTTTGTGCATTTCTGTGCCTTTCAACTGAGCCTGAGAGGGGGGAGAGGAAAAAAAACCGGACAAACTTCTCAGAGCGTTTGTTCAAGGACACACATACACACTCCTCTGCATCCTGCTTGCAGCAAGAGCAGAGGGAAGCAACTTTGTTTCTTTTTAGCCAGTTTTCAGCTCCTTTTCTCTGGAGGGAGATGGAGAGTTGAACTTTGTTTTCCTGGGACTTTGGGGGTTTTTTTCCCTTCTCCTCTTCTTGACTCTTTCAACATCAGACCACATTGGGAGAATTTTCTCCCGAGGTTGGGGCCCTGAATGTGGGCCCATGAGCCAGCTGCAAGGAGGAGGAGAGAGACTACACCTACGGAAGTGTTGGGGTTCCTCCCTCCTGCCATGCGGTCATGGGAGAGGGGACCCTGGGGTAGAGGCATGGCCTGGGCACGGGGGGTCTCCCTGCTCCCTGCTCACATGTGCCCTAACCCTGTTCAGCACTGCTTATTTTGTGTTGCCCTGTGCCAGGAGGGCCCTGGTTGTGCCGTGATTGCTCAGTTCTTTGGCAGTGCCCCGCCCATGTGGCTGGAGAAGAAAGAGCTCTGAAACTTCTCTCAAGAATCGCTCCCTGTTTCTTTGCACGGGCCTCGCTGTCTATGGATGTTTCAGGAGACCCCACCGAAACACAGAAGGACTCTCAAATTATCCCAGCTTTCTCTGCACAGCGAGAGGTTTTAATATTTAGCATTGTTATCCTTTTCCTGTGTGTTTGTTAAAAAAATAGGTTTTATCTCTTTCACTTTCTTCCCAGGAAAGTTCTTTTTTCCAAAAACCTGGTGGGGGAGGGCTGGGTGTAACCTGCCTTCTATCAGAGGATATTTTCCTCCACATTTGTCCAAACCGGCACAGCCTGTCCTTTCCTGGGTCTCTGTTGCAGATGGAAGCTGCTGGTGCCATTGTCAGCTTGAAGCCCTCTTTTGATGCAAGCAGATGTTGCCAGGTGTGTTCAGCAGCTGTTGCTCAATGCTTATGCCAAGCTATTGTGTTCCTCATGGAACCAAGGAGCCATTGTGACACTGCAGGGGCTGATGGCATCAAGGAGGCAATTGTGACAGTACAGAACCTCCTAGAAACAAGGCTCCATTGTGACACCGTGGGGAATCATGGAATCAAGGAGCCCATTGTGACACGGCTGCATGGAACCAATGGTCCATGGTTACACGGCGGATTCAAGAAGAGCACGGTGACACCACGCAACATCACGGAACCATAGGTCCATTGTGACACAGCGGGGCCTCATGGAAACAAGGGGACCATTGTGGCAAAGCAGGGCCTAATGGAAGCATGGAGAGCATTGTGACACTAAGGAAACTCCTGGAACCAAGATGACCACTGGCACATAATGGAACCTCATGGAAGCAAGCCTCCACGATGGTTTTGGAGGGCCTCAGGGACCACAGGACCCATTGTGACACAGCAGGACCTGGTGGAACCAAGGAGCCTTTGTGATACTCCACATCCACATGGAAGCCAGGGTGCACTGAGACACAGCGGGGCCTTGTTGGAACCAAAGACACCTCTGCAAAAAGCAGGCTAGCTCATAGAAGCAAGGAGTCCTTTGTTACAACATCAAACCTATGGAAGCAAGGGACCATTGTGACACTGCGGGGCCTCATGGAACCAATTGTCCATGATGACAGTGCGGATCAAAGGAGACCATGGTGACACTGCGGAACCTGATGGAACCAAGGAGCCATTGTGACACAGTGGGGCCTCATGGAATCAAGGAGACCATTGTGACCCAGGTGTTGCATGGGAAGGCAAGGAGCCATTGTGACACTTTGGGCTTCTTCCCTTGAGCTCTGCAGCTGGCTGTCCCAGCCCAGCGCACCATGTGCCACCTGCTCTCCTCAGGGCTCTGCCTGCACACAGCCCCAGGAGAAGTTTTCCTGTTTGCAAGGAAAGAATGGAAAAGCCGGAGCAGGTTTCCTAAACAACAAACCCCACTCAGGAGCCACATGCTCAGTACAGGCTGCCTGGAACGATGTCCCCTTTCTACAAGGGTCAGTGTGAGCAGGAATGAATGATCTCTGGGAGCAGAATTCTCGGAGTCTTTCCACTGAATTCTCTCTCCCTGTGTCTTGGGGTGACTTTATCATGTGTATCCCCCTATTGCTGCTCTATGCCCAGAAGTGAACTTTGTGCATTTCTGTGCCTTTCAACTGAGCCTGAGAGGGGGGAGAGGAAAAAAAAGCCAGACAAACTTCTCAGAGCGTTTGTTCAAGGACACACATACACACTCCTCTGCATCCTGCTTGCAGCAAGAGCAGAGGAAGCAACTTTGTTTCTTTTTAGCCAGTTTTCAGCTCCTTTTCTCTGGAGGGAGATGGAGAGTTGAACTTTGTTTTCCTGGGACTTCGGGGGTTTTTTTTCCCTTCTTCTCTTCTTGACTCTTTCAACATCAGAGCACATTGGGAGAATTTTCTCCCGAGGTGGGGGCCCTGAATGTGGGCCCATGAGCCAGCTGCAAGGAGGAGGAGAGAGACTACACCTACGGAAGTGTTGGGGTTCCTCCCCCCTGCCATGAGGTCATGGGAGAGGGGACCCTGGGGTAGAGGCATGGCCTGGGCACGGGGGGTCTCCCTGCTCCCTGCTGACATGTGCCCTAATCCTGTTCAGCACTGCTTATTTTGTGTTGCCCTGTGCGAGGAGGGCCCTGGTTGTGCTGTGATTGCTCAGTTCTTTGGCAGTGCCCCGCCCATGTGGCTGGAGAAGAAAGAGCTCTGAAACTTCTCTCAAGAATCGCTCCCTGTTTCTTTGCACGGGCCTCGCTGTCTATGGATGTTTCAGGAGACCCCACCGAAACACGGAAGGACGCTCAAATTATCCCAGCTTTCTCTGCACAGCGAGAGCTTTTAATATTTAGCATTGTTATCCTTTTCCTGTGTGTTTGTTAAAAAAGTAGTTTTTATCTCTTTCACTTTCTTCCCAGGAAAATTCTTTTTTCCCGAAGCTGGTGGGGGAGGGCTGGGTGTAACCTGCCTTCTATCAGAGGATATTTTCCTCCACATTTGTCCAAACCGGCACAGCCTGTCCTTTCCCTGGGTGTCTGTTGCAGATGGAAGCTGCTGGTGCCATTGTCAGCTTGAAGCCCTCTTTTGATGCAAGCAGATGTTGCCAGGTGTGTTCAGCAGCTGTTGCTCAATGCTTATGCCAAGCTATTGTGTTCCTCATGGAACCAAGGAGCCATTGTGACACTGCAGGGGCTGATGGCATCAAGGAGGCAATTGTGACAGTACAGAACCTCCTAGAAACAAGGCTCCATTGTGACACCGTGGGGAATCATGGAATCAAGGAGCCCATTGTGACACGGCTGCACGGAACCAATGGTCCATGGTTACACGGCGGATTCAAGAAGAGCACGGTGACACCACGCAACATCATGGAACCGTACGTCCATTGTGACACAGCAAGGCCGCATGGAAACAAGGGGACCATTGTGGCAAAGCAGGGCCTAATGGAAGCCTGGAGAGCATTGTGACATTGTGGGGAATCATGGAAACATGGAGAGCATTGTGGCACTAAGGAAACTCCTGGAACCAAGATGACCACTGGCACATAATGGAACCTCATGGAAGCAAGCATCCATGATGACTTTGGAGGGCCTCAGGGACCACAGGACCCATTGTGACACAGCAGGACCTGGTGGAACCAAGGAGCCTTTGTGATACTCCACATCCACATGGAAGCCAGGGTGCACTGAGACACAGTGGGGCCTTGTTGGAACCAAAGACACCTCTGCAAAAAGCAGGCTAGCTCATAGAAGCAAGGAGTCCATTGTTACAACGTAAAAGCTATGCAACCAAGGGACCATTGTGACACTGCGGGGCCTCATGGAACCAATTGTCCATGATGACAGTGCGGATCAAAGGAGACCATGGTGACACTGCAGAACCTGATGGAACCAAGGAGCCATTGTGACACAGTGGGGCCTCATGGAATCAAGGAGACCATTGTGACCCAGGTGTTGCATGGGAAGGCAAGGAGCCATTGTGACACTTTGGGCTTCTTCCCTTGAGCTCTGCAGCTGGCTGTCCCAGCCCAGCGCACCATGTGCCACCTGCTCTCCTCAGGGCTCTGCCTGCACACAGCCCCAGGAGAAGTTTTCCTGTTTGCAAGGAAAGAATGGAAAAGCCGGAGCAGGTTTCCTAAACAACAAACCCCACTCAGGAGCCACATGCTCAGTACAGGCTGCCTGGAACGATGTCCCCTTTCTACAAGGGTCAGTGTGAGCAGGAATGATCTCTGGGAGCAGAATTCTCGGAGTCTTTCCACTGAATTCTCTCTCCCTGTGTCTTGGGGTGACTTTATCATGTGTATCCCCTATTGCTGCTCTATGCCCAGAAGTGAACTTTGTGCATTTCTGTGCCTTTCAACTGAGCCTGAGAGGGGGGAGAGGAAAAAAAACCGGACAAACTTCTCAGAGCGTTTGTTCAAGGACACACATACACACTCCTCTGCATCCTGCTTGCAGCAAGAGCAGAGGGAAGCAACTTTGTTTCTTTTTAGCCAGTTTTCAGCTCCTTTTCTCTGGAGGGAGATGGAGAGTTGAACTTTGTTTTCCTGGGACTTTGGGGGTTTTTTTCCCTTCTCCTCTTCTTGACTCTTTCAACATCAGACCACATTGGGAGAATTTTCTCCCGAGGTTGGGGCCCTGAATGTGGGCCCATGAGCCAGCTGCAAGGAGGAGGAGAGAGACTACACCTACGGAAGTGTTGGGGTTCCTCCCTCCTGCCATGCGGTCATGGGAGAGGGGACCCTGGGGTAGAGGCATGGCCTGGGCACGGGGGGTCTCCCTGCTCCCTGCTCACATGTGCCCTAACCCTGTTCAGCACTGCTTATTTTGTGTTGCCCTGTGCCAGGAGGGCCCTGGTTGTGCCGTGATTGCTCAGTTCTTTGGCAGTGCCCCGCCCATGTGGCTGGAGAAGAAAGAGCTCTGAAACTTCTCTCAAGAATCGCTCCCTGTTTCTTTGCACGGGCCTCGCTGTCTATGGATGTTTCAGGAGACCCCACCGAAACACAGAAGGACTCTCAAATTATCCCAGCTTTCTCTGCACAGCGAGAGGTTTTAATATTTAGCATTGTTATCCTTTTCCTGTGTGTTTGTTAAAAAAATAGGTTTTATCTCTTTCACTTTCTTCCCAGGAAAGTTCTTTTTTCCAAAAACCTGGTGGGGGAGGGCTGGGTGTAACCTGCCTTCTATCAGAGGATATTTTCCTCCACATTTGTCCAAACCGGCACAGCCTGTCCTTTCCTGGGTCTCTGTTGCAGATGGAAGCTGCTGGTGCCATTGTCAGCTTGAAGCCCTCTTTTGATGCAAGCAGATGTTGCCAGGTGTGTTCAGCAGCTGTTGCTCAATGCTTATGCCAAGCTATTGTGTTCCTCATGGAACCAAGGAGCCATTGTGACACTGCAGGGGCTGATGGCATCAAGGAGGCAATTGTGACAGTACAGAACCTCCTAGAAACAAGGCTCCATTGTGACACCGTGGGGAATCATGGAATCAAGGAGCCCATTGTGACACGGCTGCATGGAACCAATGGTCCATGGTTACACGGCGGATTCAAGAAGAGCACGGTGACACCACGCAACATCACGGAACCATAGGTCCATTGTGACACAGCGGGGCCTCATGGAAACAAGGGGACCATTGTGGCAAAGCAGGGCCTAATGGAAGCCTGGAGAGCATTGTGACACTAAGGAAACTCCTGGAACCAAGATGACCACTGGCACATAATGGAACCTCATGGAAGCAAGCCTCCACGATGGTTTTGGAGGGCCTCAGGGACCACAGGACCCATTGTGACACAGCAGGACCTGGTGGAACCAAGGAGCCTTTGTGATACTCCACATCCACATGGAAGCCAGGGTGCACTGAGACACAGCGGGGCCTTGTTGGAACCAAAGACACCTCTGCAAAAAGCAGGCTAGCTCATAGAAGCAAGGAGTCCTTTGTTACAACATCAAACCTATGGAAGCAAGGGACCATTGTGACACTGCGGGGCCTCATGGAACCAATTGTCCATGATGACAGTGCGGATCAAAGGAGACCATGGTGACACTGCGGAACCTGATGGAACCAAGGAGCCATTGTGACACAGTGGGGCCTCATGGAATCAAGGAGACCATTGTGACCCAGGTGTTGCATGGGAAGGCAAGGAGCCATTGTGACACTTTGGGCTTCTTCCCTTGAGCTCTGCAGCTGGCTGTCCCAGCCCAGCGCACCATGTGCCACCTGCTCTCCTCAGGGCTCTGCCTGCACACAGCCCCAGGAGAAGTTTTCCTGTTTGCAAGGAAAGAATGGAAAAGCCGGAGCAGGTTTCCTAAACAACAAACCCCACTCAGGAGCCACATGCTCAGTACAGGCTGCCTGGAACGATGTCCCCTTTCTACAAGGGTCAGTGTGAGCAGGAATGAATGATCTCTGGGAGCAGAATTCTCGGAGTCTTTCCACTGAATTCTCTGTCCCTGTGTCTTGGGGTGACTTTATCATGTGTATCCCCCTATTGCTGCTCTATGCCCAGAAGTGAACTTTGTGCATTTCTGTGCCTTTCAACTGAGCCTGAGAGGGGGGAGAGGAAAAAAAAGCCAGACAAACTTCTCAGAGCGTTTGTTCAAGGACACACATACACACTCCTCTGCATCCTGCTTGCAGCAAGAGCAGAGGAAGCAACTTTGTTTCTTTTTAGCCAGTTTTCAGCTCCTTTTCTCTGGAGGGAGATGGAGAGTTGAACTTTGTTTTCCTGGGACTTCGGGGGTTTTTTTTCCCTTCTTCTCTTCTTGACTCTTTCAACATCAGAGCACATTGGGAGAATTTTCTCCCGAGGTGGGGGCCCTGAATGTGGGCCCATGAGCCAGCTGCAAGGAGGAGGAGAGAGACTACACCTACGGAAGTGTTGGGGTTCCTCCCCCCTGCCATGAGGTCATGGGAGAGGGGACCCTGGGGTAGAGGCATGGCCTGGGCACGGGGGGTCTCCCTGCTCCCTGCTGACATGTGCCCTAATCCTGTTCAGCACTGCTTATTTTGTGTTGCCCTCTGCGAGGAGGGCCCTGGTTGTGCTGTGATTGCTCAGTTCTTTGGCAGTGCCCCGCCCATGTGGCTGGAGAAGAAAGAGCTCTGAAACTTCTCTCAAGAATCGCTCCCTGTTTCTTTGCACGGGCCTCGCTGTCTATGGATGTTTCAGGAGACCCCACCGAAACACGGAAGGACGCTCAAATTATCCCAGCTTTCTCTGCACAGCGAGAGCTTTTAATATTTAGCATTGTTATCCTTTTCCTGTGTGTTTGTTAAAAAAGTAGTTTTTATCTCTTTCACTTTCTTCCCAGGAAAATTCTTTTTTCCCGAAGCTGGTGGGGGAGGGCTGGGTGTAACCTGCCTTCTATCAGAGGATATTTTCCTCCACATTTGTCCAAACCGGCACAGCCTGTCCTTTCCCTGGGTGTCTGTTGCAGATGGAAGCTGCTGGTGCCATTGTCAGCTTGAAGCCCTCTTTTGATGCAAGCAGATGTTGCCAGGTGTGTTCAGCAGCTGTTGCTCAATGCTTATGCCAAGCTATTGTGTTCCTCATGGAACCAAGGAGCCATTGTGACACTGCAGGGGCTGATGGCATCAAGGAGGCAATTGTGACAGTACAGAACCTCCTAGAAACAAGGCTCCATTGTGACACCGTGGGGAATCATGGAATCAAGGAGCCCATTGTGACACGGCTGCACGGAACCAATGGTCCATGGTTACACGGCGGATTCAAGAAGAGCACGGTGACACCACGCAACATCATGGAACCGTACGTCCATTGTGACACAGCAAGGCCGCATGGAAACAAGGGGACCATTGTGGCAAAGCAGGGCCTAATGGAAGCCTGGAGAGCATTGTGACATTGTGGGGAATCATGGAAACATGGAGAGCATTGTGGCACTAAGGAAACTCCTGGAACCAAGATGACCACTGGCACATAATGGAACCTCATGGAAGCAAGCATCCATGATGACTTTGGAGGGCCTCAGGGACCACAGGACCCATTGTGACACAGCAGGACCTGGTGGAACCAAGGAGCCTTTGTGATACTCCAGATCCACATGGAAGCCAGGGTGCACTGAGACACAGTGGGGCCTTGTTGGAACCAAAGACACCTCTGCAAAAAGCAGGCTAGCTCATAGAAGCAAGGAGTCCATTGTTACAACGTAAAAGCTATGGAAGCAAGGGACCATTGTGACACTGCGGGGCCTCATGGAACCAATTGTCCATGATGACAGTGCGGATCAAAGGAGACCATGGTGACACTGCGGAACCTGATGGAACCAAGGAGCCATTGTGACACAGTGGGGCCTCATGGAATCAAGGAGACCATTGTGACCCAGGTGTTGCATGGGAAGGCAAGGAGCCATTGTGACACTTTGGGCTTCTTCCCTTGAGCTCTGCAGCTGGCTGTCCCAGCCCAGCGCACCATGTGCCACCTGCTCTCCTCAGGGCTCTGCCTGCACACAGCCCCAGGAGAAGTTTTCCTGTTTGCAAGGAAAGAATGGAAAAGCCGGAGCAGGTTTCCTAAACAACAAACCCCACTCAGGAGCCACATGCTCAGTACAGGCTGCCTGGAACGATGTCCCCTTTCTACAAGGGTCAGTGTGAGCAGGAATGATCTCTGGGAGCAGAATTCTCGGAGTCTTTCCACTGAATTCTCTGTCCCTGTGTCTTGGGGTGACTTTATCATGTGTATCCCCTATTGCTGCTCTATGCCCAGAAGTGAACTTTGTGCATTTCTGTGCCTTTCAACTGAGCCTGAGAGGGGGGAGAGGAAAAAAAACCGGACAAACTTCTCAGAGCGTTTGTTCAAGGACACACATACACACTCCTCTGCATCCTGCTTGCAGCAAGAGCAGAGGGAAGCAACTTTGTTTCTTTTTAGCCAGTTTTCAGCTCCTTTTCTCTGGAGGGAGATGGAGAGTTGAACTTTGTTTTCCTGGGACTTTGGGGGTTTTTTTCCCTTCTCCTCTTCTTGACTCTTTCAACATCAGACCACATTGGGAGAATTTTCTCCCGAGGTTGGGGCCCTGAATGTGGGCCCATGAGCCAGCTGCAAGGAGGAGGAGAGAGACTACACCTACGGAAGTGTTGGGGTTCCTCCCTCCTGCCATGCGGTCATGGGAGAGGGGACCCTGGGGTAGAGGCATGGCCTGGGCACGGGGGGTCTCCCTGCTCCCTGCTCACATGTGCCCTAACCCTGTTCAGCACTGCTTATTTTGTGTTGCCCTGTGCCAGGAGGGCCCTGGTTGTGCCGTGATTGCTCAGTTCTTTGGCAGTGCCCCGCCCATGTGGCTGGAGAAGAAAGAGCTCTGAAACTTCTCTCAAGAATCGCTCCCTGTTTCTTTGCACGGGCCTCGCTGTCTATGGATGTTTCAGGAGACCCCACCGAAACACAGAAGGACTCTCAAATTATCCCAGCTTTCTCTGCACAGCGAGAGGTTTTAATATTTAGCATTGTTATCCTTTTCCTGTGTGTTTGTTAAAAAAATAGGTTTTATCTCTTTCACTTTCTTCCCAGGAAAGTTCTTTTTTCCAAAAACCTGGTGGGGGAGGGCTGGGTGTAACCTGCCTTCTATCAGAGGATATTTTCCTCCACATTTGTCCAAACCGGCACAGCCTGTCCTTTCCTGGGTCTCTGTTGCAGATGGAAGCTGCTGGTGCCATTGTCAGCTTGAAGCCCTCTTTTGATGCAAGCAGATGTTGCCAGGTGTGTTCAGCAGCTGTTGCTCAATGCTTATGCCAAGCTATTGTGTTCCTCATGGAACCAAGGAGCCATTGTGACACTGCAGGGGCTGATGGCATCAAGGAGGCAATTGTGACAGTACAGAACCTCCTAGAAACAAGGCTCCATTGTGACACCGTGGGGAATCATGGAATCAAGGAGCCCATTGTGACACGGCTGCATGGAACCAATGGTCCATGGTTACACGGCGGATTCAAGAAGAGCACGGTGACACCACGCAACATCACGGAACCATAGGTCCATTGTGACACAGCGGGGCCTCATGGAAACAAGGGGACCATTGTGGCAAAGCAGGGCCTAATGGAAGCATGGAGAGCATTGTGACACTAAGGAAACTCCTGGAACCAAGATGACCACTGGCACATAATGGAACCTCATGGAAGCAAGCCTCCACGATGGTTTTGGAGGGCCTCAGGGACCACAGGACCCATTGTGACACAGCAGGACCTGGTGGAACCAAGGAGCCTTTGTGATACTCCACATCCACATGGAAGCCAGGGTGCACTGAGACACAGCGGGGCCTTGTTGGAACCAAAGACACCTCTGCAAAAAGCAGGCTAGCTCATAGAAGCAAGGAGTCCTTTGTTACAACATCAAACCTATGGAAGCAAGGGACCATTGTGACACTGCGGGGCCTCATGGAACCAATTGTCCATGATGACAGTGCGGATCAAAGGAGACCATGGTGACACTGCGGAACCTGATGGAACCAAGGAGCCATTGTGACACAGTGGGGCCTCATGGAATCAAGGAGACCATTGTGACCCAGGTGTTGCATGGGAAGGCAAGGAGCCATTGTGACACTTTGGGCTTCTTCCCTTGAGCTCTGCAGCTGGCTGTCCCAGCCCAGCGCACCATGTGCCACCTGCTCTCCTCAGGGCTCTGCCTGCACACAGCCCCAGGAGAAGTTTTCCTGTTTGCAAGGAAAGAATGGAAAAGCCGGAGCAGGTTTCCTAAACAACAAACCCCACTCAGGAGCCACATGCTCAGTACAGGCTGCCTGGAACGATGTCCCCTTTCTACAAGGGTCAGTGTGAGCAGGAATGAATGATCTCTGGGAGCAGAATTCTCGGAGTCTTTCCACTGAATTCTCTGTCCCTGTGTCTTGGGGTGACTTTATCATGTGTATCCCCCTATTGCTGCTCTATGCCCAGAAGTGAACTTTGTGCATTTCTGTGCCTTTCAACTGAGCCTGAGAGGGGGGAGAGGAAAAAAAAGCCAGACAAACTTCTCAGAGCGTTTGTTCAAGGACACACATACACACTCCTCTGCATCCTGCTTGCAGCAAGAGCAGAGGAAGCAACTTTGTTTCTTTTTAGCCAGTTTTCAGCTCCTTTTCTCTGGAGGGAGATGGAGAGTTGAACTTTGTTTTCCTGGGACTTCGGGGGTTTTTTTTCCCTTCTTCTCTTCTTGACTCTTTCAACATCAGAGCACATTGGGAGAATTTTCTCCCGAGGTGGGGGCCCTGAATGTGGGCCCATGAGCCAGCTGCAAGGAGGAGGAGAGAGACTACACCTACGGAAGTGTTGGGGTTCCTCCCCCCTGCCATGAGGTCATGGGAGAGGGGACCCTGGGGTAGAGGCATGGCCTGGGCACGGGGGGTCTCCCTGCTCCCTGCTGACATGTGCCCTAATCCTGTTCAGCACTGCTTATTTTGTGTTGCCCTGTGCCAGGAGGGCCCTGGTTGTGCTGTGATTGCTCAGTTCTTTGGCAGTGCCCCGCCCATGTGGCTGGAGAAGAAAGAGCTCTGAAACTTCTCTCAAGAATCGCTCCCTGTTTCTTTGCACGGGCCTCGCTGTCTATGGATGTTTCAGGAGACCCCACCGAAACACGGAAGGACGCTCAAATTATCCCAGCTTTCTCTGCACAGCGAGAGCTTTTAATATTTAGCATTGTTATCCTTTTCCTGTGTGTTTGTTAAAAAAGTAGTTTTTATCTCTTTCACTTTCTTCCCAGGAAAATTCTTTTTTCCCGAAGCTGGTGGGGGAGGGCTGGGTGTAACCTGCCTTCTATCAGAGGATATTTTCCTCCACATTTGTCCAAACCGGCACAGCCTGTCCTTTCCCTGGGTGTCTGTTGCAGATGGAAGCTGCTGGTGCCATTGTCAGCTTGAAGCCCTCTTTTGATGCAAGCAGATGTTGCCAGGTGTGTTCAGCAGCTGTTGCTCAATGCTTATGCCAAGCTATTGTGTTCCTCATGGAACCAAGGAGCCATTGTGACACTGCAGGGGCTGATGGCATCAAGGAGGCAATTGTGACAGTACAGAACCTCCTAGAAACAAGGCTCCATTGTGACACCGTGGGGAATCATGGAATCAAGGAGCCCATTGTGACACGGCTGCACGGAACCAATGGTCCATGGTTACACGGCGGATTCAAGAAGAGCACGGTGACACCACGCAACATCATGGAACCGTACGTCCATTGTGACACAGCAAGGCCGCATGGAAACAAGGGGACCATTGTGGCAAAGCAGGGCCTAATGGAAGCCTGGAGAGCATTGTGACATTGTGGGGAATCATGGAAACATGGAGAGCATTGTGGCACTAAGGAAACTCCTGGAACCAAGATGACCACTGGCACATAATGGAACCTCATGGAAGCAAGCATCCATGATGACTTTGGAGGGCCTCAGGGACCACAGGACCCATTGTGACACAGCAGGACCTGGTGGAACCAAGGAGCCTTTGTGATACTCCAGATCCACATGGAAGCCAGGGTGCACTGAGACACAGTGGGGCCTTGTTGGAACCAAAGACACCTCTGCAAAAAGCAGGCTAGCTCATAGAAGCAAGGAGTCCATTGTTACAACGTAAAAGCTATGCAACCAAGGGACCATTGTGACACTGCGGGGCCTCATGGAACCAATTGTCCATGATGACAGTGCGGATCAAAGGAGACCATGGTGACACTGCGGAACCTGATGGAACCAAGGAGCCATTGTGACACAGTGGGGCCTCATGGAATCAAGGAGACCATTGTGACCCAGGTGTTGCATGGGAAGGCAAGGAGCCATTGTGACACTTTGGGCTTCTTCCCTTGAGCTCTGCAGCTGGCTGTCCCAGCCCAGCGCACCATGTGCCACCTGCTCTCCTCAGGGCTCTGCCTGCACACAGCCCCAGGAGAAGTTTTCCTGTTTGCAAGGAAAGAATGGAAAAGCCGGAGCAGGTTTCCTAAACAACAAACCCCACTCAGGAGCCACATGCTCAGTACAGGCTGCCTGGAACGATGTCCCCTTTCTACAAGGGTCAGTGTGAGCAGGAATGATCTCTGGGAGCAGAATTCTCGGAGTCTTTCCACTGAATTCTCTCTCCCTGTGTCTTGGGGTGACTTTATCATGTGTATCCCCTATTGCTGCTCTATGCCCAGAAGTGAACTTTGTGCATTTCTGTGCCTTTCAACTGAGCCTGAGAGGGGGGAGAGGAAAAAAAACCGGACAAACTTCTCAGAGCGTTTGTTCAAGGACACACATACACACTCCTCTGCATCCTGCTTGCAGCAAGAGCAGAGGGAAGCAACTTTGTTTCTTTTTAGCCAGTTTTCAGCTCCTTTTCTCTGGAGGGAGATGGAGAGTTGAACTTTGTTTTCCTGGGACTTTGGGGGTTTTTTTCCCTTCTCCTCTTCTTGACTCTTTCAACATCAGACCACATTGGGAGAATTTTCTCCCGAGGTTGGGGCCCTGAATGTGGGCCCATGAGCCAGCTGCAAGGAGGAGGAGAGAGACTACACCTACGGAAGTGTTGGGGTTCCTCCCTCCTGCCATGCGGTCATGGGAGAGGGGACCCTGGGGTAGAGGCATGGCCTGGGCACGGGGGGTCTCCCTGCTCCCTGCTCACATGTGCCCTAACCCTGTTCAGCACTGCTTATTTTGTGTTGCCCTGTGCCAGGAGGGCCCTGGTTGTGCCGTGATTGCTCAGTTCTTTGGCAGTGCCCCGCCCATGTGGCTGGAGAAGAAAGAGCTCTGAAACTTCTCTCAAGAATCGCTCCCTGTTTCTTTGCACGGGCCTCGCTGTCTATGGATGTTTCAGGAGACCCCACCGAAACACAGAAGGACTCTCAAATTATCCCAGCTTTCTCTGCACAGCGAGAGGTTTTAATATTTAGCATTGTTATCCTTTTCCTGTGTGTTTGTTAAAAAAATAGGTTTTATCTCTTTCACTTTCTTCCCAGGAAAGTTCTTTTTTCCAAAAACCTGGTGGGGGAGGGCTGGGTGTAACCTGCCTTCTATCAGAGGATATTTTCCTCCACATTTGTCCAAACCGGCACAGCCTGTCCTTTCCTGGGTCTCTGTTGCAGATGGAAGCTGCTGGTGCCATTGTCAGCTTGAAGCCCTCTTTTGATGCAAGCAGATGTTGCCAGGTGTGTTCAGCAGCTGTTGCTCAATGCTTATGCCAAGCTATTGTGTTCCTCATGGAACCAAGGAGCCATTGTGACACTGCAGGGGCTGATGGCATCAAGGAGGCAATTGTGACAGTACAGAACCTCCTAGAAACAAGGCTCCATTGTGACACCGTGGGGAATCATGGAATCAAGGAGCCCATTGTGACACGGCTGCATGGAACCAATGGTCCATGGTTACACGGCGGATTCAAGAAGAGCACGGTGACACCACGCAACATCACGGAACCATAGGTCCATTGTGACACAGCGGGGCCTCATGGAAACAAGGGGACCATTGTGGCAAAGCAGGGCCTAATGGAAGCCTGGAGAGCATTGTGACACTAAGGAAACTCCTGGAACCAAGATGACCACTGGCACATAATGGAACCTCATGGAAGCAAGCCTCCACGATGGTTTTGGAGGGCCTCAGGGACCACAGGACCCATTGTGACACAGCAGGACCTGGTGGAACCAAGGAGCCTTTGTGATACTCCACATCCACATGGAAGCCAGGGTGCACTGAGACACAGCGGGGCCTTGTTGGAACCAAAGACACCTCTGCAAAAAGCAGGCTAGCTCATAGAAGCAAGGAGTCCTTTGTTACAACATCAAACCTATGGAAGCAAGGGACCATTGTGACACTGCGGGGCCTCATGGAACCAATTGTCCATGATGACAGTGCGGATCAAAGGAGACCATGGTGACACTGCGGAACCTGATGGAACCAAGGAGCCATTGTGACACAGTGGGGCCTCATGGAATCAAGGAGACCATTGTGACCCAGGTGTTGCATGGGAAGGCAAGGAGCCATTGTGACACTTTGGGCTTCTTCCCTTGAGCTCTGCAGCTGGCTGTCCCAGCCCAGCGCACCATGTGCCACCTGCTCTCCTCAGGGCTCTGCCTGCACACAGCCCCAGGAGAAGTTTTCCTGTTTGCAAGGAAAGAATGGAAAAGCCGGAGCAGGTTTCCTAAACAACAAACCCCACTCAGGAGCCACATGCTCAGTACAGGCTGCCTGGAACGATGTCCCCTTTCTACAAGGGTCAGTGTGAGCAGGAATGAATGATCTCTGGGAGCAGAATTCTCGGAGTCTTTCCACTGAATTCTCTGTCCCTGTGTCTTGGGGTGACTTTATCATGTGTATCCCCCTATTGCTGCTCTATGCCCAGAAGTGAACTTTGTGCATTTCTGTGCCTTTCAACTGAGCCTGAGAGGGGGGAGAGGAAAAAAAAGCCAGACAAACTTCTCAGAGCGTTTGTTCAAGGACACACATACACACTCCTCTGCATCCTGCTTGCAGCAAGAGCAGAGGAAGCAACTTTGTTTCTTTTTAGCCAGTTTTCAGCTCCTTTTCTCTGGAGGGAGATGGAGAGTTGAACTTTGTTTTCCTGGGACTTCGGGGGTTTTTTTTCCCTTCTTCTCTTCTTGACTCTTTCAACATCAGAGCACATTGGGAGAATTTTCTCCCGAGGTGGGGGCCCTGAATGTGGGCCCATGAGCCAGCTGCAAGGAGGAGGAGAGAGACTACACCTACGGAAGTGTTGGGGTTCCTCCCCCCTGCCATGAGGTCATGGGAGAGGGGACCCTGGGGTAGAGGCATGGCCTGGGCACGGGGGGTCTCCCTGCTCCCTGCTGACATGTGCCCTAATCCTGTTCAGCACTGCTTATTTTGTGTTGCCCTCTGCGAGGAGGGCCCTGGTTGTGCTGTGATTGCTCAGTTCTTTGGCAGTGCCCCGCCCATGTGGCTGGAGAAGAAAGAGCTCTGAAACTTCTCTCAAGAATCGCTCCCTGTTTCTTTGCACGGGCCTCGCTGTCTATGGATGTTTCAGGAGACCCCACCGAAACACGGAAGGACGCTCAAATTATCCCAGCTTTCTCTGCACAGCGAGAGCTTTTAATATTTAGCATTGTTATCCTTTTCCTGTGTGTTTGTTAAAAAAGTAGTTTTTATCTCTTTCACTTTCTTCCCAGGAAAATTCTTTTTTCCCGAAGCTGGTGGGGGAGGGCTGGGTGTAACCTGCCTTCTATCAGAGGATATTTTCCTCCACATTTGTCCAAACCGGCACAGCCTGTCCTTTCCCTGGGTGTCTGTTGCAGATGGAAGCTGCTGGTGCCATTGTCAGCTTGAAGCCCTCTTTTGATGCAAGCAGATGTTGCCAGGTGTGTTCAGCAGCTGTTGCTCAATGCTTATGCCAAGCTATTGTGTTCCTCATGGAACCAAGGAGCCATTGTGACACTGCAGGGGCTGATGGCATCAAGGAGGCAATTGTGACAGTACAGAACCTCCTAGAAACAAGGCTCCATTGTGACACCGTGGGGAATCATGGAATCAAGGAGCCCATTGTGACACGGCTGCACGGAACCAATGGTCCATGGTTACACGGCGGATTCAAGAAGAGCACGGTGACACCACGCAACATCATGGAACCGTACGTCCATTGTGACACAGCAAGGCCGCATGGAAACAAGGGGACCATTGTGGCAAAGCAGGGCCTAATGGAAGCCTGGAGAGCATTGTGACATTGTGGGGAATCATGGAAACATGGAGAGCATTGTGGCACTAAGGAAACTCCTGGAACCAAGATGACCACTGGCACATAATGGAACCTCATGGAAGCAAGCATCCATGATGACTTTGGAGGGCCTCAGGGACCACAGGACCCATTGTGACACAGCAGGACCTGGTGGAACCAAGGAGCCTTTGTGATACTCCAGATCCACATGGAAGCCAGGGTGCACTGAGACACAGTGGGGCCTTGTTGGAACCAAAGACACCTCTGCAAAAAGCAGGCTAGCTCATAGAAGCAAGGAGTCCATTGTTACAACGTAAAAGCTATGCAACCAAGGGACCATTGTGACACTGCGGGGCCTCATGGAACCAATTGTCCATGATGACAGTGCGGATCAAAGGAGACCATGGTGACACTGCGGAACCTGATGGAACCAAGGAGCCATTGTGACACAGTGGGGCCTCATGGAATCAAGGAGACCATTGTGACCCAGGTGTTGCATGGGAAGGCAAGGAGCCATTGTGACACTTTGGGCTTCTTCCCTTGAGCTCTGCAGCTGGCTGTCCCAGCCCAGCGCACCATGTGCCACCTGCTCTCCTCAGGGCTCTGCCTGCACACAGCCCCAGGAGAAGTTTTCCTGTTTGCAAGGAAAGAATGGAAAAGCCGGAGCAGGTTTCCTAAACAACAAACCCCACTCAGGAGCCACATGCTCAGTACAGGCTGCCTGGAACGATGTCCCCTTTCTACAAGGGTCAGTGTGAGCAGGAATGATCTCTGGGAGCAGAATTCTCGGAGTCTTTCCACTGAATTCTCTCTCCCTGTGTCTTGGGGTGACTTTATCATGTGTATCCCCTATTGCTGCTCTATGCCCAGAAGTGAACTTTGTGCATTTCTGTGCCTTTCAACTGAGCCTGAGAGGGGGGAGAGGAAAAAAAACCGGACAAACTTCTCAGAGCGTTTGTTCAAGGACACACATACACACTCCTCTGCATCCTGCTTGCAGCAAGAGCAGAGGGAAGCAACTTTGTTTCTTTTTAGCCAGTTTTCAGCTCCTTTTCTCTGGGGGGAGATGGAGAGTTGAACTTTGTTTTCCTGGGACTTTGGGGGTGTTTTTCCCTTCTCCTCTTCTTGACTCTTTCAACATCAGACCACATTGGGGGAATTTTCTCCCGAGGTTGGGGCCCTGAATGTGGGCCCATGAGCCAGCTGCAAGGAGGAGGAGAGAGACTACACCTACGGAAGTGTTGGGGTTCCTCCCTCCTGCCATGCGGTCATGGGAGAGGGGACCCTGGGGTAGAGGCATGGCCTGGGCACGGGGGGTCTCCCTGCTCCCTGCTCACATGTGCCCTAATCCTGTTCAGCACTGCTTATTTTGTGTTGCCCTGTGCCAGGAGGGCCCTGGTTGTGCTGTGATTGCTCAGTTCTTTGGCAGTGCCCCGCCCATGTGGCTGGAGAAGAAAGAGCTCTGAAACTTCTCTCAAGAATCGCTCCCTGTTTCTTTGCACGGGCCTCGCTGTCTATGGATGTTTCAGGAGACCCCACCGAAACACAGAAGGACTCTCAAATTATCCCAGCTTTCTCTGCACAGCGAGAGGTTTTAATATTTAGCATTGTTATCCTTTTCCTGTGTGTTTGTTAAAAAAATAGGTTTTATCTCTTTCACTTTCTTCCCAGGAAAGTTCTTTTTTCCAAAAACCTGGTGGGGGAGGGCTGGGTGTAACCTGCCTTCTATAAGAGGATATTTTCCTCCACATTTGTCCAAACCGGCACAGCCTGTCCTTTCCTGGGTCTCTGTTGCAGATGGAAGCTGCTGGTGCCATTGTCAGCTTGAAGCCCTCTTTTGATGCAAGCAGATGTTGCCAGGTGTGTTCAGCAGCTGTTGCTCAATGCTTATGCCAAGCTATTGTGTTCCTCATGGAACCAAGGAGCCATTGTGACACTGCAGGGGCTGATGGCATCAAGGAGGCAATTGTGACAGTACAGAACCTCCTAGAAACAAGGCTCCATTGTGACACCGTGGGGAATCATGGAATCAAGGAGCCCATTGTGACACGGCTGCATGGAACCAATGGTCCATGGTTACACGGCGGATTCAAGAAGAGCACGGTGACACCACGCAACATCACGGAACCATAGGTCCATTGTGACACAGCGGGGCCTCATGGAAACAAGGGGACCATTGTGGCAAAGCAGGGCCTAATGGAAGCATGGAGAGCATTGTGACACTAAGGAAACTCCTGGAACCAAGATGACCACTGGCACATAATGGAACCTCATGGAAGCAAGCCTCCACGATGGTTTTGGAGGGCCTCAGGGACCACAGGACCCATTGTGACACAGCAGGACCTGGTGGAACCAAGGAGCCTTTGTGATACTCCACATCCACATGGAAGCCAGGGTGCACTGAGACACAGCGGGGCCTTGTTGGAACCAAAGACACCTCTGCAAAAAGCAGGCTAGCTCATAGAAGCAAGGAGTCCATTGTTACAACATCAAAGCTATGGAAGCAAGGGACCATTGTGACACTGCGGGGCCTCATGGAACCAATTGTCCATGATGACAGTGCGGATCAAAGGAGACCATGGTGACACTGCGGAACCTGATGGAACCAAGGAGCCATTGTGACACAGTGGGGCCTCATGGAATCAAGGAGACCATTGTGACCCAGGTGTTGCATGGGAAGGCAAGGAGCCATTGTGACACTTTGGGCTTCTTCCCTTGAGCTCTGCAGCTGGCTGTCCCAGCCCAGCGCACCATGTGCCACCTGCTCTCCTCAGGGCTCTGCCTGCACACAGCCCCAGGAGAAGTTTTCCTGTTTGCAAGGAAAGAATGGAAAAGCCGGAGCAGGTTTCCTAAACAACAAACCCCACTCAGGAGCCACATGCTCAGTACAGGCTGCCGGGAACGATGTCCCCTTTCTACAAGGGTCAGTGTGAGCAGGAATGAATGATCTCTGGGAGCAGAATTCTCGGAGTCTTTCCACTGAATTCTCTCTCCCTGTGTCTTGGGGTGACTTTATCATGTGTATCCCCCAATACTGCTCTATGCCCAGAAGTGAACTTTGTGCATTTCTGTGCCTTTCAACTGAGCCTGAGAGGGGGGAGAGGAAAAAAAAGCCAGACAAACTTCTCAGAGCGTTTGTTCAAGGACACACATACACACTCCTCTGCATCCTGCTTGCAGCAAGAGCAGAGGAAGCAACTTTGTTTCTTTTTAGCCAGTTTTCAGCTCCTTTTCTCTGGAGGGAGATGGAGAGTTGAACTTTGTTTTCCTGGGACTTCGGGGGTTTTTTTTCCCTTCTTCTCTTCTTGACTCTTTCAACATCAGAGCACATTGGGAGAATTTTCTCCCGAGGTGGGGGCCCTGAATGTGGGCCCATGAGCCAGCTGCAAGGAGGAGGAGAGAGACTACACCTACGGAAGTGTTGGGGTTCCTCCCCCCTGCCATGAGGTCATGGGAGAGGGGACCCGGGGGTAGAGGCATGGCCTGGGCACGGGGTCTCCCTGCTCCCTGCTCACATGTGCCCTAATCCTGTTCAGCACTGCTTATTTTGTGTTGCCCTGTGCCAGGAGGGCCCTGGTTGTGCTGTGATTGCTCAGTTCTTTGGCAGTGCCCCGCCCATGTGGCTGGAGAAGAAAGAGCTCTGAAACTTCTCTCAAGAATCGCTCCCTGTTTCTTTGCACGGGCCTCGCTGTCTATGGATGTTTCAGGAGACCCCACCGAAACACAGAAGGACTCTCAAATTATCCCAGCTTTCTCTGCACAGCGAGAGGTTTTAATATTTAGCATTGTTATCCTTTTCCTGTGTGTTTGTTAAAAAAATAGGTTTTATCTCTTTCACTTTCTTCCCAGGAAAGTTCTTTTTTCCAAAAACCTGGTGGGGGAGGGCTGGGTGTAACCTGCCTTCTATCAGAGGATATTTTCCTCCACATTTGTCCAAACCGGCACAGCCTGTCCTTTCCTGGGTCTCTGTTGCAGATGGAAGCTGCTGGTGCCATTGTCAGCTTGAAGCCCTCTTTTGATGCAAGCAGATGTTGCCAGGTGTGTTCAGCAGCTGTTGCTCAATGCTTATGCCAAGCTATTGTGTTCCTCATGGAACCAAGGAGCCATTGTGACACTGCAGGGGCTGATGGCATCAAGGAGACAATTGTGACAGTACAGAACCTCCTAGAAACAAGGCTCCATTGTGACACCGTGGGGAATCATGGAATCAAGGAGCCCATTGTGACACGGCTGCATGGAACCAATGGTCCATGGTTACACGGCGGATTCAAGAAGAGCACGGTGACACCACGCAACATCACGGAACCATAGGTCCATTGTGACACAGCGGGGCCTCATGGAAACAAGGGGACCATTGTGGCAAAGCAGGGCCTAATGGAAGCATGGAGAGCATTGTGACACTAAGGAAACTCCTGGAACCAAGATGACCACTGGCACATAATGGAACCTCATGGAAGCAAGCCTCCACGATGGTTTTGGAGGGCCTCAGGGACCACAGGACCCATTGTGACACAGCAGGACCTGGTGGAACCAAGGAGCCTTTGTGATACTCCAGATCCACATGGAAGCCAGGGTGCACTGAGACACAGCGGGGCCTTGTTGGAACCAAAGACACCTCTGCAAAAAGCAGGCTAGCTCATAGAAGCAAGGAGTCCTTTGTTACAACATCAAAGCTATGGAAGCAAGGGACCATTGTGACACTGCGGGGCCTCATGGAACCAATTGTCCATGATGACAGTGCGGATCAAAGGAGACCATGGTGACACTGCGGAACCTGATGGAACCAAGGAGCCATTGTGACACAGTGGGGCCTCATGGAATCAAGGAGACCATTGTGACCCAGGTGTTGCATGGGAAGGCAAGGAGCCATTGTGACACTTTGGGCTTCTTCCCTTGAGCTCTGCAGCTGGCTGTCCCAGCCCAGCGCACCATGTGCCACCTGCTCTCCTCAGGGCTCTGCCTGCACACAGCCCCAGGAGAAGTTTTCCTGTTTGCAAGGAAAGAATGGAAAAGCCGGAGCAGGTTTCCTAAACAACAAACCCCACTCAGGAGCCACATGCTCAGTACAGGCTGCCGGGAACGATGTCCCCTTTCTACAAGGGTCAGTGTGAGCAGGAATGAATGATCTCTGGGAGCAGAATTCTCGGAGTCTTTCCACTGAATTCTCTCTCCCTGTGTCTTGGGGTGACTTTATCATGTGTATCCCCCAATACTGCTCTATGCCCAGAAGTGAACTTTGTGCATTTCTGTGCCTTTCAACTGAGCCTGAGAGGGGGGAGAGGAAAAAAAAGCCAGACAAACTTCTCAGAGCGTTTGTTCAAGGACACACATACACACTCCTCTGCATCCTGCTTGCAGCAAGAGCAGAGGAAGCAACTTTGTTTCTTTTTAGCCAGTTTTCAGCTCCTTTTCTCTGGAGGGAGATGGAGAGTTGAACTTTGTTTTCCTGGGACTTCGGGGGTTTTTTTTCCCTTCTTCTCTTCTTGACTCTTTCAACATCAGAGCACATTGGGAGAATTTTCTCCCGAGGTGGGGGCCCTGAATGTGGGCCCATGAGCCAGCTGCAAGGAGGAGGAGAGAGACTACACCTACGGAAGTGTTGGGGTTCCTCCCCCCTGCCATGAGGTCATGGGAGAGGGGACCCTGGGGTAGAGGCATGGCCTGGGCACGGGGGGTCTCCCTGCTCCCAGCTCACATGTGCCCTAATCCTGTTCAGCACTGCTTATTTTGTGTTGCCCTGTGCCAGGAGGGCCCTGGTTGTGCTGTGATTGCTCAGTTCTTTGGCAGTGCCCCGCCCATGTGGCTGGAGAAGAAAGAGCTCTGAAACTTCTCTCAAGAATCGCTCCCTGTTTCTTTGCACGGGCCTCGCTGTCTATGGATGTTTCAGGAGACCCCACCGAAACACAGAAGGACTCTCAAATTATCCCAGCTTTCTCTGCACAGCGAGAGGTTTTAATATTTAGCATTGTTATCCTTTTCCTGTGTGTTTGTTAAAAAAATAGGTTTTATCTCTTTCACTTTCTTCCCAGGAAAGTTCTTTTTTCCAAAAACCTGGTGGGGGAGGGCTGGGTGTAACCTGCCTTCTATCAGAGGATATTTTCCTCCACATTTGTCCAAACCGGCACAGCCTGTCCTTTCCTGGGTCTCTGTTGCAGATGGAAGCTGCTGGTGCCATTGTCAGCTTGAAGCCCTCTTTTGATGCAAGCAGATGTTGCCAGGTGTGTTCAGCAGCTGTTGCTCAATGCTTATGCCAAGCTATTGTGTTCCTCATGGAACCAAGGAGCCATTGTGACACTGCAGGGGCTGATGGCATCAAGGAGGCAATTGTGACAGTACAGAACCTCCTAGAAACAAGGCTCCATTGTGACACCGTGGGGAATCATGGAATCAAGGAGCCCATTGTGACACGGCTGCATGGAACCAATGGTCCATGGTTACACGGCGGATTCAAGAAGAGCACGGTGACACCACGCAACATCACGGAACCATAGGTCCATTGTGACACAGCGGGGCCTCATGGAAACAAGGGGACCATTGTGGCAAAGCAGGGCCTAATGGAAGCATGGAGAGCATTGTGACACTAAGGAAACTCCTGGAACCAAGATGACCACTGGCACATAATGGAACCTCATGGAAGCAAGCCTCCACGATGGTTTTGGAGGGCCTCAGGGACCACAGGACCCATTGTGACACAGCAGGACCTGGTGGAACCAAGGAGCCTTTGTGATACTCCAGATCCACATGGAAGCCAGGGTGCACTGAGACACAGCGGGGCCTTGTTGGAACCAAAGACACCTCTGCAAAAAGCAGGCTAGCTCATAGAAGCAAGGAGTCCTTTGTTACAACATCAAAGCTATGGAAGCAAGGGACCATTGTGACACTGCGGGGCCTCATGGAACCAATTGTCCATGATGACAGTGCGGATCAAAGGAGACCATGGTGACACTGCGGAACCTGATGGAACCAAGGAGCCATTGTGACACAGTGGGGCCTCATGGAATCAAGGAGACCATTGTGACCCAGGTGTTGCATGGGAAGGCAAGGAGCCATTGTGACACTTTGGGCTTCTTCCCTTGAGCTCTGCAGCTGGCTGTCCCAGCCCAGCGCACCATGTGCCACCTGCTCTCCTCAGGGCTCTGCCTGCACACAGCCCCAGGAGAAGTTTTCCTGTTTGCAAGGAAAGAATGGAAAAGCCGGAGCAGGTTTCCTAAACAACAAACCCCACTCAGGAGCCACATGCTCAGTACAGGCTGCCTGGAACGATGTCCCCTTTCTACAAGGGTCAGTGTGAGCAGGAATGAATGATCTCTGGGAGCAGAATTCTCGGAGTCTTTCCACTGAATTCTCTCTCCCTGTGTCTTGGGGTGACTTTATCATGTGTATCCCCCAATACTGCTCTATGCCCAGAAGTGAACTTTGTGCATTTCTGTGCCTTTCAACTGAGCCTGAGAGGGGGGAGAGGAAAAAAAAGCCAGACAAACTTCTCAGAGCGTTTGTTCAAGGACACACATACACACTCCTCTGCATCCTGCTTGCAGCAAGAGCAGAGGAAGCAACTTTGTTTCTTTTTAGCCAGTTTTCAGCTCCTTTTCTCTGGAGGGAGATGGAGAGTTGAACTTTGTTTTCCTGGGACTTCGGGGGTTTTTTTTCCCTTCTTCTCTTCTTGACTCTTTCAACATCAGAGCACATTGGGAGAATTTTCTCCCGAGGTGGGGGCCCTGAATGTGGGCCCATGAGCCAGCTGCAAGGAGGAGGAGAGAGACTACACCTACGGAAGTGTTGGGGTTCCTCCCCCCTGCCATGAGGTCATGGGAGAGGGGACCCTGGGGTAGAGGCATGGCCTGGGCACGGGGGGTCTCCCTGCTCCCAGCTCACATGTGCCCTAATCCTGTTCAGCACTGCTTATTTTGTGTTGCCCTGTGCCAGGAGGGCCCTGGTTGTGCTGTGATTGCTCAGTTCTTTGGCAGTGCCCCGCCCATGTGGCTGGAGAAGAAAGAGCTCTGAAACTTCTCTCAAGAATCGCTCCCTGTTTCTTTGCACGGGCCTCGCTGTCTATGGATGTTTCAGGAGACCCCACCGAAACACGGAAGGACTCTCAAATTATCCCAGCTTTCTCTGCACAGCGAGAGCTTTTAATATTTAGCATTGTTATCCTTTTCCTGTGTGTTTGTTAAAAAAGTAGTTTTTATCTCTTTCACTTTCTTCCCAGGAAAGTTCTTTTTTCCTGAAGCTGGTGGGGGAGGGCTGGGTGTAACCTGCCTTCTATCAGAGGATATTTTCCTCCACATTTGTCCAAACCGGCACAGCCTGTCCTTTCCCTGGGTGTCTGTTGCAGATGGAAGCTGCTGGTGCCATTGTCAGCTTGAAGCCCTCTTTTGATGCAAGCAGATGTTGCCAGGTGTGTTCAGCAGCTGTTGCTCAATGCTTATGCCAAGCTATTGTGTTCCTCATGGAACCAAGGAGCCATTGTGACACTGCAGGGGCTGATGGCATCAAGGAGGCAATTGTGACAGTACAGAACCTCCTAGAAACAAGGCTCCATTGTGACACCGTGGGGAATCATGGAATCAAGGAGCCCATTGTGACACGGCTGCATGGAACCAATGGTCCATGGTTACACGGCGGATTCAAGAAGAGCACGGTGACACCACGCAACATCATGGAACCGTACGTCCATTGTGACACAGCAAGGCCGCATGGAAACAAGGGGACCATTGTGGCAAAGCAGGGCCTAATGGAAGCCTGGAGAGCATTGTGACATTGTGGGGAATCATGGAAACATGGAGAGCATTGTGACACTAAGGAAACTCCTGGAACCAAGATGACCACTGGCACATAATGGAACCTCATGGAAGCAAGCATCCATGATGACTTTGGAGGGCCTCAGGGACCACAGGACCCATTGTGACACAGCAGGACCTGGTGGAACCAAGGAGCCTTTGTGATACTCCAGATCCACATGGAAGCCAGGGTGCACTGAGACACAGTGGGGCCTTGTTGGAACCAAAGACACCTCTGCAAAAAGCAGGCTAGCTCATAGAAGCAAGGAGTCCATTGTTACAACGTAAAAGCTATGCAACCAAGGGACCATTGTGACACTGCGGGGCCTCATGGAACCAATTGTCCATGATGACAGTGCGGATCAAAGGAGACCATGGTGACACTGCGGAACCTGATGGAACCAAGGAGCCATTGTGACACAGTGGGGCCTCATGGAATCAAGGAGACCATTGTGACCCAGGTGTTGCATGGGAAGGCAAGGAGCCATTGTGACACTTTGGGCTTCTTCCCTTGAGCTCTGCAGCTGGCTGTCCCAGCCCAGCGCACCATGTGCCACCTGCTCTCCTCAGGGCTCTGCCTGCACACAGCCCCAGGAGAAGTTTTCCTGTTTGCAAGGAAAGAATGGAAAAGCCGGAGCAGGTTTCCTAAACAACAAACCCCACTCAGGAGCCACATGCTCAGTACAGGCTGCCTGGAACGATGTCCCCTTTCTACAAGGGTCAGTGTGAGCAGGAATGATCTCTGGGAGCAGAATTCTCGGAGTCTTTCCACTGAATTCTCTGTCCCTGTGTCTTGGGGTGACTTTATCATGTGTATCCCCTATTGCTGCTCTATGCCCAGAAGTGAACTTTGTGCATTTCTGTGCCTTTCAACTGAGCCTGAGAGGGGGGAGAGGAAAAAAAACCGGACAAACTTCTCAGAGCGTTTGTTCAAGGACACACATACACACTCCTCTGCATCCTGCTTGCAGCAAGAGCAGAGGGAAGCAACTTTGTTTCTTTTTAGCCAGTTTTCAGCTCCTTTTCTCTGGAGGGAGATGGAGAGTTGAACTTTGTTTTCCTGGGACTTTGGGGGTTTTTTTCCCTTCTCCTCTTCTTGACTCTTTCAACATCAGACCACATTGGGAGAATTTTCTCCCGAGGTTGGGGCCCTGAATGTGGGCCCATGAGCCAGCTGCAAGGAGGAGGAGAGAGACTACACCTACGGAAGTGTTGGGGTTCCTCCCTCCTGCCATGCGGTCATGGGAGAGGGGACCCTGGGGTAGAGGCATGGCCTGGGCACGGGGGGTCTCCCTGCTCCCTGCTCACATGTGCCCTAACCCTGTTCAGCACTGCTTATTTTGTGTTGCCCTGTGCCAGGAGGGCCCTGGTTGTGCCGTGATTGCTCAGTTCTTTGGCAGTGCCCCGCCCATGTGGCTGGAGAAGAAAGAGCTCTGAAACTTCTCTCAAGAATCGCTCCCTGTTTCTTTGCACGGGCCTCGCTGTCTATGGATGTTTCAGGAGACCCCACCGAAACACAGAAGGACTCTCAAATTATCCCAGCTTTCTCTGCACAGCGAGAGGTTTTAATATTTAGCATTGTTATCCTTTTCCTGTGTGTTTGTTAAAAAAATAGGTTTTATCTCTTTCACTTTCTTCCCAGGAAAGTTCTTTTTTCCAAAAACCTGGTGGGGGAGGGCTGGGTGTAACCTGCCTTCTATCAGAGGATATTTTCCTCCACATTTGTCCAAACCGGCACAGCCTGTCCTTTCCTGGGTCTCTGTTGCAGATGGAAGCTGCTGGTGCCATTGTCAGCTTGAAGCCCTCTTTTGATGCAAGCAGATGTTGCCAGGTGTGTTCAGCAGCTGTTGCTCAATGCTTATGCCAAGCTATTGTGTTCCTCATGGAACCAAGGAGCCATTGTGACACTGCAGGGGCTGATGGCATCAAGGAGGCAATTGTGACAGTACAGAACCTCCTAGAAACAAGGCTCCATTGTGACACCGTGGGGAATCATGGAATCAAGGAGCCCATTGTGACACGGCTGCATGGAACCAATGGTCCATGGTTACACGGCGGATTCAAGAAGAGCACGGTGACACCACGCAACATCACGGAACCATAGGTCCATTGTGACACAGCGGGGCCTCATGGAAACAAGGGGACCATTGTGGCAAAGCAGGGCCTAATGGAAGCATGGAGAGCATTGTGACACTAAGGAAACTCCTGGAACCAAGATGACCACTGGCACATAATGGAACCTCATGGAAGCAAGCCTCCACGATGGTTTTGGAGGGCCTCAGGGACCACAGGACCCATTGTGACACAGCAGGACCTGGTGGAACCAAGGAGCCTTTGTGATACTCCACATCCACATGGAAGCCAGGGTGCACTGAGACACAGCGGGGCCTTGTTGGAACCAAAGACACCTCTGCAAAAAGCAGGCTAGCTCATAGAAGCAAGGAGTCCTTTGTTACAACATCAAACCTATGGAAGCAAGGGACCATTGTGACACTGCGGGGCCTCATGGAACCAATTGTCCATGATGACAGTGCGGATCAAAGGAGACCATGGTGACACTGCGGAACCTGATGGAACCAAGGAGCCATTGTGACACAGTGGGGCCTCATGGAATCAAGGAGACCATTGTGACCCAGGTGTTGCATGGGAAGGCAAGGAGCCATTGTGACACTTTGGGCTTCTTCCCTTGAGCTCTGCAGCTGGCTGTCCCAGCCCAGCGCACCATGTGCCACCTGCTCTCCTCAGGGCTCTGCCTGCACACAGCCCCAGGAGAAGTTTTCCTGTTTGCAAGGAAAGAATGGAAAAGCCGGAGCAGGTTTCCTAAACAACAAACCCCACTCAGGAGCCACATGCTCAGTACAGGCTGCCTGGAACGATGTCCCCTTTCTACAAGGGTCAGTGTGAGCAGGAATGAATGATCTCTGGGAGCAGAATTCTCGGAGTCTTTCCACTGAATTCTCTGTCCCTGTGTCTTGGGGTGACTTTATCATGTGTATCCCCCTATTGCTGCTCTATGCCCAGAAGTGAACTTTGTGCATTTCTGTGCCTTTCAACTGAGCCTGAGAGGGGGGAGAGGAAAAAAAAGCCAGACAAACTTCTCAGAGCGTTTGTTCAAGGACACACATACACACTCCTCTGCATCCTGCTTGCAGCAAGAGCAGAGGAAGCAACTTTGTTTCTTTTTAGCCAGTTTTCAGCTCCTTTTCTCTGGAGGGAGATGGAGAGTTGAACTTTGTTTTCCTGGGACTTCGGGGGTTTTTTTTCCCTTCTTCTCTTCTTGACTCTTTCAACATCAGAGCACATTGGGAGAATTTTCTCCCGAGGTGGGGGCCCTGAATGTGGGCCCATGAGCCAGCTGCAAGGAGGAGGAGAGAGACTACACCTACGGAAGTGTTGGGGTTCCTCCCCCCTGCCATGAGGTCATGGGAGAGGGGACCCTGGGGTAGAGGCATGGCCTGGGCACGGGGGGTCTCCCTGCTCCCTGCTGACATGTGCCCTAATCCTGTTCAGCACTGCTTATTTTGTGTTGCCCTGTGCGAGGAGGGCCCTGGTTGTGCTGTGATTGCTCAGTTCTTTGGCAGTGCCCCGCCCATGTGGCTGGAGAAGAAAGAGCTCTGAAACTTCTCTCAAGAATCGCTCCCTGTTTCTTTGCACGGGCCTCGCTGTCTATGGATGTTTCAGGAGACCCCACCGAAACACAGAAGGACTCTCAAATTATCCCAGCTTTCTCTGCACAGCGAGAGGTTTTAATATTTAGCATTGTTATCCTTTTCCTGTGTGTTTGTTAAAAAAATAGGTTTTATCTCTTTCACTTTCTTCCCAGGAAAGTTCTTTTTTCCAAAAACCTGGTGGGGGAGGGCGGGGTGTAACCTGCCTTCTATAAGAGGATATTTTCCTCCACATTTGTCCAAACCGGCACAGCCTGTCCTTTCCTGGGTCTCTGTTGCAGATGGAAGCTGCTGGTGCCATTGTCAGCTTGAAGCCCTCTTTTGATGCAAGCAGATGTTGCCAGGTGTGTTCAGCAGCTGTTGCTCAATGCTTATGCCAAGCTATTGTGTTCCTCATGGAACCAAGGAGCCATTGTGACACTGCAGGGGCTGATGGCATCAATGAGGCAATTGTGACAGTACAGAACCTCCTAGAAACAAGGCTCCATTGTGACACCGTGGGGAATCATGGAATCAAGGAGCCCATTGTGACACGGCT
Organism: Aphelocoma coerulescens; assembly: GCF_041296385.1. NCBI lineage: Eukaryota > Metazoa > Chordata > Aves > Passeriformes > Corvidae > Aphelocoma > Aphelocoma coerulescens. Next base: position 509,288 of record NW_027183927.1, read on the forward strand.
GCATGGAACCAATGGTCCATGGTTACACGGCGGATTCAAGAAGAGCACGGTGACACCACGCAACATCACGGAACCATAGGTCCATTGTGACACAGCGGGGCCTCATGGAAACAAGGGGACCATTGTGGCAAAGCAGGGCCTAATGGAAGCCTGGAGAGCATTGTGACACTAAGGAAACTCCTGGAACCAAGATGACCACTGGCACATAATGGAACCTCATGGAAGCAAGCCTCCACGATGGTTTTGGAGGGCCTCAGGGACCACAGGACCCATTGTGACACAGCAGGACCTGGTGGAACCAAGGAGCCTTTGTGATACTCCACATCCACATGGAAGCCAGGGTGCACTGAGACACAGCGGGGCCTTGTTGGAACCAAAGACACCTCTGCAAAAAGCAGGCTAGCTCATAGAAGCAAGGAGTCCTTTGTTACAACATCAAACCTATGGAAGCAAGGGACCATTGTGACACTGCGGGGCCTCATGGAACCAATTGTCCATGATGACAGTGCGGATCAAAGGAGACCATGGTGACACTGCGGAACCTGATGGAACCAAGGAGCCATTGTGACACAGTGGGGCCTCATGGAATCAAGGAGACCATTGTGACCCAGGTGTTGCATGGGAAGGCAAGGAGCCATTGTGACACTTTGGGTTTCTTCCCTTGAGCTCTGCAGCTGGCTGTCCCAGCCCAGCGCACCATGTGCCACCTGCTCTCCTCAGGGCTCTGCCTGCACACAGCCCCAGGAGAAGTTTTCCTGTTTGCAAGGAAAGAATGGAAAAGCCGGAGCAGGTTTCCTAAACAACAAACCCCACTCAGGAGCCACATGCTCAGTACAGGCTGCCTGGAACGATGTCCCCTTTCTACAAGGGTCAGTGTGAGCAGGAATGAATGATCTCTGGGAGCAGAATTCTCGGAGTCTTTCCACTGAATTCTCTGTCCCTGTGTCTTGGGGTGACTTTATCATGTGTATCCCCCTATTGCTGCTCTATGCCCAGAAGTGAACTTTGTGCATTTCTGTGCCTTTCAACTGAGCCTGAGAGGGGGGAGAGGAAAAAAAAGCCAGACAAACTTCTCAGAGCGTTTGTTCAAGGACACACATACACACTCCTCTGCATCCTGCTTGCAGCAAGAGCAGAGGAAGCAACTTTGTTTCTTTTTAGCCAGTTTTCAGCTCCTTTTCTCTGGAGGGAGATGGAGAGTTGAACTTTGTTTTCCTGGGACTTCGGGGGTTTTTTTTCCCTTCTTCTCTTCTTGACTCTTTCAACATCAGAGCACATTGGGAGAATTTTCTCCCGAGGTGGGGGCCCTGAATGTGGGCCCATGAGCCAGCTGCAAGGAGGAGGAGAGAGACTACACCTACGGAAGTGTTGGGGTTCCTCCCCCCTGCCATGAGGTCATGGGAGAGGGGACCCTGGGGTAGAGGCATGGCCTGGGCACGGGGGGTCTCCCTGCTCCCTGCTGACATGTGCCCTAATCCTGTTCAGCACTGCTTATTTTGTGTTGCCCTCTGCGAGGAGGGCCCTGGTTGTGCTGTGATTGCTCAGTTCTTTGGCAGTGCCCCGCCCATGTGGCTGGAGAAGAAAGAGCTCTGAAACTTCTCTCAAGAATCGCTCCCTGTTTCTTTGCACGGGCCTCGCTGTCTATGGATGTTTCAGGAGACCCCACCGAAACACGGAAGGACGCTCAAATTATCCCAGCTTTCTCTGCACAGCGAGAGCTTTTAATATTTAGCATTGTTATCCTTTTCCTGTGTGTTTGTTAAAAAAGTAGTTTTTATCTCTTTCACTTTCTTCCCAGGAAAATTCTTTTTTCCCGAAGCTGGTGGGGGAGGGCTGGGTGTAACCTGCCTTCTATCAGAGGATATTTTCCTCCACATTTGTCCAAACCGGCACAGCCTGTCCTTTCCCTGGGTGTCTGTTGCAGATGGAAGCTGCTGGTGCCATTGTCAGCTTGAAGCCCTCTTTTGATGCAAGCAGATGTTGCCAGGTGTGTTCAGCAGCTGTTGCTCAATGCTTATGCCAAGCTATTGTGTTCCTCATGGAACCAAGGAGCCATTGTGACACTGCAGGGGCTGATGGCATCAAGGAGGCAATTGTGACAGTACAGAACCTCCTAGAAACAAGGCTCCATTGTGACACCGTGGGGAATCATGGAATCAAGGAGCCCATTGTGACACGGCTGCACGGAACCAATGGTCCATGGTTACACGGCGGATTCAAGAAGAGCACGGTGACACCACGCAACATCATGGAACCGTACGTCCATTGTGACACAGCAAGGCCGCATGGAAACAAGGGGACCATTGTGGCAAAGCAGGGCCTAATGGAAGCCTGGAGAGCATTGTGACATTGTGGGGAATCATGGAAACATGGAGAGCATTGTGGCACTAAGGAAACTCCTGGAACCAAGATGACCACTGGCACATAATGGAACCTCATGGAAGCAAGCATCCATGATGACTTTGGAGGGCCTCAGGGACCACAGGACCCATTGTGACACAGCAGGACCTGGTGGAACCAAGGAGCCTTTGTGATACTCCAGATCCACATGGAAGCCAGGGTGCACTGAGACACAGTGGGGCCTTGTTGGAACCAAAGACACCTCTGCAAAAAGCAGGCTAGCTCATAGAAGCAAGGAGTCCATTGTTACAACGTAAAAGCTATGCAACCAAGGGACCATTGTGACACTGCGGGGCCTCATGGAACCAATTGTCCATGATGACAGTGCGGATCAAAGGAGACCATGGTGACACTGCGGAACCTGATGGAACCAAGGAGCCATTGTGACACAGTGGGGCCTCATGGAATCAAGGAGACCATTGTGACCCAGGTGTTGCATGGGAAGGCAAGGAGCCATTGTGACACTTTGGGCTTCTTCCCTTGAGCTCTGCAGCTGGCTGTCCCAGCCCAGCGCACCATGTGCCACCTGCTCTCCTCAGGGCTCTGCCTGCACACAGCCCCAGGAGAAGTTTTCCTGTTTGCAAGGAAAGAATGGAAAAGCCGGAGCAGGTTTCCTAAACAACAAACCCCACTCAGGAGCCACATGCTCAGTACAGGCTGCCTGGAACGATGTCCCCTTTCTACAAGGGTCAGTGTGAGCAGGAATGATCTCTGGGAGCAGAATTCTCGGAGTCTTTCCACTGAATTCTCTCTCCCTGTGTCTTGGGGTGACTTTATCATGTGTATCCCCTATTGCTGCTCTATGCCCAGAAGTGAACTTTGTGCATTTCTGTGCCTTTCAACTGAGCCTGAGAGGGGGGAGAGGAAAAAAAACCGGACAAACTTCTCAGAGCGTTTGTTCAAGGACACACATACACACTCCTCTGCATCCTGCTTGCAGCAAGAGCAGAGGGAAGCAACTTTGTTTCTTTTTAGCCAGTTTTCAGCTCCTTTTCTCTGGGGGGAGATGGAGAGTTGAACTTTGTTTTCCTGGGACTTTGGGGGTGTTTTTCCCTTCTCCTCTTCTTGACTCTTTCAACATCAGACCACATTGGGGGAATTTTCTCCCGAGGTTGGGGCCCTGAATGTGGGCCCATGAGCCAGCTGCAAGGAGGAGGAGAGAGACTACACCTACGGAAGTGTTGGGGTTCCTCCCTCCTGCCATGCGGTCATGGGAGAGGGGACCCTGGGGTAGAGGCATGGCCTGGGCACGGGGGGTCTCCCTGCTCCCTGCTCACATGTGCCCTAATCCTGTTCAGCACTGCTTATTTTGTGTTGCCCTGTGCCAGGAGGGCCCTGGTTGTGCTGTGATTGCTCAGTTCTTTGGCAGTGCCCCGCCCATGTGGCTGGAGAAGAAAGAGCTCTGAAACTTCTCTCAAGAATCGCTCCCTGTTTCTTTGCACGGGCCTCGCTGTCTATGGATGTTTCAGGAGACCCCACCGAAACACAGAAGGACTCTCAAATTATCCCAGCTTTCTCTGCACAGCGAGAGGTTTTAATATTTAGCATTGTTATCCTTTTCCTGTGTGTTTGTTAAAAAAATAGGTTTTATCTCTTTCACTTTCTTCCCAGGAAAGTTCTTTTTTCCAAAAACCTGGTGGGGGAGGGCTGGGTGTAACCTGCCTTCTATAAGAGGATATTTTCCTCCACATTTGTCCAAACCGGCACAGCCTGTCCTTTCCTGGGTCTCTGTTGCAGATGGAAGCTGCTGGTGCCATTGTCAGCTTGAAGCCCTCTTTTGATGCAAGCAGATGTTGCCAGGTGTGTTCAGCAGCTGTTGCTCAATGCTTATGCCAAGCTATTGTGTTCCTCATGGAACCAAGGAGCCATTGTGACACTGCAGGGGCTGATGGCATCAAGGAGGCAATTGTGACAGTACAGAACCTCCTAGAAACAAGGCTCCATTGTGACACCGTGGGGAATCATGGAATCAAGGAGCCCATTGTGACACGGCTGCATGGAACCAATGGTCCATGGTTACACGGCGGATTCAAGAAGAGCACGGTGACACCACGCAACATCACGGAACCATAGGTCCATTGTGACACAGCGGGGCCTCATGGAAACAAGGGGACCATTGTGGCAAAGCAGGGCCTAATGGAAGCATGGAGAGCATTGTGACACTAAGGAAACTCCTGGAACCAAGATGACCACTGGCACATAATGGAACCTCATGGAAGCAAGCCTCCACGATGGTTTTGGAGGGCCTCAGGGACCACAGGACCCATTGTGACACAGCAGGACCTGGTGGAACCAAGGAGCCTTTGTGATACTCCACATCCACATGGAAGCCAGGGTGCACTGAGACACAGCGGGGCCTTGTTGGAACCAAAGACACCTCTGCAAAAAGCAGGCTAGCTCATAGAAGCAAGGAGTCCATTGTTACAACATCAAAGCTATGGAACCAAGGGACCATTGTGACACTGCGGGGCCTCATGGAACCAATTGTCCATGATGACAGTGCGGATCAAAGGAGACCATGGTGACACTGCGGAACCTGATGGAACCAAGGAGCCATTGTGACACAGTGGGGCCTCATGGAATCAAGGAGACCATTGTGACCCAGGTGTTGCATGGGAAGGCAAGGAGCCATTGTGACACTTTGGGCTTCTTCCCTTGAGCTCTGCAGCTGGCTGTCCCAGCCCAGCGCACCATGTGCCACCTGCTCTCCTCAGGGCTCTGCCTGCACACAGCCCCAGGAGAAGTTTTCCTGTTTGCAAGGAAAGAATGGAAAAGCCGGAGCAGGTTTCCTAAACAACAAACCCCACTCAGGAGCCACATGCTCAGTACAGGCTGCCGGGAACGATGTCCCCTTTCTACAAGGGTCAGTGTGAGCAGGAATGAATGATCTCTGGGAGCAGAATTCTCGGAGTCTTTCCACTGAATTCTCTCTCCCTGTGTCTTGGGGTGACTTTATCATGTGTATCCCCCAATACTGCTCTATGCCCAGAAGTGAACTTTGTGCATTTCTGTGCCTTTCAACTGAGCCTGAGAGGGGGGAGAGGAAAAAAAAGCCAGACAAACTTCTCAGAGCGTTTGTTCAAGGACACACATACACACTCCTCTGCATCCTGCTTGCAGCAAGAGCAGAGGAAGCAACTTTGTTTCTTTTTAGCCAGTTTTCAGCTCCTTTTCTCTGGAGGGAGATGGAGAGTTGAACTTTGTTTTCCTGGGACTTCGGGGGTTTTTTTTCCCTTCTTCTCTTCTTGACTCTTTCAACATCAGAGCACATTGGGAGAATTTTCTCCCGAGGTGGGGGCCCTGAATGTGGGCCCATGAGCCAGCTGCAAGGAGGAGGAGAGAGACTACACCTACGGAAGTGTTGGGGTTCCTCCCCCCTGCCATGAGGTCATGGGAGAGGGGACCCGGGGGTAGAGGCATGGCCTGGGCACGGGGTCTCCCTGCTCCCTGCTCACATGTGCCCTAATCCTGTTCAGCACTGCTTATTTTGTGTTGCCCTGTGCCAGGAGGGCCCTGGTTGTGCTGTGATTGCTCAGTTCTTTGGCAGTGCCCCGCCCATGTGGCTGGAGAAGAAAGAGCTCTGAAACTTCTCTCAAGAATCGCTCCCTGTTTCTTTGCACGGGCCTCGCTGTCTATGGATGTTTCAGGAGACCCCACCGAAACACAGAAGGACTCTCAAATTATCCCAGCTTTCTCTGCACAGCGAGAGGTTTTAATATTTAGCATTGTTATCCTTTTCCTGTGTGTTTGTTAAAAAAATAGGTTTTATCTCTTTCACTTTCTTCCCAGGAAAGTTCTTTTTTCCAAAAACCTGGTGGGGGAGGGCTGGGTGTAACCTGCCTTCTATCAGAGGATATTTTCCTCCACATTTGTCCAAACCGGCACAGCCTGTCCTTTCCTGGGTCTCTGTTGCAGATGGAAGCTGCTGGTGCCATTGTCAGCTTGAAGCCCTCTTTTGATGCAAGCAGATGTTGCCAGGTGTGTTCAGCAGCTGTTGCTCAATGCTTATGCCAAGCTATTGTGTTCCTCATGGAACCAAGGAGCCATTGTGACACTGCAGGGGCTGATGGCATCAAGGAGGCAATTGTGACAGTACAGAACCTCCTAGAAACAAGGCTCCATTGTGACACCGTGGGGAATCATGGAATCAAGGAGCCCATTGTGACACGGCTGCATGGAACCAATGGTCCATGGTTACACGGCGGATTCAAGAAGAGCACGGTGACACCACGCAACATCACGGAACCATAGGTCCATTGTGACACAGCGGGGCCTCATGGAAACAAGGGGACCATTGTGGCAAAGCAGGGCCTAATGGAAGCATGGAGAGCATTGTGACACTAAGGAAACTCCTGGAACCAAGATGACCACTGGCACATAATGGAACCTCATGGAAGCAAGCCTCCACGATGGTTTTGGAGGGCCTCAGGGACCACAGGACCCATTGTGACACAGCAGGACCTGGTGGAACCAAGGAGCCTTTGTGATACTCCACATCCACATGGAAGCCAGGGTGCACTGAGACACAGCGGGGCCTTGTTGGAACCAAAGACACCTCTGCAAAAAGCAGGCTAGCTCATAGAAGCAAGGAGTCCTTTGTTACAACATCAAACCTATGGAAGCAAGGGACCATTGTGACACTGCGGGGCCTCATGGAACCAATTGTCCATGATGACAGTGCGGATCAAAGGAGACCATGGTGACACTGCGGAACCTGATGGAACCAAGGAGCCATTGTGACACAGTGGGGCCTCATGGAATCAAGGAGACCATTGTGACCCAGGTGTTGCATGGGAAGGCAAGGAGCCATTGTGACACTTTGGGCTTCTTCCCTTGAGCTCTGCAGCTGGCTGTCCCAGCCCAGCGCACCATGTGCCACCTGCTCTCCTCAGGGCTCTGCCTGCACACAGCCCCAGGAGAAGTTTTCCTGTTTGCAAGGAAAGAATGGAAAAGCCGGAGCAGGTTTCCTAAACAACAAACCCCACTCAGGAGCCACATGCTCAGTACAGGCTGCCTGGAACGATGTCCCCTTTCTACAAGGGTCAGTGTGAGCAGGAATGAATGATCTCTGGGAGCAGAATTCTCGGAGTCTTTCCACTGAATTCTCTCTCCCTGTGTCTTGGGGTGACTTTATCATGTGTATCCCCCAATACTGCTCTATGCCCAGAAGTGAACTTTGTGCATTTCTGTGCCTTTCAACTGAGCCTGAGAGGGGGGAGAGGAAAAAAAAGCCAGACAAACTTCTCAGAGCGTTTGTTCAAGGACACACATACACACTCCTCTGCATCCTGCTTGCAGCAAGAGCAGAGGAAGCAACTTTGTTTCTTTTTAGCCAGTTTTCAGCTCCTTTTCTCTGGAGGGAGATGGAGAGTTGAACTTTGTTTTCCTGGGACTTCGGGGGTTTTTTTTCCCTTCTTCTCTTCTTGACTCTTTCAACATCAGAGCACATTGGGAGAATTTTCTCCCGAGGTGGGGGCCCTGAATGTGGGCCCATGAGCCAGCTGCAAGGAGGAGGAGAGAGACTACACCTACGGAAGTGTTGGGGTTCCTCCCCCCTGCCATGAGGTCATGGGAGAGGGGACCCTGGGGTAGAGGCATGGCCTGGGCACGGGGGGTCTCCCTGCTCCCAGCTCACATGTGCCCTAATCCTGTTCAGCACTGCTTATTTTGTGTTGCCCTGTGCCAGGAGGGCCCTGGTTGTGCTGTGATTGCTCAGTTCTTTGGCAGTGCCCCGCCCATGTGGCTGGAGAAGAAAGAGCTCTGAAACTTCTCTCAAGAATCGCTCCCTGTTTCTTTGCACGGGCCTCGCTGTCTATGGATGTTTCAGGAGACCCCACCGAAACACGGAAGGACTCTCAAATTATCCCAGCTTTCTCTGCACAGCGAGAGCTTTTAATATTTAGCATTGTTATCCTTTTCCTGTGTGTTTGTTAAAAAAGTAGTTTTTATCTCTTTCACTTTCTTCCCAGGAAAGTTCTTTTTTCCTGAAGCTGGTGGGGGAGGGCTGGGTGTAACCTGCCTTCTATCAGAGGATATTTTCCTCCACATTTGTCCAAACCGGCACAGCCTGTCCTTTCCCTGGGTGTCTGTTGCAGATGGAAGCTGCTGGTGCCATTGTCAGCTTGAAGCCCTCTTTTGATGCAAGCAGATGTTGCCAGGTGTGTTCAGCAGCTGTTGCTCAATGCTTATGCCAAGCTATTGTGTTCCTCATGGAACCAAGGAGCCATTGTGACACTGCAGGGGCTGATGGCATCAAGGAGGCAATTGTGACAGTACAGAACCTCCTAGAAACAAGGCTCCATTGTGACACCGTGGGGAATCATGGAATCAAGGAGCCCATTGTGACACGGCTGCATGGAACCAATGGTCCATGGTTACACGGCGGATTCAAGAAGAGCACGGTGACACCACGCAACATCATGGAACCGTACGTCCATTGTGACACAGCAAGGCCGCATGGAAACAAGGGGACCATTGTGGCAAAGCAGGGCCTAATGGAAGCCTGGAGAGCATTGTGACATTGTGGGGAATCATGGAAACATGGAGAGCATTGTGACACTAAGGAAACTCCTGGAACCAAGATGACCACTGGCACATAATGGAACCTCATGGAAGCAAGCATCCATGATGACTTTGGAGGGCCTCAGGGACCACAGGACCCATTGTGACACAGCAGGACCTGGTGGAACCAAGGAGCCTTTGTGATACTCCAGATCCACATGGAAGCCAGGGTGCACTGAGACACAGTGGGGCCTTGTTGGAACCAAAGACACCTCTGCAAAAAGCAGGCTAGCTCATAGAAGCAAGGAGTCCATTGTTACAACGTAAAAGCTATGCAACCAAGGGACCATTGTGACACTGCGGGGCCTCATGGAACCAATTGTCCATGATGACAGTGCGGATCAAAGGAGACCATGGTGACACTGCGGAACCTGATGGAACCAAGGAGCCATTGTGACACAGTGGGGCCTCATGGAATCAAGGAGACCATTGTGACCCAGGTGTTGCATGGGAAGGCAAGGAGCCATTGTGACACTTTGGGCTTCTTCCCTTGAGCTCTGCAGCTGGCTGTCCCAGCCCAGCGCACCATGTGCCACCTGCTCTCCTCAGGGCTCTGCCTGCACACAGCCCCAGGAGAAGTTTTCCTGTTTGCAAGGAAAGAATGGAAAAGCCGGAGCAGGTTTCCTAAACAACAAACCCCACTCAGGAGCCACATGCTCAGTACAGGCTGCCTGGAACGATGTCCCCTTTCTACAAGGGTCAGTGTGAGCAGGAATGATCTCTGGGAGCAGAATTCTCGGAGTCTTTCCACTGAATTCTCTGTCCCTGTGTCTTGGGGTGACTTTATCATGTGTATCCCCTATTGCTGCTCTATGCCCAGAAGTGAACTTTGTGCATTTCTGTGCCTTTCAACTGAGCCTGAGAGGGGGGAGAGGAAAAAAAACCGGACAAACTTCTCAGAGCGTTTGTTCAAGGACACACATACACACTCCTCTGCATCCTGCTTGCAGCAAGAGCAGAGGGAAGCAACTTTGTTTCTTTTTAGCCAGTTTTCAGCTCCTTTTCTCTGGAGGGAGATGGAGAGTTGAACTTTGTTTTCCTGGGACTTTGGGGGTTTTTTTCCCTTCTCCTCTTCTTGACTCTTTCAACATCAGACCACATTGGGAGAATTTTCTCCCGAGGTTGGGGCCCTGAATGTGGGCCCATGAGCCAGCTGCAAGGAGGAGGAGAGAGACTACACCTACGGAAGTGTTGGGGTTCCTCCCTCCTGCCATGCGGTCATGGGAGAGGGGACCCTGGGGTAGAGGCATGGCCTGGGCACGGGGGGTCTCCCTGCTCCCTGCTCACATGTGCCCTAACCCTGTTCAGCACTGCTTATTTTGTGTTGCCCTGTGCCAGGAGGGCCCTGGTTGTGCCGTGATTGCTCAGTTCTTTGGCAGTGCCCCGCCCATGTGGCTGGAGAAGAAAGAGCTCTGAAACTTCTCTCAAGAATCGCTCCCTGTTTCTTTGCACGGGCCTCGCTGTCTATGGATGTTTCAGGAGACCCCACCGAAACACAGAAGGACTCTCAAATTATCCCAGCTTTCTCTGCACAGCGAGAGGTTTTAATATTTAGCATTGTTATCCTTTTCCTGTGTGTTTGTTAAAAAAATAGGTTTTATCTCTTTCACTTTCTTCCCAGGAAAGTTCTTTTTTCCAAAAACCTGGTGGGGGAGGGCTGGGTGTAACCTGCCTTCTATCAGAGGATATTTTCCTCCACATTTGTCCAAACCGGCACAGCCTGTCCTTTCCTGGGTCTCTGTTGCAGATGGAAGCTGCTGGTGCCATTGTCAGCTTGAAGCCCTCTTTTGATGCAAGCAGATGTTGCCAGGTGTGTTCAGCAGCTGTTGCTCAATGCTTATGCCAAGCTATTGTGTTCCTCATGGAACCAAGGAGCCATTGTGACACTGCAGGGGCTGATGGCATCAAGGAGGCAATTGTGACAGTACAGAACCTCCTAGAAACAAGGCTCCATTGTGACACCGTGGGGAATCATGGAATCAAGGAGCCCATTGTGACACGGCTGCATGGAACCAATGGTCCATGGTTACACGGCGGATTCAAGAAGAGCACGGTGACACCACGCAACATCACGGAACCATAGGTCCATTGTGACACAGCGGGGCCTCATGGAAACAAGGGGACCATTGTGGCAAAGCAGGGCCTAATGGAAGCATGGAGAGCATTGTGACACTAAGGAAACTCCTGGAACCAAGATGACCACTGGCACATAATGGAACCTCATGGAAGCAAGCCTCCACGATGGTTTTGGAGGGCCTCAGGGACCACAGGACCCATTGTGACACAGCAGGACCTGGTGGAACCAAGGAGCCTTTGTGATACTCCACATCCACATGGAAGCCAGGGTGCACTGAGACACAGCGGGGCCTTGTTGGAACCAAAGACACCTCTGCAAAAAGCAGGCTAGCTCATAGAAGCAAGGAGTCCTTTGTTACAACATCAAACCTATGGAAGCAAGGGACCATTGTGACACTGCGGGGCCTCATGGAACCAATTGTCCATGATGACAGTGCGGATCAAAGGAGACCATGGTGACACTGCGGAACCTGATGGAACCAAGGAGCCATTGTGACACAGTGGGGCCTCATGGAATCAAGGAGACCATTGTGACCCAGGTGTTGCATGGGAAGGCAAGGAGCCATTGTGACACTTTGGGCTTCTTCCCTTGAGCTCTGCAGCTGGCTGTCCCAGCCCAGCGCACCATGTGCCACCTGCTCTCCTCAGGGCTCTGCCTGCACACAGCCCCAGGAGAAGTTTTCCTGTTTGCAAGGAAAGAATGGAAAAGCCGGAGCAGGTTTCCTAAACAACAAACCCCACTCAGGAGCCACATGCTCAGTACAGGCTGCCTGGAACGATGTCCCCTTTCTACAAGGGTCAGTGTGAGCAGGAATGAATGATCTCTGGGAGCAGAATTCTCGGAGTCTTTCCACTGAATTCTCTGTCCCTGTGTCTTGGGGTGACTTTATCATGTGTATCCCCCTATTGCTGCTCTATGCCCAGAAGTGAACTTTGTGCATTTCTGTGCCTTTCAACTGAGCCTGAGAGGGGGGAGAGGAAAAAAAAGCCAGACAAACTTCTCAGAGCGTTTGTTCAAGGACACACATACACACTCCTCTGCATCCTGCTTGCAGCAAGAGCAGAGGAAGCAACTTTGTTTCTTTTTAGCCAGTTTTCAGCTCCTTTTCTCTGGAGGGAGATGGAGAGTTGAACTTTGTTTTCCTGGGACTTCGGGGGTTTTTTTTCCCTTCTTCTCTTCTTGACTCTTTCAACATCAGAGCACATTGGGAGAATTTTCTCCCGAGGTGGGGGCCCTGAATGTGGGCCCATGAGCCAGCTGCAAGGAGGAGGAGAGAGACTACACCTACGGAAGTGTTGGGGTTCCTCCCCCCTGCCATGAGGTCATGGGAGAGGGGACCCTGGGGTAGAGGCATGGCCTGGGCACGGGGGGTCTCCCTGCTCCCTGCTGACATGTGCCCTAATCCTGTTCAGCACTGCTTATTTTGTGTTGCCCTGTGCGAGGAGGGCCCTGGTTGTGCTGTGATTGCTCAGTTCTTTGGCAGTGCCCCGCCCATGTGGCTGGAGAAGAAAGAGCTCTGAAACTTCTCTCAAGAATCGCTCCCTGTTTCTTTGCACGGGCCTCGCTGTCTATGGATGTTTCAGGAGACCCCACCGAAACACAGAAGGACTCTCAAATTATCCCAGCTTTCTCTGCACAGCGAGAGGTTTTAATATTTAGCATTGTTATCCTTTTCCTGTGTGTTTGTTAAAAAAATAGGTTTTATCTCTTTCACTTTCTTCCCAGGAAAGTTCTTTTTTCCAAAAACCTGGTGGGGGAGGGCGGGGTGTAACCTGCCTTCTATAAGAGGATATTTTCCTCCACATTTGTCCAAACCGGCACAGCCTGTCCTTTCCTGGGTCTCTGTTGCAGATGGAAGCTGCTGGTGCCATTGTCAGCTTGAAGCCCTCTTTTGATGCAAGCAGATGTTGCCAGGTGTGTTCAGCAGCTGTTGCTCAATGCTTATGCCAAGCTATTGTGTTCCTCATGGAACCAAGGAGCCATTGTGACACTGCAGGGGCTGATGGCATCAATGAGGCAATTGTGACAGTACAGAACCTCCTAGAAACAAGGCTCCATTGTGACACCGTGGGGAATCATGGAATCAAGGAGCCCATTGTGACACGGCTGCATGGAACCAATGGTCCATGGTTACACGGCGGATTCAAGAAGAGCACGGTGACACCACGCAACATCACGGAACCATAGGTCCATTGTGACACAGCGGGGCCTCATGGAAACAAGGGGACCATTGTGGCAAAGCAGGGCCTAATGGAAGCATGGAGAGCATTGTGACACTAAGGAAACTCCTGGAACCAAGATGACCACTGGCACATAATGGAACCTCATGGAAGCAAGCCTCCACGATGGTTTTGGAGGGCCTCAGGGACCACAGGACCCATTGTGACACAGCAGGACCTGGTGGAACCAAGGAGCCTTTGTGATACTCCAGATCCACATGGATGCCAGGGTGCACTGAGACACAGCGGGGCCTTGTTGGAACCAAAGACACCTCTGCAAAAAGCAGGCTAGCTCATAGAAGCAAGGAGTCCTTTGTTACAACATCAAAGCTATGGAAGCAAGGGACCATTGTGACACTGCGGGGCCTCATGGAACCAATTGTCCATGATGACAGTGCGGATCAAAGGAGACCATGGTGACACTGCGGAACCTGATGGAACCAAGGAGCCATTGTGACACAGTGGGGCCTCATGGAATCAAGGAGACCATTGTGACCCAGGTGTTGCATGGGAAGGCAAGGAGCCATTGTGACACTTTGGGCTTCTTCCCTTGAGCTCTGCAGCTGGCTGTCCCAGCCCAGCGCACCATGTGCCACCTGCTCTCCTCAGGGCTCTGCCTGCACACAGCCCCAGGAGAAGTTTTCCTGTTTGCAAGGAAAGAATGGAAAAGCCGGAGCAGGTTTCCTAAACAACAAACCCCACTCAGGAGCCACATGCTCAGTACAGGCTGCCTGGAACGATGTCCCCTTTCTACAAGGGTCAGTGTGAGCAGGAATGAATGATCTCTGGGAGCAGAATTCTCGGAGTCTTTCCACTGAATTCTCTCTCCCTGTGTCTTGGGGTGACTTTATCATGTGTATCCCCCAATACTGCTCTATGCCCAGAAGTGAACTTTGTGCATTTCTGTGCCTTTCAACTGAGCCTGAGAGGGGGGAGAGGAAAAAAAAGCCAGACAAACTTCTCAGAGCGTTTGTTCAAGGACACACATACACACTCCTCTGCATCCTGCTTGCAGCAAGAGCAGAGGAAGCAACTTTGTTTCTTTTTAGCCAGTTTTCAGCTCCTTTTCTCTGGAGGGAGATGGAGAGTTGAACTTTGTTTTCCTGGGACTTCGGGGGTTTTTTTTCCCTTCTTCTCTTCTTGACTCTTTCAACATCAGAGCACATTGGGAGAATTTTCTCCCGAGGTGGGGGCCCTGAATGTGGGCCCATGAGCCAGCTGCAAGGAGGAGGAGAGAGACTACACCTACGGAAGTGTTGGGGTTCCTCCCCCCTGCCATGAGGTCATGGGAGAGGGGACCCTGGGGTAGAGGCATGGCCTGGGCACGGGGGGTCTCCCTGCTCCCAGCTCACATGTGCCCTAATCCTGTTCAGCACTGCTTATTTTGTGTTGCCCTGTGCCAGGAGGGCCCTGGTTGTGCTGTGATTGCTCAGTTCTTTGGCAGTGCCCCGCCCATGTGGCTGGAGAAGAAAGAGCTCTGAAACTTCTCTCAAGAATCGCTCCCTGTTTCTTTGCACGGGCCTCGCTGTCTATGGATGTTTCAGGAGACCCCACCGAAACACGGAAGGACTCTCAAATTATCCCAGCTTTCTCTGCACAGCGAGAGCTTTTAATATTTAGCATTGTTATCCTTTTCCTGTGTGTTTGTTAAAAAAGTAGTTTTTATCTCTTTCACTTTCTTCCCAGGAAAGTTCTTTTTTCCTGAAGCTGGTGGGGGAGGGCTGGGTGTAACCTGCCTTCTATCAGAGGATATTTTCCTCCACATTTGTCCAAACCGGCACAGCCTGTCCTTTCCCTGGGTGTCTGTTGCAGATGGAAGCTGCTGGTGCCATTGTCAGCTTGAAGCCCTCTTTTGATGCAAGCAGATGTTGCCAGGTGTGTTCAGCAGCTGTTGCTCAATGCTTATGCCAAGCTATTGTGTTCCTCATGGAACCAAGGAGCCATTGTGACACTGCAGGGGCTGATGGCATCAAGGAGGCAATTGTGACAGTACAGAACCTCCTAGAAACAAGGCTCCATTGTGACACCGTGGGGAATCATGGAATCAAGGAGCCCATTGTGACACGGCTGCATGGAACCAATGGTCCATGGTTACACGGCGGATTCAAGAAGAGCACGGTGACACCACGCAACATCATGGAACCGTACGTCCATTGTGACACAGCAAGGCCGCATGGAAACAAGGGGACCATTGTGGCAAAGCAGGGCCTAATGGAAGCCTGGAGAGCATTGTGACATTGTGGGGAATCATGGAAACATGGAGAGCATTGTGACACTAAGGAAACTCCTGGAACCAAGATGACCACTGGCACATAATGGAACCTCATGGAAGCAAGCATCCATGATGACTTTGGAGGGCCTCAGGGACCACAGGACCCATTGTGACACAGCAGGACCTGGTGGAACCAAGGAGCCTTTGTGATACTCCAGATCCACATGGAAGCCAGGGTGCACTGAGACACAGTGGGGCCTTGTTGGAACCAAAGACACCTCTGCAAAAAGCAGGCTAGCTCATAGAAGCAAGGAGTCCATTGTTACAACGTAAAAGCTATGCAACCAAGGGACCATTGTGACACTGCGGGGCCTCATGGAACCAATTGTCCATGATGACAGTGCGGATCAAAGGAGACCATGGTGACACTGCGGAACCTGATGGAACCAAGGAGCCATTGTGACACAGTGGGGCCTCATGGAATCAAGGAGACCATTGTGACCCAGGTGTTGCATGGGAAGGCAAGGAGCCATTGTGACACTTTGGGCTTCTTCCCTTGAGCTCTGCAGCTGGCTGTCCCAGCCCAGCGCACCATGTGCCACCTGCTCTCCTCAGGGCTCTGCCTGCACACAGCCCCAGGAGAAGTTTTCCTGTTTGCAAGGAAAGAATGGAAAAGCCGGAGCAGGTTTCCTAAACAACAAACCCCACTCAGGAGCCACATGCTCAGTACAGGCTGCCTGGAACGATGTCCCCTTTCTACAAGGGTCAGTGTGAGCAGGAATGATCTCTGGGAGCAGAATTCTCGGAGTCTTTCCACTGAATTCTCTCTCCCTGTGTCTTGGGGTGACTTTATCATGTGTATCCCCTATTGCTGCTCTATGCCCAGAAGTGAACTTTGTGCATTTCTGTGCCTTTCAACTGAGCCTGAGAGGGGGGAGAGGAAAAAAAACCGGACAAACTTCTCAGAGCGTTTGTTCAAGGACACACATACACACTCCTCTGCATCCTGCTTGCAGCAAGAGCAGAGGGAAGCAACTTTGTTTCTTTTTAGCCAGTTTTCAGCTCCTTTTCTCTGGAGGGAGATGGAGAGTTGAACTTTGTTTTCCTGGGACTTTGGGGGTTTTTTTCCCTTCTCCTCTTCTTGACTCTTTCAACATCAGACCACATTGGGAGAATTTTCTCCCGAGGTTGGGGCCCTGAATGTGGGCCCATGAGCCAGCTGCAAGGAGAAGGAGAGAGACTACACCTACGGAAGTGTTGGGGTTCCTCCCTCCTGCCATGCGGTCATGGGAGAGGGGACCCTGGGGTAGAGGCATGGCCTGGGCACGGGGGGTCTCCCTGCTCCCTGCTCACATGTGCCCTAACCCTGTTCAGCACTGCTTATTTTGTGTTGCCCTGTGCCAGGAGGGCCCTGGTTGTGCCGTGATTGCTCAGTTCTTTGGCAGTGCCCCGCCCATGTGGCTGGAGAAGAAAGAGCTCTGAAACTTCTCTCAAGAATCGCTCCCTGTTTCTTTGCACGGGCCTCGCTGTCTATGGATGTTTCAGGAGACCCCACCGAAACACGGAAGGACGCTCAAATTATCCCAGCTTTCTCTGCACAGCGAGAGCTTTTAATATTTAGCATTGTTATCCTTTTCCTGTGTGTTTGTTAAAAAAGTAGTTTTTATCTCTTTCACTTTCTTCCCAGGAAAATTCTTTTTTCCCGAAGCTGGTGGGGGAGGGCTGGGTGTAACCTGCCTTCTATCAGAGGATATTTTCCTCCACATTTGTCCAAACCGGCACAGCCTGTCCTTTCCCTGGGTGTCTGTTGCAGATGGAAGCTGCTGGTGCCATTGTCAGCTTGAAGCCCTCTTTTGATGCAAGCAGATGTTGCCAGGTGTGTTCAGCAGCTGTTGCTCAATGCTTATGCCAAGCTATTGTGTTCCTCATGGAACCAAGGAGCCATTGTGACACTGCAGGGGCTGATGGCATCAAGGAGGCAATTGTGACAGTACAGAACCTCCTAGAAACAAGGCTCCATTGTGACACCGTGGGGAATCATGGAATCAAGGAGCCCATTGTGACACGGCTGCACGGAACCAATGGTCCATGGTTACACGGCGGATTCAAGAAGAGCACGGTGACACCACGCAACATCATGGAACCGTACGTCCATTGTGACACAGCAAGGCCGCATGGAAACAAGGGGACCATTGTGGCAAAGCAGGGCCTAATGGAAGCCTGGAGAGCATTGTGACATTGTGGGGAATCATGGAAACATGGAGAGCATTGTGGCACTAAGGAAACTCCTGGAACCAAGATGACCACTGGCACATAATGGAACCTCATGGAAGCAAGCATCCATGATGACTTTGGAGGGCCTCAGGGACCACAGGACCCATTGTGACACAGCAGGACCTGGTGGAACCAAGGAGCCTTTGTGATACTCCAGATCCACATGGAAGCCAGGGTGCACTGAGACACAGTGGGGCCTTGTTGGAACCAAAGACACCTCTGCAAAAAGCAGGCTAGCTCATAGAAGCAAGGAGTCCATTGTTACAACGTAAAAGCTATGCAACCAAGGGACCATTGTGACACTGCGGGGCCTCATGGAACCAATTGTCCATGATGACAGTGCGGATCAAAGGAGACCATGGTGACACTGCGGAACCTGATGGAACCAAGGAGCCATTGTGACACAGTGGGGCCTCATGGAATCAAGGAGACCATTGTGACCCAGGTGTTGCATGGGAAGGCAAGGAGCCATTGTGACACTTTGGGCTTCTTCCCTTGAGCTCTGCAGCTGGCTGTCCCAGCCCAGCGCACCATGTGCCACCTGCTCTCCTCAGGGCTCTGCCTGCACACAGCCCCAGGAGAAGTTTTCCTGTTTGCAAGGAAAGAATGGAAAAGCCGGAGCAGGTTTCCTAAACAACAAACCCCACTCAGGAGCCACATGCTCAGTACAGGCTGCCTGGAACGATGTCCCCTTTCTACAAGGGTCAGTGTGAGCAGGAATGATCTCTGGGAGCAGAATTCTCGGAGTCTTTCCACTGAATTCTCTCTCCCTGTGTCTTGGGGTGACTTTATCATGTGTATCCCCTATTGCTGCTCTATGCCCAGAAGTGAACTTTGTGCATTTCTGTGCCTTTCAACTGAGCCTGAGAGGGGGGAGAGGAAAAAAAACCGGACAAACTTCTCAGAGCGTTTGTTCAAGGACACACATACACACTCCTCTGCATCCTGCTTGCAGCAAGAGCAGAGGGAAGCAACTTTGTTTCTTTTTAGCCAGTTTTCAGCTCCTTTTCTCTGGAGGGAGATGGAGAGTTGAACTTTGTTTTCCTGGGACTTTGGGGGTTTTTTTCCCTTCTCCTCTTCTTGACTCTTTCAACATCAGACCACATTGGGAGAATTTTCTCCCGAGGTTGGGGCCCTGAATGTGGGCCCATGAGCCAGCTGCAAGGAGGAGGAGAGAGACTACACCTACGGAAGTGTTGGGGTTCCTCCCTCCTGCCATGCGGTCATGGGAGAGGGGACCCTGGGGTAGAGGCATGGCCTGGGCACGGGGGGTCTCCCTGCTCCCTGCTCACATGTGCCCTAACCCTGTTCAGCACTGCTTATTTTGTGTTGCCCTGTGCCAGGAGGGCCCTGGTTGTGCCGTGATTGCTCAGTTCTTTGGCAGTGCCCCGCCCATGTGGCTGGAGAAGAAAGAGCTCTGAAACTTCTCTCAAGAATCGCTCCCTGTTTCTTTGCACGGGCCTCGCTGTCTATGGATGTTTCAGGAGACCCCACCGAAACACAGAAGGACTCTCAAATTATCCCAGCTTTCTCTGCACAGCGAGAGGTTTTAATATTTAGCATTGTTATCCTTTTCCTGTGTGTTTGTTAAAAAAATAGGTTTTATCTCTTTCACTTTCTTCCCAGGAAAGTTCTTTTTTCCAAAAACCTGGTGGGGGAGGGCTGGGTGTAACCTGCCTTCTATCAGAGGATATTTTCCTCCACATTTGTCCAAACCGGCACAGCCTGTCCTTTCCTGGGTCTCTGTTGCAGATGGAAGCTGCTGGTGCCATTGTCAGCTTGAAGCCCTCTTTTGATGCAAGCAGATGTTGCCAGGTGTGTTCAGCAGCTGTTGCTCAATGCTTATGCCAAGCTATTGTGTTCCTCATGGAACCAAGGAGCCATTGTGACACTGCAGGGGCTGATGGCATCAAGGAGGCAATTGTGACAGTACAGAACCTCCTAGAAACAAGGCTCCATTGTGACACCGTGGGGAATCATGGAATCAAGGAGCCCATTGTGACACGGCTGCATGGAACCAATGGTCCATGGTTACACGGCGGATTCAAGAAGAGCACGGTGACACCACGCAACATCACGGAACCATAGGTCCATTGTGACACAGCGGGGCCTCATGGAAACAAGGGGACCATTGTGGCAAAGCAGGGCCTAATGGAAGCATGGAGAGCATTGTGACACTAAGGAAACTCCTGGAACCAAGATGACCACTGGCACATAATGGAACCTCATGGAAGCAAGCCTCCACGATGGTTTTGGAGGGCCTCAGGGACCACAGGACCCATTGTGACACAGCAGGACCTGGTGGAACCAAGGAGCCTTTGTGATACTCCACATCCACATGGAAGCCAGGGTGCACTGAGACACAGCGGGGCCTTGTTGGAACCAAAGACACCTCTGCAAAAAGCAGGCTAGCTCATAGAAGCAAGGAGTCCTTTGTTACAACATCAAAGCTATGGAAGCAAGGGACCATTGTGACACTGCGGGGCCTCATGGAACCAATTGTCCATGATGACAGTGCGGATCAAAGGAGACCATGGTGACACTGCGGAACCTGATGGAACCAAGGAGCCATTGTGACACAGTGGGGCCTCATGGAATCAAGGAGACCATTGTGACCCAGGTGTTGCATGGGAAGGCAAGGAGCCATTGTGACACTTTGGGCTTCTTCCCTTGAGCTCTGCAGCTGGCTGTCCCAGCCCAGCGCACCATGTGCCACCTGCTCTCCTCAGGGCTCTGCCTGCACACAGCCCCAGGAGAAGTTTTCCTGTTTGCAAGGAAAGAATGGAAAAGCCGGAGCAGGTTTCCTAAACAACAAACCCCACTCAGGAGCCACATGCTCAGTACAGGCTGCCTGGAACGATGTCCCCTTTCTACAAGGGTCAGTGTGAGCAGGAATGAATGATCTCTGGGAGCAGAATTCTCGGAGTCTTTCCACTGAATTCTCTGTCCCTGTGTCTTGGGGTGACTTTATCATGTGTATCCCCCTATTGCTGCTCTATGCCCAGAAGTGAACTTTGTGCATTTCTGTGCCTTTCAACTGAGCCTGAGAGGGGGGAGAGGAAAAAAAAGCCAGACAAACTTCTCAGAGCGTTTGTTCAAGGACACACATACACACTCCTCTGCATCCTGCTTGCAGCAAGAGCAGAGGAAGCAACTTTGTTTCTTTTTAGCCAGTTTTCAGCTCCTTTTCTCTGGAGGGAGATGGAGAGTTGAACTTTGTTTTCCTGGGACTTCGGGGGTTTTTTTTCCCTTCTTCTCTTCTTGACTCTTTCAACATCAGAGCACATTGGGAGAATTTTCTCCCGAGGTTGGGGCCCTGAATGTGGGCCCATGAGCCAGCTGCAAGGAGGAGGAGAGAGACTACACCTACGGAAGTGTTGGGGTTCCTCCCTCCTGCCATGCGGTCATGGGAGAGGGGACCCTGGGGTAGAGGCATGGCCTGGGCACGGGGGGTCTCCCTGCTCCCTGCTCACATGTGCCCTAACCCTGTTCAGCACTGCTTATTTTGTGTTGCCCTGTGCCAGGAGGGCCCTGGTTGTGCCGTGATTGCTCAGTTCTTTGGCAGTGCCCCGCCCATGTGGCTGGAGAAGAAAGAGCTCTGAAACTTCTCTCAAGAATCGCTCCCTGTTTCTTTGCACGGGCCTCGCTGTCTATGGATGTTTCAGGAGACCCCACCGAAACACAGAAGGACTCTCAAATTATCCCAGCTTTCTCTGCACAGCGAGAGGTTTTAATATTTAGCATTGTTATCCTTTTCCTGTGTGTTTGTTAAAAAAATAGGTTTTATCTCTTTCACTTTCTTCCCAGGAAAGTTCTTTTTTCCAAAAACCTGGTGGGGGAGGGCTGGGTGTAACCTGCCTTCTATCAGAGGATATTTTCCTCCACATTTGTCCAAACCGGCACAGCCTGTCCTTTCCTGGGTCTCTGTTGCAGATGGAAGCTGCTGGTGCCATTGTCAGCTTGAAGCCCTCTTTTGATGCAAGCAGATGTTGCCAGGTGTGTTCAGCAGCTGTTGCTCAATGCTTATGCCAAGCTATTGTGTTCCTCATGGAACCAAGGAGCCATTGTGACACTGCAGGGGCTGATGGCATCAAGGAGGCAATTGTGACAGTACAGAACCTCCTAGAAACAAGGCTCCATTGTGACACCGTGGGGAATCATGGAATCAAGGAGCCCATTGTGACACGGCTGCATGGAACCAATGGTCCATGGTTACACGGCGGATTCAAGAAGAGCACGGTGACACCACGCAACATCACGGAACCATAGGTCCATTGTGACACAGCGGGGCCTCATGGAAACAAGGGGACCATTGTGGCAAAGCAGGGCCTAATGGAAGCATGGAGAGCATTGTGACACTAAGGAAACTCCTGGAACCAAGATGACCACTGGCACATAATGGAACCTCATGGAAGCAAGCCTCCACGATGGTTTTGGAGGGCCTCAGGGACCACAGGACCCATTGTGACACAGCAGGACCTGGTGGAACCAAGGAGCCTTTGTGATACTCCACATCCACATGGAAGCCAGGGTGCACTGAGACACAGCGGGGCCTTGTTGGAACCAAAGACACCTCTGCAAAAAGCAGGCTAGCTCATAGAAGCAAGGAGTCCTTTGTTACAACATCAAACCTATGGAAGCAAGGGACCATTGTGACACTGCGGGGCCTCATGGAACCAATTGTCCATGATGACAGTGCGGATCAAAGGAGACCATGGTGACACTGCGGAACCTGATGGAACCAAGGAGCCATTGTGACACAGTGGGGCCTCATGGAATCAAGGAGACCATTGTGACCCAGGTGTTGCATGGGAAGGCAAGGAGCCATTGTGACACTTTGGGCTTCTTCCCTTGAGCTCTGCAGCTGGCTGTCCCAGCCCAGCGCACCATGTGCCACCTGCTCTCCTCAGGGCTCTGCCTGCACACAGCCCCAGGAGAAGTTTTCCTGTTTGCAAGGAAAGAATGGAAAAGCCGGAGCAGGTTTCCTAAACAACAAACCCCACTCAGGAGCCACATGCTCAGTACAGGCTGCCTGGAACGATGTCCCCTTTCTACAAGGGTCAGTGTGAGCAGGAATGAATGATCTCTGGGAGCAGAATTCTCGGAGTCTTTCCACTGAATTCTCTGTCCCTGTGTCTTGGGGTGACTTTATCATGTGTATCCCCCTATTGCTGCTCTATGCCCAGAAGTGAACTTTGTGCATTTCTGTGCCTTTCAACTGAGCCTGAGAGGGGGGAGAGGAAAAAAAAGCCAGACAAACTTCTCAGAGCGTTTGTTCAAGGACACACATACACACTCCTCTGCATCCTGCTTGCAGCAAGAGCAGAGGAAGCAACTTTGTTTCTTTTTAGCCAGTTTTCAGCTCCTTTTCTCTGGAGGGAGATGGAGAGTTGAACTTTGTTTTCCTGGGACTTCGGGGGTTTTTTTTCCCTTCTTCTCTTCTTGACTCTTTCAACATCAGAGCACATTGGGAGAATTTTCTCCCGAGGTGGGGGCCCTGAATGTGGGCCCATGAGCCAGCTGCAAGGAGGAGGAGAGAGACTACACCTACGGAAGTGTTGGGGTTCCTCCCCCCTGCCATGAGGTCATGGGAGAGGGGACCCTGGGGTAGAGGCATGGCCTGGGCACGGGGGGTCTCCCTGCTCCCTGCTGACATGTGCCCTAATCCTGTTCAGCACTGCTTATTTTGTGTTGCCCTGTGCGAGGAGGGCCCTGGTTGTGCTATGATTGCTCAGTTCTTTGGCAGTGCCCCGCCCATGTGGCTGGAGAAGAAAGAGCTCTGAAACTTCTCTCAAGAATCGCTCCCTGTTTCTTTGCACGGGCCTCGCTGTCTATGGATGTTTCAGGAGACCCCACCGAAACACGGAAGGACGCTCAAATTATCCCAGCTTTCTCTGCACAGCGAGAGCTTTTAATATTTAGCATTGTTATCCTTTTCCTGTGTGTTTGTTAAAAAAGTAGTTTTTATCTCTTTCACTTTCTTCCCAGGAAAATTCTTTTTTCCCGAAGCTGGTGGGGGAGGGCTGGGTGTAACCTGCCTTCTATCAGAGGATATTTTCCTCCACATTTGTCCAAACCGGCACAGCCTGTCCTTTCCCTGGGTGTCTGTTGCAGATGGAAGCTGCTGGTGCCATTGTCAGCTTGAAGCCCTCTTTTGATGCAAGCAGATGTTGCCAGGTGTGTTCAGCAGCTGTTGCTCAATGCTTATGCCAAGCTATTGTGTTCCTCATGGAACCAAGGAGCCATTGTGACACTGCAGGGGCTGATGGCATCAAGGAGGCAATTGTGACAGTACAGAACCTCCTAGAAACAAGGCTCCATTGTGACACCGTGGGGAATCATGGAATCAAGGAGCCCATTGTGACACGGCTGCACGGAACCAATGGTCCATGGTTACACGGCGGATTCAAGAAGAGCACGGTGACACCACGCAACATCATGGAACCGTACGTCCATTGTGACACAGCAAGGCCGCATGGAAACAAGGGGACCATTGTGGCAAAGCAGGGCCTAATGGAAGCCTGGAGAGCATTGTGACATTGTGGGGAATCATGGAAACATGGAGAGCATTGTGGCACTAAGGAAACTCCTGGAACCAAGATGACCACTGGCACATAATGGAACCTCATGGAAGCAAGCATCCATGATGACTTTGGAGGGCCTCAGGGACCACAGGACCCATTGTGACACAGCAGGACCTGGTGGAACCAAGGAGCCTTTGTGATACTCCAGATCCACATGGAAGCCAGGGTGCACTGAGACACAGTGGGGCCTTGTTGGAACCAAAGACACCTCTGCAAAAAGCAGGCTAGCTCATAGAAGCAAGGAGTCCATTGTTACAACGTAAAAGCTATGCAACCAAGGGACCATTGTGACACTGCGGGGCCTCATGGAACCAATTGTCCATGATGACAGTGCGGATCAAAGGAGACCATGGTGACACTGCGGAACCTGATGGAACCAAGGAGCCATTGTGACACAGTGGGGCCTCATGGAATCAAGGAGACCATTGTGACCCAGGTGTTGCATGGGAAGGCAAGGAGCCATTGTGACACTTTGGGCTTCTTCCCTTGAGCTCTGCAGCTGGCTGTCCCAGCCCAGCGCACCATGTGCCACCTGCTCTCCTCAGGGCTCTGCCTGCACACAGCCCCAGGAGAAGTTTTCCTGTTTGCAAGGAAAGAATGGAAAAGCCGGAGCAGGTTTCCTAAACAACAAACCCCACTCAGGAGCCACATGCTCAGTACAGGCTGCCTGGAACGATGTCCCCTTTCTACAAGGGTCAGTGTGAGCAGGAATGATCTCTGGGAGCAGAATTCTCGGAGTCTTTCCACTGAATTCTCTCTCCCTGTGTCTTGGGGTGACTTTATCATGTGTATCCCCTATTGCTGCTCTATGCCCAGAAGTGAACTTTGTGCATTTCTGTGCCTTTCAACTGAGCCTGAGAGGGGGGAGAGGAAAAAAAACCGGACAAACTTCTCAGAGCGTTTGTTCAAGGACACACATACACACTCCTCTGCATCCTGCTTGCAGCAAGAGCAGAGGGAAGCAACTTTGTTTCTTTTTAGCCAGTTTTCAGCTCCTTTTCTCTGGAGGGAGATGGAGAGTTGAACTTTGTTTTCCTGGGACTTCGGGGGTTTTTTTTCCCTTCTTCTCTTCTTGACTCTTTCAACATCAGAGCACATTGGGAGAATTTTCTCCCGAGGTGGGGGCCCTGAATGTGGGCCCATGAGCCAGCTGCAAGGAGGAGGAGAGAGACTACACCTCCGGAAGTGTTGGGGTTCCTCCCCCCTGCCATGAGGTCATGGGAGAGGGGACCCTGGGGTAGAGGCATGGCCTGGGCACGGGGTCTCCCTGCTCCCTGCTCACATGTGCCCTAATCCTGTTCAGCACTGCTTATTTTGTGTTGCCCTGTGCCAGGAGGGCCCTGGTTGTGCTGTGATTGCTCAGTTCTTTGGCAGTGCCCCGCCCATGTGGCTGGAGAAGAAAGAGCTCTGAAACTTCTCTCAAGAATCGCTCCCTGTTTCTTTGCACGGGCCTCGCTGTCTATGGATGTTTCAGGAGACCCCACCAAAACACAGAAGGACTCTCAAATTATCCCAGCTTTCTCTGCACAGCGAGAGGTTTTAATATTTAGCATTGTTATCCTTTTCCTGTGTGTTTGTTAAAAAAATAGGTTTTATCTCTTTCACTTTCTTCCCAGGAAAGTTCTTTTTTCCAAAAACCTGGTGGGGGAGGGCTGGGTGTAACCTGCCTTCTATAAGAGGATATTTTCCTCCACATTTGTCCAAACCGGCACAGCCTGTCCTTTCCTGGGTCTCTGTTGCAGATGGAAGCTGCTGGTGCCATTGTCAGCTTGAAGCCCTCTTTTGATGCAAGCAGATGTTGCCAGGTGTGTTCAGCAGCTGTTGCTCAATGCTTATGCCAAGCTATTGTGTTCCTCATGGAACCAAGGAGCCATTGTGACACTGCAGGGGCTGATGGCATCAAGGAGGCAATTGTGACAGTACAGAACCTCCTAGAAACAAGGCTCCATTGTGACACCGTGGGGAATCATGGAATCAAGGAGCCCATTGTGACACGGCTGCACGGAACCAATGGTCCATGGTTACACGGCGGATTCAAGAAGAGCACGGTGACACCACGCAACATCATGGAACCGTACGTCCATTGTGACACAGCAAGGCCGCATGGAAACAAGGGGACCATTGTGGCAAAGCAGGGCCTAATGGAAGCCTGGAGAGCATTGTGACATTGTGGGGAATCATGGAAACATGGAGAGCATTGTGGCACTAAGGAAACTCCTGGAACCAAGATGACCACTGGCACATAATGGAACCTCATGGAAGCAAGCCTCCACGATGGTTTTGGAGGGCCTCAGGGACCACAGGACCCATTGTGACACAGCAGGACCTGGTGGAACCAAGGAGCCTTTGTGATACTCCAGATCCACATGGAAGCCAGGGTGCACTGAGACACAGCGGGGCCTTGTTGGAACCAAAGACACCTCTGCAAAAAGCAGGCTAGCTCATAGAAGCAAGGAGTCCTTTGTTACAACATCAAACCTATGGAAGCAAGGGACCATTGTGACACTGCGGGGCCTCATGGAACCAATTGTCCATGATGACAGTGCGGATCAAAGGAGACCATGGTGACACTGCGGAACCTGATGGAACCAAGGAGCCATTGTGACACAGTGGGGCCTCATGGAATCAAGGAGACCATTGTGACCCAGGTGTTGCATGGGAAGGCAAGGAGCCATTGTGACACTTTGGGCTTCTTCCCTTGAGCTCTGCAGCTGGCTGTCCCAGCCCAGCGCACCATGTGCCACCTGCTCTCCTCAGGGCTCTGCCTGCACACAGCCCCAGGAGAAGTTTTCCTGTTTGCAAGGAAAGAATGGAAAAGCCGGAGCAGGTTTCCTAAACAACAAACCCCACTCAGGAGCCACATGCTCAGTACAGGCTGCCTGGAACGATGTCCCCTTTCTACAAGGGTCAGTGTGAGCAGGAATGAATGATCTCTGGGAGCAGAATTCTCGGAGTCTTTCCACTGAATTCTCTGTCCCTGTGTCTTGGGGTGACTTTATCATGTGTATCCCCCTATTGCTGCTCTATGCCCAGAAGTGAACTTTGTGCATTTCTGTGCCTTTCAACTGAGCCTGAGAGGGGGGAGAGGAAAAAAAAGCCAGACAAACTTCTCAGAGCGTTTGTTCAAGGACACACATACACACTCCTCTGCATCCTGCTTGCAGCAAGAGCAGAGGAAGCAACTTTGTTTCTTTTTAGCCAGTTTTCAGCTCCTTTTCTCTGGAGGGAGATGGAGAGTTGAACTTTGTTTTCCTGGGACTTCGGGGGTTTTTTTTCCCTTCTTCTCTTCTTGACTCTTTCAACATCAGAGCACATTGGGAGAATTTTCTCCCGAGGTGGGGGCCCTGAATGTGGGCCCATGAGCCAGCTGCAAGGAGGAGGAGAGAGACTACACCTACGGAAGTGTTGGGGTTCCTCCCCCCTGCCATGAGGTCATGGGAGAGGGGACCCTGGGGTAGAGGCATGGCCTGGGCACGGGGGGTCTCCCTGCTCCCTGCTGACATGTGCCCTAATCCTGTTCAGCACTGCTTATTTTGTGTTGCCCTGTGCGAGGAGGGCCCTGGTTGTGCTGTGATTGCTCAGTTCTTTGGCAGTGCCCCGCCCATGTGGCTGGAGAAGAAAGAGCTCTGAAACTTCTCTCAAGAATCGCTCCCTGTTTCTTTGCACGGGCCTCGCTGTCTATGGATGTTTCAGGAGACCCCACCGAAACACGGAAGGACGCTCAAATTATCCCAGCTTTCTCTGCACAGCGAGAGCTTTTAATATTTAGCATTGTTATCCTTTTCCTGTGTGTTTGTTAAAAAAGTAGTTTTTATCTCTTTCACTTTCTTCCCAGGAAAATTCTTTTTTCCCGAAGCTGGTGGGGGAGGGCTGGGTGTAACCTGCCTTCTATCAGAGGATATTTTCCTCCACATTTGTCCAAACCGGCACAGCCTGTCCTTTCCCTGGGTGTCTGTTGCAGATGGAAGCTGCTGGTGCCATTGTCAGCTTGAAGCCCTCTTTTGATGCAAGCAGATGTTGCCAGGTGTGTTCAGCAGCTGTTGCTCAATGCTTATGCCAAGCTATTGTGTTCCTCATGGAACCAAGGAGCCATTGTGACACTGCAGGGGCTGATGGCATCAAGGAGGCAATTGTGACAGTACAGAACCTCCTAGAAACAAGGCTCCATTGTGACACCGTGGGGAATCATGGAATCAAGGAGCCCATTGTGACACGGCTGCACGGAACCAATGGTCCATGGTTACACGGCGGATTCAAGAAGAGCACGGTGACACCACGCAACATCATGGAACCGTACGTCCATTGTGACACAGCAAGGCCGCATGGAAACAAGGGGACCATTGTGGCAAAGCAGGGCCTAATGGAAGCCTGGAGAGCATTGTGACATTGTGGGGAATCATGGAAACATGGAGAGCATTGTGGCACTAAGGAAACTCCTGGAACCAAGATGACCACTGGCACATAATGGAACCTCATGGAAGCAAGCATCCATGATGACTTTGGAGGGCCTCAGGGACCACAGGACCCATTGTGACACAGCAGGACCTGGTGGAACCAAGGAGCCTTTGTGATACTCCAGATCCACATGGAAGCCAGGGTGCACTGAGACACAGTGGGGCCTTGTTGGAACCAAAGACACCTCTGCAAAAAGCAGGCTAGCTCATAGAAGCAAGGAGTCCATTGTTACAACGTAAAAGCTATGCAACCAAGGGACCATTGTGACACTGCGGGGCCTCATGGAACCAATTGTCCATGATGACAGTGCGGATCAAAGGAGACCATGGTGACACTGCGGAACCTGATGGAACCAAGGAGCCATTGTGACACAGTGGGGCCTCATGGAATCAAGGAGACCATTGTGACCCAGGTGTTGCATGGGAAGGCAAGGAGCCATTGTGACACTTTGGGCTTCTTCCCTTGAGCTCTGCAGCTGGCTGTCCCAGCCCAGCGCACCATGTGCCACCTGCTCTCCTCAGGGCTCTGCCTGCACACAGCCCCAGGAGAAGTTTTCCTGTTTGCAAGGAAAGAATGGAAAAGCCGGAGCAGGTTTCCTAAACAACAAACCCCACTCAGGAGCCACATGCTCAGTACAGGCTGCCTGGAACGATGTCCCCTTTCTACAAGGGTCAGTGTGAGCAGGAATGATCTCTGGGAGCAGAATTCTCGGAGTCTTTCCACTGAATTCTCTCTCCCTGTGTCTTGGGGTGACTTTATCATGTGTATCCCCTATTGCTGCTCTATGCCCAGAAGTGAACTTTGTGCATTTCTGTGCCTTTCAACTGAGCCTGAGAGGGGGGAGAGGAAAAAAAACCGGACAAACTTCTCAGAGCGTTTGTTCAAGGACACACATACACACTCCTCTGCATCCTGCTTGCAGCAAGAGCAGAGGGAAGCAACTTTGTTTCTTTTTAGCCAGTTTTCAGCTCCTTTTCTCTGGAGGGAGATGGAGAGTTGAACTTTGTTTTCCTGGGACTTCGGGGGTTTTTTTTCCCTTCTTCTCTTCTTGACTCTTTCAACATCAGAGCACATTGGGAGAATTTTCTCCCGAGGTGGGGGCCCTGAATGTGGGCCCATGAGCCAGCTGCAAGGAGGAGGAGAGAGACTACACCTCCGGAAGTGTTGGGGTTCCTCCCCCCTGCCATGAGGTCATGGGAGAGGGGACCCTGGGGTAGAGGCATGGCCTGGGCACGGGGTCTCCCTGCTCCCTGCTCACATGTGCCCTAATCCTGTTCAGCACTGCTTATTTTGTGTTGCCCTGTGCCAGGAGGGCCCTGGTTGTGCTGTGATTGCTCAGTTCTTTGGCAGTGCCCCGCCCATGTGGCTGGAGAAGAAAGAGCTCTGAAACTTC
Organism: Aphelocoma coerulescens; assembly: GCF_041296385.1. Taxonomy (NCBI): domain Eukaryota; kingdom Metazoa; phylum Chordata; class Aves; order Passeriformes; family Corvidae; genus Aphelocoma; species Aphelocoma coerulescens. Next base: position 539,463 of record NW_027183927.1, read on the forward strand.
TCTCAAGAATCGCTCCCTGTTTCTTTGCACGGGCCTCGCTGTCTATGGATGTTTCAGGAGACCCCACCGAAACACAGAAGGACTCTCAAATTATCCCAGCTTTCTCTGCACAGCGAGAGGTTTTAATATTTAGCATTGTTATCCTTTTCCTGTGTGTTTGTTAAAAAAATAGGTTTTATCTCTTTCACTTTCTTCCCAGGAAAGTTCTTTTTTCCAAAAACCTGGTGGGGGAGGGCTGGGTGTAACCTGCCTTCTATAAGAGGATATTTTCCTCCACATTTGTCCAAACCGGCACAGCCTGTCCTTTCCTGGGTCTCTGTTGCAGATGGAAGCTGCTGGTGCCATTGTCAGCTTGAAGCCCTCTTTTGATGCAAGCAGATGTTGCCAGGTGTGTTCAGCAGCTGTTGCTCAATGCTTATGCCAAGCTATTGTGTTCCTCATGGAACCAAGGAGCCATTGTGACACTGCAGGGGCTGATGGCATCAAGGAGGCAATTGTGACAGTACAGAACCTCCTAGAAACAAGGCTCCATTGTGACACCGTGGGGAATCATGGAATCAAGGAGCCCATTGTGACACGGCTGCACGGAACCAATGGTCCATGGTTACACGGCGGATTCAAGAAGAGCACGGTGACACCACGCAACATCATGGAACCATAGGTCCATTGTGACACAGCAAGGCCGCATGGAAACAAGGGGACCATTGTGGCAAAGCAGGGCCTAATGGAAGCCTGGAGAGCATTGTGACATTGTGGGGAATCATGGAAACATGGAGAGCATTGTGGCACTAAGGAAACTCCTGGAACCAAGATGACCACTGGCACATAATGGAACCTCATGGAAGCAAGCCTCCACGATGGTTTTGGAGGGCCTCAGGGACCACAGGACCCATTGTGACACAGCAGGACCTGGTGGAACCAAGGAGCCTTTGTGATACTCCAGATCCACATGGAAGCCAGGGTGCACTGAGACACAGCGGGGCCTTGTTGGAACCAAAGACACCTCTGCAAAAAGCAGGCTAGCTCATAGAAGCAAGGAGTCCTTTGTTACAACATCAAACCTATGGAAGCAAGGGACCATTGTGACACTGCGGGGCCTCATGGAACCAATTGTCCATGATGACAGTGCGGATCAAAAGAGACCATGGTGACACTGCGGAACCTGATGGAACCAAGGAGCCATTGTGACACAGTGGGGCCTCATGGAATCAAGGAGACCATTGTGACCCAGGTGTTGCATGGGAAGGCAAGGAGCCATTGTGACACTTTGGGCTTCTTCCCTTGAGCTCTGCAGCTGGCTGTCCCAGCCCAGCGCACCATGTGCCACCTGCTCTCCTCAGGGCTCTGCCTGCACACAGCCCCAGGAGAAGTTTTCCTGTTTGCAAGGAAAGAATGGAAAAGCCGGAGCAGGTTTCCTAAACAACAAACCCCACTCAGGAGCCACATGCTCAGTACAGGCTGCCTGGAACGATGTCCCCTTTCTACAAGGGTCAGTGTGAGCAGGAATGAATGATCTCTGGGAGCAGAATTCTCGGAGTCTTTCCACTGAATTCTCTGTCCCTGTGTCTTGGGGTGACTTTATCATGTGTATCCCCCTATTGCTGCTCTATGCCCAGAAGTGAACTTTGTGCATTTCTGTGCCTTTCAACTGAGCCTGAGAGGGGGGAGAGGAAAAAAAAGCCAGACAAACTTCTCAGAGCGTTTGTTCAAGGACACACATACACACTCCTCTGCATCCTGCTTGCAGCAAGAGCAGAGGAAGCAACTTTGTTTCTTTTTAGCCAGTTTTCAGCTCCTTTTCTCTGGAGGGAGATGGAGAGTTGAACTTTGTTTTCCTGGGACTTCGGGGGTTTTTTTTCCCTTCTTCTCTTCTTGACTCTTTCAACATCAGAGCACATTGGGAGAATTTTCTCCCGAGGTGGGGGCCCTGAATGTGGGCCCATGAGCCAGCTGCAAGGAGGAGGAGAGAGACTACACCTCCGGAAGTGTTGGGGTTCCTCCCCCCTGCCATGAGGTCATGGGAGAGGGGACCCTGGGGTAGAGGCATGGCCTGGGCACGGGGTCTCCCTGCTCCCTGCTCACATGTGCCCTAATCCTGTTCAACACTGCTTATTTTGTGTTGCCCTGTGCGAGGAGGGCCCTGGTTGTGCCGTGATTGCTCAGTTCTTTGGCAGTGCCCCGCCCATGTGGCTGGAGAAGAAAGAGCTCTGAAACTTCTCTCAAGAATCGCTCCCTGTTTCTTTGCACGGGCCTCGCTGTCTATGGATGTTTCAGGAGACCCCACCGAAACACGGAAGGACTCTCAAATTATCCCAGCTTTCTCTGCACAGCGAGAGGTTTTAATATGTAGCATTGTTATCCTTTTCCTGTGTGTTTGTTAAAAAAGTAGTTTTTATCTCTTTCACTTTCTTCCCAGGAAAGTTCTTTTTTCCAAAAACCTGGTGGGGGAGGGCTGGGTGTAACCTGCCTTCTATCAGAGGATATTTTCCTCCACATTTGTCCAAACCGGCACAGCCTGTCCTTTCCCTGGGTGTCTGTTGCAGATGGAAGCTGCTGGTGCCATTGTCAGCTTGAAGCCCTCTTTTGATGCAAGCAGATGTTGCCAGGTGTGTTCAGCAGCTGTTGCTCAATGCTTATGCCAAGCTATTGTGTTCCTCATGGAACCAAGGAGCCATTGTGACACTGCAGGGGCTGATGGCATCAAGGAGGCAATTGTGACAGTACAGAACCTCCTAGAAACAAGGCTCCATTGTGACACCGTGGGGAATCATGGAATCAAGGAGCCCATTGTGACACGGCTGCACGGAACCAATGGTCCATGGTTACACGGCGGATTCAAGAAGAGCACGGTGACACCACGCAACATCATGGAACCGTACGTCCATTGTGACACAGCAAGGCCGCATGGAAACAAGGGGACCATTGTGGCAAAGCAGGGCCTAATGGAAGCCTGGAGAGCATTGTGACATTGTGGGGAATCATGGAAACATGGAGAGCATTGTGGCACTAAGGAAACTCCTGGAACCAAGATGACCACTGGCACATAATGGAACCTCATGGAAGCAAGCATCCATGATGACTTTGGAGGGCCTCAGGGACCACAGGACCCATTGTGACACAGCAGGACCTGGTGGAACCAAGGAGCCTTTGTGATACTCCAGATCCACATGGAAGCCAGGGTGCACTGAGACACAGTGGGGCCTTGTTGGAACCAAAGACACCTCTGCAAAAAGCAGGCTAGCTCATAGAAGCAAGGAGTCCATTGTTACAACGTAAAAGCTATGCAACCAAGGGACCATTGTGACACTGCGGGGCCTCATGGAACCAATTGTCCATGATGACAGTGCGGATCAAAGGAGACCATGGTGACACTGCGGAACCTGATGGAACCAAGGAGCCATTGTGACACAGTGGGGCCTCATGGAATCAAGGAGACCATTGTGACCCAGGTGTTGCATGGGAAGGCAAGGAGCCATTGTGACACTTTGGGCTTCTTCCCTTGAGCTCTGCAGCTGGCTGTCCCAGCCCAGCGCACCATGTGCCACCTGCTCTCCTCAGGGCTCTGCCTGCACACAGCCCCAGGAGAAGTTTTCCTGTTTGCAAGGAAAGAATGGAAAAGCCGGAGCAGGTTTCCTAAACAACAAACCCCACTCAGGAGCCACATGCTCAGTACAGGCTGCCTGGAACGATGTCCCCTTTCTACAAGGGTCAGTGTGAGCAGGAATGATCTCTGGGAGCAGAATTCTCGGAGTCTTTCCACTGAATTCTCTCTCCCTGTGTCTTGGGGTGACTTTATCATGTGTATCCCCTATTGCTGCTCTATGCCCAGAAGTGAACTTTGTGCATTTCTGTGCCTTTCAACTGAGCCTGAGAGGGGGGAGAGGAAAAAAAACCGGACAAACTTCTCAGAGCGTTTGTTCAAGGACACACATACACACTCCTCTGCATCCTGCTTGCAGCAAGAGCAGAGGGAAGCAACTTTGTTTCTTTTTAGCCAGTTTTCAGCTCCTTTTCTCTGGAGGGAGATGGAGAGTTGAACTTTGTTTTCCTGGGACTTTGGGGGTTTTTTTCCCTTCTCCTCTTCTTGACTCTTTCAACATCAGACCACATTGGGAGAATTTTCTCCCGAGGTTGGGGCCCTGAATGTGGGCCCATGAGCCAGCTGCAAGGAGGAGGAGAGAGACTACACCTACGGAAGTGTTGGGGTTCCTCCCTCCTGCCATGCGGTCATGGGAGAGGGGACCCTGGGGTAGAGGCATGGCCTGGGCACGGGGGGTCTCCCTGCTCCCTGCTGACATGTGCCCTAATCCTGTTCAGCACTGCTTATTTTGTGTTGCCCTGTGCCAGGAGGGCCCTGGTTGTGCTGTGATTGCTCAGTTCTTTGGCAGTGCCCCGCCCATGTGGCTGGAGAAGAAAGAGCTCTGCAACTTCTCTCAAGAATCGCTTCCTGTTTCTTTGCACGGGCCTCGCTGTCTATGGATGTTTCAGGAGACCCCACCGAAACACAGAAGGACTCTCAAATTATCCCAGCTTTCTCTGCACAGCGAGAGGTTTTAATATTTAGCATTGTTATCCTTTTCCTGTGTGTTTGTTAAAAAAGTAGTTTTTATCTCTTTCACTTTCTTCCCAGGAAAGTTCTTTTTTCCTGAAGCTGGTGGGGGAGGGCTGGGTGTAACCTGCCTTCTATCAGAGGATATTTTCCTCCAAATTTGTCCAAACCGGCACAGCCTGTCCTTTCCTGGGTCTCTGTTGCAGATGGAAGCTGCTGGTGCCATTGTCAGCTTGAAGCCCTCTTTTGATGCAAGCAGATGTTGCCAGGTGTGTTCAGCAGCTGTTGCTCAATGCTTATGCCAAGCTATTGTGTTCCTCATGGAACCAAGGAGCCATTGTGACACTGCAGGGGCTGATGGCATCAAGGAGGCAATTGTGACAGTACAGAACCTCCTAGAAACAAGGCTCCATTGTGACACCGTGGGGAATCATGGAATCAAGGAGCCCATTGTGACACGGCTGCATGGAACCAATGGTCCATGGTTACACGGCGGATTCAAGAAGAGCACGGTGACACCACGCAACATCATGGAACCGTACGTCCATTGTGACACAGCAAGGCCGCATGGAAACAAGGGGACCATTGTGGCAAAGCAGGGCCTAATGGAAGCCTGGAGAGCATTGTGGCATTGTGGGGAATCATGGAAACATGGAGAGCATTGTGGCACTAAGGAAACTCCTGGAACCAAGATGACCACTGGCACATAATGGAACCTCATGGAAGCAAGCATCCATGATGACTTTGGAGGGCCTCAGGGACCACAGGACCCATTGTGACACAGCAGGACCTGGTGGAACCAAGGAGCCTTTGTGATACTCCAGATCCACATGGAAGCCAGGGTGCACTGAGACACAGTGGGGCCTTGTTGGAACCAAAGACACCTCTGCAAAAAGCAGGCTAGCTCATAGAAGCAAGGAGTCCATTGTTACAACGTAAAAGCTATGCAACCAAGGGACCATTGTGACACTGCGGGGCCTCATGGAACCAATTGTCCATGATGACAGTGCGGATCAAAGGAGACCATGGTGACACTGCGGAACCTGATGGAACCAAGGAGCCATTGTGACACAGTGGGGCCTCATGGAATCAAGGAGACCATTGTGACCCAGGTGTTGCATGGGAAGGCAAGGAGCCATTGTGACACTTTGGGCTTCTTCCCTTGAGCTCTGCAGCTGGCTGTCCCAGCCCAGCGCACCATGTGCCACCTGCTCTCCTCAGGGCTCTGCCTGCACACAGCCCCAGGAGAAGTTTTCCTGTTTGCAAGGAAAGAATGGAAAAGCCGGAGCAGGTTTCCTAAACAACAAACCCCACTCAGGAGCCACATGCTCAGTACAGGCTGCCTGGAACGATGTCCCCTTTCTACAAGGGTCAGTGTGAGCAGGAATGATCTCTGGGAGCAGAATTCTCGGAGTCTTTCCACTGAATTCTCTGTCCCTGTGTCTTGGGGTGACTTTATCGTGTGTATCCCCTATTGCTGCTCTATGCCCAGAAGTGAACTTTGTGCATTTCTGTGCCTTTCAACTGAGCCTGAGAGGGGGGAGAGGAAAAAAAACCGGACAAACTTCTCAGAGCGTTTGTTCAAGGACACACATACACACTCCTCTGCATCCTGCTTGCAGCAAGAGCAGAGGGAAGCAACTTTGTTTCTTTTTAGCCAGTTTTCAGCTCCTTTTCTCTGGGGGGAGATGGAGAGTTGAACTTTGTTTTCCTGGGACTTCGGGGGTTTTTTTTCCCTTCTTCTCTTCTTGACTCTTTCAACATCAGAGCACATTGGGAGAATTTTCTCCCGAGGTGGGGGCCCTGAATGTGGGCCCATGAGCCAGCTGCAAGGAGGAGGAGAGAGACTACACCTACGGAAGTGTTGGGGTTCCTCCCCCCTGCCATGAGGTCATGGGAGAGGGGACCCGGGGGTAGAGGCATGGCCTGGGCACGGGGTCTCCCTGCTCCCTGCTCACATGTGCCCTAATCCTGTTCAGCACTGCTTATTTTGTGTTGCCCTGTGCCAGGAGGGCCCTGGTTGTGCTGTGATTGCTCAGTTCTTTGGCAGTGCCCCGCCCATGTGGCTGGAGAAGAAAGAGCTCTGAAACTTCTCTCAAGAATCGCTCCCTGTTTCTTTGCACGGGCCTCGCTGTCTATGGATGTTTCAGGAGACCCCACCGAAACACGGAAGGACGCTCAAATTATCCCAGCTTTCTCTGCACAGCGAGAGCTTTTAATATTTAGCATTGTTATCCTTTTCCTGTGTGTTTGTTAAAAAAGTAGTTTTTATCTCTTTCACTTTCTTCCCAGGAAAATTCTTTTTTCCCGAAGCTGGTGGGGGAGGGCTGGGTGTAACCTGCCTTCTATCAGAGGATATTTTCCTCCACATTTGTCCAAACCGGCACAGCCTGTCCTTTCCCTGGGTGTCTGTTGCAGATGGAAGCTGCTGGTGCCATTGTCAGCTTGAAGCCCTCTTTTGATGCAAGCAGATGTTGCCAGGTGTGTTCAGCAGCTGTTGCTCAATGCTTATGCCAAGCTATTGTGTTCCTCATGGAACCAAGGAGCCATTGTGACACTGCAGGGGCTGATGGCATCAAGGAGGCAATTGTGACAGTACAGAACCTCCTAGAAACAAGGCTCCATTGTGACACCGTGGGGAATCATGGAATCAAGGAGCCCATTGTGACACGGCTGCACGGAACCAATGGTCCATGGTTACACGGCGGATTCAAGAAGAGCACGGTGACACCACGCAACATCATGGAACCGTACGTCCATTGTGACACAGCAAGGCCGCATGGAAACAAGGGGACCATTGTGGCAAAGCAGGGCCTAATGGAAGCCTGGAGAGCATTGTGACATTGTGGGGAATCATGGAAACATGGAGAGCATTGTGGCACTAAGGAAACTCCTGGAACCAAGATGACCACTGGCACATAATGGAACCTCATGGAAGCAAGCATCCATGATGACTTTGGAGGGCCTCAGGGACCACAGGACCCATTGTGACACAGCAGGACCTGGTGGAACCAAGGAGCCTTTGTGATACTCCAGATCCACATGGAAGCCAGGGTGCACTGAGACACAGTGGGGCCTTGTTGGAACCAAAGACACCTCTGCAAAAAGCAGGCTAGCTCATAGAAGCAAGGAGTCCATTGTTACAACGTAAAAGCTATGCAACCAAGGGACCATTGTGACACTGCGGGGCCTCATGGAACCAATTGTCCATGATGACAGTGCGGATCAAAGGAGACCATGGTGACACTGCGGAACCTGATGGAACCAAGGAGCCATTGTGACACAGTGGGGCCTCATGGAATCAAGGAGACCATTGTGACCCAGGTGTTGCATGGGAAGGCAAGGAGCCATTGTGACACTTTGGGCTTCTTCCCTTGAGCTCTGCAGCTGGCTGTCCCAGCCCAGCGCACCATGTGCCACCTGCTCTCCTCAGGGCTCTGCCTGCACACAGCCCCAGGAGAAGTTTTCCTGTTTGCAAGGAAAGAATGGAAAAGCCGGAGCAGGTTTCCTAAACAACAAACCCCACTCAGGAGCCACATGCTCAGTACAGGCTGCCTGGAACGATGTCCCCTTTCTACAAGGGTCAGTGTGAGCAGGAATGATCTCTGGGAGCAGAATTCTCGGAGTCTTTCCACTGAATTCTCTCTCCCTGTGTCTTGGGGTGACTTTATCATGTGTATCCCCTATTGCTGCTCTATGCCCAGAAGTGAACTTTGTGCATTTCTGTGCCTTTCAACTGAGCCTGAGAGGGGGGAGAGGAAAAAAAACCGGACAAACTTCTCAGAGCGTTTGTTCAAGGACACACATACACACTCCTCTGCATCCTGCTTGCAGCAAGAGCAGAGGGAAGCAACTTTGTTTCTTTTTAGCCAGTTTTCAGCTCCTTTTCTCTGGAGGGAGATGGAGAGTTGAACTTTGTTTTCCTGGGACTTCGGGGGTTTTTTTTCCCTTCTTCTCTTCTTGACTCTTTCAACATCAGAGCACATTGGGAGAATTTTCTCCCGAGGTGGGGGCCCTGAATGTGGGCCCATGAGCCAGCTGCAAGGAGGAGGAGAGAGACTACACCTCCGGAAGTGTTGGGGTTCCTCCCCCCTGCCATGAGGTCATGGGAGAGGGGACCCTGGGGTAGAGGCATGGCCTGGGCACGGGGTCTCCCTGCTCCCTGCTCACATGTGCCCTAATCCTGTTCAGCACTGCTTATTTTGTGTTGCCCTGTGCCAGGAGGGCCCTGGTTGTGCTGTGATTGCTCAGTTCTTTGGCAGTGCCCCGCCCATGTGGCTGGAGAAGAAAGAGCTCTGAAACTTCTCTCAAGAATCGCTCCCTGTTTCTTTGCACGGGCCTCGCTGTCTATGGATGTTTCAGGAGACCCCACCGAAACACAGAAGGACTCTCAAATTATCCCAGCTTTCTCTGCACAGCGAGAGGTTTTAATATTTAGCATTGTTATCCTTTTCCTGTGTGTTTGTTAAAAAAATAGGTTTTATCTCTTTCACTTTCTTCCCAGGAAAGTTCTTTTTTCCAAAAACCTGGTGGGGGAGGGCTGGGTGTAACCTGCCTTCTATAAGAGGATATTTTCCTCCACATTTGTCCAAACCGGCACAGCCTGTCCTTTCCTGGGTCTCTGTTGCAGATGGAAGCTGCTGGTGCCATTGTCAGCTTGAAGCCCTCTTTTGATGCAAGCAGATGTTGCCAGGTGTGTTCAGCAGCTGTTGCTCAATGCTTATGCCAAGCTATTGTGTTCCTCATGGAACCAAGGAGCCATTGTGACACTGCAGGGGCTGATGGCATCAAGGAGGCAATTGTGACAGTACAGAACCTCCTAGAAACAAGGCTCCATTGTGACACCGTGGGGAATCATGGAATCAAGGAGCCCATTGTGACACGGCTGCACGGAACCAATGGTCCATGGTTACACGGCGGATTCAAGAAGAGCACGGTGACACCACGCAACATCATGGAACCGTACGTCCATTGTGACACAGCAAGGCCGCATGGAAACAAGGGGACCATTGTGGCAAAGCAGGGCCTAATGGAAGCCTGGAGAGCATTGTGACATTGTGGGGAATCATGGAAACATGGAGAGCATTGTGGCACTAAGGAAACTCCTGGAACCAAGATGACCACTGGCACATAATGGAACCTCATGGAAGCAAGCCTCCACGATGGTTTTGGAGGGCCTCAGGGACCACAGGACCCATTGTGACACAGCAGGACCTGGTGGAACCAAGGAGCCTTTGTGATACTCCAGATCCACATGGAAGCCAGGGTGCACTGAGACACAGCGGGGCCTTGTTGGAACCAAAGACACCTCTGCAAAAAGCAGGCTAGCTCATAGAAGCAAGGAGTCCTTTGTTACAACATCAAACCTATGGAAGCAAGGGACCATTGTGACACTGCGGGGCCTCATGGAACCAATTGTCCATGATGACAGTGCGGATCAAAAGAGACCATGGTGACACTGCGGAACCTGATGGAACCAAGGAGCCATTGTGACACAGTGGGGCCTCATGGAATCAAGGAGACCATTGTGACCCAGGTGTTGCATGGGAAGGCAAGGAGCCATTGTGACACTTTGGGCTTCTTCCCTTGAGCTCTGCAGCTGGCTGTCCCAGCCCAGCGCACCATGTGCCACCTGCTCTCCTCAGGGCTCTGCCTGCACACAGCCCCAGGAGAAGTTTTCCTGTTTGCAAGGAAAGAATGGAAAAGCCGGAGCAGGTTTCCTAAACAACAAACCCCACTCAGGAGCCACATGCTCAGTACAGGCTGCCTGGAACGATGTCCCCTTTCTACAAGGGTCAGTGTGAGCAGGAATGAATGATCTCTGGGAGCAGAATTCTCGGAGTCTTTCCACTGAATTCTCTGTCCCTGTGTCTTGGGGTGACTTTATCATGTGTATCCCCCTATTGCTGCTCTATGCCCAGAAGTGAACTTTGTGCATTTCTGTGCCTTTCAACTGAGCCTGAGAGGGGGGAGAGGAAAAAAAAGCCAGACAAACTTCTCAGAGCGTTTGTTCAAGGACACACATACACACTCCTCTGCATCCTGCTTGCAGCAAGAGCAGAGGAAGCAACTTTGTTTCTTTTTAGCCAGTTTTCAGCTCCTTTTCTCTGGAGGGAGATGGAGAGTTGAACTTTGTTTTCCTGGGACTTCGGGGGTTTTTTTTCCCTTCTTCTCTTCTTGACTCTTTCAACATCAGAGCACATTGGGAGAATTTTCTCCCGAGGTGGGGGCCCTGAATGTGGGCCCATGAGCCAGCTGCAAGGAGGAGGAGAGAGACTACACCTCCGGAAGTGTTGGGGTTCCTCCCCCCTGCCATGAGGTCATGGGAGAGGGGACCCTGGGGTAGAGGCATGGCCTGGGCACGGGGTCTCCCTGCTCCCTGCTCACATGTGCCCTAATCCTGTTCAACACTGCTTATTTTGTGTTGCCCTGTGCGAGGAGGGCCCTGGTTGTGCCGTGATTGCTCAGTTCTTTGGCAGTGCCCCGCCCATGTGGCTGGAGAAGAAAGAGCTCTGAAACTTCTCTCAAGAATCGCTCCCTGTTTCTTTGCACGGGCCTCGCTGTCTATGGATGTTTCAGGAGACCCCACCGAAACACGGAAGGACTCTCAAATTATCCCAGCTTTCTCTGCACAGCGAGAGGTTTTAATATGTAGCATTGTTATCCTTTTCCTGTGTGTTTGTTAAAAAAGTAGTTTTTATCTCTTTCACTTTCTTCCCAGGAAAGTTCTTTTTTCCAAAAACCTGGTGGGGGAGGGCTGGGTGTAACCTGCCTTCTATCAGAGGATATTTTCCTCCACATTTGTCCAAACCGGCACAGCCTGTCCTTTCCCTGGGTGTCTGTTGCAGATGGAAGCTGCTGGTGCCATTGTCAGCTTGAAGCCCTCTTTTGATGCAAGCAGATGTTGCCAGGTGTGTTCAGCAGCTGTTGCTCAATGCTTATGCCAAGCTATTGTGTTCCTCATGGAACCAAGGAGCCATTGTGACACTGCAGGGGCTGATGGCATCAAGGAGGCAATTGTGACAGTACAGAACCTCCTAGAAACAAGGCTCCATTGTGACACCGTGGGGAATCATGGAATCAAGGAGCCCATTGTGACACGGCTGCACGGAACCAATGGTCCATGGTTACACGGCGGATTCAAGAAGAGCACGGTGACACCACGCAACATCATGGAACCGTACGTCCATTGTGACACAGCAAGGCCGCATGGAAACAAGGGGACCATTGTGGCAAAGCAGGGCCTAATGGAAGCCTGGAGAGCATTGTGACATTGTGGGGAATCATGGAAACATGGAGAGCATTGTGGCACTAAGGAAACTCCTGGAACCAAGATGACCACTGGCACATAATGGAACCTCATGGAAGCAAGCATCCATGATGACTTTGGAGGGCCTCAGGGACCACAGGACCCATTGTGACACAGCAGGACCTGGTGGAACCAAGGAGCCTTTGTGATACTCCAGATCCACATGGAAGCCAGGGTGCACTGAGACACAGTGGGGCCTTGTTGGAACCAAAGACACCTCTGCAAAAAGCAGGCTAGCTCATAGAAGCAAGGAGTCCATTGTTACAACGTAAAAGCTATGCAACCAAGGGACCATTGTGACACTGCGGGGCCTCATGGAACCAATTGTCCATGATGACAGTGCGGATCAAAGGAGACCATGGTGACACTGCGGAACCTGATGGAACCAAGGAGCCATTGTGACACAGTGGGGCCTCATGGAATCAAGGAGACCATTGTGACCCAGGTGTTGCATGGGAAGGCAAGGAGCCATTGTGACACTTTGGGCTTCTTCCCTTGAGCTCTGCAGCTGGCTGTCCCAGCCCAGCGCACCATGTGCCACCTGCTCTCCTCAGGGCTCTGCCTGCACACAGCCCCAGGAGAAGTTTTCCTGTTTGCAAGGAAAGAATGGAAAAGCCGGAGCAGGTTTCCTAAACAACAAACCCCACTCAGGAGCCACATGCTCAGTACAGGCTGCCTGGAACGATGTCCCCTTTCTACAAGGGTCAGTGTGAGCAGGAATGATCTCTGGGAGCAGAATTCTCGGAGTCTTTCCACTGAATTCTCTCTCCCTGTGTCTTGGGGTGACTTTATCATGTGTATCCCCTATTGCTGCTCTATGCCCAGAAGTGAACTTTGTGCATTTCTGTGCCTTTCAACTGAGCCTGAGAGGGGGGAGAGGAAAAAAAACCGGACAAACTTCTCAGAGCGTTTGTTCAAGGACACACATACACACTCCTCTGCATCCTGCTTGCAGCAAGAGCAGAGGGAAGCAACTTTGTTTCTTTTTAGCCAGTTTTCAGCTCCTTTTCTCTGGAGGGAGATGGAGAGTTGAACTTTGTTTTCCTGGGACTTTGGGGGTTTTTTTCCCTTCTCCTCTTCTTGACTCTTTCAACATCAGACCACATTGGGAGAATTTTCTCCCGAGGTTGGGGCCCTGAATGTGGGCCCATGAGCCAGCTGCAAGGAGGAGGAGAGAGACTACACCTACGGAAGTGTTGGGGTTCCTCCCTCCTGCCATGCGGTCATGGGAGAGGGGACCCTGGGGTAGAGGCATGGCCTGGGCACGGGGGGTCTCCCTGCTCCCTGCTCACATGTGCCCTAACCCTGTTCAGCACTGCTTATTTTGTGTTGCCCTGTGCCAGGAGGGCCCTGGTTGTGCCGTGATTGCTCAGTTCTTTGGCAGTGCCCCGCCCATGTGGCTGGAGAAGAAAGAGCTCTGAAACTTCTCTCAAGAATCGCTCCCTGTTTCTTTGCACGGGCCTCGCTGTCTATGGATGTTTCAGGAGACCCCACCGAAACACAGAAGGACTCTCAAATTATCCCAGCTTTCTCTGCACAGCGAGAGGTTTTAATATTTAGCATTGTTATCCTTTTCCTGTGTGTTTGTTAAAAAAATAGGTTTTATCTCTTTCACTTTCTTCCCAGGAAAATTCTTTTTTCCAAAAACCTGGTGGGGGAGGGCTGGGTGTAACCTGCCTTCTATCAGAGGATATTTTCCTCCACATTTGTCCAAACCGGCACAGCCTGTCCTTTCCTGGGTCTCTGTTGCAGATGGAAGCTGCTGGTGCCATTGTCAGCTTGAAGCCCTCTTTTGATGCAAGCAGATGTTGCCAGGTGTGTTCAGCAGCTGTTGCTCAATGCTTATGCCAAGCTATTGTGTTCCTCATGGAACCAAGGAGCCATTGTGACACTGCAGGGGCTGATGGCATCAAGGAGGCAATTGTGACAGTACAGAACCTCCTAGAAACAAGGCTCCATTGTGACACCGTGGGGAATCATGGAATCAAGGAGCCCATTGTGACACGGCTGCATGGAACCAATGGTCCATGGTTACACGGCGGATTCAAGAAGAGCACGGTGACACCACGCAACATCACGGAACCATAGGTCCATTGTGACACAGCGGGGCCTCATGGAAACAAGGGGACCATTGTGGCAAAGCAGGGCCTAATGGAAGCATGGAGAGCATTGTGACACTAAGGAAACTCCTGGAACCAAGATGACCACTGGCACATAATGGAACCTCATGGAAGCAAGCCTCCACGATGGTTTTGGAGGGCCTCAGGGACCACAGGACCCATTGTGACACAGCAGGACCTGGTGGAACCAAGGAGCCTTTGTGATACTCCACATCCACATGGAAGCCAGGGTGCACTGAGACACAGCGGGGCCTTGTTGGAACCAAAGACACCTCTGCAAAAAGCAGGCTAGCTCATAGAAGCAAGGAGTCCTTTGTTACAACATCAAACCTATGGAAGCAAGGGACCATTGTGACACTGCGGGGCCTCATGGAACCAATTGTCCATGATGACAGTGCGGATCAAAGGAGACCATGGTGACACTGCGGAACCTGATGGAACCAAGGAGCCATTGTGACACAGTGGGGCCTCATGGAATCAAGGAGACCATTGTGACCCAGGTGTTGCATGGGAAGGCAAGGAGCCATTGTGACACTTTGGGCTTCTTCCCTTGAGCTCTGCAGCTGGCTGTCCCAGCCCAGCGCACCATGTGCCACCTGCTCTCCTCAGGGCTCTGCCTGCACACAGCCCCAGGAGAAGTTTTCCTGTTTGCAAGGAAAGAATGGAAAAGCCGGAGCAGGTTTCCTAAACAACAAACCCCACTCAGGAGCCACATGCTCAGTACAGGCTGCCTGGAACGATGTCCCCTTTCTACAAGGGTCAGTGTGAGCAGGAATGAATGATCTCTGGGAGCAGAATTCTCGGAGTCTTTCCACTGAATTCTCTGTCCCTGTGTCTTGGGGTGACTTTATCATGTGTATCCCCCTATTGCTGCTCTATGCCCAGAAGTGAACTTTGTGCATTTCTGTGCCTTTCAACTGAGCCTGAGAGGGGGGAGAGGAAAAAAAAGCCAGACAAACTTCTCAGAGCGTTTGTTCAAGGACACACATACACACTCCTCTGCATCCTGCTTGCAGCAAGAGCAGAGGAAGCAACTTTGTTTCTTTTTAGCCAGTTTTCAGCTCCTTTTCTCTGGAGGGAGATGGAGAGTTGAACTTTGTTTTCCTGGGACTTCGGGGGTTTTTTTTCCCTTCTTCTCTTCTTGACTCTTTCAACATCAGAGCACATTGGGAGAATTTTCTCCCGAGGTGGGGGCCCTGAATGTGGGCCCATGAGCCAGCTGCAAGGAGGAGGAGAGAGACTACACCTACGGAAGTGTTGGGGTTCCTCCCCCCTGCCATGAGGTCATGGGAGAGGGGACCCTGGGGTAGAGGCATGGCCTGGGCACGGGGGGTCTCCCTGCTCCCTGCTGACATGTGCCCTAATCCTGTTCAGCACTGCTTATTTTGTGTTGCCCTGTGCGAGGAGGGCCCTGGTTGTGCTGTGATTGCTCAGTTCTTTGGCAGTGCCCCGCCCATGTGGCTGGAGAAGAAAGAGCTCTGAAACTTCTCTCAAGAATCGCTCCCTGTTTCTTTGCACGGGCCTCGCTGTCTATGGATGTTTCAGGAGACCCCACCGAAACACGGAAGGACGCTCAAATTATCCCAGCTTTCTCTGCACAGCGAGAGCTTTTAATATTTAGCATTGTTATCCTTTTCCTGTGTGTTTGTTAAAAAAGTAGTTTTTATCTCTTTCACTTTCTTCCCAGGAAAATTCTTTTTTCCCGAAGCTGGTGGGGGAGGGCTGGGTGTAACCTGCCTTCTATCAGAGGATATTTTCCTCCACATTTGTCCAAACCGGCACAGCCTGTCCTTTCCCTGGGTGTCTGTTGCAGATGGAAGCTGCTGGTGCCATTGTCAGCTTGAAGCCCTCTTTTGATGCAAGCAGATGTTGCCAGGTGTGTTCAGCAGCTGTTGCTCAATGCTTATGCCAAGCTATTGTGTTCCTCATGGAACCAAGGAGCCATTGTGACACTGCAGGGGCTGATGGCATCAAGGAGGCAATTGTGACAGTACAGAACCTCCTAGAAACAAGGCTCCATTGTGACACCGTGGGGAATCATGGAATCAAGGAGCCCATTGTGACACGGCTGCACGGAACCAATGGTCCATGGTTACACGGCGGATTCAAGAAGAGCACGGTGACACCACGCAACATCATGGAACCGTACGTCCATTGTGACACAGCAAGGCCGCATGGAAACAAGGGGACCATTGTGGCAAAGCAGGGCCTAATGGAAGCCTGGAGAGCATTGTGACATTGTGGGGAATCATGGAAACATGGAGAGCATTGTGGCACTAAGGAAACTCCTGGAACCAAGATGACCACTGGCACATAATGGAACCTCATGGAAGCAAGCCTCCACGATGGTTTTGGAGGGCCTCAGGGACCACAGGACCCATTGTGACACAGCAGGACCTGGTGGAACCAAGGAGCCTTTGTGATACTCCAGATCCACATGGAAGCCAGGGTGCACTGAGACACAGTGGGGCCTTGTTGGAACCAAAGACACCTCTGCAAAAAGCAGGCTAGCTCATAGAAGCAAGGAGTCCATTGTTACAACGTAAAAGCTATGCAACCAAGGGACCATTGTGACACTGCGGGGCCTCATGGAACCAATTGTCCATGATGACAGTGCGGATCAAAGGAGACCATGGTGACACTGCGGAACCTGATGGAACCAAGGAGCCATTGTGACACAGTGGGGCCTCATGGAATCAAGGAGACCATTGTGACCCAGGTGTTGCATGGGAAGGCAAGGAGCCATTGTGACACTTTGGGCTTCTTCCCTTGAGCTCTGCAGCTGGCTGTCCCAGCCCAGCGCACCATGTGCCACCTGCTCTCCTCAGGGCTCTGCCTGCACACAGCCCCAGGAGAAGTTTTCCTGTTTGCAAGGAAAGAATGGAAAAGCCGGAGCAGGTTTCCTAAACAACAAACCCCACTCAGGAGCCACATGCTCAGTACAGGCTGCCTGGAACGATGTCCCCTTTCTACAAGGGTCAGTGTGAGCAGGAATGATCTCTGGGAGCAGAATTCTCGGAGTCTTTCCACTGAATTCTCTCTCCCTGTGTCTTGGGGTGACTTTATCATGTGTATCCCCTATTGCTGCTCTATGCCCAGAAGTGAACTTTGTGCATTTCTGTGCCTTTCAACTGAGCCTGAGAGGGGGGAGAGGAAAAAAAACCGGACAAACTTCTCAGAGCGTTTGTTCAAGGACACACATACACACTCCTCTGCATCCTGCTTGCAGCAAGAGCAGAGGGAAGCAACTTTGTTTCTTTTTAGCCAGTTTTCAGCTCCTTTTCTCTGGAGGGAGATGGAGAGTTGAACTTTGTTTTCCTGGGACTTCGGGGGTTTTTTTTCCCTTCTTCTCTTCTTGACTCTTTCAACATCAGAGCACATTGGGAGAATTTTCTCCCGAGGTGGGGGCCCTGAATGTGGGCCCATGAGCCAGCTGCAAGGAGGAGGAGAGAGACTACACCTCCGGAAGTGTTGGGGTTCCTCCCCCCTGCCATGAGGTCATGGGAGAGGGGACCCTGGGGTAGAGGCATGGCCTGGGCACGGGGTCTCCCTGCTCCCTGCTCACATGTGCCCTAATCCTGTTCAGCACTGCTTATTTTGTGTTGCCCTGTGCCAGGAGGGCCCTGGTTGTGCTGTGATTGCTCAGTTCTTTGGCAGTGCCCCGCCCATGTGGCTGGAGAAGAAAGAGCTCTGAAACTTCTCTCAAGAATCGCTCCCTGTTTCTTTGCACGGGCCTCGCTGTCTATGGATGTTTCAGGAGACCCCACCGAAACACAGAAGGACTCTCAAATTATCCCAGCTTTCTCTGCACAGCGAGAGGTTTTAATATTTAGCATTGTTATCCTTTTCCTGTGTGTTTGTTAAAAAAATAGGTTTTATCTCTTTCACTTTCTTCCCAGGAAAGTTCTTTTTTCCAAAAACCTGGTGGGGGAGGGCTGGGTGTAACCTGCCTTCTATAAGAGGATATTTTCCTCCACATTTGTCCAAACCGGCACAGCCTGTCCTTTCCTGGGTCTCTGTTGCAGATGGAAGCTGCTGGTGCCATTGTCAGCTTGAAGCCCTCTTTTGATGCAAGCAGATGTTGCCAGGTGTGTTCAGCAGCTGTTGCTCAATGCTTATGCCAAGCTATTGTGTTCCTCATGGAACCAAGGAGCCATTGTGACACTGCAGGGGCTGATGGCATCAAGGAGGCAATTGTGACAGTACAGAACCTCCTAGAAACAAGGCTCCATTGTGACACCGTGGGGAATCATGGAATCAAGGAGCCCATTGTGACACGGCTGCACGGAACCAATGGTCCATGGTTACACGGCGGATTCAAGAAGAGCACGGTGACACCACGCAACATCATGGAACCGTACGTCCATTGTGACACAGCAAGGCCGCATGGAAACAAGGGGACCATTGTGGCAAAGCAGGGCCTAATGGAAGCCTGGAGAGCATTGTGACATTGTGGGGAATCATGGAAACATGGAGAGCATTGTGGCACTAAGGAAACTCCTGGAACCAAGATGACCACTGGCACATAATGGAACCTCATGGAAGCAAGCCTCCACGATGGTTTTGGAGGGCCTCAGGGACCACAGGACCCATTGTGACACAGCAGGACCTGGTGGAACCAAGGAGCCTTTGTGATACTCCAGATCCACATGGAAGCCAGGGTGCACTGAGACACAGCGGGGCCTTGTTGGAACCAAAGACACCTCTGCAAAAAGCAGGCTAGCTCATAGAAGCAAGGAGTCCTTTGTTACAACATCAAACCTATGGAAGCAAGGGACCATTGTGACACTGCGGGGCCTCATGGAACCAATTGTCCATGATGACAGTGCGGATCAAAAGAGACCATGGTGACACTGCGGAACCTGATGGAACCAAGGAGCCATTGTGACACAGTGGGGCCTCATGGAATCAAGGAGACCATTGTGACCCAGGTGTTGCATGGGAAGGCAAGGAGCCATTGTGACACTTTGGGCTTCTTCCCTTGAGCTCTGCAGCTGGCTGTCCCAGCCCAGCGCACCATGTGCCACCTGCTCTCCTCAGGGCTCTGCCTGCACACAGCCCCAGGAGAAGTTTTCCTGTTTGCAAGGAAAGAATGGAAAAGCCGGAGCAGGTTTCCTAAACAACAAACCCCACTCAGGAGCCACATGCTCAGTACAGGCTGCCTGGAACGATGTCCCCTTTCTACAAGGGTCAGTGTGAGCAGGAATGAATGATCTCTGGGAGCAGAATTCTCGGAGTCTTTCCACTGAATTCTCTGTCCCTGTGTCTTGGGGTGACTTTATCATGTGTATCCCCCTATTGCTGCTCTATGCCCAGAAGTGAACTTTGTGCATTTCTGTGCCTTTCAACTGAGCCTGAGAGGGGGGAGAGGAAAAAAAAGCCAGACAAACTTCTCAGAGCGTTTGTTCAAGGACACACATACACACTCCTCTGCATCCTGCTTGCAGCAAGAGCAGAGGAAGCAACTTTGTTTCTTTTTAGCCAGTTTTCAGCTCCTTTTCTCTGGAGGGAGATGGAGAGTTGAACTTTGTTTTCCTGGGACTTCGGGGGTTTTTTTTCCCTTCTTCTCTTCTTGACTCTTTCAACATCAGAGCACATTGGGAGAATTTTCTCCCGAGGTGGGGGCCCTGAATGTGGGCCCATGAGCCAGCTGCAAGGAGGAGGAGAGAGACTACACCTCCGGAAGTGTTGGGGTTCCTCCCCCCTGCCATGAGGTCATGGGAGAGGGGACCCTGGGGTAGAGGCATGGCCTGGGCACGGGGTCTCCCTGCTCCCTGCTCACATGTGCCCTAATCCTGTTCAACACTGCTTATTTTGTGTTGCCCTGTGCGAGGAGGGCCCTGGTTGTGCCGTGATTGCTCAGTTCTTTGGCAGTGCCCCGCCCATGTGGCTGGAGAAGAAAGAGCTCTGAAACTTCTCTCAAGAATCGCTCCCTGTTTCTTTGCACGGGCCTCGCTGTCTATGGATGTTTCAGGAGACCCCACCGAAACACGGAAGGACTCTCAAATTATCCCAGCTTTCTCTGCACAGCGAGAGGTTTTAATATGTAGCATTGTTATCCTTTTCCTGTGTGTTTGTTAAAAAAGTAGTTTTTATCTCTTTCACTTTCTTCCCAGGAAAGTTCTTTTTTCCAAAAACCTGGTGGGGGAGGGCTGGGTGTAACCTGCCTTCTATCAGAGGATATTTTCCTCCAAATTTGTCCAAACCGGCACAGCCTGTCCTTTCCTGGGTCTCTGTTGCAGATGGAAGCTGCTGGTGCCATTGTCAGCTTGAAGCCCTCTTTTGATGCAAGCAGATGTTGCCAGGTGTGTTCAGCAGCTGTTGCTCAATGCTTATGCCAAGCTATTGTGTTCCTCATGGAACCAAGGAGCCATTGTGACACTGCAGGGGCTGATGGCATCAAGGAGGCAATTGTGACAGTACAGAACCTCCTAGAAACAAGGCTCCATTGTGACACCGTGGGGAATCATGGAATCAAGGAGCCCATTGTGACACGGCTGCATGGAACCAATGGTCCATGGTTACACGGCGGATTCAAGAAGAGCACGGTGACACCACGCAACATCACGGAACCATAGGTCCATTGTGACACAGCGGGGCCTCATGGAAACAAGGGGACCATTGTGGCAAAGCAGGGCCTAATGGAAGCATGGAGAGCATTGTGACACTAAGGAAACTCCTGGAACCAAGATGACCACTGGCACATAATGGAACCTCATGGAAGCAAGCCTCCACGATGGTTTTGGAGGGCCTCAGGGACCACAGGACCCATTGTGACACAGCAGGACCTGGTGGAACCAAGGAGCCTTTGTGATACTCCAGATCCACATGGAAGCCAGGGTGCACTGAGACACAGCGGGGCCTTGTTGGAACCAAAGACACCTCTGCAAAAAGCAGGCTAGCTCATAGAAGCAAGGAGTCCTTTGTTACAACATCAAACCTATGGAAGCAAGGGACCATTGTGACACTGCGGGGCCTCATGGAACCAATTGTCCATGATGACAGTGCGGATCAAAAGAGACCATGGTGACACTGCGGAACCTGATGGAACCAAGGAGCCATTGTGACACAGTGGGGCCTCATGGAATCAAGGAGACCATTGTGACCCAGGTGTTGCATGGGAAGGCAAGGAGCCATTGTGACACTTTGGGCTTCTTCCCTTGAGCTCTGCAGCTGGCTGTCCCAGCCCAGCGCACCATGTGCCACCTGCTCTCCTCAGGGCTCTGCCTGCACACAGCCCCAGGAGAAGTTTTCCTGTTTGCAAGGAAAGAATGGAAAAGCCGGAGCAGGTTTCCTAAACAACAAACCCCACTCAGGAGCCACATGCTCAGTACAGGCTGCCTGGAACGATGTCCCCTTTCTACAAGGGTCAGTGTGAGCAGGAATGAATGATCTCTGGGAGCAGAATTCTCGGAGTCTTTCCACTGAATTCTCTGTCCCTGTGTCTTGGGGTGACTTTATCATGTGTATCCCCCTATTGCTGCTCTATGCCCAGAAGTGAACTTTGTGCATTTCTGTGCCTTTCAACTGAGCCTGAGAGGGGGGAGAGGAAAAAAAAGCCAGACAAACTTCTCAGAGCGTTTGTTCAAGGACACACATACACACTCCTCTGCATCCTGCTTGCAGCAAGAGCAGAGGAAGCAACTTTGTTTCTTTTTAGCCAGTTTTCAGCTCCTTTTCTCTGGAGGGAGATGGAGAGTTGAACTTTGTTTTCCTGGGACTTCGGGGGTTTTTTTTCCCTTCTTCTCTTCTTGACTCTTTCAACATCAGAGCACATTGGGAGAATTTTCTCCCGAGGTGGGGGCCCTGAATGTGGGCCCATGAGCCAGCTGCAAGGAGGAGGAGAGAGACTACACCTCCGGAAGTGTTGGGGTTCCTCCCCCCTGCCATGAGGTCATGGGAGAGGGGACCCTGGGGTAGAGGCATGGCCTGGGCACGGGGGGTCTCCCTGCTCCCTGCTCACATGTGCCCTAATCCTGTTCAGCACTGCTTATTTTGTGTTGCCCTGTGCGAGGAGGGCCCTGGTTGTGCTGTGATTGCTCAGTTCTTTGGCAGTGCCCCGCCCATGTGGCTGGAGAAGAAAGAGCTCTGAAACTTCTCTCAAGAATCGCTCCCTGTTTCTTTGCACGGGCCTCGCTGTCTATGGATGTTTCAGGAGACCCCACCGAAACACGGAAGGACGCTCAAATTATCCCAGCTTTCTCTGCACAGCGAGAGCTTTTAATATTTAGCATTGTTATCCTTTTCCTGTGTGTTTGTTAAAAAAGTAGTTTTTATCTCTTTCACTTTCTTCCCAGGAAAATTCTTTTTTCCCGAAGCTGGTGGGGGAGGGCTGGGTGTAACCTGCCTTCTATCAGAGGATATTTTCCTCCACATTTGTCCAAACCAGCACAGCCTGTCCTTTCCCTGGGTGTCTGTTGCAGATGGAAGCTGCTGGTGCCATTGTCAGCTTGAAGCCCTCTTTTGATGCAAGCAGATGTTGCCAGGTGTGTTCAGCAGCTGTTGCTCAATGCTTATGCCAAGCTATTGTGTTCCTCATGGAACCAAGGAGCCATTGTGACACTGCAGGGGCTGATGGCATCAAGGAGGCAATTGTGACAGTACAGAACCTCCTAGAAACAAGGCTCCATTGTGACACCGTGGGGAATCATGGAATCAAGGAGCCCATTGTGACACGGCTGCACGGAACCAATGGTCCATGGTTACACGGCGGATTCAAGAAGAGCACGGTGACACCACGCAACATCATGGAACCGTACGTCCATTGTGACACAGCAAGGCCGCATGGAAACAAGGGGACCATTGTGGCAAAGCAGGGCCTAATGGAAGCCTGGAGAGCATTGTGACATTGTGGGGAATCATGGAAACATGGAGAGCATTGTGGCACTAAGGAAACTCCTGGAACCAAGATGACCACTGGCACATAATGGAACCTCATGGAAGCAAGCATCCATGATGACTTTGGAGGGCCTCAGGGACCACAGGACCCATTGTGACACAGCAGGACCTGGTGGAACCAAGGAGCCTTTGTGATACTCCAGATCCACATGGAAGCCAGGGTGCACTGAGACACAGTGGGGCCTTGTTGGAACCAAAGACACCTCTGCAAAAAGCAGGCTAGCTCATAGAAGCAAGGAGTCCATTGTTACAACGTAAAAGCTATGCAACCAAGGGACCATTGTGACACTGCGGGGCCTCATGGAACCAATTGTCCATGATGACAGTGCGGATCAAAGGAGACCATGGTGACACTGCGGAACCTGATGGAACCAAGGAGCCATTGTGACACAGTGGGGCCTCATGGAATCAAGGAGACCATTGTGACCCAGGTGTTGCATGGGAAGGCAAGGAGCCATTGTGACACTTTGGGCTTCTTCCCTTGAGCTCTGCAGCTGGCTGTCCCAGCCCAGCGCACCATGTGCCACCTGCTCTCCTCAGGGCTCTGCCTGCACACAGCCCCAGGAGAAGTTTTCCTGTTTGCAAGGAAAGAATGGAAAAGCCGGAGCAGGTTTCCTAAACAACAAACCCCACTCAGGAGCCACATGCTCAGTACAGGCTGCCTGGAACGATGTCCCCTTTCTACAAGGGTCAGTGTGAGCAGGAATGAATGATCTCTGGGAGCAGAATTCTCGGAGTCTTTCCACTGAATTCTCTCTCCCTGTGTCTTGGGGTGACTTTATCATGTGTATCCCCCTATTGCTGCTCTATGCCCAGAAGTGAACTTTGTGCATTTCTGTGCCTTTCAACTGAGCCTGAGAGGGGGGAGAGGAAAAAAAAGCCAGACAAACTTCTCAGAGCGTTTGTTCAAGGACACACATACACACTCCTCTGCATCCTGCTTGCAGCAAGAGCAGAGGAAGCAACTTTGTTTCTTTTTAGCCAGTTTTCAGCTCCTTTTCTCTGGAGGGAGATGGAGAGTTGAACTTTGTTTTCCTGGGACTTCGGGGGTTTTTTTTCCCTTCTTCTCTTCTTGACTCTTTCAACATCAGAGCACATTGGGAGAATTTTCTCCCGAGGTGGGGGCCCTGAATGTGGGCCCATGAGCCAGCTGCAAGGAGGAGGAGAGAGACTACACCTACGGAAGTGTTGGGGTTCCTCCCCCCTGCCATGAGGTCATGGGAGAGGGGACCCTGGGGTAGAGGCATGGCCTGGGCACGGGGTCTCCCTGCTCCCTGCTCACATGTGCCCTAATCCTGTTCAGCACTGCTTATTTTGTGTTGCCCTGTGCGAGGAGGGCCCTGGTTGTGCCGTGATTGCTCAGTTCTTTGGCAGTGCCCCGCCCATGTGGCTGGAGAAGAAAGAGCTCTGAAACTTCTCTCAAGAATCGCTCCCTGTTTCTTTGCACGGGCCTCGCTGTCTATGGATGTTTCAGGAGACCCCACCGAAACACGGAAGGACTCTCAAATTATCCCAGCTTTCTCTGCACAGCGAGAGCTTTTAATATTTAGCATTGTTATCCTTTTCCTGTGTGTTTGTTAAAAAAGTAGTTTTTATCTCTTTCACTTTCTTCCCAGGAAAGTTCTTTTTTCCAAAAACCTGGTGGGGGAGGGCTGGGTGTAACCTGCCTTCTATCAGAGGATATTTTCCTCCAAATTTGTCCAAACCGGCACAGCCTGTCCTTTCCTGGGTCTCTGTTGCAGATGGAAGCTGCTGGTGCCATTGTCAGCTTGAAGCCCTCTTTTGATGCAAGCAGATGTTGCCAGGTGTGTTCAGCAGCTGTTGCTCAATGCTTATGCCAAGCTATTGTGTTCCTCATGGAACCAAGGAGCCATTGTGACACTGCAGGGGCTGATGGCATCAAGGAGGCAATTGTGACAGTACAGAACCTCCTAGAAACAAGGCTCCATTGTGACACCGTGGGGAATCATGGAATCAAGGAGCCCATTGTGACACGGCTGCACGGAACCAATGGTCCATGGTTACACGGCGGATTCAAGAAGAGCACGGTGACACCACGCAACATCATGGAACCGTACGTCCATTGTGACACAGCAAGGCCGCATGGAAACAAGGGGACCATTGTGGCAAAGCAGGGCCTAATGGAAGCCTGGAGAGCATTGTGACATTGTGGGGAATCATGGAAACATGGAGAGCATTGTGGCACTAAGGAAACTCCTGGAACCAAGATGACCACTGGCACATAATGGAACCTCATGGAAGCAAGCCTCCACGATGGTTTTGGAGGGCCTCAGGGACCACAGGACCCATTGTGACACAGCAGGACCTGGTGGAACCAAGGAGCCTTTGTGATACTCCACATCCACATGGAAGCCAGGGTGCACTGAGACACAGCGGGGCCTTGTTGGAACCAAAGACACCTCTGCAAAAAGCAGGCTAGCTCATAGAAGCAAGGAGTCCTTTGTTACAACATCAAACCTATGGAAGCAAGGGACCATTGTGACACTGCGGGGCCTCATGGAACCAATTGTCCATGATGACAGTGCGGATCAAAAGAGACCATGGTGACACTGCGGAACCTGATGGAACCAAGGAGCCATTGTGACACAGTGGGGCCTCATGGAATCAAGGAGACCATTGTGACCCAGGTGTTGCATGGGAAGGCAAGGAGCCATTGTGACACTTTGGGCTTCTTCCCTTGAGCTCTGCAGCTGGCTGTCCCAGCCCAGCGCACCATGTGCCACCTGCTCTCCTCAGGGCTCTGCCTGCACACAGCCCCAGGAGAAGTTTTCCTGTTTGCAAGGAAAGAATGGAAAAGCCGGAGCAGGTTTCCTAAACAACAAACCCCACTCAGGAGCCACATGCTCAGTACAGGCTGCCTGGAACGATGTCCCCTTTCTACAAGGGTCAGTGTGAGCAGGAATGAATGATCTCTGGGAGCAGAATTCTCGGAGTCTTTCCACTGAATTCTCTGTCCCTGTGTCTTGGGGTGACTTTATCATGTGTATCCCCCTATTGCTGCTCTATGCCCAGAAGTGAACTTTGTGCATTTCTGTGCCTTTCAACTGAGCCTGAGAGGGGGGAGAGGAAAAAAAAGCCAGACAAACTTCTCAGAGCGTTTGTTCAAGGACACACATACACACTCCTCTGCATCCTGCTTGCAGCAAGAGCAGAGGAAGCAACTTTGTTTCTTTTTAGCCAGTTTTCAGCTCCTTTTCTCTGGAGGGAGATGGAGAGTTGAACTTTGTTTTCCTGGGACTTCGGGGGTTTTTTTTCCCTTCTTCTCTTCTTGACTCTTTCAACATCAGAGCACATTGGGAGAATTTTCTCCCGAGGTGGGGGCCCTGAATGTGGGCCCATGAGCCAGCTGCAAGGAGGAGGAGAGAGACTACACCTACGGAAGTGTTGGGGTTCCTCCCCCCTGCCATGAGGTCATGGGAGAGGGGACCCTGGGGTAGAGGCATGGCCTGGGCACGGGGGGTCTCCCTGCTCCCTGCTCACATGTGCCCTAATCCTGTTCAGCACTGCTTATTTTGTGTTGCCCTGTGCGAGGAGGGCCCTGGTTGTGCTGTGATTGCTCAGTTCTTTGGCAGTGCCCCGCCCATGTGGCTGGAGAAGAAAGAGCTCTGAAACTTCTCTCAAGAATCGCTCCCTGTTTCTTTGCACGGGCCTCGCTGTCTATGGATGTTTCAGGAGACCCCACCGAAACACGGAAGGACTCTCAAATTATCCCAGCTTTCTCTGCACAGCGAGAGCTTTTAATATTTAGCATTGTTATCCTTTTCCTGTGTGTTTGTTAAAAAAGTAGTTTTTATCTCTTTCACTTTCTTCCCAGGAAAATTCTTTTTTCCCGAAGCTGGTGGGGGAGGGCTGGGTGTAACCTGCCTTCTATCAGAGGATATTTTCCTCCACATTTGTCCAAACCAGCACAGCCTGTCCTTTCCCTGGGTGTCTGTTGCAGATGGAAGCTGCTGGTGCCATTGTCAGCTTGAAGCCCTCTTTTGATGCAAGCAGATGTTGCCAGGTGTGTTCAGCAGCTGTTGCTCAATGCTTATGCCAAGCTATTGTGTTCCTCATGGAACCAAGGAGCCATTGTGACACTGCAGGGGCTGATGGCATCAAGGAGGCAATTGTGACAGTACAGAACCTCCTAGAAACAAGGCTCCATTGTGACACCGTGGGGAATCATGGAATCAAGGAGCCCATTGTGACACGGCTGCACGGAACCAATGGTCCATGGTTACACGGCGGATTCAAGAAGAGCACGGTGACACCACGCAACATCATGGAACCGTACGTCCATTGTGACACAGCAAGGCCGCATGGAAACAAGGGGACCATTGTGGCAAAGCAGGGCCTAATGGAAGCCTGGAGAGCATTGTGACATTGTGGGGAATCATGGAAACATGGAGAGCATTGTGGCACTAAGGAAACTCCTGGAACCAAGATGACCACTGGCACATAATGGAACCTCATGGAAGCAAGCATCCATGATGACTTTGGAGGGCCTCAGGGACCACAGGACCCATTGTGACACAGCAGGACCTGGTGGAACCAAGGAGCCTTTGTGATACTCCAGATCCACATGGAAGCCAGGGTGCACTGAGACACAGTGGGGCCTTGTTGGAACCAAAGACACCTCTGCAAAAAGCAGGCTAGCTCATAGAAGCAAGGAGTCCATTGTTACAACGTAAAAGCTATGCAACCAAGGGACCATTGTGACACTGCGGGGCCTTATGGAACCAATTGTCCATGATGACAGTGCGGATCAAAGGAGACCATGGTGACACTGCGGAACCTGATGGAACCAAGGAGCCATTGTGACACAGTGGGGCCTCATGGAATCAAGGAGACCATTGTGACCCAGGTGTTGCATGGGAAGGCAAGGAGCCATTGTGACACTTTGGGCTTCTTCCCTTGAGCTCTGCAGCTGGCTGTCCCAGCCCAGCGCACCATGTGCCACCTGCTCTCCTCAGGGCTCTGCCTGCACACAGCCCCAGGAGAAGTTTTCCTGTTTGCAAGGAAAGAATGGAAAAGCCGGAGCAGGTTTCCTAAACAACAAACCCCACTCAGGAGCCACATGCTCAGTACAGGCTGCCTGGAACGATGTCCCCTTTCTACAAGGGTCAGTGTGAGCAGGAATGATCTCTGGGAGCAGAATTCTCGGAGTCTTTCCACTGAATTCTCTCTCCCTGTGTCTTGGGGTGACTTTATCATGTGTATCCCCTATTGCTGCTCTATGCCCAGAAGTGAACTTTGTGCATTTCTGTGCCTTTCAACTGAGCCTGAGAGGGGGGAGAGGAAAAAAAACCGGACAAACTTCTCAGAGCGTTTGTTCAAGGACACACATACACACTCCTCTGCATCCTGCTTGCAGCAAGAGCAGAGGGAAGCAACTTTGTTTCTTTTTAGCCAGTTTTCAGCTCCTTTTCTCTGGAGGGAGATGGAGAGTTGAACTTTGTTTTCCTGGGACTTCGGGGGTTTTTTTTCTCTTCTTCTCTTCTTGACTCTTTCAACATCAGAGCACATTGGGAGAATTTTCTCCCGAGGTGGGGGCCCTGAATGTGGGCCCATGAGCCAGCTGCAAGGAGGAGGAGAGAGACTACACCTCCGGAAGTGTTGGGGTTCCTCCCCCCTGCCATGAGGTCATGGGAGAGGGGACCCTGGGGTAGAGGCATGGCCTGGGCACGGGGTCTCCCTGCTCCCTGCTCACATGTGCCCTAATCCTGTTCAGCACTGCTTATTTTGTGTTGCCCTGTGCCAGGAGGGCCCTGGTTGTGCTGTGATTGCTCAGTTCTTTGGCAGTGCCCCGCCCATGTGGCTGGAGAAGAAAGAGCTCTGAAACTTCTCTCAAGAATCGCTCCCTGTTTCTTTGCACGGGCCTCGCTGTCTATGGATGTTTCAGGAGACCCCACCGAAACACGGAAGGACGCTCAAATTATCCCAGCTTTCTCTGCACAGCGAGAGCTTTTAATATTTAGCATTGTTATCCTTTTCCTGTGTGTTTGTTAAAAAAGTAGTTTTTATCTCTTTCACTTTCTTCCCAGGAAAATTCTTTTTTCCCGAAGCTGGTGGGGGAGGGCTGGGTGTAACCTGCCTTCTATCAGAGGATATTTTCCTCCACATTTGTCCAAACCAGCACAGCCTGTCCTTTCCCTGGGTGTCTGTTGCAGATGGAAGCTGCTGGTGCCATTGTCAGCTTGAAGCCCTCTTTTGATGCAAGCAGATGTTGCCAGGTGTGTTCAGCAGCTGTTGCTCAATGCTTATGCCAAGCTATTGTGTTCCTCATGGAACCAAGGAGCCATTGTGACACTGCAGGGGCTGATGGCATCAAGGAGGCAATTGTGACAGTACAGAACCTCCTAGAAACAAGGCTCCATTGTGACACCGTGGGGAATCATGGAATCAAGGAGCCCATTGTGACACGGCTGCACGGAACCAATGGTCCATGGTTACACGGCGGATTCAAGAAGAGCACGGTGACACCACGCAACATCATGGAACCGTACGTCCATTGTGACACAGCAAGGCCGCATGGAAACAAGGGGACCATTGTGGCAAAGCAGGGCCTAATGGAAGCCTGGAGAGCATTGTGACATTGTGGGGAATCATGGAAACATGGAGAGCATTGTGGCACTAAGGAAACTCCTGGAACCAAGATGACCACTGGCACATAATGGAACCTCATGGAAGCAAGCATCCATGATGACTTTGGAGGGCCTCAGGGACCACAGGACCCATTGTGACACAGCAGGACCTGGTGGAACCAAGGAGCCTTTGTGATACTCCAGATCCACATGGAAGCCAGGGTGCACTGAGACACAGTGGGGCCTTGTTGGAACCAAAGACACCTCTGCAAAAAGCAGGCTAGCTCATAGAAGCAAGGAGTCCATTGTTACAACGTAAAAGCTATGCAACCAAGGGACCATTGTGACACTGCGGGGCCTCATGGAACCAATTGTCCATGATGACAGTGCGGATCAAAGGAGACCATGGTGACACTGCGGAACCTGATGGAACCAAGGAGCCATTGTGACACAGTGGGGCCTCATGGAATCAAGGAGACCATTGTGACCCAGGTGTTGCATGGGAAGGCAAGGAGCCATTGTGACACTTTGGGCTTCTTCCCTTGAGCTCTGCAGCTGGCTGTCCCAGCCCAGCGCACCATGTGCCACCTGCTCTCCTCAGGGCTCTGCCTGCACACAGCCCCAGGAGAAGTTTTCCTGTTTGCAAGGAAAGAATGGAAAAGCCGGAGCAGGTTTCCTAAACAACAAACCCCACTCAGGAGCCACATGCTCAGTACAGGCTGCCTGGAACGATGTCCCCTTTCTACAAGGGTCAGTGTGAGCAGGAATGATCTCTGGGAGCAGAATTCTCGGAGTCTTTCCACTGAATTCTCTCTCCCTGTGTCTTGGGGTGACTTTATCATGTGTATCCCCTATTGCTGCTCTATGCCCAGAAGTGAACTTTGTGCATTTCTGTGCCTTTCAACTGAGCCTGAGAGGGGGGAGAGGAAAAAAAACCGGACAAACTTCTCAGAGCGTTTGTTCAAGGACACACATACACACTCCTCTGCATCCTGCTTGCAGCAAGAGCAGAGGGAAGCAACTTTGTTTCTTTTTAGCCAGTTTTCAGCTCCTTTTCTCTGGAGGGAGATGGAGAGTTGAACTTTGTTTTCCTGGGACTTCGGGGGTTTTTTTTCCCTTCTTCTCTTCTTGACTCTTTCAACATCAGAGCACATTGGGAGAATTTTCTCCCGAGGTGGGGGCCCTGAATGTGGGCCCATGAGCCAGCTGCAAGGAGGAGGAGAGAGACTACACCTACGGAAGTGTTGGGGTTCCTCCCCCCTGCCATGAGGTCATGGGAGAGGGGACCCTGGGGTAGAGGCATGGCCTGGGCACGGGGTCTCCCTGCTCCCTGCTCACATGTGCCCTAATCCTGTTCAGCACTGCTTATTTTGTGTTGCCCTGTGCCAGGAGGGCCCTGGTTGTGCTGTGATTGCTCAGTTCTTTGGCAGTGCCCCGCCCATGTGGCTGGAGAAGAAAGAGCTCTGAAACTTCTCTCAAGAATCGCTCCCTGTTTCTTTGCACGGGCCTCGCTGTCTATGGATGTTTCAGGAGACCCCACCGAAACACGGAAGGACGCTCAAATTATCCCAGCTTTCTCTGCACAGCGAGAGCTTTTAATATTTAGCATTGTTATCCTTTTCCTGTGTGTTTGTTAAAAAAGTAGTTTTTATCTCTTTCACTTTCTTCCCAGGAAAATTCTTTTTTCCCGAAGCTGGTGGGGGAGGGCTGGGTGTAACCTGCCTTCTATCAGAGGATATTTTCCTCCACATTTGTCCAAACCAGCACAGCCTGTCCTTTCCCTGGGTGTCTGTTGCAG
This sequence comes from Aphelocoma coerulescens, assembly GCF_041296385.1. Taxonomy (NCBI): domain Eukaryota; kingdom Metazoa; phylum Chordata; class Aves; order Passeriformes; family Corvidae; genus Aphelocoma; species Aphelocoma coerulescens. The sequence goes on from NW_027183927.1 coordinate 570,724, forward strand.
ATGGAAGCTGCTGGTGCCATTGTCAGCTTGAAGCCCTCTTTTGATGCAAGCAGATGTTGCCAGGTGTGTTCAGCAGCTGTTGCTCAATGCTTATGCCAAGCTATTGTGTTCCTCATGGAACCAAGGAGCCATTGTGACACTGCAGGGGCTGATGGCATCAAGGAGGCAATTGTGACAGTACAGAACCTCCTAGAAACAAGGCTCCATTGTGACACCGTGGGGAATCATGGAATCAAGGAGCCCATTGTGACACGGCTGCACGGAACCAATGGTCCATGGTTACACGGCGGATTCAAGAAGAGCACGGTGACACCACGCAACATCATGGAACCGTACGTCCATTGTGACACAGCAAGGCCGCATGGAAACAAGGGGACCATTGTGGCAAAGCAGGGCCTAATGGAAGCCTGGAGAGCATTGTGACATTGTGGGGAATCATGGAAACATGGAGAGCATTGTGGCACTAAGGAAACTCCTGGAACCAAGATGACCACTGGCACATAATGGAACCTCATGGAAGCAAGCATCCATGATGACTTTGGAGGGCCTCAGGGACCACAGGACCCATTGTGACACAGCAGGACCTGGTGGAACCAAGGAGCCTTTGTGATACTCCAGATCCACATGGAAGCCAGGGTGCACTGAGACACAGTGGGGCCTTGTTGGAACCAAAGACACCTCTGCAAAAAGCAGGCTAGCTCATAGAAGCAAGGAGTCCATTGTTACAACGTAAAAGCTATGCAACCAAGGGACCATTGTGACACTGCGGGGCCTCATGGAACCAATTGTCCATGATGACAGTGCGGATCAAAGGAGACCATGGTGACACTGCGGAACCTGATGGAACCAAGGAGCCATTGTGACACAGTGGGGCCTCATGGAATCAAGGAGACCATTGTGACCCAGGTGTTGCATGGGAAGGCAAGGAGCCATTGTGACACTTTGGGCTTCTTCCCTTGAGCTCTGCAGCTGGCTGTCCCAGCCCAGCGCACCATGTGCCACCTGCTCTCCTCAGGGCTCTGCCTGCACACAGCCCCAGGAGAAGTTTTCCTGTTTGCAAGGAAAGAATGGAAAAGCCGGAGCAGGTTTCCTAAACAACAAACCCCACTCAGGAGCCACATGCTCAGTACAGGCTGCCTGGAACGATGTCCCCTTTCTACAAGGGTCAGTGTGAGCAGGAATGATCTCTGGGAGCAGAATTCTCGGAGTCTTTCCACTGAATTCTCTCTCCCTGTGTCTTGGGGTGACTTTATCATGTGTATCCCCTATTGCTGCTCTATGCCCAGAAGTGAACTTTGTGCATTTCTGTGCCTTTCAACTGAGCCTGAGAGGGGGGAGAGGAAAAAAAACCGGACAAACTTCTCAGAGCGTTTGTTCAAGGACACACATACACACTCCTCTGCATCCTGCTTGCAGCAAGAGCAGAGGGAAGCAACTTTGTTTCTTTTTAGCCAGTTTTCAGCTCCTTTTCTCTGGAGGGAGATGGAGAGTTGAACTTTGTTTTCCTGGGACTTCGGGGGTTTTTTTTCCCTTCTTCTCTTCTTGACTCTTTCAACATCAGAGCACATTGGGAGAATTTTCTCCCGAGGTGGGGGCCCTGAATGTGGGCCCATGAGCCAGCTGCAAGGAGGAGGAGAGAGACTACACCTCCGGAAGTGTTGGGGTTCCTCCCCCCTGCCATGAGGTCATGGGAGAGGGGACCCTGGGGTAGAGGCATGGCCTGGGCACGGGGTCTCCCTGCTCCCTGCTCACATGTGCCCTAATCCTGTTCAGCACTGCTTATTTTGTGTTGCCCTGTGCGAGGAGGGCCCTGGTTGTGCTGTGATTGCTCAGTTCTTTGGCAGTGCCCCGCCCATGTGGCTGGAGAAGAAAGAGCTCTGAAACTTCTCTCAAGAATCGCTCCCTGTTTCTTTGCACGGGCCTCGCTGTCTATGGATGTTTCAGGAGACCCCACCGAAACACAGAAGGACTCTCAAATTATCCCAGCTTTCTCTGCACAGCGAGAGGTTTTAATATTTAGCATTGTTATCCTTTTCCTGTGTGTTTGTTAAAAAAATAGGTTTTATCTCTTTCACTTTCTTCCCAGGAAAGTTCTTTTTTCCAAAAACCTGGTGGGGGAGGGCTGGGTGTAACCTGCCTTCTATCAGAGGATATTTTCCTCCACATTTGTCCAAACCGGCACAGCCTGTCCTTTCCTGGGTCTCTGTTGCAGATGGAAGCTGCTGGTGCCATTGTCAGCTTGAAGCCCTCTTTTGATGCAAGCAGATGTTGCCAGGTGTGTTCAGCAGCTGTTGCTCAATGCTTATGCCAAGCTATTGTGTTCCTCATGGAACCAAGGAGCCATTGTGACACTGCAGGGGCTGATGGCATCAAGGAGGCAATTGTGACAGTACAGAACCTCCTAGAAACAAGGCTCCATTGTGACACCGTGGGGAATCATGGAATCAAGGAGCCCATTGTGACACGGCTGCACGGAACCAATGGTCCATGGTTACACGGCGGATTCAAGAAGAGCACGGTGACACCACGCAACATCATGGAACCGTACGTCCATTGTGACACAGCAAGGCCGCATGGAAACAAGGGGACCATTGTGGCAAAGCAGGGCCTAATGGAAGCCTGGAGAGCATTGTGACATTGTGGGGAATCATGGAAACATGGAGAGCATTGTGGCACTAAGGAAACTCCTGGAACCAAGATGACCACTGGCACATAATGGAACCTCATGGAAGCAAGCCTCCACGATGGTTTTGGAGGGCCTCAGGGACCACAGGACCCATTGTGACACAGCAGGACCTGGTGGAACCAAGGAGCCTTTGTGATACTCCAGATCCACATGGAAGCCAGGGTGCACTGAGACACAGCGGGGCCTTGTTGGAACCAAAGACACCTCTGCAAAAAGCAGGCTAGCTCATAGAAGCAAGGAGTCCTTTGTTACAACATCAAACCTATGGAAGCAAGGGACCATTGTGACACTGCGGGGCCTCATGGAACCAATTGTCCATGATGACAGTGCGGATCAAAGGAGACCATGGTGACACTGCGGAACCTGATGGAACCAAGGAGCCATTGTGACACAGTGGGGCCTCATGGAATCAAGGAGACCATTGTGACCCAGGTGTTGCATGGGAAGGCAAGGAGCCATTGTGACACTTTGGGCTTCTTCCCTTGAGCTCTGCAGCTGGCTGTCCCAGCCCAGCGCACCATGTGCCACCTGCTCTCCTCAGGGCTCTGCCTGCACACAGCCCCAGGAGAAGTTTTCCTGTTTGCAAGGAAAGAATGGAAAAGCCGGAGCAGGTTTCCTAAACAACAAACCCCACTCAGGAGCCACATGCTCAGTACAGGCTGCCTGGAACGATGTCCCCTTTCTACAAGGGTCAGTGTGAGCAGGAATGATCTCTGGGAGCAGAATTCTCGGAGTCTTTCCACTGAATTCTCTCTCCCTGTGTCTTGGGGTGACTTTATCATGTGTATCCCCTATTGCTGCTCTATGCCCAGAAGTGAACTTTGTGCATTTCTGTGCCTTTCAACTGAGCCTGAGAGGGGGGAGAGGAAAAAAAACCGGACAAACTTCTCAGAGCGTTTGTTCAAGGACACACATACACACTCCTCTGCATCCTGCTTGCAGCAAGAGCAGAGGGAAGCAACTTTGTTTCTTTTTAGCCAGTTTTCAGCTCCTTTTCTCTGGAGGGAGATGGAGAGTTGAACTTTGTTTTCCTGGGACTTCGGGGGTTTTTTTTCCCTTCTTCTCTTCTTGACTCTTTCAACATCAGAGCACATTGGGAGAATTTTCTCCCGAGGTGGGGGCCCTGAATGTGGGCCCATGAGCCAGCTGCAAGGAGGAGGAGAGAGACTACACCTCCGGAAGTGTTGGGGTTCCTCCCCCCTGCCATGAGGTCATGGGAGAGGGGACCCTGGGGTAGAGGCATGGCCTGGGCACGGGGTCTCCCTGCTCCCTGCTCACATGTGCCCTAATCCTGTTCAGCACTGCTTATTTTGTGTTGCCCTGTGCCAGGAGGGCCCTGGTTGTGCTGTGATTGCTCAGTTCTTTGGCAGTGCCCCGCCCATGTGGCTGGAGAAGAAAGAGCTCTGAAACTTCTCTCAAGAATCGCTCCCTGTTTCTTTGCACGGGCCTCGCTGTCTATGGATGTTTCAGGAGACCCCACCGAAACACGGAAGGACGCTCAAATTATCCCAGCTTTCTCTGCACAGCGAGAGCTTTTAATATTTAGCATTGTTATCCTTTTCCTGTGTGTTTGTTAAAAAAGTAGTTTTTATCTCTTTCACTTTCTTCCCAGGAAAATTCTTTTTTCCCGAAGCTGGTGGGGGAGGGCTGGGTGTAACCTGCCTTCTATCAGAGGATATTTTCCTCCACATTTGTCCAAACCAGCACAGCCTGTCCTTTCCCTGGGTGTCTGTTGCAGATGGAAGCTGCTGGTGCCATTGTCAGCTTGAAGCCCTCTTTTGATGCAAGCAGATGTTGCCAGGTGTGTTCAGCAGCTGTTGCTCAATGCTTATGCCAAGCTATTGTGTTCCTCATGGAACCAAGGAGCCATTGTGACACTGCAGGGGCTGATGGCATCAAGGAGGCAATTGTGACAGTACAGAACCTCCTAGAAACAAGGCTCCATTGTGACACCGTGGGGAATCATGGAATCAAGGAGCCCATTGTGACACGGCTGCACGGAACCAATGGTCCATGGTTACACGGCGGATTCAAGAAGAGCACGGTGACACCACGCAACATCATGGAACCGTACGTCCATTGTGACACAGCAAGGCCGCATGGAAACAAGGGGACCATTGTGGCAAAGCAGGGCCTAATGGAAGCCTGGAGAGCATTGTGACATTGTGGGGAATCATGGAAACATGGAGAGCATTGTGGCACTAAGGAAACTCCTGGAACCAAGATGACCACTGGCACATAATGGAACCTCATGGAAGCAAGCATCCATGATGACTTTGGAGGGCCTCAGGGACCACAGGACCCATTGTGACACAGCAGGACCTGGTGGAACCAAGGAGCCTTTGTGATACTCCACATCCACATGGAAGCCAGGGTGCACTGAGACACAGTGGGGCCTTGTTGGAACCAAAGACACCTCTGCAAAAAGCAGGCTAGCTCATAGAAGCAAGGAGTCCATTGTTACAACGTAAAAGCTATGCAACCAAGGGACCATTGTGACACTGCGGGGCCTCATGGAACCAATTGTCCATGATGACAGTGCGGATCAAAGGAGACCATGGTGACACTGCGGAACCTGATGGAACCAAGGAGCCATTGTGACACAGTGGGGCCTCATGGAATCAAGGAGACCATTGTGACCCAGGTGTTGCATGGGAAGGCAAGGAGCCATTGTGACACTTTGGGCTTCTTCCCTTGAGCTCTGCAGCTGGCTGTCCCAGCCCAGCGCACCATGTGCCACCTGCTCTCCTCAGGGCTCTGCCTGCACACAGCCCCAGGAGAAGTTTTCCTGTTTGCAAGGAAAGAATGGAAAAGCCGGAGCAGGTTTCCTAAACAACAAACCCCACTCAGGAGCCACATGCTCAGTACAGGCTGCCTGGAACGATGTCCCCTTTCTACAAGGGTCAGTGTGAGCAGGAATGATCTCTGGGAGCAGAATTCTCGGAGTCTTTCCACTGAATTCTCTCTCCCTGTGTCTTGGGGTGACTTTATCATGTGTATCCCCTATTGCTGCTCTATGCCCAGAAGTGAACTTTGTGCATTTCTGTGCCTTTCAACTGAGCCTGAGAGGGGGGAGAGGAAAAAAAACCGGACAAACTTCTCAGAGCGTTTGTTCAAGGACACACATACACACTCCTCTGCATCCTGCTTGCAGCAAGAGCAGAGGAAGCAACTTTGTTTCTTTTTAGCCAGTTTTCAGCTCCTTTTCTCTGGAGGGAGATGGAGAGTTGAACTTTGTTTTCCTGGGACTTCGGGGGTTTTTTTTCCCTTCTTCTCTTCTTGACTCTTTCAACATCAGAGCACATTGGGAGAATTTTCTCCCGAGGTGGGGGCCCTGAATGTGGGCCCATGAGCCAGCTGCAAGGAGGAGGAGAGAGACTACACCTCCGGAAGTGTTGGGGTTCCTCCCCCCTGCCATGAGGTCATGGGAGAGGGGACCCTGGGGTAGAGGCATGGCCTGGGCACGGGGTCTCCCTGCTCCCTGCTCACATGTGCCCTAATCCTGTTCAGCACTGCTTATTTTGTGTTGCCCTGTGCCAGGAGGGCCCTGGTTGTGCTGTGATTGCTCAGTTCTTTGGCAGTGCCCCGCCCATGTGGCTGGAGAAGAAAGAGCTCTGAAACTTCTCTCAAGAATCGCTCCCTGTTTCTTTGCACGGGCCTCGCTGTCTATGGATGTTTCAGGAGACCCCACCGAAACACAGAAGGACTCTCAAATTATCCCAGCTTTCTCTGCACAGCGAGAGGTTTTAATATTTAGCATTGTTATCCTTTTCCTGTGTGTTTGTTAAAAAAATAGGTTTTATCTCTTTCACTTTCTTCCCAGGAAAGTTCTTTTTTCCAAAAACCTGGTGGGGGAGGGCTGGGTGTAACCTGCCTTCTATAAGAGGATATTTTCCTCCACATTTGTCCAAACCGGCACAGCCTGTCCTTTCCTGGGTCTCTGTTGCAGATGGAAGCTGCTGGTGCCATTGTCAGCTTGAAGCCCTCTTTTGATGCAAGCAGATGTTGCCAGGTGTGTTCAGCAGCTGTTGCTCAATGCTTATGCCAAGCTATTGTGTTCCTCATGGAACCAAGGAGCCATTGTGACACTGCAGGGGCTGATGGCATCAATGAGGCAATTGTGACAGTACAGAACCTCCTAGAAACAAGGCTCCATTGTGACACCGTGGGGAATCATGGAATCAAGGAGCCCATTGTGACACGGCTGCATGGAACCAATGGTCCATGGTTACACGGCGGATTCAAGAAGAGCACGGTGACACCACGCAACATCACGGAACCGTACATCCATTGTGACACGGCCAGGCCGCATGGAACCAATGGTCCATGGTTACACTGCGGATTCAAGAAGAGCACGGTGACACCACGCAACATCACGGAACCATAGGTCCATTGTGACACAGCGGGGCCTCATGGAAACAAGGGGACCATTGTGGCAAAGCAGGGCCTAATGGAAGCATGGAGAGCATTGTGACACTAAGGAAACTCCTGGAACCAAGATGACCACTGGCACATAATGGAACCTCATGGAAGCAAGCCTCCACGATGGTTTTGGAGGGCCTCAGGGACCACAGGACCCATTGTGACACAGCAGGACCTGGTGGAACCAAGGAGCCTTTGTGATACTCCACATCCACATGGAAGCCAGGGTGCACTGAGACACAGCGGGGCCTTGTTGGAACCAAAGACACCTCTGCAAAAAGCAGGCTAGCTCATAGAAGCAAGGAGTCCTTTGTTACAACATCAAACCTATGGAAGCAAGGGACCATTGTGACACTGCGGGGCCTCATGGAACCAATTGTCCATGATGACAGTGCGGATCAAAAGAGACCATGGTGACACTGCGGAACCTGATGGAACCAAGGAGCCATTGTGACACAGTGGGGCCTCATGGAATCAAGGAGACCATTGTGACCCAGGTGTTGCATGGGAAGGCAAGGAGCCATTGTGACACTTTGGGCTTCTTCCCTTGAGCTCTGCAGCTGGCTGTCCCAGCCCAGCGCACCATGTGCCACCTGCTCTCCTCAGGGCTCTGCCTGCACACAGCCCCAGGAGAAGTTTTCCTGTTTGCAAGGAAAGAATGGAAAAGCCGGAGCAGGTTTCCTAAACAACAAACCCCACTCAGGAGCCACATGCTCAGTACAGGCTGCCTGGAACGATGTCCCCTTTCTACAAGGGTCAGTGTGAGCAGGAATGAATGATCTCTGGGAGCAGAATTCTCGGAGTCTTTCCACTGAATTCTCTGTCCCTGTGTCTTGGGGTGACTTTATCATGTGTATCCCCCTATTGCTGCTCTATGCCCAGAAGTGAACTTTGTGCATTTCTGTGCCTTTCAACTGAGCCTGAGAGGGGGGAGAGGAAAAAAAAGCCAGACAAACTTCTCAGAGCGTTTGTTCAAGGACACACATACACACTCCTCTGCATCCTGCTTGCAGCAAGAGCAGAGGAAGCAACTTTGTTTCTTTTTAGCCAGTTTTCAGCTCCTTTTCTCTGGAGGGAGATGGAGAGTTGAACTTTGTTTTCCTGGGACTTCGGGGGTTTTTTTTCCCTTCTTCTCTTCTTGACTCTTTCAACATCAGAGCACATTGGGAGAATTTTCTCCCGAGGTGGGGGCCCTGAATGTGGGCCCATGAGCCAGCTGCAAGGAGGAGGAGAGAGACTACACCTACGGAAGTGTTGGGGTTCCTCCCCCCTGCCATGAGGTCATGGGAGAGGGGACCCTGGGGTAGAGGCATGGCCTGGGCACGGGGGGTCTCCCTGCTCCCTGCTCACATGTGCCCTAATCCTGTTCAGCACTGCTTATTTTGTGTTGCCCTGTGCGAGGAGGGCCCTGGTTGTGCTGTGATTGCTCAGTTCTTTGGCAGTGCCCCGCCCATGTGGCTGGAGAAGAAAGAGCTCTGAAACTTCTCTCAAGAATCGCTCCCTGTTTCTTTGCACGGGCCTCGCTGTCTATGGATGTTTCAGGAGACCCCACCGAAACACGGAAGGACGCTCAAATTATCCCAGCTTTCTCTGCACAGCGAGAGCTTTTAATATTTAGCATTGTTATCCTTTTCCTGTGTGTTTGTTAAAAAAGTAGTTTTTATCTCTTTCACTTTCTTCCCAGGAAAATTCTTTTTTCCCGAAGCTGGTGGGGGAGGGCTGGGTGTAACCTGCCTTCTATCAGAGGATATTTTCCTCCACATTTGTCCAAACCAGCACAGCCTGTCCTTTCCCTGGGTGTCTGTTGCAGATGGAAGCTGCTGGTGCCATTGTCAGCTTGAAGCCCTCTTTTGATGCAAGCAGATGTTGCCAGGTGTGTTCAGCAGCTGTTGCTCAATGCTTATGCCAAGCTATTGTGTTCCTCATGGAACCAAGGAGCCATTGTGACACTGCAGGGGCTGATGGCATCAAGGAGGCAATTGTGACAGTACAGAACCTCCTAGAAACAAGGCTCCATTGTGACACCGTGGGGAATCATGGAATCAAGGAGCCCATTGTGACACGGCTGCACGGAACCAATGGTCCATGGTTACACGGCGGATTCAAGAAGAGCACGGTGACACCACGCAACATCATGGAACCGTACGTCCATTGTGACACAGCAAGGCCGCATGGAAACAAGGGGACCATTGTGGCAAAGCAGGGCCTAATGGAAGCCTGGAGAGCATTGTGACATTGTGGGGAATCATGGAAACATGGAGAGCATTGTGGCACTAAGGAAACTCCTGGAACCAAGATGACCACTGGCACATAATGGAACCTCATGGAAGCAAGCATCCATGATGACTTTGGAGGGCCTCAGGGACCACAGGACCCATTGTGACACAGCAGGACCTGGTGGAACCAAGGAGCCTTTGTGATACTCCAGATCCACATGGAAGCCAGGGTGCACTGAGACACAGTGGGGCCTTGTTGGAACCAAAGACACCTCTGCAAAAAGCAGGCTAGCTCATAGAAGCAAGGAGTCCATTGTTACAACGTAAAAGCTATGCAACCAAGGGACCATTGTGACACTGCGGGGCCTCATGGAACCAATTGTCCATGATGACAGTGCGGATCAAAGGAGACCATGGTGACACTGCGGAACCTGATGGAACCAAGGAGCCATTGTGACACAGTGGGGCCTCATGGAATCAAGGAGACCATTGTGACCCAGGTGTTGCATGGGAAGGCAAGGAGCCATTGTGACACTTTGGGCTTCTTCCCTTGAGCTCTGCAGCTGGCTGTCCCAGCCCAGCGCACCATGTGCCACCTGCTCTCCTCAGGGCTCTGCCTGCACACAGCCCCAGGAGAAGTTTTCCTGTTTGCAAGGAAAGAATGGAAAAGCCGGAGCAGGTTTCCTAAACAACAAACCCCACTCAGGAGCCACATGCTCAGTACAGGCTGCCTGGAACGATGTCCCCTTTCTACAAGGGTCAGTGTGAGCAGGAATGATCTCTGGGAGCAGAATTCTCGGAGTCTTTCCACTGAATTCTCTCTCCCTGTGTCTTGGGGTGACTTTATCATGTGTATCCCCTATTGCTGCTCTATGCCCAGAAGTGAACTTTGTGCATTTCTGTGCCTTTCAACTGAGCCTGAGAGGGGGGAGAGGAAAAAAAACCGGACAAACTTCTCAGAGCGTTTGTTCAAGGACACACATACACACTCCTCTGCATCCTGCTTGCAGCAAGAGCAGAGGGAAGCAACTTTGTTTCTTTTTAGCCAGTTTTCAGCTCCTTTTCTCTGGAGGGAGATGGAGAGTTGAACTTTGTTTTCCTGGGACTTCGGGGGTTTTTTTTCCCTTCTTCTCTTCTTGACTCTTTCAACATCAGAGCACATTGGGAGAATTTTCTCCCGAGGTGGGGGCCCTGAATGTGGGCCCATGAGCCAGCTGCAAGGAGGAGGAGAGAGACTACACCTCCGGAAGTGTTGGGGTTCCTCCCCCCTGCCATGAGGTCATGGGAGAGGGGACCCTGGGGTAGAGGCATGGCCTGGGCACGGGGTCTCCCTGCTCCCTGCTCACATGTGCCCTAATCCTGTTCAGCACTGCTTATTTTGTGTTGCCCTGTGCGAGGAGGGCCCTGGTTGTGCTGTGATTGCTCAGTTCTTTGGCAGTGCCCCGCCCATGTGGCTGGAGAAGAAAGAGCTCTGAAACTTCTCTCAAGAATCGCTCCCTGTTTCTTTGCACGGGCCTCGCTGTCTATGGATGTTTCAGGAGACCCCACCGAAACACAGAAGGACTCTCAAATTATCCCAGCTTTCTCTGCACAGCGAGAGGTTTTAATATTTAGCATTGTTATCCTTTTCCTGTGTGTTTGTTAAAAAAATAGGTTTTATCTCTTTCACTTTCTTCCCAGGAAAGTTCTTTTTTCCAAAAACCTGGTGGGGGAGGGCTGGGTGTAACCTGCCTTCTATAAGAGGATATTTTCCTCCACATTTGTCCAAACCGGCACAGCCTGTCCTTTCCTGGGTCTCTGTTGCAGATGGAAGCTGCTGGTGCCATTGTCAGCTTGAAGCCCTCTTTTGATGCAAGCAGATGTTGCCAGGTGTGTTCAGCAGCTGTTGCTCAATGCTTATGCCAAGCTATTGTGTTCCTCATGGAACCAAGGAGCCATTGTGACACTGCAGGGGCTGATGGCATCAAGGAGGCAATTGTGACAGTACAGAACCTCCTAGAAACAAGGCTCCATTGTGACACCGTGGGGAATCATGGAATCAAGGAGCCCATTGTGACACGGCTGCACGGAACCAATGGTCCATGGTTACACGGCGGATTCAAGAAGAGCACGGTGACACCACGCAACATCATGGAACCGTACGTCCATTGTGACACAGCAAGGCCGCATGGAAACAAGGGGACCATTGTGGCAAAGCAGGGCCTAATGGAAGCCTGGAGAGCATTGTGACATTGTGGGGAATCATGGAAACATGGAGAGCATTGTGGCACTAAGGAAACTCCTGGAACCAAGATGACCACTGGCACATAATGGAACCTCATGGAAGCAAGCCTCCACGATGGTTTTGGAGGGCCTCAGGGACCACAGGACCCATTGTGACACAGCAGGACCTGGTGGAACCAAGGAGCCTTTGTGATACTCCAGATCCACATGGAAGCCAGGGTGCACTGAGACACAGCGGGGCCTTGTTGGAACCAAAGACACCTCTGCAAAAAGCAGGCTAGCTCATAGAAGCAAGGAGTCCTTTGTTACAACATCAAACCTATGGAAGCAAGGGACCATTGTGACACTGCGGGGCCTCATGGAACCAATTGTCCATGATGACAGTGCGGATCAAAAGAGACCATGGTGACACTGCGGAACCTGATGGAACCAAGGAGCCATTGTGACACAGTGGGGCCTCATGGAATCAAGGAGACCATTGTGACCCAGGTGTTGCATGGGAAGGCAAGGAGCCATTGTGACACTTTGGGCTTCTTCCCTTGAGCTCTGCAGCTGGCTGTCCCAGCCCAGCGCACCATGTGCCACCTGCTCTCCTCAGGGCTCTGCCTGCACACAGCCCCAGGAGAAGTTTTCCTGTTTGCAAGGAAAGAATGGAAAAGCCGGAGCAGGTTTCCTAAACAACAAACCCCACTCAGGAGCCACATGCTCAGTACAGGCTGCCTGGAACGATGTCCCCTTTCTACAAGGGTCAGTGTGAGCAGGAATGAATGATCTCTGGGAGCAGAATTCTCGGAGTCTTTCCACTGAATTCTCTCTCCCTGTGTCTTGGGGTGACTTTATCATGTGTATCCCCCTATTGCTGCTCTATGCCCAGAAGTGAACTTTGTGCATTTCTGTGCCTTTCAACTGAGCCTGAGAGGGGGGAGAGGAAAAAAAAGCCAGACAAACTTCTCAGAGCGTTTGTTCAAGGACACACATACACACTCCTCTGCATCCTGCTTGCAGCAAGAGCAGAGGAAGCAACTTTGTTTCTTTTTAGCCAGTTTTCAGCTCCTTTTCTCTGGAGGGAGATGGAGAGTTGAACTTTGTTTTCCTGGGACTTCGGGGGTTTTTTTTCCCTTCTTCTCTTCTTGACTCTTTCAACATCAGAGCACATTGGGAGAATTTTCTCCCGAGGTGGGGGCCCTGAATGTGGGCCCATGAGCCAGCTGCAAGGAGGAGGAGAGAGACTACACCTACGGAAGTGTTGGGGTTCCTCCCCCCTGCCATGAGGTCATGGGAGAGGGGACCCTGGGGTAGAGGCATGGCCTGGGCACGGGGGGTCTCCCTGCTCCCTGCTCACATGTGCCCTAATCCTGTTCAGCACTGCTTATTTTGTGTTGCCCTGTGCGAGGAGGGCCCTGGTTGTGCTGTGATTGCTCAGTTCTTTGGCAGTGCCCCGCCCATGTGGCTGGAGAAGAAAGAGCTCTGAAACTTCTCTCAAGAATCGCTCCCTGTTTCTTTGCACGGGCCTCGCTGTCTATGGATGTTTCAGGAGACCCCACCGAAACACGGAAGGACGCTCAAATTATCCCAGCTTTCTCTGCACAGCGAGAGCTTTTAATATTTAGCATTGTTATCCTTTTCCTGTGTGTTTGTTAAAAAAGTAGTTTTTATCTCTTTCACTTTCTTCCCAGGAAAATTCTTTTTTCCCGAAGCTGGTGGGGGAGGGCTGGGTGTAACCTGCCTTCTATCAGAGGATATTTTCCTCCACATTTGTCCAAACCAGCACAGCCTGTCCTTTCCCTGGGTGTCTGTTGCAGATGGAAGCTGCTGGTGCCATTGTCAGCTTGAAGCCCTCTTTTGATGCAAGCAGATGTTGCCAGGTGTGTTCAGCAGCTGTTGCTCAATGCTTATGCCAAGCTATTGTGTTCCTCATGGAACCAAGGAGCCATTGTGACACTGCAGGGGCTGATGGCATCAAGGAGGCAATTGTGACAGTACAGAACCTCCTAGAAACAAGGCTCCATTGTGACACCGTGGGGAATCATGGAATCAAGGAGCCCATTGTGACACGGCTGCACGGAACCAATGGTCCATGGTTACACGGCGGATTCAAGAAGAGCACGGTGACACCACGCAACATCATGGAACCGTACGTCCATTGTGACACAGCAAGGCCGCATGGAAACAAGGGGACCATTGTGGCAAAGCAGGGCCTAATGGAAGCCTGGAGAGCATTGTGACATTGTGGGGAATCATGGAAACATGGAGAGCATTGTGGCACTAAGGAAACTCCTGGAACCAAGATGACCACTGGCACATAATGGAACCTCATGGAAGCAAGCATCCATGATGACTTTGGAGGGCCTCAGGGACCACAGGACCCATTGTGACACAGCAGGACCTGGTGGAACCAAGGAGCCTTTGTGATACTCCAGATCCACATGGAAGCCAGGGTGCACTGAGACACAGTGGGGCCTTGTTGGAACCAAAGACACCTCTGCAAAAAGCAGGCTAGCTCATAGAAGCAAGGAGTCCATTGTTACAACGTAAAAGCTATGCAACCAAGGGACCATTGTGACACTGCGGGGCCTCATGGAACCAATTGTCCATGATGACAGTGCGGATCAAAGGAGACCATGGTGACACTGCGGAACCTGATGGAACCAAGGAGCCATTGTGACACAGTGGGGCCTCATGGAATCAAGGAGACCATTGTGACCCAGGTGTTGCATGGGAAGGCAAGGAGCCATTGTGACACTTTGGGCTTCTTCCCTTGAGCTCTGCAGCTGGCTGTCCCAGCCCAGCGCACCATGTGCCACCTGCTCTCCTCAGGGCTCTGCCTGCACACAGCCCCAGGAGAAGTTTTCCTGTTTGCAAGGAAAGAATGGAAAAGCCGGAGCAGGTTTCCTAAACAACAAACCCCACTCAGGAGCCACATGCTCAGTACAGGCTGCCTGGAACGATGTCCCCTTTCTACAAGGGTCAGTGTGAGCAGGAATGAATGATCTCTGGGAGCAGAATTCTCGGAGTCTTTCCACTGAATTCTCTGTCCCTGTGTCTTGGGGTGACTTTATCATGTGTATCCCCCTATTGCTGCTCTATGCCCAGAAGTGAACTTTGTGCATTTCTGTGCCTTTCAACTGAGCCTGAGAGGGGGGAGAGGGAAAAAAAAGCCAGACAAACTTCTCAGAGCGTTTGTTCAAGGACACACATACACACTCCTCTGCATCCTGCTTGCAGCAAGAGCAGAGGAAGCAACTTTGTTTCTTTTTAGCCAGTTTTCAGCTCCTTTTCTCTGGAGGGAGATGGAGAGTTGAACTTTGTTTTCCTGGGACTTCGGGGGTTTTTTTTCCCTTCTTCTCTTCTTGACTCTTTCAACATCAGAGCACATTGGGAGAATTTTCTCCCGAGGTGGGGGCCCTGAATGTGGGCCCATGAGCCAGCTGCAAGGAGGAGGAGAGAGACTACACCTACGGAAGTGTTGGGGTTCCTCCCCCCTGCCATGAGGTCATGGGAGAGGGGACCCTGGGGTAGAGGCATGGCCTGGGCACGGGGGGTCTCCCTGCTCCCTGCTCACATGTGCCCTAATCCTGTTCAGCACTGCTTATTTTGTGTTGCCCTGTGCGAGGAGGGCCCTGGTTGTGCTGTGATTGCTCAGTTCTTTGGCAGTGCCCCGCCCATGTGGCTGGAGAAGAAAGAGCTCTGAAACTTCTCTCAAGAATCGCTCCCTGTTTCTTTGCACGGGCCTCGCTGTCTATGGATGTTTCAGGAGACCCCACCGAAACACGGAAGGACGCTCAAATTATCCCAGCTTTCTCTGCACAGCGAGAGCTTTTAATATTTAGCATTGTTATCCTTTTCCTGTGTGTTTGTTAAAAAAGTAGTTTTTATCTCTTTCACTTTCTTCCCAGGAAAATTCTTTTTTCCCGAAGCTGGTGGGGGAGGGCTGGGTGTAACCTGCCTTCTATCAGAGGATATTTTCCTCCACATTTGTCCAAACCAGCACAGCCTGTCCTTTCCCTGGGTGTCTGTTGCAGATGGAAGCTGCTGGTGCCATTGTCAGCTTGAAGCCCTCTTTTGATGCAAGCAGATGTTGCCAGGTGTGTTCAGCAGCTGTTGCTCAATGCTTATGCCAAGCTATTGTGTTCCTCATGGAACCAAGGAGCCATTGTGACACTGCAGGGGCTGATGGCATCAAGGAGGCAATTGTGACAGTACAGAACCTCCTAGAAACAAGGCTCCATTGTGACACCGTGGGGAATCATGGAATCAAGGAGCCCATTGTGACACGGCTGCACGGAACCAATGGTCCATGGTTACACGGCGGATTCAAGAAGAGCACGGTGACACCACGCAACATCATGGAACCGTACGTCCATTGTGACACAGCAAGGCCGCATGGAAACAAGGGGACCATTGTGGCAAAGCAGGGCCTAATGGAAGCCTGGAGAGCATTGTGACATTGTGGGGAATCATGGAAACATGGAGAGCATTGTGGCACTAAGGAAACTCCTGGAACCAAGATGACCACTGGCACATAATGGAACCTCATGGAAGCAAGCATCCATGATGACTTTGGAGGGCCTCAGGGACCACAGGACCCATTGTGACACAGCAGGACCTGGTGGAACCAAGGAGCCTTTGTGATACTCCAGATCCACATGGAAGCCAGGGTGCACTGAGACACAGTGGGGCCTTGTTGGAACCAAAGACACCTCTGCAAAAAGCAGGCTAGCTCATAGAAGCAAGGAGTCCATTGTTACAACGTAAAAGCTATGCAACCAAGGGACCATTGTGACACTGCGGGGCCTCATGGAACCAATTGTCCATGATGACAGTGCGGATCAAAGGAGACCATGGTGACACTGCGGAACCTGATGGAACCAAGGAGCCATTGTGACACAGTGGGGCCTCATGGAATCAAGGAGACCATTGTGACCCAGGTGTTGCATGGGAAGGCAAGGAGCCATTGTGACACTTTGGGCTTCTTCCCTTGAGCTCTGCAGCTGGCTGTCCCAGCCCAGCGCACCATGTGCCACCTGCTCTCCTCAGGGCTCTGCCTGCACACAGCCCCAGGAGAAGTTTTCCTGTTTGCAAGGAAAGAATGGAAAAGCCGGAGCAGGTTTCCTAAACAACAAACCCCACTCAGGAGCCACATGCTCAGTACAGGCTGCCTGGAACGATGTCCCCTTTCTACAAGGGTCAGTGTGAGCAGGAATGAATGATCTCTGGGAGCAGAATTCTCGGAGTCTTTCCACTGAATTCTCTCTCCCTGTGTCTTGGGGTGACTTTATCATGTGTATCCCCCTATTGCTGCTCTATGCCCAGAAGTGAACTTTGTGCATTTCTGTGCCTTTCAACTGAGCCTGAGAGGGGGGAGAGGAAAAAAAAGCCAGACAAACTTCTCAGAGCGTTTGTTCAAGGACACACATACACACTCCTCTGCATCCTGCTTGCAGCAAGAGCAGAGGAAGCAACTTTGTTTCTTTTTAGCCAGTTTTCAGCTCCTTTTCTCTGGAGGGAGATGGAGAGTTGAACTTTGTTTTCCTGGGACTTCGGGGGTTTTTTTTCCCTTCTTCTCTTCTTGACTCTTTCAACATCAGAGCACATTGGGAGAATTTTCTCCCGAGGTGGGGGCCCTGAATGTGGGCCCATGAGCCAGCTGCAAGGAGGAGGAGAGAGACTACACCTACGGAAGTGTTGGGGTTCCTCCCCCCTGCCATGAGGTCATGGGAGAGGGGACCCTGGGGTAGAGGCATGGCCTGGGCACGGGGTCTCCCTGCTCCCTGCTCACATGTGCCCTAATCCTGTTCAGCACTGCTTATTTTGTGTTGCCCTGTGCGAGGAGGGCCCTGGTTGTGCCGTGATTGCTCAGTTCTTTGGCAGTGCCCCGCCCATGTGGCTGGAGAAGAAAGAGCTCTGAAACTTCTCTCAAGAATCGCTCCCTGTTTCTTTGCACGGGCCTCGCTGTCTATGGATGTTTCAGGAGACCCCACCGAAACACGGAAGGACTCTCAAATTATCCCAGCTTTCTCTGCACAGCGAGAGCTTTTAATATTTAGCATTGTTATCCTTTTCCTGTGTGTTTGTTAAAAAAGTAGTTTTTATCTCTTTCACTTTCTTCCCAGGAAAGTTCTTTTTTCCAAAAACCTGGTGGGGGAGGGCTGGGTGTAACCTGCCTTCTATCAGAGGATATTTTCCTCCAAATTTGTCCAAACCGGCACAGCCTGTCCTTTCCTGGGTCTCTGTTGCAGATGGAAGCTGCTGGTGCCATTGTCAGCTTGAAGCCCTCTTTTGATGCAAGCAGATGTTGCCAGGTGTGTTCAGCAGCTGTTGCTCAATGCTTATGCCAAGCTATTGTGTTCCTCATGGAACCAAGGAGCCATTGTGACACTGCAGGGGCTGATGGCATCAAGGAGGCAATTGTGACAGTACAGAACCTCCTAGAAACAAGGCTCCATTGTGACACCGTGGGGAATCATGGAATCAAGGAGCCCATTGTGACACGGCTGCATGGAACCAATGGTCCATGGTTACACGGCGGATTCAAGAAGAGCACGGTGACACCACGCAACATCACGGAACCATAGGTCCATTGTGACACAGCGGGGCCTCATGGAAACAAGGGGACCATTGTGGCAAAGCAGGGCCTAATGGAAGCATGGAGAGCATTGTGACACTAAGGAAACTCCTGGAACCAAGATGACCACTGGCACATAATGGAACCTCATGGAAGCAAGCCTCCACGATGGTTTTGGAGGGCCTCAGGGACCACAGGACCCATTGTGACACAGCAGGACCTGGTGGAACCAAGGAGCCTTTGTGATACTCCACATCCACATGGAAGCCAGGGTGCACTGAGACACAGCGGGGCCTTGTTGGAACCAAAGACACCTCTGCAAAAAGCAGGCTAGCTCATAGAAGCAAGGAGTCCTTTGTTACAACATCAAACCTATGGAAGCAAGGGACCATTGTGACACTGCGGGGCCTCATGGAACCAATTGTCCATGATGACAGTGCGGATCAAAAGAGACCATGGTGACACTGCGGAACCTGATGGAACCAAGGAGCCATTGTGACACAGTGGGGCCTCATGGAATCAAGGAGACCATTGTGACCCAGGTGTTGCATGGGAAGGCAAGGAGCCATTGTGACACTTTGGGCTTCTTCCCTTGAGCTCTGCAGCTGGCTGTCCCAGCCCAGCGCACCATGTGCCACCTGCTCTCCTCAGGGCTCTGCCTGCACACAGCCCCAGGAGAAGTTTTCCTGTTTGCAAGGAAAGAATGGAAAAGCCGGAGCAGGTTTCCTAAACAACAAACCCCACTCAGGAGCCACATGCTCAGTACAGGCTGCCTGGAACGATGTCCCCTTTCTACAAGGGTCAGTGTGAGCAGGAATGAATGATCTCTGGGAGCAGAATTCTCGGAGTCTTTCCACTGAATTCTCTGTCCCTGTGTCTTGGGGTGACTTTATCATGTGTATCCCCCTATTGCTGCTCTATGCCCAGAAGTGAACTTTGTGCATTTCTGTGCCTTTCAACTGAGCCTGAGAGGGGGGAGAGGAAAAAAAAGCCAGACAAACTTCTCAGAGCGTTTGTTCAAGGACACACATACACACTCCTCTGCATCCTGCTTGCAGCAAGAGCAGAGGAAGCAACTTTGTTTCTTTTTAGCCAGTTTTCAGCTCCTTTTCTCTGGAGGGAGATGGAGAGTTGAACTTTGTTTTCCTGGGACTTCGGGGGTTTTTTTTCCCTTCTTCTCTTCTTGACTCTTTCAACATCAGAGCACATTGGGAGAATTTTCTCCCGAGGTGGGGGCCCTGAATGTGGGCCCATGAGCCAGCTGCAAGGAGGAGGAGAGAGACTACACCTACGGAAGTGTTGGGGTTCCTCCCCCCTGCCATGAGGTCATGGGAGAGGGGACCCTGGGGTAGAGGCATGGCCTGGGCACGGGGGGTCTCCCTGCTCCCTGCTCACATGTGCCCTAATCCTGTTCAGCACTGCTTATTTTGTGTTGCCCTGTGCGAGGAGGGCCCTGGTTGTGCTGTGATTGCTCAGTTCTTTGGCAGTGCCCCGCCCATGTGGCTGGAGAAGAAAGAGCTCTGAAACTTCTCTCAAGAATCGCTCCCTGTTTCTTTGCACGGGCCTCGCTGTCTATGGATGTTTCAGGAGACCCCACCGAAACACGGAAGGACGCTCAAATTATCCCAGCTTTCTCTGCACAGCGAGAGCTTTTAATATTTAGCATTGTTATCCTTTTCCTGTGTGTTTGTTAAAAAAGTAGTTTTTATCTCTTTCACTTTCTTCCCAGGAAAATTCTTTTTTCCCGAAGCTGGTGGGGGAGGGCTGGGTGTAACCTGCCTTCTATCAGAGGATATTTTCCTCCACATTTGTCCAAACCAGCACAGCCTGTCCTTTCCCTGGGTGTCTGTTGCAGATGGAAGCTGCTGGTGCCATTGTCAGCTTGAAGCCCTCTTTTGATGCAAGCAGATGTTGCCAGGTGTGTTCAGCAGCTGTTGCTCAATGCTTATGCCAAGCTATTGTGTTCCTCATGGAACCAAGGAGCCATTGTGACACTGCAGGGGCTGATGGCATCAAGGAGGCAATTGTGACAGTACAGAACCTCCTAGAAACAAGGCTCCATTGTGACACCGTGGGGAATCATGGAATCAAGGAGCCCATTGTGACACGGCTGCACGGAACCAATGGTCCATGGTTACACGGCGGATTCAAGAAGAGCACGGTGACACCACGCAACATCATGGAACCGTACGTCCATTGTGACACAGCAAGGCCGCATGGAAACAAGGGGACCATTGTGGCAAAGCAGGGCCTAATGGAAGCCTGGAGAGCATTGTGACATTGTGGGGAATCATGGAAACATGGAGAGCATTGTGGCACTAAGGAAACTCCTGGAACCAAGATGACCACTGGCACATAATGGAACCTCATGGAAGCAAGCATCCATGATGACTTTGGAGGGCCTCAGGGACCACAGGACCCATTGTGACACAGCAGGACCTGGTGGAACCAAGGAGCCTTTGTGATACTCCAGATCCACATGGAAGCCAGGGTGCACTGAGACACAGTGGGGCCTTGTTGGAACCAAAGACACCTCTGCAAAAAGCAGGCTAGCTCATAGAAGCAAGGAGTCCATTGTTACAACGTAAAAGCTATGCAACCAAGGGACCATTGTGACACTGCGGGGCCTCATGGAACCAATTGTCCATGATGACAGTGCGGATCAAAGGAGACCATGGTGACACTGCGGAACCTGATGGAACCAAGGAGCCATTGTGACACAGTGGGGCCTCATGGAATCAAGGAGACCATTGTGACCCAGCTGTTGCATGGGAAGGCAAGGAGCCATTGTGACACTTTGGGCTTCTTCCCTTGAGCTCTGCAGCTGGCTGTCCCAGCCCAGCGCACCATGTGCCACCTGCTCTCCTCAGGGCTCTGCCTGCACACAGCCCCAGGAGAAGTTTTCCTGTTTGCAAGGAAAGAATGGAAAAGCCGGAGCAGGTTTCCTAAACAACAAACCCCACTCAGGAGCCACATGCTCAGTACAGGCTGCCTGGAACGATGTCCCCTTTCTACAAGGGTCAGTGTGAGCAGGAATGATCTCTGGGAGCAGAATTCTCGGAGTCTTTCCACTGAATTCTCTGTCCCTGTGTCTTGGGGTGACTTTATTGTGTGTATCCCCTATTGCTGCTCTATGCCCAGAAGTGAACTTTGTGCATTTCTGTGCCTTTCAACTGAGCCTGAGAGGGGGGAGAGGAAAAAAAACCGGACAAACTTCTCAGAGCGTTTGTTCAAGGACACACATACACACTCCTCTGCATCCTGCTTGCAGCAAGAGCAGAGGGAAGCAACTTTGTTTCTTTTTAGCCAGTTTTCAGCTCCTTTTCTCTGGAGGGAGATGGAGAGTTGAACTTTGTTTTCCTGGGACTTCGGGGGTTTTTTTTCCCTTCTTCTCTTCTTGACTCTTTCAACATCAGAGCACATTGGGAGAATTTTCTCCCGAGGTGGGGGCCCTGAATGTGGGCCCATGAGCCAGCTGCAAGGAGGAGGAGAGAGACTACACCTCCGGAAGTGTTGGGGTTCCTCCCCCCTGCCATGAGGTCATGGGAGAGGGGACCCTGGGGTAGAGGCATGGCCTGGGCACGGGGTCTCCCTGCTCCCTGCTCACATGTGCCCTAATCCTGTTCAGCACTGCTTATTTTGTGTTGCCCTGTGCCAGGAGGGCCCTGGTTGTGCTGTGATTGCTCAGTTCTTTGGCAGTGCCCCGCCCATGTGGCTGGAGAAGAAAGAGCTCTGAAACTTCTCTCAAGAATCGCTCCCTGTTTCTTTGCACGGGCCTCGCTGTCTATGGATGTTTCAGGAGACCCCACCGAAACACAGAAGGACTCTCAAATTATCCCAGCTTTCTCTGCACAGCGAGAGGTTTTAATATTTAGCATTGTTATCCTTTTCCTGTGTGTTTGTTAAAAAAATAGGTTTTATCTCTTTCACTTTCTTCCCAGGAAAGTTCTTTTTTCCAAAAACCTGGTGGGGGAGGGCTGGGTGTAACCTGCCTTCTATAAGAGGATATTTTCCTCCACATTTGTCCAAACCGGCACAGCCTGTCCTTTCCTGGGTCTCTGTTGCAGATGGAAGCTGCTGGTGCCATTGTCAGCTTGAAGCCCTCTTTTGATGCAAGCAGATGTTGCCAGGTGTGTTCAGCAGCTGTTGCTCAATGCTTATGCCAAGCTATTGTGTTCCTCATGGAACCAAGGAGCCATTGTGACACTGCAGGGGCTGATGGCATCAAGGAGGCAATTGTGACAGTACAGAACCTCCTAGAAACAAGGCTCCATTGTGACACCGTGGGGAATCATGGAATCAAGGAGCCCATTGTGACACGGCTGCATGGAACCAATGGTCCATGGTTACACGGCGGATTCAAGAAGAGCACGGTGACACCACGCAACATCACGGAACCGTACATCCATTGTGACACGGCCAGGCCGCATGGAACCAATGGTCCATGGTTACACTGCGGATTCAAGAAGAGCACGGTGACACCACGCAACATCACGGAACCATAGGTCCATTGTGACACAGCGGGGCCTCATGGAAACAAGGGGACCATTGTGGCAAAGCAGGGCCTAATGGAAGCATGGAGAGCATTGTGACACTAAGGAAACTCCTGGAACCAAGATGACCACTGGCACATAATGGAACCTCATGGAAGCAAGCCTCCACGATGGTTTTGGAGGGCCTCAGGGACCACAGGACCCATTGTGACACAGCAGGACCTGGTGGAACCAAGGAGCCTTTGTGATACTCCACATCCACATGGAAGCCAGGGTGCACTGAGACACAGCGGGGCCTTGTTGGAACCAAAGACACCTCTGCAAAAAGCAGGCTAGCTCATAGAAGCAAGGAGTCCTTTGTTACAACATCAAACCTATGGAAGCAAGGGACCATTGTGACACTGCGGGGCCTCATGGAACCAATTGTCCATGATGACAGTGCGGATCAAAAGAGACCATGGTGACACTGCGGAACCTGATGGAACCAAGGAGCCATTGTGACACAGTGGGGCCTCATGGAATCAAGGAGACCATTGTGACCCAGGTGTTGCATGGGAAGGCAAGGAGCCATTGTGACACTTTGGGCTTCTTCCCTTGAGCTCTGCAGCTGGCTGTCCCAGCCCAGCGCACCATGTGCCACCTGCTCTCCTCAGGGCTCTGCCTGCACACAGCCCCAGGAGAAGTTTTCCTGTTTGCAAGGAAAGAATGGAAAAGCCGGAGCAGGTTTCCTAAACAACAAACCCCACTCAGGAGCCACATGCTCAGTACAGGCTGCCTGGAACGATGTCCCCTTTCTACAAGGGTCAGTGTGAGCAGGAATGAATGATCTCTGGGAGCAGAATTCTCGGAGTCTTTCCACTGAATTCTCTGTCCCTGTGTCTTGGGGTGACTTTATCATGTGTATCCCCCTATTGCTGCTCTATGCCCAGAAGTGAACTTTGTGCATTTCTGTGCCTTTCAACTGAGCCTGAGAGGGGGGAGAGGAAAAAAAAGCCAGACAAACTTCTCAGAGCGTTTGTTCAAGGACACACATACACACTCCTCTGCATCCTGCTTGCAGCAAGAGCAGAGGAAGCAACTTTGTTTCTTTTTAGCCAGTTTTCAGCTCCTTTTCTCTGGAGGGAGATGGAGAGTTGAACTTTGTTTTCCTGGGACTTCGGGGTTTTTTTTTCCCTTCTTCTCTTCTTGACTCTTTCAACATCAGAGCACATTGGGAGAATTTTCTCCCGAGGTGGGGGCCCTGAATGTGGGCCCATGAGCCAGCTGCAAGGAGGAGGAGAGAGACTACACCTACGGAAGTGTTGGGGTTCCTCCCCCCTGCCATGAGGTCATGGGAGAGGGGACCCTGGGGTAGAGGCATGGCCTGGGCACGGGGGGTCTCCCTGCTCCCTGCTCACATGTGCCCTAATCCTGTTCAGCACTGCTTATTTTGTGTTGCCCTGTGCGAGGAGGGCCCTGGTTGTGCTGTGATTGCTCAGTTCTTTGGCAGTGCCCCGCCCATGTGGCTGGAGAAGAAAGAGCTCTGAAACTTCTCTCAAGAATCGCTCCCTGTTTCTTTGCACGGGCCTCGCTGTCTATGGATGTTTCAGGAGACCCCACCGAAACACGGAAGGACGCTCAAATTATCCCAGCTTTCTCTGCACAGCGAGAGCTTTTAATATTTAGCATTGTTATCCTTTTCCTGTGTGTTTGTTAAAAAAGTAGTTTTTATCTCTTTCACTTTCTTCCCAGGAAAATTCTTTTTTCCCGAAGCTGGTGGGGGAGGGCTGGGTGTAACCTGCCTTCTATCAGAGGATATTTTCCTCCACATTTGTCCAAACCAGCACAGCCTGTCCTTTCCCTGGGTGTCTGTTGCAGATGGAAGCTGCTGGTGCCATTGTCAGCTTGAAGCCCTCTTTTGATGCAAGCAGATGTTGCCAGGTGTGTTCAGCAGCTGTTGCTCAATGCTTATGCCAAGCTATTGTGTTCCTCATGGAACCAAGGAGCCATTGTGACACTGCAGGGGCTGATGGCATCAAGGAGGCAATTGTGACAGTACAGAACCTCCTAGAAACAAGGCTCCATTGTGACACCGTGGGGAATCATGGAATCAAGGAGCCCATTGTGACACGGCTGCACGGAACCAATGGTCCATGGTTACACGGCGGATTCAAGAAGAGCACGGTGACACCACGCAACATCATGGAACCGTACGTCCATTGTGACACAGCAAGGCCGCATGGAAACAAGGGGACCATTGTGGCAAAGCAGGGCCTAATGGAAGCCTGGAGAGCATTGTGACATTGTGGGGAATCATGGAAACATGGAGAGCATTGTGGCACTAAGGAAACTCCTGGAACCAAGATGACCACTGGCACATAATGGAACCTCATGGAAGCAAGCATCCATGATGACTTTGGAGGGCCTCAGGGACCACAGGACCCATTGTGACACAGCAGGACCTGGTGGAACCAAGGAGCCTTTGTGATACTCCAGATCCACATGGAAGCCAGGGTGCACTGAGACACAGTGGGGCCTTGTTGGAACCAAAGACACCTCTGCAAAAAGCAGGCTAGCTCATAGAAGCAAGGAGTCCATTGTTACAACGTAAAAGCTATGCAACCAAGGGACCATTGTGACACTGCGGGGCCTCATGGAACCAATTGTCCATGATGACAGTGCGGATCAAAGGAGACCATGGTGACACTGCGGAACCTGATGGAACCAAGGAGCCATTGTGACACAGTGGGGCCTCATGGAATCAAGGAGACCATTGTGACCCAGGTGTTGCATGGGAAGGCAAGGAGCCATTGTGACACTTTGGGCTTCTTCCCTTGAGCTCTGCAGCTGGCTGTCCCAGCCCAGCGCACCATGTGCCACCTGCTCTCCTCAGGGCTCTGCCTGCACACAGCCCCAGGAGAAGTTTTCCTGTTTGCAAGGAAAGAATGGAAAAGCCGGAGCAGGTTTCCTAAACAACAAACCCCACTCAGGAGCCACATGCTCAGTACAGGCTGCCTGGAACGATGTCCCCTTTCTACAAGGGTCAGTGTGAGCAGGAATGATCTCTGGGAGCAGAATTCTCGGAGTCTTTCCACTGAATTCTCTCTCCCTGTGTCTTGGGGTGACTTTATCATGTGTATCCCCTATTGCTGCTCTATGCCCAGAAGTGAACTTTGTGCATTTCTGTGCCTTTCAACTGAGCCTGAGAGGGGGGAGAGGAAAAAAAACCGGACAAACTTCTCAGAGCGTTTGTTCAAGGACACACATACACACTCCTCTGCATCCTGCTTGCAGCAAGAGCAGAGGGAAGCAACTTTGTTTCTTTTTAGCCAGTTTTCAGCTCCTTTTCTCTGGAGGGAGATGGAGAGTTGAACTTTGTTTTCCTGGGACTTCGGGGGTTTTTTTTCCCTTCTTCTCTTCTTGACTCTTTCAACATCAGAGCACATTGGGAGAATTTTCTCCCGAGGTGGGGGCCCTGAATGTGGGCCCATGAGCCAGCTGCAAGGAGGAGGAGAGAGACTACACCTCCGGAAGTGTTGGGGTTCCTCCCCCCTGCCATGAGGTCATGGGAGAGGGGACCCTGGGGTAGAGGCATGGCCTGGGCACGGGGTCTCCCTGCTCCCTGCTCACATGTGCCCTAATCCTGTTCAGCACTGCTTATTTTGTGTTGCCCTGTGCCAGGAGGGCCCTGGTTGTGCTGTGATTGCTCAGTTCTTTGGCAGTGCCCCGCCCATGTGGCTGGAGAAGAAAGAGCTCTGAAACTTCTCTCAAGAATCGCTCCCTGTTTCTTTGCACGGGCCTCGCTGTCTATGGATGTTTCAGGAGACCCCACCGAAACACGGAAGGACGCTCAAATTATCCCAGCTTTCTCTGCACAGCGAGAGCTTTTAATATTTAGCATTGTTATCCTTTTCCTGTGTGTTTGTTAAAAAAGTAGTTTTTATCTCTTTCACTTTCTTCCCAGGAAAATTCTTTTTTCCCGAAGCTGGTGGGGGAGGGCTGGGTGTAACCTGCCTTCTATCAGAGGATATTTTCCTCCACATTTGTCCAAACCAGCACAGCCTGTCCTTTCCCTGGGTGTCTGTTGCAGATGGAAGCTGCTGGTGCCATTGTCAGCTTGAAGCCCTCTTTTGATGCAAGCAGATGTTGCCAGGTGTGTTCAGCAGCTGTTGCTCAATGCTTATGCCAAGCTATTGTGTTCCTCATGGAACCAAGGAGCCATTGTGACACTGCAGGGGCTGATGGCATCAAGGAGGCAATTGTGACAGTACAGAACCTCCTAGAAACAAGGCTCCATTGTGACACCGTGGGGAATCATGGAATCAAGGAGCCCATTGTGACACGGCTGCACGGAACCAATGGTCCATGGTTACACGGCGGATTCAAGAAGAGCACGGTGACACCACGCAACATCATGGAACCGTACGTCCATTGTGACACAGCAAGGCCGCATGGAAACAAGGGGACCATTGTGGCAAAGCAGGGCCTAATGGAAGCCTGGAGAGCATTGTGACATTGTGGGGAATCATGGAAACATGGAGAGCATTGTGGCACTAAGGAAACTCCTGGAACCAAGATGACCACTGGCACATAATGGAACCTCATGGAAGCAAGCATCCATGATGACTTTGGAGGGCCTCAGGGACCACAGGACCCATTGTGACACAGCAGGACCTGGTGGAACCAAGGAGCCTTTGTGATACTCCAGATCCACATGGAAGCCAGGGTGCACTGAGACACAGTGGGGCCTTGTTGGAACCAAAGACACCTCTGCAAAAAGCAGGCTAGCTCATAGAAGCAAGGAGTCCATTGTTACAACGTAAAAGCTATGCAACCAAGGGACCATTGTGACACTGCGGGGCCTCATGGAACCAATTGTCCATGATGACAGTGCGGATCAAAGGAGACCATGGTGACACTGCGGAACCTGATGGAACCAAGGAGCCATTGTGACACAGTGGGGCCTCATGGAATCAAGGAGACCATTGTGACCCAGGTGTTGCATGGGAAGGCAAGGAGCCATTGTGACACTTTGGGCTTCTTCCCTTGAGCTCTGCAGCTGGCTGTCCCAGCCCAGCGCACCATGTGCCACCTGCTCTCCTCAGGGCTCTGCCTGCACACAGCCCCAGGAGAAGTTTTCCTGTTTGCAAGGAAAGAATGGAAAAGCCGGAGCAGGTTTCCTAAACAACAAACCCCACTCAGGAGCCACATGCTCAGTACAGGCTGCCTGGAACGATGTCCCCTTTCTACAAGGGTCAGTGTGAGCAGGAATGATCTCTGGGAGCAGAATTCTCGGAGTCTTTCCACTGAATTCTCTCTCCCTGTGTCTTGGGGTGACTTTATCATGTGTATCCCCTATTGCTGCTCTATGCCCAGAAGTGAACTTTGTGCATTTCTGTGCCTTTCAACTGAGCCTGAGAGGGGGGAGAGGAAAAAAAACCGGACAAACTTCTCAGAGCGTTTGTTCAAGGACACACATACACACTCCTCTGCATCCTGCTTGCAGCAAGAGCAGAGGGAAGCAACTTTGTTTCTTTTTAGCCAGTTTTCAGCTCCTTTTCTCTGGAGGGAGATGGAGAGTTGAACTTTGTTTTCCTGGGACTTCGGGGGTTTTTTTTCCCTTCTTCTCTTCTTGACTCTTTCAACATCAGAGCACATTGGGAGAATTTTCTCCCGAGGTGGGGGCCCTGAATGTGGGCCCATGAGCCAGCTGCAAGGAGGAGGAGAGAGACTACACCTCCGGAAGTGTTGGGGTTCCTCCCCCCTGCCATGAGGTCATGGGAGAGGGGACCCTGGGGTAGAGGCATGGCCTGGGCACGGGGTCTCCCTGCTCCCTGCTCACATGTGCCCTAATCCTGTTCAGCACTGCTTATTTTGTGTTGCCCTGTGCCAGGAGGGCCCTGGTTGTGCTGTGATTGCTCAGTTCTTTGGCAGTGCCCCGCCCATGTGGCTGGAGAAGAAAGAGCTCTGAAACTTCTCTCAAGAATCGCTCCCTGTTTCTTTGCACGGGCCTCGCTGTCTATGGATGTTTCAGGAGACCCCACCGAAACACAGAAGGACTCTCAAATTATCCCAGCTTTCTCTGCACAGCGAGAGGTTTTAATATTTAGCATTGTTATCCTTTTCCTGTGTGTTTGTTAAAAAAATAGGTTTTATCTCTTTCACTTTCTTCCCAGGAAAGTTCTTTTTTCCAAAAACCTGGTGGGGGAGGGCTGGGTGTAACCTGCCTTCTATAAGAGGATATTTTCCTCCACATTTGTCCAAACCGGCACAGCCTGTCCTTTCCTGGGTCTCTGTTGCAGATGGAAGCTGCTGGTGCCATTGTCAGCTTGAAGCCCTCTTTTGATGCAAGCAGATGTTGCCAGGTGTGTTCAGCAGCTGTTGCTCAATGCTTATGCCAAGCTATTGTGTTCCTCATGGAACCAAGGAGCCATTGTGACACTGCAGGGGCTGATGGCATCAAGGAGGCAATTGTGACAGTACAGAACCTCCTAGAAACAAGGCTCCATTGTGACACCGTGGGGAATCATGGAATCAAGGAGCCCATTGTGACACGGCTGCACGGAACCAATGGTCCATGGTTACACGGCGGATTCAAGAAGAGCACGGTGACACCACGCAACATCATGGAACCGTACGTCCATTGTGACACAGCAAGGCCGCATGGAAACAAGGGGACCATTGTGGCAAAGCAGGGCCTAATGGAAGCCTGGAGAGCATTGTGACATTGTGGGGAATCATGGAAACATGGAGAGCATTGTGGCACTAAGGAAACTCCTGGAACCAAGATGACCACTGGCACATAATGGAACCTCATGGAAGCAAGCCTCCACGATGGTTTTGGAGGGCCTCAGGGACCATAGGACCCATTGTGACACAGCAGGACCTGGTGGAACCAAGGAGCCTTTGTGATACTCCACATCCACATGGAAGCCAGGGTGCACTGAGACACAGCGGGGCCTTGTTGGAACCAAAGACACCTCTGCAAAAAGCAGGCTAGCTCATAGAAGCAAGGAGTCCTTTGTTACAACATCAAACCTATGGAAGCAAGGGACCATTGTGACACTGCGGGGCCTCATGGAACCAATTGTCCATGATGACAGTGCGGATCAAAAGAGACCATGGTGACACTGCGGAACCTGATGGAACCAAGGAGCCATTGTGACACAGTGGGGCCTCATGGAATCAAGGAGACCATTGTGACCCAGGTGTTGCATGGGAAGGCAAGGAGCCATTGTGACACTTTGGGCTTCTTCCCTTGAGCTCTGCAGCTGGCTGTCCCAGCCCAGCGCACCATGTGCCACCTGCTCTCCTCAGGGCTCTGCCTGCACACAGCCCCAGGAGAAGTTTTCCTGTTTGCAAGGAAAGAATGGAAAAGCCGGAGCAGGTTTCCTAAACAACAAACCCCACTCAGGAGCCACATGCTCAGTACAGGCTGCCTGGAACGATGTCCCCTTTCTACAAGGGTCAGTGTGAGCAGGAATGAATGATCTCTGGGAGCAGAATTCTCGGAGTCTTTCCACTGAATTCTCTGTCCCTGTGTCTTGGGGTGACTTTATCATGTGTATCCCCCTATTGCTGCTCTATGCCCAGAAGTGAACTTTGTGCATTTCTGTGCCTTTCAACTGAGCCTGAGAGGGGGGAGAGGAAAAAAAAGCCAGACAAACTTCTCAGAGCGTTTGTTCAAGGACACACATACACACTCCTCTGCATCCTGCTTGCAGCAAGAGCAGAGGAAGCAACTTTGTTTCTTTTTAGCCAGTTTTCAGCTCCTTTTCTCTGGAGGGAGATGGAGAGTTGAACTTTGTTTTCCTGGGACTTCGGGGGTTTTTTTTCCCTTCTTCTCTTCTTGACTCTTTCAACATCAGAGCACATTGGGAGAATTTTCTCCCGAGGTGGGGGCCCTGAATGTGGGCCCATGAGCCAGCTGCAAGGAGGAGGAGAGAGACTACACCTCCGGAAGTGTTGGGGTTCCTCCCCCCTGCCATGAGGTCATGGGAGAGGGGACCCTGGGGTAGAGGCATGGCCTGGGCACGGGGGGTCTCCCTGCTCCCTGCTCACATGTGCCCTAATCCTGTTCAGCACTGCTTATTTTGTGTTGCCCTGTGCCAGGAGGGCCCTGGTTGTGCCGTGATTGCTCAGTTCTTTGGCAGTGCCCCGCCCATGTGGCTGGAGAAGAAAGAGCTCTGAAACTTCTCTCAAGAATCGCTCCCTGTTTCTTTGCACGGGCCTCGCTGTCTATGGATGTTTCAGGAGACCCCACCGAAACACGGAAGGACTCTCAAATTATCCCAGCTTTCTCTGCACAGCGAGAGGTTTTAATATTTAGCATTGTTATCCTTTTCCTGTGTGTTTGTTAAAAAAGTAGTTTTTATCTCTTTCACTTTCTTCCCAGGAAAATTCTTTTTTCCCGAAGCTGGTGGGGGAGGGCTGGGTGTAACCTGCCTTCTATCAGAGGATATTTTCCTCCACATTTGTCCAAACCAGCACAGCCTGTCCTTTCCCTGGGTGTCTGTTGCAGATGGAAGCTGCTGGTGCCATTGTCAGCTTGAAGCCCTCTTTTGATGCAAGCAGATGTTGCCAGGTGTGTTCAGCAGCTGTTGCTCAATGCTTATGCCAAGCTATTGTGTTCCTCATGGAACCAAGGAGCCATTGTGACACTGCAGGGGCTGATGGCATCAAGGAGGCAATTGTGACAGTACAGAACCTCCTAGAAACAAGGCTCCATTGTGACACCGTGGGGAATCATGGAATCAAGGAGCCCATTGTGACACGGCTGCATGGAACCAATGGTCCATGGTTACACGGCGGATTCAAGAAGAGCACGGTGACACCACGCAACATCATGGAACCGTACGTCCATTGTGACACAGCAAGGCCGCATGGAAACAAGGGGACCATTGTGGCAAAGCAGGGCCTAATGGAAGCCTGGAGAGCATTGTGACATTGTGGGGAATCATGGAAACATGGAGAGCATTGTGGCACTAAGGAAACTCCTGGAACCAAGATGACCACTGGCACATAATGGAACCTCATGGAAGCAAGCATCCATGATGACTTTGGAGGGCCTCAGGGACCACAGGACCCATTGTGACACAGCAGGACCTGGTGGAACCAAGGAGCCTTTGTGATACTCCAGATCCACATGGAAGCCAGGGTGCACTGAGACACAGTGGGGCCTTGTTGGAACCAAAGACACCTCTGCAAAAAGCAGGCTAGCTCATAGAAGCAAGGAGTCCATTGTTACAACGTAAAAGCTATGCAACCAAGGGACCATTGTGACACTGCGGGGCCTC
This sequence comes from Aphelocoma coerulescens, assembly GCF_041296385.1. Classification (NCBI taxonomy): domain Eukaryota; kingdom Metazoa; phylum Chordata; class Aves; order Passeriformes; family Corvidae; genus Aphelocoma; species Aphelocoma coerulescens. Next base: position 602,604 of record NW_027183927.1, read on the forward strand.
ATGGAACCAATTGTCCATGATGACAGTGCGGATCAAAGGAGACCATGGTGACACTGCGGAACCTGATGGAACCAAGGAGCCATTGTGACACAGTGGGGCCTCATGGAATCAAGGAGACCATTGTGACCCAGGTGTTGCATGGGAAGGCAAGGAGCCATTGTGACACTTTGGGCTTCTTCCCTTGAGCTCTGCAGCTGGCTGTCCCAGCCCAGCGCACCATGTGCCACCTGCTCTCCTCAGGGCTCTGCCTGCACACAGCCCCAGGAGAAGTTTTCCTGTTTGCAAGGAAAGAATGGAAAAGCCGGAGCAGGTTTCCTAAACAACAAACCCCACTCAGGAGCCACATGCTCAGTACAGGCTGCCTGGAACGATGTCCCCTTTCTACAAGGGTCAGTGTGAGCAGGAATGATCTCTGGGAGCAGAATTCTCGGAGTCTTTCCACTGAATTCTCTCTCCCTGTGTCTTGGGGTGACTTTATTGTGTGTATCCCCTATTGCTGCTCTATGCCCAGAAGTGAACTTTGTGCATTTCTGTGCCTTTCAACTGAGCCTGAGAGGGGGGAGAGGAAAAAAAACCGGACAAACTTCTCAGAGCGTTTGTTCAAGGACACACATACACACTCCTCTGCATCCTGCTTGCAGCAAGAGCAGAGGGAAGCAACTTTGTTTCTTTTTAGCCAGTTTTCAGCTCCTTTTCTCTGGGGGGAGATGGAGAGTTGAACTTTGTTTTCCTGGGACTTCGGGGGTTTTTTTTCCCTTCTTCTCTTCTTGACTCTTTCAACATCAGAGCACATTGGGAGAATTTTCTCCCGAGGTGGGGGCCCTGAATGTGGGCCCATGAGCCAGCTGCAAGGAGGAGGAGAGAGACTGCACCTACGGAAGTGTTGGGGTTCCTCCCCCCTGCCATGAGGTCATGGGAGAGGGGACCCTGGGGTAGAGGCATGGCCTGGGCACGGGGTCTCCCTGCTCCCTGCTCACATGTGCCCTAACCCTGTTCAGCACTGCTTATTTTGTGTTGCCCTGTGCGAGGAGGGCCCTGGTTGTGCTGTGATTGCTCAGTTCTTTGGCAGTGCCCCGCCCATGTGGCTGGAGAAGAAAGAGCTCTGAAACTTCTCTCAAGAATCGCTCCCTGTTTCTTTGCACGGGCCTCGCTGTCTATGGATGTTTCAGGAGACCCCACCGAAACACAGAAGGACTCTCAAATTATCCCAGCTTTCTCTGCACAGCGAGAGGTTTTAATATTTAGCATTGTTATCCTTTTCCTGTGTGTTTGTTAAAAAAATAGGTTTTATCTCTTTCACTTTCTTCCCAGGAAAGTTCTTTTTTCCAAAAACCTGGTGGGGGAGGGCTGGGTGTAACCTGCCTTCTATAAGAGGATATTTTCCTCCACATTTGTCCAAACCGGCACAGCCTGTCCTTTCCTGGGTCTCTGTTGCAGATGGAAGCTGCTGGTGCCATTGTCAGCTTGAAGCCCTCTTTTGATGCAAGCAGATGTTGCCAGGTGTGTTCAGCAGCTGTTGCTCAATGCTTATGCCAAGCTATTGTGTTCCTCATGGAACCAAGGAGCCATTGTGACACTGCAGGGGCTGATGGCATCAAGGAGGCAATTGTGACAGTACAGAACCTCCTAGAAACAAGGCTCCATTGTGACACCGTGGGGAATCATGGAATCAAGGAGCCCATTGTGACACGGCTGCATGGAACCAATGGTCCATGGTTACACGGCGGATTCAAGAAGAGCACGGTGACACCACGCAACATCACGGAACCATAGGTCCATTGTGACACAGCGGGGCCTCATGGAAACAAGGGGACCATTGTGGCAAAGCAGGGCCTAATGGAAGCATGGAGAGCATTGTGACACTAAGGAAACTCCTGGAACCAAGATGACCACTGGCACATAATGGAACCTCATGGAAGCAAGCCTCCACGATGGTTTTGGAGGGCCTCAGGGACCACAGGACCCATTGTGACACAGCAGGACCTGGTGGAACCAAGGAGCCTTTGTGATACTCCACATCCACATGGAAGCCAGGGTGCACTGAGACACAGCGGGGCCTTGTTGGAACCAAAGACACCTCTGCAAAAAGCAGGCTAGCTCATAGAAGCAAGGAGTCCTTTGTTACAACATCAAACCTATGGAAGCAAGGGACCATTGTGACACTGCGGGGCCTCATGGAACCAATTGTCCATGATGACAGTGCGGATCAAAAGAGACCATGGTGACACTGCGGAACCTGATGGAACCAAGGAGCCATTGTGACACAGTGGGGCCTCATGGAATCAAGGAGACCATTGTGACCCAGGTGTTGCATGGGAAGGCAAGGAGCCATTGTGACACTTTGGGCTTCTTCCCTTGAGCTCTGCAGCTGGCTGTCCCAGCCCAGCGCACCATGTGCCACCTGCTCTCCTCAGGGCTCTGCCTGCACACAGCCCCAGGAGAAGTTTTCCTGTTTGCAAGGAAAGAATGGAAAAGCCGGAGCAGGTTTCCTAAACAACAAACCCCACTCAGGAGCCACATGCTCAGTACAGGCTGCCTGGAACGATGTCCCCTTTCTACAAGGGTCAGTGTGAGCAGGAATGAATGATCTCTGGGAGCAGAATTCTCGGAGTCTTTCCACTGAATTCTCTGTCCCTGTGTCTTGGGGTGACTTTATCATGTGTATCCCCCTATTGCTGCTCTATGCCCAGAAGTGAACTTTGTGCATTTCTGTGCCTTTCAACTGAGCCTGAGAGGGGGGAGAGGAAAAAAAAGCCAGACAAACTTCTCAGAGCGTTTGTTCAAGGACACACATACACACTCCTCTGCATCCTGCTTGCAGCAAGAGCAGAGGAAGCAACTTTGTTTCTTTTTAGCCAGTTTTCAGCTCCTTTTCTCTGGAGGGAGATGGAGAGTTGAACTTTGTTTTCCTGGGACTTCGGGGGTTTTTTTTCCCTTCTTCTCTTCTTGACTCTTTCAACATCAGAGCACATTGGGAGAATTTTCTCCCGAGGTGGGGGCCCTGAATGTGGGCCCATGAGCCAGCTGCAAGGAGGAGGAGAGAGACTACACCTCCGGAAGTGTTGGGGTTCCTCCCCCCTGCCATGAGGTCATGGGAGAGGGGACCCTGGGGTAGAGGCATGGCCTGGGCACGGGGGGTCTCCCTGCTCCCTGCTCACATGTGCCCTAATCCTGTTCAGCACTGCTTATTTTGTGTTGCCCTGTGCCAGGAGGGCCCTGGTTGTGCCGTGATTGCTCAGTTCTTTGGCAGTGCCCCGCCCATGTGGCTGGAGAAGAAAGAGCTCTGAAACTTCTCTCAAGAATCGCTCCCTGTTTCTTTGCACGGGCCTCGCTGTCTATGGATGTTTCAGGAGACCCCACCGAAACACGGAAGGACTCTCAAATTATCCCAGCTTTCTCTGCACAGCGAGAGGTTTTAATATTTAGCATTGTTATCCTTTTCCTGTGTGTTTGTTAAAAAAGTAGTTTTTATCTCTTTCACTTTCTTCCCAGGAAAATTCTTTTTTCCCGAAGCTGGTGGGGGAGGGCTGGGTGTAACCTGCCTTCTATCAGAGGATATTTTCCTCCACATTTGTCCAAACCAGCACAGCCTGTCCTTTCCCTGGGTGTCTGTTGCAGATGGAAGCTGCTGGTGCCATTGTCAGCTTGAAGCCCTCTTTTGATGCAAGCAGATGTTGCCAGGTGTGTTCAGCAGCTGTTGCTCAATGCTTATGCCAAGCTATTGTGTTCCTCATGGAACCAAGGAGCCATTGTGACACTGCAGGGGCTGATGGCATCAAGGAGGCAATTGTGACAGTACAGAACCTCCTAGAAACAAGGCTCCATTGTGACACCGTGGGGAATCATGGAATCAAGGAGCCCATTGTGACACGGCTGCATGGAACCAATGGTCCATGGTTACACGGCGGATTCAAGAAGAGCACGGTGACACCACGCAACATCATGGAACCGTACGTCCATTGTGACACAGCAAGGCCGCATGGAAACAAGGGGACCATTGTGGCAAAGCAGGGCCTAATGGAAGCCTGGAGAGCATTGTGACATTGTGGGGAATCATGGAAACATGGAGAGCATTGTGGCACTAAGGAAACTCCTGGAACCAAGATGACCACTGGCACATAATGGAACCTCATGGAAGCAAGCATCCATGATGACTTTGGAGGGCCTCAGGGACCACAGGACCCATTGTGACACAGCAGGACCTGGTGGAACCAAGGAGCCTTTGTGATACTCCACATCCACATGGAAGCCAGGGTGCACTGAGACACAGTGGGGCCTTGTTGGAACCAAAGACACCTCTGCAAAAAGCAGGCTAGCTCATAGAAGCAAGGAGTCCATTGTTACAACGTAAAAGCTATGCAACCAAGGGACCATTGTGACACTGCGGGGCCTCATGGAACCAATTGTCCATGATGACAGTGCGGATCAAAGGAGACCATGGTGACACTGCGGAACCTGATGGAACCAAGGAGCCATTGTGACACAGTGGGGCCTCATGGAATCAAGGAGACCATTGTGACCCAGGTGTTGCATGGGAAGGCAAGGAGCCATTGTGACACTTTGGGCTTCTTCCCTTGAGCTCTGCAGCTGGCTGTCCCAGCCCAGCGCACCATGTGCCACCTGCTCTCCTCAGGGCTCTGCCTGCACACAGCCCCAGGAGAAGTTTTCCTGTTTGCAAGGAAAGAATGGAAAAGCCGGAGCAGGTTTCCTAAACAACAAACCCCACTCAGGAGCCACATGCTCAGTACAGGCTGCCTGGAACGATGTCCCCTTTCTACAAGGGTCAGTGTGAGCAGGAATGATCTCTGGGAGCAGAATTCTCGGAGTCTTTCCACTGAATTCTCTGTCCCTGTGTCTTGGGGTGACTTTATTGTGTGTATCCCCTATTGCTGCTCTATGCCCAGAAGTGAACTTTGTGCATTTCTGTGCCTTTCAACTGAGCCTGAGAGGGGGGAGAGGAAAAAAAACCGGACAAACTTCTCAGAGCGTTTGTTCAAGGACACACATACACACTCCTCTGCATCCTGCTTGCAGCAAGAGCAGAGGGAAGCAACTTTGTTTCTTTTTAGCCAGTTTTCAGCTCCTTTTCTCTGGGGGGAGATGGAGAGTTGAACTTTGTTTTCCTGGGACTTCGGGGGTTTTTTTTCCCTTCTTCTCTTCTTGACTCTTTTAACATCAGAGCACATTGGGAGAATTTTCTCCCGAGGTGGGGGCCCTGAATGTGGGCCCATGAGCCAGCTGCAAGGAGGAGGAGAGAGACTGCACCTCCGGAAGTGTTGGGGTTCCTCCCCCCTGCCATGAGGTCATGGGAGAGGGGACCCTGGGGTAGAGGCATGGCCTGGGCACGGGGTCTCCCTGCTCCCTGCTCACATGTGCCCTAACCCTGTTCAGCACTGCTTATTTTGTGTTGCCCTGTGCGAGGAGGGCCCTGGTTGTGCTGTGATTGCTCAGTTCTTTGGCAGTGCCCCGCCCATGTGGCTGGAGAAGAAAGAGCTCTGAAACTTCTCTCAAGAATCGCTCCCTGTTTCTTTGCACGGGCCTCGCTGTCTATGGATGTTTCAGGAGACCCCACCGAAACACAGAAGGACTCTCAAATTATCCCAGCTTTCTCTGCACAGCGAGAGGTTTTAATATTTAGCATTGTTATCCTTTTCCTGTGTGTTTGTTAAAAAAATAGGTTTTATCTCTTTCACTTTCTTCCCAGGAAAGTTCTTTTTTCCAAAAACCTGGTGGGGGAGGGCTGGGTGTAACCTGCCTTCTATAAGAGGATATTTTCCTCCACATTTGTCCAAACCGGCACAGCCTGTCCTTTCCTGGGTCTCTGTTGCAGATGGAAGCTGCTGGTGCCATTGTCAGCTTGAAGCCCTCTTTTGATGCAAGCAGATGTTGCCAGGTGTGTTCAGCAGCTGTTGCTCAATGCTTATGCCAAGCTATTGTGTTCCTCATGGAACCAAGGAGCCATTGTGACACTGCAGGGGCTGATGGCATCAATGAGGCAATTGTGACAGTACAGAACCTCCTAGAAACAAGGCTCCATTGTGACACCGTGGGGAATCATGGAATCAAGGAGCCCATTGTGACACGGCTGCATGGAACCAATGGTCCATGGTTACACGGCGGATTCAAGAAGAGCACGGTGACACCACGCAACATCACGGAACCATAGGTCCATTGTGACACAGCGGGGCCTCATGGAAACAAGGGGACCATTGTGGCAAAGCAGGGCCTAATGGAAGCATGGAGAGCATTGTGACACTAAGGAAACTCCTGGAACCAAGATGACCACTGGCACATAATGGAACCTCATGGAAGCAAGCCTCCACGATGGTTTTGGAGGGCCTCAGGGACCACAGGACCCATTGTGACACAGCAGGACCTGGTGGAACCAAGGAGCCTTTGTGATACTCCACATCCACATGGAAGCCAGGGTGCACTGAGACACAGCGGGGCCTTGTTGGAACCAAAGACACCTCTGCAAAAAGCAGGCTAGCTCATAGAAGCAAGGAGTCCTTTGTTACAACATCAAACCTATGGAAGCAAGGGACCATTGTGACACTGCGGGGCCTCATGGAACCAATTGTCCATGATGACAGTGCGGATCAAAAGAGACCATGGTGACACTGCGGAACCTGATGGAACCAAGGAGCCATTGTGACACAGTGGGGCCTCATGGAATCAAGGAGACCATTGTGACCCAGGTGTTGCATGGGAAGGCAAGGAGTCATTGTGACACTTTGGGCTTCTTCCCTTGAGCTCTGCAGCTGGCTGTCCCAGCCCAGCGCACCATGTGCCACCTGCTCTCCTCAGGGCTCTGCCTGCACACAGCCCCAGGAGAAGTTTTCCTGTTTGCAAGGAAAGAATGGAAAAGCCGGAGCAGGTTTCCTAAACAACAAACCCCACTCAGGAGCCACATGCTCAGTACAGGCTGCCTGGAACGATGTCCCCTTTCTACAAGGGTCAGTGTGAGCAGGAATGAATGATCTCTGGGAGCAGAATTCTCGGAGTCTTTCCACTGAATTCTCTGTCCCTGTGTCTTGGGGTGACTTTATCATGTGTATCCCCCTATTGCTGCTCTATGCCCAGAAGTGAACTTTGTGCATTTCTGTGCCTTTCAACTGAGCCTGAGAGGGGGGAGAGGAAAAAAAAGCCAGACAAACTTCTCAGAGCGTTTGTTCAAGGACACACATACACACTCCTCTGCATCCTGCTTGCAGCAAGAGCAGAGGAAGCAACTTTGTTTCTTTTTAGCCAGTTTTCAGCTCCTTTTCTCTGGAGGGAGATGGAGAGTTGAACTTTGTTTTCCTGGGACTTCGGGGGTTTTTTTTCCCTTCTTCTCTTCTTGACTCTTTCAACATCAGAGCACATTGGGAGAATTTTCTCCCGAGGTGGGGGCCCTGAATGTGGGCCCATGAGCCAGCTGCAAGGAGGAGGAGAGAGACTACACCTACGGAAGTGTTGGGGTTCCTCCCCCCTGCCATGAGGTCATGGGAGAGGGGACCCTGGGGTAGAGGCATGGCCTGGGCACGGGGTCTCCCTGCTCCCTGCTCACATGTGCCCTAATCCTGTTCAGCACTGCTTATTTTGTGTTGCCCTGTGCGAGGAGGGCCCTGGTTGTGCCGTGATTGCTCAGTTCTTTGGCAGTGCCCCGCCCATGTGGCTGGAGAAGAAAGAGCTCTGAAACTTCTCTCAAGAATCGCTCCCTGTTTCTTTGCACGGGCCTCGCTGTCTATGGATGTTTCAGGAGACCCCACCGAAACACGGAAGGACTCTCAAATTATCCCAGCTTTCTCTGCACAGCGAGAGCTTTTAATATTTAGCATTGTTATCCTTTTCCTGTGTGTTTGTTAAAAAAGTAGTTTTTATCTCTTTCACTTTCTTCCCAGGAAAGTTCTTTTTTCCAAAAACCTGGTGGGGGAGGGCTGGGTGTAACCTGCCTTCTATAAGAGGATATTTTCCTCCACATTTGTCCAAACCGGCACAGCCTGTCCTTTCCTGGGTCTCTGTTGCAGATGGAAGCTGCTGGTGCCATTGTCAGCTTGAAGCCCTCTTTTGATGCAAGCAGATGTTGCCAGGTGTGTTCAGCAGCTGTTGCTCAATGCTTATGCCAAGCTATTGTGTTCCTCATGGAACCAAGGAGCCATTGTGACACTGCAGGGGCTGATGGCATCAAGGAGGCAATTGTGACAGTACAGAACCTCCTAGAAACAAGGCTCCATTGTGACACCGTGGGGAATCATGGAATCAAGGAGCCCATTGTGACACGGCTGCATGGAACCAATGGTCCATGGTTACACGGCGGATTCAAGAAGAGCACGGTGACACCACGCAACATCACGGAACCATAGGTCCATTGTGACACAGCGGGGCCTCATGGAAACAAGGGGACCATTGTGGCAAAGCAGGGCCTAATGGAAGCATGGAGAGCATTGTGACACTAAGGAAACTCCTGGAACCAAGATGACCACTGGCACATAATGGAACCTCATGGAAGCAAGCCTCCACGATGGTTTTGGAGGGCCTCAGGGACCACAGGACCCATTGTGACACAGCAGGACCTGGTGGAACCAAGGAGCCTTTGTGATACTCCACATCCACATGGAAGCCAGGGTGCACTGAGACACAGCGGGGCCTTGTTGGAACCAAAGACACCTCTGCAAAAAGCAGGCTAGCTCATAGAAGCAAGGAGTCCTTTGTTACAACATCAAACCTATGGAAGCAAGGGACCATTGTGACACTGCGGGGCCTCATGGAACCAATTGTCCATGATGACAGTGCGGATCAAAAGAGACCATGGTGACACTGCGGAACCTGATGGAACCAAGGAGCCATTGTGACACAGTGGGGCCTCATGGAATCAAGGAGACCATTGTGACCCAGGTGTTGCATGGGAAGGCAAGGAGCCATTGTGACACTTTGGGCTTCTTCCCTTGAGCTCTGCAGCTGGCTGTCCCAGCCCAGCGCACCATGTGCCACCTGCTCTCCTCAGGGCTCTGCCTGCACACAGCCCCAGGAGAAGTTTTCCTGTTTGCAAGGAAAGAATGGAAAAGCCGGAGCAGGTTTCCTAAACAACAAACCCCACTCAGGAGCCACATGCTCAGTACAGGCTGCCTGGAACGATGTCCCCTTTCTACAAGGGTCAGTGTGAGCAGGAATGAATGATCTCTGGGAGCAGAATTCTCGGAGTCTTTCCACTGAATTCTCTGTCCCTGTGTCTTGGGGTGACTTTATCATGTGTATCCCCCTATTGCTGCTCTATGCCCAGAAGTGAACTTTGTGCATTTCTGTGCCTTTCAACTGAGCCTGAGAGGGGGGAGAGGAAAAAAAAGCCAGACAAACTTCTCAGAGCGTTTGTTCAAGGACACACATACACACTCCTCTGCATCCTGCTTGCAGCAAGAGCAGAGGAAGCAACTTTGTTTCTTTTTAGCCAGTTTTCAGCTCCTTTTCTCTGGAGGGAGATGGAGAGTTGAACTTTGTTTTCCTGGGACTTCGGGGGTTTTTTTTCCCTTCTTCTCTTCTTGACTCTTTCAACATCAGAGCACATTGGGAGAATTTTCTCCCGAGGTGGGGGCCCTGAATGTGGGCCCATGAGCCAGCTGCAAGGAGGAGGAGAGAGACTACACCTACGGAAGTGTTGGGGTTCCTCCCCCCTGCCATGAGGTCATGGGAGAGGGGACCCTGGGGTAGAGGCATGGCCTGGGCACGGGGTCTCCCTGCTCCCTGCTCACATGTGCCCTAATCCTGTTCAGCACTGCTTATTTTGTGTTGCCCTGTGCGAGGAGGGCCCTGGTTGTGCCGTGATTGCTCAGTTCTTTGGCAGTGCCCCGCCCATGTGGCTGGAGAAGAAAGAGCTCTGAAACTTCTCTCAAGAATCGCTCCCTGTTTCTTTGCACGGGCCTCGCTGTCTATGGATGTTTCAGGAGACCCCACCGAAACACGGAAGGACTCTCAAATTATCCCAGCTTTCTCTGCACAGCGAGAGCTTTTAATATTTAGCATTGTTATCCTTTTCCTGTGTGTTTGTTAAAAAAGTAGTTTTTATCTCTTTCACTTTCTTCCCAGGAAAGTTCTTTTTTCCAAAAACCTGGTGGGGGAGGGCTGGGTGTAACCTGCCTTCTATCAGAGGATATTTTCCTCCAAATTTGTCCAAACCGGCACAGCCTGTCCTTTCCTGGGTGTCTGTTGCAGATGGAAGCTGCTGGTGCCATTGTCAGCTTGAAGCCCTCTTTTGATGCAAGCAGATGTTGCCAGGTGTGTTCAGCAGCTGTTGCTCAATGCTTATGCCAAGCTATTGTGTTCCTCATGGAACCAAGGAGCCATTGTGACACTGCAGGGGCTGATGGCATCAAGGAGGCAATTGTGACAGTACAGAACCTCCTAGAAACAAGGCTCCATTGTGACACCGTGGGGAATCATGGAATCAAGGAGCCCATTGTGACACGGCTGCATGGAACCAATGGTCCATGGTTACACGGCGGATTCAAGAAGAGCACGGTGACACCACGCAACATCATGGAACCGTACGTCCATTGTGACACAGCGGGGCCTCATGGAAACAAGGGGACCATTGTGGCAAAGCAGGGCCTAATGGAAGCCTGGAGAGCATTGTGACATTGTGGGGAATCATGGAAACATGGAGAGCATTGTGGCACTAAGGAAACTCCTGGAACCAAGATGACCACTGGCACATAATGGAACCTCATGGAAGCAAGCATCCATGATGACTTTGGAGGGCCTCAGGGACCACAGGACCCATTGTGACACAGCAGGACCTGGTGGAACCAAGGAGCCTTTGTGATACTCCAGATCCACATGGAAGCCAGGGTGCACTGAGACACAGTGGGGCCTTGTTGGAACCAAAGACACCTCTGCAAAAAGCAGGCTAGCTCATAGAAGCAAGGAGTCCATTGTTACAACGTAAAAGCTATGCAACCAAGGGACCATTGTGACACTGCGGGGCCTCATGGAACCAATTGTCCATGATGACAGTGCGGATCAAAGGAGACCATGGTGACACTGCGGAACCTGATGGAACCAAGGAGCCATTGTGACACAGTGGGGCCTCATGGAATCAAGGAGACCATTGTGACCCAGGTGTTGCATGGGAAGGCAAGGAGCCATTGTGACACTTTGGGCTTCTTCCCTTGAGCTCTGCAGCTGGCTGTCCCAGCCCAGCGCACCATGTGCCACCTGCTCTCCTCAGGGCTCTGCCTGCACACAGCCCCAGGAGAAGTTTTCCTGTTTGCAAGGAAAGAATGGAAAAGCCGGAGCAGGTTTCTCAAACAACAAACCCCACTCAGGAGCCACATGCTCAGTACAGGCTGCCTGGAACGATGTCCCCTTTCTACAAGGGTCAGTGTGAGCAGGAATGATCTCTGGGAGCAGAATTCTCGGAGTCTTTCCACTGAATTCTCTGTCCCTGTGTCTTGGGGTGACTTTATCGTGTGTATCCCCTATTGCTGCTCTATGCCCAGAAGTGAACTTTGTGCATTTCTGTGCCTTTCAACTGAGCCTGAGAGGGGGGAGAGGAAAAAAAACCGGACAAACTTCTCAGAGCGTTTGTTCAAGGACACACATACACACTCCTCTGCATCCTGCTTGCAGCAAGAGCAGAGGGAAGCAACTTTGTTTCTTTTTAGCCAGTTTTCAGCTCCTTTTCTCTGGGGGGAGATGGAGAGTTGAACTTTGTTTTCCTGGGACTTCGGGGGTTTTTTTTCCCTTCTTCTCTTCTTGACTCTTTCAACATCAGAGCACATTGGGAGAATTTTCTCCCGAGGTGGGGGCCCTGAATGTGGGCCCATGAGCCAGCTGCAAGGAGGAGGAGAGAGACTGCACCTACGGAAGTGTTGGGGTTCCTCCCCCCTGCCATGAGGTCATGGGAGAGGGGACCCGGGGGTAGAGGCATGGCCTGGGCACGGGGTCTCCCTGCTCCCTGCTCACATGTGCCCTAATCCTGTTCAGCACTGCTTATTTTGTGTTGCCCTGTGCGAGGAGGGCCCTGGTTGTGCTGTGATTGCTCAGTTCTTTGGCAGTGCCCCGCCCATGTGGCTGGAGAAGAAAGAGCTCTGAAACTTCTCTCAAGAATCGCTCCCTGTTTCTTTGCACGGGCCTCGCTGTCTATGGATGTTTCAGGAGACCCCACCGAAACACAGAAGGACTCTCAAATTATCCCAGCTTTCTCTGCACAGCGAGAGGTTTTAATATTTAGCATTGTTATCCTTTTCCTGTGTGTTTGTTAAAAAAATAGGTTTTATCTCTTTCACTTTCTTCCCAGGAAAGTTCTTTTTTCCAAAAACCTGGTGGGGGAGGGCTGGGTGTAACCTGCCTTCTATAAGAGGATATTTTCCTCCACATTTGTCCAAACCGGCACAGCCTGTCCTTTCCTGGGTCTCTGTTGCAGATGGAAGCTGCTGGTGCCATTGTCAGCTTGAAGCCCTCTTTTGATGCAAGCAGATGTTGCCAGGTGTGTTCAGCAGCTGTTGCTCAATGCTTATGCCAAGCTATTGTGTTCCTCATGGAACCAAGGAGCCATTGTGACACTGCAGGGGCTGATGGCATCAAGGAGGCAATTGTGACAGTACAGAACCTCCTAGAAACAAGGCTCCATTGTGACACCGTGGGGAATCATGGAATCAAGGAGCCCATTGTGACACGGCTGCATGGAACCAATGGTCCATGGTTACACGGCGGATTCAAGAAGAGCACGGTGACACCACGCAACATCACGGAACCATAGGTCCATTGTGACACAGCGGGGCCTCATGGAAACAAGGGGACCATTGTGGCAAAGCAGGGCCTAATGGAAGCATGGAGAGCATTGTGACACTAAGGAAACTCCTGGAACCAAGATGACCACTGGCACATAATGGAACCTCATGGAAGCAAGCCTCCACGATGGTTTTGGAGGGCCTCAGGGACCACAGGACCCATTGTGACACAGCAGGACCTGGTGGAACCAAGGAGCCTTTGTGATACTCCAGATCCACATGGAAGCCAGGGTGCACTGAGACACAGCGGGGCCTTGTTGGAACCAAAGACACCTCTGCAAAAAGCAGGCTAGCTCATAGAAGCAAGGAGTCCTTTGTTACAACATCAAACCTATGGAAGCAAGGGACCATTGTGACACTGCGGGGCCTCATGGAACCAATTGTCCATGATGACAGTGCGGATCAAAAGAGACCATGGTGACACTGCGGAACCTGATGGAACCAAGGAGCCATTGTGACACAGTGGGGCCTCATGGAATCAAGGAGACCATTGTGACCCAGGTGTTGCATGGGAAGGCAAGGAGTCATTGTGACACTTTGGGCTTCTTCCCTTGAGCTCTGCAGCTGGCTGTCCCAGCCCAGCGCACCATGTGCCACCTGCTCTCCTCAGGGCTCTGCCTGCACACAGCCCCAGGAGAAGTTTTCCTGTTTGCAAGGAAAGAATGGAAAAGCCGGAGCAGGTTTCCTAAACAACAAACCCCACTCAGGAGCCACATGCTCAGTACAGGCTGCCTGGAACGATGTCCCCTTTCTACAAGGGTCAGTGTGAGCAGGAATGAATGATCTCTGGGAGCAGAATTCTCGGAGTCTTTCCACTGAATTCTCTGTCCCTGTGTCTTGGGGTGACTTTATCATGTGTATCCCCCTATTGCTGCTCTATGCCCAGAAGTGAACTTTGTGCATTTCTGTGCCTTTCAACTGAGCCTGAGAGGGGGGAGAGGAAAAAAAAGCCAGACAAACTTCTCAGAGCGTTTGTTCAAGGACACACATACACACTCCTCTGCATCCTGCTTGCAGCAAGAGCAGAGGAAGCAACTTTGTTTCTTTTTAGCCAGTTTTCAGCTCCTTTTCTCTGGAGGGAGATGGAGAGTTGAACTTTGTTTTCCTGGGACTTCGGGGGTTTTTTTTCCCTTCTTCTCTTCTTGACTCTTTCAACATCAGAGCACATTGGGAGAATTTTCTCCCGAGGTGGGGGCCCTGAATGTGGGCCCATGAGCCAGCTGCAAGGAGGAGGAGAGAGACTACACCTACGGAAGTGTTGGGGTTCCTCCCCCCTGCCATGAGGTCATGGGAGAGGGGACCCTGGGGTAGAGGCATGGCCTGGGCACGGGGTCTCCCTGCTCCCTGCTCACATGTGCCCTAATCCTGTTCAGCACTGCTTATTTTGTGTTGCCCTGTGCGAGGAGGGCCCTGGTTGTGCCGTGATTGCTCAGTTCTTTGGCAGTGCCCCGCCCATGTGGCTGGAGAAGAAAGAGCTCTGAAACTTCTCTCAAGAATCGCTCCCTGTTTCTTTGCACGGGCCTCGCTGTCTATGGATGTTTCAGGAGACCCCACCGAAACACGGAAGGACTCTCAAATTATCCCAGCTTTCTCTGCACAGCGAGAGCTTTTAATATTTAGCATTGTTATCCTTTTCCTGTGTGTTTGTTAAAAAAGTAGTTTTTATCTCTTTCACTTTCTTCCCAGGAAAGTTCTTTTTTCCAAAAACCTGGTGGGGGAGGGCTGGGTGTAACCTGCCTTCTATAAGAGGATATTTTCCTCCACATTTGTCCAAACCGGCACAGCCTGTCCTTTCCTGGGTCTCTGTTGCAGATGGAAGCTGCTGGTGCCATTGTCAGCTTGAAGCCCTCTTTTGATGCAAGCAGATGTTGCCAGGTGTGTTCAGCAGCTGTTGCTCAATGCTTATGCCAAGCTATTGTGTTCCTCATGGAACCAAGGAGCCATTGTGACACTGCAGGGGCTGATGGCATCAAGGAGGCAATTGTGACAGTACAGAACCTCCTAGAAACAAGGCTCCATTGTGACACCGTGGGGAATCATGGAATCAAGGAGCCCATTGTGACACGGCTGCATGGAACCAATGGTCCATGGTTACACGGCGGATTCAAGAAGAGCACGGTGACACCACGCAACATCACGGAACCATAGGTCCATTGTGACACAGCGGGGCCTCATGGAAACAAGGGGACCATTGTGGCAAAGCAGGGCCTAATGGAAGCATGGAGAGCATTGTGACACTAAGGAAACTCCTGGAACCAAGATGACCACTGGCACATAATGGAACCTCATGGAAGCAAGCCTCCACGATGGTTTTGGAGGGCCTCAGGGACCACAGGACCCATTGTGACACAGCAGGACCTGGTGGAACCAAGGAGCCTTTGTGATACTCCACATCCACATGGAAGCCAGGGTGCACTGAGACACAGCGGGGCCTTGTTGGAACCAAAGACACCTCTGCAAAAAGCAGGCTAGCTCATAGAAGCAAGGAGTCCTTTGTTACAACATCAAACCTATGGAAGCAAGGGACCATTGTGACACTGCGGGGCCTCATGGAACCAATTGTCCATGATGACAGTGCGGATCAAAAGAGACCATGGTGACACTGCGGAACCTGATGGAACCAAGGAGCCATTGTGACACAGTGGGGCCTCATGGAATCAAGGAGACCATTGTGACCCAGGTGTTGCATGGGAAGGCAAGGAGCCATTGTGACACTTTGGGCTTCTTCCCTTGAGCTCTGCAGCTGGCTGTCCCAGCCCAGCGCACCATGTGCCACCTGCTCTCCTCAGGGCTCTGCCTGCACACAGCCCCAGGAGAAGTTTTCCTGTTTGCAAGGAAAGAATGGAAAAGCCGGAGCAGGTTTCCTAAACAACAAACCCCACTCAGGAGCCACATGCTCAGTACAGGCTGCCTGGAACGATGTCCCCTTTCTACAAGGGTCAGTGTGAGCAGGAATGAATGATCTCTGGGAGCAGAATTCTCGGAGTCTTTCCACTGAATTCTCTGTCCCTGTGTCTTGGGGTGACTTTATCATGTGTATCCCCCTATTGCTGCTCTATGCCCAGAAGTGAACTTTGTGCATTTCTGTGCCTTTCAACTGAGCCTGAGAGGGGGGAGAGGAAAAAAAAGCCAGACAAACTTCTCAGAGCGTTTGTTCAAGGACACACATACACACTCCTCTGCATCCTGCTTGCAGCAAGAGCAGAGGAAGCAACTTTGTTTCTTTTTAGCCAGTTTTCAGCTCCTTTTCTCTGGAGGGAGATGGAGAGTTGAACTTTGTTTTCCTGGGACTTCGGGGGTTTTTTTTCCCTTCTTCTCTTCTTGACTCTTTCAACATCAGAGCACATTGGGAGAATTTTCTCCCGAGGTGGGGGCCCTGAATGTGGGCCCATGAGCCAGCTGCAAGGAGGAGGAGAGAGACTACACCTACGGAAGTGTTGGGGTTCCTCCCCCCTGCCATGAGGTCATGGGAGAGGGGACCCTGGGGTAGAGGCATGGCCTGGGCACGGGGTCTCCCTGCTCCCTGCTCACATGTGCCCTAATCCTGTTCAGCACTGCTTATTTTGTGTTGCCCTGTGCGAGGAGGGCCCTGGTTGTGCCGTGATTGCTCAGTTCTTTGGCAGTGCCCCGCCCATGTGGCTGGAGAAGAAAGAGCTCTGAAACTTCTCTCAAGAATCGCTCCCTGTTTCTTTGCACGGGCCTCGCTGTCTATGGATGTTTCAGGAGACCCCACCGAAACACGGAAGGACTCTCAAATTATCCCAGCTTTCTCTGCACAGCGAGAGCTTTTAATATTTAGCATTGTTATCCTTTTCCTGTGTGTTTGTTAAAAAAGTAGTTTTTATCTCTTTCACTTTCTTCCCAGGAAAGTTCTTTTTTCCAAAAACCTGGTGGGGGAGGGCTGGGTGTAACCTGCCTTCTATCAGAGGATATTTTCCTCCAAATTTGTCCAAACCGGCACAGCCTGTCCTTTCCTGGGTGTCTGTTGCAGATGGAAGCTGCTGGTGCCATTGTCAGCTTGAAGCCCTCTTTTGATGCAAGCAGATGTTGCCAGGTGTGTTCAGCAGCTGTTGCTCAATGCTTATGCCAAGCTATTGTGTTCCTCATGGAACCAAGGAGCCATTGTGACACTGCAGGGGCTGATGGCATCAAGGAGGCAATTGTGACAGTACAGAACCTCCTAGAAACAAGGCTCCATTGTGACACCGTGGGGAATCATGGAATCAAGGAGCCCATTGTGACACGGCTGCATGGAACCAATGGTCCATGGTTACACGGCGGATTCAAGAAGAGCACGGTGACACCACGCAACATCATGGAACCGTACGTCCATTGTGACACAGCGGGGCCTCATGGAAACAAGGGGACCATTGTGGCAAAGCAGGGCCTAATGGAAGCCTGGAGAGCATTGTGACATTGTGGGGAATCATGGAAACATGGAGAGCATTGTGGCACTAAGGAAACTCCTGGAACCAAGATGACCACTGGCACATAATGGAACCTCATGGAAGCAAGCATCCATGATGACTTTGGAGGGCCTCAGGGACCACAGGACCCATTGTGACACAGCAGGACCTGGTGGAACCAAGGAGCCTTTGTGATACTCCAGATCCACATGGAAGCCAGGGTGCACTGAGACACAGTGGGGCCTTGTTGGAACCAAAGACACCTCTGCAAAAAGCAGGCTAGCTCATAGAAGCAAGGAGTCCATTGTTACAACGTAAAAGCTATGCAACCAAGGGACCATTGTGACACTGCGGGGCCTCATGGAACCAATTGTCCATGATGACAGTGCGGATCAAAGGAGACCATGGTGACACTGCGGAACCTGATGGAACCAAGGAGCCATTGTGACACAGTGGGGCCTCATGGAATCAAGGAGACCATTGTGACCCAGGTGTTGCATGGGAAGGCAAGGAGCCATTGTGACACTTTGGGCTTCTTCCCTTGAGCTCTGCAGCTGGCTGTCCCAGCCCAGCGCACCATGTGCCACCTGCTCTCCTCAGGGCTCTGCCTGCACACAGCCCCAGGAGAAGTTTTCCTGTTTGCAAGGAAAGAATGGAAAAGCCGGAGCAGGTTTCTCAAACAACAAACCCCACTCAGGAGCCACATGCTCAGTACAGGCTGCCTGGAACGATGTCCCCTTTCTACAAGGGTCAGTGTGAGCAGGAATGATCTCTGGGAGCAGAATTCTCGGAGTCTTTCCACTGAATTCTCTGTCCCTGTGTCTTGGGGTGACTTTATCGTGTGTATCCCCTATTGCTGCTCTATGCCCAGAAGTGAACTTTGTGCATTTCTGTGCCTTTCAACTGAGCCTGAGAGGGGGGAGAGGAAAAAAAACCGGACAAACTTCTCAGAGCGTTTGTTCAAGGACACACATACACACTCCTCTGCATCCTGCTTGCAGCAAGAGCAGAGGGAAGCAACTTTGTTTCTTTTTAGCCAGTTTTCAGCTCCTTTTCTCTGGGGGGAGATGGAGAGTTGAACTTTGTTTTCCTGGGACTTCGGGGGTTTTTTTTCCCTTCTTCTCTTCTTGACTCTTTCAACATCAGAGCACATTGGGAGAATTTTCTCCCGAGGTGGGGGCCCTGAATGTGGGCCCATGAGCCAGCTGCAAGGAGGAGGAGAGAGACTGCACCTACGGAAGTGTTGGGGTTCCTCCCCCCTGCCATGAGGTCATGGGAGAGGGGACCCGGGGGTAGAGGCATGGCCTGGGCACGGGGTCTCCCTGCTCCCTGCTCACATGTGCCCTAATCCTGTTCAGCACTGCTTATTTTGTGTTGCCCTGTGCGAGGAGGGCCCTGGTTGTGCTGTGATTGCTCAGTTCTTTGGCAGTGCCCCGCCCATGTGGCTGGAGAAGAAAGAGCTCTGAAACTTCTCTCAAGAATCGCTCCCTGTTTCTTTGCACGGGCCTCGCTGTCTATGGATGTTTCAGGAGACCCCACCGAAACACAGAAGGACTCTCAAATTATCCCAGCTTTCTCTGCACAGCGAGAGGTTTTAATATTTAGCATTGTTATCCTTTTCCTGTGTGTTTGTTAAAAAAATAGGTTTTATCTCTTTCACTTTCTTCCCAGGAAAGTTCTTTTTTCCAAAAACCTGGTGGGGGAGGGCTGGGTGTAACCTGCCTTCTATAAGAGGATATTTTCCTCCACATTTGTCCAAACCGGCACAGCCTGTCCTTTCCTGGGTCTCTGTTGCAGATGGAAGCTGCTGGTGCCATTGTCAGCTTGAAGCCCTCTTTTGATGCAAGCAGATGTTGCCAGGTGTGTTCAGCAGCTGTTGCTCAATGCTTATGCCAAGCTATTGTGTTCCTCATGGAACCAAGGAGCCATTGTGACACTGCAGGGGCTGATGGCATCAAGGAGGCAATTGTGACAGTACAGAACCTCCTAGAAACAAGGCTCCATTGTGACACCGTGGGGAATCATGGAATCAAGGAGCCCATTGTGACACGGCTGCATGGAACCAATGGTCCATGGTTACACGGCGGATTCAAGAAGAGCACGGTGACACCACGCAACATCACGGAACCATAGGTCCATTGTGACACAGCGGGGCCTCATGGAAACAAGGGGACCATTGTGGCAAAGCAGGGCCTAATGGAAGCATGGAGAGCATTGTGACACTAAGGAAACTCCTGGAACCAAGATGACCACTGGCACATAATGGAACCTCATGGAAGCAAGCCTCCACGATGGTTTTGGAGGGCCTCAGGGACCACAGGACCCATTGTGACACAGCAGGACCTGGTGGAACCAAGGAGCCTTTGTGATACTCCAGATCCACATGGAAGCCAGGGTGCACTGAGACACAGCGGGGCCTTGTTGGAACCAAAGACACCTCTGCAAAAAGCAGGCTAGCTCATAGAAGCAAGGAGTCCTTTGTTACAACATCAAACCTATGGAAGCAAGGGACCATTGTGACACTGCGGGGCCTCATGGAACCAATTGTCCATGATGACAGTGCGGATCAAAAGAGACCATGGTGACACTGCGGAACCTGATGGAACCAAGGAGCCATTGTGACACAGTGGGGCCTCATGGAATCAAGGAGACCATTGTGACCCAGGTGTTGCATGTGAAGGCAAGGAGCCATTGTGACACTTTGGGCTTCTTCCCTTGAGCTCTGCAGCTGGCTGTCCCAGCCCAGCGCACCATGTGCCACCTGCTCTCCTCAGGGCTCTGCCTGCACACAGCCCCAGGAGAAGTTTTCCTGTTTGCAAGGAAAGAATGGAAAAGCCGGAGCAGGTTTCCTAAACAACAAACCCCACTCAGGAGCCACATGCTCAGTACAGGCTGCCTGGAACGATGTCCCCTTTCTACAAGGGTCAGTGTGAGCAGGAATGAATGATCTCTGGGAGCAGAATTCTCGGAGTCTTTCCACTGAATTCTCTGTCCCTGTGTCTTGGGGTGACTTTATCATGTGTATCCCCCTATTGCTGCTCTATGCCCAGAAGTGAACTTTGTGCATTTCTGTGCCTTTCAACTGAGCCTGAGAGGGGGGAGAGGAAAAAAAAGCCAGACAAACTTCTCAGAGCGTTTGTTCAAGGACACACATACACACTCCTCTGCATCCTGCTTGCAGCAAGAGCAGAGGAAGCAACTTTGTTTCTTTTTAGCCAGTTTTCAGCTCCTTTTCTCTGGAGGGAGATGGAGAGTTGAACTTTGTTTTCCTGGGACTTCGGGGGTTTTTTTTCCCTTCTTCTCTTCTTGACTCTTTCAACATCAGAGCACATTGGGAGAATTTTCTCCCGAGGTGGGGGCCCTGAATGTGGGCCCATGAGCCAGCTGCAAGGAGGAGGAGAGAGACTACACCTCCGGAAGTGTTGGGGTTCCTCCCCCCTGCCATGAGGTCATGGGAGAGGGGACCCTGGGGTAGAGGCATGGCCTGGGCACGGGGGGTCTCCCTGCTCCCTGCTCACATGTGCCCTAATCCTGTTCAGCACTGCTTATTTTGTGTTGCCCTGTGCCAGGAGGGCCCTGGTTGTGCCGTGATTGCTCAGTTCTTTGGCAGTGCCCCGCCCATGTGGCTGGAGAAGAAAGAGCTCTGAAACTTCTCTCAAGAATCGCTCCCTGTTTCTTTGCACGGGCCTCGCTGTCTATGGATGTTTCAGGAGACCCCACCGAAACACGGAAGGACTCTCAAATTATCCCAGCTTTCTCTGCACAGCGAGAGGTTTTAATATTTAGCATTGTTATCCTTTTCCTGTGTGTTTGTTAAAAAAGTAGTTTTTATCTCTTTCACTTTCTTCCCAGGAAAATTCTTTTTTCCCGAAGCTGGTGGGGGAGGGCTGGGTGTAACCTGCCTTCTATCAGAGGATATTTTCCTCCACATTTGTCCAAACCAGCACAGCCTGTCCTTTCCCTGGGTGTCTGTTGCAGATGGAAGCTGCTGGTGCCATTGTCAGCTTGAAGCCCTCTTTTGATGCAAGCAGATGTTGCCAGGTGTGTTCAGCAGCTGTTGCTCAATGCTTATGCCAAGCTATTGTGTTCCTCATGGAACCAAGGAGCCATTGTGACACTGCAGGGGCTGATGGCATCAAGGAGGCAATTGTGACAGTACAGAACCTCCTAGAAACAAGGCTCCATTGTGACACCGTGGGGAATCATGGAATCAAGGAGCCCATTGTGACACGGCTGCATGGAACCAATGGTCCATGGTTACACGGCGGATTCAAGAAGAGCACGGTGACACCACGCAACATCATGGAACCGTACGTCCATTGTGACACAGCAAGGCCGCATGGAAACAAGGGGACCATTGTGGCAAAGCAGGGCCTAATGGAAGCCTGGAGAGCATTGTGACATTGTGGGGAATCATGGAAACATG
Source organism: Aphelocoma coerulescens (assembly GCF_041296385.1). NCBI lineage: Eukaryota > Metazoa > Chordata > Aves > Passeriformes > Corvidae > Aphelocoma > Aphelocoma coerulescens. The sequence goes on from NW_027183927.1 coordinate 624,203, forward strand.
GAGAGCATTGTGGCACTAAGGAAACTCCTGGAACCAAGATGACCACTGGCACATAATGGAACCTCATGGAAGCAAGCATCCATGATGACTTTGGAGGGCCTCAGGGACCACAGGACCCATTGTGACACAGCAGGACCTGGTGGAACCAAGGAGCCTTTGTGATACTCCACATCCACATGGAAGCCAGGGTGCACTGAGACACAGTGGGGCCTTGTTGGAACCAAAGACACCTCTGCAAAAAGCAGGCTAGCTCATAGAAGCAAGGAGTCCATTGTTACAACGTAAAAGCTATGCAACCAAGGGACCATTGTGACACTGCGGGGCCTCATGGAACCAATTGTCCATGATGACAGTGCGGATCAAAGGAGACCATGGTGACACTGCGGAACCTGATGGAACCAAGGAGCCATTGTGACACAGTGGGGCCTCATGGAATCAAGGAGACCATTGTGACCCAGGTGTTGCATGGGAAGGCAAGGAGCCATTGTGACACTTTGGGCTTCTTCCCTTGAGCTCTGCAGCTGGCTGTCCCAGCCCAGCGCACCATGTGCCACCTGCTCTCCTCAGGGCTCTGCCTGCACACAGCCCCAGGAGAAGTTTTCCTGTTTGCAAGGAAAGAATGGAAAAGCCGGAGCAGGTTTCCTAAACAACAAACCCCACTCAGGAGCCACATGCTCAGTACAGGCTGCCTGGAACGATGTCCCCTTTCTACAAGGGTCAGTGTGAGCAGGAATGATCTCTGGGAGCAGAATTCTCGGAGTCTTTCCACTGAATTCTCTGTCCCTGTGTCTTGGGGTGACTTTATTGTGTGTATCCCCTATTGCTGCTCTATGCCCAGAAGTGAACTTTGTGCATTTCTGTGCCTTTCAACTGAGCCTGAGAGGGGAGAGAGGAAAAAAAAAAAACGGACAAACTTCTCAGAGCGTTTGTTCAAGGACACACATACACACTCCTCTGCATCCTGCTTGCAGCAAGAGCAGAGGGAAGCAACTTTGTTTCTTTTTAGCCAGTTTTCAGCTCCTTTTCTCTGGGGGGAGATGGAGAGTTGAACTTTGTTTTCCTGGGACTTCGGGGGTTTTTTTTCCCTTCTTCTCTTCTTGACTCTTTTAACATCAGAGCACATTGGGAGAATTTTCTCCCGAGGTGGGGGCCCTGAATGTGGGCCCATGAGCCAGCTGCAAGGAGGAGGAGAGAGACTGCACCTCCGGAAGTGTTGGGGTTCCTCCCCCCTGCCATGAGGTCATGGGAGAGGGGACCCTGGGGTAGAGGCATGGCCTGGGCACGGGGTCTCCCTGCTCCCTGCTCACATGTGCCCTAACCCTGTTCAGCACTGCTTATTTTGTGTTGCCCTGTGCGAGGAGGGCCCTGGTTGTGCTGTGATTGCTCAGTTCTTTGGCAGTGCCCCGCCCATGTGGCTGGAGAAGAAAGAGCTCTGAAACTTCTCTCAAGAATCGCTCCCTGTTTCTTTGCACGGGCCTCGCTGTCTATGGATGTTTCAGGAGACCCCACCGAAACACAGAAGGACTCTCAAATTATCCCAGCTTTCTCTGCACAGCGAGAGGTTTTAATATTTAGCATTGTTATCCTTTTCCTGTGTGTTTGTTAAAAAAATAGGTTTTATCTCTTTCACTTTCTTCCCAGGAAAGTTCTTTTTTCCAAAAACCTGGTGGGGGAGGGCTGGGTGTAACCTGCCTTCTATAAGAGGATATTTTCCTCCACATTTGTCCAAACCGGCACAGCCTGTCCTTTCCTGGGTCTCTGTTGCAGATGGAAGCTGCTGGTGCCATTGTCAGCTTGAAGCCCTCTTTTGATGCAAGCAGATGTTGCCAGGTGTGTTCAGCAGCTGTTGCTCAATGCTTATGCCAAGCTATTGTGTTCCTCATGGAACCAAGGAGCCATTGTGACACTGCAGGGGCTGATGGCATCAATGAGGCAATTGTGACAGTACAGAACCTCCTAGAAACAAGGCTCCATTGTGACACCGTGGGGAATCATGGAATCAAGGAGCCCATTGTGACACGGCTGCATGGAACCAATGGTCCATGGTTACACGGCGGATTCAAGAAGAGCACGGTGACACCACGCAACATCACGGAACCATAGGTCCATTGTGACACAGCGGGGCCTCATGGAAACAAGGGGACCATTGTGGCAAAGCAGGGCCTAATGGAAGCATGGAGAGCATTGTGACACTAAGGAAACTCCTGGAACCAAGATGACCACTGGCACATAATGGAACCTCATGGAAGCAAGCCTCCACGATGGTTTTGGAGGGCCTCAGGGACCACAGGACCCATTGTGACACAGCAGGACCTGGTGGAACCAAGGAGCCTTTGTGATACTCCACATCCACATGGAAGCCAGGGTGCACTGAGACACAGCGGGGCCTTGTTGGAACCAAAGACACCTCTGCAAAAAGCAGGCTAGCTCATAGAAGCAAGGAGTCCTTTGTTACAACATCAAACCTATGGAAGCAAGGGACCATTGTGACACTGCGGGGCCTCATGGAACCAATTGTCCATGATGACAGTGCGGATCAAAAGAGACCATGGTGACACTGCGGAACCTGATGGAACCAAGGAGCCATTGTGACACAGTGGGGCCTCATGGAATCAAGGAGACCATTGTGACCCAGGTGTTGCATGGGAAGGCAAGGAGTCATTGTGACACTTTGGGCTTCTTCCCTTGAGCTCTGCAGCTGGCTGTCCCAGCCCAGCGCACCATGTGCCACCTGCTCTCCTCAGGGCTCTGCCTGCACACAGCCCCAGGAGAAGTTTTCCTGTTTGCAAGGAAAGAATGGAAAAGCCGGAGCAGGTTTCCTAAACAACAAACCCCACTCAGGAGCCACATGCTCAGTACAGGCTGCCTGGAACGATGTCCCCTTTCTACAAGGGTCAGTGTGAGCAGGAATGAATGATCTCTGGGAGCAGAATTCTCGGAGTCTTTCCACTGAATTCTCTGTCCCTGTGTCTTGGGGTGACTTTATCATGTGTATCCCCCTATTGCTGCTCTATGCCCAGAAGTGAACTTTGTGCATTTCTGTGCCTTTCAACTGAGCCTGAGAGGGGGGAGAGGAAAAAAAAGCCAGACAAACTTCTCAGAGCGTTTGTTCAAGGACACACATACACACTCCTCTGCATCCTGCTTGCAGCAAGAGCAGAGGAAGCAACTTTGTTTCTTTTTAGCCAGTTTTCAGCTCCTTTTCTCTGGAGGGAGATGGAGAGTTGAACTTTGTTTTCCTGGGACTTCGGGGGTTTTTTTCCCTTCTTCTCTTCTTGACTCTTTCAACATCAGAGCACATTGGGAGAATTTTCTCCCGAGGTGGGGGCCCTGAATGTGGGCCCATGAGCCAGCTGCAAGGAGGAGGAGAGAGACTACACCTACGGAAGTGTTGGGGTTCCTCCCCCCTGCCATGAGGTCATGGGAGAGGGGACCCTGGGGTAGAGGCATGGCCTGGGCACGGGGTCTCCCTGCTCCCTGCTCACATGTGCCCTAATCCTGTTCAGCACTGCTTATTTTGTGTTGCCCTGTGCGAGGAGGGCCCTGGTTGTGCCGTGATTGCTCAGTTCTTTGGCAGTGCCCCGCCCATGTGGCTGGAGAAGAAAGAGCTCTGAAACTTCTCTCAAGAATCGCTCCCTGTTTCTTTGCACGGGCCTCGCTGTCTATGGATGTTTCAGGAGACCCCACCGAAACACGGAAGGACTCTCAAATTATCCCAGCTTTCTCTGCACAGCGAGAGGTTTTAATATTTAGCATTGTTATCCTTTTCCTGTGTGTTTGTTAAAAAAGTAGTTTTTATCTCTTTCACTTTCTTCCCAGGAAAGTTCTTTTTTCCAAAAACCTGGTGGGGGAGGGCTGGGTGTAACCTGCCTTCTATCAGAGGATATTTTCCTCCAAATTTGTCCAAACCGGCACAGCCTGTCCTTTCCTGGGTCTCTGTTGCAGATGGAAGCTGCTGGTGCCATTGTCAGCTTGAAGCCCTCTTTTGATGCAAGCAGATGTTGCCAGGTGTGTTCAGCAGCTGTTGCTCAATGCTTATGCCAAGCTATTGTGTTCCTCATGGAACCAAGGAGCCATTGTGACACTGCAGGGGCTGATGGCATCAAGGAGGCAATTGTGACAGTACAGAACCTCCTAGAAACAAGGCTCCATTGTGACACCGTGGGGAATCATGGAATCAAGGAGCCCATTGTGACACGGCTGCATGGAACCAATGGTCCATGGTTACACGGCGGATTCAAGAAGAGCACGGTGACACCACGCAACATCATGGAACCGTACGTCCATTGTGACACAGCGGGGCCTCATGGAAACAAGGGGACCATTGTGGCAAAGCAGGGCCTAATGGAAGCCTGGAGAGCATTGTGACATTGTGGGGAATCATGGAAACATGGAGAGCATTGTGGCACTAAGGAAACTCCTGGAACCAAGATGACCACTGGCACATAATGGAACCTCATGGAAGCAAGCATCCATGATGACTTTGGAGGGCCTCAGGGACCACAGGACCCATTGTGACACAGCAGGACCTGGTGGAACCAAGGAGCCTTTGTGATACTCCAGATCCACATGGAAGCCAGGGTGCACTGAGACACAGTGGGGCCTTGTTGGAACCAAAGACACCTCTGCAAAAAGCAGGCTAGCTCATAGAAGCAAGGAGTCCATTGTTACAACGTAAAAGCTATGCAACCAAGGGACCATTGTGACACTGCGGGGCCTCATGGAACCAATTGTCCATGATGACAGTGCGGATCAAAGGAGACCATGGTGACACTGCGGAACCTGATGGAACCAAGGAGCCATTGTTACACAGTGGGGCCTCATGGAATCAAGGAGACCATTGTGACCCAGGTGTTGCATGGGAAGGCAAGGAGCCATTGTGACACTTTGGGCTTCTTCCCTTGAGCTCTGCAGCTGGCTGTCCCAGCCCAGCGCACCATGTGCCACCTGCTCTCCTCAGGGCTCTGCCTGCACACAGCCCCAGGAGAAGTTTTCCTGTTTGCAAGGAAAGAATGGAAAAGCCGGAGCAGGTTTCTCAAACAACAAACCCCACTCAGGAGCCACATGCTCAGTACAGGCTGCCTGGAACGATGTCCCCTTTCTACAAGGGTCAGTGTGAGCAGGAATGATCTCTGGGAGCAGAATTCTCGGAGTCTTTCCACTGAATTCTCTGTCCCTGTGTCTTGGGGTGACTTTATCGTGTGTATCCCCTATTGCTGCTCTATGCCCAGAAGTGAACTTTGTGCATTTCTGTGCCTTACAACTGAGCCTGAGAGGGGGGAGAGGAAAAAAAACCGGACAAACTTCTCAGAGCGTTTGTTCAAGGACACACATACACACTCCTCTGCATCCTGCTTGCAGCAAGAGCAGAGGGAAGCAACTTTGTTTCTTTTTAGCCAGTTTTCAGCTCCTTTTCTCTGGGGGGAGATGGAGAGTTGAACTTTGTTTTCCTGGGACTTCGGGGGTTTTTTTTCCCTTCTTCTCTTCTTGACTCTTTCAACATCAGAGCACATTGGGAGAATTTTCTCCCGAGGTGGGGGCCCTGAATGTGGGCCCATGAGCCAGCTGCAAGGAGGAGGAGAGAGACTGCACCTACGGAAGTGTTGGGGTTCCTCCCCCCTGCCATGAGGTCATGGGAGAGGGGACCCTGGGGTAGAGGCATGGCCTGGGCACGGGGGTCTCCCTGCTCCCTGCTCACATGTGCCCTAATCCTGTTCAGCACTGCTTATTTTGTGTTGCCCTGTGCCAGGAGGGCCCTGGTTGTGCTGTGATTGCTCAGTTCTTTGGCAGTGCCCCGCCCATGTGGCTGGAGAAGAAAGAGCTCTGAAACTTCTCTCAAGAATCGCTCCCTGTTTCTTTGCACGGGCCTCGCTGTCTATGGATGTTTCAGGAGACCCCACCGAAACACGGAAGGACTCTCAAATTATCCCAGCTTTCTCTGCACAGCGAGAGCTTTTAATATTTAGCATTGTTATCCTTTTCCTGTGTGTTTGTTAAAAAAGTAGTTTTTATCTCTTTCACTTTCTTCCCAGGAAAGTTCTTTTTTCCAAAAACCTGGTGGGGGAGGGCTGGGTGTAACCTGCCTTCTATCAGAGGATATTTTCCTCCAAATTTGTCCAAACCGGCACAGCCTGTCCTTTCCTGGGTCTCTGTTGCAGATGGAAGCTGCTGGTGCCATTGTCAGCTTGAAGCCCTCTTTTGATGCAAGCAGATGTTGCCAGGTGTGTTCAGCAGCTGTTGCTCAATGCTTATGCCAAGCTATTGTGTTCCTCATGGAACCAAGGAGCCATTGTGACACTGCAGGGGCTGATGGCATCAAGGAGGCAATTGTGACAGTACAGAACCTCCTAGAAACAAGGCTCCATTGTGACACCGTGGGGAATCATGGAATCAAGGAGTCCATTGTGACACGGCTGCATGGAACCAATGGTCCATGGTTACACGGCGGATTCAAGAAGAGCACGGTGACACCACGCAACATCATGGAACCGTACGTCCATTGTGACACAGCGGGGCCTCATGGAAACAAGGGGACCATTGTGGCAAAGCAGGGCCTAATGGAAGCCTGGAGAGCATTGTGACATTGTGGGGAATCATGGAAACATGGAGAGCATTGTGGCACTAAGGAAACTCCTGGAACCAAGATGACCACTGGCACATAATGGAACCTCATGGAAGCAAGCATCCATGATGACTTTGGAGGGCCTCAGGGACCACAGGACCCATTGTGACACAGCAGGACCTGGTGGAACCAAGGAGCCTTTGTGATACTCCAGATCCACATGGAAGCCAGGGTGCACTGAGACACAGTGGGGCCTTGTTGGAACCAAAGACACCTCTGCAAAAAGCAGGCTAGCTCATAGAAGCAAGGAGTCCATTGTTACAACGTAAAAGCTATGCAACCAAGGGACCATTGTGACACTGCGGGGCCTCATGGAACCAATTGTCCATGATGACAGTGCGGATCAAAGGAGACCATGGTGACACTGCGGAACCTGATGGAACCAAGGAGCCATTGTGACACAGTGGGGCCTCATGGAATCAAGGAGACCATTGTGACCCAGGTGTTGCATGGGAAGGCAAGGAGCCATTGTGACACTTTGGGCTTCTTCCCTTGAGCTCTGCAGCTGGCTGTCCCAGCCCAGCGCACCATGTGCCACCTGCTCTCCTCAGGGCTCTGCCTGCACACAGCCCCAGGAGAAGTTTTCCTGTTTGCAAGGAAAGAATGGAAAAGCCGGAGCAGGTTTCTCAAACAACAAACCCCACTCAGGAGCCACATGCTCAGTACAGGCTGCCTGGAACGATGTCCCCTTTCTACAAGGGTCAGTGTGAGCAGGAATGATCTCTGGGAGCAGAATTCTCGGAGTCTTTCCACTGAATTCTCTGTCCCTGTGTCTTGGGGTGACTTTATCGTGTGTATCCCCTATTGCTGCTCTATGCCCAGAAGTGAACTTTGTGCATTTCTGTGCCTTTCAACTGAGCCTGAGAGGGGGGAGAGGAAAAAAAACCGGACAAACTTCTCAGAGCGTTTGTTCAAGGACACACATACACACTCCTCTGCATCCTGCTTGCAGCAAGAGCAGAGGGAAGCAACTTTGTTTCTTTTTAGCCAGTTTTCAGCTCCTTTTCTCTGGGGGGAGATGGAGAGTTGAACTTTGTTTTCCTGGGACTTCGGGGGTTTTTTTTCCCTTCTTCTCTTTTTGACTCTTTCAACATCAGAGCACATTGGGAGAATTTTCTCCCGAGGTGGGGGCCCTGAATGTGGGCCCATGAGCCAGCTGCAAGGAGGAGGAGAGAGACTGCACCTACGGAAGTGTTGGGGTTCCTCCCCCCTGCCATGAGGTCATGGGAGAGGGGACCCGGGGGTAGAGGCATGGCCTGGGCACGGGGTCTCCCTGCTCCCTGCTCACATGTGCCCTAATCCTGTTCAGCACTGCTTATTTTATGTTGCCCTGTGCCAGGAGGGCCCTGGTTGTGCTGTGATTGCTCAGTTCTTTGGCAGTGCCCCGCCCATGTGGCTGGAGAAGAAAGAGCTCTGAAACTTCTCTCAAGAATCGCTCCCTGTTTCTTTGCACGGGCCTCGCTGTCTATGGATGTTTCAGGAGACCCCACCGAAACACAGAAGGACTCTCAAATTATCCCAGCTTTCTCTGCACAGCGAGAGGTTTTAATATTTAGCATTGTTATCCTTTTCCTGTGTGTTTGTTAAAAAAATAGGTTTTATCTCTTTCACTTTCTTCCCAGGAAAGTTCTTTTTTCCAAAAACCTGGTGGGGGAGGGCTGGGTGTAACCTGCCTTCTATAAGAGGATATTTTCCTCCACATTTGTCCAAACCGGCACAGCCTGTCCTTTCCTGGGTCTCTGTTGCAGATGGAAGCTGCTGGTGCCATTGTCAGCTTGAAGCCCTCTTTTGATGCAAGCAGATGTTGCCAGGTGTGTTCAGCAGCTGTTGCTCAATGCTTATGCCAAGCTATTGTGTTCCTCATGGAACCAAGGAGCCATTGTGACACTGCAGGGGCTGATGGCATCAATGAGGCAATTGTGACAGTACAGAACCTCCTAGAAACAAGGCTCCATTGTGACACCGTGGGGAATCATGGAATCAAGGAGCCCATTGTGACACGGCTGCATGGAACCAATGGTCCATGGTTACACTGCGGATTCAAGAAGAGCACGGTGACACCACGCAACATCACGGAACCATAGGTCCATTGTGACACAGCGGGGCCTCATGGAAACAAGGGGACCATTGTGGCAAAGCAGGGCCTAATGGAAGCATGGAGAGCATTGTGACACTAAGGAAACTCCTGGAACCAAGATGACCACTGGCACATAATGGAACCTCATGGAAGCAAGCCTCCACGATGGTTTTGGAGGGCCTCAGGGACCACAGGACCCATTGTGACACAGCAGGACCTGGTGGAACCAAGGAGCCTTTGTGATACTCCAGATCCACATGGAAGCCAGGGTGCACTGAGACACAGCGGGGCCTTGTTGGAACCAAAGACACCTCTGCAAAAAGCAGGCTAGCTCATAGAAGCAAGGAGTCCTTTGTTACAACATCAAACCTATGGAAGCAAGGGACCATTGTGACACTGCGGGGCCTCATGGAACCAATTGTCCATGATGACAGTGCGGATCAAAAGAGACCATGGTGACACTGCGGAACCTGATGGAACCAAGGAGCCATTGTGACACAGTGGGGCCTCATGGAATCAAGGAGACCATTGTGACCCAGGTGTTGCATGGGAAGGCAAGGAGCCATTGTGACACTTTGGGCTTCTTCCCTTGAGCTCTGCAGCTGGCTGTCCCAGCCCAGCGCACCATGTGCCACCTGCTCTCCTCAGGGCTCTGCCTGCACACAGCCCCAGGAGAAGTTTTCCTGTTTGCAAGGAAAGAATGGAAAAGCCGGAGCAGGTTTCCTAAACAACAAACCCCACTCAGGAGCCACATGCTCAGTACAGGCTGCCGGGAACGATGTCCCCTTTCTACAAGGGTCAGTGTGAGCAGGAATGAATGATCTCTGGGAGCAGAATTCTCGGAGTCTTTCCACTGAATTCTCTGTCCCTGTGTCTTGGGGTGACTTTATCATGTGTATCCCCCTAATACTGCTCTATGCCCAGAAGTGAACTTTGTGCATTTCTGTGCCTTTCAACTGAGCCTGAGAGGGGGGAGAGGAAAAAAAAGCCAGACAAACTTCTCAGAGCGTTTGTTCAAGGACACACATACACACTCCTCTGCATCCTGCTTGCAGCAAGAGCAGAGGAAGCAACTTTGTTTCTTTTTAGCCAGTTTTCAGCTCCTTTTCTCTGGAGGGAGATGGAGAGTTGAACTTTGTTTTCCTGGGACTTCGGGGGTTTTTTTTCCCTTCTTCTCTTCTTGACTCTTTCAACATCAGAGCACATTGGGAGAATTTTCTCCCGAGGTGGGGGCCCTGAATGTGGGCCCATGAGCCAGCTGCAAGGAGGAGGAGAGAGACTACACCTCCGGAAGTGTTGGGGTTCCTCCCCCCTGCCATGAGGTCATGGGAGAGGGGACCCTGGGGTAGAGGCATGGCCTGGGCACGGGGTCTCCCTGCTCCCTGCTCACATGTGCCCTAATCCTGTTCAGCACTGCTTATTTTGTGTTGCCCTCTGCGAGGAGGGCCCTGGTTGTGCCGTGATTGCTCAGTTCTTTGGCAGTGCCCCGCCCATGTGGCTGGAGAAGAAAGAGCTCTGAAACTTCTCTCAAGAATCGCTCCCTGTTTCTTTGCACGGGCCTCGCTGTCTATGGATGTTTCAGGAGACCCCACCGAAACACGGAAGGACTCTCAAATTATCCCAGCTTTCTCTGCACAGCGAGAGCTTTTAATATTTAGCATTGTTATCCTTTTCCTGTGTGTTTGTTAAAAAAGTAGTTTTTATCTCTTTCACTTTCTTCCCAGGAAAGTTCTTTTTTCCAAAAACCTGGTGGGGGAGGGCTGGGTGTAACCTGCCTTCTATCAGAGGATATTTTCCTCCAAATTTGTCCAAACCGGCACAGCCTGTCCTTTCCTGGGTCTCTGTTGCAGATGGAAGCTGCTGGTGCCATTGTCAGCTTGAAGCCCTCTTTTGATGCAAGCAGATGTTGCCAGGTGTGTTCAGCAGCTGTTGCTCAATGCTTATGCCAAGCTATTGTGTTCCTCATGGAACCAAGGAGCCATTGTGACACTGCAGGGGCTGATGGCATCAAGGAGGCAATTGTGACAGTACAGAACCTCCTAGAAACAAGGCTCGATTGTGACACCGTGGGGAATCATGGAATCAAGGAGCCCATTGTGACACGGCTGCATGGAACCAATGGTCCATGGTTACACGGCGGATTCAAGAAGAGCACGGTGACACCACGCAACATCACGGAACCATAGGTCCATTGTGACACAGCGGGGCCTCATGGAAACAAGGGGACCATTGTGGCAAAGCAGGGCCTAATGGAAGCATGGAGAGCATTGTGACACTAAGGAAACTCCTGGAACCAAGATGACCACTGGCACATAATGGAACCTCATGGAAGCAAGCCTCCACGATGGTTTTGGAGGGCCTCAGGGACCACAGGACCCATTGTGACACAGCAGGACCTGGTGGAACCAAGGAGCCTTTGTGATACTCCAGATCCACATGGAAGCCAGGGTGCACTGAGACACAGCGGGGCCTTGTTGGAACCAAAGACACCTCTGCAAAAAGCAGGCTAGCTCATAGAAGCAAGGAGTCCTTTGTTACAACATCAAACCTATGGAAGCAAGGGACCATTGTGACACTGCGGGGCCTCATGGAACCAATTGTCCATGATGACAGTGCGGATCAAAAGAGACCATGGTGACACTGCGGAACCTGATGGAACCAAGGAGCCATTGTGACACAGTGGGGTCTCATGGAATCAAGGAGACCATTGTGACCCAGGTGTTGCATGGGAAGGCAAGGAGCCATTGTGACACTTTGGGCTTCTTCCCTTGAGCTCTGCAGCTGGCTGTCCCAGCCCAGCGCACCATGTGCCACCTGCTCTCCTCAGGGCTCTGCCTGCACACAGCCCCAGGAGAAGTTTTCCTGTTTGCAAGGAAAGAATGGAAAAGCCGGAGCAGGTTTCCTAAACAACAAACCCCACTCAGGAGCCACATGCTCAGTACAGGCTGCCTGGAACGATGTCCCCTTTCTACAAGGGTCAGTGTGAGCAGGAATGATCTCTGGGAGCAGAATTCTCGGAGTCTTTCCACTGAATTCTCTCTCCCTGTGTCTTGGGGTGACTTTATCATGTGTATCCCCTATTGCTGCTCTATGCCCAGAAGTGAACTTTGTGCATTTCTGTGCCTTTCAACTGAGCCTGAGAGGGGGGAGAGGAAAAAAAACCGGACAAACTTCTCAGAGCGTTTGTTCAAGGACACACATACACACTCCTCTGCATCCTGCTTGCAGCAAGAGCAGAGGAAGCAACTTTGTTTCTTTTTAGCCAGTTTTCAGCTCCTTTTCTCTGGGGGGAGATGGAGAGTTGAACTTTGTTTTCCTGGGACTTCGGGGGTTTTTTTTCCCTTCTTCTCTTCTTGACTCTTTCAACATCAGAGCACATTGGGAGAATTTTCTCCCGAGGTGGGGGCCCTGAATGTGGGCCCATGAGCCAGCTGCAAGGAGGAGGAGAGAGACTACACCTACGGAAGTGTTGGGGTTCCTCCCCCCTGCCATGCGGTCATGGGAGAGGGGACCCTGGGGTAGAGGCATGGCCTGGGCACGGGGGGTCTCCCTGCTCCCTGCTCACATGTGCCCTAACCCTGTTCAGCACTGCTTATTTTGTGTTGCCCTGTGTGAGGAGGGCCCTGGTTGTGCCGTGATTGCTCAGTTCTTTGGCAGTGCCCCGCCCATGTGGCTGGAGAAGAAAGAGCTCTGAAACTTCTCTCAAGAATCGCTCCCTGTTTCTTTGCACGGGCCTCGCTGTCTATGGATGTTTCAGGAGACCCCACCGAAACACGGAAGGACTCTCAAATTATCCCAGCTTTCTCTGCACAGCGAGAGGTTTTAATATTTAGCATTGTTATCCTTTTCCTGTGTGTTTGTTAAAAAAATAGTTTTTATCTCTTTCACTTTCTTCCCAGGAAAGTTCTTTTTTCCAAAAACCTGGTGGGGGAGGGCTGGGTGTAACCTGCCTTCTATCAGAGGATATTTTCCTCCACATTTGTCCAAACCGGCACAGCCTGTCCTTTCCCTGGGTGTCTGTTGCAGATGGAAGCTGCTGGTGCCATTGTCAGCTTGAAGCCCTCTTTTGATGCAAGCAGATGTTGCCAGGTGTGTTCAGCAGCTGTTGCTCAATGCTTATGCCAAGCTATTGTGTTCCTCATGGAACCAAGGAGCCATTGTGACACTGCAGGGGCTGATGGCATCAAGGAGGCAATTGTGACAGTACAGAACCTCCTAGAAACAAGGCTCCATTGTGACACCGTGGGGAATCATGGAATCAAGGAGCCCATTGTGACACGGCTGCATGGAACCAATGGTCCATGGTTACACGGCGGATTCAAGAAGAGCACGGTGACACCACGCAACATCACGGAACCATAGGTCCATTGTGACACAGCAAGGCCGCATGGAAACAAGGGGACCATTGTGGCAAAGCAGGGCCTAATGGAAGCCTGGAGAGCATTGTGACATTGTGGGGAATCATGGAAACATGGAGAGCATTGTGACACTAAGGAAACTCCTGGAACCAAGATGACCACTGGCACATAATGGAACCTCATGGAAGCAAGCATCCATGATGACTTTGGAGGGCCTCAGGGACCACAGGACCCATTGTGACACAGCAGGACCTGGTGGAACCAAGGAGCCTTTGTGATACTCCACATCCACATGGAAGCCAGGGTGCACTGAGACACAGTGGGGCCTTGTTGGAACCAAAGACACCTCTGCAAAAAGCAGGCTAGCTCATAGAAGCAAGGAGTCCATTGTTACAACGTAAAAGCTATGCAACCAAGGGACCATTGTGACACTGCGGGGCCTCATGGAACCAATTGTCCATGATGACAGTGCGGATCAAAGGAGACCATGGTGACACTGCGGAACCTGATGGAACCAAGGAGCCATTGTGACACAGTGGGGCCTCATGGAATCAAGGAGACCATTGTGACCCAGGTGTTGCATGGGAAGGCAAGGAGCCATTGTGACACTTTGGGCTTCTTCCCTTGAGCTCTGCAGCTGGCTGTCCCAGCCCAGCGCACCATGTGCCACCTGCTCTCCTCAGGGCTCTGCCTGCACACAGCCCCAGGAGAAGTTTTCCTGTTTGGAAGGAAAGAATGGAAAAGCCGGAGCAGGTTTCCTAAACAACAAACCCCACTCAGGAGCCACATGCTCAGTACAGGCTGCCTGGAACGATGTCCCCTTTCTACAAGGGTCAGTGTGAGCAGGAATGATCTCTGGGAGCAGAATTCTCGGAGTCTTTCCACTGAATTCTCTGTCCCTGTGTCTTGGGGTGACTTTATCATGTGTATCCCCTATTGCTGCTCTATGCCCAGAAGTGAACTTTGTGCATTTCTGTGCCTTTCAACTGAGCCTGAGAGGGGGGAGAGGAAAAAAAACCGGACAAACTTCTCAGAGCGTTTGTTCAAGGACACACATACACACTCCTCTGCATCCTGCTTGCAGCAAGAGCAGAGGGAAGCAACTTTGTTTCTTTTTAGCCAGTTTTCAGCTCCTTTTCTCTGGGGGGAGATGGAGAGTTGAACTTTGTTTTCCTGGGACTTCGGGGGTTTTTTTTCCCTTCTTCTCTTCTTGACTCTTTCAACATCAGAGCACATTGGGAGAATTTTCTCCCGAGGTGGGGGCCCTGAATGTGGGCCCATGAGCCAGCTGCAAGGAGGAGGAGAGAGACTACACCTACGGAAGTGTTGGGGTTCCTCCCCCCTGCCATGAGGTCATGGGAGAGGGGACCCTGGGGTAGAGGCATGGCCTGGGCACGGGGTCTCCCTGCTCCCTGCTCACATGTGCCCTAATCCTGTTCAGCACTGCTTATTTTGTGTTGCCCTGTGCCAGGAGGGCCCTGGTTGTGCTGTGATTGCTCAGTTCTTTGGCAGTGCCCCGCCCATGTGGCTGGAGAAGAAAGAGCTCTGAAACTTCTCTCAAGAATCGCTCCCTGTTTCTTTGCACGGGCCTCGCTGTCTATGGATGTTTCAGGAGACCCCACCGAAACACGGAAGGACTCTCAAATTATCCCAGCTTTCTCTGCACAGCGAGAGCTTTTAATATTTAGCATTGTTATCCTTTTCCTGTGTGTTTGTTAAAAAAATAGTTTTTATCTCTTTCACTTTCTTCCCAGGAAAGTTCTTTTTTCCAAAAACCTGGTGGGGGAGGGCTGGGTGTAACCTGCCTTCTATAAGAGGATATTTTCCTCCACATTTGTCCAAACCAGCACAGCCTGTCCTTTCCTGGGTCTCTGTTGCAGATGGAAGCTGCTGGTGCCATTGTCAGCTTGAAGCCCTCTTTTGATGCAAGCAGATGTTGCCAGGTGTGTTCAGCAGCTGTTGCTCAATGCTTATGCCAAGCTATTGTGTTCCTCATGGAACCAAGGAGCCATTGTGACACTGCAGGGGCTGATGGCATCAAGGAGGCAATTGTGACAGTACAGAACCTCCTAGAAACAAGGCTCCATTGTGACACCGTGGGGAATCATGGAATCAAGGAGCCCATTGTGACACGGCTGCATGGAACCAATGGTCCATGGTTACACGGCGGATTCAAGAAGAGCACGGTGACACCACGCAACATCATGGAACCGTACGTCCATTGTGACACAGCAAGGCCGCATGGAAACAAGGGGACCATTGTGGCAAAGCAGGGCCTAATGGAAGCCTGGAGAGCATTGTGACATTGTGGGGAATCATGGAAACATGGAGAGCATTGTGACACTAAGGAAACTCCTGGAACCAAGATGACCACTGGCACATAATGGAACCTCATGGAAGCAAGCATCCATGATGACTTTGGAGGGCCTCAGGGACCACAGGACCCATTGTGACACAGCAGGACCTGGTGGAACCAAGGAGCCTTTGTGATACTCCAGATCCACATGGAAGCCAGGGTGCACTGAGACACAGTGGGGCCTTGTTGGAACCAAAGACACCTCTGCAAAAAGCAGGCTAGCTCATAGAAGCAAGGAGTCCATTGTTACAACGTAAAAGCTATGGAAGCAAGGGACCATTGTGACACTGCGGGGCCTCATGGAACCAATTGTCCATGATGACAGTGCGGATCAAAGGAGACCATGGTGACACTGCGGAACCTGATGGAACCAAGGAGCCATTGTTACACAGTGGGGCCTCATGGAATCAAGGAGACCATTGTGACCCAGGTGTTGCATGGGAAGGCAAGGAGCCATTGTGACACTTTGGGCTTCTTCCCTTGAGCTCTGCAGCTGGCTGTCCCAGCCCAGCGCACCATGTGCCACCTGCTCTCCTCAGGGCTCTGCCTGCACACAGCCCCAGGAGAAGTTTTCCTGTTTGCAAGGAAAGAATGGAAAAGCCGGAGCAGGTTTCCTAAACAACAAACCCCACTCAGGAGCCACATGCTCAGTACAGGCTGCCTGGAACGATGTCCCCTTTCTACAAGGGTCAGTGTGAGCAGGAATGAATGATCTCTGGGAGCAGAATTCTCGGAGTCTTTCCACTGAATTCTCTCTCCCTGTGTCTTGGGGTGACTTTATCATGTGTATCCCCCAATACTGCTCTATGCCCAGAAGTGAACTTTGTGCATTTCTGTGCCTTTCAACTGAGCCTGAGAGGGGGGAGAGGAAAAAAAAGCCAGACAAACTTCTCAGAGCGTTTGTTCAAGGACACACATACACACTCTGCATCCTGCTTGCAGCAAGAGCAGAGGAAGCAACTTTGTTTCTTTTTAGCCAGTTTTCAGCTCCTTTTCTCTGGAGGGAGATGGAGAGTTGAACTTTGTTTTCCTGGGACTTCGGGGGTTTTTTTTCCCTTCTTCTCTTCTTGACTCTTTCAACATCAGAGCACATTGGGAGAATTTTCTCCCGAGGTGGGGGCCCTGAATGTGGGCCCATGAGCCAGCTGCAAGGAGGAGGAGAGAGACTGCACCTATGGAAGTGTTGGGGTTCCTCCCCCCTGCCATGAGGTCATGGGAGAGGGGACCCTGGGGTAGAGGCATGGCCTGGGCACGGGGTCTCCCTGCTCCCTGCTCACATGTGCCCTAATCCTGTTCAGCACTGCTTATTTTGTGTTGCCCTGTGCCAGGAGGGCCCTGGTTGTGCCGTGATTGCTCAGTTCTTTGGCAGTGCCCCGCCCATGTGGCTGGAGAAGAAAGAGCTCTGAAACTTCTCTCAAGAATCGCTCCCTGTTTCTTTGCACGGGCCTCGCTGTCTATGGATGTTTCAGGAGACCCCACCGAAACACGGAAGGACTCTCAAATTATCCCAGCTTTCTCTGCACAGCGAGAGGTTTTAATATTTAGCATTGTTATCCTTTTCCTGTGTGTTTGTTAAAAAAGTAGTTTTTATCTCTTTCACTTTCTTCCCAGGAAAGTTCTTTTTTCCAAAAACCTGGTGGGGGAGGGCTGGGTGTAACCTGCCTTCTATCAGAGGATATTTTCCTCCAAATTTGTCCAAACCGGCACAGCCTGTCCTTTCCTGGGTCTCTGTTGCAGATGGAAGCTGCTGGTGCCATTGTCAGCTTGAAGCCCTCTTTTGATGCAAGCAGATGTTGCCAGGTGTGTTCAGCAGCTGTTGCTCAATGCTTATGCCAAGCTATTGTGTTCCTCATGGAACCAAGGAGCCACTGTGACACTGCAGGGGCTGATGGCATCAAGGAGACAATTGTCACAGTACAGAACCTCCTAGAAACAAGGCTCCATTGTGACACCGTGGGGAATCATGGAATCAAGGAGCCCATTGTGACACGGCTGCATGGAACCAATGGTCCATGGTTACACGGCGGATTCAAGAAGAGCACGGTGACACCACGCAACATCATGGAACCGTACGTCCATTGTGACACAGCGGGGCCTCATGGAAACAAGGGGACCATTGTGGCAAAGCAGGGCCTAATGGAAGCCTGGAGAGCATTGTGACATTGTGGGGAATCATGGAAACATGGAGAGCATTGTGGCACTAAGGAAACTCCTGGAACCAAGATGACCACTGGCACATAATGGAACCTCATGGAAGCAAGCATCCATGATGACTTTGGAGGGCCTCAGGGACCACAGGACCCATTGTGACACAGCAGGACCTGGTGGAACCAAGGAGCCTTTGTGATACTCCAGATCCACATGGAAGCCAGGGTGCACTGAGACACAGTGGGGCCTTGTTGGAACCAAAGACACCTCTGCAAAAAGCAGGCTAGCTCATAGAAGCAAGGAGTCCATTGTTACAACGTAAAAGCTATGCAACCAAGGGACCATTGTGACACTGCGGGGCCTCATGGAACCAATTGTCCATGATGACAGTGCGGATCAAAGGAGACCATGGTGACACTGCGGAACCTGATGGAACCAAGGAGCCATTGTGACACAGTGGGGCCTCATGGAATCAAGGAGACCATTGTGACCCAGGTGTTGCATGGGAAGGCAAGGAGCCATTGTGACACTTTGGGCTTCTTCCCTTGAGCTCTGCAGCTGGCTGTCCCAGCCCAGCGCACCATGTGCCACCTGCTCTCCTCAGGGCTCTGCCTGCACACAGCCCCAGGAGAAGTTTTCCTGTTTGCAAGGAAAGAATGGAAAAGCCGGAGCAGGTTTCCTAAACAACAAACCCCACTCAGGAGCCACATGCTCAGTACAGGCTGCCTGGAACGATGTCCCCTTTCTACAAGGGTCAGTGTGAGCAGGAATGAATGATCTCTGGGAGCAGAATTCTCGGAGTCTTTCCACTGAATTCTCTGTCCCTGTGTCTTGGGGTGACTTTATTGTGTGTATCCCCTATTGCTGCTCTATGCCCAGAAGTGAACTTTGTGCATTTCTGTGCCTTTCAACTGAGCCTGAGAGGGGGGAGAGGAAAGAAAACCGGACAAACTTCTCAGAGCGTTTGTTCAAGGACACACATACACACTCCTCTGCATCCTGCTTGCAGCAAGAGCAGAGGGAAGCAACTTTGTTTCTTTTTAGCCAGTTTTCAGCTCCTTTTCTCTGGGGGGAGATGGAGAGTTGAACTTTGTTTTCCTGGGACTTCGGGGGTTTTTTTTCCCTTCTTCTCTTCTTGACTCTTTCAACATCAGAGCACATTGGGAGAATTTTCTCCCGAGGTGGGGCCCTGAATGTGGGCCCATGAGCCAGCTGCAAGGAGGAGGAGAGAGACTGCACCTACGGAAGTGTTGGGGTTCCTCCCCCCTGCCATGAGGTCATGGGAGAGGGGACCCTGGGGTAGAGGCATGGCCTGGGCACGGGGTCTCCCTGCTCCCTGCTCACATGTGCCCTAATCCTGTTCAGCACTGCTTATTTTGTGTTGCCCTGTGCCAGGAGGGCCCTGGTTGTGCTGTGATTGCTCAGTTCTTTGGCAGTGCCCCGCCCATGTGGCTGGAGAAGAAAGAGCTCTGAAACTTCTCTCAAGAATCGCTCCCTGTTTCTTTGCACGGGCCTCGCTGTCTATGGATGTTTCAGGAGACCCCACCGAAACACAGAAGGACTCTCAAATTATCCCAGCTTTCTCTGCACAGCGAGAGGTTTTAATATTTAGCATTGTTATCCTTTTCCTGTGTGTTTGTTAAAAAAATAGGTTTTATCTCTTTCACTTTCTTCCCAGGAAAGTTCTTTTTTCCAAAAACCTGGTGGGGGAGGGCTGGGTGTAACCTGCCTTCTATAAGAGGATATTTTCCTCCACATTTGTCCAAACCGGCACAGCCTGTCCTTTCCTGGGTCTCTGTTGCAGATGGAAGCTGCTGGTGCCATTGTCAGCTTGAAGCCCTCTTTTGATGCAAGCAGATGTTGCCAGGTGTGTTCAGCAGCTGTTGCTCAATGCTTATGCCAAGCTATTGTGTTCCTCATGGAACCAAGGAGCCATTGTGACACTGCAGGGGCTGATGGCATCAATGAGGCAATTGTGACAGTACAGAACCTCCTAGAAACAAGGCTCCATTGTGACACCGTGGGGAATCATGGAATCAAGGAGCCCATTGTGACACGGCTGCATGGAACCAATGGTCCATGGTTACACGGCGGATTCAAGAAGAGCACGGTGACACCACGCAACATCACGGAACCATAGGTCCATTGTGACACAGCGGGGCCTCATGGAAACAAGGGGACCATTGTGGCAAAGCAGGGCCTAATGGAAGCATGGAGAGCATTGTGACACTAAGGAAACTCCTGGAACCAAGATGACCACTGGCACATAATGGAACCTCATGGAAGCAAGCCTCCACGATGGTTTTGGAGGGCCTCAGGGACCACAGGACCCATTGTGACACAGCAGGACCTGGTGGAACCAAGGAGCCTTTGTGATACTCCACATCCACATGGAAGCCAGGGTGCACTGAGACACAGCGGGGCCTTGTTGGAACCAAAGACACCTCTGCAAAAAGCAGGCTAGCTCATAGAAGCAAGGAGTCCTTTGTTACAACATCAAACCTATGGAAGCAAGGGACCATTGTGACACTGCGGGGCCTCATGGAACCAATTGTCCATGATGACAGTGCGGATCAAAGGAGACCATGGTGACACTGCGGAACCTGATGGAACCAAGGAGCCATTGTGACACAGTGGGGCCTCATGGAATCAAGGAGACCATTGTGACCCAGGTGTTGCATGGGAAGGCAAGGAGCCATTGTGACACTTTGGGCTTCTTCCCTTGAGCTCTGCAGCTGGCTGTCCCAGCCCAGCGCACCATGTGCCACCTGCTCTCCTCAGGGCTCTGCCTGCACACAGCCCCAGGAGAAGTTTTCCTGTTTGCAAGGAAAGAATGGAAAAGCCGGAGCAGGTTTCCTAAACAACAAACCCCACTCAGGAGCCACATGCTCAGTACAGGCTGCCTGGAACGATGTCCCCTTTCTACAAGGGTCAGTGTGAGCAGGAATGAATGATCTCTGGGAGCAGAATTCTCGGAGTCTTTCCACTGAATTCTCTCTCCCTGTGTCTTGGGGTGACTTTATCATGTGTATCCCCCTATTGCTGCTCTATGCCCAGAAGTGAACTTTGTGCATTTCTGTGCCTTTCAACTGAGCCTGAGAGGGGGGAGAGGAAAAAAAAGCCAGACAAACTTCCCAGAGCGTTTGTTCAAGGACACACATACACACTCCTCTGCATCCTGCTTGCAGCAAGAGCAGAGGAAGCAACTTTGTTTCTTTTTAGCCAGTTTTCAGCTCCTTTTCTCTGGAGGGAGATGGAGAGTTGAACTTTGTTTTCCTGGGACTTCGGGGGTTTTTTTTCCCTTCTTCTCTTCTTGACTCTTTCAACATCAGAGCACATTGGGAGAATTTTCTCCCGAGGTGGGGGCCCTGAATGTGGGCCCATGAGCCAGCTGCAAGGAGGAGGAGAGAGACTACACCTACGGAAGTGTTGGGGTTCCTCCCCCCTGCCATGAGGTCATGGGAGAGGGGACCCTGGGGTAGAGGCATGGCCTGGGCACGGGGGGTCTCCCTGCTCCCTGCTCACATGTGCCCTAATCCTGTTCAGCACTGCTTATTTTGTGTTGCCCTGTGCCAGGAGGGCCCTGGTTGTGCCGTGATTGCTCAGTTCTTTGGCAGTGCCCCGCCCATGTGGCTGGAGAAGAAAGAGCTCTGAAACTTCTCTCAAGAATCGCTCCCTGTTTCTTTGCACGGGCCTCGCTGTCTATGGATGTTTCAGGAGACCCCACCGAAACACGGAAGGACTCTCAAATTATCCCAGCTTTCTCTGCACAGCGAGAGGTTTTAATATTTAGCATTGTTATCCTTTTCCTGTGTGTTTGTTAAAAAAGTAGTTTTTATCTCTTTCACTTTCTTCCCAGGAAAATTCTTTTTTCCCGAAGCTGGTGGGGGAGGGCTGGGTGTAACCTGCCTTCTATCAGAGGATATTTTCCTCCACATTTGTCCAAACCAGCACAGCCTGTCCTTTCCCTGGGTGTCTGTTGCAGATGGAAGCTGCTGGTGCCATTGTCAGCTTGAAGCCCTCTTTTGATGCAAGCAGATGTTGCCAGGTGTGTTCAGCAGCTGTTGCTCAATGCTTATGCCAAGCTATTGTGTTCCTCATGGAACCAAGGAGCCATTGTGACACTGCAGGGGCTGATGGCATCAAGGAGGCAATTGTGACAGTACAGAACCTCCTAGAAACAAGGCTCCATTGTGACACCGTGGGGAATCATGGAATCAAGGAGCCCATTGTGACACGGCTGCATGGAACCAATGGTCCATGGTTACACTGCGGATTCAAGAAGAGCACGGTGACACCACGCAACATCATGGAACCGTACGTCCATTGTGACACAGCAAGGCCGCATGGAAACAAGGGGACCATTGTGGCAAAGCAGGGCCTAATGGAAGCCTGGAGAGCATTGTGACATTGTGGGGAATCATGGAAACATGGAGAGCATTGTGACACTAAGGAAACTCCTGGAACCAAGATGACCACTGGCACATAATGGAACCTCATGGAAGCAAGCATCCATGATGACTTTGGAGGGCCTCAGGGACCACAGGACCCATTGTGACACAGCAGGACCTGGTGGAACCAAGGAGCCTTTGTGATACTCCAGATCCACATGGAAGCCAGGGTGCACTGAGACACAGTGGGGCCTTGTTGGAACCAAAGACACCTCTGCAAAAAGCAGGCTAGCTCATAGAAGCAAGGAGTCCATTGTTACAACGTAAAAGCTATGCAACCAAGGGACCATTGTGACACTGCGGGGCCTCATGGAACCAATTGTCCATGATGACAGTGCGGATCAAAGGAGACCATGGTGACACTGCGGAACCTGATGGAACCAAGGAGCCATTGTGACACAGTGGGGCCTCATGGAATCAAGGAGACCATTGTGACCCAGGTGTTGCATGGGAAGGCAAGGAGCCATTGTGACACTTTGGGCTTCTTCCCTTGAGCTCTGCAGCTGGCTGTCCCAGCCCAGCGCACCATGTGCCACCTGCTCTCCTCAGGGCTCTGCCTGCACACAGCCCCAGGAGAAGTTTTCCTGTTTGCAAGGAAAGAATGGAAAAGCCGGAGCAGGTTTCCTAAACAACAAACCCCACTCAGGAGCCACATGCTCAGTACAGGCTGCCTGGAACGATGTCCCCTTTCTACAAGGGTCAGTGTGAGCAGGAATGATCTCTGGGAGCAGAATTCTCGGAGTCTTTCCACTGAATTCTCTGTCCCTGTGTCTTGGGGTGACTTTATCATGTGTATCCCCTATTGCTGCTCTATGCCCAGAAGTGAACTTTGTGCATTTCTGTGCCTTTCAACTGAGCCTGAGAGGGGGGAGAGGAAAAAAAACCGGACAAACTTCTCAGAGCGTTTGTTCAAGGACACACATACACACTCCTCTGCATCCTGCTTGCAGCAAGAGCAGAGGGAAGCAACTTTGTTTCTTTTTAGCCAGTTTTCAGCTCCTTTTCTCTGGGGGGAGATGGAGAGTTGAACTTTGTTTTCCTGGGACTTCGGGGGTTTTTTTTCCCTTCTTCTCTTCTTGACTCTTTCAACATCAGAGCACATTGGGAGAATTTTCTCCCGAGGTGGGGGCCCTGAATGTGGGCCCATGAGCCAGCTGCAAGGAGGAGGAGAGAGACTGCACCTACGGAAGTGTTGGGGTTCCTCCCCCCTGCCATGAGGTCATGGGAGAGGGGACCCTGGGGTAGAGGCATGGCCTGGGCACGGGGGTCTCCCTGCTCCCTGCTCACATGTGCCCTAACCCTGTTCAGCACTGCTTATTTTGTGTTGCCCTGTGCCAGGAGGGCCCTGGTTGTGCCGTGATTGCTCAGTTCTTTGGCAGTGCCCCGCCCATGTGGCTGGAGAAGAAAGAGCTCTGAAACTTCTCTCAAGAATCGCTCCCTGTTTCTTTGCACGGGCCTCGCTGTCTATGGATGTTTCAGGAGACCCCACCGAAACACAGAAGGACTCTCAAATTATCCCAGCTTTCTCTGCACAGCGAGAGCTTTTAATATTTAGCATTGTTATCCTTTTCCTGTGTGTTTGTTAAAAAAATAGGTTTTATCTCTTTCACTTTCTTCCCAGGAAAGTTCTTTTTTCCAAAAACCTGGTGGGGGAGGGCTGGTTGTAACCTGCCTTCTATAAGAGGATATTTTCCTCCACATTTGTCCAAACCGGCACAGCCTGTCCTTTCCTGGGTCTCTGTTGCAGATGGAAGCTGCTGGTGCCATTGTCAGCTTGAAGCCCTCTTTTGATGCAAGCAGATGTTGCCAGGTGTGTTCAGCAGCTGTTGCTCAATGCTTATGCCAAGCTATTGTGTTCCTCATGGAACCAAGGAGCCATTGTGACACTGCAGGGGCTGATGGCATCAATGAGGCAATTGTGACAGTACAGAACCTCCTAGAAACAAGGCTCCATTGTGACACCGTGGGGAATCATGGAATCAAGGAGCCCATTGTGACACGGCTGCATGGAACCAATGGTCCATGGTTACACGGCGGATTCAAGAAGAGCACGGTGACACCACGCAACATCACGGAACCATAGGTCCATTGTGACACAGCGGGGCCTCATGGAAACAAGGGGACCATTGTGGCAAAGCAGGGCCTAATGGAAGCATGGAGAGCATTGTGACACTAAGGAAACTCCTGGAACCAAGATGACCACTGGCACATAATGGAACCTCATGGAAGCAAGCCTCCACGATGGTTTTGGAGGGCCTCAGGGACCACAGGACCCATTGTGACACAGCAGGACCTGGTGGAACCAAGGAGCCTTTGTGATACTCCGCATCCACATGGAAGCCAGGGTGCACTGAGACACAGCGGGGCCTTGTTGGAACCAAAGACACCTCTGCAAAAAGCAGGCTAGCTCATAGAAGCAAGGAGTCCATTGTTACAACGTAAAAGCTATGGAACCAAGGGACCATTGTGACACTGCGGGGCCTCATGGAACCAATTGTCCATGATGACAGTGCGGATCAAAAGAGACCATGGTGACACTGCGGAACCTGATGGAACCAAGGAGCCATTGTGACACAGTGGGGCCTCATGGAATCAAGGAGACCATTGTGACCCAGGTGTTGCATGGGAAGGCAAGGAGCCATTGTGACACTTTGGGCTTCTTCCCTTGAGCTCTGCAGCTGGCTGTCCCAGCCCAGCGCACCATGTGCCACCTGCTCTCCTCAGGGCTCTGCCTGCACACAGCCCCAGGAGAAGTTTTCCTGTTTGCAAGGAAAGAATGGAAAAGCCGGAGCAGGTTTCCTAAACAACAAACCCCACTCAGGAGCCACATGCTCAGTACAGGCTGCCGGGAACGATGTCCCCTTTCTACAAGGGTCAGTGTGAGCAGGAATGAATGATCTCTGGGAGCAGAATTCTCGGAGTCTTTCCACTGAATTCTCTCTCCCTGTGTCTTGGGGTGACTTTATCATGTGTATCCCCTATTGCTGCTCTATGCCCAGAAGTGAACTTTGTGCATTTCTGTGCCTTTCAACTGAGCCTGAGAGGGGGGAGAGGAAAAAAAACCGGACAAACTTCTCAGAGCGTTTGTTCAAGGACACACATACACACTCCTCTGCATCCTGCTTGCAGCAAGAGCAGAGGGAAGCAACTTTGTTTCTTTTTAGCCAGTTTTCAGCTCCTTTTCTCTGGGGGGAGATGGAGAGTTGAACTTTGTTTTCCTGGGACTTCGGGGGTTTTTTTTCCCTTCTTCTCTTCTTGACTCTTTCAACATCAGAGCACATTGGGAGAATTTTCTCCCGAGGTGGGGGCCCTGAATGTGGGCCCATGAGCCAGCTGCAAGGAGGAGGAGAGAGACTGCACCTACGGAAGTGTTGGGGTTCCTCCCCCCTGCCATGAGGTCATGGGAGAGGGGACCCTGGGGTAGAGGCATGGCCTGGGCACGGGGGTCTCCCTGCTCCCTGCTCACATGTGCCCTAACCCTGTTCAGCACTGCTTATTTTGTGTTGCCCTGTGCCAGGAGGGCCCTGGTTGTGCCGTGATTGCTCAGTTCTTTGGCAGTGCCCCGCCCATGTGGCTGGAGAAGAAAGAGCTCTGAAACTTCTCTCAAGAATCGCTCCCTGTTTCTTTGCACGGGCCTCGCTGTCTATGGATGTTTCAGGAGACCCCACCGAAACACAGAAGGACTCTCAAATTATCCCAGCTTTCTCTGCACAGCGAGAGCTTTTAATATTTAGCATTGTTATCCTTTTCCTGTGTGTTTGTTAAAAAAATAGGTTTTATCTCTTTCACTTTCTTCCCAGGAAAGTTCTTTTTTCCAAAAACCTGGTGGGGGAGGGCTGGGTGTAACCTGCCTTCTATAAGAGGATATTTTCCTCCACATTTGTCCAAACCGGCACAGCCTGTCCTTTCCTGGGTCTCTGTTGCAGATGGAAGCTGCTGGTGCCATTGTCAGCTTGAAGCCCTCTTTTGATGCAAGCAGATGTTGCCAGGTGTGTTCAGCAGCTGTTGCTCAATGCTTATGCCAAGCTATTGTGTTCCTCATGGAACCAAGGAGCCATTGTGACACTGCAGGGGCTGATGGCATCAATGAGGCAATTGTGACAGTACAGAACCTCCTAGAAACAAGGCTCCATTGTGACACCGTGGGGAATCATGGAATCAAGGAGCCCATTGTGACACGGCTGCATGGAACCAATGGTCCATGGTTACACGGCGGATTCAAGAAGAGCACGGTGACACCACGCAACATCACGGAACCATAGGTCCATTGTGACACAGCGGGGCCTCATGGAAACAAGGGGACCATTGTGGCAAAGCAGGGCCTAATGGAAGCATGGAGAGCATTGTGACACTAAGGAAACTCCTGGAACCAAGATGACCACTGGCACATAATGGAACCTCATGGAAGCAAGCCTCCACGATGGTTTTGGAGGGCCTCAGGGACCACAGGACCCATTGTGACACAGCAGGACCTGGTGGAACCAAGGAGCCTTTGTGATACTCCGCATCCACATGGAAGCCAGGGTGCACTGAGACACAGCGGGGCCTTGTTGGAACCAAAGACACCTCTGCAAAAAGCAGGCTAGCTCATAGAAGCAAGGAGTCCATTGTTACAACGTAAAAGCTATGGAACCAAGGGACCATTGTGACACTGCGGGGCCTCATGGAACCAATTGTCCATGATGACAGTGCGGATCAAAAGAGACCATGGTGACACTGCGGAACCTGATGGAACCAAGGAGCCATTGTGACACAGTGGGGCCTCATGGAATCAAGGAGACCATTGTGACCCAGGTGTTGCATGGGAAGGCAAGGAGCCATTGTGACACTTTGGGCTTCTTCCCTTGAGCTCTGCAGCTGGCTGTCCCAGCCCAGCGCACCATGTGCCACCTGCTCTCCTCAGGGCTCTGCCTGCACACAGCCCCAGGAGAAGTTTTCCTGTTTGCAAGGAAAGAATGGAAAAGCCGGAGCAGGTTTCCTAAACAACAAACCCCACTCAGGAGCCACATGCTCAGTACAGGCTGCCGGGAACGATGTCCCCTTTCTACAAGGGTCAGTGTGAGCAGGAATGAATGATCTCTGGGAGCAGAATTCTCGGAGTCTTTCCACTGAATTCTCTCTCCCTGTGTCTTGGGGTGACTTTATCATGTGTATCCCCCAATACTGCTCTATGCCCAGAAGTGAACTTTGTGCATTTCTGTGCCTTTCAACTGAGCCTGAGAGGGGGGAGAGGAAAAAAAAGCCAGACAAACTTCTCAGAGCGTTTGTTCAAGGACACACATACACACTCCTCTGCATCCTGCTTGCAGCAAGAGCAGAGGAAGCAACTTTGTTTCTTTTTAGCCAGTTTTCAGCTCCTTTTCTCTGGAGGGAGATGGAGAGTTGAACTTTGTTTTCCTGGGACTTTGGGGGTTTTTTTTCCCTTCTTCTCTTCTTGACTCTTTCAACATCAGAGCACATTGGGAGAATTTTCTCCCGAGGTGGGGGCCCTGAATGTGGGCCCATGAGCCAGCTGCAAGGAGGAGGAGAGAGACTACACCTACGGAAGTGTTGGGGTTCCTCCCCCCTGCCATGAGGTCATGGGAGAGGGGACCCTGGGGTAGAGGCATGGCCTGGGCACGGGGTCTCCCTGCTCCCTTCTCACATGTGCCCTAATCCTGTTCAGCACTGCTTATTTTGTGTTGCCCTGTGCGAGGAGGGCCCTGGTTGTGCTGTGATTGCTCAGTTCTTTGGCAGTGCCCCGCCCATGTGGCTGGAGAAGAAAGAGCTCTGAAACTTCTCTCAAGAATCGCTCCCTGTTTCTTTGCACGGGCCTCGCTGTCTATGGATGTTTCAGGAGACCCCACCGAAACACGGAAGGACTCTCAAATTATCCCAGCTTTCTCTGCACAGCGAGAGCTTTTAATATTTAGCATTGTTATCCTTTTCCTGTGTGTTTGTTAAAAAAATAGTTTTTATCTCTTTCACTTTCTTCCCAGGAAAGTTCTTTTTTCCAAAAACCTGGTGGGGGAGGGCTGGGTGTAACCTGCCTTCTATCAGAGGATATTTTCCTCCACATTTGTCCAAACCGGCACAGCCTGTCCTTTCCTGGGTCTCTGTTGCAGATGGAAGCTGCTGGTGCCATTGTCAGCTTGAAGCCCTCTTTTGATGCAAGCAGATGTTGCCAGGTGTGTTCAGCAGCTGTTGCTCAATGCTTATGCCAAGCTATTGTGTTCCTCATGGAACCAAGGAGCCATTGTGACACTGCAGGGGCTGATGGCATCAAGGAGGCAATTGTGACAGTACAGAACCTCCTAGAAACAAGGCTCCATTGTGACACCGTGGGGAATCATGGAATCAAGGAGCCCATTGTGACACGGCTGCATGGAACCAATGGTCCATGGTTACAATGCGGATTCAAGAAGAGCACGGTGACACCACGCAACATCATGGAACCATAGGTCCATTGTGACACAGCGGGGCCTCATGGAAACAAGGGGACCATTGTGGCAAAGCAGGGCCTAATGGAAGCATGGAGAGCATTGTGACACTAAGGAAACTCCTGGAACCAAGATGACCACTGGCACATAATGGAACCTCATGGAAGCAAGCCTCCACAATGACTTTGGAGGGCCTCAGGGACCACAGGACCCATTGTGACACAGCAGGACCTGGTGGAACCAAGGAGCCTTTGTGATACTCCAGATCCACATGGAAGCCAGGGTGCAGAGACACAGCGGGGCCTTGTTGGAACCAAAGACACCTCTGCAAAAAGCAGGCTAGCTCATAGAAGCAAGGAGTCCATTGTTACAACGTAAAAGCTATGGAAGCAAGGGACCATTGTGACACTGCGGGGCCTCATGGAACCAATTGTCCATGATGACAGTGCGGATCAAAGGAGACCATGGTGACACTGCGGAACCTGATGGAACCAAGGAGCCATTGTGACACAGTGGGGCCTCATGGAATCAAGGAGACCATTGTGACCCAGGTGTTGCATGTGAAGGCAAGGAGCCATTGTGACACTTTGGGCTTCTTCCCTTGAGCTCTGCAGCTGGCTGTCCCAGCCCAGCGCACCATGTGCCACCTGCTCTCCTCAGGGCTCTGCCTGCACACAGCCCCAGGAGAAGTTTTCCTGTTTGGAAGGAAAGAATGGAAAAGCCGGAGCAGGTTTCCTAAACAACAAACCCCACTCAGGAGCCACATGCTCAGTACAGGCTGCCTGGAACGATGTCCCCTTTCTACAAGGGTCAGTGTGAGCAGGAATGATCTCTGGGAGCAGAATTCTCGGAGTCTTTCCACTGAATTCTCTGTCCCTGTGTCTTGGGGTGACTTTATCATGTGTATCCCCTATTGCTGCTCTATGCCCAGAAGTGAACTTTGTGCATTTCTGTGCCTTTCAACTGAGCCTGAGAGGGGAGAGAGGAAAAAAAAAAAACGGACAAACTTCTCAGAGCGTTTGTTCAAGGACACACATACACACTCCTCTGCATCCTGCTTGCAGCAAGAGCGGTGGAAACAACCTTGTTTCTTTTTAGCCAGTTTTCAGCTCCTTTTCTCTGGAGGGAGATGGAGAGTTGAACTTTGTTTTCCTGGGACTTCGGGGGTTTTTTTCCCTTCTTCTCTTCTTGACTCTTTCAACATCAGAGCACATTGGGAGAATTTTCTACCCAGGTGGGAGCCCTGAATGTGGGCCCATGAGGCAGCTGCAAGGAGGAGGAGAGAGACTACACCTACGGAAGTGTTGGGGTTCCTCCCCCCTGCCATGAGGTCATGGGAAGAGGGGACCCTGGGGTAGAGGCATGGCCTGGGCACGGGGGGTCTCCCTGCTCCCTGCTCACATGTGCCCTAATCCTGTTCAGCACTGCTTATTTTGTGTTGCCTTGTGCGAGGAGGGCCCTGGTTGTGCCGTGATTGCTCAGTTCTTTGGCAGTGCCCCGCCCATGTGGCTGGAGAAGAAAGAGCTCTGAAACTTCTCTCAAGAATCGCTCCCTGTTTCTTTGCACGGGCCTCGCTGTCTATGGATGTTTCAGGAGACCCCACCGAAACACGGAAGGACTCTCAAATTATCCCAGCTTTCTCTGCACAGCGAGAGCTTTTAATATTTAGCATTGTTATCCTTTTCCTGTGTGTTTGTTAAAAAAAGAGGTTTTCTCTCTTTCACTTTCTTCCCAGGAAAATTCTTTTTTCCCAAACCTGGTGGGGGATGGCTGGGTGTAACCTGCCTTCTATCAGAGGATATTTTCCTCCAAATTTGTCCAAACTGGCACAGCCTGTCCTTTCCTGGGTGTCTGTTGCAGATGGAAGCTGCTGGTGCCATTGTCAGCTTGAAGCCCTCTTTTGATGCAAGCAGATGTTGCCAGGTGTGTTCAGCAGCTGTTGCTCAATGCTTATGCCAAGCTATTGTGTTCCTCATGGAACCAAGGAGCCATTGTGACACTGCAGGGGCTGATGGCATCAAGGAGACAATTGTCACAGTACAGAACCTCCTAGAAACAAGGCTCCATTGTGACACCGTGGGGAATCATGGAATCAAGGAGCCCATTGTGACACTGCCAGGCCGCATGGAACCAATGGTCCATGGTTACACTGCGAATTCAAGAAGAGCACGGTGACACCACGCAACATCATGGAACCGTACGTCCATTGTGACACAGCGGGGCCTCATGGAAACAAGGGGACCATTGTGGCAAAGCAGGGCCTAATGGAAGCATGGAGAGCATTGTGACACTAAGGAAACTCCTGGAACCAAGATGACCACTGGCACATAATGGAACCTCATGGAAGCAAGCCTCCACAATGACTTTGGAGGGCCTCAGGGACCACAGGACCCATTGTGACACAGCAGGACCTGGTGGAACCAAGGAGCCTTTGTGATACTCCACATCCACATGGAAACCAGGGTGCACTGAGACACAGCGGGGCCTTGTTGGAACCAAAGACACCTCTGCAAAAAGCAGGCTAGCTCATAGAAGCAAGGAGTCCATTGTTACAACGTAAAAGCTATGGAAGCAAGGGACCATTGTGACACTGCGGGGCCTCATGGAACCAATTGTCCATGATGACAGTGCGGATCAAAGGAGACCATGGTGACACTGCGGAACCTGATGGAACCAAGGAGCCAGTGTGACACAGTGGGGCCTCATGGAATCAAGGAGACCATTGTGACCCAGGTGTTGCATGTGAAGGCAAGGAGCCATTGTGACACTTTGGGCTTCTTCCCTTGAGCTCTGCAGCTGGCTGTCCCAGCCCAGCGCACCATGTGCCACCTGCTCTCCTCAGGGCTCTGCCTGCACACAGCCCCAGGAGAAGTTTTCCTGTTTGGAAGGAAAGAATGGAAAAGCCGGAGCAGGTTTCCTAAACAACAAACCCCACTCAGGAGCCACATGCTCAGTACAGGCTGCCTGGAACGATGTCCCCTTTCTACAAGGGTCAGTGTGAGCAGGAATGAATGATCTCTGGGAGCAGAATTCTCGGAGTCTTTCCACTGAATTCTCTGTCCCTGTGTCTTGGGGTGACTTTATCATGTGTATCCCCTATTGCTGCTCTATGCCCAGAAGTGAACTTTGTGCATTTCTGTGCCTTTCAACTGAGCCTGAGAGGGAGGAGAGGAGAAAAAACCGGACAAACTTCTCAGAGCGTTTGTTCAAGGACACACATACACACTCCTCTGCATCCTGCTTGCAGCAAGAGCAGAGGGAAGCAACTTTGTTTCTTTTTAGCCAGTTTTCAGCTCCTTTTCTCTGGGGGGAGATGGAGAGTTGAACTTTGTTTTCCTGGGACTTTGGGGGTTTTTTTCCCTTCTTCTCTTCTTGACTCTTTCAACATCAGAGCACATTGGGAGAATTTTCTACCCAGGTGGGAGCCCTGAATGTGGGCCCATGAGGCAGCTGCAAGGAGGAGAAGAGAGACTACACCTACGGAAGTGTTGGGGTTCCTCCCCCCTGCCATGAGGTCATGGGAAGAGGGGACCCTGGGGTAGAGGCATGGCCTGGGCACGGGGGGGTCTCCCTGCTCCCTGCTCACATGTGCCCTAACCCTGTTCAGCACTGCTTATTTTGTGTTGCCCTGTGCGAGGAGGGCCCTGCTTGTGCCGTGATTGCTCAGTTCTTTGGCAGTGCCCCGCCCATGTGGCTGGAGAAGAAAGAGCTCTGAAACTTCTCTCAAGAATCGCTCCCTGTTTCTTTGCACGGGCCTCGCTGTCTATGGATGTTTCAGGAGACCCCACCGAAACACGGAAGGACTCTCAAATTATCCCAGCTTTCTCTGCACAGCGAGAGGTTTTAATATTTAGCATTGTTATCCTTTTCCTGTGTGTTTGTTAAAAAAAGAGGTTTTCTCTCTTTCACTTTCTTCCCAGGAAAATTCTTTTTTCCCAAACCTGGTGGGGGATGGCTGGGTGTAACCTGCCTTCTATCAGAGGATATTTTCCTCCAAATTTGTCCAAACTGGCACAGCCTGTCCTTTCCTGGGTGTCTGTTGCAGATGGAAGCTGCTGGTGCCATTGTCAGCTTGAAGCCCTCTTTTGATGCAAGCAGATGTTGCCAGGTGTGTTCAGCAGCTGTTGCTCAATGCTTATGCCAAGCTATTGTGTTCCTCATGGAACCAAGGAGCCATTGTGACACTGCAGGGGCTGATGGCATCAAGGAGACAATTGTCACAGTACAGAACCTCCTAGAAACAAGGCTCCATTGTGACACCGTGGGGAATCATGGAATCAAGGAGCCCATTGTGACACGGCTGCATGGAACCAATGGTCCATGGTTACACTGCGGATTCAAGAAGAGCACGGTGACACCACGCAACATCATGGAACCATAGGTCCATTGTGACACAGCGGGGCCTCATGGAAACAAGGGGACCATTGTGGCAAAGCAGGGCCTAATGGAAGCATGGAGAGCATTGTGACACTAAGGAAACTCCTGGAACCAAGATGACCACTGGCACATAATGGAACCTCATGGAAGCAAGCCTCCACAATGACTTTGGAGGGCCTCAGGGACCACAGGACCCATTGTGACACAGCAGGACCTGGTGGAACCAAGGAGCCTTTGTGATACTCCAGATCCACATGGAAGCCAGGGTGCAGAGACACAGCGGGGCCTTGTTGGAACCAAAGACACCTCTGCAAAAAGCAGGCTAGCTCATAGAAGCAAGGAGTCCATTGTTACAACGTAAAAGCTATGGAAGCAAGGGACCATTGTGACACTGCGGGGCCTCATGGAACCAATTGTCCATGATGACAGTGCGGATCAAAGGAGACCATGGTGACACTGCGGAACCTGATGGAACCAAGGAGCCATTGTGACACAGTGGGGCCTCATGGAATCAAGGAGACCATTGTGACCCAGGTGTTGCATGTGAAGGCAAGGAGCCATTGTGACACTTTGGGCTTCTTCCCTTGAGCTCTGCAGCTGGCTGTCCCAGCCCAGCGCACCATGTGCCACCTGCTCTCCTCAGGGCTCTGCCTGCACACAGCCCCAGGAGAAGTTTTCCTGTTTGGAAGGAAAGAATGGAAAAGCCGGAGCAGGTTTCCTAAACAACAAACCCCACTCAGGAGCCACATGCTCAGTACAGGCTGCCTGGAACGATGTCCCCTTTCTACAAGGGTCAGTGTGAGCAGGAATGATCTCTGGGAGCAGAATTCTCGGAGTCTTTCCACTGAATTCTCTGTCCCTGTGTCTTGGGGTGACTTTATCATGTGTATCCCCTATTGCTGCTCTATGCCCAGAAGTGAACTTTGTGCATTTCTGTGCCTTTCAACTGAGCCTGAGAGGGGAGAGAGGAAAAAAAAAAAACGGACAAACTTCTCAGAGCGTTTGTTCAAGGACACACATACACACTCCTCTGCATCCTGCTTGCAGCAAGAGCGGTGGAAACAACCTTGTTTCTTTTTAGCCAGTTTTCAGCTCCTTTTCTCTGGAGGGAGATGGAGAGTTGAACTTTGTTTTCCTGGGACTTCGGGGGTTTTTTTCCCTTCTTCTCTTCTTGACTCTTTCAACATCAGAGCACATTGGGAGAATTTTCTACCCAGGTGGGAGCCCTGAATGTGGGCCCATGAGGCAGCTGCAAGGAGGAGGAGAGAGACTACACCTACGGAAGTGTTGGGGTTCCTCCCCCCTGCCATGAGGTCATGGGAAGAGGGGACCCTGGGGTAGAGGCATGGCCTGGGCACGGGGGGTCTCCCTGCTCCCTGCTCACATGTGCCCTAATCCTGTTCAGCACTGCTTATTTTGTGTTGCCTTGTGCGAGGAGGGCCCTGGTTGTGCCGTGATTGCTCAGTTCTTTGGCAGTGCCCCGCCCATGTGGCTGGAGAAGAAAGAGCTCTGAAACTTCTCTCAAGAATCGCTCCCTGTTTCTTTGCACGGGCCTCGCTGTCTATGGATGTTTCAGGAGACCCCACCGAAACACGGAAGGACTCTCAAATTATCCCAGCTTTCTCTGCACAGCGAGAGCTTTTAATATTTAGCATTGTTATCCTTTTCCTGTGTGTTTGTTAAAAAAAGAGGTTTTCTCTCTTTCACTTTCTTCCCAGGAAAATTCTTTTTTCCCAAACCTGGTGGGGGATGGCTGGGTGTAACCTGCCTTCTATCAGAGGATATTTTCCTCCAAATTTGTCCAAACTGGCACAGCCTGTCCTTTCCTGGGTGTCTGTTGCAGATGGAAGCTGCTGGTGCCATTGTCAGCTTGAAGCCCTCTTTTGATGCAAGCAGATGTTGCCAGGTGTGTTCAGCAGCTGTTGCTCAATGCTTATGCCAAGCTATTGTGTTCCTCATGGAACCAAGGAGCCATTGTGACACTGCAGGGGCTGATGGCATCAAGGAGACAATTGTCACAGTACAGAACCTCCTAGAAACAAGGCTCCATTGTGACACCGTGGGGAATCATGGAATCAAGGAGCCCATTGTGACACTGCCAGGCCGCATGGAACCAATGGTCCATGGTTACACTGCGAATTCAAGAAGAGCACGGTGACACCACGCAACATCATGGAACCGTACGTCCATTGTGACACAGCGGGGCCTCATGGAAACAAGGGGACCATTGTGGCAAAGCAGGGCCTAATGGAAGCATGGAGAGCATTGTGACACTAAGGAAACTCCTGGAACCAAGATGACCACTGGCACATAATGGAACCTCATGGAAGCAAGCCTCCACAATGACTTTGGAGGGCCTCAGGGACCACAGGACCCATTGTGACACAGCAGGACCTGGTGGAACCAAGGAGCCTTTGTGATACTCCACATCCACATGGAAACCAGGGTGCACTGAGACACAGCGGGGCCTTGTTGGAACCAAAGACACCTCTGCAAAAAGCAGGCTAGCTCATAGAAGCAAGGAGTCCATTGTTACAACGTAAAAGCTATGGAAGCAAGGGACCATTGTGACACTGCGGGGCCTCATGGAACCAATTGTCCATGATGACAGTGCGGATCAAAGGAGACCATGGTGACACTGCGGAACCTGATGGAACCAAGGAGCCATTGTGACACAGTGGGGCCTCATGGAATCAAGGAGACCATTGTGACCCAGGTGTTGCATGTGAAGGCAAGGAGCCATTGTGACACTTTGGGCTTCTTCCCTTGAGCTCTGCAGCTGGCTGTCCCAGCCCAGCGCACCATGTGCCACCTGCTCTCCTCAGGGCTCTGCCTGCACACAGCCCCAGGAGAAGTTTTCCTGTTTGGAAGGAAAGAATGGAAAAGCCGGAGCAGGTTTCCTAAACAACAAACCCCACTCAGGAGCCACATGCTCAGTACAGGCTGCCTGGAACGATGTCCCCTTTCTACAAGGGTCAGTGTGAGCAGGAATGATCTCTGGGAGCAGAATTCTCGGAGTCTTTCCACTGAATTCTCTGTCCCTGTGTCTTGGGGTGACTTTATCATGTGTATCCCCTATTGCTGCTCTATGCCCAGAAGTGAACTTTGTGCATTTCTGTGCCTTTCAACTGAGCCTGAGAGGGGAGAGAGGAAAAAAAAAAAACGGACAAACTTCTCAGAGCGTTTGTTCAAGGACACACATACACACTCCTCTGCATCCTGCTTGCAGCAAGAGCGGTGGAAACAACCTTGTTTCTTTTTAGCCAGTTTTCAGCTCCTTTTCTCTGGAGGGAGATGGAGAGTTGAACTTTGTTTTCCTGGGACTTCGGGGGTTTTTTTCCCTTCTTCTCTTCTTGACTCTTTCAACATCAGAGCACATTGGGAGAATTTTCTACCCAGGTGGGAGCCCTGAATGTGGGCCCATGAGCCAGCTGCAAGGAGGAGGAGAGAGACTACACCTACGGAAGTGTTGGGGTTCCTCCCCCCTGCCATGAGGTCATGGGAAGAGGGGACCCTGGGGTAGAGGCATGGCCTGGGCACGGGGGGTCTCCCTGCTCCCTGCTCACATGTGCCCTAATCCTGTTCAGCACTGCTTATTTTGTGTTGCCCTGTGCGAGGAGGGCCCTGGTTGTGCTGTGATTGCTCAGTTCTTTGGCAGTGCCCCGCCCATGTGGCTGGAGAAGAAAGAGCTCTGAAACTTCTCTCAAGAATCGCTCCCTGTTTCTTTGCACAGGCCTCGCTGTCTATGGATGTTTCAGGAGACCCCACCGAAACACGGAAGGACTCTCAAATTATCCCAGCTTTCTCTGCACAGCGAGAGCTTTTAATATTTAGCATTGTTATCCTTTTCCTGTGTGTTTGTTAAAAAAAGAGGTTTTCTCTCTTTCACTTTCTTCCCAGGAAAATTCTTTTTTCCCAAACCTGGTGGGGGATGGCTGGGTGTAACCTGCCTTCTATCAGAGGATATTTTCCTCCACATTTGTCCAAACTGGCACAGCCTGTCCTTTCCTGGGTGTCTGTTGCAGATGGAAGCTGCTGGTGCCATTGTCAGCTTGAAGCCCTCTTTTGATGCAAGCAGATGTTGCCAGGTGTGTTCAGCAGCTGTTGCTCAATGCTTATGCCAAGCTATTGTGTTCCTCATGGAACCAAGGAGCCATTGTGACACTGCAGGGGCTGATGGCATCAAGGAGACAATTGTCACAGTACAGAACCTCCTAGAAACAAGGCTCCATTGTGACACCGTGGGGAATCATGGAATCAAGGAGCCCATTGTGACACTGCCAGGCCGCATGGAACCAATGGTCCATGGTTACACTGCGAATTCAAGAAGAGCACGGTGACACCACGCAACATCATGGAACCGTACGTCCATTGTGACACAGCGGGGCCTCATGGAAACAAGGGGACCATTGTGGCAAAGCAGGGCCTAATGGAAGCATGGAGAGCATTGTGACACTAAGGAAACTCCTGGAACCAAGATGACCACTGGCACATAATGGAACCTCATGGAAGCAAGCCTCCACAATGACTTTGGAGGGCCTCAGGGACCACAGGACCCATTGTGACACAGCAGGACCTGGTGGAACCAAGGAGCCTTTGTGATACTCCACATCCACATGGAAACCAGGGTGCACTGAGACACAGCGGGGCCTTGTTGGAACCAAAGACACCTCTGCAAAAAGCAGGCTAGCTCATAGAAGCAAGGAGTCCATTGTTACAACGTAAAAGCTATGGAAGCAAGGGACCATTGTGACACTGCGGGGCCTCATGGAACCAATTGTCCATGATGACAGTGCGGATCAAAGGAGACCATGGTGACACTGCGGAACCTGATGGAACCAAGGAGCCAGTGTGACACAGTGGGGCCTCATGGAATCAAGGAGACCATTGTGACCCAGGTGTTGCATGTGAAGGCAAGGAGCCATTGTGACACTTTGGGCTTCTTCCCTTGAGCTCTGCAGCTGGCTGTCCCAGCCCAGCGCACCATGTGCCACCTGCTCTCCTCAGGGCTCTGCCTGCACACAGCCCCAGGAGAAGTTTTCCTGTTTGGAAGGAAAGAATGGAAAAGCCGGAGCAGGTTTCCTAAACAACAAACCCCACTCAGGAGCCACATGCTCAGTACAGGCTGCCTGGAACGATGTCCCCTTTCTACAAGGGTCAGTGTGAGCAGGAATGATCTCTGGGAGCAGAATTCTCGGAGTCTTTCCACTGAATTCTCTGTCCCTGTGTCTTGGGGTGACTTTATCATGTGTATCCCCTATTGCTGCTCTATGCCCAGAAGTGAACTTTGTGCATTTCTGTGCCTTTCAACTGAGCCTGAGAGGGGAGAGAGGAAAAAAAAAAAACGGACAAACTTCTCAGAGCGTTTGTTCAAGGACACACATACACACTCCTCTGCATCCTGCTTGCAGCAAGAGCGGTGGAAACAACCTTGTTTCTTTTTAGCCAGTTTTCAGCTCCTTTTCTCTGGAGGGAGATGGAGAGTTGAACTTTGTTTTCCTGGGACTTCGGGGGTTTTTTTCCCTTCTTCTCTTCTTGACTCTTTCAACATCAGAGCACATTGGGAGAATTTTCTACCCAGGTGGGAGCCCTGAATGTGGGCCCATGAGGCAGCTGCAAGGAGGAGGAGAGAGACTACACCTACGGAAGTGTTGGGGTTCCTCCCCCCTGCCATGAGGTCATGGGAAGAGGGGACCCTGGGGTAGAGGCATGGCCTGGGCACGGGGGGTCTCCCTGCTCCCTGCTCACATGTGCCCTAATCCTGTTCAGCACTGCTTATTTTGTGTTGCCCTGTGCGAGGAGGGCCCTGGTTGTGCTGTGATTGCTCAGTTCTTTGGCAGTGCCCCACCCATGTGGCTGGAGAAGAAAGAGCTCTGAAACTTCTCTCAAGAATCGCTCCCTGTTTCTTTGCACAGGCCTCGCTGTCTATGGATGTTTCAGGAGACCCCACCGAAACACGGAAGGACTCTCAAATTATCCCAGCTTTCTCTGCACAGCGAGAGCTTTTAATATTTAGCATTGTTATCCTTTTCCTGTGTGTTTGTTAAAAAAAGAGGTTTTCTCTCTTTCACTTTCTTACCAGGAAAATTCTTTTTTCCCAAACCTGGTGGGGGATGGCTGGGTGTAACCTGCCTTCTATCAGAGGATATTTTCCTCCACATTTGTCCAAACTGGCACAGCCTGTCCTTTCCTGGGTGTCTGTTGCAGATGGAAGCTGCTGGTGCCATTGTCAGCTTGAAGCCCTCTTTTGATGCAAGCAGATGTTGCCAGGTGTGTTCAGCAGCTGTTGCTCAATGCTTATGCCAAGCTATTGTGTTCCTCATGGAACCAAGGAGCCATTGTGACACTGCAGGGGCTGATGGCATCAAGGAGACAATTGTCACAGTACAGAACCTCCTAGAAACAAGGCTCCATTGTGACACCGTGGGGAATCATGGAATCAAGGAGCCCATTGTGACACTGCCAGGCCGCATGGAACCAATGGTCCATGGTTACACTGCGGATTCAAGAAGAGCACGGTGACACCACGCAACATCATGGAACCGTACGTCCATTGTGACACAGCGGGGCCTCATGGAAACAAGGGGACCATTGTGGCAAAGCAGGGCCTAATGGAAGCATGGAGAGCATTGTGACACTAAGGAAACTCCTGGAACCAAGATGACCACTGGCACATAATGGAACCTCATGGAAGCAAGCCTCCA
Organism: Aphelocoma coerulescens; assembly: GCF_041296385.1. Lineage (NCBI taxonomy): Eukaryota > Metazoa > Chordata > Aves > Passeriformes > Corvidae > Aphelocoma > Aphelocoma coerulescens. The sequence continues at coordinate 663,715 of NW_027183927.1, forward strand.
CAATGACTTTGGAGGGCCTCAGGGACCACAGGACCCATTGTGACACAGCAGGACCTGGTGGAACCAAGGAGCCTTTGTGATACTCCACATCCACATGGAAACCAGGGTGCACTGAGACACAGCGGGGCCTTGTTGGAACCAAAGACACCTCTGCAAAAAGCAGGCTAGCTCATAGAAGCAAGGAGTCCATTGTTACAACGTAAAAGCTATGGAAGCAAGGGACCATTGTGACACTGCGGGGCCTCATGGAACCAATTGTCCATGATGACAGTGCGGATCAAAGGAGACCATGGTGACACTGCGGAACCTGATGGAACCAAGGAGCCAGTGTGACACAGTGGGGCCTCATGGAATCAAGGAGACCATTGTGACCCAGGTGTTGCATGTGAAGGCAAGGAGCCATTGTGACACTTTGGGCTTCTTCCCTTGAGCTCTGCAGCTGGCTGTCCCAGCCCAGCGCACCATGTGCCACCTGCTCTCCTCAGGGCTCTGCCTGCACACAGCCCCAGGAGAAGTTTTCCTGTTTGCAAGGAAAGAATGGAAAAGCCGGAGCAGGTTTCCTAAACAACAAACCCCACTCAGGAGCCACATGCTCAGTACAGGCTGCCTGGAACGATGTCCCCTTTCTACAAGGGTCAGTGTGAGCAGGAATGATCTCTGGGAGCAGAATTCTCGGAGTCTTTCCACTGAATTCTCTGTCCCTGTGTCTTGGGGTGACTTTATCATGTGTATCCCCTATTGCTGCTCTATGCCCAGAAGTGAACTTTGTGCGTTTCTGTGCCTTTCAACTGAGCCTGAGAGGGGGGAGAGGAAAAAAACCGGACAAACTTCTCAGAGCGTTTTTTCGAGGACACACATACACACTCCTCTGCATCCTGCTTGCAGCAAGAGCAGAGGAAGCAACTTGGTTTCTTTTTTGCCAGTTTTCAGCTCCTTTTCTCTGGGGGGAGATGGAGAGTTGAACTTTGTTTTCCTGGGACTTCGGGGGTTTTTTTTCCCTTCTTCTCTTCTTGACTCTTTCAACATCAGAGCACATTGGGAGAATTTTCTCCCGAGGTGGGGGCCCTGAATGTGGGCCCATGAGCCAGCTGCAAGGAGGAGGAGAGAGACTACACCTACGGAAGTGTTGGGGTTCCTCCCCCCTGCCATGAGGTCATGGGAGAGGGGACCCTGGGGTAGAGGCATGGCCTGGGCACGGGGGTCTCCCTGCTCCCTGCTGACATGTGCCCTAATCCTGTTCAGCACTGCTTATTTTGTGTTGCCCTGTGCGAGGAGGGCCCTGGTTGTGCTGTGATTGCTCAGTTCTTTGGCAGTGCCCCGCCCATGTGGCTGGAGAAGAAAGAGCTCTGAAACTTCTCTCAAGAATCGCTCCCTGTTTCTTTGCACGGGCCTCGCTGTCTATGGATGTTTCAGGAGACCCCACCGAAACACAGAAGGACTCTAAAATTATCCCAGCTTTCTCTGCACAGCGAGAGCTTTTAATATTTAGCATTGTTATCCTTTTCCTGTGTGTTTGTTAAAAAAATAGTTTTTATCTCTTTCACTTTCTTCCCAGGAAAGTTCTTTTTTCCAAAAACCTGGTGGGGGAGGGCTGGGTGTAACCTGCCTTCTATCAGAGGATATTTTCCTCCACATTTGTCCAAACCGGCACAGCCTGTCCTTTCCTGGGTGTCTGTTGCAGATGGAAGCTGCTGGTGCCATTGTCAGCTTGAAGCACTCTTTTGATGCAAGCAGATGTTGCCAGGTGTGTTCAGCAGCTGTTGCTCAATGCTTATGCCAAGCTATTGTGTTCCTCATGGAACCAAGGAGCCATTGTGACACTGCAGGGGCTGATGGCATCAAGGAGACAATTGTGACAGTACAGAACCTCCTAGAAACAAGGCTCCATTGTGACACCGTGGGGAATCATGGAATCAAGGAGCCCATTGTGACACTGCCAGGCCGCATGGAACCAATGGTCCATGGTTACACTGCGGATTCAAGAAGAGCACGGTGACACCACGCAACATCATGGAACCGTACGTCCATTGTGACACAGCGGGGCCTCATGGAAACAAGGGGACCATTGTGGCAAAGCAGGGCCTAATGGAAGCATGGAGAGCATTGTGACACTAAGGAAACTCCTGGAACCAAGATGACCACTGGCACATAATGGAACCTCATGGAAGCAAGCCTCCACAATGACTTTGGAGGGCCTCAGGGACCACAGGACCCATTGTGACACAGCAGGACCTGGTGGAACCAAGGAGCCTTTGTGATACTCCACATCCACATGGAAACCAGGGTGCACTGAGACACAGCGGGGCCTTGTTGGAACCAAAGACACCTCTGCAAAAAGCAGGCTAGCTCATAGAAGCAAGGAGTCCATTGTTACAACGTAAAAGCTATGGAAGCAAGGGACCATTGTGACACTGCGGGGCCTCATGGAACCAATTGTCCATGATGACAGTGCGGATCAAAGGAGACCATGGTGACACTGCGGAACCTGATGGAACCAAGGAGCCATTTTGACACAGTGGGGCCTCATGGAATCAAGGAGACCATTGTGACCCAGGTGTTGCATGTGAAGGCAAGGAGCCATTGTGACACTTTGGGCTTCTTCCCTTGAGCTCTGCAGCTGGCTGTCCCAGCCCAGCGCACCATGTGCCACCTGCTCTCCTCAGGGCTCTGCCTGCACACAGCCCCAGGAGAAGTTTTCCTGTTTGGAAGGAAAGAATGGAAAAGCCGGAGCAGGTTTCCTAAACAACAAACCCCACTCAGGAGCCACATGCTCAGTACAGGCTGCCTGGAACGATGTCCCCTTTCTACAAGGGTCAGTGTGAGCAGGAATGATCTCTGGGAGCAGAATTCTCGGAGTCTTTCCACTGAATTCTCTGTCCCTGTGTCTTGGGGTGACTTTATCATGTGTATCCCCTATTGCTGCTCTATGCCCAGAAGTGAACTTTGTGCATTTCTGTGCCTTTCAACTGAGCCTGAGAGGGGAGAGAGGAAAAAAAAAAAACGGACAAACTTCTCAGAGCGTTTGTTCAAGGACACACATACACACTCCTCTGCATCCTGCTTGCAGCAAGAGCGGTGGAAACAACCTTGTTTCTTTTTAGCCAGTTTTCAGCTCCTTTTCTCTGGAGGGAGATGGAGAGTTGAACTTTGTTTTCCTGGGACTTCGGGGGTTTTTTTCCCTTCTTCTCTTCTTGACTCTTTCAACATCAGAGCACATTGGGAGAATTTTCTACCCAGGTGGGAGCCCTGAATGTGGGCCCATGAGCCAGCTGCAAGGAGGAGGAGAGAGACTACACCTACGGAAGTGTTGGGGTTCCTCCCCCCTGCCATGAGGTCATGGGAGAGGGGACCCTGGGGTAGAGGCATGGCCTGGGCACGGGGGTCTCCCTGCTCCCTGCTGACATGTGCACTAATCCTGTTCAGCACTGCTTATTTTGTGTTGCCCTGTGCGAGGAGGGCCCTGGTTGTGCTGTGATTGCTCAGTTCTTTGGCAGTGCCCCGCCCATGTGGCTGGAGAAGAAAGAGCTCTGAAACTTCTCTCAAGAATCGCTCCCTGTTTCTTTGCACGGGCCTCGCTGTCTATGGATGTTTCAGGAGACCCCACCGAAACACAGAAGGACTCTAAAATTATCCCAGCTTTCTCTGCACAGCGAGAGCTTTTAATATTTAGCATTGTTATCCTTTTCCTGTGTGTTTGTTAAAAAAATAGTTTTTATCTCTTTCACTTTCTTCCCAGGAAAGTTCTTTTTTCCAAAAACCTGGTGGGGGAGGGCTGGGTGTAACCTGCCTTCTATCAGAGGATATTTTCCTCCACATTTGTCCAAACCGGCACAGCCTGTCCTTTCCTGGGTCTCTGTTGCAGATGGAAGCTGCTGGTGCCATTGTCAGCTTGAAGCCCTCTTTTGATGCAAGCAGATGTTGCCAGGTGTGTTCAGCAGCTGTTGCTCAATGCTTATGCCAAGCTATTGTGTTCCTCATGGAACCAAGGAGCCATTGTGACACTGCAGGGGCTGATGGCATCAAGGAGACAATTGTCACAGTACAGAACCTCCTAGAAACAAGGCTCCATTGTGACACCGTGGGGAATCATGGAATCAAGGAGCCCATTGTGACACAGCCAGGCCGCATGGAACCAATGGTCCATGGTTACACTGCGGATTCAAGAAGAGCACGGTGACACCACGCAACATCATGGAACCATAGGTCCATTGTGACACAGCGGGGCCTCATGGAAACAAGGGGACCATTGTGGCAAAGCAGGGCCTAATGGAAGCATGGAGAGCATTGTGACACTAAGGAAACTCCTGGAACCAAGATGACCACTGGCACATAATGGAACCTCATGGAAGCAAGCCTCCACGATGGTTTTGGAGGGCCTCAGGGACCACAGGACCCATTGTGACACAGCAGGACCTGGTGGAACCAAGGAGCCTTTGTGATACTCCAGATCCACATGGAAGCCAGGGTGCAGAGACACAGCGGGGCCTTGTTGGAACCAAAGACACCTCTGCAAAAAGCAGGCTAGCTCATAGAAGCAAGGAGTCCATTGTTACAACGTAAAAGCTATGGAAGCAAGGGACCATTGTGACACTGCGGGGCCTCATGGAACCAATTGTCCATGATGACAGTGCGGATCAAAGGAGACCATGGTGACACTGCGGAACCTGATGGAACCAAGGAGCCAGTGTGACACAGTGGGGCCTCATGGAATCAAGGAGACCATTGTGACCCAGGTGTTGCATGTGAAGGCAAGGAGCCATTGTGACACTTTGGGCTTCTTCCCTTGAGCTCTGCAGCTGGCTGTCCCAGCCCAGCGCACCATGTGCCACCTGCTCTCCTCAGGGCTCTGCCTGCACACAGCCCCAGGAGAAGTTTTCCTGTTTGCAAGGAAAGAATGGAAAAGCCGGAGCAGGTTTCCTAAACAACAAACCCCACTCAGGAGCCACATGCTCAGTACAGGCTGCCTGGAACGATGTCCCCTTTCTACAAGGGTCAGTGTGAGCAGGAATGATCTCTGGGAGCAGAATTCTCGGAGTCTTTCCACTGAATTCTCTGTCCCTGTGTCTTGGGGTGACTTTATCATGTGTATCCCCTATTGCTGCTCTATGCCCAGAAGTGAACTTTGTGCATTTCTGTGCCTTTCAACTGAGCCTGAGAGGGGAGAGAGGAAAAAAAAAAAACGGACAAACTTCTCAGAGCGTTTGTTCAAGGACACACATACACACTCCTCTGCATCCTGCTTGCAGCAAGAGCGGTGGAAACAACCTTGTTTCTTTTTAGCCAGTTTTCAGCTCCTTTTCTCTGGAGGGAGATGGAGAGTTGAACTTTGTTTTCCTGGGACTTCGGGGGTTTTTTTCCCTTCTTCTCTTCTTGACTCTTTCAACATCAGAGCACATTGGGAGAATTTTCTACCCAGGTGGGAGCCCTGAATGTGGGCCCATGAGCCAGCTGCAAGGAGGAGGAGAGAGACTACACCTACGGAAGTGTTGGGGTTCCTCCCCCCTGCCATGAGGTCATGGGAAGAGGGGACCCTGGGGTAGAGGCATGGCCTGGGCACGGGGGGTCTCCCTGCTCCCTGCTCACATGTGCCCTAATCCTGTTCAGCACTGCTTATTTTGTGTTGCCTTGTGCGAGGAGGGCCCTGGTTGTGCCGTGATTGCTCAGTTCTTTGGCAGTGCCCCGCCCATGTGGCTGGAGAAGAAAGAGCTCTGAAACTTCTCTCAAGAATCGCTCCCTGTTTCTTTGCACGGGCCTCGCTGTCTATGGATGTTTCAGGAGACCCCACCGAAACACAGAAGGACTCTCAAATTATCCCAGCTTTCTCTGCACAGCGAGAGCTTTTAATATTTAGCATTGTTATCCTTTTCCTGTGTGTTTGTTAAAAAAAGAGGTTTTCTCTCTTTCACTTTCTTCCCAGGAAAATTCTTTTTTCCCAAACCTGGTGGGGGATGGCTGGGTGTAACCTGCCTTCTATCAGAGGATATTTTCCTCCAAATTTGTCCAAACTGGCACAGCCTGTCCTTTCCTGGGTGTCTGTTGCAGATGGAAGCTGCTGGTGCCATTGTCAGCTTGAAGCCCTCTTTTGATGCAAGCAGATGTTGCCAGGTGTGTTCAGCAGCTGTTGCTCAATGCTTATGCCAAGCTATTGTGTTCCTCATGGAACCAAGGAGCCATTGTGACACTGCAGGGGCTGATGGCATCAAGGAGACAATTGTCACAGTACAGAACCTCCTAGAAACAAGGCTCCATTGTGACACCGTGGGGAATCATGGAATCAAGGAGCCCATTGTGACACTGCCAGGCCGCATGGAACCAATGGTCCATGGTTACACTGCGGATTCAAGAAGAGCACGGTGACACCACGCAACATCATGGAACCGTACGTCCATTGTGACACAGCAGGGCCTCATGGAAACAAGGGGACCATTGTGGCAAAGCAGGGCCTAAAGGAAGCATGGAGAGCATTGTGACACTAAGGAAACTCCTGGAACCAAGATGACCACTGGCACATAATGGAACCTCATGGAAGCAAGCCTTCACGATGACTTTGGAGGGCCTCAGGGACCACAGGACCCATTGTGACACAGCAGGACCTGGTGGAACCAAGGAGCCTTTGTGATACTCCACATCCACATGGAAGCCAGGGTGCACTGAGACACAGCGGGGCCTTGTTGGAACCAAAGACACCTCTGCAAAAAGCAGGCTAGCTCATAGAAGCAAGGAGTCCATTGTTACAACGTAAAAGCTATGGAAGCAAGGGACCATTGTGACACTGCGGGGCCTCATGGAACCAATTGTCCATGATGACAGTGCGGATCAAAGGAGACCATGGTGACACTGCGGAACCTGATGGAACCAAGGAGCCATTTTGACACAGTGGGGCCTCATGGAATCAAGGAGACCATTGTGACCCAGGTGTTGCATGTGAAGGCAAGGAGCCATTGTGACACTTTGGGCTTCTTCCCTTGAGCTCTGCAGCTGGCTGTCCCAGCCCAGCGCACCATGTGCCACCTGCTCTCCTCAGGGCTCTGCCTGCACACAGCCCCAGGAGAAGTTTTCCTGTTTGGAAGGAAAGAATGGAAAAGCCGGAGCAGGTTTCCTAAACAACAAACCCCACTCAGGAGCCACATGCTCAGTACAGGCTGCCTGGAACGAGGTCCCCTTTCTACAAGGGTCAGTGTGAGCAGGAATGAATGATCTCTGGGAGCAGAATTCTCGGAGTCTTTCCACTGAATTCTCTGTCCCTGTGTCTTGGGGTGACTTTATCATGTGTATCCCCTATTGCTGCTCTATGCCCAGAAGTGAACTTTGTGCGTTTCTGTGCCTTTCAACTGAGCCTGAGAGGGGGGAGAGGAAAAAAACCGGACAAACTTCTCAGAGCGTTTTTTCGAGGACACACATACACACTCCTCTGCATCCTGCTTGCAGCAAGAGCAGAGGAAGCAACTTGGTTTCTTTTTTGCCAGTTTTCAGCTCCTTTTCTCTGGGGGGAGATGGAGAGTTGAACTTTGTTTTCCTGGGACTTCGGGGGTTTTTTTTCCCTTCTTCTCTTCTTGACTCTTTCAACATCAGAGCACATTGGGAGAATTTTCTCCCGAGGTGGGGGCCCTGAATGTGGGCCCATGAGCCAGCTGCAAGGAGGAGGAGAGAGACTACACCTACGGAAGTGTTGGGGTTCCTCCCCCCTGCCATGAGGTCATGGGAGAGGGGACCCTGGGGTAGAGGCATGGCCTGGGCACGGGGGTCTCCCTGCTCCCTGCTCACATGTGCCCTAATCCTGTTCAGCACTGCTTATTTTGTGTTGCCTTGTGCGAGGAGGGCCCTGGTTGTGCTGTGATTGCTCAGTTCTTTGGCAGTGCCCCGCCCATGTGGCTGGAGAAGAAAGAGCTCTGAAACTTCTCTCAAGAATCGCTCCCTGTTTCTTTGCACGGGCCTCGCTGTCTATGGATGTTTCAGGAGACCCCACCGAAACACAGAAGGACTCTAAAATTATCCCAGCTTTCTCTGCACAGCGAGAGCTTTTAATATTTAGCATTGTTATCCTTTTCCTGTGTGTTTGTTAAAAAAATAGTTTTTATCTCTTTCACTTTCTTCCCAGGAAAGTTCTTTTTTCCAAAAACCTGGTGGGGGAGGGCTGGGTGTAACCTGCCTTCTATCAGAGGATATTTTCCTCCACATTTGTCCAAACCGGCACAGCCTGTCCTTTCCTGGGTCTCTGTTGCAGATGGAAGCTGCTGGTGCCATTGTCAGCTTGAAGCACTCTTTTGATGCAAGCAGATGTTGCCAGGTGTGTTCAGCAGCTGTTGCTCAATGCTTATGCCAAGCTATTGTGTTCCTCATGGAACCAAGGAGCCATTGTGACACTGCAGGGGCTGATGGCATCAAGGAGACAATTGTCACAGTACAGAACCTCCTAGAAACAAGGCTCCATTGTGACACCGTGGGGAATCATGGAATCAAGGAGCCCATTGTGACACTGCCAGGCCGCATGGAACCAATGGTCCATGGTTACACTGCGGATTCAAGAAGAGCACGGTGACACCACGCAACATCATGGAACCGTACGTCCATTGTGACACAGCGGGGCCTCATGGAAACAAGGGGACCATTGTGGCAAAGCAGGGCCTAAAGGAAGCATGGAGAGCATTGTGACACTAAGGAAACTCCTGGAACCAAGATGACCACTGGCACATAATGGAACCTCATGGAAGCAAGCCTTCACGATGACTTTGGAGGGCCTCAGGGACCACAGGACCCATTGTGACACAGCAGGACCTGGTGGAACCAAGGAGCCTTTGTGATACTCCACATCCACATGGAAGCCAGGGTGCACTGAGACACAGCGGGGCCTTGTTGGAACCAAAGACACCTCTGCAAAAAGCAGGCTAGCTCATAGAAGCAAGGAGTCCATTGTTACAACGTAAAAGCTATGGAAGCAAGGGACCATTGTGACACTGCGGGGCCTCATGGAACCAATTGTCCATGATGACAGTGCGGATCAAAGGAGACCATGGTGACACTGCGGAACCTGATGGAACCAAGGAGCCATTTTGACACAGTGGGGCCTCATGGAATCAAGGAGACCATTGTGACCCAGGTGTTGCATGTGAAGGCAAGGAGCCATTGTGACACTTTGGGCTTCTTCCCTTGAGCTCTGCAGCTGGCTGTCCCAGCCCAGCGCACCATGTGCCACCTGCTCTCCTCAGGGCTCTGCCTGCACACAGCCCCAGGAGAAGTTTTCCTGTTTGGAAGGAAAGAATGGAAAAGCCGGAGCAGGTTTCCTAAACAACAAACCCCACTCAGGAGCCACATGCTCAGTACAGGCTGCCTGGAACGATGTCCCCTTTCTACAAGGGTCAGTGTGAGCAGGAATGATCTCTGGGAGCAGAATTCTCGGAGTCTTTCCACTGAATTCTCTGTCCCTGTGTCTTGGGGTGACTTTATCATGTGTATCCCCTATTGCTGCTCTATGCCCAGAAGTGAACTTTGTGCATTTCTGTGCCTTTCAACTGAGCCTGAGAGGGGAGAGAGGAAAAAAAAAAAACGGACAAACTTCTCAGAGCGTTTGTTCAAGGACACACATACACACTCCTCTGCATCCTGCTTGCAGCAAGAGCGGTGGAAACAACCTTGTTTCTTTTTAGCCAGTTTTCAGCTCCTTTTCTCTGGAGGGAGATGGAGAGTTGAACTTTGTTTTCCTGGGACTTCGGGGGTTTTTTTCCCTTCTTCTCTTCTTGACTCTTTCAACATCAGAGCACATTGGGAGAATTTTCTCCCGAGGTGGGGGCCCTGAATGTGGGCCCATGAGCCAGCTGCAAGGAGGAGGAGAGAGACTACACCTACGGAAGTGTTGGGGTTCCTCCCCCCTGCCATGAGGTCATGGGAGAGGGGACCCTGGGGTAGAGGCATGGCCTGGGCACGGGGGTCTCCCTGCTCCCTGCTGACATGTGCCCTAATCCTGTTCAGCACTGCTTATTTTGTGTTGCCCTGTGCGAGGAGGGCCCTGGTTGTGCTGTGATTGCTCAGTTCTTTGGCAGTGTCCCGCCCATGTGGCTGGAGAAGAAAGAGCTCTGAAACTTCTCTCAAGAATCGCTCCCTGTTTCTTTGCACGGGCCTCGCTGTCTATGGATGTTTCAGGAGACCCCACCGAAACACAGAAGGACTCTAAAATTATCCCAGCTTTCTCTGCACAGCGAGAGCTTTTAATATTTAGCATTGTTATCCTTTTCCTGTGTGTTTGTTAAAAAAATAGTTTTTATCTCTTTCACTTTCTTCCCAGGAAAGTTCTTTTTTCCAAAAACCTGGTGGGGGAGGGCTGGGTGTAACCTGCCTTCTATCAGAGGATATTTTCCTCCACATTTGTCCAAACCGGCACAGCCTGTCCTTTCCTGGGTCTCTGTTGCAGATGGAAGCTGCTGGTGCCATTGTCAGCTTGAAGCACTCTTTTGATGCAAGCAGATGTTGCCAGGTGTGTTCAGCAGCTGTTGCTCAATGCTTATGCCAAGCTATTGTGTTCCTCATGGAACCAAGGAGCCATTGTGACACTGCAGGGGCTGATGGCATCAAGGAGACAATTGTGACAGTACAGAACCTCCTAGAAACAAGGCTCCATTGTGACACCGTGGGGAATCATGGAATCAAGGAGCCCATTGTGACACAGCCAGGCCGCATGGAACCAATGGTCCATGGTTACACTGCGGATTCAAGAAGAGCACGGTGACACCACGCAACATCATGGAACCATAGGTCCATTGTGACACAGCGGGGCCTCATGGAAACAAGGGGACCATTGTGGCAAAGCAGGGCCTAATGGAAGCATGGAGAGCATTGTGACACTAAGGAAACTCCTGGAACCAAGATGACCACTGGCACATAATGGAACCTCATGGAAGCAAGCCTCCACGATGGTTTTGGAGGGCCTCAGGGACCACAGGACCCATTGTGACACAGCAGGACCTGGTGGAACCAAGGAGCCTTTGTGATACTCCAGATCCACATGGAAGCCAGGGTGCAGAGACACAGCGGGGCCTTGTTGGAACCAAAGACACCTCTGCAAAAAGCAGGCTAGCTCATAGAAGCAAGGAGTCCATTGTTACAACGTAAAAGCTATGGAAGCAAGGGACCATTGTGACACTGCGGGGCCTCATGGAACCAATTGTCCATGATGACAGTGCGGATCAAAGGAGACCATGGTGACACTGCGGAACCTGATGGAACCAAGGAGCCATTGTGACACAGTGGGGCCTCATGGAATCAAGGAGACCATTGTGACCCAGGTGTTGCATGTGAAGGCAAGGAGCCATTGTGACACTTTGGGCTTCTTCCCTTGAGCTCTGCAGCTGGCTGTCCCAGCCCAGCGCACCATGTGCCACCTGCTCTCCTCAGGGCTCTGCCTGCACACAGCCCCAGGAGAAGTTTTCCTGTTTGCAAGGAAAGAATGGAAAAGCCGGAGCAGGTTTCCTAAACAACAAACCCCACTCAGGAGCCACATGCTCAGTACAGGCTGCCTGGAACGATGTCCCCTTTCTACAAGGGTCAGTGTGAGCAGGAATGATCTCTGGGAGCAGAATTCTCGGAGTCTTTCCACTGAATTCTCTGTCCCTGTGTCTTGGGGTGACTTTATCATGTGTATCCCCTATTGCTGCTCTATGCCCAGAAGTGAACTTTGTGCATTTCTGTGCCTTTCAACTGAGCCTGAGAGGGGAGAGAGGAAAAAAAAAAAACGGACAAACTTCTCAGAGCGTTTGTTCAAGGACACACATACACACTCCTCTGCATCCTGCTTGCAGCAAGAGCGGTGGAAACAACCTTGTTTCTTTTTAGCCAGTTTTCAGCTCCTTTTCTCTGGAGGGAGATGGAGAGTTGAACTTTGTTTTCCTGGGACTTCGGGGGTTTTTTTCCCTTCTTCTCTTCTTGACTCTTTCAACATCAGAGCACATTGGGAGAATTTTCTACCCAGGTGGGAGCCCTGAATGTGGGCCCATGAGCCAGCTGCAAGGAGGAGGAGAGAGACTACACCTACGGAAGTGTTGGGGTTCCTCCCCCCTGCCATGAGGTCATGGGAAGAGGGGACCCTGGGGTAGAGGCATGGCCTGGGCACGGGGGGTCTCCCTGCTCCCTGCTCACATGTGCCCTAATCCTGTTCAGCACTGCTTATTTTGTGTTGCCTTGTGCGAGGAGGGCCCTGGTTGTGCCGTGATTGCTCAGTTCTTTGGCAGTGCCCCGCCCATGTGGCTGGAGAAGAAAGAGCTCTGAAACTTCTCTCAAGAATCGCTCCCTGTTTCTTTGCACGGGCCTCGCTGTCTATGGATGTTTCAGGAGACCCCACCGAAACACAGAAGGACTCTCAAATTATCCCAGCTTTCTCTGCACAGCGAGAGCTTTTAATATTTAGCATTGTTATCCTTTTCCTGTGTGTTTGTTAAAAAAAGAGGTTTTCTCTCTTTCACTTTCTTCCCAGGAAAATTCTTTTTTCCCAAACCTGGTGGGGGATGGCTGGGTGTAACCTGCCTTCTATCAGAGGATATTTTCCTCCAAATTTGTCCAAACTGGCACAGCCTGTCCTTTCCTGGGTGTCTGTTGCAGATGGAAGCTGCTGGTGCCATTGTCAGCTTGAAGCCCTCTTTTGATGCAAGCAGATGTTGCCAGGTGTGTTCAGCAGCTGTTGCTCAATGCTTATGCCAAGCTATTGTGTTCCTCATGGAACCAAGGAGCCATTGTGACACTGCAGGGGCTGATGGCATCAAGGAGACAATTGTCACAGTACAGAACCTCCTAGAAACAAGGCTCCATTGTGACACCGTGGGGAATCATGGAATCAAGGAGCCCATTGTGACACTGCCAGGCCGCATGGAACCAATGGTCCATGGTTACACTGCGGATTCAAGAAGAGCACGGTGACACCACGCAACATCATGGAACCGTACGTCCATTGTGACACAGCAGGGCCTCATGGAAAAAAGGGGACCATTGTGGCAAAGCAGGGCCTAAAGGAAGCATGGAGAGCATTGTGACACTAAGGAAACTCCTGGAACCAAGATGACCACTGGCACATAATGGAACCTCATGGAAGCAAGCCTTCACGATGACTTTGGAGGGCCTCAGGGACCACAGGACCCATTGTGACACAGCAGGACCTGGTGGAACCAAGGAGCCTTTGTGATACTCCACATCCACATGGAAGCCAGGGTGCACTGAGACACAGCGGGGCCTTGTTGGAACCAAAGACACCTCTGCAAAAAGCAGGCTAGCTCATAGAAGCAAGGAGTCCATTGTTACAACGTAAAAGCTATGGAAGCAAGGGACCATTGTGACACTGCGGGGCCTCATGGAACCAATTGTCCATGATGACAGTGCGGATCAAAGGAGACCATGGTGACACTGCGGAACCTGATGGAACCAAGGAGCCATTTTGACACAGTGGGGCCTCATGGAATCAAGGAGACCATTGTGACCCAGGTGTTGCATGTGAAGGCAAGGAGCCATTGTGACACTTTGGGCTTCTTCCCTTGAGCTCTGCAGCTGGCTGTCCCAGCCCAGCGCACCATGTGCCACCTGCTCTCCTCAGGGCTCTGCCTGCACACAGCCCCAGGAGAAGTTTTCCTGTTTGGAAGGAAAGAATGGAAAAGCCGGAGCAGGTTTCCTAAACAACAAACCCCACTCAGGAGCCACATGCTCAGTACAGGCTGCCTGGAACGAGGTCCCCTTTCTACAAGGGTCAGTGTGAGCAGGAATGAATGATCTCTGGGAGCAGAATTCTCGGAGTCTTTCCACTGAATTCTCTGTCCCTGTGTCTTGGGGTGACTTTATCATGTGTATCCCCTATTGCTGCTCTATGCCCAGAAGTGAACTTTGTGCGTTTCTGTGCCTTTCAACTGAGCCTGAGAGGGGGGAGAGGAAAAAAACCGGACAAACTTCTCAGAGCGTTTTTTCGAGGACACACATACACACTCCTCTGCATCCTGCTTGCAGCAAGAGCAGAGGAAGCAACTTGGTTTCTTTTTTGCCAGTTTTCAGCTCCTTTTCTCTGGGGGGAGATGGAGAGTTGAACTTTGTTTTCCTGGGACTTCGGGGGTTTTTTTTCCCTTCTTCTCTTCTTGACTCTTTCAACATCAGAGCACATTGGGAGAATTTTCTCCCGAGGTGGGGGCCCTGAATGTGGGCCCATGAGCCAGCTGCAAGGAGGAGGAGAGAGACTACACCTACGGAAGTGTTGGGGTTCCTCCCCCCTGCCATGAGGTCATGGGAGAGGGGACCCTGGGGTAGAGGCATGGCCTGGGCACGGGGGTCTCCCTGCTCCCTGCTCACATGTGCCCTAATCCTGTTCAGCACTGCTTATTTTGTGTTGCCTTGTGCGAGGAGGGCCCTGGTTGTGCTGTGATTGCTCAGTTCTTTGGCAGTGCCCCGCCCATGTGGCTGGAGAAGAAAGAGCTCTGAAACTTCTCTCAAGAATCGCTCCCTGTTTCTTTGCACGGGCCTCGCTGTCTATGGATGTTTCAGGAGACCCCACCGAAACACAGAAGGACTCTAAAATTATCCCAGCTTTCTCTGCACAGCGAGAGCTTTTAATATTTAGCATTGTTATCCTTTTCCTGTGTGTTTGTTAAAAAAATAGTTTTTATCTCTTTCACTTTCTTCCCAGGAAAGTTCTTTTTTCCAAAAACCTGGTGGGGGAGGGCTGGGTGTAACCTGCCTTCTATCAGAGGATATTTTCCTCCACATTTGTCCAAACCGGCACAGCCTGTCCTTTCCTGGGTCTCTGTTGCAGATGGAAGCTGCTGGTGCCATTGTCAGCTTGAAGCACTCTTTTGATGCAAGCAGATGTTGCCAGGTGTGTTCAGCAGCTGTTGCTCAATGCTTATGCCAAGCTATTGTGTTCCTCATGGAACCAAGGAGCCATTGTGACACTGCAGGGGCTGATGGCATCAAGGAGACAATTGTCACAGTACAGAACCTCCTAGAAACAAGGCTCCATTGTGACACCGTGGGGAATCATGGAATCAAGGAGCCCATTGTGACACTGCCAGGCCGCATGGAACCAATGGTCCATGGTTACACTGCGGATTCAAGAAGAGCACGGTGACACCACGCAACATCATGGAACCGTACGTCCATTGTGACACAGCGGGGCCTCATGGAAACAAGGGGACCATTGTGGCAAAGCAGGGCCTAAAGGAAGCATGGAGAGCATTGTGACACTAAGGAAACTCCTGGAACCAAGATGACCACTGGCACATAATGGAACCTCATGGAAGCAAGCCTTCACGATGACTTTGGAGGGCCTCAGGGACCACAGGACCCATTGTGACACAGCAGGACCTGGTGGAACCAAGGAGCCTTTGTGATACTCCACATCCACATGGAAGCCAGGGTGCACTGAGACACAGCGGGGCCTTGTTGGAACCAAAGACACCTCTGCAAAAAGCAGGCTAGCTCATAGAAGCAAGGAGTCCATTGTTACAACGTAAAAGCTATGGAAGCAAGGGACCATTGTGACACTGCGGGGCCTCATGGAACCAATTGTCCATGATGACAGTGCGGATCAAAGGAGACCATGGTGACACTGCGGAACCTGATGGAACCAAGGAGCCATTTTGACACAGTGGGGCCTCATGGAATCAAGGAGACCATTGTGACCCAGGTGTTGCATGTGAAGGCAAGGAGCCATTGTGACACTTTGGGCTTCTTCCCTTGAGCTCTGCAGCTGGCTGTCCCAGCCCAGCGCACCATGTGCCACCTGCTCTCCTCAGGGCTCTGCCTGCACACAGCCCCAGGAGAAGTTTTCCTGTTTGGAAGGAAAGAATGGAAAAGCCGGAGCAGGTTTCCTAAACAACAAACCCCACTCAGGAGCCACATGCTCAGTACAGGCTGCCTGGAACGATGTCCCCTTTCTACAAGGGTCAGTGTGAGCAGGAATGATCTCTGGGAGCAGAATTCTCGGAGTCTTTCCACTGAATTCTCTGTCCCTGTGTCTTGGGGTGACTTTATCATGTGTATCCCCTATTGCTGCTCTATGCCCAGAAGTGAACTTTGTGCATTTCTGTGCCTTTCAACTGAGCCTGAGAGGGGAGAGAGGAAAAAAAAAAAACGGACAAACTTCTCAGAGCGTTTGTTCAAGGACACACATACACACTCCTCTGCATCCTGCTTGCAGCAAGAGCGGTGGAAACAACCTTGTTTCTTTTTAGCCAGTTTTCAGCTCCTTTTCTCTGGAGGGAGATGGAGAGTTGAACTTTGTTTTCCTGGGACTTCGGGGGTTTTTTTCCCTTCTTCTCTTCTTGACTCTTTCAACATCAGAGCACATTGGGAGAATTTTCTCCCGAGGTGGGGGCCCTGAATGTGGGCCCATGAGCCAGCTGCAAGGAGGAGGAGAGAGACTACACCTACGGAAGTGTTGGGGTTCCTCCCCCCTGCCATGAGGTCATGGGAGAGGGGACCCTGGGGTAGAGGCATGGCCTGGGCACGGGGGTCTCCCTGCTCCCTGCTGACATGTGCCCTAATCCTGTTCAGCACTGCTTATTTTGTGTTGCCCTGTGCGAGGAGGGCCCTGGTTGTGCTGTGATTGCTCAGTTCTTTGGCAGTGTCCCGCCCATGTGGCTGGAGAAGAAAGAGCTCTGAAACTTCTCTCAAGAATCGCTCCCTGTTTCTTTGCACGGGCCTCGCTGTCTATGGATGTTTCAGGAGACCCCACCGAAACACAGAAGGACTCTAAAATTATCCCAGCTTTCTCTGCACAGCGAGAGCTTTTAATATTTAGCATTGTTATCCTTTTCCTGTGTGTTTGTTAAAAAAATAGTTTTTATCTCTTTCACTTTCTTCCCAGGAAAGTTCTTTTTTCCAAAAACCTGGTGGGGGAGGGCTGGGTGTAACCTGCCTTCTATCAGAGGATATTTTCCTCCACATTTGTCCAAACCGGCACAGCCTGTCCTTTCCTGGGTGTCTGTTGCAGATGGAAGCTGCTGGTGCCATTGTCAGCTTGAAGCACTCTTTTGATGCAAGCAGATGTTGCCAGGTGTGTTCAGCAGCTGTTGCTCAATGCTTATGCCAAGCTATTGTGTTCCTCATGGAACCAAGGAGCCATTGTGACACTGCAGGGGCTGATGGCATCAAGGAGACAATTGTGACAGTACAGAACCTCCTAGAAACAAGGCTCCATTGTGACACCGTGGGGAATCATGGAATCAAGGAGCCCATTGTGACACTGCCAGGCCGCATGGAACCAATGGTCCATGGTTACACTGCGGATTCAAGAAGAGCACGGTGACACCACGCAACATCATGGAACCGTACGTCCATTGTGACACAGCGGGGCCTCATGGAAACAAGGGGACCATTGTGGCAAAGCAGGGCCTAATGGAAGCATGGAGAGCATTGTGACACTAAGGAAACTCCTGGAACCAAGATGACCACTGGCACATAATGGAACCTCATGGAAGCAAGCCTCCACAATGACTTTGGAGGGCCTCAGGGACCACAGGACCCATTGTGACACAGCAGGACCTGGTGGAACCAAGGAGCCTTTGTGATACTCCACATCCACATGGAAACCAGGGTGCACTGAGACACAGCGGGGCCTTGTTGGAACCAAAGACACCTCTGCAAAAAGCAGGCTAGCTCATAGAAGCAAGGAGTCCATTGTTACAACGTAAAAGCTATGGAAGCAAGGGACCATTGTGACACTGCGGGGCCTCATGGAACCAATTGTCCATGATGACAGTGCGGATCAAAGGAGACCATGGTGACACTGCGGAACCTGATGGAACCAAGGAGCCATTTTGACACAGTGGGGCCTCATGGAATCAAGGAGACCATTGTGACCCAGGTGTTGCATGTGAAGGCAAGGAGCCATTGTGACACTTTGGGCTTCTTCCCTTGAGCTCTGCAGCTGGCTGTCCCAGCCCAGCGCACCATGTGCCACCTGCTCTCCTCAGGGCTCTGCCTGCACACAGCCCCAGGAGAAGTTTTCCTGTTTGGAAGGAAAGAATGGAAAAGCCGGAGCAGGTTTCCTAAACAACAAACCCCACTCAGGAGCCACATGCTCAGTACAGGCTGCCTGGAACGATGTCCCCTTTCTACAAGGGTCAGTGTGAGCAGGAATGATCTCTGGGAGCAGAATTCTCGGAGTCTTTCCACTGAATTCTCTGTCCCTGTGTCTTGGGGTGACTTTATCATGTGTATCCCCTATTGCTGCTCTATGCCCAGAAGTGAACTTTGTGCATTTCTGTGCCTTTCAACTGAGCCTGAGAGGGGAGAGAGGAAAAAAAAAAAACGGACAAACTTCTCAGAGCGTTTGTTCAAGGACACACATACACACTCCTCTGCATCCTGCTTGCAGCAAGAGCGGTGGAAACAACCTTGTTTCTTTTTAGCCAGTTTTCAGCTCCTTTTCTCTGGAGGGAGATGGAGAGTTGAACTTTGTTTTCCTGGGACTTCGGGGGTTTTTTTCCCTTCTTCTCTTCTTGACTCTTTCAACATCAGAGCACATTGGGAGAATTTTCTACCCAGGTGGGAGCCCTGAATGTGGGCCCATGAGCCAGCTGCAAGGAGGAGGAGAGAGACTACACCTACGGAAGTGTTGGGGTTCCTCCCCCCTGCCATGAGGTCATGGGAGAGGGGACCCTGGGGTAGAGGCATGGCCTGGGCACGGGGGTCTCCCTGCTCCCTGCTGACATGTGCACTAATCCTGTTCAGCACTGCTTATTTTGTGTTGCCCTGTGCGAGGAGGGCCCTGGTTGTGCTGTGATTGCTCAGTTCTTTGGCAGTGCCCCGCCCATGTGGCTGGAGAAGAAAGAGCTCTGAAACTTCTCTCAAGAATCGCTCCCTGTTTCTTTGCACGGGCCTCGCTGTCTATGGATGTTTCAGGAGACCCCACCGAAACACAGAAGGACTCTAAAATTATCCCAGCTTTCTCTGCACAGCGAGAGCTTTTAATATTTAGCATTGTTATCCTTTTCCTGTGTGTTTGTTAAAAAAATAGTTTTTATCTCTTTCACTTTCTTCCCAGGAAAGTTCTTTTTTCCAAAAACCTGGTGGGGGAGGGCTGGGTGTAACCTGCCTTCTATCAGAGGATATTTTCCTCCACATTTGTCCAAACCGGCACAGCCTGTCCTTTCCTGGGTCTCTGTTGCAGATGGAAGCTGCTGGTGCCATTGTCAGCTTGAAGCCCTCTTTTGATGCAAGCAGATGTTGCCAGGTGTGTTCAGCAGCTGTTGCTCAATGCTTATGCCAAGCTATTGTGTTCCTCATGGAACCAAGGAGCCATTGTGACACTGCAGGGGCTGATGGCATCAAGGAGACAATTGTCACAGTACAGAACCTCCTAGAAACAAGGCTCCATTGTGACACCGTGGGGAATCATGGAATCAAGGAGCCCATTGTGACACAGCCAGGCCGCATGGAACCAATGGTCCATGGTTACACTGCGGATTCAAGAAGAGCACGGTGACACCACGCAACATCATGGAACCATAGGTCCATTGTGACACAGCGGGGCCTCATGGAAACAAGGGGACCATTGTGGCAAAGCAGGGCCTAATGGAAGCATGGAGAGCATTGTGACACTAAGGAAACTCCTGGAACCAAGATGACCACTGGCACATAATGGAACCTCATGGAAGCAAGCCTCCACGATGGTTTTGGAGGGCCTCAGGGACCACAGGACCCATTGTGACACAGCAGGACCTGGTGGAACCAAGGAGCCTTTGTGATACTCCAGATCCACATGGAAGCCAGGGTGCAGAGACACAGCGGGGCCTTGTTGGAACCAAAGACACCTCTGCAAAAAGCAGGCTAGCTCATAGAAGCAAGGAGTCCATTGTTACAACGTAAAAGCTATGGAAGCAAGGGACCATTGTGACACTGCGGGGCCTCATGGAACCAATTGTCCATGATGACAGTGCGGATCAAAGGAGACCATGGTGACACTGCGGAACCTGATGGAACCAAGGAGCCAGTGTGACACAGTGGGGCCTCATGGAATCAAGGAGACCATTGTGACCCAGGTGTTGCATGTGAAGGCAAGGAGCCATTGTGACACTTTGGGCTTCTTCCCTTGAGCTCTGCAGCTGGCTGTCCCAGCCCAGCGCACCATGTGCCACCTGCTCTCCTCAGGGCTCTGCCTGCACACAGCCCCAGGAGAAGTTTTCCTGTTTGCAAGGAAAGAATGGAAAAGCCGGAGCAGGTTTCCTAAACAACAAACCCCACTCAGGAGCCACATGCTCAGTACAGGCTGCCTGGAACGATGTCCCCTTTCTACAAGGGTCAGTGTGAGCAGGAATGATCTCTGGGAGCAGAATTCTCGGAGTCTTTCCACTGAATTCTCTGTCCCTGTGTCTTGGGGTGACTTTATCATGTGTATCCCCTATTGCTGCTCTATGCCCAGAAGTGAACTTTGTGCATTTCTGTGCCTTTCAACTGAGCCTGAGAGGGGAGAGAGGAAAAAAAAAAAACGGACAAACTTCTCAGAGCGTTTGTTCAAGGACACACATACACACTCCTCTGCATCCTGCTTGCAGCAAGAGCGGTGGAAACAACCTTGTTTCTTTTTAGCCAGTTTTCAGCTCCTTTTCTCTGGAGGGAGATGGAGAGTTGAACTTTGTTTTCCTGGGACTTCGGGGGTTTTTTTCCCTTCTTCTCTTCTTGACTCTTTCAACATCAGAGCACATTGGGAGAATTTTCTACCCAGGTGGGAGCCCTGAATGTGGGCCCATGAGCCAGCTGCAAGGAGGAGGAGAGAGACTACACCTACGGAAGTGTTGGGGTTCCTCCCCCCTGCCATGAGGTCATGGGAAGAGGGGACCCTGGGGTAGAGGCATGGCCTGGGCACGGGGGGTCTCCCTGCTCCCTGCTCACATGTGCCCTAATCCTGTTCAGCACTGCTTATTTTGTGTTGCCTTGTGCGAGGAGGGCCCTGGTTGTGCCGTGATTGCTCAGTTCTTTGGCAGTGCCCCGCCCATGTGGCTGGAGAAGAAAGAGCTCTGAAACTTCTCTCAAGAATCGCTCCCTGTTTCTTTGCACGGGCCTCGCTGTCTATGGATGTTTCAGGAGACCCCACCGAAACACAGAAGGACTCTCAAATTATCCCAGCTTTCTCTGCACAGCGAGAGCTTTTAATATTTAGCATTGTTATCCTTTTCCTGTGTGTTTGTTAAAAAAAGAGGTTTTCTCTCTTTCACTTTCTTCCCAGGAAAATTCTTTTTTCCCAAACCTGGTGGGGGATGGCTGGGTGTAACCTGCCTTCTATCAGAGGATATTTTCCTCCAAATTTGTCCAAACTGGCACAGCCTGTCCTTTCCTGGGTGTCTGTTGCAGATGGAAGCTGCTGGTGCCATTGTCAGCTTGAAGCCCTCTTTTGATGCAAGCAGATGTTGCCAGGTGTGTTCAGCAGCTGTTGCTCAATGCTTATGCCAAGCTATTGTGTTCCTCATGGAACCAAGGAGCCATTGTGACACTGCAGGGGCTGATGGCATCAAGGAGACAATTGTCACAGTACAGAACCTCCTAGAAACAAGGCTCCATTGTGACACCGTGGGGAATCATGGAATCAAGGAGCCCATTGTGACACTGCCAGGCCGCATGGAACCAATGGTCCATGGTTACACTGCGGATTCAAGAAGAGCACGGTGACACCACGCAACATCATGGAACCGTACGTCCATTGTGACACAGCAGGGCCTCATGGAAACAAGGGGACCATTGTGGCAAAGCAGGGCCTAAAGGAAGCATGGAGAGCATTGTGACACTAAGGAAACTCCTGGAACCAAGATGACCACTGGCACATAATGGAACCTCATGGAAGCAAGCCTTCACGATGACTTTGGAGGGCCTCAGGGACCACAGGACCCATTGTGACACAGCAGGACCTGGTGGAACCAAGGAGCCTTTGTGATACTCCACATCCACATGGAAGCCAGGGTGCACTGAGACACAGCGGGGCCTTGTTGGAACCAAAGACACCTCTGCAAAAAGCAGGCTAGCTCATAGAAGCAAGGAGTCCATTGTTACAACGTAAAAGCTATGGAAGCAAGGGACCATTGTGACACTGCGGGGCCTCATGGAACCAATTGTCCATGATGACAGTGCGGATCAAAGGAGACCATGGTGACACTGCGGAACCTGATGGAACCAAGGAGCCATTTTGACACAGTGGGGCCTCATGGAATCAAGGAGACCATTGTGACCCAGGTGTTGCATGTGAAGGCAAGGAGCCATTGTGACACTTTGGGCTTCTTCCCTTGAGCTCTGCAGCTGGCTGTCCCAGCCCAGCGCACCATGTGCCACCTGCTCTCCTCAGGGCTCTGCCTGCACACAGCCCCAGGAGAAGTTTTCCTGTTTGGAAGGAAAGAATGGAAAAGCCGGAGCAGGTTTCCTAAACAACAAACCCCACTCAGGAGCCACATGCTCAGTACAGGCTGCCTGGAACGAGGTCCCCTTTCTACAAGGGTCAGTGTGAGCAGGAATGAATGATCTCTGGGAGCAGAATTCTCGGAGTCTTTCCACTGAATTCTCTGTCCCTGTGTCTTGGGGTGACTTTATCATGTGTATCCCCTATTGCTGCTCTATGCCCAGAAGTGAACTTTGTGCGTTTCTGTGCCTTTCAACTGAGCCTGAGAGGGGGGAGAGGAAAAAAACCGGACAAACTTCTCAGAGCGTTTTTTCGAGGACACACATACACACTCCTCTGCATCCTGCTTGCAGCAAGAGCAGAGGAAGCAACTTGGTTTCTTTTTTGCCAGTTTTCAGCTCCTTTTCTCTGGGGGGAGATGGAGAGTTGAACTTTGTTTTCCTGGGACTTCGGGGGTTTTTTTTCCCTTCTTCTCTTCTTGACTCTTTCAACATCAGAGCACATTGGGAGAATTTTCTCCCGAGGTGGGGGCCCTGAATGTGGGCCCATGAGCCAGCTGCAAGGAGGAGGAGAGAGACTACACCTACGGAAGTGTTGGGGTTCCTCCCCCCTGCCATGAGGTCATGGGAGAGGGGACCCTGGGGTAGAGGCATGGCCTGGGCACGGGGGTCTCCCTGCTCCCTGCTCACATGTGCCCTAATCCTGTTCAGCACTGCTTATTTTGTGTTGCCTTGTGCGAGGAGGGCCCTGGTTGTGCTGTGATTGCTCAGTTCTTTGGCAGTGCCCCGCCCATGTGGCTGGAGAAGAAAGAGCTCTGAAACTTCTCTCAAGAATCGCTCCCTGTTTCTTTGCACGGGCCTCGCTGTCTATGGATGTTTCAGGAGACCCCACCGAAACACAGAAGGACTCTAAAATTATCCCAGCTTTCTCTGCACAGCGAGAGCTTTTAATATTTAGCATTGTTATCCTTTTCCTGTGTGTTTGTTAAAAAAATAGTTTTTATCTCTTTCACTTTCTTCCCAGGAAAGTTCTTTTTTCCAAAAACCTGGTGGGGGAGGGCTGGGTGTAACCTGCCTTCTATCAGAGGATATTTTCCTCCACATTTGTCCAAACCGGCACAGCCTGTCCTTTCCTGGGTCTCTGTTGCAGATGGAAGCTGCTGGTGCCATTGTCAGCTTGAAGCACTCTTTTGATGCAAGCAGATGTTGCCAGGTGTGTTCAGCAGCTGTTGCTCAATGCTTATGCCAAGCTATTGTGTTCCTCATGGAACCAAGGAGCCATTGTGACACTGCAGGGGCTGATGGCATCAAGGAGACAATTGTCACAGTACAGAACCTCCTAGAAACAAGGCTCCATTGTGACACCGTGGGGAATCATGGAATCAAGGAGCCCATTGTGACACTGCCAGGCCGCATGGAACCAATGGTCCATGGTTACACTGCGGATTCAAGAAGAGCACGGTGACACCACGCAACATCATGGAACCGTACGTCCATTGTGACACAGCGGGGCCTCATGGAAACAAGGGGACCATTGTGGCAAAGCAGGGCCTAAAGGAAGCATGGAGAGCATTGTGACACTAAGGAAACTCCTGGAACCAAGATGACCACTGGCACATAATGGAACCTCATGGAAGCAAGCCTTCACGATGACTTTGGAGGGCCTCAGGGACCACAGGACCCATTGTGACACAGCAGGACCTGGTGGAACCAAGGAGCCTTTGTGATACTCCACATCCACATGGAAGCCAGGGTGCACTGAGACACAGCGGGGCCTTGTTGGAACCAAAGACACCTCTGCAAAAAGCAGGCTAGCTCATAGAAGCAAGGAGTCCATTGTTACAACGTAAAAGCTATGGAAGCAAGGGACCATTGTGACACTGCGGGGCCTCATGGAACCAATTGTCCATGATGACAGTGCGGATCAAAGGAGACCATGGTGACACTGCGGAACCTGATGGAACCAAGGAGCCATTTTGACACAGTGGGGCCTCATGGAATCAAGGAGACCATTGTGACCCAGGTGTTGCATGTGAAGGCAAGGAGCCATTGTGACACTTTGGGCTTCTTCCCTTGAGCTCTGCAGCTGGCTGTCCCAGCCCAGCGCACCATGTGCCACCTGCTCTCCTCAGGGCTCTGCCTGCACACAGCCCCAGGAGAAGTTTTCCTGTTTGGAAGGAAAGAATGGAAAAGCCGGAGCAGGTTTCCTAAACAACAAACCCCACTCAGGAGCCACATGCTCAGTACAGGCTGCCTGGAACGATGTCCCCTTTCTACAAGGGTCAGTGTGAGCAGGAATGATCTCTGGGAGCAGAATTCTCGGAGTCTTTCCACTGAATTCTCTGTCCCTGTGTCTTGGGGTGACTTTATCATGTGTATCCCCTATTGCTGCTCTATGCCCAGAAGTGAACTTTGTGCATTTCTGTGCCTTTCAACTGAGCCTGAGAGGGGAGAGAGGAAAAAAAAAAAACGGACAAACTTCTCAGAGCGTTTGTTCAAGGACACACATACACACTCCTCTGCATCCTGCTTGCAGCAAGAGCGGTGGAAACAACCTTGTTTCTTTTTAGCCAGTTTTCAGCTCCTTTTCTCTGGAGGGAGATGGAGAGTTGAACTTTGTTTTCCTGGGACTTCGGGGGTTTTTTTCCCTTCTTCTCTTCTTGACTCTTTCAACATCAGAGCACATTGGGAGAATTTTCTCCCGAGGTGGGGGCCCTGAATGTGGGCCCATGAGCCAGCTGCAAGGAGGAGGAGAGAGACTACACCTACGGAAGTGTTGGGGTTCCTCCCCCCTGCCATGAGGTCATGGGAGAGGGGACCCTGGGGTAGAGGCATGGCCTGGGCACGGGGGTCTCCCTGCTCCCTGCTGACATGTGCCCTAATCCTGTTCAGCACTGCTTATTTTGTGTTGCCCTGTGCGAGGAGGGCCCTGGTTGTGCTGTGATTGCTCAGTTCTTTGGCAGTGTCCCGCCCATGTGGCTGGAGAAGAAAGAGCTCTGAAACTTCTCTCAAGAATCGCTCCCTGTTTCTTTGCACGGGCCTCGCTGTCTATGGATGTTTCAGGAGACCCCACCGAAACACAGAAGGACTCTAAAATTATCCCAGCTTTCTCTGCACAGCGAGAGCTTTTAATATTTAGCATTGTTATCCTTTTCCTGTGTGTTTGTTAAAAAAATAGTTTTTATCTCTTTCACTTTCTTCCCAGGAAAGTTCTTTTTTCCAAAAACCTGGTGGGGGAGGGCTGGGTGTAACCTGCCTTCTATCAGAGGATATTTTCCTCCACATTTGTCCAAACCGGCACAGCCTGTCCTTTCCTGGGTCTCTGTTGCAGATGGAAGCTGCTGGTGCCATTGTCAGCTTGAAGCACTCTTTTGATGCAAGCAGATGTTGCCAGGTGTGTTCAGCAGCTGTTGCTCAATGCTTATGCCAAGCTATTGTGTTCCTCATGGAACCAAGGAGCCATTGTGACACTGCAGGGGCTGATGGCATCAAGGAGACAATTGTGACAGTACAGAACCTCCTAGAAACAAGGCTCCATTGTGACACCGTGGGGAATCATGGAATCAAGGAGCCCATTGTGACACAGCCAGGCCGCATGGAACCAATGGTCCATGGTTACACTGCGGATTCAAGAAGAGCACGGTGACACCACGCAACATCATGGAACCATAGGTCCATTGTGACACAGCGGGGCCTCATGGAAACAAGGGGACCATTGTGGCAAAGCAGGGCCTAATGGAAGCATGGAGAGCATTGTGACACTAAGGAAACTCCTGGAACCAAGATGACCACTGGCACATAATGGAACCTCATGGAAGCAAGCCTCCACGATGGTTTTGGAGGGCCTCAGGGACCACAGGACCCATTGTGACACAGCAGGACCTGGTGGAACCAAGGAGCCTTTGTGATACTCCAGATCCACATGGAAGCCAGGGTGCAGAGACACAGCGGGGCCTTGTTGGAACCAAAGACACCTCTGCAAAAAGCAGGCTAGCTCATAGAAGCAAGGAGTCCATTGTTACAACGTAAAAGCTATGGAAGCAAGGGACCATTGTGACACTGCGGGGCCTCATGGAACCAATTGTCCATGATGACAGTGCGGATCAAAGGAGACCATGGTGACACTGCGGAACCTGATGGAACCAAGGAGCCATTGTGACACAGTGGGGCCTCATGGAATCAAGGAGACCATTGTGACCCAGGTGTTGCATGTGAAGGCAAGGAGCCATTGTGACACTTTGGGCTTCTTCCCTTGAGCTCTGCAGCTGGCTGTCCCAGCCCAGCGCACCATGTGCCACCTGCTCTCCTCAGGGCTCTGCCTGCACACAGCCCCAGGAGAAGTTTTCCTGTTTGCAAGGAAAGAATGGAAAAGCCGGAGCAGGTTTCCTAAACAACAAACCCCACTCAGGAGCCACATGCTCAGTACAGGCTGCCTGGAACGATGTCCCCTTTCTACAAGGGTCAGTGTGAGCAGGAATGATCTCTGGGAGCAGAATTCTCGGAGTCTTTCCACTGAATTCTCTGTCCCTGTGTCTTGGGGTGACTTTATCATGTGTATCCCCTATTGCTGCTCTATGCCCAGAAGTGAACTTTGTGCATTTCTGTGCCTTTCAACTGAGCCTGAGAGGGGAGAGAGGAAAAAAAAAAAACGGACAAACTTCTCAGAGCGTTTGTTCAAGGACACACATACACACTCCTCTGCATCCTGCTTGCAGCAAGAGCGGTGGAAACAACCTTGTTTCTTTTTAGCCAGTTTTCAGCTCCTTTTCTCTGGAGGGA
The DNA here is from genome assembly GCF_041296385.1 of Aphelocoma coerulescens. Taxonomy (NCBI): domain Eukaryota; kingdom Metazoa; phylum Chordata; class Aves; order Passeriformes; family Corvidae; genus Aphelocoma; species Aphelocoma coerulescens. Next base: position 690,835 of record NW_027183927.1, read on the forward strand.
GATGGAGAGTTGAACTTTGTTTTCCTGGGACTTCGGGGGTTTTTTTCCCTTCTTCTCTTCTTGACTCTTTCAACATCAGAGCACATTGGGAGAATTTTCTACCCAGGTGGGAGCCCTGAATGTGGGCCCATGAGCCAGCTGCAAGGAGGAGGAGAGAGACTACACCTACGGAAGTGTTGGGGTTCCTCCCCCCTGCCATGAGGTCATGGGAAGAGGGGACCCTGGGGTAGAGGCATGGCCTGGGCACGGGGGGTCTCCCTGCTCCCTGCTCACATGTGCCCTAATCCTGTTCAGCACTGCTTATTTTGTGTTGCCTTGTGCGAGGAGGGCCCTGGTTGTGCCGTGATTGCTCAGTTCTTTGGCAGTGCCCCGCCCATGTGGCTGGAGAAGAAAGAGCTCTGAAACTTCTCTCAAGAATCGCTCCCTGTTTCTTTGCACGGGCCTCGCTGTCTATGGATGTTTCAGGAGACCCCACCGAAACACAGAAGGACTCTCAAATTATCCCAGCTTTCTCTGCACAGCGAGAGCTTTTAATATTTAGCATTGTTATCCTTTTCCTGTGTGTTTGTTAAAAAAAGAGGTTTTCTCTCTTTCACTTTCTTCCCAGGAAAATTCTTTTTTCCCAAACCTGGTGGGGGATGGCTGGGTGTAACCTGCCTTCTATCAGAGGATATTTTCCTCCAAATTTGTCCAAACTGGCACAGCCTGTCCTTTCCTGGGTGTCTGTTGCAGATGGAAGCTGCTGGTGCCATTGTCAGCTTGAAGCCCTCTTTTGATGCAAGCAGATGTTGCCAGGTGTGTTCAGCAGCTGTTGCTCAATGCTTATGCCAAGCTATTGTGTTCCTCATGGAACCAAGGAGCCATTGTGACACTGCAGGGGCTGATGGCATCAAGGAGACAATTGTCACAGTACAGAACCTCCTAGAAACAAGGCTCCATTGTGACACCGTGGGGAATCATGGAATCAAGGAGCCCATTGTGACACTGCCAGGCCGCATGGAACCAATGGTCCATGGTTACACTGCGGATTCAAGAAGAGCACGGTGACACCACGCAACATCATGGAACCGTACGTCCATTGTGACACAGCAGGGCCTCATGGAAAAAAGGGGACCATTGTGGCAAAGCAGGGCCTAAAGGAAGCATGGAGAGCATTGTGACACTAAGGAAACTCCTGGAACCAAGATGACCACTGGCACATAATGGAACCTCATGGAAGCAAGCCTTCACGATGACTTTGGAGGGCCTCAGGGACCACAGGACCCATTGTGACACAGCAGGACCTGGTGGAACCAAGGAGCCTTTGTGATACTCCACATCCACATGGAAGCCAGGGTGCACTGAGACACAGCGGGGCCTTGTTGGAACCAAAGACACCTCTGCAAAAAGCAGGCTAGCTCATAGAAGCAAGGAGTCCATTGTTACAACGTAAAAGCTATGGAAGCAAGGGACCATTGTGACACTGCGGGGCCTCATGGAACCAATTGTCCATGATGACAGTGCGGATCAAAGGAGACCATGGTGACACTGCGGAACCTGATGGAACCAAGGAGCCATTTTGACACAGTGGGGCCTCATGGAATCAAGGAGACCATTGTGACCCAGGTGTTGCATGTGAAGGCAAGGAGCCATTGTGACACTTTGGGCTTCTTCCCTTGAGCTCTGCAGCTGGCTGTCCCAGCCCAGCGCACCATGTGCCACCTGCTCTCCTCAGGGCTCTGCCTGCACACAGCCCCAGGAGAAGTTTTCCTGTTTGGAAGGAAAGAATGGAAAAGCCGGAGCAGGTTTCCTAAACAACAAACCCCACTCAGGAGCCACATGCTCAGTACAGGCTGCCTGGAACGAGGTCCCCTTTCTACAAGGGTCAGTGTGAGCAGGAATGAATGATCTCTGGGAGCAGAATTCTCGGAGTCTTTCCACTGAATTCTCTGTCCCTGTGTCTTGGGGTGACTTTATCATGTGTATCCCCTATTGCTGCTCTATGCCCAGAAGTGAACTTTGTGCGTTTCTGTGCCTTTCAACTGAGCCTGAGAGGGGGGAGAGGAAAAAAACCGGACAAACTTCTCAGAGCGTTTTTTCGAGGACACACATACACACTCCTCTGCATCCTGCTTGCAGCAAGAGCAGAGGAAGCAACTTGGTTTCTTTTTTGCCAGTTTTCAGCTCCTTTTCTCTGGGGGGAGATGGAGAGTTGAACTTTGTTTTCCTGGGACTTCGGGGGTTTTTTTTCCCTTCTTCTCTTCTTGACTCTTTCAACATCAGAGCACATTGGGAGAATTTTCTCCCGAGGTGGGGGCCCTGAATGTGGGCCCATGAGCCAGCTGCAAGGAGGAGGAGAGAGACTACACCTACGGAAGTGTTGGGGTTCCTCCCCCCTGCCATGAGGTCATGGGAGAGGGGACCCTGGGGTAGAGGCATGGCCTGGGCACGGGGGTCTCCCTGCTCCCTGCTCACATGTGCCCTAATCCTGTTCAGCACTGCTTATTTTGTGTTGCCTTGTGCGAGGAGGGCCCTGGTTGTGCTGTGATTGCTCAGTTCTTTGGCAGTGCCCCGCCCATGTGGCTGGAGAAGAAAGAGCTCTGAAACTTCTCTCAAGAATCGCTCCCTGTTTCTTTGCACGGGCCTCGCTGTCTATGGATGTTTCAGGAGACCCCACCGAAACACAGAAGGACTCTAAAATTATCCCAGCTTTCTCTGCACAGCGAGAGCTTTTAATATTTAGCATTGTTATCCTTTTCCTGTGTGTTTGTTAAAAAAATAGTTTTTATCTCTTTCACTTTCTTCCCAGGAAAGTTCTTTTTTCCAAAAACCTGGTGGGGGAGGGCTGGGTGTAACCTGCCTTCTATCAGAGGATATTTTCCTCCACATTTGTCCAAACCGGCACAGCCTGTCCTTTCCTGGGTCTCTGTTGCAGATGGAAGCTGCTGGTGCCATTGTCAGCTTGAAGCACTCTTTTGATGCAAGCAGATGTTGCCAGGTGTGTTCAGCAGCTGTTGCTCAATGCTTATGCCAAGCTATTGTGTTCCTCATGGAACCAAGGAGCCATTGTGACACTGCAGGGGCTGATGGCATCAAGGAGACAATTGTCACAGTACAGAACCTCCTAGAAACAAGGCTCCATTGTGACACCGTGGGGAATCATGGAATCAAGGAGCCCATTGTGACACTGCCAGGCCGCATGGAACCAATGGTCCATGGTTACACTGCGGATTCAAGAAGAGCACGGTGACACCACGCAACATCATGGAACCGTACGTCCATTGTGACACAGCGGGGCCTCATGGAAACAAGGGGACCATTGTGGCAAAGCAGGGCCTAAAGGAAGCATGGAGAGCATTGTGACACTAAGGAAACTCCTGGAACCAAGATGACCACTGGCACATAATGGAACCTCATGGAAGCAAGCCTTCACGATGACTTTGGAGGGCCTCAGGGACCACAGGACCCATTGTGACACAGCAGGACCTGGTGGAACCAAGGAGCCTTTGTGATACTCCACATCCACATGGAAGCCAGGGTGCACTGAGACACAGCGGGGCCTTGTTGGAACCAAAGACACCTCTGCAAAAAGCAGGCTAGCTCATAGAAGCAAGGAGTCCATTGTTACAACGTAAAAGCTATGGAAGCAAGGGACCATTGTGACACTGCGGGGCCTCATGGAACCAATTGTCCATGATGACAGTGCGGATCAAAGGAGACCATGGTGACACTGCGGAACCTGATGGAACCAAGGAGCCATTTTGACACAGTGGGGCCTCATGGAATCAAGGAGACCATTGTGACCCAGGTGTTGCATGTGAAGGCAAGGAGCCATTGTGACACTTTGGGCTTCTTCCCTTGAGCTCTGCAGCTGGCTGTCCCAGCCCAGCGCACCATGTGCCACCTGCTCTCCTCAGGGCTCTGCCTGCACACAGCCCCAGGAGAAGTTTTCCTGTTTGGAAGGAAAGAATGGAAAAGCCGGAGCAGGTTTCCTAAACAACAAACCCCACTCAGGAGCCACATGCTCAGTACAGGCTGCCTGGAACGATGTCCCCTTTCTACAAGGGTCAGTGTGAGCAGGAATGATCTCTGGGAGCAGAATTCTCGGAGTCTTTCCACTGAATTCTCTGTCCCTGTGTCTTGGGGTGACTTTATCATGTGTATCCCCTATTGCTGCTCTATGCCCAGAAGTGAACTTTGTGCATTTCTGTGCCTTTCAACTGAGCCTGAGAGGGGAGAGAGGAAAAAAAAAAAACGGACAAACTTCTCAGAGCGTTTGTTCAAGGACACACATACACACTCCTCTGCATCCTGCTTGCAGCAAGAGCGGTGGAAACAACCTTGTTTCTTTTTAGCCAGTTTTCAGCTCCTTTTCTCTGGAGGGAGATGGAGAGTTGAACTTTGTTTTCCTGGGACTTCGGGGGTTTTTTTCCCTTCTTCTCTTCTTGACTCTTTCAACATCAGAGCACATTGGGAGAATTTTCTCCCGAGGTGGGGGCCCTGAATGTGGGCCCATGAGCCAGCTGCAAGGAGGAGGAGAGAGACTACACCTACGGAAGTGTTGGGGTTCCTCCCCCCTGCCATGAGGTCATGGGAGAGGGGACCCTGGGGTAGAGGCATGGCCTGGGCACGGGGGTCTCCCTGCTCCCTGCTGACATGTGCCCTAATCCTGTTCAGCACTGCTTATTTTGTGTTGCCCTGTGCGAGGAGGGCCCTGGTTGTGCTGTGATTGCTCAGTTCTTTGGCAGTGTCCCGCCCATGTGGCTGGAGAAGAAAGAGCTCTGAAACTTCTCTCAAGAATCGCTCCCTGTTTCTTTGCACGGGCCTCGCTGTCTATGGATGTTTCAGGAGACCCCACCGAAACACAGAAGGACTCTAAAATTATCCCAGCTTTCTCTGCACAGCGAGAGCTTTTAATATTTAGCATTGTTATCCTTTTCCTGTGTGTTTGTTAAAAAAATAGTTTTTATCTCTTTCACTTTCTTCCCAGGAAAGTTCTTTTTTCCAAAAACCTGGTGGGGGAGGGCTGGGTGTAACCTGCCTTCTATCAGAGGATATTTTCCTCCACATTTGTCCAAACCGGCACAGCCTGTCCTTTCCTGGGTCTCTGTTGCAGATGGAAGCTGCTGGTGCCATTGTCAGCTTGAAGCACTCTTTTGATGCAAGCAGATGTTGCCAGGTGTGTTCAGCAGCTGTTGCTCAATGCTTATGCCAAGCTATTGTGTTCCTCATGGAACCAAGGAGCCATTGTGACACTGCAGGGGCTGATGGCATCAAGGAGACAATTGTCACAGTACAGAACCTCCTAGAAACAAGGCTCCATTGTGACACCGTGGGGAATCATGGAATCAAGGAGCCCATTGTGACACAGCCAGGCCGCATGGAACCAATGGTCCATGGTTACACTGCGGATTCAAGAAGAGCACGGTGACACCACGCAACATCATGGAACCATAGGTCCATTGTGACACAGCGGGGCCTCATGGAAACAAGGGGACCATTGTGGCAAAGCAGGGCCTAATGGAAGCATGGAGAGCATTGTGACACTAAGGAAACTCCTGGAACCAAGATGACCACTGGCACATAATGGAACCTCATGGAAGCAAGCCTCCACGATGGTTTTGGAGGGCCTCAGGGACCACAGGACCCATTGTGACACAGCAGGACCTGGTGGAACCAAGGAGCCTTTGTGATACTCCAGATCCACATGGAAGCCAGGGTGCAGAGACACAGCGGGGCCTTGTTGGAACCAAAGACACCTCTGCAAAAAGCAGGCTAGCTCATAGAAGCAAGGAGTCCATTGTTACAACGTAAAAGCTATGGAAGCAAGGGACCATTGTGACACTGCGGGGCCTCATGGAACCAATTGTCCATGATGACAGTGCGGATCAAAGGAGACCATGGTGACACTGCGGAACCTGATGGAACCAAGGAGCCATTGTGACACAGTGGGGCCTCATGGAATCAAGGAGACCATTGTGACCCAGGTGTTGCATGTGAAGGCAAGGAGCCATTGTGACACTTTGGGCTTCTTCCCTTGAGCTCTGCAGCTGGCTGTCCCAGCCCAGCGCACCATGTGCCACCTGCTCTCCTCAGGGCTCTGCCTGCACACAGCCCCAGGAGAAGTTTTCCTGTTTGGAAGGAAAGAATGGAAAAGCCGGAGCAGGTTTCCTAAACAACAAACCCCACTCAGGAGCCACATGCTCAGTACAGGCTGCCTGGAACGATGTCCCCTTTCTACAAGGGTCAGTGTGAGCAGGAATGATCTCTGGGAGCAGAATTCTCGGAGTCTTTCCACTGAATTCTCTGTCCCTGTGTCTTGGGGTGACTTTATCATGTGTATCCCCTATTGCTGCTCTATGCCCAGAAGTGAACTTTGTGCATTTCTGTGCCTTTCAACTGAGCCTGAGAGGGGAGAGAGGAAAAAAAAAAAACGGACAAACTTCTCAGAGCGTTTGTTCAAGGACACACATACACACTCCTCTGCATCCTGCTTGCAGCAAGAGCGGTGGAAACAACCTTGTTTCTTTTTAGCCAGTTTTCAGCTCCTTTTCTCTGGAGGGAGATGGAGAGTTGAACTTTGTTTTCCTGGGACTTCGGGGGTTTTTTTCCCTTCTTCTCTTCTTGACTCTTTCAACATCAGAGCACATTGGGAGAATTTTCTCCCGAGGTGGGGGCCCTGAATGTGGGCCCATGAGCCAGCTGCAAGGAGGAGGAGAGAGACTACACCTACGGAAGTGTTGGGGTTCCTCCCCCCTGCCATGAGGTCATGGGAGAGGGGACCCTGGGGTAGAGGCATGGCCTGGGCACGGGGGTCTCCCTGCTCCCTGCTGACATGTGCCCTAATCCTGTTCAGCACTGCTTATTTTGTGTTGCCCTGTGCGAGGAGGGCCCTGGTTGTGCTGTGATTGCTCAGTTCTTTGGCAGTGCCCCGCCCATGTGGCTGGAGAAGAAAGAGCTCTGAAACTTCTCTCAAGAATCGCTCCCTGTTTCTTTGCACGGGCCTCGCTGTCTATGGATGTTTCAGGAGACCCCACCGAAACACAGAAGGACTCTAAAATTATCCCAGCTTTCTCTGCACAGCGAGAGCTTTTAATATTTAGCATTGTTATCCTTTTCCTGTGTGTTTGTTAAAAAAATAGTTTTTATCTCTTTCACTTTCTTCCCAGGAAAGTTCTTTTTTCCAAAAACCTGGTGGGGGAGGGCTGGGTGTAACCTGCCTTCTATCAGAGGATATTTTCCTCCACATTTGTCCAAACCGGCACAGCCTGTCCTTTCCTGGGTCTCTGTTGCAGATGGAAGCTGCTGGTGCCATTGTCAGCTTGAAGCCCTCTTTTGATGCAAGCAGATGTTGCCAGGTGTGTTCAGCAGCTGTTGCTCAATGCTTATGCCAAGCTATTGTGTTCCTCATGGAACCAAGGAGCCATTGTGACACTGCAGGGGCTGATGGCATCAAGGAGACAATTGTGACAGTACAGAACCTCCTAGAAACAAGGCTCCATTGTGACACCGTGGGGAATCATGGAATCAAGGAGCCCATTGTGACACAGCCAGGCCGCATGGAACCAATGGTCCATGGTTACACTGCGGATTCAAGAAGAGCACGGTGACACCACGCAACATCATGGAACCATAGGTCCATTGTGACACAGCGGGGCCTCATGGAAACAAGGGGACCATTGTGGCAAAGCAGGGCCTAATGGAAGCATGGAGAGCATTGTGACACTAAGGAAACTCCTGGAACCAAGATGACCACTGGCACATAATGGAACCTCATGGAAGCAAGCCTCCACGATGGTTTTGGAGGGCCTCAGGGACCACAGGACCCATTGTGACACAGCAGGACCTGGTGGAACCAAGGAGCCTTTGTGATACTCCAGATCCACATGGAAGCCAGGGTGCAGAGACACAGCGGGGCCTTGTTGGAACCAAAGACACCTCTGCAAAAAGCAGGCTAGCTCATAGAAGCAAGGAGTCCATTGTTACAACGTAAAAGCTATGGAAGCAAGGGACCATTGTGACACTGCGGGGCCTCATGGAACCAATTGTCCATGATGACAGTGCGGATCAAAGGAGACCATGGTGACACTGCGGAACCTGATGGAACCAAGGAGCCATTGTGACACAGTGGGGCCTCATGGAATCAAGGAGACCATTGTGACCCAGGTGTTGCATGTGAAGGCAAGGAGCCATTGTGACACTTTGGGCTTCTTCCCTTGAGCTCTGCAGCTGGCTGTCCCAGCCCAGCGCACCATGTGCCACCTGCTCTCCTCAGGGCTCTGCCTGCACACAGCCCCAGGAGAAGTTTTCCTGTTTGGAAGGAAAGAATGGAAAAGCCGGAGCAGGTTTCCTAAACAACAAACCCCACTCAGGAGCCACATGCTCAGTACAGGCTGCCTGGAACGATGTCCCCTTTCTACAAGGGTCAGTGTGAGCAGGAATGATCTCTGGGAGCAGAATTCTCGGAGTCTTTCCACTGAATTCTCTGTCCCTGTGTCTTGGGGTGACTTTATCATGTGTATCCCCTATTGCTGCTCTATGCCCAGAAGTGAACTTTGTGCATTTCTGTGCCTTTCAACTGAGCCTGAGAGGGGAGAGAGGAAAAAAAAAAAACGGACAAACTTCTCAGAGCGTTTGTTCAAGGACACACATACACACTCCTCTGCATCCTGCTTGCAGCAAGAGCGGTGGAAACAACCTTGTTTCTTTTTAGCCAGTTTTCAGCTCCTTTTCTCTGGAGGGAGATGGAGAGTTGAACTTTGTTTTCCTGGGACTTCGGGGGTTTTTTTCCCTTCTTCTCTTCTTGACTCTTTCAACATCAGAGCACATTGGGAGAATTTTCTACCCAGGTGGGAGCCCTGAATGTGGGCCCATGAGGCAGCTGCAAGGAGGAGGAGAGAGACTACACCTACGGAAGTGTTGGGGTTCCTCCCCCCTGCCATGAGGTCATGGGAAGAGGGGACCCTGGGGTAGAGGCATGGCCTGGGCACGGGGGGTCTCCCTGCTCCCTGCTCACATGTGCCCTAATCCTGTTCAGCACTGCTTATTTTGTGTTGCCTTGTGCGAGGAGGGCCCTGGTTGTGCCGTGATTGCTCAGTTCTTTGGCAGTGCCCCGCCCATGTGGCTGGAGAAGAAAGAGCTCTGAAACTTCTCTCAAGAATCGCTCCCTGTTTCTTTGCACGGGCCTCGCTGTCTATGGATGTTTCAGGAGACCCCACCGAAACACGGAAGGACGCTCAAATTATCCCAGCTTTCTCTGCACAGCGAGAGCTTTTAATATTTAGCATTGTTATCCTTTTCCTGTGTGTTTGTTAAAAAATGAGGTTTTCTCTCTTTCACTTTCTTCCCAGGAAAATTCTTTTTTCCCAAACCTGGTGGGGGATGGCTGGGTGTAACCTGCCTTCTATCAGAGGATATTTTCCTCCAAATTTGTCCAAACTGGCACAGCCTGTCCTTTCCTGGGTGTCTGTTGCAGATGGAAGCTGCTGGTGCCATTGTCAGCTTGAAGCCCTCTTTTGATGCAAGCAGATGTTGCCAGGTGTGTTCAGCAGCTGTTGCTCAATGCTTATGCCAAGCTATTGTGTTCCTCATGGAACCAAGGAGCCATTGTGACACTGCAGGGGCTGATGGCATCAAGGAGGCAATTGTGACAGTACAGAACCTCCTAGAAACAAGGCTCCATTGTGACACCGTGGGGAATCATGGAATCAAGGAGCCCATTGTGACACTGCCAGGCCGCATGGAACCAATGGTCCATGGTTACACTGCGGATTCAAGAAGAGCACGGTGACACCACGCAACATCATGGAACCGTACGTCCATTGTGACACAGCAGGGCCTCATGGAAACAAGGGGACCATTGTGGCAAAGCAGGGCCTAAAGGAAGCATGGAGAGCATTGTGACACTAAGGAAACTCCTGGAACCAAGATGACCACTGGCACATAATGGAACCTCATGGAAGCAAGCCTTCACGATGACTTTGGAGGGCCTCAGGGACCACAGGACCCATTGTGACACAGCAGGACCTGGTGGAACCAAGGAGCCTTTGTGATACTCCACATCCACATGGAAGCCAGGGTGCACTGAGACACAGCGGGGCCTTGTTGGAACCAAAGACACCTCTGCAAAAAGCAGGCTAGCTCATAGAAGCAAGGAGTCCATTGTTACAACGTAAAAGCTATGGAAGCAAGGGACCATTGTGACACTGCGGGGCCTCATGGAACCAATTGTCCATGATGACAGTGCGGATCAAAGGAGACCATGGTGACACTGCGGAACCTGATGGAACCAAGGAGCCATTTTGACACAGTGGGGCCTCATGGAATCAAGGAGACCATTGTGACCCAGGTGTTGCATGTGAAGGCAAGGAGCCATTGTGACACTTTGGGCTTCTTCCCTTGAGCTCTGCAGCTGGCTGTCCCAGCCCAGCGCACCATGTGCCACCTGCTCTCCTCAGGGCTCTGCCTGCACACAGCCCCAGGAGAAGTTTTCCTGTTTGGAAGGAAAGAATGGAAAAGCCGGAGCAGGTTTCCTAAACAACAAACCCCACTCAGGAGCCACATGCTCAGTACAGGCTGCCTGGAACGAGGTCCCCTTTCTACAAGGGTCAGTGTGAGCAGGAATGAATGATCTCTGGGAGCAGAATTCTCGGAGTCTTTCCACTGAATTCTCTGTCCCTGTGTCTTGGGGTGACTTTATCATGTGTATCCCCTATTGCTGCTCTATGCCCAGAAGTGAACTTTGTGCGTTTCTGTGCCTTTCAACTGAGCCTGAGAGGGGGGAGAGGAAAAAAACCGGACAAACTTCTCAGAGCGTTTTTTCGAGGACACACATACACACTCCTCTGCATCCTGCTTGCAGCAAGAGCAGAGGAAGCAACTTGGTTTCTTTTTTGCCAGTTTTCAGCTCCTTTTCTCTGGGGGGAGATGGAGAGTTGAACTTTGTTTTCCTGGGACTTCGGGGGTTTTTTTTCCCTTCTTCTCTTCTTGACTCTTTCAACATCAGAGCACATTGGGAGAATTTTCTCCCGAGGTGGGGGCCCTGAATGTGGGCCCATGAGCCAGCTGCAAGGAGGAGGAGAGAGACTACACCTACGGAAGTGTTGGGGTTCCTCCCCCCTGCCATGAGGTCATGGGAGAGGGGACCCTGGGGTAGAGGCATGGCCTGGGCACGGGGGTCTCCCTGCTCCCTGCTCACATGTGCCCTAATCCTGTTCAGCACTGCTTATTTTGTGTTGCCCTGTGCGAGGAGGGCCCTGGTTGTGCTGTGATTGCTCAGTTCTTTGGCAGTGCCCCGCCCATGTGGCTGGAGAAGAAAGAGCTCTGAAACTTCTCTCAAGAATCGCTCCCTGTTTCTTTGCACGGGCCTCGCTGTCTATGGATGTTTCAGGAGACCCCACCGAAACACAGAAGGACTCTAAAATTATCCCAGCTTTCTCTGCACAGCGAGAGCTTTTAATATTTAGCATTGTTATCCTTTTCCTGTGTGTTTGTTAAAAAAATAGTTTTTATCTCTTTCACTTTCTTCCCAGGAAAGTTCTTTTTTCCAAAAACCTGGTGGGGGAGGGCTGGGTGTAACCTGCCTTCTATCAGAGGATATTTTCCTCCACATTTGTCCAAACCGGCACAGGCTGTCCTTTCCTGGGTCTCTGTTGCAGATGGAAGCTGCTGGTGCCATTGTCAGCTTGAAGCCCTCTTTTGATGCAAGCAGATGTTGCCAGGTGTGTTCAGCAGCTGTTGCTCAATGCTTATGCCAAGCTATTGTGTTCCTCATGGAACCAAGGAGCCATTGTGACACTGCAGGGGCTGATGGCATCAAGGAGACAATTGTCACAGTACAGAACCTCCTAGAAACAAGGCTCCATTGTGACACCGTGGGGAATCATGGAATCAAGGAGCCCATTGTGACACAGCCAGGCCGCACGGAACCAATGGTCCATGGTTACACTGCGGATTCAAGAAGAGCACGGTGACACCACGCAACATCATGGAACCATAGGTCCATTGTGACACAGCGGGGCCTCATGGAAACAAGGGGACCATTGTGGCAAAGCAGGGCCTAATGGAAGCATGGAGAGCATTGTGACACTAAGGAAACTCCTGGAACCAAGATGACCACTGGCACATAATGGAACCTCATGGAAGCAAGCCTCCACGATGGTTTTGGAGGGCCTCAGGGACCACAGGACCCATTGTGACACAGCAGGACCTGGTGGAACCAAGGAGCCTTTGTGATACTCCAGATCCGCATGGAAGCCAGGGTGCACTGAGACACAGCGGGGCCTTGTTGGAACCAAAGACACCTCTGCAAAAAGCAGGCTAGCTCATAGAAGCAAGGAGTCCATTGTTACAACATCAAACCTATGGAAGCAAGGGACCATTGTGACACTGCGGGGCCTCATGGAACCAATTGTCCATGATGACAGTGCGGATCAAAGGAGACCATGGTGACACTGCGGAACCTGATGGAACCAAGGAGCCATTGTGACACAGTGGGGCCTCATGGAATCAAGGAGACCATTGTGACCCAGGTGTTGCATGGGAAGGCAAGGAGCCATTGTGACACTTTGGGCTTCTTCCCTTGAGCTCTGCAGCTGGCTGTCCCAGCCCAGCGCACCATGTGCCACCTGCTCTCCTCAGGGCTCTGCCTGCACACAGCCCCAGGAGAAGTTTTCCTGTTTGGAAGGAAAGAATGGAAAAGCCGGAGCAGGTTTCCTAAACAACAAACCCCACTCAGGAGCCACATGCTCAGTACAGGCTGCCTGGAACGATGTCCCCTTTCTACAAGGGTCAGTGTGAGCAGGAATGAATGATCTCTGGGAGCAGAATTCTCGGAGTCTTTCCACTGAATTCTCTGTCCCTGTGTCTTGGGGTGACTTTATCATGTGTATCCCCTATTGCTGCTCTATGCCCAGAAGTGAACTTTGTGCATTTCTGTGCCTTTCAACTGAGCCTGAGAGGGGAGAGAGGAAAAAAAAAAAACGGACAAACTTCTCAGAGCGTTTGTTCAAGGACACACATACACACTCCTCTGCATCCTGCTTGCAGCAAGAGCGGTGGAAACAACCTTGTTTCTTTTTAGCCAGTTTTCAGCTCCTTTTCTCTGGAGGGAGATAGAGAGTTGAACTTTGTTTTCCTGGGACTTCGGGGGTTTTTTTCCCTTCTTCTCTTCTTGACTCTTTCAACATCAGAGCACATTGGGAGAATTTTCTACCCAGGTGGGAGCCCTGAATGTGGGCCCATGAGGCAGCTGCAAGGAGGAGGAGAGAGACTACACCTACGGAAGTGTTGGGGTTCCTCCCCCCTGCCATGAGGTCATGGGAGAGGGGACCCTGGGGTAGAGGCATGGCCTGGGCACGGGGGTCTCCCTGCTCCCTGCTGACATGTGCACTAATCCTGTTCAGCACTGCTTATTTTGTGTTGCCCTGTGCGAGGAGGGCCCTGGTTGTGCTGTGATTGCTCAGTTCTTTGGCAGTGCCCCGCCCATGTGGCTGGAGAAGAAAGAGCTCTGAAACTTCTCTCAAGAATCGCTCCCTGTTTCTTTGCACGGGCCTCGCTGTCTATGGATGTTTCAGGAGACCCCACCGAAACACAGAAGGACTCTAAAATTATCCCAGCTTTCTCTGCACAGCGAGAGCTTTTAATATTTAGCATTGTTATCCTTTTCCTGTGTGTTTGTTAAAAAAATAGTTTTTATCTCTTTCACTTTCTTCCCAGGAAAGTTCTTTTTTCCAAAAACCTGGTGGGGGAGGGCTGGGTGTAACCTGCCTTCTATCAGAGGATATTTTCCTCCACATTTGTCCAAACCGGCACAGCCTGTCCTTTCCTGGGTCTCTGTTGCAGATGGAAGCTGCTGGTGCCATTGTCAGCTTGAAGCACTCTTTTGATGCAAGCAGATGTTGCCAGGTGTGTTCAGCAGCTGTTGCTCAATGCTTATGCCAAGCTATTGTGTTCCTCATGGAACCAAGGAGCCATTGTGACACTGCAGGGGCTGATGGCATCAAGGAGACAATTGTCACAGTACAGAACCTCCTAGAAACAAGGCTCCATTGTGACACCGTGGGGAATCATGGAATCAAGGAGCCCATTGTGACACAGCCAGGCCGCATGGAACCAATGGTCCATGGTTACACTGCGGATTCAAGAAGAGCACGGTGACACCACGCAACATCATGGAACCATAGGTCCATTGTGACACAGCGGGGCCTCATGGAAACAAGGGGACCATTGTGGCAAAGCAGGGCCTAATGGAAGCATGGAGAGCATTGTGACACTAAGGAAACTCCTGGAACCAAGATGACCACTGGCACATAATGGAACCTCATGGAAGCAAGCCTCCACGATGGTTTTGGAGGGCCTCAGGGACCACAGGACCCATTGTGACACAGCAGGACCTGGTGGAACCAAGGAGCCTTTGTGATACTCCAGATCCACATGGAAGCCAGGGTGCAGAGACACAGCGGGGCCTTGTTGGAACCAAAGACACCTCTGCAAAAAGCAGGCTAGCTCATAGAAGCAAGGAGTCCATTGTTACAACGTAAAAGCTATGGAAGCAAGGGACCATTGTGACACTGCGGGGCCTCATGGAACCAATTGTCCATGATGACAGTGCGGATCAAAGGAGACCATGGTGACACTGCGGAACCTGATGGAACCAAGGAGCCAGTGTGACACAGTGGGGCCTCATGGAATCAAGGAGACCATTGTGACCCAGGTGTTGCATGTGAAGGCAAGGAGCCATTGTGACACTTTGGGCTTCTTCCCTTGAGCTCTGCAGCTGGCTGTCCCAGCCCAGCGCACCATGTGCCACCTGCTCTCCTCAGGGCTCTGCCTGCACACAGCCCCAGGAGAAGTTTTCCTGTTTGGAAGGAAAGAATGGAAAAGCCGGAGCAGGTTTCCTAAACAACAAACCCCACTCAGGAGCCACATGCTCAGTACAGGCTGCCTGGAACGATGTCCCCTTTCTACAAGGGTCAGTGTGAGCAGGAATGATCTCTGGGAGCAGAATTCTCGGAGTCTTTCCACTGAATTCTCTGTCCCTGTGTCTTGGGGTGACTTTATCATGTGTATCCCCTATTGCTGCTCTATGCCCAGAAGTGAACTTTGTGCATTTCTGTGCCTTTCAACTGAGCCTGAGAGGGGAGAGAGGAAAAAAAAAAAAACGGACAAACTTCTCAGAGCGTTTGTTCAAGGACACACATACACACTCCTCTGCATCCTGCTTGCAGCAAGAGCGGTGGAAACAACCTTGTTTCTTTTTAGCCAGTTTTCAGCTCCTTTTCTCTGGAGGGAGATGGAGAGTTGAACTTTGTTTTCCTGGGACTTCGGGGGTTTTTTTCCCTTCTTCTCTTCTTGACTCTTTCAACATCAGAGCACATTGGGAGAATTTTCTACCCAGGTGGGAGCCCTGAATGTGGGCCCATGAGCCAGCTGCAAGGAGGAGGAGAGAGACTACACCTACGGAAGTGTTGGGGTTCCTCCCCCCTGCCATGAGGTCATGGGAAGAGGGGACCCTGGGGTAGAGGCATGGCCTGGGCACGGGGGGTCTCCCTGCTCCCTGCTCACATGTGCCCTAATCCTGTTCAGCACTGCTTATTTTGTGTTGCCTTGTGCGAGGAGGGCCCTGGTTGTGCCGTGATTGCTCAGTTCTTTGGCAGTGCCCCGCCCATGTGGCTGGAGAAGAAAGAGCTCTGAAACTTCTCTCAAGAATCGCTCCCTGTTTCTTTGCACGGGCCTCGCTGTCTATGGATGTTTCAGGAGACCCCACCGAAACACGGAAGGACTCTCAAATTATCCCAGCTTTCTCTGCACAGCGAGAGGTTTTAATATTTAGCATTGTTATCCTTTTCCTGTGTGTTTGTTAAAAAAAGAGGTTTTCTCTCTTTCACTTTCTTCCCAGGAAAATTCTTTTTTCCCAAACCTGGTGGGGGATGGCTGGGTGTAACCTGCCTTCTATCAGAGGATATTTTCCTCCAAATTTGTCCAAACTGGCACAGCCTGTCCTTTCCTGGGTGTCTGTTGCAGATGGAAGCTGCTGGTGCCATTGTCAGCTTGAAGCCCTCTTTTGATGCAAGCAGATGTTGCCAGGTGTGTTCAGCAGCTGTTGCTCAATGCTTATGCCAAGCTATTGTGTTCCTCATGGAACCAAGGAGCCATTGTGACACTGCAGGGGCTGATGGCATCAAGGAGACAATTGTCACAGTACAGAACCTCCTAGAAACAAGGCTCCATTGTGACACCGTGGGGAATCATGGAATCAAGGAGCCCATTGTGACACTGCCAGGCCGCATGGAACCAATGGTCCATGGTTACACTGCGGATTCAAGAAGAGCACGGTGACACCACGCAACATCATGGAACCGTACGTCCATTGTGACACAGCAGGGCCTCATGGAAACAAGGGGACCATTGTGGCAAAGCAGGGCCTAAAGGAAGCATGGAGAGCATTGTGACACTAAGGAAACTCCTGGAACCAAGATGACCACTGGCACATAATGGAACCTCATGGAAGCAAGCCTTCACGATGACTTTGGAGGGCCTCAGGGACCACAGGACCCATTGTGACACAGCAGGACCTGGTGGAACCAAGGAGCCTTTGTGATACTCCACATCCACATGGAAGCCAGGGTGCACTGAGACACAGCGGGGCCTTGTTGGAACCAAAGACACCTCTGCAAAAAGCAGGCTAGCTCATAGAAGCAAGGAGTCCATTGTTACAACGTAAAAGCTATGGAAGCAAGGGACCATTGTGACACTGCGGGGCCTCATGGAACCAATTGTCCATGATGACAGTGCGGATCAAAGGAGACCATGGTGACACTGCGGAACCTGATGGAACCAAGGAGCCATTTTGACACAGTGGGGCCTCATGGAATCAAGGAGACCATTGTGACCCAGGTGTTGCATGTGAAGGCAAGGAGCCATTGTGACACTTTGGGCTTCTTCCCTTGAGCTCTGCAGCTGGCTGTCCCAGCCCAGCGCACCATGTGCCACCTGCTCTCCTCAGGGCTCTGCCTGCACACAGCCCCAGGAGAAGTTTTCCTGTTTGGAAGGAAAGAATGGAAAAGCCGGAGCAGGTTTCCTAAACAACAAACCCCACTCAGGAGCCACATGCTCAGTACAGGCTGCCTGGAACGATGTCCCCTTTCTACAAGGGTCAGTGTGAGCAGGAATGAATGATCTCTGGGAGCAGAATTCTCGGAGTCTTTCCACTGAATTCTCTGTCCCTGTGTCTTGGGGTGACTTTATCATGTGTATCTCCTATTGCTGCTCTATGCCCAGAAGTGAACTTTGTGCGTTTCTGTGCCTTTCAACTGAGCCTGAGAGGGGAGAGAGGAAAAAAAAAAAACGGACAAACTTCTCAGAGCGTTTGTTCAAGGACACACATACACACTCCTCTGCATCCTGCTTGCAGCAAGAGCGGTGGAAACAACCTTGTTTCTTTTTAGCCAGTTTTCAGCTCCTTTTCTCTGGAGGGAGATGGAGAGTTGAACTTTGTTTTCCTGGGACTTCGGGGGTTTTTTTCCCTTCTTCTCTTCTTGACTCTTTCAACATCAGAGCACATTGGGAGAATTTTCTCCCGAGGTGGGGGCCCTGAATGTGGGCCCATGAGCCAGCTGCAAGGAGGAGGAGAGAGACTACACCTACGGAAGTGTTGGGGTTCCTCCCCCCTGCCATGAGGTCATGGGAGAGGGGACCCTGGGGTAGAGGCATGGCCTGGGCACGGGGGTCTCCCTGCTCCCTGCTCACATGTGCCCTAATCCTGTTCAGCACTGCTTATTTTGTGTTGCCCTGTGCGAGGAGGGCCCTGGTTGTGCTGTGATTGCTCAGTTCTTTGGCAGTGCCCCGCCCATGTGGCTGGAGAAGAAAGAGCTCTGAAACTTCTCTCAAGAATCGCTCCCTGTTTCTTTGCACGGGCCTCGCTGTCTATGGATGTTTCAGGAGACCCCACCGAAACACAGAAGGACTCTAAAATTATCCCAGCTTTCTCTGCACAGCGAGAGCTTTTAATATTTAGCATTGTTATCCTTTTCCTGTGTGTTTGTTAAAAAAATAGTTTTTATCTCTTTCACTTTCTTCCCAGGAAAGTTCTTTTTTCCAAAAACCTGGTGGGGGAGGGCTGGGTGTAACCTGCCTTCTATCAGAGGATATTTTCCTCCACATTTGTCCAAACCGGCACAGCCTGTCCTTTCCTGGGTCTCTGTTGCAGATGGAAGCTGCTGGTGCCATTGTCAGCTTGAAGCCCTCTTTTGATGCAAGCAGATGTTGCCAGGTGTGTTCAGCAGCTGTTGCTCAATGCTTATGCCAAGCTATTGTGTTCCTCATGGAACCAAGGAGCCATTGTGACACTGCAGGGGCTGATGGCATCAAGGAGACAATTGTGACAGTACAGAACCTCCTAGAAACAAGGCTCCATTGTGACACCGTGGGGAATCATGGAATCAAGGAGCCCATTGTGACACAGCCAGGCCGCATGGAACCAATGGTCCATGGTTACACTGCGGATTCAAGAAGAGCACGGTGACACCACGCAACATCATGGAACCATAGGTCCATTGTGACACAGCGGGGCCTCATGGAAACAAGGGGACCATTGTGGCAAAGCAGGGCCTAATGGAAGCATGGAGAGCATTGTGACACTAAGGAAACTCCTGGAACCAAGATGACCACTGGCACATAATGGAACCTCATGGAAGCAAGCCTCCACGATGGTTTTGGAGGGCCTCAGGGACCACAGGACCCATTGTGACACAGCAGGACCTGGTGGAACCAAGGAGCCTTTGTGATACTCCAGATCCACATGGAAGCCAGGGTGCAGAGACACAGCGGGGCCTTGTTGGAACCAAAGACACCTCTGCAAAAAGCAGGCTAGCTCATAGAAGCAAGGAGTCCATTGTTACAACGTAAAAGCTATGGAAGCAAGGGACCATTGTGACACTGCGGGGCCTCATGGAACCAATTGTCCATGATGACAGTGCGGATCAAAGGAGACCATGGTGACACTGCGGAACCTGATGGAACCAAGGAGCCATTGTGACACAGTGGGGCCTCATGGAATCAAGGAGACCATTGTGACCCAGGTGTTGCATGTGAAGGCAAGGAGCCATTGTGACACTTTGGGCTTCTTCCCTTGAGCTCTGCAGCTGGCTGTCCCAGCCCAGCGCACCATGTGCCACCTGCTCTCCTCAGGGCTCTGCCTGCACACAGCCCCAGGAGAAGTTTTCCTGTTTGGAAGGAAAGAATGGAAAAGCCGGAGCAGGTTTCCTAAACAACAAACCCCACTCAGGAGCCACATGCTCAGTACAGGCTGCCTGGAACGATGTCCCCTTTCTACAAGGGTCAGTGTGAGCAGGAATGATCTCTGGGAGCAGAATTCTCGGAGTCTTTCCACTGAATTCTCTGTCCCTGTGTCTTGGGGTGACTTTATCATGTGTATCCCCTATTGCTGCTCTATGCCCAGAAGTGAACTTTGTGCATTTCTGTGCCTTTCAACTGAGCCTGAGAGGGGAGAGAGGAAAAAAAAAAAACGGACAAACTTCTCAGAGCGTTTGTTCAAGGACACACATACACACTCCTCTGCATCCTGCTTGCAGCAAGAGCGGTGGAAACAACCTTGTTTCTTTTTAGCCAGTTTTCAGCTCCTTTTCTCTGGAGGGAGATGGAGAGTTGAACTTTGTTTTCCTGGGACTTCGGGGGTTTTTTTCCCTTCTTCTCTTCTTGACTCTTTCAACATCAGAGCACATTGGGAGAATTTTCTACCCAGGTGGGAGCCCTGAATGTGGGCCCATGAGGCAGCTGCAAGGAGGAGGAGAGAGACTACACCTACGGAAGTGTTGGGGTTCCTCCCCCCTGCCATGAGGTCATGGGAAGAGGGGACCCTGGGGTAGAGGCATGGCCTGGGCACGGGGGGTCTCCCTGCTCCCTGCTCACATGTGCCCTAATCCTGTTCAGCACTGCTTATTTTGTGTTGCCTTGTGCGAGGAGGGCCCTGGTTGTGCCGTGATTGCTCAGTTCTTTGGCAGTGCCCCGCCCATGTGGCTGGAGAAGAAAGAGCTCTGAAACTTCTCTCAAGAATCGCTCCCTGTTTCTTTGCACGGGCCTCGCTGTCTATGGATGTTTCAGGAGACCCCACCGAAACACGGAAGGACGCTCAAATTATCCCAGCTTTCTCTGCACAGCGAGAGCTTTTAATATTTAGCATT
This sequence comes from Aphelocoma coerulescens, assembly GCF_041296385.1. NCBI lineage: Eukaryota > Metazoa > Chordata > Aves > Passeriformes > Corvidae > Aphelocoma > Aphelocoma coerulescens. The sequence continues at coordinate 711,015 of NW_027183927.1, forward strand.
GTTATCCTTTTCCTGTGTGTTTGTTAAAAAATGAGGTTTTCTCTCTTTCACTTTCTTCCCAGGAAAATTCTTTTTTCCCAAACCTGGTGGGGGATGGCTGGGTGTAACCTGCCTTCTATCAGAGGATATTTTCCTCCAAATTTGTCCAAACTGGCACAGCCTGTCCTTTCCTGGGTGTCTGTTGCAGATGGAAGCTGCTGGTGCCATTGTCAGCTTGAAGCCCTCTTTTGATGCAAGCAGATGTTGCCAGGTGTGTTCAGCAGCTGTTGCTCAATGCTTATGCCAAGCTATTGTGTTCCTCATGGAACCAAGGAGCCATTGTGACACTGCAGGGGCTGATGGCATCAAGGAGGCAATTGTGACAGTACAGAACCTCCTAGAAACAAGGCTCCATTGTGACACCGTGGGGAATCATGGAATCAAGGAGCCCATTGTGACACTGCCAGGCCGCATGGAACCAATGGTCCATGGTTACACTGCGGATTCAAGAAGAGCACGGTGACACCACGCAACATCATGGAACCGTACGTCCATTGTGACACAGCAGGGCCTCATGGAAACAAGGGGACCATTGTGGCAAAGCAGGGCCTAAAGGAAGCATGGAGAGCATTGTGACACTAAGGAAACTCCTGGAACCAAGATGACCACTGGCACATAATGGAACCTCATGGAAGCAAGCCTTCACGATGACTTTGGAGGGCCTCAGGGACCACAGGACCCATTGTGACACAGCAGGACCTGGTGGAACCAAGGAGCCTTTGTGATACTCCACATCCACATGGAAGCCAGGGTGCACTGAGACACAGCGGGGCCTTGTTGGAACCAAAGACACCTCTGCAAAAAGCAGGCTAGCTCATAGAAGCAAGGAGTCCATTGTTACAACGTAAAAGCTATGGAAGCAAGGGACCATTGTGACACTGCGGGGCCTCATGGAACCAATTGTCCATGATGACAGTGCGGATCAAAGGAGACCATGGTGACACTGCGGAACCTGATGGAACCAAGGAGCCATTTTGACACAGTGGGGCCTCATGGAATCAAGGAGACCATTGTGACCCAGGTGTTGCATGTGAAGGCAAGGAGCCATTGTGACACTTTGGGCTTCTTCCCTTGAGCTCTGCAGCTGGCTGTCCCAGCCCAGCGCACCATGTGCCACCTGCTCTCCTCAGGGCTCTGCCTGCACACAGCCCCAGGAGAAGTTTTCCTGTTTGGAAGGAAAGAATGGAAAAGCCGGAGCAGGTTTCCTAAACAACAAACCCCACTCAGGAGCCACATGCTCAGTACAGGCTGCCTGGAACGAGGTCCCCTTTCTACAAGGGTCAGTGTGAGCAGGAATGAATGATCTCTGGGAGCAGAATTCTCGGAGTCTTTCCACTGAATTCTCTGTCCCTGTGTCTTGGGGTGACTTTATCATGTGTATCCCCTATTGCTGCTCTATGCCCAGAAGTGAACTTTGTGCGTTTCTGTGCCTTTCAACTGAGCCTGAGAGGGGGGAGAGGAAAAAAACCGGACAAACTTCTCAGAGCGTTTTTTCGAGGACACACATACACACTCCTCTGCATCCTGCTTGCAGCAAGAGCAGAGGAAGCAACTTGGTTTCTTTTTTGCCAGTTTTCAGCTCCTTTTCTCTGGGGGGAGATGGAGAGTTGAACTTTGTTTTCCTGGGACTTCGGGGGTTTTTTTTCCCTTCTTCTCTTCTTGACTCTTTCAACATCAGAGCACATTGGGAGAATTTTCTCCCGAGGTGGGGGCCCTGAATGTGGGCCCATGAGCCAGCTGCAAGGAGGAGGAGAGAGACTACACCTACGGAAGTGTTGGGGTTCCTCCCCCCTGCCATGAGGTCATGGGAGAGGGGACCCTGGGGTAGAGGCATGGCCTGGGCACGGGGGTCTCCCTGCTCCCTGCTGACATGTGCCCTAATCCTGTTCAGCACTGCTTATTTTGTGTTGCCCTGTGCGAGGAGGGCCCTGGTTGTGCTGTGATTGCTCAGTTCTTTGGCAGTGTCCCGCCCATGTGGCTGGAGAAGAAAGAGCTCTGAAACTTCTCTCAAGAATCGCTCCCTGTTTCTTTGCACGGGCCTCGCTGTCTATGGATGTTTCAGGAGACCCCACCGAAACACAGAAGGACTCTAAAATTATCCCAGCTTTCTCTGCACAGCGAGAGCTTTTAATATTTAGCATTGTTATCCTTTTCCTGTGTGTTTGTTAAAAAAATAGTTTTTATCTCTTTCACTTTCTTCCCAGGAAAGTTCTTTTTTCCAAAAACCTGGTGGGGGAGGGCTGGGTGTAACCTGCCTTCTATCAGAGGATATTTTCCTCCACATTTGTCCAAACCGGCACAGCCTGTCCTTTCCTGGGTCTCTGTTGCAGATGGAAGCTGCTGGTGCCATTGTCAGCTTGAAGCACTCTTTTGATGCAAGTAGATGTTGCCAGGTGTGTTCAGCAGCTGTTGCTCAATGCTTATGCCAAGCTATTGTGTTCCTCATGGAACCAAGGAGCCATTGTGACACTGCAGGGGCTGATGGCATCAAGGAGACAATTGTCACAGTACAGAACCTCCTAGAAACAAGGCTCCATTGTGACACCGTGGGGAATCATGGAATCAAGGAGCCCATTGTGACACAGCCAGGCCGCATGGAACCAATGGTCCATGGTTACACTGCGGATTCAAGAAGAGCACGGTGACACCACGCAACATCATGGAACCATAGGTCCATTGTGACACAGCGGGGCCTCATGGAAACAAGGGGACCATTGTGGCAAAGCAGGGCCTAATGGAAGCATGGAGAGCATTGTGACACTAAGGAAACTCCTGGAACCAAGATGACCACTGGCACATAATGGAACCTCATGGAAGCAAGCCTCCACGATGGTTTTGGAGGGCCTCAGGGACCACAGGACCCATTGTGACACAGCAGGACCTGGTGGAACCAAGGAGCCTTTGTGATACTCCAGATCCACATGGAAGCCAGGGTGCAGAGACACAGCGGGGCCTTGTTGGAACCAAAGACACCTCTGCAAAAAGCAGGCTAGCTCATAGAAGCAAGGAGTCCATTGTTACAACGTAAAAGCTATGGAAGCAAGGGACCATTGTGACACTGCGGGGCCTCATGGAACCAATTGTCCATGATGACAGTGCGGATCAAAGGAGACCATGGTGACACTGCGGAACCTGATGGAACCAAGGAGCCAGTGTGACACAGTGGGGCCTCATGGAATCAAGGAGACCATTGTGACCCAGGTGTTGCATGTGAAGGCAAGGAGCCATTGTGACACTTTGGGCTTCTTCCCTTGAGCTCTGCAGCTGGCTGTCCCAGCCCAGCGCACCATGTGCCACCTGCTCTCCTCAGGGCTCTGCCTGCACACAGCCCCAGGAGAAGTTTTCCTGTTTGGAAGGAAAGAATGGAAAAGCCGGAGCAGGTTTCCTAAACAACAAACCCCACTCAGGAGCCACATGCTCAGTACAGGCTGCCTGGAACGATGTCCCCTTTCTACAAGGGTCAGTGTGAGCAGGAATGATCTCTGGGAGCAGAATTCTCGGAGTCTTTCCACTGAATTCTCTGTCCCTGTGTCTTGGGGTGACTTTATCATGTGTATCCCCTATTGCTGCTCTATGCCCAGAAGTGAACTTTGTGCATTTCTGTGCCTTTCAACTGAGCCTGAGAGGGGAGAGAGGAAAAAAAAAAAAACGGACAAACTTCTCAGAGCGTTTGTTCAAGGACACACATACACACTCCTCTGCATCCTGCTTGCAGCAAGAGCGGTGGAAACAACCTTGTTTCTTTTTAGCCAGTTTTCAGCTCCTTTTCTCTGGAGGGAGATGGAGAGTTGAACTTTGTTTTCCTGGGACTTCGGGGGTTTTTTTCCCTTCTTCTCTTCTTGACTCTTTCAACATCAGAGCACATTGGGAGAATTTTCTACCCAGGTGGGAGCCCTGAATGTGGGCCCATGAGCCAGCTGCAAGGAGGAGGAGAGAGACTACACCTACGGAAGTGTTGGGGTTCCTCCCCCCTGCCATGAGGTCATGGGAAGAGGGGACCCTGGGGTAGAGGCATGGCCTGGGCACGGGGGGTCTCCCTGCTCCCTGCTCACATGTGCCCTAATCCTGTTCAGCACTGCTTATTTTGTGTTGCCTTGTGCGAGGAGGGCCCTGGTTGTGCCGTGATTGCTCAGTTCTTTGGCAGTGCCCCGCCCATGTGGCTGGAGAAGAAAGAGCTCTGAAACTTCTCTCAAGAATCGCTCCCTGTTTCTTTGCACGGGCCTCGCTGTCTATGGATGTTTCAGGAGACCCCACCGAAACACGGAAGGACTCTCAAATTATCCCAGCTTTCTCTGCACAGCGAGAGGTTTTAATATTTAGCATTGTTATCCTTTTCCTGTGTGTTTGTTAAAAAAAGAGGTTTTCTCTCTTTCACTTTCTTCCCAGGAAAATTCTTTTTTCCCAAACCTGGTGGGGGATGGCTGGGTGTAACCTGCCTTCTATCAGAGGATATTTTCCTCCAAATTTGTCCAAACTGGCACAGCCTGTCCTTTCCTGGGTGTCTGTTGCAGATGGAAGCTGCTGGTGCCATTGTCAGCTTGAAGCCCTCTTTTGATGCAAGCAGATGTTGCCAGGTGTGTTCAGCAGCTGTTGCTCAATGCTTATGCCAAGCTATTGTGTTCCTCATGGAACCAAGGAGCCATTGTGACACTGCAGGGGCTGATGGCATCAAGGAGACAATTGTCACAGTACAGAACCTCCTAGAAACAAGGCTCCATTGTGACACCGTGGGGAATCATGGAATCAAGGAGCCCATTGTGACACTGCCAGGCCGCATGGAACCAATGGTCCATGGTTACACTGCGGATTCAAGAAGAGCACGGTGACACCACGCAACATCATGGAACCGTACGTCCATTGTGACACAGCAGGGCCTCATGGAAACAAGGGGACCATTGTGGCAAAGCAGGGCCTAAAGGAAGCATGGAGAGCATTGTGACACTAAGGAAACTCCTGGAACCAAGATGACCACTGGCACATAATGGAACCTCATGGAAGCAAGCCTTCACGATGACTTTGGAGGGCCTCAGGGACCACAGGACCCATTGTGACACAGCAGGACCTGGTGGAACCAAGGAGCCTTTGTGATACTCCACATCCACATGGAAGCCAGGGTGCACTGAGACACAGCGGGGCCTTGTTGGAACCAAAGACACCTCTGCAAAAAGCAGGCTAGCTCATAGAAGCAAGGAGTCCATTGTTACAACGTAAAAGCTATGGAAGCAAGGGACCATTGTGACACTGCGGGGCCTCATGGAACCAATTGTCCATGATGACAGTGCGGATCAAAGGAGACCATGGTGACACTGCGGAACCTGATGGAACCAAGGAGCCATTTTGACACAGTGGGGCCTCATGGAATCAAGGAGACCATTGTGACCCAGGTGTTGCATGTGAAGGCAAGGAGCCATTGTGACACTTTGGGCTTCTTCCCTTGAGCTCTGCAGCTGGCTGTCCCAGCCCAGCGCACCATGTGCCACCTGCTCTCCTCAGGGCTCTGCCTGCACACAGCCCCAGGAGAAGTTTTCCTGTTTGGAAGGAAAGAATGGAAAAGCCGGAGCAGGTTTCCTAAACAACAAACCCCACTCAGGAGCCACATGCTCAGTACAGGCTGCCTGGAACGAGGTCCCCTTTCTACAAGGGTCAGTGTGAGCAGGAATGAATGATCTCTGGGAGCAGAATTCTCGGAGTCTTTCCACTGAATTCTCTGTCCCTGTGTCTTGGGGTGACTTTATCATGTGTATCTCCTATTGCTGCTCTATGCCCAGAAGTGAACTTTGTGCGTTTCTGTGCCTTTCAACTGAGCCTGAGAGGGGAGAGAGGAAAAAAAAAAAACGGACAAACTTCTCAGAGCGTTTGTTCAAGGACACACATACACACTCCTCTGCATCCTGCTTGCAGCAAGAGCGGTGGAAACAACCTTGTTTCTTTTTAGCCAGTTTTCAGCTCCTTTTCTCTGGAGGGAGATGGAGAGTTGAACTTTGTTTTCCTGGGACTTCGGGGGTTTTTTTCCCTTCTTCTCTTCTTGACTCTTTCAACATCAGAGCACATTGGGAGAATTTTCTCCCGAGGTGGGGGCCCTGAATGTGGGCCCATGAGCCAGCTGCAAGGAGGAGGAGAGAGACTACACCTACGGAAGTGTTGGGGTTCCTCCCCCCTGCCATGAGGTCATGGGAGAGGGGACCCTGGGGTAGAGGCATGGCCTGGGCACGGGGGTCTCCCTGCTCCCTGCTCACATGTGCCCTAATCCTGTTCAGCACTGCTTATTTTGTGTTGCCCTGTGCGAGGAGGGCCCTGGTTGTGCTGTGATTGCTCAGTTCTTTGGCAGTGCCCCGCCCATGTGGCTGGAGAAGAAAGAGCTCTGAAACTTCTCTCAAGAATCGCTCCCTGTTTCTTTGCACGGGCCTCGCTGTCTATGGATGTTTCAGGAGACCCCACCGAAACACAGAAGGACTCTAAAATTATCCCAGCTTTCTCTGCACAGCGAGAGCTTTTAATATTTAGCATTGTTATCCTTTTCCTGTGTGTTTGTTAAAAAAATAGTTTTTATCTCTTTCACTTTCTTCCCAGGAAAGTTCTTTTTTCCAAAAACCTGGTGGGGGAGGGCTGGGTGTAACCTGCCTTCTATCAGAGGATATTTTCCTCCACATTTGTCCAAACCGGCACAGCCTGTCCTTTCCTGGGTCTCTGTTGCAGATGGAAGCTGCTGGTGCCATTGTCAGCTTGAAGCCCTCTTTTGATGCAAGCAGATGTTGCCAGGTGTGTTCAGCAGCTGTTGCTCAATGCTTATGCCAAGCTATTGTGTTCCTCATGGAACCAAGGAGCCATTGTGACACTGCAGGGGCTGATGGCATCAAGGAGACAATTGTGACAGTACAGAACCTCCTAGAAACAAGGCTCCATTGTGACACCGTGGGGAATCATGGAATCAAGGAGCCCATTGTGACACAGCCAGGCCGCATGGAACCAATGGTCCATGGTTACACTGCGGATTCAAGAAGAGCACGGTGACACCACGCAACATCATGGAACCATAGGTCCATTGTGACACAGCGGGGCCTCATGGAAACAAGGGGACCATTGTGGCAAAGCAGGGCCTAATGGAAGCATGGAGAGCATTGTGACACTAAGGAAACTCCTGGAACCAAGATGACCACTGGCACATAATGGAACCTCATGGAAGCAAGCCTCCACGATGGTTTTGGAGGGCCTCAGGGACCACAGGACCCATTGTGACACAGCAGGACCTGGTGGAACCAAGGAGCCTTTGTGATACTCCAGATCCACATGGAAGCCAGGGTGCAGAGACACAGCGGGGCCTTGTTGGAACCAAAGACACCTCTGCAAAAAGCAGGCTAGCTCATAGAAGCAAGGAGTCCATTGTTACAACGTAAAAGCTATGGAAGCAAGGGACCATTGTGACACTGCGGGGCCTCATGGAACCAATTGTCCATGATGACAGTGCGGATCAAAGGAGACCATGGTGACACTGCGGAACCTGATGGAACCAAGGAGCCATTGTGACACAGTGGGGCCTCATGGAATCAAGGAGACCATTGTGACCCAGGTGTTGCATGTGAAGGCAAGGAGCCATTGTGACACTTTGGGCTTCTTCCCTTGAGCTCTGCAGCTGGCTGTCCCAGCCCAGCGCACCATGTGCCACCTGCTCTCCTCAGGGCTCTGCCTGCACACAGCCCCAGGAGAAGTTTTCCTGTTTGGAAGGAAAGAATGGAAAAGCCGGAGCAGGTTTCCTAAACAACAAACCCCACTCAGGAGCCACATGCTCAGTACAGGCTGCCTGGAACGATGTCCCCTTTCTACAAGGGTCAGTGTGAGCAGGAATGATCTCTGGGAGCAGAATTCTCGGAGTCTTTCCACTGAATTCTCTGTCCCTGTGTCTTGGGGTGACTTTATCATGTGTATCCCCTATTGCTGCTCTATGCCCAGAAGTGAACTTTGTGCATTTCTGTGCCTTTCAACTGAGCCTGAGAGGGGAGAGAGGAAAAAAAAAAAACGGACAAACTTCTCAGAGCGTTTGTTCAAGGACACACATACACACTCCTCTGCATCCTGCTTGCAGCAAGAGCGGTGGAAACAACCTTGTTTCTTTTTAGCCAGTTTTCAGCTCCTTTTCTCTGGAGGGAGATGGAGAGTTGAACTTTGTTTTCCTGGGACTTCGGGGGTTTTTTTCCCTTCTTCTCTTCTTGACTCTTTCAACATCAGAGCACATTGGGAGAATTTTCTACCCAGGTGGGAGCCCTGAATGTGGGCCCATGAGGCAGCTGCAAGGAGGAGGAGAGAGACTACACCTACGGAAGTGTTGGGGTTCCTCCCCCCTGCCATGAGGTCATGGGAAGAGGGGACCCTGGGGTAGAGGCATGGCCTGGGCACGGGGGGTCTCCCTGCTCCCTGCTCACATGTGCCCTAATCCTGTTCAGCACTGCTTATTTTGTGTTGCCTTGTGCGAGGAGGGCCCTGGTTGTGCCGTGATTGCTCAGTTCTTTGGCAGTGCCCCGCCCATGTGGCTGGAGAAGAAAGAGCTCTGAAACTTCTCTCAAGAATCGCTCCCTGTTTCTTTGCACGGGCCTCGCTGTCTATGGATGTTTCAGGAGACCCCACCGAAACACGGAAGGACGCTCAAATTATCCCAGCTTTCTCTGCACAGCGAGAGCTTTTAATATTTAGCATTGTTATCCTTTTCCTGTGTGTTTGTTAAAAAATGAGGTTTTCTCTCTTTCACTTTCTTCCCAGGAAAATTCTTTTTTCCCAAACCTGGTGGGGGATGGCTGGGTGTAACCTGCCTTCTATCAGAGGATATTTTCCTCCAAATTTGTCCAAACTGGCACAGCCTGTCCTTTCCTGGGTGTCTGTTGCAGATGGAAGCTGCTGGTGCCATTGTCAGCTTGAAGCCCTCTTTTGATGCAAGCAGATGTTGCCAGGTGTGTTCAGCAGCTGTTGCTCAATGCTTATGCCAAGCTATTGTGTTCCTCATGGAACCAAGGAGCCATTGTGACACTGCAGGGGCTGATGGCATCAAGGAGGCAATTGTGACAGTACAGAACCTCCTAGAAACAAGGCTCCATTGTGACACCGTGGGGAATCATGGAATCAAGGAGCCCATTGTGACACTGCCAGGCCGCATGGAACCAATGGTCCATGGTTACACTGCGGATTCAAGAAGAGCACGGTGACACCACGCAACATCATGGAACCGTACGTCCATTGTGACACAGCAGGGCCTCATGGAAACAAGGGGACCATTGTGGCAAAGCAGGGCCTAAAGGAAGCATGGAGAGCATTGTGACACTAAGGAAACTCCTGGAACCAAGATGACCACTGGCACATAATGGAACCTCATGGAAGCAAGCCTTCACGATGACTTTGGAGGGCCTCAGGGACCACAGGACCCATTGTGACACAGCAGGACCTGGTGGAACCAAGGAGCCTTTGTGATACTCCACATCCACATGGAAGCCAGGGTGCACTGAGACACAGCGGGGCCTTGTTGGAACCAAAGACACCTCTGCAAAAAGCAGGCTAGCTCATAGAAGCAAGGAGTCCATTGTTACAACGTAAAAGCTATGGAAGCAAGGGACCATTGTGACACTGCGGGGCCTCATGGAACCAATTGTCCATGATGACAGTGCGGATCAAAGGAGACCATGGTGACACTGCGGAACCTGATGGAACCAAGGAGCCATTTTGACACAGTGGGGCCTCATGGAATCAAGGAGACCATTGTGACCCAGGTGTTGCATGTGAAGGCAAGGAGCCATTGTGACACTTTGGGCTTCTTCCCTTGAGCTCTGCAGCTGGCTGTCCCAGCCCAGCGCACCATGTGCCACCTGCTCTCCTCAGGGCTCTGCCTGCACACAGCCCCAGGAGAAGTTTTCCTGTTTGGAAGGAAAGAATGGAAAAGCCGGAGCAGGTTTCCTAAACAACAAACCCCACTCAGGAGCCACATGCTCAGTACAGGCTGCCTGGAACGAGGTCCCCTTTCTACAAGGGTCAGTGTGAGCAGGAATGAATGATCTCTGGGAGCAGAATTCTCGGAGTCTTTCCACTGAATTCTCTGTCCCTGTGTCTTGGGGTGACTTTATCATGTGTATCCCCTATTGCTGCTCTATGCCCAGAAGTGAACTTTGTGCGTTTCTGTGCCTTTCAACTGAGCCTGAGAGGGGGGAGAGGAAAAAAACCGGACAAACTTCTCAGAGCGTTTTTTCGAGGACACACATACACACTCCTCTGCATCCTGCTTGCAGCAAGAGCAGAGGAAGCAACTTGGTTTCTTTTTTGCCAGTTTTCAGCTCCTTTTCTCTGGGGGGAGATGGAGAGTTGAACTTTGTTTTCCTGGGACTTCGGGGGTTTTTTTTCCCTTCTTCTCTTCTTGACTCTTTCAACATCAGAGCACATTGGGAGAATTTTCTCCCGAGGTGGGGGCCCTGAATGTGGGCCCATGAGCCAGCTGCAAGGAGGAGGAGAGAGACTACACCTACGGAAGTGTTGGGGTTCCTCCCCCCTGCCATGAGGTCATGGGAGAGGGGACCCTGGGGTAGAGGCATGGCCTGGGCACGGGGGTCTCCCTGCTCCCTGCTGACATGTGCCCTAATCCTGTTCAGCACTGCTTATTTTGTGTTGCCCTGTGCGAGGAGGGCCCTGGTTGTGCTGTGATTGCTCAGTTCTTTGGCAGTGTCCCGCCCATGTGGCTGGAGAAGAAAGAGCTCTGAAACTTCTCTCAAGAATCGCTCCCTGTTTCTTTGCACGGGCCTCGCTGTCTATGGATGTTTCAGGAGACCCCACCGAAACACAGAAGGACTCTAAAATTATCCCAGCTTTCTCTGCACAGCGAGAGCTTTTAATATTTAGCATTGTTATCCTTTTCCTGTGTGTTTGTTAAAAAAATAGTTTTTATCTCTTTCACTTTCTTCCCAGGAAAGTTCTTTTTTCCAAAAACCTGGTGGGGGAGGGCTGGGTGTAACCTGCCTTCTATCAGAGGATATTTTCCTCCACATTTGTCCAAACCGGCACAGCCTGTCCTTTCCTGGGTCTCTGTTGCAGATGGAAGCTGCTGGTGCCATTGTCAGCTTGAAGCACTCTTTTGATGCAAGCAGATGTTGCCAGGTGTGTTCAGCAGCTGTTGCTCAATGCTTATGCCAAGCTATTGTGTTCCTCATGGAACCAAGGAGCCATTGTGACACTGCAGGGGCTGATGGCATCAAGGAGACAATTGTGACAGTACAGAACCTCCTAGAAACAAGGCTCCATTGTGACACCGTGGGGAATCATGGAATCAAGGAGCCCATTGTGACACAGCCAGGCCGCATGGAACCAATGGTCCATGGTTACACTGCGGATTCAAGAAGAGCACGGTGACACCACGCAACATCATGGAACCATAGGTCCATTGTGACACAGCGGGGCCTCATGGAAACAAGGGGACCATTGTGGCAAAGCAGGGCCTAATGGAAGCATGGAGAGCATTGTGACACTAAGGAAACTCCTGGAACCAAGATGACCACTGGCACATAATGGAACCTCATGGAAGCAAGCCTCCACGATGGTTTTGGAGGGCCTCAGGGACCACAGGACCCATTGTGACACAGCAGGACCTGGTGGAACCAAGGAGCCTTTGTGATACTCCAGATCCACATGGAAGCCAGGGTGCAGAGACACAGCGGGGCCTTGTTGGAACCAAAGACACCTCTGCAAAAAGCAGGCTAGCTCATAGAAGCAAGGAGTCCATTGTTACAACGTAAAAGCTATGGAAGCAAGGGACCATTGTGACACTGCGGGGCCTCATGGAACCAATTGTCCATGATGACAGTGCGGATCAAAGGAGACCATGGTGACACTGCGGAACCTGATGGAACCAAGGAGCCATTGTGACACAGTGGGGCCTCATGGAATCAAGGAGACCATTGTGACCCAGGTGTTGCATGTGAAGGCAAGGAGCCATTGTGACACTTTGGGCTTCTTCCCTTGAGCTCTGCAGCTGGCTGTCCCAGCCCAGCGCACCATGTGCCACCTGCTCTCCTCAGGGCTCTGCCTGCACACAGCCCCAGGAGAAGTTTTCCTGTTTGGAAGGAAAGAATGGAAAAGCCGGAGCAGGTTTCCTAAACAACAAACCCCACTCAGGAGCCACATGCTCAGTACAGGCTGCCTGGAACGATGTCCCCTTTCTACAAGGGTCAGTGTGAGCAGGAATGATCTCTGGGAGCAGAATTCTCGGAGTCTTTCCACTGAATTCTCTGTCCCTGTGTCTTGGGGTGACTTTATCATGTGTATCCCCTATTGCTGCTCTATGCCCAGAAGTGAACTTTGTGCATTTCTGTGCCTTTCAACTGAGCCTGAGAGGGGAGAGAGGAAAAAAAAAAAACGGACAAACTTCTCAGAGCGTTTGTTCAAGGACACACATACACACTCCTCTGCATCCTGCTTGCAGCAAGAGCGGTGGAAACAACCTTGTTTCTTTTTAGCCAGTTTTCAGCTCCTTTTCTCTGGAGGGAGATGGAGAGTTGAACTTTGTTTTCCTGGGACTTCGGGGGTTTTTTTCCCTTCTTCTCTTCTTGACTCTTTCAACATCAGAGCACATTGGGAGAATTTTCTCCCGAGGTGGGGGCCCTGAATGTGGGCCCATGAGCCAGCTGCAAGGAGGAGGAGAGAGACTACACCTACGGAAGTGTTGGGGTTCCTCCCCCCTGCCATGAGGTCATGGGAGAGGGGACCCTGGGGTAGAGGCATGGCCTGGGCACGGGGGTCTCCCTGCTCCCTGCTGACATGTGCCCTAATCCTGTTCAGCACTGCTTATTTTGTGTTGCCCTGTGCGAGGAGGGCCCTGGTTGTGCTGTGATTGCTCAGTTCTTTGGCAGTGCCCCGCCCATGTGGCTGGAGAAGAAAGAGCTCTGAAACTTCTCTCAAGAATCGCTCCCTGTTTCTTTGCACGGGCCTCGCTGTCTATGGATGTTTCAGGAGACCCCACCGAAACACAGAAGGACTCTAAAATTATCCCAGCTTTCTCTGCACAGCGAGAGCTTTTAATATTTAGCATTGTTATCCTTTTCCTGTGTGTTTGTTAAAAAAATAGTTTTTATCTCTTTCACTTTCTTCCCAGGAAAGTTCTTTTTTCCAAAAACCTGGTGGGGGAGGGCTGGGTGTAACCTGCCTTCTATCAGAGGATATTTTCCTCCACATTTGTCCAAACCGGCACAGCCTGTCCTTTCCTGGGTCTCTGTTGCAGATGGAAGCTGCTGGTGCCATTGTCAGCTTGAAGCCCTCTTTTGATGCAAGCAGATGTTGCCAGGTGTGTTCAGCAGCTGTTGCTCAATGCTTATGCCAAGCTATTGTGTTCCTCATGGAACCAAGGAGCCATTGTGACACTGCAGGGGCTGATGGCATCAAGGAGACAATTGTCACAGTACAGAACCTCCTAGAAACAAGGCTCCATTGTGACACCGTGGGGAATCATGGAATCAAGGAGCCCATTGTGACACAGCCAGGCCGCATGGAACCAATGGTCCATGGTTACACTGCGGATTCAAGAAGAGCACGGTGACACCACGCAACATCATGGAACCATAGGTCCATTGTGACACAGCGGGGCCTCATGGAAACAAGGGGACCATTGTGGCAAAGCAGGGCCTAATGGAAGCATGGAGAGCATTGTGACACTAAGGAAACTCCTGGAACCAAGATGACCACTGGCACATAATGGAACCTCATGGAAGCAAGCCTCCACGATGGTTTTGGAGGGCCTCAGGGACCACAGGACCCATTGTGACACAGCAGGACCTGGTGGAACCAAGGAGCCTTTGTGATACTCCAGATCCACATGGAAGCCAGGGTGCAGAGACACAGCGGGGCCTTGTTGGAACCAAAGACACCTCTGCAAAAAGCAGGCTAGCTCATAGAAGCAAGGAGTCCATTGTTACAACGTAAAAGCTATGGAAGCAAGGGACCATTGTGACACTGCGGGGCCTCATGGAACCAATTGTCCATGATGACAGTGCGGATCAAAGGAGACCATGGTGACACTGCGGAACCTGATGGAACCAAGGAGCCATTGTGACACAGTGGGGCCTCATGGAATCAAGGAGACCATTGTGACCCAGGTGTTGCATGTGAAGGCAAGGAGCCATTGTGACACTTTGGGCTTCTTCCCTTGAGCTCTGCAGCTGGCTGTCCCAGCCCAGCGCACCATGTGCCACCTGCTCTCCTCAGGGCTCTGCCTGCACACAGCCCCAGGAGAAGTTTTCCTGTTTGGAAGGAAAGAATGGAAAAGCCGGAGCAGGTTTCCTAAACAACAAACCCCACTCAGGAGCCACATGCTCAGTACAGGCTGCCTGGAACGATGTCCCCTTTCTACAAGGGTCAGTGTGAGCAGGAATGATCTCTGGGAGCAGAATTCTCGGAGTCTTTCCACTGAATTCTCTGTCCCTGTGTCTTGGGGTGACTTTATCATGTGTATCCCCTATTGCTGCTCTATGCCCAGAAGTGAACTTTGTGCATTTCTGTGCCTTTCAACTGAGCCTGAGAGGGGAGAGAGGAAAAAAAAAAAACGGACAAACTTCTCAGAGCGTTTGTTCAAGGACACACATACACACTCCTCTGCATCCTGCTTGCAGCAAGAGCGGTGGAAACAACCTTGTTTCTTTTTAGCCAGTTTTCAGCTCCTTTTCTCTGGAGGGAGATGGAGAGTTGAACTTTGTTTTCCTGGGACTTCGGGGGTTTTTTTCCCTTCTTCTCTTCTTGACTCTTTCAACATCAGAGCACATTGGGAGAATTTTCTACCCAGGTGGGAGCCCTGAATGTGGGCCCATGAGGCAGCTGCAAGGAGGAGGAGAGAGACTACACCTACGGAAGTGTTGGGGTTCCTCCCCCCTGCCATGAGGTCATGGGAAGAGGGGACCCTGGGGTAGAGGCATGGCCTGGGCACGGGGGGTCTCCCTGCTCCCTGCTCACATGTGCCCTAATCCTGTTCAGCACTGCTTATTTTGTGTTGCCTTGTGCGAGGAGGGCCCTGGTTGTGCCGTGATTGCTCAGTTCTTTGGCAGTGCCCCGCCCATGTGGCTGGAGAAGAAAGAGCTCTGAAACTTCTCTCAAGAATCGCTCCCTGTTTCTTTGCACGGGCCTCGCTGTCTATGGATGTTTCAGGAGACCCCACCGAAACACGGAAGGACGCTCAAATTATCCCAGCTTTCTCTGCACAGCGAGAGCTTTTAATATTTAGCATTGTTATCCTTTTCCTGTGTGTTTGTTAAAAAATGAGGTTTTCTCTCTTTCACTTTCTTCCCAGGAAAATTCTTTTTTCCCAAACCTGGTGGGGGATGGCTGGGTGTAACCTGCCTTCTATCAGAGGATATTTTCCTCCAAATTTGTCCAAACTGGCACAGCCTGTCCTTTCCTGGGTGTCTGTTGCAGATGGAAGCTGCTGGTGCCATTGTCAGCTTGAAGCCCTCTTTTGATGCAAGCAGATGTTGCCAGGTGTGTTCAGCAGCTGTTGCTCAATGCTTATGCCAAGCTATTGTGTTCCTCATGGAACCAAGGAGCCATTGTGACACTGCAGGGGCTGATGGCATCAAGGAGGCAATTGTGACAGTACAGAACCTCCTAGAAACAAGGCTCCATTGTGACACCGTGGGGAATCATGGAATCAAGGAGCCCATTGTGACACTGCCAGGCCGCATGGAACCAATGGTCCATGGTTACACTGCGGATTCAAGAAGAGCACGGTGACACCACGCAACATCATGGAACCGTACGTCCATTGTGACACAGCAGGGCCTCATGGAAACAAGGGGACCATTGTGGCAAAGCAGGGCCTAAAGGAAGCATGGAGAGCATTGTGACACTAAGGAAACTCCTGGAACCAAGATGACCACTGGCACATAATGGAACCTCATGGAAGCAAGCCTTCACGATGACTTTGGAGGGCCTCAGGGACCACAGGACCCATTGTGACACAGCAGGACCTGGTGGAACCAAGGAGCCTTTGTGATACTCCACATCCACATGGAAGCCAGGGTGCACTGAGACACAGCGGGGCCTTGTTGGAACCAAAGACACCTCTGCAAAAAGCAGGCTAGCTCATAGAAGCAAGGAGTCCATTGTTACAACGTAAAAGCTATGGAAGCAAGGGACCATTGTGACACTGCGGGGCCTCATGGAACCAATTGTCCATGATGACAGTGCGGATCAAAGGAGACCATGGTGACACTGCGGAACCTGATGGAACCAAGGAGCCATTTTGACACAGTGGGGCCTCATGGAATCAAGGAGACCATTGTGACCCAGGTGTTGCATGTGAAGGCAAGGAGCCATTGTGACACTTTGGGCTTCTTCCCTTGAGCTCTGCAGCTGGCTGTCCCAGCCCAGCGCACCATGTGCCACCTGCTCTCCTCAGGGCTCTGCCTGCACACAGCCCCAGGAGAAGTTTTCCTGTTTGGAAGGAAAGAATGGAAAAGCCGGAGCAGGTTTCCTAAACAACAAACCCCACTCAGGAGCCACATGCTCAGTACAGGCTGCCTGGAACGAGGTCCCCTTTCTACAAGGGTCAGTGTGAGCAGGAATGAATGATCTCTGGGAGCAGAATTCTCGGAGTCTTTCCACTGAATTCTCTGTCCCTGTGTCTTGGGGTGACTTTATCATGTGTATCCCCTATTGCTGCTCTATGCCCAGAAGTGAACTTTGTGCGTTTCTGTGCCTTTCAACTGAGCCTGAGAGGGGGGAGAGGAAAAAAACCGGACAAACTTCTCAGAGCGTTTTTTCGAGGACACACATACACACTCCTCTGCATCCTGCTTGCAGCAAGAGCAGAGGAAGCAACTTGGTTTCTTTTTTGCCAGTTTTCAGCTCCTTTTCTCTGGGGGGAGATGGAGAGTTGAACTTTGTTTTCCTGGGACTTCGGGGGTTTTTTTTCCCTTCTTCTCTTCTTGACTCTTTCAACATCAGAGCACATTGGGAGAATTTTCTCCCGAGGTGGGGGCCCTGAATGTGGGCCCATGAGCCAGCTGCAAGGAGGAGGAGAGAGACTACACCTACGGAAGTGTTGGGGTTCCTCCCCCCTGCCATGAGGTCATGGGAGAGGGGACCCTGGGGTAGAGGCATGGCCTGGGCACGGGGGTCTCCCTGCTCCCTGCTCACATGTGCCCTAATCCTGTTCAGCACTGCTTATTTTGTGTTGCCCTGTGCGAGGAGGGCCCTGGTTGTGCTGTGATTGCTCAGTTCTTTGGCAGTGCCCCGCCCATGTGGCTGGAGAAGAAAGAGCTCTGAAACTTCTCTCAAGAATCGCTCCCTGTTTCTTTGCACGGGCCTCGCTGTCTATGGATGTTTCAGGAGACCCCACCGAAACACAGAAGGACTCTAAAATTATCCCAGCTTTCTCTGCACAGCGAGAGCTTTTAATATTTAGCATTGTTATCCTTTTCCTGTGTGTTTGTTAAAAAAATAGTTTTTATCTCTTTCACTTTCTTCCCAGGAAAGTTCTTTTTTCCAAAAACCTGGTGGGGGAGGGCTGGGTGTAACCTGCCTTCTATCAGAGGATATTTTCCTCCACATTTGTCCAAACCGGCACAGGCTGTCCTTTCCTGGGTCTCTGTTGCAGATGGAAGCTGCTGGTGCCATTGTCAGCTTGAAGCCCTCTTTTGATGCAAGCAGATGTTGCCAGGTGTGTTCAGCAGCTGTTGCTCAATGCTTATGCCAAGCTATTGTGTTCCTCATGGAACCAAGGAGCCATTGTGACACTGCAGGGGCTGATGGCATCAAGGAGACAATTGTCACAGTACAGAACCTCCTAGAAACAAGGCTCCATTGTGACACCGTGGGGAATCATGGAATCAAGGAGCCCATTGTGACACAGCCAGGCCGCACGGAACCAATGGTCCATGGTTACACTGCGGATTCAAGAAGAGCACGGTGACACCACGCAACATCATGGAACCATAGGTCCATTGTGACACAGCGGGGCCTCATGGAAACAAGGGGACCATTGTGGCAAAGCAGGGCCTAATGGAAGCATGGAGAGCATTGTGACACTAAGGAAACTCCTGGAACCAAGATGACCACTGGCACATAATGGAACCTCATGGAAGCAAGCCTCCACGATGGTTTTGGAGGGCCTCAGGGACCACAGGACCCATTGTGACACAGCAGGACCTGGTGGAACCAAGGAGCCTTTGTGATACTCCAGATCCGCATGGAAGCCAGGGTGCACTGAGACACAGCGGGGCCTTGTTGGAACCAAAGACACCTCTGCAAAAAGCAGGCTAGCTCATAGAAGCAAGGAGTCCATTGTTACAACATCAAACCTATGGAAGCAAGGGACCATTGTGACACTGCGGGGCCTCATGGAACCAATTGTCCATGATGACAGTGCGGATCAAAGGAGACCATGGTGACACTGCGGAACCTGATGGAACCAAGGAGCCATTGTGACACAGTGGGGCCTCATGGAATCAAGGAGACCATTGTGACCCAGGTGTTGCATGTGAAGGCAAGGAGCCATTGTGACACTTTGGGCTTCTTCCCTTGAGCTCTGCAGCTGGCTGTCCCAGCCCAGCGCACCATGTGCCACCTGCTCTCCTCAGGGCTCTGCCTGCACACAGCCCCAGGAGAAGTTTTCCTGTTTGGAAGGAAAGAATGGAAAAGCCGGAGCAGGTTTCCTAAACAACAAACCCCACTCAGGAGCCACATGCTCAGTACAGGCTGCCTGGAACGATGTCCCCTTTCTACAAGGGTCAGTGTGAGCAGGAATGAATGATCTCTGGGAGCAGAATTCTCGGAGTCTTTCCACTGAATTCTCTGTCCCTGTGTCTTGGGGTGACTTTATCATGTGTATCCCCTATTGCTGCTCTATGCCCAGAAGTGAACTTTGTGCATTTCTGTGCCTTTCAACTGAGCCTGAGAGGGGAGAGAGGAAAAAAAAAAAACGGACAAACTTCTCAGAGCGTTTGTTCAAGGACACACATACACACTCCTCTGCATCCTGCTTGCAGCAAGAGCGGTGGAAACAACCTTGTTTCTTTTTAGCCAGTTTTCAGCTCCTTTTCTCTGGAGGGAGATAGAGAGTTGAACTTTGTTTTCCTGGGACTTCGGGGGTTTTTTTCCCTTCTTCTCTTCTTGACTCTTTCAACATCAGAGCACATTGGGAGAATTTTCTACCCAGGTGGGAGCCCTGAATGTGGGCCCATGAGGCAGCTGCAAGGAGGAGGAGAGAGACTACACCTACGGAAGTGTTGGGGTTCCTCCCCCCTGCCATGAGGTCATGGGAGAGGGGACCCTGGGGTAGAGGCATGGCCTGGGCACGGGGGTCTCCCTGCTCCCTGCTGACATGTGCACTAATCCTGTTCAGCACTGCTTATTTTGTGTTGCCCTGTGCGAGGAGGGCCCTGGTTGTGCTGTGATTGCTCAGTTCTTTGGCAGTGCCCCGCCCATGTGGCTGGAGAAGAAAGAGCTCTGAAACTTCTCTCAAGAATCGCTCCCTGTTTCTTTGCACGGGCCTCGCTGTCTATGGATGTTTCAGGAGACCCCACCGAAACACAGAAGGACTCTAAAATTATCCCAGCTTTCTCTGCACAGCGAGAGCTTTTAATATTTAGCATTGTTATCCTTTTCCTGTGTGTTTGTTAAAAAAATAGTTTTTATCTCTTTCACTTTCTTCCCAGGAAAGTTCTTTTTTCCAAAAACCTGGTGGGGGAGGGCTGGGTGTAACCTGCCTTCTATCAGAGGATATTTTCCTCCACATTTGTCCAAACCGGCACAGCCTGTCCTTTCCTGGGTCTCTGTTGCAGATGGAAGCTGCTGGTGCCATTGTCAGCTTGAAGCACTCTTTTGATGCAAGCAGATGTTGCCAGGTGTGTTCAGCAGCTGTTGCTCAATGCTTATGCCAAGCTATTGTGTTCCTCATGGAACCAAGGAGCCATTGTGACACTGCAGGGGCTGATGGCATCAAGGAGACAATTGTCACAGTACAGAACCTCCTAGAAACAAGGCTCCATTGTGACACCGTGGGGAATCATGGAATCAAGGAGCCCATTGTGACACAGCCAGGCCGCATGGAACCAATGGTCCATGGTTACACTGCGGATTCAAGAAGAGCACGGTGACACCACGCAACATCATGGAACCATAGGTCCATTGTGACACAGCGGGGCCTCATGGAAACAAGGGGACCATTGTGGCAAAGCAGGGCCTAATGGAAGCATGGAGAGCATTGTGACACTAAGGAAACTCCTGGAACCAAGATGACCACTGGCACATAATGGAACCTCATGGAAGCAAGCCTCCACGATGGTTTTGGAGGGCCTCAGGGACCACAGGACCCATTGTGACACAGCAGGACCTGGTGGAACCAAGGAGCCTTTGTGATACTCCAGATCCACATGGAAGCCAGGGTGCAGAGACACAGCGGGGCCTTGTTGGAACCAAAGACACCTCTGCAAAAAGCAGGCTAGCTCATAGAAGCAAGGAGTCCATTGTTACAACGTAAAAGCTATGGAAGCAAGGGACCATTGTGACACTGCGGGGCCTCATGGAACCAATTGTCCATGATGACAGTGCGGATCAAAGGAGACCATGGTGACACTGCGGAACCTGATGGAACCAAGGAGCCAGTGTGACACAGTGGGGCCTCATGGAATCAAGGAGACCATTGTGACCCAGGTGTTGCATGTGAAGGCAAGGAGCCATTGTGACACTTTGGGCTTCTTCCCTTGAGCTCTGCAGCTGGCTGTCCCAGCCCAGCGCACCATGTGCCACCTGCTCTCCTCAGGGCTCTGCCTGCACACAGCCCCAGGAGAAGTTTTCCTGTTTGGAAGGAAAGAATGGAAAAGCCGGAGCAGGTTTCCTAAACAACAAACCCCACTCAGGAGCCACATGCTCAGTACAGGCTGCCTGGAACGATGTCCCCTTTCTACAAGGGTCAGTGTGAGCAGGAATGATCTCTGGGAGCAGAATTCTCGGAGTCTTTCCACTGAATTCTCTGTCCCTGTGTCTTGGGGTGACTTTATCATGTGTATCCCCTATTGCTGCTCTATGCCCAGAAGTGAACTTTGTGCATTTCTGTGCCTTTCAACTGAGCCTGAGAGGGGAGAGAGGAAAAAAAAAAAAACGGACAAACTTCTCAGAGCGTTTGTTCAAGGACACACATACACACTCCTCTGCATCCTGCTTGCAGCAAGAGCGGTGGAAACAACCTTGTTTCTTTTTAGCCAGTTTTCAGCTCCTTTTCTCTGGAGGGAGATGGAGAGTTGAACTTTGTTTTCCTGGGACTTCGGGGGTTTTTTTCCCTTCTTCTCTTCTTGACTCTTTCAACATCAGAGCACATTGGGAGAATTTTCTACCCAGGTGGGAGCCCTGAATGTGGGCCCATGAGGCAGCTGCAAGGAGGAGGAGAGAGACTACACCTACGGAAGTGTTGGGGTTCCTCCCCCCTGCCATGAGGTCATGGGAAGAGGGGACCCTGGGGTAGAGGCATGGCCTGGGCACGGGGGGTCTCCCTGCTCCCTGCTCACATGTGCCCTAATCCTGTTCAGCACTGCTTATTTTGTGTTGCCCTGTGCCAGGAGGGCCCTGGTTGTGCTGTGATTGCTCAGTTCTTTGGCAGTGCCCCGCCCATGTGGCTGGAGAAGAAAGAGCTCTGAAACTTCTCTCAAGAATCGCTCCCTGTTTCTTTGCACGGGCCTCGCTGTCTATGGATGTTTCAGGAGACCCCACCGAAACACGGAAGGACTCTCAAATTATCCCAGCTTTCTCTGCACAGCGAGAGGTTTTAATATTTAGCATTGTTATCCTTTTCCTGTGTGTTTGTTAAAAAAAGAGGTTTTCTCTCTTTCACTTTCTTCCCAGGAAAATTCTTTTTTCCCAAACCTGGTGGGGGATGGCTGGGTGTAACCTGCCTTCTATCAGAGGATATTTTCCTCCAAATTTGTCCAAACTGGCACAGCCTGTCCTTTCCTGGGTGTCTGTTGCAGATGGAAGCTGCTGGTGCCATTGTCAGCTTGAAGCCCTCTTTTGATGCAAGCAGATGTTGCCAGGTGTGTTCAGCAGCTGTTGCTCAATGCTTATGCCAAGCTATTGTGTTCCTCATGGAACCAAGGAGCCATTGTGACACTGCAGGGGCTGATGGCATCAAGGAGACAATTGTCACAGTACAGAACCTCCTAGAAACAAGGCTCCATTGTGACACCGTGGGGAATCATGGAATCAAGGAGCCCATTGTGACACTGCCAGGCCGCATGGAACCAATGGTCCATGGTTACACTGCGGATTCAAGAAGAGCACGGTGACACCACGCAACATCATGGAACCGTACGTCCATTGTGACACAGCAGGGCCTCATGGAAACAAGGGGACCATTGTGGCAAAGCAGGGCCTAAAGGAAGCATGGAGAGCATTGTGACACTAAGGAAACTCCTGGAACCAAGATGACCACTGGCACATAATGGAACCTCATGGAAGCAAGCCTTCACGATGACTTTGGAGGGCCTCAGGGACCACAGGACCCATTGTGACACAGCAGGACCTGGTGGAACCAAGGAGCCTTTGTGATACTCCACATCCACATGGAAGCCAGGGTGCACTGAGACACAGCGGGGCCTTGTTGGAACCAAAGACACCTCTGCAAAAAGCAGGCTAGCTCATAGAAGCAAGGAGTCCATTGTTACAACGTAAAAGCTATGGAAGCAAGGGACCATTGTGACACTGCGGGGCCTCATGGAACCAATTGTCCATGATGACAGTGCGGATCAAAGGAGACCATGGTGACACTGCGGAACCTGATGGAACCAAGGAGCCATTTTGACACAGTGGGGCCTCATGGAATCAAGGAGACCATTGTGACCCAGGTGTTGCATGTGAAGGCAAGGAGCCATTGTGACACTTTGGGCTTCTTCCCTTGAGCTCTGCAGCTGGCTGTCCCAGCCCAGCGCACCATGTGCCACCTGCTCTCCTCAGGGCTCTGCCTGCACACAGCCCCAGGAGAAGTTTTCCTGTTTGGAAGGAAAGAATGGAAAAGCCGGAGCAGGTTTCCTAAACAACAAACCCCACTCAGGAGCCACATGCTCAGTACAGGCTGCCTGGAACGAGGTCCCCTTTCTACAAGGGTCAGTGTGAGCAGGAATGAATGATCTCTGGGAGCAGAATTCTCGGAGTCTTTCCACTGAATTCTCTGTCCCTGTGTCTTGGGGTGACTTTATCATGTGTATCCCCTATTGCTGCTCTATGCCCAGAAGTGAACTTTGTGCGTTTCTGTGCCTTTCAACTGAGCCTGAGAGGGGGGAGAGGAAAAAAACCGGACAAACTTCTCAGAGCGTTTTTTCGAGGACACACATACACACTCCTCTGCATCCTGCTTGCAGCAAGAGCAGAGGAAGCAACTTGGTTTCTTTTTTGCCAGTTTTCAGCTCCTTTTCTCTGGGGGGAGATGGAGAGTTGAACTTTGTTTTCCTGGGACTTCGGGGGTTTTTTTTCCCTTCTTCTCTTCTTGACTCTTTCAACATCAGAGCACATTGGGAGAATTTTCTCCCGAGGTGGGGGCCCTGAATGTGGGCCCATGAGCCAGCTGCAAGGAGGAGGAGAGAGACTACACCTACGGAAGTGTTGGGGTTCCTCCCCCCTGCCATGAGGTCATGGGAGAGGGGACCCTGGGGTAGAGGCATGGCCTGGGCACGGGGGTCTCCCTGCTCCCTGCTCACATGTGCCCTAATCCTGTTCAGCACTGCTTATTTTGTGTTGCCCTGTGCGAGGAGGGCCCTGGTTGTGCTGTGATTGCTCAGTTCTTTGGCAGTGCCCCGCCCATGTGGCTGGAGAAGAAAGAGCTCTGAAACTTCTCTCAAGAATCGCTCCCTGTTTCTTTGCACGGGCCTCGCTGTCTATGGATGTTTCAGGAGACCCCACCGAAACACAGAAGGACTCTAAAATTATCCCAGCTTTCTCTGCACAGCGAGAGCTTTTAATATTTAGCATTGTTATCCTTTTCCTGTGTGTTTGTTAAAAAAATAGTTTTTATCTCTTTCACTTTCTTCCCAGGAAAGTTCTTTTTTCCAAAAACCTGGTGGGGGAGGGCTGGGTGTAACCTGCCTTCTATCAGAGGATATTTTCCTCCACATTTGTCCAAACCGGCACAGGCTGTCCTTTCCTGGGTCTCTGTTGCAGATGGAAGCTGCTGGTGCCATTGTCAGCTTGAAGCCCTCTTTTGATGCAAGCAGATGTTGCCAGGTGTGTTCAGCAGCTGTTGCTCAATGCTTATGCCAAGCTATTGTGTTCCTCATGGAACCAAGGAGCCATTGTGACACTGCAGGGGCTGATGGCATCAAGGAGACAATTGTCACAGTACAGAACCTCCTAGAAACAAGGCTCCATTGTGACACCGTGGGGAATCATGGAATCAAGGAGCCCATTGTGACACAGCCAGGCCGCACGGAACCAATGGTCCATGGTTACACTGCGGATTCAAGAAGAGCACGGTGACACCACGCAACATCATGGAACCATAGGTCCATTGTGACACAGCGGGGCCTCATGGAAACAAGGGGACCATTGTGGCAAAGCAGGGCCTAATGGAAGCATGGAGAGCATTGTGACACTAAGGAAACTCCTGGAACCAAGATGACCACTGGCACATAATGGAACCTCATGGAAGCAAGCCTCCACGATGGTTTTGGAGGGCCTCAGGGACCACAGGACCCATTGTGACACAGCAGGACCTGGTGG
The DNA here is from genome assembly GCF_041296385.1 of Aphelocoma coerulescens. Taxonomy (NCBI): domain Eukaryota; kingdom Metazoa; phylum Chordata; class Aves; order Passeriformes; family Corvidae; genus Aphelocoma; species Aphelocoma coerulescens. Next base: position 735,759 of record NW_027183927.1, read on the forward strand.
AACCAAGGAGCCTTTGTGATACTCCAGATCCGCATGGAAGCCAGGGTGCACTGAGACACAGCGGGGCCTTGTTGGAACCAAAGACACCTCTGCAAAAAGCAGGCTAGCTCATAGAAGCAAGGAGTCCATTGTTACAACATCAAACCTATGGAAGCAAGGGACCATTGTGACACTGCGGGGCCTCATGGAACCAATTGTCCATGATGACAGTGCGGATCAAAGGAGACCATGGTGACACTGCGGAACCTGATGGAACCAAGGAGCCATTGTGACACAGTGGGGCCTCATGGAATCAAGGAGACCATTGTGACCCAGGTGTTGCATGTGAAGGCAAGGAGCCATTGTGACACTTTGGGCTTCTTCCCTTGAGCTCTGCAGCTGGCTGTCCCAGCCCAGCGCACCATGTGCCACCTGCTCTCCTCAGGGCTCTGCCTGCACACAGCCCCAGGAGAAGTTTTCCTGTTTGGAAGGAAAGAATGGAAAAGCCGGAGCAGGTTTCCTAAACAACAAACCCCACTCAGGAGCCACATGCTCAGTACAGGCTGCCGGGAACGATGTCCCCTTTCTACAAGGGTCAGTGTGAGCAGGAATGAATGATCTCTGGGAGCAGAATTCTCGGAGTCTTTCCACTGAATTCTCTGTCCCTGTGTCTTGGGGTGACTTTATCATGTGTATCCCCTATTGCTGCTCTATGCCCAGAAGTGAACTTTGTGCATTTCTGTGCCTTTCAACTGAGCCTGAGAGGGGAGAGAGGAAAAAAAAAAAACGGACAAACTTCTCAGAGCGTTTGTTCAAGGACACACATACACACTCCTCTGCATCCTGCTTGCAGCAAGAGCGGTGGAAACAACCTTGTTTCTTTTTAGCCAGTTTTCAGCTCCTTTTCTCTGGAGGGAGATAGAGAGTTGAACTTTGTTTTCCTGGGACTTCGGGGGTTTTTTTCCCTTCTTCTCTTCTTGACTCTTTCAACATCAGAGCACATTGGGAGAATTTTCTACCCAGGTGGGAGCCCTGAATGTGGGCCCATGAGGCAGCTGCAAGGAGGAGGAGAGAGACTACACCTACGGAAGTGTTGGGGTTCCTCCCCCCTGCCATGAGGTCATGGGAGAGGGGACCCTGGGGTAGAGGCATGGCCTGGGCACGGGGGTCTCCCTGCTCCCTGCTGACATGTGCACTAATCCTGTTCAGCACTGCTTATTTTGTGTTGCCCTGTGCGAGGAGGGCCCTGGTTGTGCTGTGATTGCTCAGTTCTTTGGCAGTGCCCCGCCCATGTGGCTGGAGAAGAAAGAGCTCTGAAACTTCTCTCAAGAATCGCTCCCTGTTTCTTTGCACGGGCCTCGCTGTCTATGGATGTTTCAGGAGACCCCACCGAAACACAGAAGGACTCTAAAATTATCCCAGCTTTCTCTGCACAGCGAGAGCTTTTAATATTTAGCATTGTTATCCTTTTCCTGTGTGTTTGTTAAAAAAATAGTTTTTATCTCTTTCACTTTCTTCCCAGGAAAGTTCTTTTTTCCAAAAACCTGGTGGGGGAGGGCTGGGTGTAACCTGCCTTCTATCAGAGGATATTTTCCTCCACATTTGTCCAAACCGGCACAGCCTGTCCTTTCCTGGGTCTCTGTTGCAGATGGAAGCTGCTGGTGCCATTGTCAGCTTGAAGCACTCTTTTGATGCAAGCAGATGTTGCCAGGTGTGTTCAGCAGCTGTTGCTCAATGCTTATGCCAAGCTATTGTGTTCCTCATGGAACCAAGGAGCCATTGTGACACTGCAGGGGCTGATGGCATCAAGGAGACAATTGTCACAGTACAGAACCTCCTAGAAACAAGGCTCCATTGTGACACCGTGGGGAATCATGGAATCAAGGAGCCCATTGTGACACAGCCAGGCCGCATGGAACCAATGGTCCATGGTTACACTGCGGATTCAAGAAGAGCACGGTGACACCACGCAACATCATGGAACCATAGGTCCATTGTGACACAGCGGGGCCTCATGGAAACAAGGGGACCATTGTGGCAAAGCAGGGCCTAATGGAAGCATGGAGAGCATTGTGACACTAAGGAAACTCCTGGAACCAAGATGACCACTGGCACATAATGGAACCTCATGGAAGCAAGCCTCCACGATGGTTTTGGAGGGCCTCAGGGACCACAGGACCCATTGTGACACAGCAGGACCTGGTGGAACCAAGGAGCCTTTGTGATACTCCAGATCCACATGGAAGCCAGGGTGCAGAGACACAGCGGGGCCTTGTTGGAACCAAAGACACCTCTGCAAAAAGCAGGCTAGCTCATAGAAGCAAGGAGTCCATTGTTACAACGTAAAAGCTATGGAAGCAAGGGACCATTGTGACACTGCGGGGCCTCATGGAACCAATTGTCCATGATGACAGTGCGGATCAAAGGAGACCATGGTGACACTGCGGAACCTGATGGAACCAAGGAGCCAGTGTGACACAGTGGGGCCTCATGGAATCAAGGAGACCATTGTGACCCAGGTGTTGCATGTGAAGGCAAGGAGCCATTGTGACACTTTGGGCTTCTTCCCTTGAGCTCTGCAGCTGGCTGTCCCAGCCCAGCGCACCATGTGCCACCTGCTCTCCTCAGGGCTCTGCCTGCACACAGCCCCAGGAGAAGTTTTCCTGTTTGGAAGGAAAGAATGGAAAAGCCGGAGCAGGTTTCCTAAACAACAAACCCCACTCAGGAGCCACATGCTCAGTACAGGCTGCCTGGAACGATGTCCCCTTTCTACAAGGGTCAGTGTGAGCAGGAATGATCTCTGGGAGCAGAATTCTCGGAGTCTTTCCACTGAATTCTCTGTCCCTGTGTCTTGGGGTGACTTTATCATGTGTATCCCCTATTGCTGCTCTATGCCCAGAAGTGAACTTTGTGCATTTCTGTGCCTTTCAACTGAGCCTGAGAGGGGAGAGAGGAAAAAAAAAAAAACGGACAAACTTCTCAGAGCGTTTGTTCAAGGACACACATACACACTCCTCTGCATCCTGCTTGCAGCAAGAGCGGTGGAAACAACCTTGTTTCTTTTTAGCCAGTTTTCAGCTCCTTTTCTCTGGAGGGAGATGGAGAGTTGAACTTTGTTTTCCTGGGACTTCGGGGGTTTTTTTCCCTTCTTCTCTTCTTGACTCTTTCAACATCAGAGCACATTGGGAGAATTTTCTACCCAGGTGGGAGCCCTGAATGTGGGCCCATGAGCCAGCTGCAAGGAGGAGGAGAGAGACTACACCTACGGAAGTGTTGGGGTTCCTCCCCCCTGCCATGAGGTCATGGGAAGAGGGGACCCTGGGGTAGAGGCATGGCCTGGGCACGGGGGGTCTCCCTGCTCCCTGCTCACATGTGCCCTAATCCTGTTCAGCACTGCTTATTTTGTGTTGCCTTGTGCGAGGAGGGCCCTGGTTGTGCCGTGATTGCTCAGTTCTTTGGCAGTGCCCCGCCCATGTGGCTGGAGAAGAAAGAGCTCTGAAACTTCTCTCAAGAATCGCTCCCTGTTTCTTTGCACGGGCCTCGCTGTCTATGGATGTTTCAGGAGACCCCACCGAAACACGGAAGGACTCTCAAATTATCCCAGCTTTCTCTGCACAGCGAGAGGTTTTAATATTTAGCATTGTTATCCTTTTCCTGTGTGTTTGTTAAAAAAAGAGGTTTTCTCTCTTTCACTTTCTTCCCAGGAAAATTCTTTTTTCCCAAACCTGGTGGGGGATGGCTGGGTGTAACCTGCCTTCTATCAGAGGATATTTTCCTCCAAATTTGTCCAAACTGGCACAGCCTGTCCTTTCCTGGGTGTCTGTTGCAGATGGAAGCTGCTGGTGCCATTGTCAGCTTGAAGCCCTCTTTTGATGCAAGCAGATGTTGCCAGGTGTGTTCAGCAGCTGTTGCTCAATGCTTATGCCAAGCTATTGTGTTCCTCATGGAACCAAGGAGCCATTGTGACACTGCAGGGGCTGATGGCATCAAGGAGACAATTGTCACAGTACAGAACCTCCTAGAAACAAGGCTCCATTGTGACACCGTGGGGAATCATGGAATCAAGGAGCCCATTGTGACACTGCCAGGCCGCATGGAACCAATGGTCCATGGTTACACTGCGGATTCAAGAAGAGCACGGTGACACCACGCAACATCATGGAACCGTACGTCCATTGTGACACAGCAGGGCCTCATGGAAACAAGGGGACCATTGTGGCAAAGCAGGGCCTAAAGGAAGCATGGAGAGCATTGTGACACTAAGGAAACTCCTGGAACCAAGATGACCACTGGCACATAATGGAACCTCATGGAAGCAAGCCTTCACGATGACTTTGGAGGGCCTCAGGGACCACAGGACCCATTGTGACACAGCAGGACCTGGTGGAACCAAGGAGCCTTTGTGATACTCCACATCCACATGGAAGCCAGGGTGCACTGAGACACAGCGGGGCCTTGTTGGAACCAAAGACACCTCTGCAAAAAGCAGGCTAGCTCATAGAAGCAAGGAGTCCATTGTTACAACGTAAAAGCTATGGAAGCAAGGGACCATTGTGACACTGCGGGGCCTCATGGAACCAATTGTCCATGATGACAGTGCGGATCAAAGGAGACCATGGTGACACTGCGGAACCTGATGGAACCAAGGAGCCATTTTGACACAGTGGGGCCTCATGGAATCAAGGAGACCATTGTGACCCAGGTGTTGCATGTGAAGGCAAGGAGCCATTGTGACACTTTGGGCTTCTTCCCTTGAGCTCTGCAGCTGGCTGTCCCAGCCCAGCGCACCATGTGCCACCTGCTCTCCTCAGGGCTCTGCCTGCACACAGCCCCAGGAGAAGTTTTCCTGTTTGGAAGGAAAGAATGGAAAAGCCGGAGCAGGTTTCCTAAACAACAAACCCCACTCAGGAGCCACATGCTCAGTACAGGCTGCCTGGAACGAGGTCCCCTTTCTACAAGGGTCAGTGTGAGCAGGAATGAATGATCTCTGGGAGCAGAATTCTCGGAGTCTTTCCACTGAATTCTCTGTCCCTGTGTCTTGGGGTGACTTTATCATGTGTATCTCCTATTGCTGCTCTATGCCCAGAAGTGAACTTTGTGCGTTTCTGTGCCTTTCAACTGAGCCTGAGAGGGGGGAGAGGAAAAAAACCGGACAAACTTCTCAGAGCGTTTTTTCGAGGACACACATACACACTCCTCTGCATCCTGCTTGCAGCAAGAGCAGAGGAAGCAACTTGGTTTCTTTTTTGCCAGTTTTCAGCTCCTTTTCTCTGGGGGGAGATGGAGAGTTGAACTTTGTTTTCCTGGGACTTCGGGGGTTTTTTTTCCCTTCTTCTCTTCTTGACTCTTTCAACATCAGAGCACATTGGGAGAATTTTCTCCCGAGGTGGGGGCCCTGAATGTGGGCCCATGAGCCAGCTGCAAGGAGGAGGAGAGAGACTACACCTACGGAAGTGTTGGGGTTCCTCCCCCCTGCCATGAGGTCATGGGAGAGGGGACCCTGGGGTAGAGGCATGGCCTGGGCACGGGGGTCTCCCTGCTCCCTGCTCACATGTGCCCTAATCCTGTTCAGCACTGCTTATTTTGTGTTGCCTTGTGCGAGGAGGGCCCTGGTTGTGCTGTGATTGCTCAGTTCTTTGGCAGTGCCCCGCCCATGTGGCTGGAGAAGAAAGAGCTCTGAAACTTCTCTCAAGAATCGCTCCCTGTTTCTTTGCACGGGCCTCGCTGTCTATGGATGTTTCAGGAGACCCCACCGAAACACAGAAGGACTCTCAAATTATCCCAGCTTTCTCTGCACAGCGAGAGCTTTTAATATTTAGCATTGTTATCCTTTTCCTGTGTGTTTGTTAAAAAAATAGTTTTTATCTCTTTCACTTTCTTCCCAGGAAAGTTCTTTTTTCCAAAAACCTGGTGGGGGAGGGCTGGGTGTAACCTGCCTTCTATCAGAGGATATTTTCCTCCACATTTGTCCAAACCGGCACAGCCTGTCCTTTCCTGGGTGTCTGTTGCAGATGGAAGCTGCTGGTGCCATTGTCAGCTTGAAGCACTCTTTTGATGCAAGCAGATGTTGCCAGGTGTGTTCAGCAGCTGTTGCTCAATGCTTATGCCAAGCTATTGTGTTCCTCATGGAACCAAGGAGCCATTGTGACACTGCAGGGGCTGATGGCATCAAGGAGACAATTGTCACAGTACAGAACCTCCTAGAAACAAGGCTCCATTGTGACACCGTGGGGAATCATGGAATCAAGGAGCCCATTGTGACACTGCCAGGCCGCATGGAACCAATGGTCCATGGTTACACTGCGGATTCAAGAAGAGCACGGTGACACCACGCAACATCATGGAACCGTACGTCCATTGTGACACAGCGGGGCCTCATGGAAACAAGGGGACCATTGTGGCAAAGCAGGGCCTAATGGAAGCATGGAGAGCATTGTGACACTAAGGAAACTCCTGGAACCAAGATGACCACTGGCACATAATGGAACCTCATGGAAGCAAGCCTCCACAATGACTTTGGAGGGCCTCAGGGACCACAGGACCCATTGTGACACAGCAGGACCTGGTGGAACCAAGGAGCCTTTGTGATACTCCACATCCACATGGAAACCAGGGTGCACTGAGACACAGCGGGGCCTTGTTGGAACCAAAGACACCTCTGCAAAAAGCAGGCTAGCTCATAGAAGCAAGGAGTCCATTGTTACAACGTAAAAGCTATGGAAGCAAGGGACCATTGTGACACTGCGGGGCCTCATGGAACCAATTGTCCATGATGACAGTGCGGATCAAAGGAGACCATGGTGACACTGCGGAACCTGATGGAACCAAGGAGCCATTTTGACACAGTGGGGCCTCATGGAATCAAGGAGACCATTGTGACCCAGGTGTTGCATGTGAAGGCAAGGAGCCATTGTGACACTTTGGGCTTCTTCCCTTGAGCTCTGCAGCTGGCTGTCCCAGCCCAGCGCACCATGTGCCACCTGCTCTCCTCAGGGCTCTGCCTGCACACAGCCCCAGGAGAAGTTTTCCTGTTTGGAAGGAAAGAATGGAAAAGCCGGAGCAGGTTTCCTAAACAACAAACCCCACTCAGGAGCCACATGCTCAGTACAGGCTGCCTGGAACGATGTCCCCTTTCTACAAGGGTCAGTGTGAGCAGGAATGATCTCTGGGAGCAGAATTCTCGGAGTCTTTCCACTGAATTCTCTGTCCCTGTGTCTTGGGGTGACTTTATCATGTGTATCCCCTATTGCTGCTCTATGCCCAGAAGTGAACTTTGTGCATTTCTGTGCCTTTCAACTGAGCCTGAGAGGGGAGAGAGGAAAAAAAAAAAACGGACAAACTTCTCAGAGCGTTTGTTCAAGGACACACATACACACTCCTCTGCATCCTGCTTGCAGCAAGAGCGGTGGAAACAACCTTGTTTCTTTTTAGCCAGTTTTCAGCTCCTTTTCTCTGGAGGGAGATGGAGAGTTGAACTTTGTTTTCCTGGGACTTCGGGGGTTTTTTTCCCTTCTTCTCTTCTTGACTCTTTCAACATCAGAGCACATTGGGAGAATTTTCTCCCGAGGTGGGGGCCCTGAATGTGGGCCCATGAGCCAGCTGCAAGGAGGAGGAGAGAGACTACACCTACGGAAGTGTTGGGGTTCCTCCCCCCTGCCATGAGGTCATGGGAGAGGGGACCCTGGGGTAGAGGCATGGCCTGGGCACGGGGGTCTCCCTGCTCCCTGCTGACATGTGCCCTAATCCTGTTCAGCACTGCTTATTTTGTGTTGCCCTGTGCGAGGAGGGCCCTGGTTGTGCTGTGATTGCTCAGTTCTTTGGCAGTGCCCCGCCCATGTGGCTGGAGAAGAAAGAGCTCTGAAACTTCTCTCAAGAATCGCTCCCTGTTTCTTTGCACGGGCCTCGCTGTCTATGGATGTTTCAGGAGACCCCACCGAAACACAGAAGGACTCTCAAATTATCCCAGCTTTCTCTGCACAGCGAGAGCTTTTAATATTTAGCATTGTTATCCTTTTCCTGTGTGTTTGTTAAAAAAATAGTTTTTATCTCTTTCACTTTCTTCCCAGGAAAGTTCTTTTTTCCAAAAACCTGGTGGGGGAGGGCTGGGTGTAACCTGCCTTCTATCAGAGGATATTTTCCTCCACATTTGTCCAAACCGGCACAGCCTGTCCTTTCCTGGGTCTCTGTTGCAGATGGAAGCTGCTGGTGCCATTGTCAGCTTGAAGCACTCTTTTGATGCAAGCAGATGTTGCCAGGTGTGTTCAGCAGCTGTTGCTCAATGCTTATGCCAAGCTATTGTGTTCCTCATGGAACCAAGGAGCCATTGTGACACTGCAGGGGCTGATGGCATCAAGGAGACAATTGTGACAGTACAGAACCTCCTAGAAACAAGGCTCCATTGTGACACCGTGGGGAATCATGGAATCAAGGAGCCCATTGTGACACAGCCAGGCCGCATGGAACCAATGGTCCATGGTTACACTGCGGATTCAAGAAGAGCACGGTGACACCACGCAACATCATGGAACCATAGGTCCATTGTGACACAGCGGGGCCTCATGGAAACAAGGGGACCATTGTGGCAAAGCAGGGCCTAATGGAAGCATGGAGAGCATTGTGACACTAAGGAAACTCCTGGAACCAAGATGACCACTGGCACATAATGGAACCTCATGGAAGCAAGCCTCCACGATGGTTTTGGAGGGCCTCAGGGACCACAGGACCCATTGTGACACAGCAGGACCTGGTGGAACCAAGGAGCCTTTGTGATACTCCAGATCCACATGGAAGCCAGGGTGCAGAGACACAGCGGGGCCTTGTTGGAACCAAAGACACCTCTGCAAAAAGCAGGCTAGCTCATAGAAGCAAGGAGTCCATTGTTACAACGTAAAAGCTATGGAAGCAAGGGACCATTGTGACACTGCGGGGCCTCATGGAACCAATTGTCCATGATGACAGTGCGGATCAAAGGAGACCATGGTGACACTGCGGAACCTGATGGAACCAAGGAGCCATTGTGACACAGTGGGGCCTCATGGAATCAAGGAGACCATTGTGACCCAGGTGTTGCATGTGAAGGCAAGGAGCCATTGTGACACTTTGGGCTTCTTCCCTTGAGCTCTGCAGCTGGCTGTCCCAGCCCAGCGCACCATGTGCCACCTGCTCTCCTCAGGGCTCTGCCTGCACACAGCCCCAGGAGAAGTTTTCCTGTTTGCAAGGAAAGAATGGAAAAGCCGGAGCAGGTTTCCTAAACAACAAACCCCACTCAGGAGCCACATGCTCAGTACAGGCTGCCTGGAACGATGTCCCCTTTCTACAAGGGTCAGTGTGAGCAGGAATGATCTCTGGGAGCAGAATTCTCGGAGTCTTTCCACTGAATTCTCTGTCCCTGTGTCTTGGGGTGACTTTATCATGTGTATCCCCTATTGCTGCTCTATGCCCAGAAGTGAACTTTGTGCATTTCTGTGCCTTTCAACTGAGCCTGAGAGGGGAGAGAGGAAAAAAAAAAAACGGACAAACTTCTCAGAGCGTTTGTTCAAGGACACACATACACACTCCTCTGCATCCTGCTTGCAGCAAGAGCGGTGGAAACAACCTTGTTTCTTTTTAGCCAGTTTTCAGCTCCTTTTCTCTGGAGGGAGATGGAGAGTTGAACTTTGTTTTCCTGGGACTTCGGGGGTTTTTTTCCCTTCTTCTCTTCTTGACTCTTTCAACATCAGAGCACATTGGGAGAATTTTCTCCCGAGGTGGGGGCCCTGAATGTGGGCCCATGAGCCAGCTGCAAGGAGGAGGAGAGAGACTACACCTACGGAAGTGTTGGGGTTCCTCCCCCCTGCCATGAGGTCATGGGAGAGGGGACCCTGGGGTAGAGGCATGGCCTGGGCACGGGGGTCTCCCTGCTCCCTGCTGACATGTGCCCTAATCCTGTTCAGCACTGCTTATTTTGTGTTGCCCTGTGCGAGGAGGGCCCTGGTTGTGCTGTGATTGCTCAGTTCTTTGGCAGTGCCCCGCCCATGTGGCTGGAGAAGAAAGAGCTCTGAAACTTCTCTCAAGAATCGCTCCCTGTTTCTTTGCACGGGCCTCGCTGTCTATGGATGTTTCAGGAGACCCCACCGAAACACAGAAGGACTCTCAAATTATCCCAGCTTTCTCTGCACAGCGAGAGCTTTTAATATTTAGCATTGTTATCCTTTTCCTGTGTGTTTGTTAAAAAAATAGTTTTTATCTCTTTCACTTTCTTCCCAGGAAAGTTCTTTTTTCCAAAAACCTGGTGGGGGAGGGCTGGGTGTAACCTGCCTTCTATCAGAGGATATTTTCCTCCACATTTGTCCAAACCGGCACAGCCTGTCCTTTCCTGGGTCTCTGTTGCAGATGGAAGCTGCTGGTGCCATTGTCAGCTTGAAGCACTCTTTTGATGCAAGCAGATGTTGCCAGGTGTGTTCAGCAGCTGTTGCTCAATGCTTATGCCAAGCTATTGTGTTCCTCATGGAACCAAGGAGCCATTGTGACACTGCAGGGGCTGATGGCATCAAGGAGACAATTGTGACAGTACAGAACCTCCTAGAAACAAGGCTCCATTGTGACACCGTGGGGAATCATGGAATCAAGGAGCCCATTGTGACACAGCCAGGCCGCATGGAACCAATGGTCCATGGTTACACTGCGGATTCAAGAAGAGCACGGTGACACCACGCAACATCATGGAACCATAGGTCCATTGTGACACAGCGGGGCCTCATGGAAACAAGGGGACCATTGTGGCAAAGCAGGGCCTAATGGAAGCATGGAGAGCATTGTGACACTAAGGAAACTCCTGGAACCAAGATGACCACTGGCACATAATGGAACCTCATGGAAGCAAGCCTCCACGATGGTTTTGGAGGGCCTCAGGGACCACAGGACCCATTGTGACACAGCAGGACCTGGTGGAACCAAGGAGCCTTTGTGATACTCCAGATCCACATGGAAGCCAGGGTGCAGAGACACAGCGGGGCCTTGTTGGAACCAAAGACACCTCTGCAAAAAGCAGGCTAGCTCATAGAAGCAAGGAGTCCATTGTTACAACGTAAAAGCTATGGAAGCAAGGGACCATTGTGACACTGCGGGGCCTCATGGAACCAATTGTCCATGATGACAGTGCGGATCAAAGGAGACCATGGTGACACTGCGGAACCTGATGGAACCAAGGAGCCATTGTGACACAGTGGGGCCTCATGGAATCAAGGAGACCATTGTGACCCAGGTGTTGCATGTGAAGGCAAGGAGCCATTGTGACACTTTGGGCTTCTTCCCTTGAGCTCTGCAGCTGGCTGTCCCAGCCCAGCGCACCATGTGCCACCTGCTCTCCTCAGGGCTCTGCCTGCACACAGCCCCAGGAGAAGTTTTCCTGTTTGGAAGGAAAGAATGGAAAAGCCGGAGCAGGTTTCCTAAACAACAAACCCCACTCAGGAGCCACATGCTCAGTACAGGCTGCCTGGAACGATGTCCCCTTTCTACAAGGGTCAGTGTGAGCAGGAATGATCTCTGGGAGCAGAATTCTCGGAGTCTTTCCACTGAATTCTCTGTCCCTGTGTCTTGGGGTGACTTTATCATGTGTATCCCCTATTGCTGCTCTATGCCCAGAAGTGAACTTTGTGCATTTCTGTGCCTTTCAACTGAGCCTGAGAGGGGAGAGAGGAAAAAAAAAAAACGGACAAACTTCTCAGAGCGTTTGTTCAAGGACACACATACACACTCCTCTGCATCCTGCTTGCAGCAAGAGCGGTGGAAACAACCTTGTTTCTTTTTAGCCAGTTTTCAGCTCCTTTTCTCTGGAGGGAGATGGAGAGTTGAACTTTGTTTTCCTGGGACTTCGGGGGTTTTTTTCCCTTCTTCTCTTCTTGACTCTTTCAACATCAGAGCACATTGGGAGAATTTTCTCCCGAGGTGGGGGCCCTGAATGTGGGCCCATGAGCCAGCTGCAAGGAGGAGGAGAGAGACTACACCTACGGAAGTGTTGGGGTTCCTCCCCCCTGCCATGAGGTCATGGGAGAGGGGACCCTGGGGTAGAGGCATGGCCTGGGCACGGGGGTCTCCCTGCTCCCTGCTGACATGTGCCCTAATCCTGTTCAGCACTGCTTATTTTGTGTTGCCCTGTGCGAGGAGGGCCCTGGTTGTGCTGTGATTGCTCAGTTCTTTGGCAGTGCCCCACCCATGTGGCTGGAGAAGAAAGAGCTCTGAAACTTCTCTCAAGAATCGCTCCCTGTTTCTTTGCACGGGCCTCGCTGTCTATGGATGTTTCAGGAGACCCCACCGAAACACGGAAGGACTCTCAAATTATCCCAGCTTTCTCTGCACAGCAAGAGCTTTTAATATTTAGCATTGCTATCCTTTTCCTGTGTGTTTGTTAAAAAAATAGTTTTTATCTCTTTCACTTTCTTCCCAGGAAAGTTCTTTTTTCCAAAAACCTGGTGGGGGAGGGCTGGGTGTAACCTGCCTTCTATCAGAGGATATTTTCCTCCACATTTGTCCAAACCGGCACAGCCTGTCCTTTCCTGGGTCTCTGTTGCAGATGGAAGCTGCTGGTGCCATTGTCAGCTTGAAGCACTCTTTTGATGCAAGCAGATGTTGCCAGGTGTGTTCAGCAGCTGTTGCTCAATGCTTATGCCAAGCTATTGTGTTCCTCATGGAACCAAGGAGCCATTGTGACACTGCAGGGGCTGATGGCATCAAGGAGACAATTGTGACAGTACAGAACCTCCTAGAAACAAGGCTCCATTGTGACACCGTGGGGAATCATGGAATCAAGGAGCCCATTGTGACACAGCCAGGCCGCATGGAACCAATGGTCCATGGTTACACTGCGGATTCAAGAAGAGCACGGTGACACCACGCAACATCATGGAACCATAGGTCCATTGTGACACAGCGGGGCCTCATGGAAACAAGGGGACCATTGTGGCAAAGCAGGGCCTAATGGAAGCATGGAGAGCATTGTGACACTAAGGAAACTCCTGGAACCAAGATGACCACTGGCACATAATGGAACCTCATGGAAGCAAGCCTCCACGATGGTTTTGGAGGGCCTCAGGGACCACAGGACCCATTGTGACACAGCAGGACCTGGTGGAACCAAGGAGCCTTTGTGATACTCCAGATCCACATGGAAGCCAGGGTGCAGAGACACAGCGGGGCCTTGTTGGAACCAAAGACACCTCTGCAAAAAGCAGGCTAGCTCATAGAAGCAAGGAGTCCATTGTTACAACGTAAAAGCTATGGAAGCAAGGGACCATTGTGACACTGCGGGGCCTCATGGAACCAATTGTCCATGATGACAGTGCGGATCAAAGGAGACCATGGTGACACTGCGGAACCTGATGGAACCAAGGAGCCATTGTGACACAGTGGGGCCTCATGGAATCAAGGAGACCATTGTGACCCAGGTGTTGCATGTGAAGGCAAGGAGCCATTGTGACACTTTGGGCTTCTTCCCTTGAGCTCTGCAGCTGGCTGTCCCAGCCCAGCGCACCATGTGCCACCTGCTCTCCTCAGGGCTCTGCCTGCACACAGCCCCAGGAGAAGTTTTCCTGTTTGGAAGGAAAGAATGGAAAAGCCGGAGCAGGTTTCCTAAACAACAAACCCCACTCAGGAGCCACATGCTCAGTACAGGCTGCCTGGAACGATGTCCCCTTTCTACAAGGGTCAGTGTGAGCAGGAATGATCTCTGGGAGCAGAATTCTCGGAGTCTTTCCACTGAATTCTCTGTCCCTGTGTCTTGGGGTGACTTTATCATGTGTATCCCCTATTGCTGCTCTATGCCCAGAAGTGAACTTTGTGCATTTCTGTGCCTTTCAACTGAGCCTGAGAGGGGAGAGAGGAAAAAAAAAAAACGGACAAACTTCTCAGAGCGTTTGTTCAAGGACACACATACACACTCCTCTGCATCCTGCTTGCAGCAAGAGCGGTGGAAACAACCTTGTTTCTTTTTAGCCAGTTTTCAGCTCCTTTTCTCTGGAGGGAGATGGAGAGTTGAACTTTGTTTTCCTGGGACTTCGGGGGTTTTTTTCCCTTCTTCTCTTCTTGACTCTTTCAACATCAGAGCACATTGGGAGAATTTTCTACCCAGGTGGGAGCCCTGAATGTGGGCCCATGAGCCAGCTGCAAGGAGGAGGAGAGAGACTACACCTACGGAAGTGTTGGGGTTCCTCCCCCCTGCCATGAGGTCATGGGAAGAGGGGACCCTGGGGTAGAGGCATGGCCTGGGCACGGGGGGTCTCCCTGCTCCCTGCTCACATGTGCCCTAATCCTGTTCAGCACTGCTTATTTTGTGTTGCCTTGTGCGAGGAGGGCCCTGGTTGTGCCGTGATTGCTCAGTTCTTTGGCAGTGCCCCGCCCATGTGGCTGGAGAAGAAAGAGCTCTGAAACTTCTCTCAAGAATCGCTCCCTGTTTCTTTGCACGGGCCTCGCTGTCTATGGATGTTTCAGGAGACCCCACCGAAACACGGAAGGACTCTCAAATTATCCCAGCTTTCTCTGCACAGCGAGAGGTTTTAATATTTAGCATTGTTATCCTTTTCCTGTGTGTTTGTTAAAAAAAGAGGTTTTCTCTCTTTCACTTTCTTCCCAGGAAAATTCTTTTTTCCCAAACCTGGTGGGGGATGGCTGGGTGTAACCTGCCTTCTATCAGAGGATATTTTCCTCCAAATTTGTCCAAACTGGCACAGCCTGTCCTTTCCTGGGTGTCTGTTGCAGATGGAAGCTGCTGGTGCCATTGTCAGCTTGAAGCCCTCTTTTGATGCAAGCAGATGTTGCCAGGTGTGTTCAGCAGCTGTTGCTCAATGCTTATGCCAAGCTATTGTGTTCCTCATGGAACCAAGGAGCCATTGTGACACTGCAGGGGCTGATGGCATCAAGGAGGCAATTGTGACAGTACAGAACCTCCTAGAAACAAGGCTCCATTGTGACACCGTGGGGAATCATGGAATCAAGGAGCCCATTGTGACACTGCCAGGCCGCATGGAACCAATGGTCCATGGTTACACTGCGGATTCAAGAAGAGCACGGTGACACCACGCAACATCATGGAACCGTACGTCCATTGTGACACAGCAGGGCCTCATGGAAACAAGGGGACCATTGTGGCAAAGCAGGGCCTAAAGGAAGCATGGAGAGCATTGTGACACTAAGGAAACTCCTGGAACCAAGATGACCACTGGCACATAATGGAACCTCATGGAAGCAAGCCTTCACGATGACTTTGGAGGGCCTCAGGGACCACAGGACCCATTGTGACACAGCAGGACCTGGTGGAACCAAGGAGCCTTTGTGATACTCCACATCCACATGGAAGCCAGGGTGCACTGAGACACAGCGGGGCCTTGTTGGAACCAAAGACACCTCTGCAAAAAGCAGGCTAGCTCATAGAAGCAAGGAGTCCATTGTTACAACGTAAAAGCTATGGAAGCAAGGGACCATTGTGACACTGCGGGGCCTCATGGAACCAATTGTCCATGATGACAGTGCGGATCAAAGGAGACCATGGTGACACTGCGGAACCTGATGGAACCAAGGAGCCATTTTGACACAGTGGGGCCTCATGGAATCAAGGAGACCATTGTGACCCAGGTGTTGCATGTGAAGGCAAGGAGCCATTGTGACACTTTGGGCTTCTTCCCTTGAGCTCTGCAGCTGGCTGTCCCAGCCCAGCGCACCATGTGCCACCTGCTCTCCTCAGGGCTCTGCCTGCACACAGCCCCAGGAGAAGTTTTCCTGTTTGCAAGGAAAGAATGGAAAAGCCGGAGCAGGTTTCCTAAACAACAAACCCCACTCAGGAGCCACATGCTCAGTACAGGCTGCCTGGAACGAGGTCCCCTTTCTACAAGGGTCAGTGTGAGCAGGAATGAATGATCTCTGGGAGCAGAATTCTCGGAGTCTTTCCACTGAATTCTCTGTCCCTGTGTCTTGGGGTGACTTTATCATGTGTATCCCCTATTGCTGCTCTATGCCCAGAAGTGAACTTTGTGCGTTTCTGTGCCTTTCAACTGAGCCTGAGAGGGGGGAGAGGAAAAAAACCGGACAAACTTCTCAGAGCGTTTTTTCGAGGACACACATACACACTCCTCTGCATCCTGCTTGCAGCAAGAGCAGAGGAAGCAACTTGGTTTCTTTTTTGCCAGTTTTCAGCTCCTTTTCTCTGGGGGGAGATGGAGAGTTGAACTTTGTTTTCCTGGGACTTCGGGGGTTTTTTTTCCCTTCTTCTCTTCTTGACTCTTTCAACATCAGAGCACATTGGGAGAATTTTCTCCTGAGGTGGGGGCCCTGAATGTGGGCCCATGAGCCAGCTGCAAGGAGGAGGAGAGAGACTACACCTACGGAAGTGTTGGGGTTCCTCCCCCCTGCCATGAGGTCATGGGAGAGGGGACCCTGGGGTAGAGGCATGGCCTGGGCACGGGGGTCTCCCTGCTCCCTGCTCACATGTGCCCTAATCCTGTTCAGCACTGCTTATTTTGTGTTGCCCTGTGCGAGGAGGGCCCTGGTTGTGCTGTGATTGCTCAGTTCTTTGGCAGTGCCCCGCCCATGTGGCTGGAGAAGAAAGAGCTCTGAAACTTCTCTCAAGAATCGCTCCCTGTTTCTTTGCACGGGCCTCGCTGTCTATGGATGTTTCAGGAGACCCCACCGAAACACAGAAGGACTCTCAAATTATCCCAGCTTTCTCTGCACAGCGAGAGCTTTTAATATTTAGCATTGTTATCCTTTTCCTGTGTGTTTGTTAAAAAAATAGTTTTTATCTCTTTCACTTTCTTCCCAGGAAAGTTCTTTTTTCCAAAAACCTGGTGGGGGAGGGCTGGGTGTAACCTGCCTTCTATCAGAGGATATTTTCCTCCACATTTGTCCAAACCGGCACAGCCTGTCCTTTCCTGGGTCTCTGTTGCAGATGGAAGCTGCTGGTGCCATTGTCAGCTTGAAGCCCTCTTTTGATGCAAGCAGATGTTGCCAGGTGTGTTCAGCAGCTGTTGCTCAATGCTTATGCCAAGCTATTGTGTTCCTCATGGAACCAAGGAGCCATTGTGACACTGCAGGGGCTGATGGCATCAAGGAGACAATTGTGACAGTACAGAACCTCCTAGAAACAAGGCTCCATTGTGACACCGTGGGGAATCATGGAATCAAGGAGCCCATTGTGACACAGCCAGGCCGCACGGAACCAATGGTCCATGGTTACACTGCGGATTCAAGAAGAGCACGGTGACACCACGCAACATCATGGAACCATAGGTCCATTGTGACACAGCGGGGCCTCATGGAAACAAGGGGACCATTGTGGCAAAGCAGGGCCTAATGGAAGCATGGAGAGCATTGTGACACTAAGGAAACTCCTGGAACCAAGATGACCACTGGCACATAATGGAACCTCATGGAAGCAAGCCTCCACGATGGTTTTGGAGGGCCTCAGGGACCAGAGGACCCATTGTGACACAGCAGGACCTGGTGGAACCAAGGAGCCTTTGTGATACTCCAGATCCGCATGGAAGCCAGGGTGCACTGAGACACAGCGGGGCCTTGTTGGAACCAAAGACACCTCTGCAAAAAGCAGGCTAGCTCATAGAAGCAAGGAGTCCATTGTTACAACATCAAACCTATGGAAGCAAGGGACCATTGTGACACTGCGGGGCCTCATGGAACCAATTGTCCATGATGACAGTGCGGATCAAAGGAGACCATGGTGACACTGCGGAACCTGATGGAACCAAGGAGCCATTGTGACACAGTGGGGCCTCATGGAATCAAGGAGACCATTGTGACCCAGGTGTTGCATGTGAAGGCAAGGAGCCATTGTGACACTTTGGGCTTCTTCCCTTGAGCTCTGCAGCTGGCTGTCCCAGCCCAGCGCACCATGTGCCACCTGCTCTCCTCAGGGCTCTGCCTGCACACAGCCCCAGGAGAAGTTTTCCTGTTTGCAAGGAAAGAATGGAAAAGCCGGAGCAGGTTTCCTAAACAACAAACCCCACTCAGGAGCCACATGCTCAGTACAGGCTGCCTGGAACGATGTCCCCTTTCTACAAGGGTCAGTGTGAGCAGGAATGAATGATCTCTGGGAGCAGAATTCTCGGAGTCTTTCCACTGAATTCTCTGTCCCTGTGTCTTGGGGTGACTTTATCGTGTGTATCCCCTATTGCTGCTCTATGCCCAGAAGTGAACTTTGTGCATTTCTGTGCCTTTCAACTGAGCCTGAGAGGGGGGAGAGGAAAAAAAACCGGACAAACTTCTCAGAGCGTTTGTTCAAGGACACACATACACACTCCTCTGCATCCTGCTTGCAGCAAGAGCAGAGGGAAGCAACTTTGTTTCTTTTTAGCCAGTTTTCAGCTCCTTTTCTCTGGGGGGAGATGGAGAGTTGAACTTTGTTTTCCTGGGACTTTGGGGGTTTTTTTCCCTTCTTCTCTTCTTGACTCTTTCAACATCAGAGCACATTGGGAGAATTTTCTCCCGAGGTGGGGGCCCTGAATGTGGGCCCATGAGCCAGCTGCAAGGAGGAGGAGAGAGACTGCACCTACGGAAGTGTTGGGGTTCCTCCCCCCTGCCATGAGGTCATGGGAGAGGGGACCCTGGGGTAGAGGCATGGCCTGGGCACGGGGTCTCCCTGCTCCCTTCTCACATGTGCCCTAATCCTGTTCAGCACTGCTTATTTTGTGTTGCCCTGTGCGAGGAGGGCCCTGGTTGTGCTGTGATTGCTCAGTTCTTTGGCAGTGCCCCGCCCATGTGGCTGGAGAAGAAAGAGCTCTGAAACTTCTCTCAAGAATCGCTCCCTGTTTCTTTGCACGGGCCTCGCTGTCTATGGATGTTTCAGGAGACCCCACCGAAACACGGAAGGACTCTCAAATTATCCCAGCTTTCTCTGCACAGCGAGAGCTTTTAATATTTAGCATTGTTCTCCTTTTCCTGTGTGTTTGTTAAAAAAATAGTTTTTATCTCTTTCACTTTCTTCCCAGGAAAGTTCTTTTTTCCAAAAACCTGGTGGGGGAGGGCTGGGTGTAACCTGCCTTCTATCAGAGGATATTTTCCTCCACATTTGTCCAAACCGGCACAGCCTGTCCTTTCCTGGGTCTCTGTTGCAGATGGAAGCTGCTGGTGCCATTGTCAGCTTGAAGCCCTCTTTTGATGCAAGCAGATGTTGCCAGGTGTGTTCAGCAGCTGTTGCTCAATGCTTATGCCAAGCTATTGTGTTCCTCATGGAACCAAGGAGCCATTGTGACACTGCAGGGGCTGATGGCATCAAGGAGGCAATTGTGACAGTACAGAACCTCCTAGAAACAAGGCTCCATTGTGACACCGTGGGGAATCATGGAATCAAGGAGCCCATTGTGACACGGCTGCATGGAACCAATGGTCCATGGTTACACTGCGGATTCAAGAAGAGCACGGTGACACCACGCAACATCATGGAACCATAGGTCCATTGTGACACAGCGGGGCCTCATGGAAACAAGGGGACCATTGTGGCAAAGCAGGGCCTAATGGAAGCATGGAGAGCATTGTGACACTAAGGAAACTCCTGGAACCAAGATGACCACTGGCACATAATGGAACCTCATGGAAGCAAGCCTCCACAATGACTTTGGAGGGCCTCAGGGACCACAGGACCCATTGTGACACAGCAGGACCTGGTGGAACCAAGGAGCCTTTGTGATACTCCAGATCCACATGGAAGCCAGGGTGCAGAGACACAGCGGGGCCTTGTTGGAACCAAAGACACCTCTGC
The DNA here is from genome assembly GCF_041296385.1 of Aphelocoma coerulescens. Taxonomy (NCBI): domain Eukaryota; kingdom Metazoa; phylum Chordata; class Aves; order Passeriformes; family Corvidae; genus Aphelocoma; species Aphelocoma coerulescens. The sequence continues at coordinate 755,476 of NW_027183927.1, forward strand.
AAAAAGCAGGCTAGCTCATAGAAGCAAGGAGTCCATTGTTACAACGTAAAAGCTATGGAAGCAAGGGACCATTGTGACACTGCGGGGCCTCATGGAACCAATTGTCCATGATGACAGTGCGGATCAAAGGAGACCATGGTGACACTGCGGAACCTGATGGAACCAAGGAGCCATTGTGACACAGTGGGGCCTCATGGAATCAAGGAGACCATTGTGACCCAGGTGTTGCATGTGAAGGCAAGGAGCCATTGTGACACTTTGGGCTTCTTCCCTTGAGCTCTGCAGCTGGCTGTCCCAGCCCAGCGCACCATGTGCCACCTGCTCTCCTCAGGGCTCTGCCTGCACACAGCCCCAGGAGAAGTTTTCCTGTTTGGAAGGAAAGAATGGAAAAGCCGGAGCAGGTTTCCTAAACAACAAACCCCACTCAGGAGCCACATGCTCAGTACAGGCTGCCTGGAACGATGTCCCCTTTCTACAAGGGTCAGTGTGAGCAGGAATGATCTCTGGGAGCAGAATTCTCGGAGTCTTTCCACTGAATTCTCTGTCCCTGTGTCTTGGGGTGACTTTATCATGTGTATCCCCTATTGCTGCTCTATGCCCAGAAGTGAACTTTGTGCATTTCTGTGCCTTTCAACTGAGCCTGAGAGGGGAGAGAGGAAAAAAAAAAAACGGACAAACTTCTCAGAGCGTTTGTTCAAGGACACACATACACACTCCTCTGCATCCTGCTTGCAGCAAGAGCGGTGGAAACAACCTTGTTTCTTTTTAGCCAGTTTTCAGCTCCTTTTCTCTGGAGGGAGATGGAGAGTTGAACTTTGTTTTCCTGGGACTTTGGGGGTTTTTTTCCCTTCTTCTCTTCTTGACTCTTTCAACATCAGAGCACATTGGGAGAATTTTCTACCCAGGTGGGAGCCCTGAATGTGGGCCCATGAGGCAGCTGCAAGGAGGAGGAGAGAGACTACACCTACGGAAGTGTTGGGGTTCCTCCCCCCTGCCATGAGGTCATGGGAAGAGGGGACCCTGGGGTAGAGGCATGGCCTGGGCACGGGGGGTCTCCCTGCTCCCTGCTCACATGTGCCCTAATCCTGTTCAGCACTGCTTATTTTGTGTTGCCTTGTGCGAGGAGGGCCCTGCTTGTGCCGTGATTGCTCAGTTCTTTGGCAGTGCCCCGCCCATGTGGCTGGAGAAGAAAGAGCTCTGAAACTTCTCTCAAGAATCGCTCCCTGTTTCTTTGCACGGGCCTCGCTGTCTATGGATGTTTCAGGAGACCCCACCGAAACACGGAAGGACTCTCAAATTATCCCAGCTTTCTCTGCACAGCGAGAGCTTTTAATATTTAGCATTGTTATCCTTTTCCTGTGTGTTTGTTAAAAAAAGAGGTTTTCTCTCTTTCACTTTCTTCCCAGGAAAATTCTTTTTTCCCAAACCTGGTGGGGGATGGCTGGGTGTAACCTGCCTTCTATCAGAGGATATTTTCCTCCAAATTTGTCCAAACTGGCACAGCCTGTCCTTTCCTGGGTGTCTGTTGCAGATGGAAGCTGCTGGTGCCATTGTCAGCTTGAAGCCCTCTTTTGATGCAAGCAGATGTTGCCAGGTGTGTTCAGCAGCTGTTGCTCAATGCTTATGCCAAGCTATTGTGTTCCTCATGGAACCAAGGAGCCATTGTGACACTGCAGGGGCTGATGGCATCAAGGAGGCAATTGTGACAGTACAGAACCTCCTAGAAACAAGGCTCCATTGTGACACCGTGGGGAATCATGGAATCAAGGAGCCCATTGTGACACTGCCAGGCCGCATGGAACCAATGGTCCATGGTTACACTGCGGATTCAAGAAGAGCACGGTGACACCACGCAACATCATGGAACCGTACGTCCATTGTGACACAGCGGGGCCTCATGGAAACAAGGGGACCATTGTGGCAAAGCAGGGCCTAATGGAAGCATGGAGAGCATTGTGACACTAAGGAAACTCCTGGAACCAAGATGACCACTGGCACATAATGGAACCTCATGGAAGCAAGCCTCCACAATGACTTTGGAGGGCCTCAGGGACCACAGGACCCATTGTGACACAGCAGGACCTGGTGGAACCAAGGAGCCTTTGTGATACTCCACATCCACATGGAAACCAGGGTGCACTGAGACACAGCGGGGCCTTGTTGGAACCAAAGACACCTCTGCAAAAAGCAGGCTAGCTCATAGAAGCAAGGAGTCCATTGTTACAACGTAAAAGCTATGGAAGCAAGGGACCATTGTGACACTGCGGGGCCTCATGGAACCAATTGTCCATGATGACAGTGCGGATCAAAGGAGACCATGGTGACACTGCGGAACCTGATGGAACCAAGGAGCCATTTTGACACAGTGGGGCCTCATGGAATCAAGGAGACCATTGTGACCCAGGTGTTGCATGTGAAGGCAAGGAGCCATTGTGACACTTTGGGCTTCTTCCCTTGAGCTCTGCAGCTGGCTGTCCCAGCCCAGCGCACCATGTGCCACCTGCTCTCCTCAGGGCTCTGCCTGCACACAGCCCCAGGAGAAGTTTTCCTGTTTGCAAGGAAAGAATGGAAAAGCCGGAGCAGGTTTCCTAAACAACAAACCCCACTCAGGAGCCACATGCTCAGTACAGGCTGCCTGGAACGAGGTCCCCTTTCTACAAGGGTCAGTGTGAGCAGGAATGATCTCTGGGAGCAGAATTCTCGGAGTCTTTCCACTGAATTCTCTGTCCCTGTGTCTTGGGGTGACTTTATCATGTGTATCCCCTATTGCTGCTCTATGCCCAGAAGTGAACTTTGTGCGTTTCTGTGCCTTTCAACTGAGCCTGAGAGGGGGGAGAGGAAAAAAACCGGACAAACTTCTCAGAGCGTTTTTTCGAGGACACACATACACACTCCTCTGCATCCTGCTTGCAGCAAGAGCAGAGGAAGAACTTGGTTTCTTTTTTGCCAGTTTTCAGCTCCTTTTCTCTGGAGGGAGATGGAGAGTTGAACTTTGTTTTCCTGGGACTTCGGGGGTTTTTTTTCCCTTCTTCTCTTCTTGACTCTTTCAACATCAGAGCACATTGGGAGAATTTTCTCCCGAGGTGGGGGCCCTGAATGTGGGCCCATGAGGCAGCTGCAAGGAGGAGGAGAGAGACTACACCTACGGAAGTGTTGGGGTTCCTCCCCCCTGCCATGAGGTCATGGGAGAGGGGACCCTGGGGTAGAGGCATGGCCTGGGCACGGGGTCTCCCTGCTCCCTGCTGACATGTGCCCTAATCCTGTTCAGCACTGCTTATTTTGTGTTGCCCTGTGTGAGGAGGGCCCTGGTTGTGCTGTGATTGCTCAGTTCTTTGGCAGTGCCCCGCCCATGTGGCTGGAGAAGAAAGAGCTCTGAAACTTCTCTCAAGAATCGCTCCCTGTTTCTTTGCACGGGCCTCGCTGTCTATGGATGTTTCAGGAGACCCCACCGAAACACGGAAGGACTCTCAAATTATCCCAGCTTTCTCTGCACAGCGAGAGGTTTTAATATTTAGCATTGTTATCCTTTTCCTGTGTGTTTGTTAAAAAAATAGTTTTTATCTCTTTCACTTTCTTCCCAGGAAAGTTCTTTTTTCCAAAAACCTGGTGGGGGAGGGCTGGGTGTAACCTGCCTTCTATCAGAGGATATTTTCCTCCACATTTGTCCAAACCGGCACAGCCTGTCCTTTCCTGGGTCTCTGTTGCAGATGGAAGCTGCTGGTGCCATTGTCAGCTTGAAGCACTCTTTTGATGCAAGCAGATGTTGCCAGGTGTGTTCAGCAGCTGTTGCTCAATGCTTATGCCAAGCTATTGTGTTCCTCATGGAACCAAGGAGCCATTGTGACACTGCAGGGGCTGATGGCATCAAGGAGACAATTGTGACAGTACAGAACCTCCTAGAAACAAGGCTCCATTGTGACACCGTGGGGAATCATGGAATCAAGGAGCCCATTGTGACACAGCCAGGCCGCATGGAACCAATGGTCCATGGTTACACTGCGGATTCAAGAAGAGCACGGTGACACCACGCAACATCATGGAACCGTACGTCCATTGTGACACAGCGGGGCCTCATGGAAACAAGGGGACCATTGTGGCAAAGCAGGGCCTAATGGAAGCATGGAGAGCATTGTGACACTAAGGAAACTCCTGGAACCAAGATGACCACTGGCACATAATGGAACCTCTTGGAAGCAAGCCTCCACGATGGTTTTGGAGGGCCTCAGGGACCACAGGACCCATTGTGACACAGCAGGACCTGGTGGAACCAAGGAGCCTTTGTGATACTCCAGATCCGCATGGAAGCCAGGGTGCACTGAGACACAGCGGGGCCTTGTTGGAACCAAAGACACCTCTGCAAAAAGCAGGCTAGCTCATAGAAGCAAGGAGTCCATTGTTACAACGTAAAAGCTATGGAAGCAAGGGACCATTGTGACACTGCGGGGCCTCATGGAACCAATTGTCCATGATGACAGTGCGGATCAAAGGAGACCATGGTGACACTGCGGAACCTGATGGAACCAAGGAGCCATTGTGACACAGTGGGGCCTCATGGAATCAAGGAGACCATTGTGACCCAGGTGTTGCATGTGAAGGCAAGGAGCCATTGTGACACTTTGGGCTTCTTCCCTTGAGCTCTGCAGCTGGCTGTCCCAGCCCAGCGCACCATGTGCCACCTGCTCTCCTCAGGGCTCTGCCTGCACACAGCCCCAGGAGAAGTTTTCCTGTTTGGAAGGAAAGAATGGAAAAGCCGGAGCAGGTTTCCTAAACAACAAACCCCACTCAGGAGCCACATGCTCAGTACAGGCTGCCTGGAACGATGTCCCCTTTCTACAAGGGTCAGTGTGAGCAGGAATGAATGATCTCTGGGAGCAGAATTCTCGGAGTCTTTCCACTGAATTCTCTCTCCCTGTGTCTTGGGGTGACTTTATCATGTGTATCCCCTATTGCTGCTCTATGCCCAGAAGTGAACTTTGTGCGTTTCTGTGCCTTTCAACTGAGCCTGAGAGGGGGGAGAGGAAAAAAACCGGACAAACTTCTCAGAGCGTTTGTTCAAGGACACACATACACACTCCTCTGCATCCTGCTTGCAGCAAGAGCAGAGGGAAGCAACTTTGTTTCTTTTTAGCCAGTTTTCAGCTCCTTTTCTCTGGGGGGAGATGGAGAGTTGAACTTTGTTTTCCTGGGACTTTGGGGGTTTTTTTCCCTTCTTCTCTTCTTGACTCTTTCAACATCAGAGCACATTGGGAGAATTTTCTCCCGAGGTGGGGGCCCTGAATGTGGGCCCATGAGCCAGCTGCAAGGAGGAGGAGAGAGACTACACCTACGGAAGTGTTGGGGTTCCTCCCCCCTGCCATGAGGTCATGGGAGAGGGGACCCTGGGGTAGAGGCATGGCCTGGGCACGGGGTCTCCCTGCTCCCTTCTCACATGTGCCCTAATCCTGTTCAGCACTGCTTATTTTGTGTTGCCCTGTGCGAGGAGGGCCCTGGTTGTGCTGTGATTGCTCAGTTCTTTGGCAGTGCCCCGCCCATGTGGCTGGAGAAGAAAGAGCTCTGAAACTTCTCTCAAGAATCGCTCCCTGTTTCTTTGCACGGGCCTCGCTGTCTATGGATGTTTCAGGAGACCCCACCGAAACACGGAAGGACTCTCAAATTATCCCAGCTTTCTCTGCACAGCGAGAGCTTTTAATATTTAGCATTGTTATCCTTTTCCTGTGTGTTTGTTAAAAAAATAGTTTTTATCTCTTTCACTTTCTTCCCAGGAAAATTCTTTTTTCCCGAAGCTGGTGGGGGAGGGCTGGGTGTAACCTGCCTTCTATCAGAGGATTTTTTCCTCCACATTTGTCCAAACCGGCACAGCCTGTCCTTTCCCTGGGTCTCTGTTGCAGATGGAAGCTGCTGGTGCCATTGTCAGCTTGAAGCCCTCTTTTGATGCAAGCAGATGTTGCCAGGTGTGTTCAGCAGCTGTTGCTCAATGCTTATGCCAAGCTATTGTGTTCCTCATGGAACCAAGGAGCCATTGTGACACTGCAGGGGCTGATGGCATCAAGGAGGCAATTGTGACAGTACAGAACCTCCTAGAAACAAGGCTCCATTGTGACACCGTGGGGAATCATGGAATCAAGGAGCCCATTGTGACACGGCTGCATGGAACCAATGGTCCATGGTTACACTGCGGATTCAAGAAGAGCACGGTGACACCACGCAACATCATGGAACCATAGGTCCATTGTGACACAGCGGGGCCTCATGGAAACAAGGGGACCATTGTGGCAAAGCAGGGCCTAATGGAAGCATGGAGAGCATTGTGACACTAAGGAAACTCCTGGAACCAAGATGACCACTGGCACATAATGGAACCTCATGGAAGCAAGCCTCCACAATGACTTTGGAGGGCCTCAGGGACCACAGGACCCATTGTGACACAGCAGGACCTGGTGGAACCAAGGAGCCTTTGTGATACTCCAGATCCACATGGAAGCCAGGGTGCAGAGACACAGCGGGGCCTTGTTGGAACCAAAGACACCTCTGCAAAAAGCAGGCTAGCTCATAGAAGCAAGGAGTCCATTGTTACAACGTAAAAGCTATGGAACCAAGGGACCATTGTGACACTGCGGGGCCTCATGGAACCAATTGTCCATGATGACAGTGCGGATCAAAGGAGACCATGGTGACACTGCGGAACCTGATGGAACCAAGGAGCCATTGTGACACAGTGGGGCCTCATGGAATCAAGGAGACCATTGTGACCCAGGTGTTGCATGTGAAGGCAAGGAGCCATTGTGACACTTTGGGCTTCTTCCCTTGAGCTCTGCAGCTGGCTGTCCCAGCCCAGCGCACCATGTGCCACCTGCTCTCCTCAGGGCTCTGCCTGCACACAGCCCCAGGAGAAGTTTTCCTGTTTGGAAGGAAAGAATGGAAAAGCCGGAGCAGGTTTCCTAAACAACAAACCCCACTCAGGAGCCACATGCTCAGTACAGGCTGCCTGGAACGATGTCCCCTTTCTACAAGGGTCAGTGTGAGCAGGAATGATCTCTGGGAGCAGAATTCTCGGAGTCTTTCCACTGAATTCTCTGTCCCTGTGTCTTGGGGTGACTTTATCATGTGTATCCCCTATTGCTGCTCTATGCCCAGAAGTGAACTTTGTGCATTTCTGTGCCTTTCAACTGAGCCTGAGAGGGGAGAGAGGAAAAAAAAAAAACGGACAAACTTCTCAGAGCGTTTGTTCAAGGACACACATACACACTCCTCTGCATCCTGCTTGCAGCAAGAGCGGTGGAAACAACCTTGTTTCTTTTTAGCCAGTTTTCAGCTCCTTTTCTCTGGAGGGAGATGGAGAGTTGAACTTTTGTTTTCCTGGGACTTCGGGGGTTTTTTTCCCTTCTTCTCTTCTTGACTCTTTCAACATCAGAGCACATTGGGAGAATTTTCTACCCAGGTGGGAGCCCTGAATGTGGGCCCATGAGGCAGCTGCAAGGAGGAGGAGAGAGACTACACCTACGGAAGTGTTGGGGTTCCTCCCCCCTGCCATGAGGTCATGGGAAGAGGGGACCCTGGGGTAGAGGCATGGCCTGGGCACGGGGGGTCTCCCTGCTCCCTGCTCACATGTGCCCTAATCCTGTTCAGCACTGCTTATTTTGTGTTGCCTTGTGCGAGGAGGGCCCTGGTTGTGCTGTGATTGCTCAGTTCTTTGGCAGTGCCCCGCCCATGTGGCTGGAGAAGAAAGAGCTCTGAAACTTCTCTCAAGAATCGCTCCCTGTTTCTTTGCACGGGCCTCGCTGTCTATGGATGTTTCAGGAGACCCCACCGAAACACGGAAGGACTCTCAAATTATCCCAGCTTTCTCTGCACAGCGAGAGGTTTTAATATTTAGCATTGTTATCCTTTTCCTGTGTGTTTGTTAAAAAAATAGTTTTTATCTCTTTCACTTTCTTCCCAGGAAAGTTCTTTTTTCCAAAAACCTGGTGGGGGAGGGCTGGGTGTAACCTGCCTTCTATCAGAGGATATTTTCCTCCACATTTGTCCAAACCGGCACAGCCTGTCCTTTCCTGGGTCTCTGTTGCAGATGGAAGCTGCTGGTGCCATTGTCAGCTTGAAGCACTCTTTTGATGCAAGCAGATGTTGCCAGGTGTGTTCAGCAGCTGTTGCTCAATGCTTATGCCAAGCTATTGTGTTCCTCATGGAACCAAGGAGCCATTGTGACACTGCAGGGGCTGATGGCATCAAGGAGACAATTGTGACAGTACAGAACCTCCTAGAAACAAGGCTCCATTGTGACACCGTGGGGAATCATGGAATCAAGGAGCCCATTGTGACACAGCCAGGCCGCATGGAACCAATGGTCCATGGTTACACTGCGGATTCAAGAAGAGCACGGTGACACCACGCAACATCATGGAACCGTACGTCCATTGTGACACAGCGGGGCCTCATGGAAACAAGGGGACCATTGTGGCAAAGCAGGGCCTAATGGAAGCATGGAGAGCATTGTGACACTAAGGAAACTCCTGGAACCAAGATGACCACTGGCACATAATGGAACCTCTTGGAAGCAAGCCTCCACGATGGTTTTGGAGGGCCTCAGGGACCACAGGACCCATTGTGACACAGCAGGACCTGGTGGAACCAAGGAGCCTTTGTGATACTCCAGATCCGCATGGAAGCCAGGGTGCACTGAGACACAGCGGGGCCTTGTTGGAACCAAAGACACCTCTGCAAAAAGCAGGCTAGCTCATAGAAGCAAGGAGTCCATTGTTACAACATCAAACCTATGGAAGCAAGGGACCATTGTGACACTGCGGGGCCTCATGGAACCAATTGTCCATGATGACAGTGCGGATCAAAGGAGACCATGGTGACACTGCGGAACCTGATGGAACCAAGGAGCCATTGTGACACAGTGGGGCCTCATGGAATCAAGGAGACCATTGTGACCCAGGTGTTGCATGTGAAGGCAAGGAGCCATTGTGACACTTTGGGCTTCTTCCCTTGAGCTCTGCAGCTGGCTGTCCCAGCCCAGCGCACCATGTGCCACCTGCTCTCCTCAGGGCTCTGCCTGCACACAGCCCCAGGAGAAGTTTTCCTGTTTGGAAGGAAAGAATGGAAAAGCCGGAGCAGGTTTCCTAAACAACAAACCCCACTCAGGAGCCACATGCTCAGTACAGGCTGCCTGGAACGATGTCCCCTTTCTACAAGGGTCAGTGTGAGCAGGAATGAATGATCTCTGGGAGCAGAATTCTCGGAGTCTTTCCACTGAATTCTCTGTCCCTGTGTCTTGGGGTGACTTTATCATGTGTATCCCCTATTGCTGCTCTATGCCCAGAAGTGAACTTTGTGCGTTTCTGTGCCTTTCAACTGAGCCTGAGAGGGGGGAGAGGAAAAAAACCGGACAAACTTCTCAGAGCGTTTGTTCAAGGACACACATACACACTCCTCTGCATCCTGCTTGCAGCAAGAGCAGAGGGAAGCAACTTTGTTTCTTTTTAGCCAGTTTTCAGCTCCTTTTCTCTGGGGGGAGATGGAGAGTTGAACTTTGTTTTCCTGGGACTTTGGGGGTTTTTTTCCCTTCTTCTCTTCTTGACTCTTTCAACATCAGAGCACATTGGGAGAATTTTCTCCCGAGGTGGGGGCCCTGAATGTGGGCCCATGAGCCAGCTGCAAGGAGGAGGAGAGAGACTACACCTACGGAAGTGTTGGGGTTCCTCCCCCCTGCCATGAGGTCATGGGAGAGGGGACCCTGGGGTAGAGGCATGGCCTGGGCACGGGGTCTCCCTGCTCCCTTCTCACATGTGCCCTAATCCTGTTCAGCACTGCTTATTTTGTGTTGCCCTGTGCGAGGAGGGCCCTGGTTGTGCTGTGATTGCTCAGTTCTTTGGCAGTGCCCCGCCCATGTGGCTGGAGAAGAAAGAGCTCTGAAACTTCTCTCAAGAATCGCTCCCTGTTTCTTTGCACGGGCCTCGCTGTCTATGGATGTTTCAGGAGACCCCACCGAAACACGGAAGGACTCTCAAATTATCCCAGCTTTCTCTGCACAGCGAGAGCTTTTAATATTTAGCATTGTTATCCTTTTCCTGTGTGTTTGTTAAAAAAATAGTTTTTATCTCTTTCACTTTCTTCCCAGGAAAATTCTTTTTTCCCGAAGCTGGTGGGGGAGGGCTGGGTGTAACCTGCCTTCTATCAGAGGATTTTTTCCTCCACATTTGTCCAAACCGGCACAGCCTGTCCTTTCCCTGGGTCTCTGTTGCAGATGGAAGCTGCTGGTGCCATTGTCAGCTTGAAGCCCTCTTTTGATGCAAGCAGATGTTGCCAGGTGTGTTCAGCAGCTGTTGCTCAATGCTTATGCCAAGCTATTGTGTTCCTCATGGAACCAAGGAGCCATTGTGACACTGCAGGGGCTGATGGCATCAAGGAGGCAATTGTGACAGTACAGAACCTCCTAGAAACAAGGCTCCATTGTGACACCGTGGGGAATCATGGAATCAAGGAGCCCATTGTGACACGGCTGCATGGAACCAATGGTCCATGGTTACACTGCGGATTCAAGAAGAGCACGGTGACACCACGCAACATCATGGAACCATAGGTCCATTGTGACACAGCGGGGCCTCATGGAAACAAGGGGACCATTGTGGCAAAGCAGGGCCTAATGGAAGCATGGAGAGCATTGTGACACTAAGGAAACTCCTGGAACCAAGATGACCACTGGCACATAATGGAACCTCATGGAAGCAAGCCTCCACAATGACTTTGGAGGGCCTCAGGGACCACAGGACCCATTGTGACACAGCAGGACCTGGTGGAACCAAGGAGCCTTTGTGATACTCCAGATCCACATGGAAGCCAGGGTGCAGAGACACAGCGGGGCCTTGTTGGAACCAAAGACACCTCTGCAAAAAGCAGGCTAGCTCATAGAAGCAAGGAGTCCATTGTTACAACGTAAAAGCTATGGAAGCAAGGGACCATTGTGACACTGCGGGGCCTCATGGAACCAATTGTCCATGATGACAGTGCGGATCAAAGGAGACCATGGTGACACTGCGGAACCTGATGGAACCAAGGAGCCATTGTGACACAGTGGGGCCTCATGGAATCAAGGAGACCATTGTGACCCAGGTGTTGCATGTGAAGGCAAGGAGCCATTGTGACACTTTGGGCTTCTTCCCTTGAGCTCTGCAGCTGGCTGTCCCAGCCCAGCGCACCATGTGCCACCTGCTCTCCTCAGGGCTCTGCCTGCACACAGCCCCAGGAGAAGTTTTCCTGTTTGGAAGGAAAGAATGGAAAAGCCGGAGCAGGTTTCCTAAACAACAAACCCCACTCAGGAGCCACATGCTCAGTACAGGCTGCCTGGAACGATGTCCCCTTTCTACAAGGGTCAGTGTGAGCAGGAATGATCTCTGGGAGCAGAATTCTCGGAGTCTTTCCACTGAATTCTCTGTCCCTGTGTCTTGGGGTGACTTTATCATGTGTATCCCCTATTGCTGCTCTATGCCCAGAAGTGAACTTTGTGCATTTCTGTGCCTTTCAACTGAGCCTGAGAGGGGAGAGAGGAAAAAAAAAAAACGGACAAACTTCTCAGAGCGTTTGTTCAAGGACACACATACACACTCCTCTGCATCCTGCTTGCAGCAAGAGCGGTGGAAACAACCTTGTTTCTTTTTAGCCAGTTTTCAGCTCCTTTTCTCTGGAGGGAGATGGAGAGTTGAACTTTTGTTTTCCTGGGACTTCGGGGGTTTTTTTCCCTTCTTCTCTTCTTGACTCTTTCAACATCAGAGCACATTGGGAGAATTTTCTACCCAGGTGGGAGCCCTGAATGTGGGCCCATGAGGCAGCTGCAAGGAGGAGGAGAGAGACTACACCTACGGAAGTGTTGGGGTTCCTCCCCCCTGCCATGAGGTCATGGGAAGAGGGGACCCTGGGGTAGAGGCATGGCCTGGGCACGGGGGGTCTCCCTGCTCCCTGCTCACATGTGCCCTAATCCTGTTCAGCACTGCTTATTTTGTGTTGCCTTGTGCGAGGAGGGCCCTGGTTGTGCCGTGATTGCTCAGTTCTTTGGCAGTGCCCCGCCCATGTGGCTGGAGAAGAAAGAGCTCTGAAACTTCTCTCAAGAATCGCTCCCTGTTTCTTTGCACGGGCCTCGCTGTCTATGGATGTTTCAGGAGACCCCACCGAAACACGGAAGGACTCTCAAATTATCCCAGCTTTCTCTGCACAGCGAGAGCTTTTAATATTTAGCATTGTTATCCTTTTCCTGTGTGTTTGTTAAAAAAATAGTTTTTATCTCTTTCACTTTCTTCCCAGGAAAATTCTTTTTTCCCAAACCTGGTGGGGGATGGCTGGGTGTAACCTGCCTTCTATCAGAGGATATTTTCCGCCAAATTTGTCCAAACTGGCACAGCCTGTCCTTTCCTGGGTGTCTGTTGCAGATGGAAGCTGCTGGTGCCATTGTCAGCTTGAAGCCCTCTTTTGATGCAAGCAGATGTTGCCAGGTGTGTTCAGCAGCTGTTGCTCAATGCTTATGCCAAGCTATTGTGTTCCTCATGGAACCAAGGAGCCATTGTGACACTGCAGGGGCTGATGGCATCAAGGAGACAATTGTCACAGTACAGAACCTCCTAGAAACAAGGCTCCATTGTGACACCGTGGGGAATCATGGAATCAAGGAGCCCATTGTGACACTGCCAGGCCGCATGGAACCAATGGTCCATGGTTACACTGCGGATTCAAGAAGAGCACGGTGACACCACGCAACATCATGGAACCGTACGTCCATTGTGACACAGCGGGGCCTCATGGAAACAAGGGGACCATTGTGGCAAAGCAGGGCCTAAAGGAAGCATGGAGAGCATTGTGACACTAAGGAAACTCCTGGAACCAAGATGACCACTGGCACATAATGGAACCTCATGGAAGCAAGCCTTCACGATGACTTTGGAGGGCCTCAGGGACCACAGGACCCATTGTGACACAGCAGGACCTGGTGGAACCAAGGAGCCTTTGTGATACTCCAGATCCACATGGAAGCCAGGGTGCACTGAGACACAGCGGGGCCTTGTTGGAACCAAAGACACCTCTGCAAAAAGCAGGCTAGCTCATAGAAGCAAGGAGTCCTTTGTTACAACATCAAACCTATGGAAGCAAGGGACCATTGTGACACTGCGGGGCCTCATGGAACCAATTGTCCATTATGACAATGCGGATCAAAGGAGACCATGGTGACACTGCGGAACCTGATGGAACCAAGGAGCCAGTGTGACACAGTGGGGCCTCATGGAATCAAGGAGACCATTGTGACCCAGGTGTTGCATGTGAAGGCAAGGAGCCATTGTGACACTTTGGGCTTCTTCCCTTGAGCTCTGCAGCTGGCTGTCCCAGCCCAGCGCACCATGTGCCACCTGCTCTCCTCAGGGCTCTGCCTGCACACAGCCCCAGGAGAAGTTTTCCTGTTTGGAAGGAAAGAATGGAAAAGCCGGAGCAGGTTTCCTAAACAACAAACCCCACTCAGGAGCCACATGCTCAGTACAGGCTGCCTGGAACGATGTCCCCTTTCTACAAGGGTCAGTGTGAGCAGGAATGAATGATCTCTGGGAGCAGAATTCTCGGAGTCTTTCCACTGAATTCTCTGTCCCTGTGTCTTGGGGTGACTTTATCATGTGTATCCCCTATTGCTGCTCTATGCCCAGAAGTGAACTTTGTGCATTTCTGTGCCTTTCAACTGAGCCTGAGAGGGGAGAGAGGAAAAAAAAAAAACGGACAAACTTCTCAGAGCGTTTGTTCAAGGACACACATACACACTCCTCTGCATCCTGCTTGCAGCAAGAGCGGTGGAAACAACCTTGTTTCTTTTTAGCCAGTTTTCAGCTCCTTTTCTCTGGAGGGAGATGGAGAGTTGAACTTTTGTTTTCCTGGGACTTCGGGGGTTTTTTTCCCTTCTTCTCTTCTTGACTCTTTCAACATCAGAGCACATTGGGAGAATTTTCTACCCAGGTGGGAGCCCTGAATGTGGGCCCATGAGGCAGCTGCAAGGAGGAGGAGAGAGACTACACCTACGGAAGTGTTGGGGTTCCTCCCCCCTGCCATGAGGTCATGGGAAGAGGGGACCCTGGGGTAGAGGCATGGCCTGGGCACGGGGGGTCTCCCTGCTCCCTGCTCACATGTGCCCTAATCCTGTTCAGCACTGCTTATTTTGTGTTGCCTTGTGCGAGGAGGGCCCTGGTTGTGCCGTGATTGCTCAGTTCTTTGGCAGTGCCCCGCCCATGTGGCTGGAGAAGAAAGAGCTCTGAAACTTCTCTCAAGAATCGCTCCCTGTTTCTTTGCACGGGCCTCGCTGTCTATGGATGTTTCAGGAGACCCCACCGAAACACGGAAGGACTCTCAAATTATCCCAGCTTTCTCTGCACAGCGAGAGGTTTTAATATTTAGCATTGTTATCCTTTTCCTGTGTGTTTGTTAAAAAAATAGTTTTTATCTCTTTCACTTTCTTCCCAGGAAAGTTCTTTTTTCCAAAAACCTGGTGGGGGAGGGCTGGGTGTAACCTGCCTTCTATCAGAGGATATTTTCCTCCACATTTGTCCAAACCGGCACAGCCTGTCCTTTCCTGGGTCTCTGTTGCAGATGGAAGCTGCTGGTGCCATTGTCAGCTTGAAGCACTCTTTTGATGCAAGCAGATGTTGCCAGGTGTGTTCAGCAGCTGTTGCTCAATGCTTATGCCAAGCTATTGTGTTCCTCATGGAACCAAGGAGCCATTGTGACACTGCAGGGGCTGATGGCATCAAGGAGACAATTGTGACAGTACAGAACCTCCTAGAAACAAGGCTCCATTGTGACACCGTGGGGAATCATGGAATCAAGGAGCCCATTGTGACACAGCCAGGCCGCATGGAACCAATGGTCCATGGTTACACTGCGGATTCAAGAAGAGCACGGTGACACCACGCAACATCATGGAACCGTACGTCCATTGTGACACAGCGGGGCCTCATGGAAACAAGGGGACCATTGTGGCAAAGCAGGGCCTAATGGAAGCATGGAGAGCATTGTGACACTAAGGAAACTCCTGGAACCAAGATGACCACTGGCACATAATGGAACCTCTTGGAAGCAAGCCTCCACGATGGTTTTGGAGGGCCTCAGGGACCACAGGACCCATTGTGACACAGCAGGACCTGGTGGAACCAAGGAGCCTTTGTGATACTCCAGATCCGCATGGAAGCCAGGGTGCACTGAGACACAGCGGGGCCTTGTTGGAACCAAAGACACCTCTGCAAAAAGCAGGCTAGCTCATAGAAGCAAGGAGTCCATTGTTACAACATCAAACCTATGGAAGCAAGGGACCATTGTGACACTGCGGGGCCTCATGGAACCAATTGTCCATGATGACAGTGCGGATCAAAGGAGACCATGGTGACACTGCGGAACCTGATGGAACCAAGGAGCCATTGTGACACAGTGGGGCCTCATGGAATCAAGGAGACCATTGTGACCCAGGTGTTGCATGTGAAGGCAAGGAGCCATTGTGACACTTTGGGCTTCTTCCCTTGAGCTCTGCAGCTGGCTGTCCCAGCCCAGCGCACCATGTGCCACCTGCTCTCCTCAGGGCTCTGCCTGCACACAGCCCCAGGAGAAGTTTTCCTGTTTGGAAGGAAAGAATGGAAAAGCCGGAGCAGGTTTCCTAAACAACAAACCCCACTCAGGAGCCACATGCTCAGTACAGGCTGCCTGGAACGATGTCCCCTTTCTACAAGGGTCAGTGTGAGCAGGAATGAATGATCTCTGGGAGCAGAATTCTCGGAGTCTTTCCACTGAATTCTCTGTCCCTGTGTCTTGGGGTGACTTTATCATGTGTATCCCCTATCGTTGCTCTATGCCCAGAAGTGAACTTTGTGCGTTTCTGTGCCTTTCAACTGAGCCTGAGAGGGGGGAGAGGAAAAAAACCGGACAAACTTCTCAGAGCGTTTGTTCAAGGACACACATACACACTCCTCTGCATCCTGCTTGCAGCAAGAGCAGAGGGAAGCAACTTTGTTTCTTTTTAGCCAGTTTTCAGCTCCTTTTCTCTGGGGGGAGATGGAGAGTTGAACTTTGTTTTCCTGGGACTTTGGGGGTTTTTTTCCCTTCTTCTCTTCTTGACTCTTTCAACATCAGAGCACATTGGGAGAATTTTCTCCCGAGGTGGGGGCCCTGAATGTGGGCCCATGAGCCAGCTGCAAGGAGGAGGAGAGAGACTACACCTACGGAAGTGTTGGGGTTCCTCCCCCCTGCCATGAGGTCATGGGAGAGGGGACCCTGGGGTAGAGGCATGGCCTGGGCACGGGGTCTCCCTGCTCCCTTCTCACATGTGCCCTAATCCTGTTCAGCACTGCTTATTTTGTGTTGCCCTGTGCGAGGAGGGCCCTGGTTGTGCTGTGATTGCTCAGTTCTTTGGCAGTGCCCCGCCCATGTGGCTGGAGAAGAAAGAGCTCTGAAACTTCTCTCAAGAATCGCTCCCTGTTTCTTTGCACGGGCCTCGCTGTCTATGGATGTTTCAGGAGACCCCACCGAAACACGGAAGGACTCTCAAATTATCCCAGCTTTCTCTGCACAGCGAGAGCTTTTAATATTTAGCATTGTTATCCTTTTCCTGTGTGTTTGTTAAAAAAATAGTTTTTATCTCTTTCACTTTCTTCCCAGGAAAATTCTTTTTTCCCGAAGCTGGTGGGGGAGGGCTGGGTGTAACCTGCCTTCTATCAGAGGATTTTTTCCTCCACATTTGTCCAAACCGGCACAGCCTGTCCTTTCCCTGGGTCTCTGTTGCAGATGGAAGCTGCTGGTGCCATTGTCAGCTTGAAGCACTCTTTTGATGCAAGCAGATGTTGCCAGGTGTGTTCAGCAGCTGTTGCTCAATGCTTATGCCAAGCTATTGTGTTCCTCATGGAACCAAGGAGCCATTGTGACACTGCAGGGGCTGATGGCATCAAGGAGGCAATTGTGACAGTACAGAACCTCCTAGAAACAAGGCTCCATTGTGACACCGTGGGGAATCATGGAATCAAGGAGCCCATTGTGACACGGCTGCATGGAACCAATGGTCCATGGTTACACTGCGGATTCAAGAAGAGCACGGTGACACCACGCAACATCATGGAACCATAGGTCCATTGTGACACAGCGGGGCCTCATGGAAACAAGGGGACCATTGTGGCAAAGCAGGGCCTAATGGAAGCATGGAGAGCATTGTGACACTAAGGAAACTCCTGGAACCAAGATGACCACTGGCACATAATGGAACCTCATGGAAGCAAGCCTCCACAATGACTTTGGAGGGCCTCAGGGACCACAGGACCCATTGTGACACAGCAGGACCTGGTGGAACCAAGGAGCCTTTGTGATACTCCAGATCCACATGGAAGCCAGGGTGCAGAGACACAGCGGGGCCTTGTTGGAACCAAAGACACCTCTGCAAAAAGCAGGCTAGCTCATAGAAGCAAGGAGTCCATTGTTACAACGTAAAAGCTATGGAAGCAAGGGACCATTGTGACACTGCGGGGCCTCATGGAACCAATTGTCCATGATGACAGTGCGGATCAAAGGAGACCATGGTGACACTGCGGAACCTGATGGAACCAAGGAGCCATTGTGACACAGTGGGGCCTCATGGAATCAAGGAGACCATTGTGACCCAGGTGTTGCATGTGAAGGCAAGGAGCCATTGTGACACTTTGGGCTTCTTCCCTTGAGCTCTGCAGCTGGCTGTCCCAGCCCAGCGCACCATGTGCCACCTGCTCTCCTCAGGGCTCTGCCTGCACACAGCCCCAGGAGAAGTTTTCCTGTTTGGAAGGAAAGAATGGAAAAGCCGGAGCAGGTTTCCTAAACAACAAACCCCACTCAGGAGCCACATGCTCAGTACAGGCTGCCTGGAACGATGTCCCCTTTCTACAAGGGTCAGTGTGAGCAGGAATGATCTCTGGGAGCAGAATTCTCGGAGTCTTTCCACTGAATTCTCTGTCCCTGTGTCTTGGGGTGACTTTATCATGTGTATCCCCTATTGCTGCTCTATGCCCAGAAGTGAACTTTGTGCATTTCTGTGCCTTTCAACTGAGCCTGAGAGGGGAGAGAGGAAAAAAAAAAAACGGACAAACTTCTCAGAGCGTTTGTTCAAGGACACACATACACACTCCTCTGCATCCTGCTTGCAGCAAGAGCGGTGGAAACAACCTTGTTTCTTTTTAGCCAGTTTTCAGCTCCTTTTCTCTGGAGGGAGATGGAGAGTTGAACTTTTGTTTTCCTGGGACTTCGGGGGTTTTTTTCCCTTCTTCTCTTCTTGACTCTTTCAACATCAGAGCACATTGGGAGAATTTTCTACCCAGGTGGGAGCCCTGAATGTGGGCCCATGAGGCAGCTGCAAGGAGGAGGAGAGAGACTACACCTACGGAAGTGTTGGGGTTCCTCCCCCCTGCCATGAGGTCATGGGAAGAGGGGACCCTGGGGTAGAGGCATGGCCTGGGCACGGGGGGTCTCCCTGCTCCCTGCTCACATGTGCCCTAATCCTGTTCAGCACTGCTTATTTTGTGTTGCCTTGTGCGAGGAGGGCCCTGGTTGTGCCGTGATTGCTCAGTTCTTTGGCAGTGCCCCGCCCATGTGGCTGGAGAAGAAAGAGCTCTGAAACTTCTCTCAAGAATCGCTCCCTGTTTCTTTGCACGGGCCTCGCTGTCTATGGATGTTTCAGGAGACCCCACCGAAACACGGAAGGACTCTCAAATTATCCCAGCTTTCTCTGCACAGCGAGAGGTTTTAATATTTAGCATTGTTATCCTTTTCCTGTGTGTTTGTTAAAAAAATAGTTTTTATCTCTTTCACTTTCTTCCCAGGAAAGTTCTTTTTTCCAAAAACCTGGTGGGGGAGGGCTGGGTGTAACCTGCCTTCTATCAGAGGATATTTTCCTCCACATTTGTCCAAACCGGCACAGCCTGTCCTTTCCTGGGTCTCTGTTGCAGATGGAAGCTGCTGGTGCCATTGTCAGCTTGAAGCACTCTTTTGATGCAAGCAGATGTTGCCAGGTGTGTTCAGCAGCTGTTGCTCAATGCTTATGCCAAGCTATTGTGTTCCTCATGGAACCAAGGAGCCATTGTGACACTGCAGGGGCTGATGGCATCAAGGAGACAATTGTGACAGTACAGAACCTCCTAGAAACAAGGCTCCATTGTGACACCGTGGGGAATCATGGAATCAAGGAGCCCATTGTGACACAGCCAGGCCGCATGGAACCAATGGTCCATGGTTACACTGCGGATTCAAGAAGAGCACGGTGACACCACGCAACATCATGGAACCGTACGTCCATTGTGACACAGCGGGGCCTCATGGAAACAAGGGGACCATTGTGGCAAAGCAGGGCCTAATGGAAGCATGGAGAGCATTGTGACACTAAGGAAACTCCTGGAACCAAGATGACCACTGGCACATAATGGAACCTCTTGGAAGCAAGCCTCCACGATGGTTTTGGAGGGCCTCAGGGACCACAGGACCCATTGTGACACAGCAGGACCTGGTGGAACCAAGGAGCCTTTGTGATACTCCAGATCCGCATGGAAGCCAGGGTGCACTGAGACACAGCGGGGCCTTGTTGGAACCAAAGACACCTCTGCAAAAAGCAGGCTAGCTCATAGAAGCAAGGAGTCCATTGTTACAACATCAAACCTATGGAAGCAAGGGACCATTGTGACACTGCGGGGCCTCATGGAACCAATTGTCCATGATGACAGTGCGGATCAAAGGAGACCATGGTGACACTGCGGAACCTGATGGAACCAAGGAGCCATTGTGACACAGTGGGGCCTCATGGAATCAAGGAGACCATTGTGACCCAGGTGTTGCATGTGAAGGCAAGGAGCCATTGTGACACTTTGGGCTTCTTCCCTTGAGCTCTGCAGCTGGCTGTCCCAGCCCAGCGCACCATGTGCCACCTGCTCTCCTCAGGGCTCTGCCTGCACACAGCCCCAGGAGAAGTTTTCCTGTTTGGAAGGAAAGAATGGAAAAGCCGGAGCAGGTTTCCTAAACAACAAACCCCACTCAGGAGCCACATGCTCAGTACAGGCTGCCTGGAACGATGTCCCCTTTCTACAAGGGTCAGTGTGAGCAGGAATGAATGATCTCTGGGAGCAGAATTCTCGGAGTCTTTCCACTGAATTCTCTGTCCCTGTGTCTTGGGGTGACTTTATCATGTGTATCCCCTATTGCTGCTCTATGCCCAGAAGTGAACTTTGTGCGTTTCTGTGCCTTTCAACTGAGCCTGAGAGGGGGGAGAGGAAAAAAACCGGACAAACTTCTCAGAGCGTTTGTTCAAGGACACACATACACACTCCTCTGCATCCTGCTTGCAGCAAGAGCAGAGGGAAGCAACTTTGTTTCTTTTTAGCCAGTTTTCAGCTCCTTTTCTCTGGGGGGAGATGGAGAGTTGAACTTTGTTTTCCTGGGACTTTGGGGGTTTTTTTCCCTTCTTCTCTTCTTGACTCTTTCAACATCAGAGCACATTGGGAGAATTTTCTCCCGAGGTGGGGGCCCTGAATGTGGGCCCATGAGCCAGCTGCAAGGAGGAGGAGAGAGACTACACCTACGGAAGTGTTGGGGTTCCTCCCTCCTGCCATGCGGTCATGGGAGAGGGGACCCTGGGGTAGAGGCATGGCCTGGGCACGGGGTCTCCCTGCTCCCTGCTCACATGTGCCCTAATCCTGTTCAGCACTGCTTATTTTGTGTTGCCCTGTGCGAGGAGGGCCCTGGTTGTGCTGTGATTGCTCAGTTCTTTGGCAGTGCCCCGCCCATGTGGCTGGAGAAGAAAGAGCTCTGAAACTTCTCTCAAGAATCGCTCCCTGTTTCTTTGCACGGGCCTCGCTGTCTATGGATGTTTCAGGAGACCCCACCGAAACACGGAAGGACTCTCAAATTATCCCAGCTTTCTCTGCACAGCGAGAGCTTTTAATATTTAGCATTGTTATCCTTTTCCTGTGTGTTTGTTAAAAAAAGAGGTTTTCTCTCTTTCACTTTCTTCCCAGGAAAATTCTTTTTTCCCAAACCTGGTGGGGGATGGCTGGGTGTAACCTGCCTTCTATCAGAGGATATTTTCCTCCAAATTTGTCCAAACTGGCACAGCCTGTCCTTTCCTGGGTGTCTGTTGCAGATGGAAGCTGCTGGTGCCATTGTCAGCTTGAAGCCCTCTTTTGATGCAAGCAGATGTTGCCAGGTGTGTTCAGCAGCTGTTGCTCAATGCTTATGCCAAGCTATTGTGTTCCTCATGGAACCAAGGAGCCATTGTGACACTGCAGGGGCTGATGGCATCAAGGAGACAATTGTGACAGTACAGAACCTCCTAGAAACAAGGCTCCATTGTGACACCGTGGGGAATCATGGAATCAAGGAGCCCATTGTGACACTGCCAGGCCGCATGGAACCAATGGTCCATGGTTACACTGCGGATTCAAGAAGAGCACGGTGACACCACGCAACATCATGGAACCGTACGTCCATTGTGACACAGCGGGGCCTCATGGAAACAAGGGGACCATTGTGGCAAAGCAGGGCCTAAAGGAAGCATGGAGAGCATTGTGACACTAAGGAAACTCCTGGAACCAAGATGACCACTGGCACATAATGGAACCTCATGGAAGCAAGCCTTCACGATGACTTTGGAGGGCCTCAGGGACCACAGGACCCATTGTGACACAGCAGGACCTGGTGGAACCAAGGAGCCTTTGTGATACTCCAGATCCACATGGAAGCCAGGGTGCACTGAGACACAGCGGGGCCTTGTTGGAACCAAAGACACCTCTGCAAAAAGCAGGCTAGCTCATAGAAGCAAGGAGTCCATTGTTACAACATCAAACCTATGGAACCAAGGGACCATTGTGACACTGCGGGGCCTCATGGAATCAAGGAGACCATTGTGACCCAGGTGTTGCATGGGAAGGCAAGGAGCCATTGTGACACTTTGGGCTTCTTCCCTTGAGCTCTGCAGCTGGCTGTCCCAGCCCAGCGCACCATGTGCCACCTGCTCTCCTCAGGGCTCTGCCTGCACACAGCCCCAGGAGAAGTTTTCCTGTTTGGAAGGAAAGAATGGAAAAGCCGGAGCAGGTTTCCTAAACAACAAACCCCACTCAGGAGCCACATGCTCAGTACAGGCTGCCTGGAACGAGGTCCCCTTTCTACAAGGGTCACGGTGAGCAGGAATGAATGATCTCTGGGAGCAGAATTCTCGGAGTCTTTCCACTGAATTCTCTCTCCCTGTGTCTTGGGGTGACTTTATCATGTGTATCCCCTATTGCTGCTCTATGCCCAGAAGTGAACTTTGTGCATTTCTGTGCCTTTCAACTGAGCCTGAGAGGGGGGAGAGGAAAAAAACCGGACAAACTTCTCAGAGCGTTTGTTCAAGGACACACATACACACTCCTCTGCATCCTGCTTGCAGCAAGAGCGGAGGAAGCAACCTTGTTTCTTTTTAGCCAGTTTTCAGCTCCTTTTCTCTGGAGGGAGATGGAGAGTTGAACTTTGTTTTCCTGGGACTTCGGGGGTTTTTTTCCCTTCTTCTCTTCTTGACTCTTTCAACATCAGAGCACATTGGGAGAATTTTCTCCCGAGGTGGGGGCCCTGAATGTGGGCCCATGAGCCAGCTGCAAGGAGGAGGAGAGAGACTGCACCTACGGAAGTGTTGGGGTTCTTCCCCCCTGCCATGAGGTCACGGGAGAGTGGACCCTGGGGTAGAGGCATGGCCTGGGCACGGGGGGTCTCCCTGCTCCCTGCTCACATGTGCCCTAATCCTGTTCAGCACTGCTTATTTTGTGTTGCCTTGTGCGAGGAGGGCCCTGCTTGTGCCGTGATTGCTCAGTTCTTTGGCAGTGCCCTGCCCATGTGGCTGGAGAAGAAAGAGCTCTGAAACTTCTCTCAAGAATCGCTCCCTATTTCTTTGCATGGGCCTCGCTATCTCTGGATGTTTCAGGAGACCCCACCGAAACACGGAAGGACTCTCAAATTATCCCAGCTTTCTCTGCACAGCGAGAGGTTTTAATATTTAGCATTGTTATCCTTTTCCTGTGTGTTTGTTAAAAAAATGGTTTTTATCTCTTTCACTTTCTTCCCAGGAAAATTCTTTTTTCCAAAAACCTGGTGGGGGAGGGCTGGGTGTAACCTGCCTTCTATCAGAGGATATTTTCCTCCACATTTGTCCAAACCGGCACAGCCTGTCCTTTCCTGGGTCTCTGTTGCAGATGGAAGCTGCTGGTGCCATTGTCAGCTTGAAGCCCTCTTTTGATGCAAGCAGATGTTGCCAGGTGTGTTCAGCAGCTGTTGCTCAATGCTTATGCCAAGCTATTGTGTTCCTCATGGAACCAAGGAGCCATTGTTACACTGCAGGGGCTGATGGCATCAAGGAGGCAATTGTGACAGTACAGAACCTCCTAGAAACAAGGCTCCATTGTGACACCGTGGGGAATCATGGAATCACGGAGCCCATTGTGACACGGCTGCATGGAACCAATGGTCCATTGTTACACGGCGGATTCAAGAAGAGCACGGTGACACCACGCAACATCACGGAACCATAGGTCCATTGTGACACAGCGGGGCCTCATGGAAACAAGGGGACCATTGTGGCAAAGCAGGGCCTAATGGAAGCATGGAGAGCATTGTGACATTGTGGGGAATCATGGAAGCATGGAGAGCATTGTGACACTAAGGAAACTCCTGGAACCAAGATGACCACTGGCACATAATGGAACCTCATGGAACCAAGCCTCCATGATGACTTTGGAGGGCCTCGGGGACCACAGGACCCATTGTGACACAGCAGGACCTGGTGGAACCAAGGAGCCTTTGTGATACTCCAGATCCACATGGAAGCCAGGGTGCACTGAGACACAGCGGGGCCTTGTTGGAACCAAAGACACCTCTGCAAAAAGCAGGCTAGCTCATAGAAGCAAGGAGTCCATTGTTACAACGTAAAAGCTATGGAAGCAAGGGACCATTGTGACACTGCGGGGCCTCATGGAACCAATTGTCCATGATGACAGTGCGGATCAAAGGAGACCATGGTGACACTGCGGAACCCGATGGAACCAAGGAGCCATTGTGACACAGTGGGGCCTCATGGAATCAAGGAGACCATTGTGACCCAGGTGTTGCATGTGAAGGCAAGGAGCCATTGTGACACTTTGGGTTTCTTCCCTTGAGCTCTGCAGCTGGCTGTCCCAGCCCAGCGCACCATGTGCCACCTGCTCTCCTCAGGGCTCTGCCTGCACACAGCCCCAGGAGAAGTTTTCCTGTTTGGAAGGAAAGAATGGAAGAGCCGGAGCAGGTTTCCTAAACAACAAACCCCACTCAGGAGCCACATGCTCAGTACAGGCTGCCGGGAACGATGTCCCCTTTCTACAAGGGTCAGGGTGAGCAGGAATGAATGATCTCTGGGAGCAGAATTCTCAGAGTCTTTCCACTGAATTCTCTGTCCCTGTGTCTTGGGGTGACTTTATCATGTGTATCCCCTATTGCTGCTCTATGCCCAGAAGTGAACTTTGTGCATTTCTGTGCCTTTCAACTGAGCCTGAGAGGGGGGAGAGGAAAAAAAACCGGACAAACTTCTCAGAGCGTTTGTTCAAGGACACACATACACACTCCTCTGCATCCTGCTTGCAGCAAGAGCAGAGGAAGCAACTTTGTTTCTTTTTAGCCAGTTTTCAGCTCCTTTTCTCTGGGGGGAGATGGAGAGTTGAACTTTGTTTTCCTGGGACTTTGGGGGTTTTTTTCCCTTCTTCTCTTCTTGACTCTTTCAACATCAGACCACATTGGGAGAATTTTCTCCCGAGGTGGGGGCCCTGAATGTGGGCCCATGAGCCAGCTGCAAGGAGGAGGAGAGAGACTACACCTACGGAAGTGTTGGGGTTCCTCCCCCCTGCCATGAGGTCATGGGAGAGGGGACCCTGGGGTAGAGGCATGGCCTGGGCACGGGGTCTCCCTGCTCCCTGCCCACATGTGCCCTAATCCTGTTCAGCACTGCTTATTTTGTGTTGCCCTGTGCCAGGAGGGCCCTGGTTGTGCCGTGATTGCTCAGTTCTTTGGCAGTGCCCCGCCCATGTGGCTGGAGAAGAAAGAGCTCTGAAACTTCTCTCAAGAATCGCTCCCTGTTTCTTTGCACGGGCCTCGCTGTCTATGGATGTTTCAGGAGACCCCACCGAAACACGGAAGGACTCTCAAATTATCCCAGCTTTCTCTGCACAGCGAGAGCTTTTAATATTTAGCATTGTTATCCTTTTCCTGTGTGTTTGTTAAAAAAATGGTTTTTATCTCTTTCACTTTCTTCCCAGGAAAATTCTTTTTTCCCGAAGCTGGTGGGGGAGGGCTGGGTGTAACCTGCCTTCTATCAGAGGATATTTTCCTCCACATTTGTCCAAACCGGCACAGCCTGTCCTTTCCTGGGTCTCTGTTGCAGATGGAAGCTGCTGGTGCCATTCTCAGCTTGAAGCCCTCTTTTGATGCAAGCAGATGTTGCCAGGTGTGTTCAGCAGCTGTTGCTCAATGCTTATGCCAAGCTATTGTGTTCCTCATGGAACCAAGGAGCCATTGTGACACTGCAGGGGCTGATGGCATCAAGGAGGCAATTGTGACAGTACAGAACCTCCTAGAAACAAGGCTCCATTGTGACACCGTGGGGAATCATGGAATCACGGAGCCCATTGTGACACGGCCAGGCCGCATGGAACCAATGGTCCATGGTTACACTGCGGATTCAAGAAGAGCACGGTGACACCACGCAACATCATGGAACCATAGGTCCATTGTGACACAGCGGGGCCTCATGGAAACAAGGGGACCATTGTGGCAAAGCAGGGCCTAATGGAAGCATGGAGAGCATTGGGACATTGTGGGGAATCATGGAAGCATGGAGAGCATTGTGACACTAAGGAAACTCCTGGAACCAAGATGACCACTGGCACATAATGGAACCTCATGGAACCAAGCCTCCATGATGACTTTGGAGGGCCTCGGGGACCACAGGACCCATTGTGACACAGCAGGACCTGGTGGAACCAAGGAGCCTTTGTGATACTCCAGATCCACATGGAAGCCAGGGTGCACTGAGACACAGCGGGGCCTTGTGGGAACCAAAGACACCTCTGCAAAAAGCAGGCTAGCTCATAGAAGCAAGGAGTCCATTGTTACAACATAAAAGCTATGGAAGCAAGGGACCATTGTGACACTGCGGGGCCTCATGGAACCAATTGTCCATGATGACAATGCGGATCAAAGGAGACCATAGTGACACTGCGGAACCTGATGGAACCAAGGAGCCATTGTGACACAGTGGGGCCTCATGGAATCAAGGAGACCATTGTGACCCAGGTGTTGCATGTGAAGGCAAGGAGCCATTGTGACACTTTGGGCTTCTTCCCTTGAGCTCTGCAGCTGGCTGTCCCAGCCCAGCGCACCATGTGCCACCTGCTCTCCTCAGGGCTCTGCCTGCACACAGCCCCAGGAGAAGTTTTCCTGTTTGCAAGGAAAGAATGGAAAAGCCGGAGCAGGTTTCCTAAACAACAAACCCCACTCAGGAGCCACATGCTCAGTACAGGCTGCCTGGAACGATGTCCCCTTTCTACAAGGGTCAGTGTGAGCAGGAATGAATGATCTCTGGGAGCAGAATTCTCGGAGTCTTTCCACTGAATTCTCTGTCCCTGTGTCTTGGGGTGACTTTATCATGTGTATCCCCTATTGCTGCTCTATGCCCAGAAGTGAAGTTTGTGCATTTCTGTGCCTTTCAACTGAGCCTGAGAGGGGGGAGAGGAAAAAAAACCGGACAACCTTCTCAGAGCGTTTGTTCAAGGACACACATACACACTCCTCTGCATCCTGCTTGCAGCAAGAGCAGAGGAAGCAACTTTGTTTCTTTTTAGCCAGTTTTCAGCTCCTTTTCTCTGGGGGGAGATGGAGAGTTGAACTTTGTTTTCCTGGGACTTTGGGGGTTTTTTTCCCTTCTTCTCTTCTTGACTCTTTCAACATCAGACCACATTGGGAGAATTTTCTCCCGAGGTGGGGGCCCTGAATGTGGGCCCATGAGCCAGCTGCAAGGAGGAGGAGAGAGACTACACCTACGGAAGTGTTGGGGTTCCTCCCCCCTGCCATGAGGTCATGGGAGAGTGGACCCTGGGGTAGAGGCATGGCCTGGGCACGGGGTCTCCCTGCTCCCTGCTCACATGTGCCCTAATCCTGTTCAGCACTGCTTATTTTGTGTTGCCCTGTGCCAGGAGGGCCCTGGTTGTGCCGTGATTGCTCAGTTCTTTGGCAGTGCCCCGCCCATGTGGCTGGAGAAGAAAGAGCTCTGAAACTTCTCTCAAGAATCGCTCCCTATTTCTTTGCACGGGCCTCGCTGTCTATGGATGTTTCAGGAGACCCCACCGAAACACGGAAGGACTCTCAAATTATCCCAGCTTTCTCTGCACAGCAAGAGCTTTTAATATTTAGCATTGTTCTCCTTTTCCTGGGTGTTTGTTAAAAAAATGGTTTTTATCTCTTTCACTTTCTTCCCAGGAAAATTCTTTTTTCCCGAAGCTGGTGGGGGAGGGCTGGGTGTAACCTGCCTTCTATCAGAGGATATTTTCCTCCACATTTGTCCAAACCAGCACAGCCTGTCCTTTCCTGGGTCTCTGTTGCAGATGGAAGCTGCTGGTGCCATTCTCAGCTTGAAGCCCTCTTTTGATGCAAGCAGATGTTGCCAGGTGTGTTCAGCAGCTGTTGCTCAATGCTTATGCCAAGCTATTGTGTTCCTCATGGAACCAAGGAGCCATTGTTACACTGCAGGGGCTGATGGCATCAAGGAGGCAATTGTGACAGTACAGAACCTCCTAGAAACAAGGCTCCATTGTGACACCGTGGGGAATCATGGAATCACGGAGCCCATTGTGACACGGCCAGGCCGCATGGAACCAATGGTCCATGGTTACACTGCGGATTCAAGAAGAGCACGGTGACACCACGCAACATCATGGAACCGTACGTCCATTGTGACACAGCGGGGCCTCATGGAAACAAGGGGACCATTGTGGCAAAGCAGGGCCTAATGGAAGCATGGAGAGCATTGTGACATTGTGGGGAATCATGGAAGCATGGAGAGCATTGTGACACTAAGGAAACTCCTGGAACCAAGATGACCACTGGCACATAATGGAACCTCATGGAACCAAGCCTCCATGATGACTTTGGAGGGCCTCGGGGACCACAGGACCCATTGTGACACAGCAGGACCTGGTGGAACCAAGGAGCCTTTGTGATACTCCAGATCCACATGGAAGCCAGGGTGCACTGAGACACAGCGGGGCCTTGTTGGAACCAAAGACACCTCTGCAAAAAGCAGGCTAGCTCATAGAAGCAAGGAGTCCATTGTTACAACATCAAACCTATGGAACCAAGGGACCATTGTGACACTGCGGGGCCTCATGGAACCAATTGTCCATGATGACAATGCGGATCAAAAGAGACCATGGTGACACTGCGGAACCTGATGGAACCAAGGAGCCATTGTGACACAGTGGGGCCTCATGGAATCAAGGAGACCATTGTGACCCAGGTGTTGCATGTGAAGGCAAGGAGCCATTGTGACACTTTGGGCTTCTTCCCTTGAGCTCTGCAGCTGGCTGTCCCAGCCCAGCGCACCATGTGCCACCTGCTCTCCTCAGGGCTCTGCCTGCACACAGCCCCAGGAGAAGTTTTCCTGTTTGGAAGGAAAGAATGGAAAACCGGAGCAGGTTTCCCAAACAACAAACCCCACTCAGGAGCCACATGCTCAGTACAGGCTGCCTGGAACGAGGTCCCCTTTCTACAAGGGTCAGGGTGAGCAGGAATGAATGATCTCTGGGAGCAGAATTCTCG
Organism: Aphelocoma coerulescens; assembly: GCF_041296385.1. Classification (NCBI taxonomy): domain Eukaryota; kingdom Metazoa; phylum Chordata; class Aves; order Passeriformes; family Corvidae; genus Aphelocoma; species Aphelocoma coerulescens. Next base: position 784,348 of record NW_027183927.1, read on the forward strand.
GAGTCTTTCCACTGAATTCTCTGTCCCTGTGTCTTGGGGTGACTTTATCATGTGTATCCCCTATTGCTGCTCTATGCCCAGAAGTGAACTTTGTGCATTTCTGTGCCTTTCAACTGAGCCTGAGAGGGGGGAGAGGAAAAAAACCGGACAAACTTCTCAGAGCGTTTGTTCAAGGACACACATACACACTCCTCTGCATCCTGCTTGCAGCAAGAGCAGAGGGAAGCAACTTTGTTTCTTTTTAGCCAGTTTTCAGCTCCTTTTCTCTGGGGGGAGATGGAGAGTTGAACTTTGTTTTCCTGGGACTTTGGGGGTTTTTTTCCCTTCTTCTCTTCTTGACTCTTTCAACATCAGACCACATTGGGAGAATTTTCTCCCGAGGTGGGGGCCCTGAATGTGGGCCCATGAGCCAGCTGCAAGGAGGAGGAGAGAGACTACACCTACGGAAGTGTTGGGGTTCCTCCCCCCTGCCATGAGGTCATGGGAGAGGGGACCCTGGGGTAGAGGCATGGCCTGGGCACGGGGTCTCCCTGCTCCCTGCTCACATGTGCCCTAATCCTGTTCAGCACTGCTTATTTTGTGTTGCCCTGTGCCAGGAGGGCCCTGGTTGTGCCGTGATTGCTCAGTTCTTTGGCAGTGCCCCGCCCATGTGGCTGGAGAAGAAAGAGCTCTGAAACTTCTCTCAAGAATCGCTCCCTGTTTCTTTGCACGGGCCTCGCTGTCTATGGATGTTTCAGGAGACCCCACCGAAACACGGAAGGACTCTCAAATTATCCCAGCTTTCTCTGCACAGCGAGAGCTTTTAATATTTAGCATTGTTCTCCTTTTCCTGTGTGTTTGCTAAAAAAATGGTTTTTATCTCTTTCACTTTCTTCCCAGGAAAATTCTTTTTTCCCGAAGCTGGTGGGGGAGGGCTGGGTGTAACCTGCCTTCTATCAGAGGATATTTTCCTCCACATTTGTCCAAACCGGCACAGCCTGTCCTTTCCTGGGTCTCTGTTGCAGATGGAAGCTGCTGGTGCCATTGTCAGCTTGAAGCCCTCTTTTGATGCAAGCAGATGTTGCCAGGTGTGTTCAGCAGCTGTTGCTCAATGCTTATGCCAAGCTATTGTGTTCCTCATGGAACCAAGGAGCCATTGTGACACTGCAGGGGCTGATGGCATCAAGGAGGCAATTGTGACAGTACAGAACCTCCTAGAAACAAGGCTCCATTGTGACACCGTGGGGAATCATGGAATCACGGAGCCCATTGTGACACGGCCAGGCCGCATGGAACCAATGGTCCATGGTTACACTGCGGATTCAAGAAGAGCACGGTGACACCACGCAACATCATGGAACCGTACGTCCATTGTGACACAGCGGGGCCTCATGGAAACAAGGGGACCATTGTGGCAAAGCAGGGCCTAATGGAAGCATGGAGAGCATTGTGACATTGTGGGGAATCATGGAAGCATGGAGAGCATTGTGACACTAAGGAAACTCCTGGAACCAAGATGACCACTGGCACATAATGGAACCTCATGGAACCAAGCCTCCATGATGACTTTGGAGGGCCTCGGGGACCACAGGACCCATTGTGACACAGCAGGACCTGGTGGAACCAAGGAGCCTTTGTGATACTCCAGATCCACATGGAAGCCAGGGTGCACTGAGACACAGCGGGGCCTTGTGGGAACCAAAGACACCTCTGCAAAAAGCAGGCTAGCTCATAGAAGCAAGGAGTCCATTGTTACAACATAAAAGCTATGGAAGCAAGGGACCATTGTGACACTGCGGGGCCTCATGGAACCAATTGTCCATGATGACAATGCGGATCAAAGGAGACCATAGTGACACTGCGGAACCTGATGGAACCAAGGAGCCATTGTGACACAGTGGGGCCTCATGGAATCAAGGAGACCATTGTGACCCAGGTGTTGCATGTGAAGGCAAGGAGCCATTGTGACACTTTGGGCTTCTTCCCTTGAGCTCTGCAGCTGGCTGTCCCAGCCCAGCGCACCATGTGCCACCTGCTCTCCTCAGGGCTCTGCCTGCACACAGCCCCAGGAGAAGTTTTCCTGTTTGCAAGGAAAGAATGGAAAAGCCGGAGCAGGTTTCCTAAACAACAAACCCCACTCAGGAGCCACATGCTCAGTACAGGCTGCCTGGAACGATGTCCCCTTTCTACAAGGGTCAGTGTGAGCAGGAATGAATGATCTCTGGGAGCAGAATTCTCGGAGTCTTTCCACTGAATTCTCTGTCCCTGTGTCTTGGGGTGACTTTATCATGTGTATCCCCTATTGCTGCTCTATGCCCAGAAGTGAAGTTTGTGCATTTCTGTGCCTTTCAACTGAGCCTGAGAGGGGGGAGAGGAAAAAAAACCGGACAACCTTCTCAGAGCGTTTGTTCAAGGACACACATACACACTCCTCTGCATCCTGCTTGCAGCAAGAGCAGAGGAAGCAACTTTGTTTCTTTTTAGCCAGTTTTCAGCTCCTTTTCTCTGGGGGGAGATGGAGAGTTGAACTTTGTTTTCCTGGGACTTTGGGGGTTTTTTTCCCTTCTTCTCTTCTTGACTCTTTCAACATCAGACCACATTGGGAGAATTTTCTCCCGAGGTGGGGGCCCTGAATGTGGGCCCATGAGCCAGCTGCAAGGAGGAGGAGAGAGACTACACCTACGGAAGTGTTGGGGTTCCTCCCCCCTGCCATGAGGTCATGGGAGAGTGGACCCTGGGGTAGAGGCATGGCCTGGGCACGGGGTCTCCCTGCTCCCTGCTCACATGTGCCCTAATCCTGTTCAGCACTGCTTATTTTGTGTTGCCCTGTGCCAGGAGGGCCCTGGTTGTGCCGTGATTGCTCAGTTCTTTGGCAGTGCCCCGCCCATGTGGCTGGAGAAGAAAGAGCTCTGAAACTTCTCTCAAGAATCGCTCCCTATTTCTTTGCACGGGCCTCGCTGTCTATGGATGTTTCAGGAGACCCCACCGAAACACGGAAGGACTCTCAAATTATCCCAGCTTTCTCTGCACAGCAAGAGCTTTTAATATTTAGCATTGTTCTCCTTTTCCTGGGTGTTTGTTAAAAAAATGGTTTTTATCTCTTTCACTTTCTTCCCAGGAAAATTCTTTTTTCCCGAAGCTGGTGGGGGAGGGCTGGGTGTAACCTGCCTTCTATCAGAGGATATTTTCCTCCACATTTGTCCAAACCAGCACAGCCTGTCCTTTCCTGGGTCTCTGTTGCAGATGGAAGCTGCTGGTGCCATTCTCAGCTTGAAGCCCTCTTTTGATGCAAGCAGATGTTGCCAGGTGTGTTCAGCAGCTGTTGCTCAATGCTTATGCCAAGCTATTGTGTTCCTCATGGAACCAAGGAGCCATTGTTACACTGCAGGGGCTGATGGCATCAAGGAGGCAATTGTGACAGTACAGAACCTCCTAGAAACAAGGCTCCATTGTGACACCGTGGGGAATCATGGAATCACGGAGCCCATTGTGACACGGCCAGGCCGCATGGAACCAATGGTCCATGGTTACACTGCGGATTCAAGAAGAGCACGGTGACACCACGCAACATCATGGAACCGTACGTCCATTGTGACACAGCGGGGCCTCATGGAAACAAGGGGACCATTGTGGCAAAGCAGGGCCTAATGGAAGCATGGAGAGCATTGTGACATTGTGGGGAATCATGGAAGCATGGAGAGCATTGTGACACTAAGGAAACTCCTGGAACCAAGATGACCACTGGCACATAATGGAACCTCATGGAACCAAGCCTCCATGATGACTTTGGAGGGCCTCGGGGACCACAGGACCCATTGTGACACAGCAGGACCTGGTGGAACCAAGGAGCCTTTGTGATACTCCAGATCCACATGGAAGCCAGGGTGCACTGAGACACAGCGGGGCCTTGTTGGAACCAAAGACACCTCTGCAAAAAGCAGGCTAGCTCATAGAAGCAAGGAGTCCATTGTTACAACATCAAACCTATGGAACCAAGGGACCATTGTGACACTGCGGGGCCTCATGGAACCAATTGTCCATGATGACAATGCGGATCAAAAGAGACCATGGTGACACTGCGGAACCTGATGGAACCAAGGAGCCATTGTGACACAGTGGGGCCTCATGGAATCAAGGAGACCATTGTGACCCAGGTGTTGCATGTGAAGGCAAGGAGCCATTGTGACACTTTGGGCTTCTTCCCTTGAGCTCTGCAGCTGGCTGTCCCAGCCCAGCGCACCATGTGCCACCTGCTCTCCTCAGGGCTCTGCCTGCACACAGCCCCAGGAGAAGTTTTCCTGTTTGGAAGGAAAGAATGGAAAACCGGAGCAGGTTTCCCAAACAACAAACCCCACTCAGGAGCCACATGCTCAGTACAGGCTGCCTGGAACGAGGTCCCCTTTCTACAAGGGTCAGGGTGAGCAGGAATGAATGATCTCTGGGAGCAGAATTCTCGGAGTCTTTCCACTGAATTCTCTGTCCCTGTGTCTTGGGGTGACTTTATCATGTGTATCCCCTATTGCTGCTCTATGCCCAGAAGTGAACTTTGTGCATTTCTGTGCCTTTCAACTGAGCCTGAGAGGGGGGAGAGGAAAAAAACCGGACAAACTTCTCAGAGCGTTTGTTCAAGGACACACATACACACTCCTCTGCATCCTGCTTGCAGCAAGAGCAGAGGGAAGCAACTTTGTTTCTTTTTAGCCAGTTTTCAGCTCCTTTTCTCTGGGGGGAGATGGAGAGTTGAACTTTGTTTTCCTGGGACTTTGGGGGTTTTTTTCCCTTCTTCTCTTCTTGACTCTTTCAACATCAGACCACATTGGGAGAATTTTCTCCCGAGGTGGGGGCCCTGAATGTGGGCCCATGAGCCAGCTGCAAGGAGGAGGAGAGAGACTACACCTACGGAAGTGTTGGGGTTCCTCCCCCCTGCCATGAGGTCATGGGAGAGGGGACCCTGGGGTAGAGGCATGGCCTGGGCACGGGGTCTCCCTGCTCCCTGCTCACATGTGCCCTAATCCTGTTCAGCACTGCTTATTTTGTGTTGCCCTGTGCCAGGAGGGCCCTGGTTGTGCCGTGATTGCTCAGTTCTTTGGCAGTGCCCCGCCCATGTGGCTGGAGAAGAAAGAGCTCTGAAACTTCTCTCAAGAATCGCTCCCTGTTTCTTTGCACGGGCCTCGCTGTCTATGGATGTTTCAGGAGACCCCACCGAAACACGGAAGGACTCTCAAATTATCCCAGCTTTCTCTGCACAGCGAGAGCTTTTAATATTTAGCATTGTTCTCCTTTTCCTGTGTGTTTGCTAAAAAAATGGTTTTTATCTCTTTCACTTTCTTCCCAGGAAAATTCTTTTTTCCCGAAGCTGGTGGGGGAGGGCTGGGTGTAACCTGCCTTCTATCAGAGGATATTTTCCTCCACATTTGTCCAAACCGGCACAGCCTGTCCTTTCCTGGGTCTCTGTTGCAGATGGAAGCTGCTGGTGCCATTGTCAGCTTGAAGCCCTCTTTTGATGCAAGCAGATGTTGCCAGGTGTGTTCAGCAGCTGTTGCTCAATGCTTATGCCAAGCTATTGTGTTCCTCATGGAACCAAGGAGCCATTGTGACACTGCAGGGGCTGATGGCATCAAGGAGGCAATTGTGACAGTACAGAACCTCCTAGAAACAAGGCTCCATTGTGACACCGTGGGGAATCATGGAATCACGGAGCCCATTGTGACACGGCCAGGCCGCATGGAACCAATGGTCCATGGTTACACTGCGGATTCAAGAAGAGCACGGTGACACCACGCAACATCATGGAACCGTACGTCCATTGTGACACAGCGGGGCCTCATGGAAACAAGGGGACCATTGTGGCAAAGCAGGGCCTAATGGAAGCATGGAGAGCATTGTGACATTGTGGGGAATCATGGAAGCATGGAGAGCATTGTGACACTAAGGAAACTCCTGGAACCAAGATGACCACTGGCACATAATGGAACCTCATGGAACCAAGCCTCCATGATGACTTTGGAGGGCCTCGGGGACCACAGGACCCATTGTGACACAGCAGGACCTGGTGGAACCAAGGAGCCTTTGTGATACTCCAGATCCACATGGAAGCCAGGGTGCACTGAGACACAGCGGGGCCTTGTTGGAACCAAAGACACCTCTGCAAAAAGCAGGCTAGCTCATAGAAGCAAGGAGTCCATTGTTACAACGTAAAAGCTATGGAAGCAAGGGACCATTGTGACAGTGCGGGGCCTCATGGAACCAATTGTCCATGATGACAGTGCGGATCAAAAGAGACCATGGTGACACTGCGGAACCCGATGGAACCAAGGAGCCATTGTGACACAGTGGGGCCTCATGGAATCAAGGAGACCATTGTGACCCAGGTGTTGCATGTGAAGGCAAGGAGCCATTGTGACACTTTGGGCTTCTTCCCTTGAGCTCTGCAGCTGGCTGTCCCAGCCCAGCGCACCATGTGCCACCTGCTCTCCTCAGGGCTCTGCCTGCACACAGCCCCAGGAGAAGTTTTCCTGTTTGGAAGGAAAGAATGGAAAAGCCGGAGCAGGTTTCCTAAACAACAAACCCCACTCAGGAGCCACATGCTCAGTACAGGCTGCCGGGAACGATGTCCCCTTTCTACAAGGGTCAGGGTGAGCAGGAATGAATGATCTCTGGGAGCAGAATTCTCGGAGTCTTTCCACTGAATTCTCTGTCCCTGTGTCTTGGGGTGACTTTATCATGTGTATCCCCTATTGCTGCTCTATGCCCAGAAGTGAACTTTGTGCATTTCTGTGCCTTTCAACTGAGCCTGAGAGGGGGGAGAGGAAAAAAAACCGGACAAACTTCTCAGAGCGTTTGTTCAAGGACACACATACACACTCCTCTGCATCCTGCTTGCAGCAAGAGCAGAGGAAGCAACTTTGTTTCTTTTTAGCCAGTTTTCAGCTCCTTTTCTCTGGGGGGAGATGGAGAGTTGAACTTTGTTTTCCTGGGACTTTGGGGGTTTTTTTCCCTTCTTCTCTTCTTGACTCTTTCAACATCAGACCACATTGGGAGAATTTTCTCCCGAGGTGGGGGCCCTGAATGTGGGCCCATGAGCCAGCTGCAAGGAGGAGGAGAGAGACTACACCTACGGAAGTGTTGGGGTTCCTCCCTCCTGGCATGCGGTCATGGGAGAGGGGACCCTGGGGTAGAGGCATGGCCTGGGCACGGGGTCTCCCTGCTCCCTGCCCACATGTGCCCTAATCCTGTTCAGCACTGCTTATTTTGTGTTGCCCTGTGCCAGGAGGGCCCTGGTTGTGCCGTGATTGCTCAGTTCTTTGGCAGTGCCCCGCCCATGTGGCTGGAGAAGAAAGAGCTCTGAAACTTCTCTCAAGAATCGCTCCCTGTTTCTTTGCACGGGCCTCGCTGTCTATGGATGTTTCAGGAGACCCCACCGAAACACGGAAGGACTCTCAAATTATCCCAGCTTTCTCTGCACAGCGAGAGCTTTTAATATTTAGCATTGTTCTCCTTTTCCTGTGTGTTTGTTAAAAAAATGGTTTTTATCTCTTTCACTTTCTTCCCAGGAAAATTCTTTTTTCCCGAAGCTGGTGGGGGAGGGCTGGGTGTAACCTGCCTTCTATCAGAGGATATTTTCCTCCACATTTGTCCAAACCGGCACAGCCTGTCTTTTCCTGGGTCTCTGTTGCAGATGGAAGCTGCTGGTGCCATTGTCAGCTTGAAGCCCTCTTTTGATGCAAGCAGATGTTGCCAGGTGTGTTCAGCAGCTGTTGCTCAATGCTTATGCCAAGCTATTGTGTTCCTCATGGAACCAAGGAGCCATTGTGACACTGCAGGGGCTGATGGCATCAAGGAGGCAATTGTGACAGTACAGAACCTCCTAGAAACAAGGCTCCATTGTGACACCGTGGGGAATCATGGAATCACGGAGCCCATTGTGACACGGCCAGGCCGCATGGAACCAATGGTCCATGGTTACACTGCGGATTCAAGAAGAGCACGGTGACACCACGCAACATCACGGAACCGTACGTCCATTGTGACACAGCGGGGCCTCATGGAAACAAGGGGACCATTGTGGCAAAGCAGGGCCTAATGGAAGCATGGAGAGCATTGTGACATTGTGGGGAATCATGGAAGCATGGAGAGCATTGTGACACTAAGGAAACTCCTGGAACCAAGATGACCACTGGCACATAATGGAACCTCATGGAACCAAGCCTCCATGATGACTTTGGAGGGCCTCGGGGACCACAGGACCCATTGTGACACAGCAGGACCTGGTGGAACCAAGGAGCCTTTGTGATACTCCAGATCCACATGGAAGCCAGGGTGCACTGAGACACAGCGGGGCCTTGTTGGAACCAAAGACACCTCTGCAAAAAGCAGGCTAGCTCATAGAAGCAAGGAGTCCTTTCTTACAACATCAAAGCTATGGAAGCAAGGGACCATTGTGACACTGCGGGGCCTCATGGAACCAATTGTCCATGATGACAGTGCGGATCAAAAGAGACCATGGTGACACTGCGGAACCCGATGGAACCAAGGAGCCATTGTGACACAGTGGGGCCTCATGGAATCAAGGAGACCATTGTGACCCAGGTGTTGCATGTGAAGGCAAGGAGCCATTGTGACACTTTGGGCTTCTTCCCTTGAGCTCTGCAGCTGGCTGTCCCAGCCCAGCGCACCATGTGCCACCTGCTCTCCTCAGGGCTCTGCCTGCACACAGCCCCAGGAGAAGTTTTCCTGTTTGGAAGGAAAGAATGGAAAAGCCGGAGCAGGTTTCCTAAACAACAAACCCCACTCAGGAGCCACATGCTCAGTACAGGCGGCCGGGAACGATGTCCCCTTTCTACAAGGGTCAGTGTGAGCAGGAATGAATGATCTCTGGGAGCAGAATTCTCGGAGTCTTTCCACTGAATTCTCTGTCCCTGTGTCTTGGGGTGACTTTATCATGTGTATCCCCTATTGCTGCTCTATGCCCAGAAGTGAACTTTGTGCATTTCTGTGCCTTTCAACTGAGCCTGAGAGGGGGGAGAGGAAAAAAAACCGGACAAACTTCTCAGAGCGTTTGTTCAAGGACACACATACACACTCCTCTGCATCCTGCTTGCAGCAAGAGCAGAGGAAGCAACTTTGTTTCTTTTTAGCCAGTTTTCAGCTCTTTTTCTCTGGGGGGAGATGGAGAGTTGAACTTTGTTTTCCTGGGACTTTGGGGGTTTTTTTCCCTTCTTCTCTTCTTGACTCTTTCAACATCAGACCACATTGGGAGAATTTTCTCCCGAGGTGGGGGCCCTGAATGTGGGCCCATGAGCCAGCTGCAAGGAGGAGGAGAGAGACTACACCTACGGAAGTGTTGGGGTTCCTCCCCCCTGCCATGAGGTCATGGGAGAGGGGACCCTGGGGTAGAGGCATGGCCTGGGCACGGGGTCTCCCTGCTCCCTGCCCACATGTGCCCTAATCCTGTTCAGCACTGCTTATTTTGTGTTGCCCTGTGCCAGGAGGGCCCTGGTTGTGCCGTGATTGCTCAGTTCTTTGGCAGTGCCCCGCCCATGTGGCTGGAGAAGAAAGAGCTCTGAAACTTCTCTCAAGAATCGCTCCCTGTTTCTTTGCACGGGCCTCGCTGTCTATGGATGTTTCAGGAGACCCCACCGAAACACGGAAGGACTCTCAAATTATCCCAGCTTTCTCTGCACAGCGAGAGCTTTTAATATTTAGCATTGTTCTCCTTTTCCTGTGTGTTTGTTAAAAAAATGGTTTTTATCTCTTTCACTTTCTTCCCAGGAAAATTCTTTTTTCCCGAAGCTGGTGGGGGAGGGCTGGGTGTAACCTGCCTTCTATCAGAGGATATTTTCCTCCACATTTGTCCAAACCGGCACAGCCTGTCCTTTCCTGGGTCTCTGTTGCAGATGGAAGCTGCTGGTGCCATTGTCAGCTTGAAGCCCTCTTTTGATGCAAGCAGATGTTGCCAGGTGTGTTCAGCAGCTGTTGCTCAATGCTTATGCCAAGCTATTGTGTTCCTCATGGAACCAAGGAGCCATTGTGACACTGCAGGGGCTGATGGCATCAAGGAGGCAATTGTCACAGTACAGAACCTCCTAGAAACAAGGCTCCATTGTGACACCGTGGGGAATCATGGAATCACGGAGCCCATTGTGACACGGCCAGGCCGCATGGAACCAATGGTCCATGGTTACACTGCGGATTCAAGAAGAGCACGGTGACACCACGCAACATCATGGAACCATAGGTCCATTGTGACACAGCGGGGCCTCATGGAAACAAGGGGACCATTGTGGCAAAGCAGGGCCTAATGGAAGCATGGAGAGCATTGTGACATTGTGGGGAATCATGGAAGCATGGAGAGCATTGTGACACTAAGGAAACTCCTGGAACCAAGATGACCACTGGCACATAATGGAACCTCATGGAACCAAGCCTCCATGATGACTTTGGAGGGCCTCGGGGACCACAGGACCCATTGTGACACAGCAGGACCTGGTGGAACCAAGGAGCCTTTGTGATACTCCAGATCCACATGGAAGCCAGGGTGCACTGAGACACAGCGGGGCCTTGTTGGAACCAAAGACACCTCTGCAAAAAGCAGGCTAGCTCATAGAAGCAAGGAGTCCATTGTTACAACGTAAAAGCTATGGAAGCAAGGGACCATTGTGACACTGCGGGGCCTCATGGAACCAATTGTCCATGATGACAGTGCGGATCAAAAGAGACCATGGTGACACTGCGGAACCCGATGGAACCAAGGAGCCATTGTGACACAGTGGGGCCTCATGGAATCAAGGAGACCATTGTGACCCAGGTGTTGCATGTGAAGGCAAGGAGCCATTGTGACACTTTGGGCTTCTTCCCTTGAGCTCTGCAGCTGGCTGTCCCAGCCCAGCGCACCATGTGCCACCTGCTCTCCTCAGGGCTCTGCCTGCACACAGCCCCAGGAGAAGTTTTCCTGTTTGGAAGGAAAGAATGGAAAAGCCGGAGCAGGTTTCCTAAACAACAAACCCCACTCAGGAGCCACATGCTCAGTACAGGCGGCCGGGAACGATGTCCCCTTTCTACAAGGGTCAGTGTGAGCAGGAATGAATGATCTCTGGGAGCAGAATTCTCGGAGTCTTTCCACTGAATTCTCTGTCCCTGTGTCTTGGGGTGACTTTATCATGTGTATCCCCTATTGCTGCTCTATGCCCAGAAGTGAACTTTGTGCATTTCTGTGCCTTTCAACTGAGCCTGAGAGGGGGGAGAGGAAAAAAAACCGGACAAACTTCTCAGAGCGTTTGTTCAAGGACACACATACACACTCCTCTGCATCCTGCTTGCAGCAAGAGCAGAGGAAGCAACTTTGTTTCTTTTTAGCCAGTTTTCAGCTCTTTTTCTCTGGGGGGAGATGGAGAGTTGAACTTTGTTTTCCTGGGACTTTGGGGGTTTTTTTCCCTTCTTCTCTTCTTGACTCTTTCAACATCAGACCACATTGGGAGAATTTTCTCCCGAGGTGGGGGCCCTGAATGTGGGCCCATGAGCCAGCTGCAAGGAGGAGGAGAGAGACTACACCTACGGAAGTGTTGGGGTTCCTCCCCCCTGCCATGAGGTCATGGGAGAGGGGACCCTGGGGTAGAGGCATGGCCTGGGCACGGGGTCTCCCTGCTCCCTGCCCACATGTGCCCTAATCCTGTTCAGCACTGCTTATTTTGTGTTGCCCTGTGCCAGGAGGGCCCTGGTTGTGCCGTGATTGCTCAGTTCTTTGGCAGTGCCCCGCCCATGTGGCTGGAGAAGAAAGAGCTCTGAAACTTCTCTCAAGAATTGCTCCCTGTTTCTTTGCACGGGCCTCGCTGTCTATGGATGTTTCAGGAGACCCCACCGAAACACGGAAGGACTCTCAAATTATCCCAGCTTTCTCTGCACAGCGAGAGCTTTTAATATTTAGCATTGTTCTCCTTTTCCTGTGTGTTTGTTAAAAAAATGGTTTTTATCTCTTTCACTTTCTTCCCAGGAAAATTCTTTTTTCCCGAAGCTGGTGGGGGAGGGCTGGGTGTAACCTGCCTTCTATCAGAGGATATTTTCCTCCACATTTGTCCAAACCGGCACAGCCTGTCCTTTCCTGGGTCTCTGTTGCAGATGGAAGCTGCTGGTGCCATTGTCAGCTTGAAGCCCTCTTTTGATGCAAGCAGATGTTGCCAGGTGTGTTCAGCAGCTGTTGCTCAATGCTTATGCCAAGCTATTGTGTTCCTCATGGAACCAAGGAGCCATTGTGACACTGCAGGGGCTGATGGCATCAAGGAGGCAATTGTCACAGTACAGAACCTCCTAGAAACAAGGCTCCATTGTGACACCGTGGGGAATCATGGAATCACGGAGCCCATTGTGACACGGCCAGGCCGCATGGAACCAATGGTCCATGGTTACACTGCGGATTCAAGAAGAGCACGGTGACACCACGCAACATCATGGAACCATAGGTCCATTGTGACACAGCGGGGCCTCATGGAAACAAGGGGACCATTGTGGCAAAGCAGGGCCTAATGGAAGCATGGAGAGCATTGGGACATTGTGGGGAATCATGGAAGCATGGAGAGCATTGTGACACTAAGGAAACTCCTGGAACCAAGATGACCACTGGCACATAATGGAACCTCATGGAACCAAGCCTCCATGATGACTTTGGAGGGCCTCGGGGACCACAGGACCCATTGTGACACAGCAGGACCTGGTGGAACCAAGGAGCCTTTGTGATACTCCAGATCCACATGGAAGCCAGGGTGCACTGAGACACAGCGGGGCCTTGTTGGAACCAAAGACACCTCTGCAAAAAGCAGGCTAGCTCATAGAAGCAAGGAGTCCATTGTTACAACGTAAAAGCTATGGAAGCAAGGGACCATTGTGACACTGCGGGGCCTCATGGAACCAATTGTCCATGATGACAGTGCGGATCAAAAGAGACCATGGTGACACTGCGGAACCTGATGGAACCAAGGAGCCATTGTGACACAGTGGGGCCTCATGGAATCAAGGAGACCATTGTGACCCAGGTGTTGCATGTGAAGGCAAGGAGCCATTGTGACACTTTGGGCTTCTTCCCTTGAGCTCTGCAGCTGGCTGTCCCAGCCCAGCGCACCATGTGCCACCTGCTCTCCTCAGGGCTCTGCCTGCACACAGCCCCAGGAGAAGTTTTCCTGTTTGGAAGGAAAGAATGGAAAAGCCGGAGCAGGTTTCCTAAACAACAAACCCCACTCAGGAGCCACATGCTCAGTACAGGCTGCCGGGAACGATGTCCCCTTTCTACAAGGGTCAGGGTGAGCAGGAATGAATGATCTCTGGGAGCAGAATTCTCGGAGTCTTTCCACTGAATTCTCTGTCCCTGTGTCTTGGGGTGACTTTATCATGTGTATCCCCTATTGCTGCTCTATGCCCAGAAGTGAACTTTGTGCATTTCTGTGCCTTTCAACTGAGCCTGAGAGGGGGGAGAGGAAAAAAAACTGGACAAACTTCTCAGAGCGTTTGTTCAAGGACACACATACACACTCCTAGGCATCCTGCTTGCAGCAAGAGCAGAGGAAGCAACTTTGTTTCTTTTTAGCCAGTTTTCAGCTCCTTTTCTCTGGGGGGAGATGGAGAGTTGAACTTTGTTTTCCTGGGACTTTGGGGGTTTTTTTCCCTTCTTCTCTTCTTGACTGTTTCCACATCAGACCACATTGGGAGAATTTTCTCCCGAGGTGGGGGCCCTGAATGTGGGCCCATGAGCCAGCTGCAAGGAGGAGGAGAGAGACTGCACCTACGGAAGTGTTGGGGTTCCTCCCCCCTGCCATGAGGTCATGGGAGAGGGGACCCTGGGGTAGAGGCATGGCCTGGGCACGGGGTCTCCCTGCTCCCTGCTCACATGTGCCCTAATCCTGTTCAGCACTGCTTATTTTGTGTTGCCTTGTGCGAGGAGGGCCCTGGTTATGCCGTGATTGCTCAGTTCTTTGGCAGTGCCCCGCCCATGTGGCTGGAGAAGAAAGAGCTCTGAAACTTCTCTCAAGAATCGCTCCCTATTTCTTTGCACGGGCCTCGCTGTCTATGGATGTTTCAGGAGACCCCACCGAAACACGGAAGGACTCTCAAATTATCCCAGCTTTCTCTGCACAGCGAGAGCTTTTAATATTTAGCATTGTTCTCCTTTTCCTGGGTGTTTGTTAAAAAAAGAGGTTTTCTCTCTTTCACTTTCTTCCCAGGAAAATTCTTTTTTCCCAAACCTGGTGGGGGAGGGCTGGGTGTAACCTGCCTTCTATCAGAGGATATTTTCCTCCACATTTGTCCAAACCGGCACAGCCTGTCCTTTCCTGGGTCTCTGTTGCAGATGGAAGCTGCTGGTGCCATTGTCAGCTTGAAGCCCTCTTTTGATGCAAGCAGATGTTGCCAGGTGTGTTCAGCAGCTGTTGCTCAATGCTTATGCCAAGCTATTGTGTTCCTCATGGAACCAAGGAGCCATTGTGACACTGCAGGGGCTGATGGCATCAAGGAGGCAATTGTCACAGTACAGAACCTCCTAGAAACAAGGCTCCATTGTGACACCGTGGGGAATCATGGAATCACGGAGCCCATTGTGACACGGCCAGGCCGCATGGAACCAATGGTCCATGGTTACACTGCGGATTCAAGAAGAGCACGGTGACACCACGCAACATCATGGAACCATAGGTCCATTGTGACACAGCGGGGCCTCATGGAAACAAGGGGACCATTGTGGCAAAGCAGGGCCTAATGGAAGCATGGAGAGCATTGGGACATTGTGGGGAATCATGGAAGCATGGAGAGCATTGTGACACTAAGGAAACTCCTGGAACCAAGATGACCACTGGCACATAATGGAACCTCATGGAAGCAAGCCTCCATGATGACTTTGGAGGGCCTCGGGGACCACAGGACCCATTGTGACACAGCAGGACCTGGTGGAACCAAGGAGCCTTTGTGATACTCCAGATCCACATGGAAGCCAGGGTGCACTGAGACACAGCGGGGCCTTGTTGGAACCAAAGACACCTCTGCAAAAAGCAGGCTAGCTCATAGAAGCAAGGAGTCCATTGTTACAACATCAAACCTATGGAAGCAAGGGACCATTGTGACACTGCGGGGCCTCATGGAACCAATTGTCCATGATGACAGTGCGGATCAAAAGAGACCATGGTGACACTGCGGAACCTGATGGAACCAAGGAGCCATTGTGACACAGTGGGGCCTCATGGAATCAAGGAGACCATTGTGACCCAGGTGTTGCATGTGAAGGCAAGGAGCCATTGTGACACTTTGGGCTTCTTCCCTTGAGCTCTGCAGCTGGCTGTCCCAGCCCAGCGCACCATGTGCCACCTGCTCTCCTCAGGGCTCTGCCTGCACACAGCCCCAGGAGAAGTTTTCCTGTTTGCAAGGAAAGAATGGAAAAGCCGGAGCAGGTTTCCTAAACAACAAACCCCACTCAGGAGCCACATGCTCAGTACAGGCTGCCGGGAACGATGTCCCCTTTCTACAAGGGTCAGTGTGAGCAGGAATGAATGATCTCTGGGAGCAGAATTCTCGGAGTCTTTCCACTGAATTCTCTGTCCCTGTGTCTTGGGGTGACTTTATCATGTGTATCCCCTATTGCTGCTCTATGCCCAGAAGTGAACTTTGTGCATTTCTGTGCCTTTCAACTGAGCCTGAGAGGGGGGAGAGGAAAAAAAACCGGACAAACTTCTCAGAGCGTTTGTTCAAGGACACACATACACACTCCTAGGCATCCTGCTTGCAGCAAGAGCAGAGGAAGCAACTTTGTTTCTTTTTAGCCAGTTTTCAGCTCCTTTTCTCTGGGGGGAGATGGAGAGTTGAACTTTGTTTTCCTGGGACTTTGGGGGTTTTTTTCCCTTCTTCTCTTCTTGACTCTTTCAACATCAGAGCACATTGGGAGAATTTTCTCCCGAGGTGGGGGCCCTGAATGTGGGCCCATGAGCCAGCTGCAAGGAGGAGGAGAGAGACTACACCTACGGAAGTGTTGGGGTTCCTCCCCCCTGCCATGAGGTCATGGGAGAGGGGACCCTGGGGTAGAGGCATGGCCTGGGCACGGGGTCTCCCTGCTCCCTGCTGACATGTGCCCTAATCCTGTTCAGCACTGCTTATTTTGTGTTGCCTTGTGCGAGGAGGGCCCTGGTTATGCCGTGATTGCTCAGTTCTTTGGCAGTGCCCCGCCCATGTGGCTGGAGAAGAAAGAGCTCTGAAACTTCTCTCAAGAATCGCTCCCTATTTCTTTGCACGGGCCTCGCTGTCTATGGATGTTTCAGGAGACCCCACCGAAACACGGAAGGACTCTCAAATTATCCCAGCTTTCTCTGCACAGCGAGAGCTTTTAATATTTAGCATTGTTCTCCTTTTCCTGGGTGTTTGTTAAAAAAATGGTTTTTATCTCTTTCACTTTCTTCCCAGGAAAATTCTTTTTTCCCGAAGCTGGTGGGGGAGGGCTGGGTGTAACCTGCCTTCTATCAGAGGATATTTTCCTCCACATTTGTCCAAACCGGCACAGCCTGTCCTTTCCCTGGGTGTCTGTGTCAGATGGAAGCTGCTGGTGCCATTGTCAGCTTGAAGCCCTCTTTTGATGCAAGCAGATGTTGCCAGGTGTGTTCAGCAGCTGTTGCTCAATGCTTATGCCAAGCTATTGTGTTCCTCATGGAACCAAGGAGCCATTGTGACACTGCAGGGGCTGATGGCATCAAGGAGGCAATTGTCACAGTACAGAACCTCCTAGAAACAAGGCTCCATTGTGACACCTTGGGGAATCATGGAATCATGGAATCACGGAGCCCATTGTGACACGGCCAGGCCGCATGGAACCAATGGTCCATGGTTACACTGCGGATTCAAGAAGAGCACGGTGACACCACGCAACATCATGGAACCGTACGTCCATTGTGACACAGCGGGGCCTCATGGAAACAAGGGGACCATTGTGGCAAAGCAGGGCCTAATGGAAGCCTGGAGAGCATTGGGACATTGTGGGGAATCATGGAAGCATGGAGAGCATTGTGACACTAAGGAAACTCCTGGAACCAAGATGACCACTGGCACATAATGGAACCTCATGGAAGCAAGCCTCCATGATGACTTTGGAGGGCCTCAGGGACCACAGGACCCATTGTGACACAGCAGGACCTGGTGGAACCAAGGAGCCTTTGTGATACTCCAGATCCACATGGAAGCCAGGGTGCACTGAGACACAGCGGGGCCTTGTTGGAACCAAAGACACCTCTGCAAAAAGCAGGCTAGCTCATAGAAGCAAGGAGTCCATTGTTACAACATCAAACCTATGGAACCAAGGGACCATTGTGACACTGCGGGGCCTCATGGAACCAATTGTCCATGATGACAGTGCGGATCAAAAGAGACCATGGTGACACTGCGGAACCCGATGGAACCAAGGAGCCATTGTGACACAGTGGGGCCTCATGGAATCAAGGAGACCATTGTGACCCAGGTGTTGCATGGGAAGGCAAGGAGCCATTGTGACACTTTGGGCTTCTTCCCTTGAGCTCTGCAGCTGGCTTTCCCAGCCCAGCGCACCATGTGCCACCTGCTCTCCTCAGGGCTCTGCCTGCACACAGCCCCAGGAGAAGTTTTCCTGTTTGGAAGGAAAGAATGGAAAAGCCGGAGCAGGTTTCCTAAACAACAAACCCCACTCAGGAGCCACATGCTCAGTACAGGCTGCCTGGAACGATGTCCCCTTTCTACAAGGGTCAGTGTGAGCAGGAATGAATGATCTCTGGGAGCAGAATTCTCGGAGTCTTTCCACTGAATTCTCTGTCCCTGTGTCTTGGGGTGACTTTATCATGTGTATCCCCTATCGCTGCTCTATGCCCAGAAGTGAACTTTGTGCATTTCTGTGCCTTTCAACTGAGCCTGAGAGGGAGGAGAGGAGAAAAAACCGGACAAACTTCTCAGAGCGTTTGTTCAAGGACACACATACACACTCCTCTGCATCCTGCTTGCAGCAAGAGCAGAGGAAGCAACCTTGTTTCTTTTTAGCCAGTTTTCAGCTCCTTTTCTCTGGGGGGAGATTGAGAGTTGAACTTTGTTTTCCTGGGACTTTGGGGGTTTTTTTCCCTTCTTGACTCTTTCAAAATCAGAGCACATTGGGAGAATTTTCTACCGAGGTGGGAGCCCTGAATGTGGGCCCATGAGGCAGCTGCAAGGAGGAGGAGAGAGACTACACCTACGGAAGTGTTGGGGTTCCTCCCCCCTGCCATGAGGTCATGGGAAGAGGGGACCCTGGGGTAGAGGCATGGCCTGGGCACGGGGGGTCTCCCTGCTCCCTGCTCACATGTGCCCTAATCCTGTTCAGCACTGCTTATTTTGTGTTGCCCTGTGCGAGGAGGGCCCTGCTTGTGCCGTGATTGCTCAGTTCTTTGGCAGTGCCCCGCCCATGTGGCTGGAGAAGAAAGAGCTCTGAAACTTCTCTCAAGAATCGCTCCCTATTTCTTTGCACGGGCCTCGCTGTCTATGGATGTTTCAGGAGACCCCACCGAAACACAGAAGGACTCTCAAATTATCCCAGGTTTCTCTCCACAGCGAGAGGTTTTAATATTTAGCATTGCTATCCTTTTCCTGTGTGTTTGTTAAAAAAGTAGTTTTTATCTCTTTCACTTTCTTCCCAGGAAAATTCTTTTTTCCCGAACCTGGTGGGGGAGGGCTGGGTGTAACCTGCCTTCTATCAGAGGATATTTTCCTCCACATTTGTCCAAACCGGCACAGCCTGTCCTTTCCTGGGTCTCTGTTGCAGATGGAAGCTGCTGGTGCCATTCTCAGCTTGAAGCCCTCTTTTGATGCAAGCAGATGTTGCCAGGTGTGTTCAGCAGCTGTTGCTCAATGCTTATGCCAAGCTATTGTGTTCCTCATGGAACCAAGGAGCCATTGTGACACTGCAGGGGCTGGTGGCATCAAGGAGACAATTGTGACAGTACAGAACCTCCTAGAAACAAGGCTCCGTTGTGCCACCGTGGGGAATCATGGAATCAAGGAGCCCATTGTGACAGGGCCAGGCCGCATGGAACCAATGGTCCATTGTTACACTGCGGATTCAAGAAGAGCACGGTGACACCACGCAACATCACGGAACCATGCGTCCATTGTGACACAGCGGGGCCTCATGGAAACAAGGGGACCATTGTGGCAAAGCAGGGCCTAATGGAAGCCTGGAGAGCATTGGGACATTGTGGGGAATCATGGAAGCATGGAGAGCATTGTGACACTAAGGAAACTCCTGGAACCAAGATGACCACTGGCACATAATGGAACCTCATGGAAGCAAGCCTCCATGATGACTTTGGAGGGCCTCAGGGACCACAGGACCCATTGTGACACAGCAGGACCTGGTGGAACCAAGGAGCCTTTGTGATACTCCAGATCCACATGGAAGCCAGGGTGCACTGAGACACAGCGGGGCCTTGTTGGAACCAAAGACACCTCTGCAAAAAGCAGGCTAGCTCATAGAAGCAAGGAGTCCATTGTTACAACGTAAAAGCTATGGAAGCAAGGGACCATTGTGACACTGCGGGGCCTCATGGAACCAATTGTCCATGATGACAATGCGGATCAAAGGAGACCATGGTGACACTGCAGAACCTGATGGAACCAAGGAGCCATTGTGACACAGTGGGGCCTCATGGAATCAAGGAGACCATTGTGACCCAGGTGTTGCATGTGAAGGCAAGGAGCCATTGTGACACTTTGGGCTTCTTCCCTTGAGCTCTGCAGCTGGCTGTCCCAGCCCAGCGCACCATGTGCCACCTGCTCTCCTCAGGGCTCTGCCTGCACACAGCCGCAGGAGAAGTTTTCCTGTTTGGAAGGAAAGAATGGAAAAGCCGGAGCAGGTCTCCTAAACAACAAACCCCACTCAGGAGCCACATGCTCAGTACAGGCTGCCTGGAACGATGTCCCCTTTCTACAAGGGTCAGTGTGAGCAGGAATGATCTCTGGGAGCAGAATTCTCGGAGTCTTTCCACTGAATTCTCTCTCCCTGTGTCTTGGGGTGACTTTATCGTGTGTATCCCCTATCCTGCTCTATGCCCAGAAGGTAACTTTGTGCATTTCTGTGCCTTTCAACTGAGCCTGAGAGGGGGGAGAGGGAAAAAAAAACCGGACAAACTTCTCAGAGCGTTTGTTCAAGGCCACACATACACACTCCTCTGCATCCTGCTTGCAGCAAGAGCAGAGGAAGCAACCTTGTTTCTTTTTAGCCAGTTTTCAGCATTTTTTCTCTGGAGGGAGATGGAGAGTTGAACTTTGTTTTCCTGGGACTTCGGGGGTTTTTTTCCCTTCTTCTCTTCTTGACTGTTTCCACATCAGACCACATTGGGAGAATTTTCTATCCAGGTGGGGGCCCTGAATGTGGGCCCATGAGCCAGCTGCAAGGAGGAGGAGAGAGGCTACACCTACGGAAGTGTTGGGGTTCCTCCCCCCTGCCATGAGGTCATGGGAGAGGGGACCCTGGGGTAGAGGCATGGCCTGGGCACGGGGTCTCCCTGCTCCCTGCTCACATGTGCCCTAATCCTGTTCAGCACTGCTTATTTTGTGTTGCCCTGTGCCAGGAGGGCCCTGGTTGTGCCGTGATTGCTCAGTTCTTTGGCAGTGCCCCGCCCATGTGGCTGGAGAAGAAAGAGCTCTGAAACTTCTCTCAAGAATCGCTCCCTCTTTCTTTGCACGGGCCTTGCTGTCTATGGATGTTTCAGGAGACCCCACCGAAACACGGAAGGACTCTCAAATTATCCCAGCTTTCTCTGCACAGCGAGAGGTTTTAATATTTAGCATTGTTATCCTTTTCCTGTGTGTTTGTTAAAAAAATAGTTTTTATCTCTTTCACTTTCTTCCCAGGAAAATTCTTTTTTCCCAAACCTGGTGGGGGATGGCTGAGTGTAACCTGCCTTCTATCAGAGGATATTTTCCTCCACATTTGTCCAAACCGGCACAGCCTGTCCTTTCCTGGGTCTCTGTTGCAGATGGAAGCTGCTGGTGCCATTGTCAGCTTGAAGCCCTCTTTTGATGCAAGCAGATGTTGCCAGGTGTGTTCAGCAGCTGTTGCTCAATGCTTATGCCAAGCTTTTGTGTTCCTCATGGAACCAAGGAGCCATTGTGACACTGCAGGGGCTGATGGCATCAAGGAGACCATTGTGACAGTACAGAACCTCCTAGAAACAAGGCTCCATTGTGACACCGTGGGGAATCATGGAATCAAGGAGCCCATTGTGACACGGCCAGGCCGCACGGAACCAATGGTCCATGGTTACACTGCGGATTCAAGAAGAGCACGGTGACACCACGCAACATCATGGAACCGTACGTCCATTGTGACACAGCGGGGCCTCATGGAAACAAGGGGACCATTGTGGCAAAGCAGGGCCTAATGGAAGCCTGGAGAGCATTGGGACATTGTGGGGAATCATGGAAGCATGGAGAGCATTGTGACACTAAGGAAACTCCTGGAACCAAGATGACCACTGGCACATAATGGAACCTCATGGAAGCAAGCCTCCATGATGACTTTGGAGGGCCTCAGGGACCACAGGACCCATTGTGACACAGCAGGACCTGGTGGAACCAAGGAGCCTTTGTGATACTCCAGATCCACATGGAAGCCAGGGTGCACTGAGACACAGCGGGGCCTTGTTGGAACCAAAGACACCTCTGCAAAAAGCAGGCTAGCTCATAGAAGCAAGGAGTCCATTGTTACAACATCAAACCTATGGAACCAAGGGACCATTGTGACACTGCGGGGCCTCATGGAACCAATTGTCCATGATGACAATGCGGATCAAAGGAGACCATGGTGACACTGCGGAACCTGATGGAACCAAGGAGCCATTGTGACACAGTGGGGCCTCATGGAATCAAGGAGACCATTGTGACCCAGGTGTTGCATGTGAAGGCAAGGAGCCATTGTGACACTTTGGGCTTCTTCCCTTGAGCTCTGCAGCTGGCTGTCCCAGCCCAGCGCACCATGTGCCACCTGCTCTCCTCAGGGCTCTGCCTGCACACAGCCCCAGGAGAAGTTTTCCTGTTTGGAAGGAAAGAATGGAAAAGCCGGAGCAGGTTTCCTAAACAACAAACCCCACTCAGGAGCCACATGCTCAGTACAGGCTGCCTGGAACGATGTCCCCTTGCTACAAGGGTCAGTGTGAGCAGGAATGATCTCTGGGAGCAGAATTCTCGGAGTCTTTCCACTGAATTCTCTGTCCCTGTGTCTTGGGGTGACTTTATCATGTGTATCCCCTATCGCTGCTCTATGCCCAGAAGTGAACTTTGTGCATTTCTGTGCCTTTCAACTGAGCCTGAGAGGGGAGAGAGGAAAAAAAAAACCCGGACAAACTTCTCAGAGCGTTTGTTCAAGGACACACATACACACTCCTCTGCATCCTGCTTGCAGCAAGAGCGGAGGAAACAACCTTGTTTCTTTTTAGCCAGTTTTCAGCTCCTTTTCTCTGGGGGGAGATGGAGAGTTGAACTTTGTTTTCCTGGGACTTCGGGGGTTTTTTTCCCTTCTTCTCTTCTTGACTCTTTCAACATCAGAGCACATTGGGAGAATTTTCTCCCGAGGTGGGGGCCCTGAATGTGGGCCCATGAGGCAGCTGCAAGGAGGAGGAGAGAGACTACACCTACGGAAGTGTTGGGGTTCCTCCCCCCTGCCATGAGGTCATGGGAAGAGGGGACCCTGGGGTAGAGGCATGGCCTGGGCACGGGGGGTCTCCCTGCTCCCTGCTCACATGTGCCCTAATCCTGTTCAGCACTGCTTATTTTGTGTTGCCCTGTGCGAGGAGGGCCCTGCTTGTGCTGTGATT
This sequence comes from Aphelocoma coerulescens, assembly GCF_041296385.1. Classification (NCBI taxonomy): domain Eukaryota; kingdom Metazoa; phylum Chordata; class Aves; order Passeriformes; family Corvidae; genus Aphelocoma; species Aphelocoma coerulescens. The sequence goes on from NW_027183927.1 coordinate 807,150, forward strand.
GCTCAGTTCTTTGGAAGTGCCCCGCCCATGTGGCTGGAGAAGAAAGAGCTCTGAAACTTCTCTCAAGAATCGCTCCCTATTTCTTTGCACGGGCCTCGCTGTCTATGGATGTTTCAGGAGACCCCACCGAAACACAGAAGGACTCTCAAATTATCCCAGGTTTCTCTCCACAGCGAGAGGTTTTAATATTTAGCATTGTTATCCTTTTCCTGTGTGTTTGTTAAAAAAAGAGGTTTTATCTCTTTCACTTTCTTCCCAGGAAAATTCTTTTTTCCCGAACCTGGTGGGGGAGGGCTGGGTGTAACCTGCCTTCTATCAGAGGATATTTTCCTCCACATTTGTCCAAACCGGCACAGCCTGTCCTTTCCTGGGTCTCTGTTGCAGATGGAAGCTGCTGGTGCCATTGTCAGCTTGAAGCCCTCTTTTGATGCAAGCAGATGTTGCCAGGTGTGTTCAGCAGCTGTTGCTCAATGCTTATGCCAAGCTATTGTGTTCCTCATGGAACCAAGGAGCCATTGTGACACTGCAGGGGCTGGTGGCATCAAGGAGACAATTGTGACAGTACAGAACCTCCTAGAAACAAGGCTCCGTTGTGCCACCGTGGGGAATCATGGAATCAAGGAGCCCATTGTGACACGGCCAGGCCGCACGGAACCAATGGTCCATGGTTACACTGCGGATTCAAGAAGAGCACGGTGACACCACGCAACATCACGGAACCATGCGTCCATTGTGACACAGCGGGGCCTCATGGAAACAAGGGGACCATTGTGGCAAAGCAGGGCCTAATGGAAGCATGGAGAGCATTGGGACATTGTGAGGAATCATGGAAGCATGGAGAGCATTGTGACACTAAGGAAACTCCTGGAACCAAGATGACCACTGGCACATAATGGAACCTCATGGAAGCAAGCCTCCATGATGACTTTGGAGGGCCTCAGGGACCACAGGACCGATTGTGACACAGCAGGACCTGGTGGAACCAAGGAGCCTTTGTGATACTCCACATCCACATGGAAGCCAGGGTGCACTGAGACACAGCGGGGCCTTGTTGGAACCAAAGACACCTCTGCAAAAAGCAGGCTAGCTCATAGAAGCAAGGAGTCCATTGTTACAACATATAACTGTCGAAACTGATCGTGATGAGGGTGTGGGTTCGGTCGGGCCCGGCCGGAGATGGACGGCGACGAGAGATCTCTATAAGCAGGTCTTTGGAGCATGCAGTTTATTGCAGAGGGCGTGGGTACAGAGGCACTGCTTAGAGCTGCCAGCTGCAGCTCCAAGCAGGCCCAAGGTGTAAGAGAGGGAGAGAGAGTGAGCGAGAGAGCTAAGAGCTAAGAGAGTTACTAAGAGAGGTAAACTGAGAGAGAGAGAGAACTAAGAGGTAAGAGAGACGAATTAAGAGGAGAGCTGAATTAAGAAGAGCCGCGAGGTCCTTGTTACAATACAATAAATCATCTTCTGTAGTGAATATTCTAATTCTCACTAGCCAATCTAATACAAGGTACAAATCCTATAGCATTTACATACAGCCTATAAGAGTTCTTACATTACCATAGAGTGTTACATTTTAACTTCTAAAAACTACTCCTTGGACCCCTTCTGCTGAGCTAGTAGGGTCTGCTCTGACCCTTGGACCTGTCTGCAAGCAGAGGGTATTGTTCAATCAAGAGGGGATTACCTTCAGCCGGCTATACCATTGTTTTCTAGTTGTTCAGTAACTAAGACTCTATATCTCAAAGATGGCCTTCATTTTGATGTCGCTCACAGTTTTCATATTCCCAAAATCTTTTGTTAGGCAATCATATTTATAAGGCTTTCCTGTTTCATCTTCCCCAACATCTCCCCCGTTCTGATGAACAACTAAGATATTAGATACAGTCCTACTCGTTATTTTTTGCACACACTGAAGTATACAAGGTACTGCTACTAATACTATAATTATTACTACTAGAATAATCAAGCCTATTTTACAGAGTTCCCTTAGCCAAGGTGCAAAGCTCCAATCATCAAACAAACTGTCTAGCCAAGACGGGTCATCTGTTGTGATTTGGTTAGCTAGGTCAGATTTATCAATTTTAGAATTATCAATATAAGTTTGGTGTCTATGGCTGGGAGTTGGAGATACATGATGATCGTCTTATGGCCAATATTTATCAAGAGTAATATTATCAAAACCTTCTGGAAGAGGTATTCCAACTAAACAGGTTGAAAAAGGTTTGTCAGGGCTTGTGTCATATAGACAGATGGTATCGGAGCCTGCAGATTTGCCAAAGCAACCCAGACATTTGTCTTTGGTTGATTCACAGGTAAAGCTTCACTACAAAAACTAAAACAAAAGAATAAAAGCAACATGCACGCGCGCAAATGAGAAAACTCCATTCTTTTCTTGAGCTGTTTTTGGCAGATCACTTTCTTCTGGTGATTCTGCACAGTTCAGGTCTGGGTGCTTGCTTCCTGGCTTCCACTTGCAGGGTCACTGGCTGGTGTGGAGGCGTCGGCAGGCTTTGATGCGAGGTATGGCTTCACGTTTTTTGCTGGAACCCACTTGATTCCTTCACCTGTGGAAACACACGCAAACCCCTTCCCCCACATTATAAGATTGTATGGTCCTTCTATTTTTCCTGAGTCTAGATTTTTAATCAAAACTGGGGGGCGCTCTTTCAGTTTTGCTTTTTTGTTGTTCAAAAAATGTCTATAAATGGGAGGATCAGGCTCTTCTGCAGAGCTATTCAAAAAATTGTACACATACAAAGCCTTGTTCAACCTCCTTTGAGGTGTATCCTGGGCTTCTCCCCCTTTCTGTTGATCTAAAATGCGTTTTAGGGTTTGATGTGTTCTTTTTAGGGTACTTTTTAGCAGTTGTTTAAGATACGGTGAGCAAATACCACTATCTCTTACAGCCCTTCTTAGTTCTTTAATTTCGTGAGTGGGGATGGGAACCCACGTTTTAGGACTGTCAGGCTGTTGGCTAGCTATCACAGGCTTAGCTAATAGACTTTCATCTTTACAGCTTTGGCGTCTTATTTCATGCCAATCTGTTAATTGAGAATAATCTGAGCACTTTGGAGGATTTTTTGATTCAGAAAGTAGCGCTAACAAACTCTCAGAACTCGTTTTCTCCTTATGGGTTGCAAGATCCCAGCCGCTCGCTGGCGGGACTCTGGGGCTCATTGCAAACAAATCTGGCTGCTTTTCAGGGTTTCCTGGTGTTAGATTTAAAGCATCAGCTCCGGCAGAGCGGCTCTCCGTCTTCCCTGCCACCGGAGCTGGACCATTGCCCTCCGTTCCCCCCCTGTTTGCGGCCTGTGAGGCGAGGCTGAGCTGCGCGGAGGGATACAGCTGGGCGGCGGTAGCCGAGGGATACAGCTGCACGGTGCCGGAGGGCCCCGGCGGGGGCGGCGATGGCACTGCCGATCTCCGCGGTGGCGGGCGAGGAGGCGGGGGAGCCGCGGGGAACTGGCTCCGCGGCAGCGGGCGAGGGGGTGCGGGTGGATCTATTGAAGGCGAGGTGAAAGCCGTGGGGGGCGGTGGCGGAGCTAGTTCCGTGAGCAGTGCTGTGGTTGGAGAAGTGTGAGCATACTTGGGTTGCGTCATCAGGTCAACGTGGCGGACTGTGATGGCCGCTGTCTGTGTGTCGGGGAGAGCGGGAGGTGGCAGGGCTGTCCCGTCGGCAGGAGATGATCCCGGGGCTGCGGGAGGCGGGAGGGCCGGCGTGGAGGCGGCGGGAGTATGTTGCGGACGGGCCATGGCGAACGGTGGGCCAGTCGGCGGCTGGACCGCGGCGTGCTGCCGCTGGGAGTTTGCAGGCTGGGCTGGTGTGGCTGCCGGCGCGGCGGTGCCGGGAGACGGGGCTGGAGCAGCGGCAGGCACGGGAGAGGCAGCAGCCATCTGTGTAGGCGCTGCAGCGCCGGCACCAGGTGGCTGGCGGGGCTGGGGCGCTCCGTGTCCCACGGACGCGGACGGGACGTTGGCCACCACCGGCGCCGTGTCGGTGGCGGCGAGGGGGACCTGGGGGGCTGGAAGAAGGGTCGCCGCCTGGCTTTGCGGGGGGCCGGCTATGATGGCGGCTACAGCCATAACAGGCGCGGCTGGGGGATCGGTAGGACCCGTAGGTGGCAGGGGAGCAGCCGCTGGCCCCGCGGGGCTATCGGCGGGGGGCGGGGCCGCGAAGGCGCTGGCGGACGGGGTGGGAGGAGCGAGGGACGGGGCCGCGAAGACGCTGGAGCCGAGGGCGGGGACCGCGGGAGCCGGGGCAGCAGGGAGGAACGGGATGGGGGGGGCGGGGATGGGGGGAGCGGTGGAGGGGGTCGTAGGGTCCGGTGGGACAGGGGTGACGGCTGCCAGGACAGCGGGGGCGGGGGGCGGGGCGGCACGAGTCAGTCGGACCGCGGCTACCGGAGCCGCGAGAGGCGGGACAGCAGGGACTAACGGGACCGTGGGGGTGGAGATGACGGGGGCGGTGGGGGGGGCGGTGGGGTCCGGTGGAGCAGGGGTGACCGGTGCAGGGACCGCGGGGGGGTGGGGCGGGGCGGCACGAGACAGCCGGACCGCGGGTACCGGAGCCGTGAGGTCCGGCGGCGGGGCGGGGGCCGTGCCCTGTTGCAGGCTCGCGGCGGTGAGGGGCGGGCTCGCAGCAGGAGCGGGACCCGGCGAGGTGAGTGCTGCGGGCGGCGCCTTCGCAGCAAACAGCTCCACAAGCGCTCTGCAAGCCGGGAGCAGCTCCGCGGCAGCCATATCCCGGCGGGAGATATTATTAAAGAGTTTAACCCCAACTGTGTCCCAGAAGTCTCTTGTAAAGACGGCGGAACGGTCAGCATTTGGGAAATTAATCAGAGTCCATTCTAAGAGGTTTTTTAGCTCCTGTTTAGGTAATTGACTTGGACCGGAGCTTAGTAAATACTTAAGTTGCTTATAGAGATGTCTGTCATGGGCAGAGTGAGTTTGTCCCATTATTGACCAGTATGATACTCACCTAGATGTCGCAGGGGGCAGGGTCCTTAGTGAGGGATCCGTCGTGGGGGGCTGGCCAGGCTCTCCACACGGCGCTCAGGACGCTGCTGTCGGGTCCCTCCTCAGAGCTCCGGTTTCAGGCGTCGCTTGGCAACGGCTTTCCGTGCTCGGGACCTCGCAGGTGTCTCCACTCAGAGCTCCAGCGCGGGCGGTGCTGAGCAATACCCGTCTGTGCTCGGGCGCGCGGCTGGGTCCCTCCGTAGAGCTCCGGTCTGCACTGCTTAGCAGCGTGTCCGTGCTCGAGGGGTACCGCGGCAAACTTCCTCAAAGAGCTCCAGGTAACCGCTGCGCAGCAGTGGCCGTCTGTGCTCGAGGACTGCCAGGCAATTTCCTCCCTCCGAGAGCTCCAGGTAATTGCTACGAAGTAACGGCTCCCCGTGCTCGAGGGCTGCCTCGGCAGAGTTATAGAGCTCCGGCTTTTACGCTGCGCAGCAACGGTATGCCGTGCTCACGACACGTTCCAGGTGGCTATAACTGGTCATTTAGCTACCGTCCATGGAGAAGTCTCCCACTGGTGGAAGAAGCTGAATCGGGCCTTCACTCACGTTTGGGCGCCAGTTTGTCGAAACTGATCGTGATGAGGGTGTGGGTTCGGTCGGGCCCGGCCGGAGATGGACGGCGACGAGAGATCTCTATAAGCAGGTCTTTGGAGCATGCAGTTTATTGCAGAGGGCGTGGGTACAGAGGCACTGCTTAGAGCTGCCAGCTGCAGCTCCAAGCAGGCCCAAGGTGTAAGAGAGGGAGAGAGAGTGAGCGAGAGAGCTAAGAGCTAAGAGAGTTACTAAGAGAGGTAAACTGAGAGAGAGAGAGAACTAAGAGGTAAGAGAGACGAATTAAGAGGAGAGCAGAATTAAGAGGAGCCGCGAGGTCCTTGTTACCATACAATAAATCATCTTCTGTAGTGAATATTCTAATTCTCACTAGCCAATCTAATACAAGGTACAAATCCTATAGCATTTACATACAGCCTATAAGAGTTCTTACATTACCATAGAGTGTTACATTTTAACTTCTAAAAACTACTCCTTGGACCCCTTCTGCTGAGCTAGTAGGGTCTGCTCTGACCATTGGACCTGTCTGCAAGCAGAGGGTATTGTTCAATCAAGAGGGGATTACCTTCAGCCGGCTATACCATTGTTTTCTAGTTGTTCAGTAACTAAGACTCTATATCTCAAAGATGGCCTTCATTTCGATGTCGCTCACAGTTTTCATATTCCCAAAATCTTTTGTTAGGCAATCATATTTAAAAGGCTTTCCTGTTTCATCTTCCCCAACATAAAACCTATGGAACCAAGGGACCATTGTGACACTGCAGGGCCTCATGGAACCAATTGTCCATGATGACAATGCGGATCAAAGGAGACCATGGTGACACTGCGGAACCTGATGGAACCAAGGAGCCATTGTGACACAGTGGGGCCTCATGGAATCAAGGAGACCATTGTGACCCAGGTGTTGCATGTGAAGGCAAGGAGCCATTGTGACACTTTGGGCTTCTTCCCTTGAGCTCTGCAGCTGGCTGTCCCAGCCCAGCGCACCATGTGCCACCTGCTCTCCTCAGGGCTCTGCCTGCACACAGCCCCAGGAGAAGTTTTCCTGTTTGGAAGGAAAGAATGGAAAAGCCGGAGCAGGTTTCCTAAACAACAAACCCCACTCAGGAGCCACATGCTCAGTACAGGCTGCCTGGAACGATGTCCCCTTTCTACAAGGGTCAGTGTGAGCAGGAATGATCTCTGGGAGCAGAATTCTCGGAGTCTTTCCACTGAATTCTCTGTCCCTGTGTCTTGGGGTGACTTTATCATGTGTATCCCCTATCGCTGCTCTATGCCCAGAAGTGAACTTTGTGCATTTCTGTGCCTTTCAACTGAGCCTGAGAGGGGGGAGAGGGAAAAAAAACCGGACAAACTTCTCAGAGCGTTTGTTCAAGGACACACATACACACTCCTCTGCATCCTGCTTGCAGCAAGAGCAGAGGAAGCAACTTGATTTCTTTTTAGCCAGTTTTCAGCTCCTTTTCTCTGGGGGGAGATGGAGAGTTGAACTTTGTTTTCCTGGGACTTCGGGGTTTTTTTCCCTTCTTCTCTTCTTGACTCTTTCAACATCAGAGCACATTGGGAGAATTTTCTCCCGAGGTGGGGGCCCTGAATGTGGGCCCATGAGCCAGCTGCAAGGAGGAGGAGAGAGACTACACCTACGGAAGTGTTGGGGTTCCTCCCCCCTGCCATGAGGTTATGGGAGAGGGGACCCTGGGGTAGAGGCATGGCCTGGGCACGGGGGGTCTCCCTGCTCCCTGCTCACATGTGCCCTAATCCTGTTCAGCACTGCTTATTTTGTGTTGCCCTGTGCGAGGAGGGCCCTGCTTGTGCCGTGATTGCTCAGTTCTTTGGCAGTGCCCCGCCCATGTGGCTGGAGAAGAAAGAGCTCTGAAACTTCTCTCAAGAATCGCTCCCTATTTCTTTGCACGGGCCTCGCTGTCTATGGATGTTTCAGGAGACCCCACCGAAACACGGAAGGACTCTAAAATTATCCCAGCTTTCTCTGCACAGCGAGAGCCTTTAATATTTAACATTGTTATCCTTTTCCTGTGTGTTTGTTAAAAAAATAGTTTTTATCTCTTTCACTTTCTTCCCAGGAAAGTTCTTTTTTCCAAAAACCTGGTGGGGGAGGGCTGGGTGTAACCTGCCTTCTATCAGAGGATATTTTCCTCCACATTTGTCCAAACCGGCACAGCCTGTCCTTTCCTGGGTCTCTGTTGCAGATGGAAGCTGCTGGTGCCATTGTCAGCTTGAAGCACTCTTTTGATGCAAGCAGATGTTGCCAGGTGTGTTCAGCAGCTGTTGCTCAATGCTTATGCCAAGCTATTGTGTTCCTCATGGAACCAAGGAGCCATTGTGACACTGCAGGGGCTGATGGCATCAAGGAGGCAATTGTGACAGTACAGAACCTCCTAGAAACAAGGCTCCATTGTGACACCGTGGGGAATCATGGAATCAAGGAGCCCATTGTGACACGGCTGCATGGAACCAATGGTCCATGGTTACACGGCGGATTCAAGAAGAGCACGGTGACACCACGCAACATCATGGAACCGTACGTCCATTGTGACACAGCAAGGCCGCATGGAAACAAGGGGACCATTGTGGCAAAGCAGGGCCTAATGGAAGCATGGAGAGCATTGTGACACTAAGGAAACTCCTGGAACCAAGATGACCACTGGCACATAATGGAACCTCATGGAAGCAAGCCTCCACGATGGTTTTGGAGGGCCTCAGGGACCACAGGACCCATTGTGACACAGCAGGACCTGGTGGAACCAAGGAGCCTTTGTGATACTCCAGATCCACATGGAAGCCAGGGTGCACTGAGACACAGCGGGGCCTTGTTGGAACCAAAGACACCTCTGCAAAAAGCAGGCTAGCTCATAGAAGCAAGGAGTCCATTGTTACAACATCAAAGCTATGGAAGCAAGGGACCATTGTGACACTGCGGGGCCTCATGGAACCAATTGTCCATGATGACAGTGCGGATCAAAGGAGACCATGGTGACACTGCGGAACCTGATGGAACCAAGGAGCCATTGTGACACAGTGGGGCCTCATGGAATCAAGGAGACCATTGTGACCCAGGTGTTGCATGGGAAGGCAAGGAGCCATTGTGACACTTTGGGCTTCTTCCCTTGAGCTCTGCAGCTGGCTGTCCCAGCCCAGCGCACCATGTGCCACCTGCTCTCCTCAGGGCTCTGCCTGCACACAGCCCCAGGAGAAGTTTTCCTGTTTGCAAGGAAAGAATGGAAAAGCCGGAGCAGGTTTCCTAAACAACAAACCCTACTCAGGAGCCACATGCTCAGTACAGGCTGCCTGGAACGATGTCCCCTTTCTACAAGGGTCAGTGTGAGCAGGAATGAATGATCTCTGGGAGCAGAATTCTCGGAGTCTTTCCACTGAATTCTCTGTCCCTGTGTCTTGGGGTGACTTTATTGTGTGTATCCCCTATTGCTGCTCTATGCCCAGAAGTGAACTTTGTGCATTTCTGTGCCTTTCAACTGAGCCTGAGAGGGGGGAGAGGAAAAAAAACCGGACAAACTTCTCAGAGCGTTTGTTCAAGGACACACATACACACTCCTCTGCATCCTGCTTGCAGCAAGAGCAGAGGAAGCAACTTTGTTTCTTTTTAGCCAGTTTTCAGCTCTTTTTCTCTGGGGGGAGATGGAGAGTTGAACTTTGTTTTCCTGGGACTTTGGGGGTTTTTTTCCCTTCTCCTCTTCTTGACTCTTTCAACATCAGACCACATTGGGAGAATTTTCTCCCGAGGTTGGGGCCCTGAATGTGGGCCCATGAGCCAGCTGCAAGGAGGAGGAGAGAGACTACACCTACGGAAGTGTTGGGGTTCCTCCCCCCTGCCATGCGGTCATGGGAGAGGGGACCCTGGGGTAGAGGCATGGCCTGGGCACGGGGGGTCTCCCTGCTCCCTGCTCACATGTGCCCTAACCCTGTTCAGCACTGCTTATTTTGTGTTGCCCTGTGCCAGGAGAGCCCTGGTTGTGCCGTGATTGCTCAGTTCTTTGGCAGTGCCCCGCCCATGTGGCTGGAGAAGAAAGAGCTCTGAAACTTCTCTCAAGAATCGCTCCCTGTTTCTTTGCACGGGCCTCGCTGTCTATGGATGTTTCAGGAGACCCCACCGAAACACGGAAGGACTCTCAAATTATCCCAGCTTTCTCTGCACAGCGAGAGCTTTTAATATTTAGCATTGTTATCCTTTTCCTGTGTGTTTGTTAAAAAAATAGTTTTTATCTCTTTCACTTTCTTCCCAGGAAAGTTCTTTTTTCCAAAAACCTGGTGGGGGAGGGCTGGGTGTAACCTGCCTTCTATCAGAGGATATTTTCCTCCACATTTGTCCAAACCGGCACAGCCTGTCCTTTCCTGGGTCTCTGTTGCAGATGGAAGCTGCTGGTGCCATTGTCAGCTTGAAGCCCTCTTTTGATGCAAGCAGATGTTGCCAGGTGTGTTCAGCAGCTGTTGCTCAATGCTTATGCCAAGCTATTGTGTTCCTCATGGAACCAAGGAGCCATTGTGACACTGCAGGGGCTGATGGCATCAAGGAGGCAATTGTGACAGTACAGAACCTCCTAGAAACAAGGCTCCATTGTGACACCGTGGGGAATCATGGAATCAAGGAGCCCATTGTGACACGGCTGCATGGAACCAATGGTCCATGGTTACACGGCGGATTCAAGAAGAGCACGGTGACACCACGCAACATCACGGAACCATAGGTCCATTGTGACACAGCGGGGCCTCATGGAAACAAGGGGACCATTGTGGCAAAGCAGGGCCTAATGGAAGCATGGAGAGCATTGTGACACTAAGGAAACTCCTGGAACCAAGATGACCACTGGCACATAATGGAACCTCATGGAAGCAAGCCTCCACGATGGTTTTGGAGGGCCTCAGGGACCACAGGACCCATTGTGACACAGCAGGACCTGGTGGAACCAAGGAGCCTTTGTGATACTCCAGATCCACATGGAAGCCAGGGTGCACTGAGACACAGTGGGGCCTTGTTGGAACCAAAGACACCTCTGCAAAAAGCAGGCTAGCTCATAGAAGCAAGGAGTCCATTGTTACAACGTAAAAGCTATGCAACCAAGGGACCATTGTGACACTGCGGGGCCTCATGGAACCAATTGTCCATGATGACAGTGCGGATCAAAGGAGACCATGGTGACACTGCGGAACCTGATGGAACCAAGGAGCCATTGTGACACAGTGGGACCTCATGGAATCAAGGAGACCATTGTGACCCAGGTGTTGCATGGGAAGGCAAGGAGCCATTGTGACACTTTGGGCTTCTTCCCTTGAGCTCTGCAGCTGGCTGTCCCAGCCCAGCGCACCATGTGCCACCTGCTCTCCTCAGGGCTCTGCCTGCACACAGCCCCAGGAGAAGTTTTCCTGTTTGCAAGGAAAGAATGGAAAAGCCGGAGCAGGTTTCCTAAACAACAAACCCCACTCAGGAGCCACATGCTCAGTACAGGCTGCCGGGAACGATGTCCCCTTTCTACAAGGGTCAGTGTGAGCAGGAATGATCTCTGGGAGCAGAATTCTCGGAGTCTTTCCACTGAATTCTCTGTCCCTGTGTCTTGGGGTGACTTTATCATGTGTATCCCCTATTGATGCTCTATGCCCAGAAGTGAACTTTGTGCATTTCTGTGCCTTTCAACTGAGCCTGAGAGGGGGGAGAGGAAAAAAAACCGGACAAACTTCTCAGAGCGTTTGTTCAAGGACACACATACACACTCCTCTGCATCCTGCTTGCAGCAAGAGCAGAGGGAAGCAACTTTGTTTCTTTTTAGCCAGTTTTCAGCTCCTTTTCTCTGGGGGGAGATGGAGAGTTGAACTTTGTTTTCCTGGGACTTTGGGGGTTTTTTTCCCTTCTTCTCTTCTTGACTCTTTCAACATCAGAGCACATTGGGAGAATTTTCTCCCGAGGTGGGGGCCCTGAATGTGGGCCCATGGGCCAGCTGCAAGGAGGAGGAGAGAGACTACACCTACGGAAGTGTTGGGGTTCCTCCCCCCTGCCATGAGGTCATGGGAGAGGGGACCCTGGGGTAGAGGCATGGCCTGGGCACGGGGGTCTCCCTGCTCCCTGCTCACATGTGCCCTAACCCTGTTCAGCACTGCTTATTTTGTGTTGCCTTGTGCGAGGAGGGCCGTGGTTGTGCTGTGATTGCTCAGTTCTTTGGCAGTGCCCCGCCCATGTGGCTGGAGAAGAAAGAGCTCTGAAACTTCTCTCAAGAATCGCTCCCTGTTTCTTTGCACGGGCCTCGCTGTCTATGGATGTTTCAGGAGACCCCACCGAAACACGGAAGGACTCTCAAATTATCCCAGCTTTCTCTGCACAGCGAGAGCTTTTAATATTTAGCATTGCTATCCTTTTCCTGTGTGTTTGTTAAAAAAATAGTTTTTATCTCTTTCACTTTCTTCCCAGGAAAGTTCTTTTTTCCAAAAACCTGGTGGGGGAGGGCTGGGTGTAACCTGCCTTCTATCAGAGGATATTTTCCTCCACATTTGTCCAAACCGGCACAGCCTGTCCTTTCCTGGGTCTCTGTTGCAGATGGAAGCTGCTGGTGCCATTGTCAGCTTGAAGCCCTCTTTTGATGCAAGCAGATGTTGCCAGGTGTGTTCAGCAGCTGTTGCTCAATGCTTATGCCAAGCTATTGTGTTCCTCATGGAACCAAGGAGCCATTGTGACACTGCAGGGGCTGATGGCATCAAGGAGGCAATTGTGACAGTACAGAACCTCCTAGAAACAAGGCTCCATTGTGACACCGTGGGGAATCATGGAATCAAGGAGCCCATTGTGACACGGCTGCATGGAACCAATGGTCCATGGTTACACGGCGGATTCAAGAAGAGCACGGTGACACCACGCAACATCATGGAACCGTACGTCCATTGTGACACAGCGGGGCCTCATGGAAACAAGGGGACCATTGTGGCAAAGCAGGGCCTAATGGAAGCATGGAGAGCATTGTGACACTAAGGAAACTCCTGGAACCAAGATGACCACTGGCACATAATGGAACCTCATGGAAGCAAGCCTCCACAATGACTTTGGAGGGCCTCAGGGACCACAGGACCCATTGTGACACAGCAGGACCTGGTGGAACCAAGGAGCCTTTGTGATACTCCAGATCCGCATGGAAGCCAGGGTGCACTGAGACACAGCGGGGCCTTGTTGGAACCAAAGACACCTCTGCAAAAAGCAGGCTAGCTCATAGAAGCAAGGAGTCCTTTGTTACAACATCAAACCTATGGAAGCAAGGGACCATTGTGACACTGCGGGGCCTCATGGAACCAATTGTCCATGATGACAGTGCGGATCAAAGGAGACCATGGTGACACTGCGGAACCTGATGGAACCAAGGAGCCATTGTGACACAGTGGGGCCTCATGGAATCAAGGAGACCATTGTGACCCAGGTGTTGCATGGGAAGGCAAGGAGCCATTGTGACACTTTGGGCTTCTTCCCTTGAGCTCTGCAGCTGGCTGTCCCAGCCCAGCGCACCATGTGCCACCTGCTCTCCTCAGGGCTCTGCCTGCACACAGCCCCAGGAGAAGTTTTCCTGTTTGCAAGGAAAGAATGGAAAAGCCGGAGCAGGTTTCCTAAACAACAAACCCCACTCAGGAGCCACATGCTCAGTACAGGCTGCCGGGAACGATGTCCCCTTTCTACAAGGGTCAGGGTGAGCAGGAATGAATGATCTCTGGGAGCAGAATTCTCGGAGTCTTTCCACTGAATTCTCTGTCCCTGTGTCTTGGGGTGACTTTATCATGTGTATCCCCTATTGCTGCTCTATGCCCAGAAGTGAATTTTGTGCATTTCTGTGCCTTTCAACTGAGCCTGAGAGAGGGGAGAGGAAAAAAAACCGGACAAACTTCTCAGAGCGTTTGTTCAAGGACACACATACACACTCCTCTGCATCCTGCTTGCAGCAAGAGCAGAGGAAGCAACTTGGTTTCTTTTTAGCCAGTTTTCAGCTCCTTTTCTCTGGGGGGAGATGGAGAGTTGAACTTTGTTTTCCTGGGACTTTGGGGGTTTTTTTCCCTTCTTCTCTTCTTGACTCTTTCAACATCAGACCACATTGGGAGAATTTTCTCCCGAGGTGGGGGCCCTGAATGTGGGCCCATGAGCCAGCTGCAAGGAGGAGGAGAGAGACTACACCTACGGAAGTGTTGGGGTTCCTCCCCCCTGCCATGAGGTCATGGGAGAGGGGACCCTGGGGTAGAGGCATGGCCTGGGCACGGGGGGTCTCCCTGCTCCCTGCTCACATGTGCCCTAATCCTGTTCAGCACTGCTTATTTTGTGTTGCCTTGTGCGAGGAGGGCCCTGGTTGTTCCGTGATTGCTCAGTTCTTTGGCAGTGCCCCGCCCATGTGGCTGGAGAAGAAAGAGCTCTGAAACTTCTCTCAAGAATCGCTCCCTGTTTCTTTGCACGGGCCTCGCTGTCTATGGATGTTTCAGGAGACCCCACCGAAACACGGAAGGACTCTCAAATTATCCCAGCTTTCTCTGCACAGCGAGAGCTTTTAATATTTAGCATTGTTATCCTTTTCCTGTGTGTTTGTTAAAAAAATAGTTTTTATCTCTTTCACTTTCTTCCCAGGAAAGTTCTTTTTTCCAAAAACCTGGTGGGGGAGGGCTGGGTGTAACCTGCCTTCTATCAGAGGATATTTTCCTCCACATTTGTCCAAACCGGCACAGCCTGTCCTTTCCTGGGTCTCTGTTGCAGATGGAAGCTGCTGGTGCCATTGTCAGCTTGAAGCCCTCTTTTGATGCAAGCAGATGTTGCCAGGTGTGTTCAGCAGCTGTTGCTCAATGCTTATGCCAAGCTATTGTGTTCCTCATGGAACCAAGGAGCCATTGTTACACTGCAGGGGCTGATGGCATCAAGGAGGCAATTGTGACAGTACAGAACCTCCTAGAAACAAGGCTCCATTGTGACACCGTGGGGAATCATGGAATCAAGGAGCCCATTGTGACACGGCTGCATGGAACCAATGGTCCATGGTTACACGGCGGATTCAAGAAGAGCACGGTGACACCACGCAACATCATGGAACCATAGGTCCATTGTGACACAGCGGGGCCTCATGGAAACAAGGGGACCATTGTGGCAAAGCAGGGCCTAATGGAAGCATGGAGGGCATTGTGACACTAAGGAAACTCCTGGAACCAAGATGACCACTGGCACATAATGGAACCTCATGGAAGCAAGCATCCATGATGACTTTGGAGGGCCTCAGGGACCACAGGACCCATTGTGACACAGCAGGACCTGGTGGAACCAAGGAGCCTTTGTGATACTCCAGATCCACATGGAAGCCAGGGTGCACTGAGACACAGTGGGGCCTTGTTGGAACCAAAGACACCTCTGCAAAAAGCAGGCTAGCTCATAGAAGCAAGGAGTCCTTTGTTACAACATCAAACCTATGGAAGCAAGGGACCATTGTGACACTGCGGGGCCTCATGGAACCAATTGTCCATGATGACAGTGCGGATCAAAAGAGACCATGGTGACACTGCGGAACCTGATGGAACCAAGGAGCCATTGTGACACAGTGGGGCCTCATGGAATCAAGGAGACCATTGTGACCCAGGTGTTGCATGGGAAGGCAAGGAGCCATTGTGACACTTTGGGCTTCTTCCCTTGAGCTCTGCAGCTGGCTGTCCCAGCCCAGCGCACCATGTGCCACCTGCTCTCCTCAGGGCTCTGCCTGCACACAGCCCCAGGAGAAGTTTTCCTGTTTGCAAGGAAAGAATGGAAAAGCCGGAGCAGGTTTCCTAAACAACAAACCCCACTCAGGAGCCACATGCTCAGTACAGGCTGCCGGGAACGATGTCCCCTTTCTACAAGGGTCAGTGTGAGCAGGAATGAATGATCTCTGGGAGCAGAATTCTCGGAGTCTTTCCACTGAATTCTCTGTCCCTGTGTCTTGGGGTGACTTTATCATGTGTATCCCCTATTGCTGCTCTATGCCCAGAAGTGAACTTTGTGCATTTCTGTGCCTTTCAACTGAGCCTGAGAGGGGGGAGAGGAAAAAAAAGCCAGACAAACTTCTCAGAGCGTTTGTTCAAGGACACACATACACACTCCTCTGCATCCTGCTTGCAGCAAGAGCAGAGGAAGCAACTTTGTTTCTTTTTAGCCAGTTTTCAGCTCCTTTTCTCTGGAGGGAGATGGAGAGTTGAACTTTGTTTTCCTGGGACTTCGGGGGTTTTTTTCCCTTCTTCTCTTCTTGACTCTTTCAACATCAGAGCACATTGGGAGAATTTTCTCCCGAGGTGGGGGCCCTGAATGTGGGCCCATGAGCCAGCTGCAAGGAGGAGGAGAGAGACTACACCTACGGAAGTGTTGGGGTTCCTCCCCCCTGCCATGAGGTCATGGGAGAGGGGACCCTGGGGTAGAGGCATGGCCTGGGCACGGTGGGTCTCCCTGCTCCCTGCTCACATGTGCCCTAATCCTGTTCAGCACTGCTTATTTTGTGTTGCCCTGTGCCAGGAGGGCCCTGGTTGTGCTGTGATTGCTCAGTTCTTTGGCAGTGCCCCGCCCATGTGGCTGGAGAAGAAAGAGCTCTGAAACTTCTCTCAAGAATCGCTCCCTGTTTCTTTGCACGGGCCTCGCTGTCTATGGATGTTTCAGGAGACCCCACCGAAACACGGAAGGACTCTCAAATTATCCCAGCTTTCTCTGCACAGCGAGAGGTTTTAATATTTAGCATTGTTATCCTTTTCCTGTGTGTTTGTTAAAAAAGTAGTTTTTATCTCTTTCACTTTCTTCCCAGGAAAATTCTTTTTTCCCGAAGCTGGTGGGGGAGGGCTGGGTGTAACCTGCCTTCTATCAGAGGATATTTTCCTCCACATTTGTCCAAACCGGCACAGCCTGTCCTTTCCCTGGGTGTCTGTTGCAGATGGAAGCTGCTGGTGCCATTGTCAGCTTGAAGCCCTCTTTTGATGCAAGCAGATGTTGCCAGGTGTGTTCAGCAGCTGTTGCTCAATGCTTATGCCAAGCTATTGTGTTCCTCATGGAACCAAGGAGCCATTGTGACACTGCAGGGGCTGATGGCATCAAGGAGGCAATTGTGACAGTACAGAACCTCCTAGAAACAAGGCTCCATTGTGACACCGTGGGGAATCATGGAATCAAGGAGCCCATTGTGACACGGCTGCATGGAACCAATGGTCCATGGTTACACGGCGGATTCAAGAAGAGCACGGTGACACCACGCAACATCATGGAACCGTACGTCCATTGTGACACAGCGGGGCCGCATGGAAACAAGGGGACCATTGTGGCAAAGCAGGGCCTAATGGAAGCCTGGAGAGCATTGTGACATTGTGGGGAATCATGGAAACATGGAGAGCATTGTGACACTAAGGAAACTCCTGGAACCAAGATGACCACTGGCACATAATGGAACCTCATGGAAGCAAGCATCCATGATGACTTTGGAGGGCCTCAGGGACCACAGGACCCATTGTGACACAGCAGGACCTGGTGGAACCAAGGAGCCTTTGTGATACTCCAGATCCACATGGAAGCCAGGGTGCACTGAGACACAGTGGGGCCTTGTTGGAACCAAAGACACCTCTGCAAAAAGCAGGCTAGCTCATAGAAGCAAGGAGTCCTTTGTTACAACATCAAACCTATGGAAGCAAGGGACCATTGTGACACTGCGGGGCCTCATGGAACCAATTGTCCATGATGACAGTGCGGATCAAAAGAGACCATGGTGACACTGCGGAACCTGATGGAACCAAGGAGCCATTGTGACACAGTGGGGCCTCATGGAATCAAGGAGACCATTGTGACCCAGGTGTTGCATGGGAAGGCAAGGAGCCATTGTGACACTTTGGGCTTCTTCCCTTGAGCTCTGCAGCTGGCTGTCCCAGCCCAGCGCACCATGTGCCACCTGCTCTCCTCAGGGCTCTGCCTGCACACAGCCCCAGGAGAAGTTTTCCTGTTTGCAAGGAAAGAATGGAAAAGCCGGAGCAGGTTTCCTAAACAACAAACCCCACTCAGGAGCCACATGCTCAGTACAGGCTGCCGGGAACGATGTCCCCTTTCTACAAGGGTCAGTGTGAGCAGGAATGAATGATCTCTGGGAGCAGAATTCTCGGAGTCTTTCCACTGAATTCTCTCTCCCTGTGTCTTGGGGTGACTTTATCATGTGTATCCCCCTATTGCTGCTCTATGCCCAGAAGTGAACTTTGTGCATTTCTGTGCCTTTCAACTGAGCCTGAGAGGGGGGAGAGGAAAAAAAAGCCAGACAAACTTCTCAGAGCGTTTGTTCAAGGACACACATACACACTCCTCTGCATCCTGCTTGCAGCAAGAGCAGAGGAAGCAACTTTGTTTCTTTTTAGCCAGTTTTCAGCTCCTTTTCTCTGGAGGGAGATGGAGAGTTGAACTTTGTTTTCCTGGGACTTCGGGGGTTTTTTTCCCTTCTTCTCTTCTTGACTCTTTCAACATCAGAGCACATTGGGAGAATTTTCTCCCGAGGTGGGGGCCCTGAATGTGGGCCCATGAGCCAGCTGCAAGGAGGAGGAGAGAGACTACACCTACGGAAGTGTTGGGGTTCCTCCCCCCTGCCATGAGGTCATGGGAGAGGGGACCCTGGGGTAGAGGCATGGCCTGGGCACGGGGTCTCCCTGCTCCCTGCTCACATGTGCCCTAATCCTGTTCAGCACTGCTTATTTTGTGTTGCCCTGTGCCAGGAGGGCCCTGGTTGTGCCGTGATTGCTCAGTTCTTTGGCAGTGCCCCGCCCATGTGGCTGGAGAAGAAAGAGCTCTGAAACTTCTCTCAAGAATCGCTCCCTGTTTCTTTGCACGGGCCTCGCTGTCTATGGATGTTTCAGGAGACCCCACCGAAACACGGAAGGACTCTCAAATTATCCCAGCTTTCTCTGCACAGCGAGAGGTTTTAATATTTAGCATTGTTATCCTTTTCCTGTGTGTTTGTTAAAAAAGTAGTTTTTATCTCTTTCACTTTCTTCCCAGGAAAATTCTTTTTTCCCGAAGCTGGTGGGGGAGGGCTGGGTGTAACCTGCCTTCTATCAGAGGATATTTTCCTCCACATTTGTCCAAACCGGCACAGCCTGTCCTTTCCCTGGGTGTCTGTTGCAGATGGAAGCTGCTGGTGCCATTGTCAGCTTGAAGCCCTCTTTTGATGCAAGCAGATGTTGCCAGGTGTGTTCAGCAGCTGTTGCTCAATGCTTATGCCAAGCTATTGTGTTCCTCATGGAACCAAGGAGCCATTGTGACACTGCAGGGGCTGATGGCATCAAGGAGGCAATTGTGACAGTACAGAACCTCCTAGAAACAAGGCTCCATTGTGACACCGTGGGGAATCATGGAATCAAGGAGCCCATTGTGACACGGCTGCATGGAACCAATGGTCCATGGTTACACGGCGGATTCAAGAAGAGCACGGTGACACCACGCAACATCATGGAACCGTACGTCCATTGTGACACAGCAAGGCCGCATGGAAACAAGGGGACCATTGTGGCAAAGCAGGGCCTAATGGAAGCCTGGAGAGCATTGTGACATTGTGGGGAATCATGGAAACATGGAGAGCATTGTGACACTAAGGAAACTCCTGGAACCAAGATGACCACTGGCACATAATGGAACCTCATGGAAGCAAGCATCCATGATGACTTTGGAGGGCCTCAGGGACCACAGGACCCATTGTGACACAGCAGGACCTGGTGGAACCAAGGAGCCTTTGTGATACTCCAGATCCACATGGAAGCCAGGGTGCACTGAGACACAGTGGGGCCTTGTTGGAACCAAAGACACCTCTGCAAAAAGCAGGCTAGCTCATAGAAGCAAGGAGTCCTTTGTTACAACATCAAACCTATGGAAGCAAGGGACCATTGTGACACTGCGGGGCCTCATGGAACCAATTGTCCATGATGACAGTGCGGATCAAAAGAGACCATGGTGACACTGCGGAACCTGATGGAACCAAGGAGCCATTGTGACACAGTGGGGCCTCATGGAATCAAGGAGACCATTGTGACCCAGGTGTTGCATGGGAAGGCAAGGAGCCATTGTGACACTTTGGGCTTCTTCCCTTGAGCTCTGCAGCTGGCTGTCCCAGCCCAGCGCACCATGTGCCACCTGCTCTCCTCAGGGCTCTGCCTGCACACAGCCCCAGGAGAAGTTTTCCTGTTTGCAAGGAAAGAATGGAAAAGCCGGAGCAGGTTTCCTAAACAACAAACCCCACTCAGGAGCCACATGCTCAGTACAGGCTGCCGGGAACGATGTCCCCTTTCTACAAGGGTCAGTGTGAGCAGGAATGAATGATCTCTGGGAGCAGAATTCTCGGAGTCTTTCCACTGAATTCTCTGTCCCTGTGTCTTGGGGTGACTTTATCATGTGTATCCCCCTATTGCTGCTCTATGCCCAGAAGTGAACTTTGTGCATTTCTGTGCCTTTCAACTGAGCCTGAGAGGGGGGAGAGGAAAAAAAAGCCAGACAAACTTCTCAGAGCGTTTGTTCAAGGACACACATACACACTCCTCTGCATCCTGCTTGCAGCAAGAGCAGAGGAAGCAACTTGGTTTCTTTTTAGCCAGTTTTCAGCTCCTTTTCTCTGGAGGGAGATGGAGAGTTGAACTTTGTTTTCCTGGGACTTCGGGGGTTTTTTTTCCCTTCTTCTCTTCTTGACTCTTTCAACATCAGAGCACATTGGGAGAATTTTCTCCCGAGGTGGGGGCCCTGAATGTGGGCCCATGAGCCAGCTGCAAGGAGGAGGAGAGAGACTACACCTACGGAAGTGTTGGGGTTCCTCCCCCCTGCCATGAGGTCATGGGAGAGGGGACCCTGGGGTAGAGGCATGGCCTGGGCACGGGGGGTCTCCCTGCTCCCTGCTCACATGTGCCCTAATCCTGTTCAGCACTGCTTATTTTGTGTTGCCCTGTGCCAGGAGGGCCCTGGTTGTGCCGTGATTGCTCAGTTCTTTGGCAGTGCCCCGCCCATGTGGCTGGAGAAGAAAGAGCTCTGCAACTTCTCTCAAGAATCGCTCCCTGTTTCTTTGCACGGGCCTCGCTGTCTATGGATGTTTCAGGAGACCCCACCGAAACACGGAAGGACTCTCAAATTATCCCAGCTTTCTCTGCACAGCGAGAGCTTTTAATATTTAGCATTGTTATCCTTTTCCTGTGTGTTTGTTAAAAAAGTAGTTTTTATCTCTTTCACTTTCTTCCCAGGAAAATTCTTTTTTCCCGAAGCTGGTGGGGGAGGGCTGGGTGTAACCTGCCTTCTATCAGAGGATATTTTCCTCCACATTTGTCCAAACCGGCACAGCCTGTCCTTTCCCTGGGTGTCTGTTGCAGATGGAAGCTGCTGGTGCCATTGTCAGCTTGAAGCCCTCTTTTGATGCAAGCAGATGTTGCCAGGTGTGTTCAGCAGCTGTTGCTCAATGCTTATGCCAAGCTATTGTGTTCCTCATGGAACCAAGGAGCCATTGTGACACTGCAGGGGCTGATGGCATCAAGGAGGCAATTGTGACAGTACAGAACCTCCTAGAAACAAGGCTCCATTGTGACACCGTGGGGAATCATGGAATCAAGGAGCCCATTGTGACACGGCTGCATGGAACCAATGGTCCATGGTTACACGGCGGATTCAAGAAGAGCACGGTGACACCACGCAACATCATGGAACCGTACGTCCATTGTGACACAGCAAGGCCGCATGGAAACAAGGGGACCATTGTGGCAAAGCAGGGCCTAATGGAAGCCTGGAGAGCATTGTGACATTGTGGGGAATCATGGAAACATGGAGAGCATTGTGACACTAAGGAAACTCCTGGAACCAAGATGACCACTGGCACATAATGGAACCTCATGGAAGCAAGCCTCCACAATGACTTTGGAGGGCCTCAGGGCCCACAGGACCCATTGTGACACAGCAGGACCTGGTGGAACCAAGGAGCCTTTGTGATACTCCAGATCCACATGGAAGCCAGGGTGCACTGAGACACAGTGGGGCCTTGTTGGAACCAAAGACACCTCTGCAAAAAGCAGGCTAGCTCATAGAAGCAAGGAGTCCTTTGTTACAACATCAAACCTATGGAAGCAAGGGACCATTGTGACACTGCGGGGCCTCATGGAACCAATTGTCCATGATGACAGTGCGGATCAAAAGAGACCATGGTGACACTGCGGAACCTGATGGAACCAAGGAGCCATTGTGACACAGTGGGGCCTCATGGAATCAAGGAGACCATTGTGACCCAGGTGTTGCATGGGAAGGCAAGGAGCCATTGTGACACTTTGGGCTTCTTCCCTTGAGCTCTGCAGCTGGCTGTCCCAGCCCAGCGCACCATGTGCCACCTGCTCTCCTCAGGGCTCTGCCTGCACACAGCCCCAGGAGAAGTTTTCCTGTTTGGAAGGAAAGAATGGAAAAGCCGGAGCAGGTTTCCTAAACAACAAACCCCACTCAGGAGCCACATGCTCAGTACAGGCTGCCTGGAACGATGTCCCCTTTCTACAAGGGTCAGTGTGAGCAGGAATGAATGATCTCTGGGAGCAGAATTCTCGGAGTCTTTCCACTGAATTCTCTCTCCCTGTGTCTTGGGGTGACTTTATCATGTGTATCCCCCTATTGCTGCTCTATGCCCAGAAGTGAACTTTGTGCATTTCTGTGCCTTTCAACTGAGCCTGAGAGGGGGGAGAGGAAAAAAAAGCCAGACAAACTTCTCAGAGCGTTTGTTCAAGGACACACATACACACTCCTCTGCATCCTGCTTGCAGCAAGAGCAGAGGAAGCAACTTGGTTTCTTTTTAGCCAGTTTTCAGCTCCTTTTCTCTGGGGGGAGATGGAGAGTTGAACTTTGTTTTCCTGGGACTTCGGGGGTTTTTTTTCCCTTCTTCTCTTCTTGACTCTTTCAACATCAGAGCACATTGGGAGAATTTTCTCCCGAGGTGGGGGCCCTGAATGTGGGCCCATGAGCCAGCTGCAAGGAGGAGGAGAGAGACTACACCTACGGAAGTGTTGGGGTTCCTCCCCCCTGCCATGAGGTCATGGGAGAGGGGACCCTGGGGTAGAGGCATGGCCTGGGCACGGGGTCTCCCTGCTCCCTGCTCACATGTGCCCTAATCCTGTTCAGCACTGCTTATTTTGTGTTGCCCTGTGCCAGGAGGGCCCTGGTTGTGCCGTGATTGCTCAGTTCTTTGGCAGTGCCCCGCCCATGTGGCTGGAGAAGAAAGAGCTCTGAAACTTCTCTCAAGAATCGCTCCCTGTTTCTTTGCACGGGCCTCGCTGTCTATGGATGTTTCAGGAGACCCCACCGAAACACGGAAGGACTCTCAAATTATCCCAGCTTTCTCTGCACAGCGAGAGCTTTTAATATTTAGCATTGTTATCCTTTTCCTGTGTGTTTGTTAAAAAAGTAGTTTTTATCTCTTTCACTTTCTTCCCAGGAAAATTCTTTTTTCCCGAAGCTGGTGGGGGAGGGCTGGGTGTAACCTGCCTTCTATCAGAGGATATTTTCCTCCACATTTGTCCAAACCGGCACAGCCTGTCCTTTCCCTGGGTGTCTGTTGCAGATGGAAGCTGCTGGTGCCATTGTCAGCTTGAAGCCCTCTTTTGATGCAAGCAGATGTTGCCAGGTGTGTTCAGCAGCTGTTGCTCAATGCTTATGCCAAGCTATTGTGTTCCTCATGGAACCAAGGAGCCATTGTGACACTGCAGGGGCTGATGGCATCAAGGAGGCAATTGTGACAGTACAGAACCTCCTAGAAACAAGGCTCCATTGTGACACCGTGGGGAATCATGGAATCAAGGAGCCCATTGTGACACGGCTGCATGGAACCAATGGTCCATGGTTACACGGCGGATTCAAGAAGAGCACGGTGACACCACGCAACATCATGGAACCGTACGTCCATTGTGACACAGCAAGGCCGCATGGAAACAAGGGGACCATTGTGGCAAAGCAGGGCCTAATGGAAGCCTGGAGAGCATTGTGACATTGTGGGGAATCATGGAAACATGGAGAGCATTGTGACACTAAGGAAACTCCTGGAACCAAGATGACCACTGGCACATAATGGAACCTCATGGAAGCAAGCATCCATGATGACTTTGGAGGGCCTCAGGGACCACAGGACCCATTGTGACACAGCAGGACCTGGTGGAACCAAGGAGCCTTTGTGATACTCCAG
This sequence comes from Aphelocoma coerulescens, assembly GCF_041296385.1. Lineage (NCBI taxonomy): Eukaryota > Metazoa > Chordata > Aves > Passeriformes > Corvidae > Aphelocoma > Aphelocoma coerulescens. The sequence continues at coordinate 830,900 of NW_027183927.1, forward strand.
ATCCACATGGAAGCCAGGGTGCACTGAGACACAGTGGGGCCTTGTTGGAACCAAAGACACCTCTGCAAAAAGCAGGCTAGCTCATAGAAGCAAGGAGTCCATTGTTACAACGTAAAAGCTATGGAAGCAAGGGACCATTGTGACACTGCGGGGCCTCATGGAACCAATTGTCCATGATGACAGTGCGGATCAAAGGAGACCATGGTGACACTGCGGAACCTGATGGAACCAAGGAGCCATTGTGACACAGTGGGGCCTCATGGAATCAAGGAGACCATTGTGACCCAGGTGTTGCATGGGAAGGCAAGGAGCCATTGTGACACTTTGGGCTTCTTCCCTTGAGCTCTGCAGCTGGCTGTCCCAGCCCAGCGCACCATGTGCCACCTGCTCTCCTCAGGGCTCTGCCTGCACACAGCCCCAGGAGAAGTTTTCCTGTTTGCAAGGAAAGAATGGAAAAGCCGGAGCAGGTTTCCTAAACAACAAACCCCACTCAGGAGCCACATGCTCAGTACAGGCTGCCGGGAACGATGTCCCCTTTCTACAAGGGTCAGTGTGAGCAGGAATGAATGATCTCTGGGAGCAGAATTCTCGGAGTCTTTCCACTGAATTCTCTCTCCCTGTGTCTTGGGGTGACTTTATCATGTGTATCCCCCTATTGCTGCTCTATGCCCAGAAGTGAACTTTGTGCATTTCTGTGCCTTTCAACTGAGCCTGAGAGGGGGGAGAGGAAAAAAAAGCCAGACAAACTTCTCAGAGCGTTTGTTCAAGGACACACATACACACTCCTCTGCATCCTGCTTGCAGCAAGAGCAGAGGAAGCAACTTGGTTTCTTTTTAGCCAGTTTTCAGCTCCTTTTCTCTGGAGGGAGATGGAGAGTTGAACTTTGTTTTCCTGGGACTTCGGGGGTTTTTTTTCCATTCTTCTCTTCTTGACTCTTTCAACATCAGAGCACATTGGGAGAATTTTCTCCCGAGGTGGGGGCCCTGAATGTGGGCCCATGAGCCAGCTGCAAGGAGGAGGAGAGAGACTACACCTACGGAAGTGTTGGGGTTCCTCCCCCCTGCCATGCGGTCATGGGAGAGGGGACCCTGGGGTAGAGGCATGGCCTGGGCACGGGGTCTCCCTGCTCCCTGCTCACATGTGCCCTAATCCTGTTCAGCACTGCTTATTTTGTGTTGCCCTGTGCCAGGAGGGCCCTGGTTGTGCCGTGATTGCTCAGTTCTTTGGCAGTGCCCCGCCCATGTGGCTGGAGAAGAAAGAGCTCTGCAACTTCTCTCAAGAATCGCTCCCTGTTTCTTTGCACGGGCCTCGCTGTCTATGGATGTTTCAGGAGACCCCACCGAAACACGGAAGGACTCTCAAATTATCCCAGCTTTCTCTGCACAGCGAGAGGTTTTAATATTTAGCATTGTTATCCTTTTCCTGTGTGTTTGTTAAAAAAGTAGTTTTTATCTCTTTCACTTTCTTCCCAGGAAAATTCTTTTTTCCCGAAGCTGGTGGGGGAGGGCTGGGTGTAACCTGCCTTCTATCAGAGGATATTTTCCTCCACATTTGTCCAAACCGGCACAGCCTGTCCTTTCCTGGGTGTCTGTTGCAGATGGAAGCTGCTGGTGCCATTGTCAGCTTGAAGCCCTCTTTTGATGCAAGCAGATGTTGCCAGGTGTGTTCAGCAGCTGTTGCTCAATGCTTATGCCAAGCTATTGTGTTCCTCATGGAACCAAGGAGCCATTGTGACACTGCAGGGGCTGATGGCATCAAGGAGGCAATTGTGACAGTACAGAACCTCCTAGAAACAAGGCTCCATTGTGACACCGTGGGGAATCATGGAATCAAGGAGCCCATTGTGACACGGCTGCATGGAACCAATGGTCCATGGTTACACGGCGGATTCAAGAAGAGCACGGTGACACCACGCAACATCATGGAACCGTACGTCCATTGTGACACAGCGGGGCCTCATGGAAACAAGGGGACCATTGTGGCAAAGCAGGGCCTAATGGAAGCCTGGAGAGCATTGTGACATTGTGGGGAATCATGGAAACATGGAGAGCATTGTGACACTAAGGAAACTCCTGGAACCAAGATGACCACTGGCACATAATGGAACCTCATGGAAGCAAGCATCCATGATGACTTTGGAGGGCCTCAGGGACCACAGGACCCATTGTGACACAGCAGGACCTGGTGGAACCAAGGAGCCTTTGTGATACTCCAGATCCACATGGAAGCCAGGGTGCACTGAGACACAGTGGGGCCTTGTTGGAACCAAAGACACCTCTGCAAAAAGCAGGCTAGCTCATAGAAGCAAGGAGTCCTTTGTTACAACATCAAACCTATGGAAGCAAGGGACCATTGTGACACTGCGGGGCCTCATGGAACCAATTGTCCATGATGACAGTGCGGATCAAAGGAGACCATGGTGACACTGCGGAACCTGATGGAACCAAGGAGCCATTGTGACACAGTGGGGCCTCATGGAATCAAGGAGACCATTGTGACCCAGGTGTTGCATGGGAAGGCAAGGAGCCATTGTGACACTTTGGGCTTCTTCCCTTGAGCTCTGCAGCTGGCTGTCCCAGCCCAGCGCACCATGTGCCACCTGCTCTCCTCAGGGCTCTGCCTGCACACAGCCCCAGGAGAAGTTTTCCTGTTTGCAAGGAAAGAATGGAAAAGCCGGAGCAGGTTTCCTAAACAACAAACCCCACTCAGGAGCCACATGCTCAGTACAGGCTGCCGGGAACGATGTCCCCTTTCTACAAGGGTCAGTGTGAGCAGGAATGAATGATCTCTGGGAGCAGAATTCTCGGAGTCTTTCCACTGAATTCTCTCTCCCTGTGTCTTGGGGTGACTTTATCATGTGTATCCCCCTATTGCTGCTCTATGCCCAGAAGTGAACTTTGTGCATTTCTGTGCCTTTCAACTGAGCCTGAGAGGGGGGAGAGGAAAAAAAAGCCAGACAAACTTCTCAGAGCGTTTGTTCAAGGACACACATACACACTCCTCTGCATCCTGCTTGCAGCAAGAGCAGAGGAAGCAACTTGGTTTCTTTTTAGCCAGTTTTCAGCTCCTTTTCTCTGGAGGGAGATGGAGAGTTGAACTTTGTTTTCCTGGGACTTCGGGGGTTTTTTTTCCCTTCTTCTCTTCTTGACTCTTTCAACATCAGAGCACATTGGGAGAATTTTCTCCCGAGGTGGGGGCCCTGAATGTGGGCCCATGAGCCAGCTGCAAGGAGGAGGAGAGAGACTACACCTACGGAAGTGTTGGGGTTCCTCCCTCCTGCCATGCGGTCATGGGAGAGGGGACCCTGGGGTAGAGGCATGGCCTGGGCACGGGGTCTCCCTGCTCCCTGCTCACATGTGCCCTAATCCTGTTCAGCACTGCTTATTTTGTGTTGCCCTGTGCCAGGAGGGCCCTGGTTGTGCCGTGATTGCTCAGTTCTTTGGCAGTGCCCCGCCCATGTGGCTGGAGAAGAAAGAGCTCTGCAACTTCTCTCAAGAATCGCTCCCTGTTTCTTTGCACGGGCCTCGCTGTCTATGGATGTTTCAGGAGACCCCACCGAAACACAGAAGGACTCTCAAATTATCCCAGCTTTCTCTGCACAGCGAGAGCTTTTAATATTTAGCATTGTTATCCTTTTCCTGTGTGTTTGTTAAAAAAATAGTTTTTATCTCTTTCACTTTCTTCCCAGGAAAGTTCTTTTTTCCAAAAACCTGGTGGGGGAGGGCTGGGTGTAACCTGCCTTCTATCAGAGGATATTTTCCTCCACATTTGTCCAAACCGGCACAGCCTGTCCTTTCCTGGGTCTCTGTTGCAGATGGAAGCTGCTGGTGCCATTGTCAGCTTGAAGCCCTCTTTTGATGCAAGCAGATGTTGCCAGGTGTGTTCAGCAGCTGTTGCTCAATGCTTATGCCAAGCTATTGTGTTCCTCATGGAACCAAGGAGCCATTGTGACACTGCAGGGGCTGATGGCATCAAGGAGGCAATTGTGACAGTACAGAACCTCCTAGAAACAAGGCTCCATTGTGACACCGTGGGGAATCATGGAATCAAGGAGCCCATTGTGACACGGCTGCATGGAACCAATGGTCCATTGTTACACGGCGGATTCAAGAAGAGCACGGTGACACCACGCAACATCATGGAACCGTACGTCCATTGTGACACAGCAAGGCCGCATGGAAACAAGGGGACCATTGTGGCAAAGCAGGGCCTAATGGAAGCCTGGAGAGCATTGTGACATTGTGGGGAATCATGGAAACATGGAGAGCATTGTGACACTAAGGAAACTCCTGGAACCAAGATGACCACTGGCACATAATGGAACCTCATGGAAGCAAGCATCCATGATGACTTTGGAGGGCCTCAGGGACCACAGGACCCATTGTGACACAGCAGGACCTGGTGGAACCAAGGAGCCTTTGTGATACTCCAGATCCACATGGAAGCCAGGGTGCACTGAGACACAGTGGGGCCTTGTTGGAACCAAAGACACCTCTGCAAAAAGCAGGCTAGCTCATAGAAGCAAGGAGTCCATTGTTACAACGTAAAAGCTATGGAAGCAAGGGACCATTGTGACACTGCGGGGCCTCATGGAACCAATTGTCCATGATGACAGTGCGGATCAAAGGAGACCATGGTGACACTGCGGAACCTGATGGAACCAAGGAGCCATTGTGACACAGTGGGGCCTCATGGAATCAAGGAGACCATTGTGACCCAGGTGTTGCATGGGAAGGCAAGGAGCCATTGTGACACTTTGGGCTTCTTCCCTTGAGCTCTGCAGCTGGCTGTCCCAGCCCAGCGCACCATGTGCCACCTGCTCTCCTCAGGGCTCTGCCTGCACACAGCCCCAGGAGAAGTTTTCCTGTTTGCAAGGAAAGAATGGAAAAGCCGGAGCAGGTTTCCTAAACAACAAACCCCACTCAGGAGCCACATGCTCAGTACAGGCTGCCTGGAACGATGTCCCCTTTCTACAAGGGTCAGTGTGAGCAGGAATGAATGATCTCTGGGAGCAGAATTCTCGGAGTCTTTCCACTGAATTCTCTCTCCCTGTGTCTTGGGGTGACTTTATCATGTGTATCCCCCTATTGCTGCTCTATGCCCAGAAGTGAACTTTGTGCATTTCTGTGCCTTTCAACTGAGCCTGAGAGGGGGGAGAGGAAAAAAAAGCCAGACAAACTTCTCAGAGCGTTTGTTCAAGGACACACATACACACTCCTCTGCATCCTGCTTGCAGCAAGAGCAGAGGAAGCAACTTGGTTTCTTTTTAGCCAGTTTTCAGCTCCTTTTCTCTGGAGGGAGATGGAGAGTTGAACTTTGTTTTCCTGGGACTTCGGGGGTTTTTTTTCCCTTCTTCTCTTCTTGACTCTTTCAACATCAGAGCACATTGGGAGAATTTTCTCCCGAGGTGGGGGCCCTGAATGTGGGCCCATGAGCCAGCTGCAAGGAGGAGGAGAGAGACTACACCTACGGAAGTGTTGGGGTTCCTCCCTCCTGCCATGCGGTCATGGGAGAGGGGACCCTGGGGTAGAGGCATGGCCTGGGCACGGGGTCTCCCTGCTCCCTGCTCACATGTGCCCTAATCCTGTTCAGCACTGCTTATTTTGTGTTGCGCTGTGCCAGGAGGGCCCTGGTTGTGCCGTGATTGCTCAGTTCTTTGGCAGTGCCCCGCCCATGTGGCTGGAGAAGAAAGAGCTCTGAAACTTCTCTCAAGAATCGCTCCCTGTTTCTTTGCACGGGCCTCGCTGTCTATGGATGTTTCAGGAGACCCCACCGAAACACAGAAGGACTCTCAAATTATCCCAGCTTTCTCTGCACAGCGAGAGCTTTTAATATTTAGCATTGTTATCCTTTTCCTGTGTGTTTGTTAAAAAAATAGTTTTTATCTCTTTCACTTTCTTCCCAGGAAAGTTCTTTTTTCCAAAAACCTGGTGGGGGAGGGCTGGGTGTAACCTGCCTTCTATCAGAGGATATTTTCCTCCACATTTGTCCAAACCGGCACAGCCTGTCCTTTCCTGGGTCTCTGTTGCAGATGGAAGCTGCTGGTGCCATTGTCAGCTTGAAGCACTCTTTTGATGCAAGCAGATGTTGCCAGGTGTGTTCAGCAGCTGTTGCTCAATGCTTATGCCAAGCTATTGTGTTCCTCATGGAACCAAGGAGCCATTGTGACACTGCAGGGGCTGATGGCATCAAGGAGGCAATTGTGACAGTACAGAACCTCCTAGAAACAAGGCTCCATTGTGACACCGTGGGGAATCATGGAATCAAGGAGCCCATTGTGACACGGCTGCATGGAACCAATGGTCCATGGTTACACGGCGGATTCAAGAAGAGCACGGTGACACCACGCAACATCATGGAACCGTACGTCCATTGTGACACAGCAAGGCCGCATGGAAACAAGGGGACCATTGTGGCAAAGCAGGGCCTAATGGAAGCATGGAGAGCATTGTGACATTGTGGGGAATCATGGAAACATGGAGAGCATTGTGACACTAAGGAAACTCCTGGAACCAAGATGACCACTGGCACATAATGGAACCTCATGGAAGCAAGCATCCATGATGACTTTGGAGGGCCTCAGGGACCACAGGACCCATTGTGACACAGCAGGACCTGGTGGAACCAAGGAGCCTTTGTGATACTCCAGATCCACATGGAAGCCAGGGTGCACTGAGACACAGTGGGGCCTTGTTGGAACCAAAGACACCTCTGCAAAAAGCAGGCTAGCTCATAGAAGCAAGGAGTCCATTGTTACAACGTAAAAGCTATGCAACCAAGGGACCATTGTGACACTGCGGGGCCTCATGGAACCAATTGTCCATGATGACAGTGCGGATCAAAGGAGACCATGGTGACACTGCGGAACCTGATGGAACCAAGGAGCCATTGTGACACAGTGGGGCCTCATGGAATCAAGGAGACCATTGTGACCCAGGTGTTGCATGGGAAGGCAAGGAGCCATTGTGACACTTTGGGCTTCTTCCCTTGAGCTCTGCAGCTGGCTGTCCCAGCCCAGCGCACCATGTGCCACCTGCTCTCCTCAGGGCTCTGCCTGCACACAGCCCCAGGAGAAGTTTTCCTGTTTGCAAGGAAAGAATGGAAAAGCCGGAGCAGGTTTCCTAAACAACAAACCCCACTCAGGAGCCACATGCTCAGTACAGGCTGCCGGGAACGATGTCCCCTTTCTACAAGGGTCAGTGTGAGCAGGAATGAATGATCTCTGGGAGCAGAATTCTCAGAGTCTTTCCACTGAATTCTCTCTCCCTGTGTCTTGGGGTGACTTTATCATGTGTATCCCCTATTGCTGCTCTATGCCCAGAAGTGAACTTTGTGCATTTCTGTGCCTTTCAACTGAGCCTGAGAGGGGGGAGAGGAAAAAAAACCGGACAAACTTCTCAGAGCGTTTGTTCAAGGACACACATACACACTCCTCTGCATCCTGCTTGCAGCAAGAGCAGAGGGAAGCAACTTTGTTTCTTTTTAGCCAGTTTTCAGCTCCTTTTCTCTGGGGGGAGATGGAGAGTTGAACTTTGTTTTCCTGGGACTTCGGGGGTTTTTTTTCCCTTCTTCTCTTCTTGACTCTTTCAACATCAGAGCACACTGGGAGAATTTTCTCCCGAGGTGGGGGCCCTGAATGTGGGCCCATGAGCCAGCTGAAAGGAGGAGGAGAGAGACTACACCTACGGAAGTGTTGGGGTTCCTCCCCCCTGCCATGCGGTCATGGGAGAGGGGACCCTGGGGTAGAGGCATGGCCTGGGCACGGGGGGTCTCCCTGCTCCCTGCTCACATGTGCCCTAACCCTGTTCAGCACTGCTTATTTTGTGTTGCCCTGTGTGAGGAGGGCCCTGGTTGTGCCGTGATTGCTCAGTTCTTTAGCAGTGCCCCGCCCATGTGGCTGGAGAAGAAAGAGCTCTGAAACTTCTCTCAAGAATCGCTCCCTGTTTCTTTGCACGGGCCTCGCTGTCTATGGATGTTTCAGGAGACCCCACCGAAACACGGAAGGACTCTCAAATTATCCCAGCTTTCTCTGCACAGCGAGAGCTTTTAATATTTAGCATTGCTATCCTTTTCCTGTGTGTTTGTTAAAAAAATAGTTTTTATCTCTTTCACTTTCTTCCCAGGAAAGTTCTTTTTTCCAAAAACCTGGTGGGGGAGGGCTGGGTGTAACCTGCCTTCTATCAGAGGATATTTTCCTCCACATTTGTCCAAACCGGCACAGCCTGTCCTTTCCTGGGTCTCTGTTGCAGATGGAAGCTGCTGGTGCCATTGTCAGCTTGAAGCACTCTTTTGATGCAAGCAGATGTTGCCAGGTGTGTTCAGCAGCTGTTGCTCAATGCTTATGCCAAGCTATTGTGTTCCTCATGGAACCAAGGAGCCATTGTGACACTGCAGGGGCTGATGGCATCAAGGAGGCAATTGTGACAGTACAGAACCTCCTAGAAACAAGGCTCCATTGTGACACCGTGGGGAATCATGGAATCAAGGAGCCCATTGTGACACAGCCAGGCCGCATGGAACCAATGGTCCATGGTTACACTGCGGATTCAAGAAGAGCACGGTGACACCACGCAACATCATGGAACCATAGGTCCATTGTGACACAGCGGGGCCTCATGGAAACAAGGGGACCATTGTGGCAAAGCAGGGCCTAATGGAAGCATGGAGAGCATTGTGACACTAAGGAAACTCCTGGAACCAAGATGACCACTGGCACATAATGGAACCTCATGGAAGCAAGCCTCCACAATGACTTTGGACGGCGTCAGGGACCACAGGACCCATTGTGACACAGCAGGACCTGGTGGAACCAAGGAGCCTTTGTGATACTCCAGATCCACATGGAAGCCAGGGTGCACTGAGACACAGCGGGGCCTTGTTGGAACCAAAGACACCTCTGCAAAAAGCAGGCTAGCTCATAGAAGCAAGGAGTCCATTGTTACAACGTAAAAGCTATGGAACCAAGGGACCATTGTGACACTGCGGGGCCTCATGGAACCAATTGTCCATGATGACAATGCGGATCAAAGGAGACCATGGTGACACTGCGGAACCTGATGGAACCAAGGAGCCATTGTGACACAGTGGGGCCTCATGGAATCAAGGAGACCATTGTGACCCAGGTGTTGCATGGGAAGGCAAGGAGCCATTGTGACACTTTGGGCTTCTTCCCTTGAGCTCTGCAGCTGGCTGTCCCAGCCCAGCGCACCATGTGCCACCTGCTCTCCTCAGGGCTCTGCCTGCACACAGCCCCAGGAGAAGTTTTCCTGTTTGCAAGGAAAGAATGGAAAAGCCGGAGCAGGTTTCCTAAACAACAAACCCCACTCAGGAGCCACATGCTCAGTACAGGCTGCCTGGAACGATGTCCCCTTTCTACAAGGGTCAGTGTGAGCAGGAATGAATGATCTCTGGAAGCAGAATTCTCGGAGTCTTTCCACTGAATTCTCTGTCCCTGTGTCTTGGGGTGACTTTATCGTGTGTATCCCCTATCGCTGCTCTATGCCCAGAAGTGAACTTTGTGCATTTCTGTGCCTTTCAACTGAGCCTGAGAGGGGGGAGAGGAAAAAAAAAACCGGACAAACTTCTCAGAGCGTTTGTTCAAGGACACACATACACACTCCTCTGCATCCTGCTTGCAGCAAGAGCAGAGGAAGCAACTTGGTTTCTTTTTAGCCAGTTTTCAGCTCCTTTTCTCTGGGGGGAGATGGAGAGTTGAACTTTGTTTTCCTGGGACTTCGGGGGTTTTTTTCCCCTTCTTCTCTTCTTGACTCTTTCAACATCAGAGCACATTGGGAGAATTTTCTCCCGAGGTGGGGGCCCTGAATGTGGGCCCATGAGCCAGCTGCAAGGAGGAGGAGAGAGACTACACCTACGGAAGTGTTGGGGTTCCTCCCTCCTGCCATGCGGTCATGGGAGAGGGGACCCTGGGGTAGAGGCATGGCCTGGGCACGGGGTCTCCCTGCTCCCTGCTCACATGTGCCCTAATCCTGTTCAGCACTGCTTATTTTGTGTTGCCCTGTGCGAGGAGGGCCCTGGTTGTGCTGTGATTGCTCAGTTCTTTGGCAGTGCCCCGCCCATGTGGCTGGAGAAGAAAGAGCTCTGAAACTTCTCTCAAGAATCGCTCCCTGTTTCTTTGCACGGGCCTCGCTGTCTATGGATGTTTCAGGAGACCCCACCGAAACACAGAAGGACTCTCAAATTATCCCAGCTTTCTCTGCACAGCGAGAGCTTTTAATATTTAGCATTGTTATCCTTTTCCTGTGTGTTTGTTAAAAAAATAGTTTTTATCTCTTTCACTTTCTTCCCAGGAAAGTTCTTTTTTCCAAAAACCTGGTGGGGGAGGGCTGGGTGTAACCTGCCTTCTATCAGAGGATATTTTCCTCCACATTTGTCCAAACCGGCACAGCCTGTCCTTTCCTGGGTCTCTGTTGCAGATGGAAGCTGCTGGTGCCATTGTCAGCTTGAAGCCCTCTTTTGATGCAAGCAGATGTTGCCAGGTGTGTTCAGCAGCTGTTGCTCAATGCTTATGCCAAGCTATTGTGTTCCTCATGGAACCAAGGAGCCATTGTGACACTGCAGGGGCTGATGGCATCAAGGAGGCAATTGTGACAGTACAGAACCTCCTAGAAACAAGGCTCCATTGTGACACCGTGGGGAATCATGGAATCAAGGAGCCCATTGTGACACGGCTGCATGGAACCAATGGTCCATGGTTACACTGCGGATTCAAGAAGAGCACGGTGACACCACGCAACATCATGGAACCATAGGTCCATTGTGACACAGCGGGGCCTCATGGAAACAAGGGGACCATTGTGGCAAAGCAGGGCCTAATGGAAGCATGGAGAGCATTGTGACACTAAGGAAACTCCTGGAACCAAGATGACCACTGGCACATAATGGAACCTCATGGAAGCAAGCCTCCACAATGACTTTGGACGGCGTCAGGGACCACAGGACCCATTGTGACACAGCAGGACCTGGTGGAACCAAGGAGCCTTTGTGATACTCCACATCCACATGGAAGCCAGGGTGCACTGAGACACAGCGGGGCCTTGTTGGAACCAAAGACACCTCTGCAAAAAGCAGGCTAGCTCATAGAAGCAAGGAGTCCATTGTTACAACGTAAAAGCTATGGAACCAAGGGACCATTGTGACACTGCGGGGCCTCATGGAACCAATTGTCCATGATGACAATGCGGATCAAAGGAGACCATGGTGACACTGCGGAACCTGATGGAACCAAGGAGCCATTGTGACACAGTGGGGCCTCATGGAATCAAGGAGACCATTGTGACCCAGGTGTTGCATGGGAAGGCAAGGAGCCATTGTGACACTTTGGGCTTCTTCCCTTGAGCTCTGCAGCTGGCTGTCCCAGCCCAGCGCACCATGTGCCACCTGCTCTCCTCAGGGCTCTGCCTGCACACAGCCCCAGGAGAAGTTTTCCTGTTTGCAAGGAAAGAATGGAAAAGCCTGAGCAGGTTTCCTAAACAACAAACCCCACTCAGGAGCCACATGCTCAGTACAGGCTGCCTGGAACGATGTCCCCTTTCTACAAGGGTCAGTGTGAGCAGGAATGAATGATCTCTGGAAGCAGAATTCTCGGAGTCTTTCCACTGAATTCTCTGTCCCTGTGTCTTGGGGTGACTTTATCGTGTGTATCCCCTATCGCTGCTCTATGCCCAGAAGTGAACTTTGTGCATTTCTGTGCCTTTCAACTGAGCCTGAGAGGGGGGAGAGGAAAAAAAAAACCGGAAAACTTCTCAGAGCGTTTGTTCAAGGACACACATACACACTCCTCTGCATCCTGCTTGCAGCAAGAGCAGAGGAAGCAACTTTGTTTCTTTTTAGCCAGTTTTCAGCTCCTTTTCTCTGGGGGGAGATGGAGAGTTGAACTTTGTTTTCCTGGGACTTCGGGGGTTTTTTTCCCCTTCTTCTCTTCTTGACTCTTTCAACATCAGACCACATTGGGAGAATTTTCTCCCGAGGTGGGGGCCCTGAATGTGGGCCCATGAGCCAGCTGCAAGGAGGAGGAGAGAGACTACACCTACGGAAGTGTTGGGGTTCCTCCCTCCTGCCATGCGGTCATGGGAGAGGGGACCCTGGGGTAGAGGCATGGCCTGGGCACGGGGGGTCTCCCTGCTCCCTGCTCACATGTGCCCTAATCCTGTTCAGCACTGCTTATTTTGTGTTGCCCTGTGCGAGGAGGGCCCTGGTTGTGCTGTGATTGCTCAGTTCTTTGGCAGTGCCCCGCCCATGTGGCTGGAGAAGAAAGAGCTCTGCAACTTCTCTCAAGAATCGCTCCCTGTTTCTTTGCACGGGCCTCGCTGTCTATGGATGTTTCAGGAGACCCCACCGAAACACGGAAGGACTCTCAAATTATCTCAGCTTTCTCTGCACAGCGAGAGCTTTTAATATTTAGCATTGCTATCCTTTTCCTGTGTGTTTGTTAAAAAAATAGTTTTTATCTCTTTCACTTTCTTCCCAGGAAAGTTCTTTTTTCCAAAAACCTGGTGGGGGAGGGCTGGGTGTAACCTGCCTTCTATCAGAGGATATTTTCCTCCACATTTGTCCAAACCGGCACAGCCTGTCCTTTCCTGGGTCTCTGTTGCAGATGGAAGCTGCTGGTGCCATTGTCAGCTTGAAGCACTCTTTTGATGCAAGCAGATGTTGCCAGGTGTGTTCAGCAGCTGTTGCTCAATGCTTATGCCAAGCTATTGTGTTCCTCATGGAACCAAGGAGCCATTGTGACACTGCAGGGGCTGATGGCATCAAGGAGGCAATTGTGACAGTACAGAACCTCCTAGAAACAAGGCTCCATTGTGACACTGTGGGGAATCATGGAATCAAGGAGCCCATTGTGACACGGCTGCATGGAACCAATGGTCCATGGTTACACGGCGGATTCAAGAAGAGCACGGTGACACCACGCAACATCATGGAACCATAGGTCCATTGTGACACAGCGGGGCCTCATGGAAACAAGGGGACCATTGTGGCAAAGCAGGGCCTAATGGAAGCATGGAGGGCATTGTGACACTAAGGAAACTCCTGGAACCAAGATGACCACTGGAACATAATGGAACCTCATGGAAGCAAGCATCCACAATGACTTTGGAGGGCCTCAGGGACCACAGGACCCATTGTGACACAGCAGGACCTGGTGGAACCAAGGAGCCTTTGTGATACTCCAGATCCACATGGAAGCCAGGGTGCACTGAGACACAGCGGGGCCTTGTTGGAACCAAAGACACCTCTGCAAAAAGCAGGCTAGCTCATAGAAGCAAGGAGTCCATTGTTACAACGTAAAAGCTATGGAAGCAAGGGACCATTGTGACACTGCGGGGCCTCATGGAACCAATTGTCCATGATGACAATGCGGATCAAAGGAGACCATGGTGACACTGCGGAACCTGATGGAACCAAGGAGCCATTGTGACACAGTGGGGCCTCATGGAATCAAGGAGACCATTGTGACCCAGGTGTTGCATGTGAAGGCAAGGAGCCATTGTGACACTTTGGGCTTCTTCCCTTGAGCTCTGCAGCTGGCTGTCCCAGCCCAGCGCACCATGTGCCACCTGCTCTCCTCAGGGCTCTGCCTGCACACAGCCCCAGGAGAAGTTTTCCTGTTTGCAAGGAAAGAATGGAAAAGCCGGAGCAGGTTTCCTAAACAACAAACCCCACTCAGGAGCCACATGCTCAGTACAGGCTGCCTGGAACGATGTCCCCTTTCTACAAGGGTCAGTGTGAGCAGGAATGAATGATCTCTGGGAGCCGAATTCTCGGAGTCTTTCCACTGAATTCTCTGTCCCTGTGTCTTGGGGTGACTTTATCGTGTGTATCCCCTATCGCTGCTCTATGCCCAGAAGTGAACTTTGTGCATTTCTGTGCCTTTCAACTGAGCCTGAGAGGGGGGAGAGGAAAAAAAAAAACCGGACAAACTTCTCAGAGCGTTTGTTCAAGGACACACATACACACTCCTCTGCATCCTGCTTGCAGCAAGAGCAGAGGAAGCAACTTTGTTTCTTTTTAGCCAGTTTTCAGCTCCTTTTCTCTGGGGGGAGATGGAGAGTTGAACTTTGTTTGCCTGGGACTTCGGGGGTTTTTTTCCCCTTCTTCTCTTCTTGACTCTTTCAACATCAGAGAACATTGGGAGAATTTTCTCCCGAGGTGGGGGCCCTGAATGTGGGCCCATGAGCCAGCTGCAAGGAGGAGGAGAGAGACTACACCTACGGAAGTGTTGGGGTTCCTCCCCCCTGCCATGAGGTCATGGGAGAGGGGACCCTGGGGTAGAGGCATGGCCTGGGCACGGGGTCTCCCTGCTCCCTGCTCACATGTGCCCTAACCCTGTTCAGCACTGCTTATTTTGTGTTGCCTTGTGCGAGGAGGGCCCTGGTTGTGCTGTGATTGCTCAGTTCTTTGGCAGTGCCCCGCCCATGTGGCTGGAGAAGAAAGAGCTCTGAAACTTCTCTCAAGAATCGCTCCCTGTTTCTTTGCACGGGCCTCGCTGTCTATGGATGTTTCAGGAGACCCCACCGAAACACGGAAGGACTCTCAAATTATCCCAGCTTTCTCTGCACAGCGAGAGCTTTTAATATTTAGCATTGCTATCCTTTTCCTGTGTGTTTGTTAAAAAAATAGTTTTTATCTCTTTCACTTTCTTCCCAGGAAAGTTCTTTTTTCCAAAAACCTGGTGGGGGAGGGCTGGGTGTAACCTGCCTTCTATCAGAGGATATTTTCCTCCACATTTGTCCAAACCGGCACAGCCTGTCCTTTCCTGGGTCTCTGTTGCAGATGGAAGCTGCTGGTGCCATTGTCAGCTTGAAGCCCTCTTTTGATGCAAGCAGATGTTGCCAGGTGTGTTCAGCAGCTGTTGCTCAATGCTTATGCCAAGCTATTGTGTTCCTCATGGAACCAAGGAGCCATTGTGACACTGCAGGGGCTGATGGCATCAAGGAGGCAATTGTGACAGTACAGAACCTCCTAGAAACAAGGCTCCATTGTGACACCGTGGGGAATCATGGAATCAAGGAGCCCATTGTGACACGGCTGCATGGAACCAATGGTCCATGGTTACACGGCGGATTCAAGAAGAGCACGGTGACACCACGCAACATCATGGAACCGTACGTCCATTGTGACACAGCAAGGCCGCATGGAAACAAGGGGACCATTGTGGCAAAGCAGGGCCTAATGGAAGCATGGAGAGCATTGTGACATTGTGGGGAATCATGGAAACATGGAGAGCATTGTGACACTAAGGAAACTCCTGGAACCAAGATGACCACTGGCACATAATGGAACCTCATGGAAGCAAGCATCCATGATGACTTTGGAGGGCCTCAGGGACCACAGGACCCATTGTGACACAGCAGGACCTGGTGGAACCAAGGAGCCTTTGTGATACTCCAGATCCACATGGAAGCCAGGGTGCACTGAGACACAGTGGGGCCTTGTTGGAACCAAAGACACCTCTGCAAAAAGCAGGCTAGCTCATAGAAGCAAGGAGTCCATTGTTACAACGTAAAAGCTATGCAACCAAGGGACCATTGTGACACTGCGGGGCCTCATGGAACCAATTGTCCATGATGACAGTGCGGATCAAAGGAGACCATGGTGACACTGCGGAACCTGATGGAACCAAGGAGCCATTGTGACACAGTGGGGCCTCATGGAATCAAGGAGACCATTGTGACCCAGGTGTTGCATGGGAAGGCAAGGAGCCATTGTGACACTTTGGGCTTCTTCCCTTGAGCTCTGCAGCTGGCTGTCCCAGCCCAGCGCACCATGTGCCACCTGCTCTCCTCAGGGCTCTGCCTGCACACAGCCCCAGGAGAAGTTTTCCTGTTTGCAAGGAAAGAATGGAAAAGCCGGAGCAGGTTTCCTAAACAACAAACCCCACTCAGGAGCCACATGCTCAGTACAGGCTGCCGGGAACGATGTCCCCTTTCTACAAGGGTCAGTGTGAGCAGGAATGAATGATCTCTGGGAGCAGAATTCTCAGAGTCTTTCCACTGAATTCTCTCTCCCTGTGTCTTGGGGTGACTTTATCATGTGTATCCCCTATTGCTGCTCTATGCCCAGAAGTGAACTTTGTGCATTTCTGTGCCTTTCAACTGAGCCTGAGAGGGGGGAGAGGAAAAAAAACCGGACAAACTTCTCAGAGCGTTTGTTCAAGGACACACATACACACTCCTCTGCATCCTGCTTGCAGCAAGAGCAGAGGGAAGCAACTTTGTTTCTTTTTAGCCAGTTTTCAGCTCCTTTTCTCTGGGGGGAGATGGAGAGTTGAACTTTGTTTTCCTGGGACTTCGGGGGTTTTTTTTCCCTTCTTCTCTTCTTGACTCTTTCAACATCAGAGCACACTGGGAGAATTTTCTCCCGAGGTGGGGGCCCTGAATGTGGGCCCATGAGCCAGCTGAAAGGAGGAGGAGAGAGACTACACCTACGGAAGTGTTGGGGTTCCTCCCCCCTGCCATGAGGTCATGGGAGAGGGGACCCTGGGGTAGAGGCATGGCCTGGGCACGGGGGGTCTCCCTGCTCCCTGCTCACATGTGCCCTAACCCTGTTCAGCACTGCTTATTTTGTGTTGCCCTGTGTGAGGAGGGCCCTGGTTGTGCCGTGATTGCTCAGTTCTTTAGCAGTGCCCCGCCCATGTGGCTGGAGAAGAAAGAGCTCTGAAACTTCTCTCAAGAATCGCTCCCTGTTTCTTTGCACGGGCCTCGCTGTCTATGGATGTTTCAGGAGACCCCACCGAAACACGGAAGGACTCTCAAATTATCCCAGCTTTCTCTGCACAGCGAGAGCTTTTAATATTTAGCATTGCTATCCTTTTCCTGTGTGTTTGTTAAAAAAATAGTTTTTATCTCTTTCACTTTCTTCCCAGGAAAGTTCTTTTTTCCAAAAACCTGGTGGGGGAGGGCTGGGTGTAACCTGCCTTCTATCAGAGGATATTTTCCTCCACATTTGTCCAAACCGGCACAGCCTGTCCTTTCCTGGGTCTCTGTTGCAGATGGAAGCTGCTGGTGCCATTGTCAGCTTGAAGCACTCTTTTGATGCAAGCAGATGTTGCCAGGTGTGTTCAGCAGCTGTTGCTCAATGCTTATGCCAAGCTATTGTGTTCCTCATGGAACCAAGGAGCCATTGTGACACTGCAGGGGCTGATGGCATCAAGGAGGCAATTGTGACAGTACAGAACCTCCTAGAAACAAGGCTCCATTGTGACACCGTGGGGAATCATGGAATCAAGGAGCCCATTGTGACACAGCCAGGCCGCATGGAACCAATGGTCCATGGTTACACTGCGGATTCAAGAAGAGCACGGTGACACCACGCAACATCATGGAACCATAGGTCCATTGTGACACAGCGGGGCCTCATGGAAACAAGGGGACCATTGTGGCAAAGCAGGGCCTAATGGAAGCATGGAGAGCATTGTGACACTAAGGAAACTCCTGGAACCAAGATGACCACTGGCACATAATGGAACCTCATGGAAGCAAGCCTCCACAATGACTTTGGACGGCGTCAGGGACCACAGGACCCATTGTGACACAGCAGGACCTGGTGGAACCAAGGAGCCTTTGTGATACTCCAGATCCACATGGAAGCCAGGGTGCACTGAGACACAGCGGGGCCTTGTTGGAACCAAAGACACCTCTGCAAAAAGCAGGCTAGCTCATAGAAGCAAGGAGTCCATTGTTACAACGTAAAAGCTATGGAACCAAGGGACCATTGTGACACTGCGGGGCCTCATGGAACCAATTGTCCATGATGACAATGCGGATCAAAGGAGACCATGGTGACACTGCGGAACCTGATGGAACCAAGGAGCCATTGTGACACAGTGGGGCCTCATGGAATCAAGGAGACCATTGTGACCCAGGTGTTGCATGGGAAGGCAAGGAGCCATTGTGACACTTTGGGCTTCTTCCCTTGAGCTCTGCAGCTGGCTGTCCCAGCCCAGCGCACCATGTGCCACCTGCTCTCCTCAGGGCTCTGCCTGCACACAGCCCCAGGAGAAGTTTTCCTGTTTGCAAGGAAAGAATGGAAAAGCCGGAGCAGGTTTCCTAAACAACAAACCCCACTCAGGAGCCACATGCTCAGTACAGGCTGCCTGGAACGATGTCCCCTTTCTACAAGGGTCAGTGTGAGCAGGAATGAATGATCTCTGGAAGCAGAATTCTCGGAGTCTTTCCACTGAATTCTCTGTCCCTGTGTCTTGGGGTGACTTTATCGTGTGTATCCCCTATCGCTGCTCTATGCCCAGAAGTGAACTTTGTGCATTTCTGTGCCTTTCAACTGAGCCTGAGAGGGGGGAGAGGAAAAAAAAAACCGGACAAACTTCTCAGAGCGTTTGTTCAAGGACACACATACACACTCCTCTGCATCCTGCTTGCAGCAAGAGCAGAGGAAGCAACTTGGTTTCTTTTTAGCCAGTTTTCAGCTCCTTTTCTCTGGGGGGAGATGGAGAGTTGAACTTTGTTTTCCTGGGACTTCGGGGGTTTTTTTCCCCTTCTTCTCTTCTTGACTCTTTCAACATCAGAGCACATTGGGAGAATTTTCTCCCGAGGTGGGGGCCCTGAATGTGGGCCCATGAGCCAGCTGCAAGGAGGAGGAGAGAGACTACACCTACGGAAGTGTTGGGGTTCCTCCCTCCTGCCATGCGGTCATGGGAGAGGGGACCCTGGGGTAGAGGCATGGCCTGGGCACGGGGTCTCCCTGCTCCCTGCTCACATGTGCCCTAATCCTGTTCAGCACTGCTTATTTTGTGTTGCCCTGTGCGAGGAGGGCCCTGGTTGTGCTGTGATTGCTCAGTTCTTTGGCAGTGCCCCGCCCATGTGGCTGGAGAAGAAAGAGCTCTGAAACTTCTCTCAAGAATCGCTCCCTGTTTCTTTGCACGGGCCTCGCTGTCTATGGATGTTTCAGGAGACCCCACCGAAACACAGAAGGACTCTCAAATTATCCCAGCTTTCTCTGCACAGCGAGAGCTTTTAATATTTAGCATTGTTATCCTTTTCCTGTGTGTTTGTTAAAAAAATAGTTTTTATCTCTTTCACTTTCTTCCCAGGAAAGTTCTTTTTTCCAAAAACCTGGTGGGGGAGGGCTGGGTGTAACCTGCCTTCTATCAGAGGATATTTTCCTCCACATTTGTCCAAACCGGCACAGCCTGTCCTTTCCTGGGTCTCTGTTGCAGATGGAAGCTGCTGGTGCCATTGTCAGCTTGAAGCCCTCTTTTGATGCAAGCAGATGTTGCCAGGTGTGTTCAGCAGCTGTTGCTCAATGCTTATGCCAAGCTATTGTGTTCCTCATGGAACCAAGGAGCCATTGTGACACTGCAGGGGCTGATGGCATCAAGGAGGCAATTGTGACAGTACAGAACCTCCTAGAAACAAGGCTCCATTGTGACACCGTGGGGAATCATGGAATCAAGGAGCCCATTGTGACACGGCTGCATGGAACCAATGGTCCATGGTTACACTGCGGATTCAAGAAGAGCACGGTGACACCACGCAACATCATGGAACCATAGGTCCATTGTGACACAGCGGGGCCTCATGGAAACAAGGGGACCATTGTGGCAAAGCAGGGCCTAATGGAAGCATGGAGAGCATTGTGACACTAAGGAAACTCCTGGAACCAAGATGACCACTGGCACATAATGGAACCTCATGGAAGCAAGCCTCCACAATGACTTTGGACGGCGTCAGGGACCACAGGACCCATTGTGACACAGCAGGACCTGGTGGAACCAAGGAGCCTTTGTGATACTCCACATCCACATGGAAGCCAGGGTGCACTGAGACACAGCGGGGCCTTGTTGGAACCAAAGACACCTCTGCAAAAAGCAGGCTAGCTCATAGAAGCAAGGAGTCCATTGTTACAACGTAAAAGCTATGGAACCAAGGGACCATTGTGACACTGCGGGGCCTCATGGAACCAATTGTCCATGATGACAATGCGGATCAAAGGAGACCATGGTGACACTGCGGAACCTGATGGAACCAAGGAGCCATTGTGACACAGTGGGGCCTCATGGAATCAAGGAGACCATTGTGACCCAGGTGTTGCATGGGAAGGCAAGGAGCCATTGTGACACTTTGGGCTTCTTCCCTTGAGCTCTGCAGCTGGCTGTCCCAGCCCAGCGCACCATGTGCCACCTGCTCTCCTCAGGGCTCTGCCTGCACACAGCCCCAGGAGAAGTTTTCCTGTTTGCAAGGAAAGAATGGAAAAGCCTGAGCAGGTTTCCTAAACAACAAACCCCACTCAGGAGCCACATGCTCAGTACAGGCTGCCTGGAACGATGTCCCCTTTCTACAAGGGTCAGTGTGAGCAGGAATGAATGATCTCTGGAAGCAGAATTCTCGGAGTCTTTCCACTGAATTCTCTGTCCCTGTGTCTTGGGGTGACTTTATCGTGTGTATCCCCTATCGCTGCTCTATGCCCAGAAGTGAACTTTGTGCATTTCTGTGCCTTTCAACTGAGCCTGAGAGGGGGGAGAGGAAAAAAAAAACCGGAAAACTTCTCAGAGCGTTTGTTCAAGGACACACATACACACTCCTCTGCATCCTGCTTGCAGCAAGAGCAGAGGAAGCAACTTTGTTTCTTTTTAGCCAGTTTTCAGCTCCTTTTCTCTGGGGGGAGATGGAGAGTTGAACTTTGTTTTCCTGGGACTTCGGGGGTTTTTTTCCCCTTCTTCTCTTCTTGACTCTTTCAACATCAGACCACATTGGGAGAATTTTCTCCCGAGGTGGGGGCCCTGAATGTGGGCCCATGAGCCAGCTGCAAGGAGGAGGAGAGAGACTACACCTACGGAAGTGTTGGGGTTCCTCCCTCCTGCCATGCGGTCATGGGAGAGGGGACCCTGGGGTAGAGGCATGGCCTGGGCACGGGGGGTCTCCCTGCTCCCTGCTCACATGTGCCCTAATCCTGTTCAGCACTGCTTATTTTGTGTTGCCCTGTGCGAGGAGGGCCCTGGTTGTGCTGTGATTGCTCAGTTCTTTGGCAGTGCCCCGCCCATGTGGCTGGAGAAGAAAGAGCTCTGCAACTTCTCTCAAGAATCGCTCCCTGTTTCTTTGCACGGGCCTCGCTGTCTATGGATGTTTCAGGAGACCCCACCGAAACACGGAAGGACTCTCAAATTATCTCAGCTTTCTCTGCACAGCGAGAGCTTTTAATATTTAGCATTGCTATCCTTTTCCTGTGTGTTTGTTAAAAAAATAGTTTTTATCTCTTTCACTTTCTTCCCAGGAAAGTTCTTTTTTCCAAAAACCTGGTGGGGGAGGGCTGGGTGTAACCTGCCTTCTATCAGAGGATATTTTCCTCCACATTTGTCCAAACCGGCACAGCCTGTCCTTTCCTGGGTCTCTGTTGCAGATGGAAGCTGCTGGTGCCATTGTCAGCTTGAAGCACTCTTTTGATGCAAGCAGATGTTGCCAGGTGTGTTCAGCAGCTGTTGCTCAATGCTTATGCCAAGCTATTGTGTTCCTCATGGAACCAAGGAGCCATTGTGACACTGCAGGGGCTGATGGCATCAAGGAGGCAATTGTGACAGTACAGAACCTCCTAGAAACAAGGCTCCATTGTGACACTGTGGGGAATCATGGAATCAAGGAGCCCATTGTGACACGGCTGCATGGAACCAATGGTCCATGGTTACACGGCGGATTCAAGAAGAGCACGGTGACACCACGCAACATCATGGAACCATAGGTCCATTGTGACACAGCGGGGCCTCATGGAAACAAGGGGACCATTGTGGCAAAGCAGGGCCTAATGGAAGCATGGAGGGCATTGTGACACTAAGGAAACTCCTGGAACCAAGATGACCACTGGAACATAATGGAACCTCATGGAAGCAAGCATCCACAATGACTTTGGAGGGCCTCAGGGACCACAGGACCCATTGTGACACAGCAGGACCTGGTGGAACCAAGGAGCCTTTGTGATACTCCAGATCCACATGGAAGCCAGGGTGCACTGAGACACAGCGGGGCCTTGTTGGAACCAAAGACACCTCTGCAAAAAGCAGGCTAGCTCATAGAAGCAAGGAGTCCATTGTTACAACGTAAAAGCTATGGAAGCAAGGGACCATTGTGACACTGCGGGGCCTCATGGAACCAATTGTCCATGATGACAATGCGGATCAAAGGAGACCATGGTGACACTGCGGAACCTGATGGAACCAAGGAGCCATTGTGACACAGTGGGGCCTCATGGAATCAAGGAGACCATTGTGACCCAGGTGTTGCATGTGAAGGCAAGGAGCCATTGTGACACTTTGGGCTTCTTCCCTTGAGCTCTGCAGCTGGCTGTCCCAGCCCAGCGCACCATGTGCCACCTGCTCTCCTCAGGGCTCTGCCTGCACACAGCCCCAGGAGAAGTTTTCCTGTTTGCAAGGAAAGAATGGAAAAGCCGGAGCAGGTTTCCTAAACAACAAACCCCACTCAGGAGCCACATGCTCAGTACAGGCTGCCTGGAACGATGTCCCCTTTCTACAAGGGTCAGTGTGAGCAGGAATGAATGATCTCTGGGAGCCGAATTCTCGGAGTCTTTCCACTGAATTCTCTGTCCCTGTGTCTTGGGGTGACTTTATCGTGTGTATCCCCTATCGCTGCTCTATGCCCAGAAGTGAACTTTGTGCATTTCTGTGCCTTTCAACTGAGCCTGAGAGGGGGGAGAGGAAAAAAAAAAACCGGACAAACTTCTCAGAGCGTTTGTTCAAGGACACACATACACACTCCTCTGCATCCTGCTTGCAGCAAGAGCAGAGGAAGCAACTTTGTTTCTTTTTAGCCAGTTTTCAGCTCCTTTTCTCTGGGGGGAGATGGAGAGTTGAACTTTGTTTGCCTGGGACTTCGGGGGTTTTTTTCCCCTTCTTCTCTTCTTGACTCTTTCAACATCAGAGAACATTGGGAGAATTTTCTCCCGAGGTGGGGGCCCTGAATGTGGGCCCATGAGCCAGCTGCAAGGAGGAGGAGAGAGACTACACCTACGGAAGTGTTGGGGTTCCTCCCCCCTGCCATGAGGTCATGGGAGAGGGGACCCTGGGGTAGAGGCATGGCCTGGGCACGGGGTCTCCCTGCTCCCTGCTCACATGTGCCCTAACCCTGTTCAGCACTGCTTATTTTGTGTTGCCTTGTGCGAGGAGGGCCCTGGTTGTGCTGTGATTGCTCAGTTCTTTGGCAGTGCCCCGCCCATGTGGCTGGAGAAGAAAGAGCTCTGAAACTTCTCTCAAGAATCGCTCCCTGTTTCTTTGCACGGGCCTCGCTGTCTATGGATGTTTCAGGAGACCCCACCGAAACACGGAAGGACTCTCAAATTATCCCAGCTTTCTCTGCACAGCGAGAGCTTTTAATATTTAGCATTGCTATCCTTTTCCTGTGTGTTTGTTAAAAAAATAGTTTTTATCTCTTTCACTTTCTTCCCAGGAAAGTTCTTTTTTCCAAAAACCTGGTGGGGGAGGGCTGGGTGTAACCTGCCTTCTATCAGAGGATATTTTCCTCCACATTTGTCCAAACCGGCACAGCCTGTCCTTTCCTGGGTCTCTGTTGCAGATGGAAGCTGCTGGTGCCATTGTCAGCTTGAAGCCCTCTTTTGATGCAAGCAGATGTTGCCAGGTGTGTTCAGCAGCTGTTGCTCAATGCTTATGCCAAGCTATTGTGTTCCTCATGGAACCAAGGAGCCATTGTGACACTGCAGGGGCTGATGGCATCAAGGAGGCAATTGTGACAGTACAGAACCTCCTAGAAACAAGGCTCCATTGTGACACTGTGGGGAATCATGGAATCAAGGAGCCCATTGTGACACGGCTGCATGGAACCAATGGTCCATGGTTACACTGCGGATTCAAGAAGAGCACGGTGACACCACGCAACATCATGGAACCATAGGTCCATTGTGACACAGCGGGGCCTCATGGAAACAAGGGGACCATTGTGGCAAAGCAGGGCCTAATGGAAGCATGGAGGGCATTGTGACACTAAGGAAACTCCTGGAACCAAGATGACCACTGGAACATAATGGAACCTCATGGAAGCAAGCATCCACAATGACTTTGGAGGGCCTCAGGGACCACAGGACCCATTGTGACACAGCAGGACCTGGTGGAACCAAGGAGCCTTTGTGATACTCCACATCCACATGGGAGCCAGGGTGCACTGAGACACAGCGGGGCCTTGTTGGAACCAAAGACACCTCTGCAAAAAGCAGGCTAGCTCATAGAAGCAAGGAGTCCATTGTTACAACGTAAAAGCTATGGAACCAAGGGACCATTGTGACACTGCGGGGCCTCATGGAACCAATTGTCCATGATGACAGTGCGGATCAAAAGAGACCATGGTGACACTGCGGAACCTGATGGAACCAAGGAGCCATTGTGACACAGTGGGGCCTCATGGAATCAAGGAGACCATTGTGACCCAGGTGTTGCATGTGAAGGCAAGGAGCCATTGTGACACTTTGGGCTTCTTCCCTTGAGCTCTGCAGCTGGCTGTCCCAGCCCAGCGCACCATGTGCCACCTGCTCTCCTCAGGGCTCTGCCTGCACACAGCCCCAGGAGAAGTTTTCCTGTTTGCAAGGAAAGAATGGAAAAGCCGGAGCAGGTTTCCTAAACAACAAACCCCACTCAGGAGCCACATGCTCAGTACAGGCTGCCTGGAACGATGTCCCCTTTCTACAAGGGTCAGTGTGAGCAGGAATGAATGATCTCTGGGAGCAGAATTCTCGGAGTCTTTCCACTGAATTCTCTGTCCCTGTGTCTTGGGGTGACTTTATCGTGTGTATCCCCTACTGCTGCTCTATGCCCAGAAGTGAACTTTGTGCGTTTCTGTGCCTTTCAACTGAGCCTGAGAGGGGGGAGAGGAAAAAAACCGGACAAACTTCTCAGAGCGTTTTTTCGAGGACACACATACACACTCCTCTGCATCCTGCTTGCAGCAAGAGCAGAGGAAGCAACTTGGTTTCTTTTTAGCCAGTTTTCAGCTCCTTTTCTCTGGGGGGAGATGGAGAGTTGAACTTTGTATTCCTGGGACTTCGGGGGTTTTTTTTCCCTTCTTCTCTTCTTGACTCTTTCAACATCAGAGCACATTGGGAGAATTTTCTCCCGAGGTGGGGGCCCTGAATGTGGGCCCATGAGCCAGCTGCAAGGAGGAGGAGAGAGACTGCACCTACGGAAGTGTTGGGGTTCCTCCCTCCTGCCATGAGGTCATGGGAGAGGGGACCCTGGGGTAGAGGCATGGCCTGGGCACGGGGTCTCCCTGCTCCCTGCTCACATGTGCCCTAATCCTGTTCAGCACTGCTTATTTTGTGTTGCCCTGTGCCAGGAGGGCCCTGGTTGTGCCGTGATTGCTCAGTTCTTTGGCAGTGCCCCGCCCATGTGGCTGGAGAAGAAAGAGCTCTGCAACTTCTCTCAAGAATCGCTCCCTGTTTCTTTGCACGGGCCTCGCTGTCTATGGATGTTTCAGGAGACCCCACCGAAACACAGAAGGACTCTCAAATTATCCCAGCTTTCTCTGCACAGCGAGAGCTTTTAATATTTAGCATTGTTATCCTTTTCCTGTGTGTTTGTTAAAAAAATAGTTTTTATCTCTTTCACTTTCTTCCCAGGAAAGTTCTTTTTTCCAAAAACCTGGTGGGGGAGGGCTGGGTGTAACCTGCCTTCTATCAGAGGATATTTTCCTCCACATTTGTCCAAACCGGCACAGCCTGTCCTTTCCTGGGTCTCTGTTGCAGATGGAAGCTGCTGGTGCCATTGTCAGCTTGAAGCACTCTTTTGATGCAAGCAGATGTTGCCAGGTGTGTTCAGCAGCTGTTGCTCAATGCTTATGCCAAGCTATTGTGTTCCTCATGGAACCAAGGAGCCATTGTGACACTGCAGGGGCTGATGGCATCAAGGAGGCAATTGTGACAGTACAGAACCTCCTAGAAACAAGGCTCCATTGTGACACCGTGGGGAATCATGGAATCAAGGAGCCCATTGTGACACGGCTGCATGGAACCAATGGTCCATGGTTACATGGCGGATTCAAGAAGAGCACGGTGACACCACGCAACATCATGGAACCGTACGTCCATTGTGACACAGCAAGGCCGCATGGAAACAAGGGGACCATTGTGGCAAAGCAGGGCCTAATGGAAGCATGGAGAGCATTGTGACACTAAGGAAACTCCTGGAACCAAGATGACCACTGGCACATAATGGAACCTCATGGAAGCAAGCCTCCACAATGACTTTGGAGGGCCTCAGGGACCACAGGACCCATTGTGACACAGCAGGACCTGGTGGAACCAAGGAGCCTTTGTGATACTCCAGATCCACATGGAAGCCAGGGTGCACTGAGACACAGCGGGGCCTTGTTGGAACCAAAGACACCTCTGCAAAAAGCAGGCTAGCTCATAGAAGCAAGGAGTCCATTGTTACAACGTAAAAGCTATGGAAGCAAGGGACCATTGTGACACTGCGGGGCCTCATGGAACCAATTGTCCATGATGACAATGCGGATCAAAGGAGACCATGGTGACACTGCGGAACCTGATGGAACCAAGGAGCCATTGTGACACAGTGGGGCCTCATGGAATCAAGGAGACCATTGTGACCCAGGTGTTGCATGGGAAGGCAAGGAGCCATTGTGACACTTTGGGCTTCTTCCCTTGAGCTCTGCAGCTGGCTGTCCCAGCCCAGCGCACCATGTGCCACCTGCTCTCCTCAGGGCTCTGCCTGCACACAGCCCCAGGAGAAGTTTTCCTGTTTGCAAGGAAAGAATGGAAAAGCCGGAGCAGGTTTCCTAAACAACAAACCCCACTCAGGAGCCACATGCTCAGTACAGGCTGCCTGGAACGAGGTCCCCTTTCTACAAGGGTCAGTGTGAGCAGGAATGAAATTCTCGGAGTCTTTCCACTGAATTCTCTGTCCCTGTGTCTTGGGGTGACTTTATCGTGTGTATCCCCTATCGCTGCTCTATGCCCAGAAGTGAACTTTGTGCATTTCTGTGCCTTTCAACTGAGCCTGAGAGGGGGGAGAGGAAAAAAAAAAACCGGACAAACTTCTCAGAGCGTTTGTTCAAGGACACACATACACACTCCTCTGCATCCTGCTTGCAGCAAGAGCAGAGGAAGCAACTTTGTTTCTTTTTAGCCAGTTTTCAGCTCCTTTTCTCTGGGGGGAGATGGAGAGTTGAACTTTGTTTTCCTGGGACTTCGGGGGTTTTTTTCCCCTTCTTCTCTTCTTGACTCTTTCAACATCAGAGCACATTGGGAGAATTTTCTCCCGAGGTGGGGGCCCTGAATGTGGGCCCATGAGCCAGCTGCAAGGAGGAGGAGAGAGACTACACCTACGGAAGTGTTGGGGTTCCTCCCCCCTGCCATGAGGTCATGGGAGAGGGGACCCTGGGGTAGAGGCATGGCCTGGGCACGGGGTCTCCCTGCTCCCTGCTCACATGTGCCCTAACCCTGTTCAGCACTGCTTATTTTGTGTTGCCTTGTGCGAGGAGGGCCCTGGTTGTGCTGTGATTGCTCAGTTCTTTGGCAGTGCCCCGCCCATGTGGCTGGAGAAGAAAGAGCTCTGAAACTTCTCTCAAGAATCGCTCCCTGTTTCTTTGCACGGGCCTCGCTGTCTATGGATGTTTCAGGAGACCCCACCGAAACACGGAAGGACTCTCAAATTATCCCAGCTTTCTCTGCACAGCGAGAGCTTTTAATATTTAGCATTGCTATCCTTTTCCTGTGTGTTTGTTAAAAAAATAGTTTTTATCTCTTTCACTTTCTTCCCAGGAAAGTTCTTTTTTCCAAAAACCTGGTGGGGGAGGGCTGGGTGTAACCTGCCTTCTATCAGAGGATATTTTCCTCCACATTTGTCCAAACCGGCACAGCCTGTCCTTTCCTGGGTCTCTGTTGCAGATGGAAGCTGCTGGTGCCATTGTCAGCTTGAAGCCCTCTTTTGATGCAAGCAGATGTTGCCAGGTGTGTTCAGCAGCTGTTGCTCAATGCTTATGCCAAGCTATTGTGTTCCTCATGGAACCAAGGAGCCATTGTGACACTGCAGGGGCTGATGGCATCAAGGAGGCAATTGTGACAGTACAGAACCTCCTAGAAACAAGGCTCCATTGTGACACTGTGGGGAATCATGGAATCAAGGAGCCCATTGTGACACGGCTGCATGGAACCAATGGTCCATGGTTACACTGCGGATTCAAGAAGAGCACGGTGACACCACGCAACATCATGGAACCATAGGTCCATTGTGACACAGCGGGGCCTCATGGAAACAAGGGGACCATTGTGGCAAAGCAGGGCCTAATGGAAGCATGGAGGGCATTGTGACACTAAGGAAACTCCTGGAACCAAGATGACCACTGGAACATAATGGAACCTCATGGAAGCAAGCATCCACAATGACTTTGGAGGGCCTCAGGGACCACAGGACCCATTGTGACACAGCAGGACCTGGTGGAACCAAGGAGCCTTTGTGATACTCCAGATCCACATGGAAGCCAGGGTGCACTGAGACACAGCGGGGCCTTGTTGGAACCAAAGACACCTCTGCAAAAAGCAGGCTAGCTCATAGAAGCAAGGAGTCCATTGTTACAACGTAAAAGCTATGGAAGCAAGGGACCATTGTGACACTGCGGGGCCTCATGGAACCAATTGTCCATGATGACAATGCGGATCAAAGGAGACCATGGTGACACTGCGGAACCTGATGGAACCAAGGAGCCATTGTGACACAGTGGGGCCTCATGGAATCAAGGAGACCATTGTGACCCAGGTGTTGCATGTGAAGGCAAGGAGCCATTGTGACACTTTGGGCTTCTTCCCTTGAGCTCTGCAGCTGGCTGTCCCAGCCCAGCGCACCATGTGCCACCTGCTCTCCTCAGGGCTCTGCCTGCACACAGCCCCAGGAGAAGTTTTCCTGTTTGCAAGGAAAGAATGGAAAAGCCGGAGCAGGTTTCCTAAACAACAAACCCCACTCAGGAGCCACATGCTCAGTACAGGCTGCCTGGAACGATGTCCCCTTTCTACAAGGGTCAGTGTGAGCAGGAATGAATGATCTCTGGGAGCCGAATTCTCGGAGTCTTTCCACTGAATTCTCTGTCCCTGTGTCTTGGGGTGACTTTATCGTGTGTATCCCCTATCGCTGCTCTATGCCCAGAAGTGAACTTTGTGCATTTCTGTGCCTTTCAACTGAGCCTGAGAGGGGGGAGAGGAAAAAAAAAAACCGGACAAACTTCTCAGAGCGTTTGTTCAAGGACACACATACACACTCCTCTGCATCCTGCTTGCAGCAAGAGCAGAGGAAGCAACTTTGTTTCTTTTTAGCCAGTTTTCAGCTCCTTTTCTCTGGGGGGAGATGGAGAGTTGAACTTTGTTTGCCTGGGACTTCGGGGGTTTTTTTCCCCTTCTTCTCTTCTTGACTCTTTCAACATCAGAGAACATTGGGAGAATTTTCTCCCGAGGTGGGGGCCCTGAATGTGGGCCCATGAGCCAGCTGCAAGGAGGAGGAGAGAGACTACACCTACGGAAGTGTTGGGGTTCCTCCCCCCTGCCATGAGGTCATGGGAGAGGGGACCCTGGGGTAGAGGCATGGCCTGGGCACGGGGTCTCCCTGCTCCCTGCTCACATGTGCCCTAACCCTGTTCAGCACTGCTTATTTTGTGTTGCCTTGTGCGAGGAGGGCCCTGGTTGTGCTGTGATTGCTCAGTTCTTTGGCAGTGCCCCGCCCATGTGGCTGGAGAAGAAAGAGCTCTGAAACTTCTCTCAAGAATCGCTCCCTGTTTCTTTGCACGGGCCTCGCTGTCTATGGATGTTTCAGGAGACCCCACCGAAACACGGAAGGACTCTCAAATTATCCCAGCTTTCTCTGCACAGCGAGAGCTTTTAATATTTAGCATTGCTATCCTTTTCCTGTGTGTTTGTTAAAAAAATAGTTTTTATCTCTTTCACTTTCTTCCCAGGAAAGTTCTTTTTTCCAAAAACCTGGTGGGGGAGGGCTGGGTGTAACCTGCCTTCTATCAGAGGATATTTTCCTCCACATTTGTCCAAACCGGCACAGCCTGTCCTTTCCTGGGTCTCTGTTGCAGATGGAAGCTGCTGGTGCCATTGTCAGCTTGAAGCCCTCTTTTGATGCAAGCAGATGTTGCCAGGTGTGTTCAGCAGCTGTTGCTCAATGCTTATGCCAAGCTATTGTGTTCCTCATGGAACCAAGGAGCCATTGTGACACTGCAGGGGCTGATGGCATCAAGGAGGCAATTGTGACAGTACAGAACCTCCTAGAAACAAGGCTCCATTGTGACACTGTGGGGAATCATGGAATCAAGGAGCCCATTGTGACACGGCTGCATGGAACCAATGGTCCATGGTTACACTGCGGATTCAAGAAGAGCACGGTGACACCACGCAACATCATGGAACCATAGGTCCATTGTGACACAGCGGGGCCTCATGGAAACAAGGGGACCATTGTGGCAAAGCAGGGCCTAATGGAAGCATGGAGGGCATTGTGACACTAAGGAAACTCCTGGAACCAAGATGACCACTGGAACATAATGGAACCTCATGGAAGCAAGCATCCACAATGACTTTGGAGGGCCTCAGGGACCACAGGACCCATTGTGACACAGCAGGACCTGGTGGAACCAAGGAGCCTTTGTGATACTCCACATCCACATGGGAGCCAGGGTGCACTGAGACACAGCGGGGCCTTGTTGGAACCAAAGACACCTCTGCAAAAAGCAGGCTAGCTCATAGAAGCAAGGAGTCCATTGTTACAACGTAAAAGCTATGGAACCAAGGGACCATTGTGACACTGCGGGGCCTCATGGAACCAATTGTCCATGATGACAGTGCGGATCAAAAGAGACCATGGTGACACTGCGGAACCTGATGGAACCAAGGAGCCATTGTGACACAGTGGGGCCTCATGGAATCAAGGAGACCATTGTGACCCAGGTGTTGCATGTGAAGGCAAGGAGCCATTGTGACACTTTGGGCTTCTTCCCTTGAGCTCTGCAGCTGGCTGTCCCAGCCCAGCGCACCATGTGCCACCTGCTCTCCTCAGGGCTCTGCCTGCACACAGCCCCAGGAGAAGTTTTCCTGTTTGCAAGGAAAGAATGGAAAAGCCGGAGCAGGTTTCCTAAACAACAAACCCCACTCAGGAGCCACATGCTCAGTACAGGCTGCCTGGAACGATGTCCCCTTTCTACAAGGGTCAGTGTGAGCAGGAATGAATGATCTCTGGGAGCAGAATTCTCGGAGCCTTTCCACTGAATTCTCTGTCCCTGTGTCTTGGGGTGACTTTATCGTGTGTATCCCCTACTGCTGCTCTATGCCCAGAAGTGAACTTTGTGCGTTTCTGTGCCTTTCAACTGAGCCTGAGAGGGGGGAGAGGAAAAAAACCGGACAAACTTCTCAGAGCGTTTGTTCAAGGACACACATACACACTCCTCTGCATCCTGCTTGCAGCAAGAGCAGAGGAAGCAACTTGGTTTCTTTTTAGCCAGTTTTCAGCTCCTTTTCTCTGGGGGGAGATGGAGAGTTGAACTTTGTATTCCTGGGACTTCGGGGGTTTTTTTTCCCTTCTTCTCTTCTTGACTCTTTCAACATCAGAGCACATTGGGAGAATTTTCTCCCGAGGTGGGGGCCCTGAATGTGGGCCCATGAGCCAGCTGCAAGGAGGAGGAGAGAGACTGCACCTACGGAAGTGTTGGGGTTCCTCCCTCCTGCCATGAGGTCATGGGAGAGGGGACCCTGGGGTAGAGGCATGGCCTGGGCACGGGGTCTCCCTGCTCCCTGCTCACATGTGCCCTAATCCTGTTCAGCACTGCTTATTTTGTGTTGCCCTGTGCCAGGAGGGCCCTGGTTGTGCCGTGATTGCTCAGTTCTTTGGCAGTGCCCCGCCCATGTGGCTGGAGAAGAAAGAGCTCTGCAACTTCTCTCAAGAATCGCTCCCTGTTTCTTTGCACGGGCCTCGCTGTCTATGGATGTTTCAGGAGACCCCACCGAAACACGGAAGGACTCTCAAATTATCCCAGCTTTCTCTGCACAGCGAGAGCTTTTAATATTTAGCATTGTTATCCTTTTCCTGTGTGTTTGTTAAAAAAATAGTTTTTATCTCTTTCACTTTCTTCCCAGGAAAGTTCTTTTTTCCAAAAACCTGGTGGGGGAGGGCTGGGTGTAACCTGCCTTCTATCAGAGGATATTTTCCTCCACATTTGTCCAAACCGGCACAGCCTGTCCTTTCCTGGGTCTCTGTTGCAGATGGAAGCTGCTGGTGCCATTGTCAGCTTGAAGCACTCTTTTGATGCAAGCAGATGTTGCCAGGTGTGTTCAGCAGCTGTTGCTCAATGCTTATGCCAAGCTATTGTGTTCCTCATGGAACCAAGGAGCCATTGTGACACTGCAGGGGCTGATGGCATCAAGGAGGCAATTGTGACAGTACAGAACCTCCTAGAAACAAGGCTCCATTGTGACACCGTGGGGAATCATGGAATCAAGGAGCCCATTGTGACACGGCTGCATGGAACCAATGGTCCATGGTTACATGGCGGATTCAAGAAGAGCACGGTGACACCACGCAACATCATGGAACCGTACGTCCATTGTGACACAGCAAGGCCGCATGGAAACAAGGGGACCATTGTGGCAAAGCAGGGCCTAATGGAAGCATGGAGAGCATTGTGACACTAAGGAAACTCCTGGAACCAAGATGACCACTGGCACATAATGGAACCTCATGGAAGCAAGCCTCCACAATGACTTTGGAGGGCCTCAGGGACCACAGGACCCATTGTGACACAGCAGGACCTGGTGGAACCAAGGAGCCTTTGTGATACTCCACATCCACATGGAAGCCAGGGTGCACTGAGACACAGCGGGGCCTTGTTGGAACCAAAGACACCTCTGCAAAAAGCAGGCTAGCTCATAGAAGCAAGGAGTCCATTGTTACAACGTAAAAGCTATGGAAGCAAGGGACCATTGTGACACTGCGGGGCCTCATGGAACCAATTGTCCATGATGACAATGCGGATCAAAGGAGACCATGGTGACACTGCGGAACCTGATGGAACCAAGGAGCCATTGTGACACAGTGGGGCCTAATGGAATCAAGGAGACCATTGTGACCCAGGTGTTGCATGGGAAGGCAAGGAGCCATTGTGACACTTTGGGCTTCTTCCCTTGAGCTCTGCAGCTGGCTGTCCCAGCCCAGCGCACCATGTGCCACCTGCTCTCCTCAGGGCTCTGCCTGCACACAGCCCCAGGAGAAGTTTTCCTGTTTGCAAGGAAAGAATGGAAAAGCCGGAGCAGGTTTCCTAAACAACAAACCCCACTCAGGAGCCACATGCTCAGTACAGGCTGCCTGGAACGAGGTCCCCTTTCTACAAGGGTCAGTGTGAGCAGGAATGAAATTCTCGGAGTCTTTCCACTGAATTCTCTGTCCCTGTGTCTTGGGGTGACTTTATCGTGTGTATCCCCTATCGCTGCTCTATGCCCAGAAGTGAACTTTGTGCATTTCTGTGCCTTTCAACTGAGCCTGAGAGGGGGGAGAGGAAAAAAAAAAACCGGACAAACTTCTCAGAGCGTTTGTTCAAGGACACACATACACACTCCTCTGCATCCTGCTTGCAGCAAGAGCAGAGGAAGCAACTTTGTTTCTTTTTAGCCAGTTTTCAGCTCCTTTTCTCTGGGGGGAGATGGAGAGTTGAACTTTGTTTTCCTGGGACTTCGGGGGTTTTTTTCCCCTTCTTCTCTTCTTGACTCTTTCAACATCAGAGCACATTGGGAGAATTTTCTCCCGAGGTGGGGGCCCTGAATGTGGGCCCATGAGCCAGCTGCAAGGAGGAGGAGAGAGACTACACCTACGGAAGTGTTGGGGTTCCTCCCCCCTGCCATGAGGTCATGGGAGAGGGGACCCTGGGGTAGAGGCATGGCCTGGGCACGGGGTCTCCCTGCTCCCTGCTCACATGTGCCCTAATCCTGTTCAGCACTGCTTATTTTGTGTTGCCCTGTGCGAGGAGGGCCCTGGTTGTGCTGTGATTGCTCAGTTCTTTGGCAGTGCCCCGCCCATGTGGCTGGAGAAGAAAGAGCTCTGAAACTTCTCTCAAGAATCGCTCCCTGTTTCTTTGCACGGGCCTCGCTGTCTATGGATGTTTCAGGAGACCCCACCGAAACACGGAAGGACTCTCAAATTATCCCAGCTTTCTCTGCACAGCGAGAGCTTTTAATATTTAGCATTGCTATCCTTTTCCTGTGTGTTTGTTAAAAAAATAGTTTTTATCTCTTTCACTTTCTTCCCAGGAAAGTTCTTTTTTCCAAAAACCTGGTGGGGGAGGGCTGGGTGTAACCTGCCTTCTATCAGAGGATATTTTCCTCCACATTTGTCCAAACCGGCACAGCCTGTCCTTTCCTGGGTCTCTGTTGCAGATGGAAGCTGCTGGTGCCATTGTCAGCTTGAAGCCCTCTTTTGATGCAAGCAGATGTTGCCAGGTGTGTTCAGCAGCTGTTGCTCAATGCTTATGCCAAGCTATTGTGTTCCTCATGGAACCAAGGAGCCATTGTGACACTGCAGGGGCTGATGGCATCAAGGAGGCAATTGTGACAGTACAGAACCTCCTAGAAACAAGGCTCCATTGTGACACCGTGGGGAATCATGGAATCAAGGAGCCCATTGTGACACGGCTGCATGGAACCAATGGTCCATGGTTACACTGCGGATTCAAGAAGAGCACGGTGACACCACGCAACATCATGGAACCATAGGTCCATTGTGACACAGCGGGGCCTCATGGAAACAAGGGGACCATTGTGGCAAAGCAGGGCCTAATGGAAGCATGGAGGGCATTGTGACACTAAGGAAACTCCTGGAACCAAGATGACCACTGGAACATAATGGAACCTCATGGAAGCAAGCATCCACAATGACTTTGGAGGGCCTCAGGGACCACAGGACCCATTGTGACACAGCAGGACCTGGTGGAACCAAGGAGCCTTTGTGATACTCCACATCCACATGGGAGCCAGGGTGCACTGAGACACAGCGGGGCCTTGTTGGAACCAAAGACACCTCTGCAAAAAGCAGGCTAGCTCATAGAAGCAAGGAGTCCATTGTTACAACGTAAAAGCTATGGAACCAAGGGACCATTGTGACACTGCGGGGCCTCATGGAACCAATTGTCCATGATGACAGTGCGGATCAAAAGAGACCATGGTGACACTGCGGAACCTGATGGAACCAAGGAGCCATTGTGACACAGTGGGGCCTCATGGAATCAAGGAGACCATTGTGACCCAGGTGTTGCATGTGAAGGCAAGGAGCCATTGTGACACTTTGGGCTTCTTCCCTTGAGCTCTGCAGCTGGCTGTCCCAGCCCAGCGCACCATGTGCCACCTGCTCTCCTCAGGGCTCTGCCTGCACACAGCCCCAGGAGAAGTTTTCCTGTTTGCAAGGAAAGAATGGAAAAGCCGGAGCAGGTTTCCTAAACAACAAACCCCACTCAGGAACCACATGCTCAGTACAGGCTGCCTGGAACGATGTCCCCTTTCTACAAGGGTCAGTGTGAGCAGGAATGAATGATCTCTGGGAGCAGAATTCTCGGAGTCTTTCCACTGAATTCTCTGTCCCTGTGTCTTGGGGTGACTTTATCGTGTGTATCCCCTACTGCTGCTCTATGCCCAGAAGTGAACTTTGTGCGTTTCTGTGCCTTTCAACTGAGCCTGAGAGGGGGGAGAGGAAAAAAACCGGACAAACTTCTCAGAGCGTTTGTTCAAGGACACACATACACACTCCTCTGCATCCTGCTTGCAGCAAGAGCAGAGGAAGCAACTTGGTTTCTTTTTAGCCAGTTTTCAGCTCCTTTTCTCTGGGGGGAGATGGAGAGTTGAACTTTGTTTTCCTGGGACTTCGGGGGTTTTTTTTCCCTTCTTCTCTTCTTGACTCTTTCAACATCAGAGCACATTGGGAGAATTTTCTCCCGAGGTGGGGGCCCTGAATGTGGGCCCATGAGCCAGCTGCAAGGAGGAGGAGAGAGACTGCACCTACGGAAGTGTTGGGGTTCCTCCCTCCTGCCATGAGGTCATGGGAGAGGGGACCCTGGGGTAGAGGCATGGCCTGGGCACGGGGTCTCCCTGCTCCCTGCTCACATGTGCCCTAATCCTGTTCAGCACTGCTTATTTTGTGTTGCCCTGTGCCAGGAGGGCCCTGGTTGTGCCGTGATTGCTCAGTTCTTTGGCAGTGCCCCGCCCATGTGGCTGGAGAAGAAAGAGCTCTGCAACTTCTCTCAAGAATCGCTCCCTGTTTCTTTGCACGGGCCTCGCTGTCTATGGATGTTTCAGGAGACCCCACCGAAACACAGAAGGACTCTCAAATTATCCCAGCTTTCTCTGCACAGCGAGAGCTTTTAATATTTAGCATTGTTATCCTTTTCCTGTGTGTTTGTTAAAAAAATAGTTTTTATCTCTTTCACTTTCTTCCCAGGAAAGTTCTTTTTTCCAAAAACCTGGTGGGGGAGGGCTGGGTGTAACCTGCCTTCTATCAGAGGATATTTTCCTCCACATTTGTCCAAACCGGCACAGCCTGTCCTTTCCCTGGGTCTCTGTTGCAGATGGAAGCTGCTGGTGCCATTGTCAGCTTGAAGCACTCTTTTGATGCAAGCAGATGTTGCCAGGTGTGTTCAGCAGCTGTTGCTCAATGCTTATGCCAAGCTATTGTGTTCCTCATGGAACCAAGGAGCCATTGTGACACTGCAGGGGCTGATGGCATCAAGGAGGCAATTGTGACAGTACAGAACCTCCTAGAAACAAGGCTCCATTGTGACACCGTGGGGAATCATGGAATCAAGGAGCCCATTGTGACACGGCTGCATGGAACCAATGGTCCATGGTTACATGGCGGATTCAAGAAGAGCACGGTGACACCACGCAACATCATGGAACCGTACGTCCATTGTGACACAGCAAGGCCGCATGGAAACAAGGGGACCATTGTGGCAAAGCAGGGCCTAATGGAAGCATGGAGAGCATTGTGACACTAAGGAAACTCCTGGAACCAAGATGACCACTGGCACATAATGGAACCTCATGGAAGCAAGCCTCCACAATGACTTTGGAGGGCCTCAGGGACCACAGGACCCATTGTGACACAGCAGGACCTGGTGGAACCAAGGAGCCTTTGTGATACTCCACATCCACATGGAAGCCAGGGTGCACTGAGACACAGCGGGGCCTTGTTGGAACCAAAGACACCTCTGCAAAAAGCAGGCTAGCTCATAGAAGCAAGGAGTCCATTGTTACAACGTAAAAGCTATGGAAGCAAGGGACCATTGTGACACTGCGGGGCCTCATGGAACCAATTGTCCATGATGACAATGCGGATCAAAGGAGACCATGGTGACACTGCGGAACCTGATGGAACCAAGGAGCCATTGTGACACAGTGGGGCCTCATGGAATCAAGGAGACCATTGTGACCCAGGTGTTGCATGGGAAGGCAAGGAGCCATTGTGACACTTTGGGCTTCTTCCCTTGAGCTCTGCAGCTGGCTGTCCCAGCCCAGCGCACCATGTGCCACCTGCTCTCCTCAGGGCTCTGCCTGCACACAGCCCCAGGAGAAGTTTTCCTGTTTGGAAGGAAAGAATGGAAAAGCCGGAGCAGGTTTCCTAAACAACAAACCCCACTCAGGAGCCACATGCTCAGTACAGGCTGCCTGGAACGATGTCCCCTTTCTACAAGGGTCAGTGTGAGCAGGAATGAAATTCTCGGAGTCTTTCCACTGAATTCTCTGTCCCTGTGTCTTGGGGTGACTTTATCGTGTGTATCCCCTATCGCTGCTCTATGCCCAGAAGTGAACTTTGTGCATTTCTGTGCCTTTCAACTGAGCCTGAGAGGGGGGAGAGGAAAAAAAAAAACCGGACAAACTTCTCAGAGCGTTTGTTCAAGGACACACATACACACTCCTCTGCATCCTGCTTGCAGCAAGAGCAGAGGAAGCAACTTTGTTTCTTTTTAGCCAGTTTTCAGCTCCTTTTCTCTGGGGGGAGATGGAGAGTTGAACTTTGTTTTCCTGGGACTTCGGGGGTTTTTTTCCCCTTCTTCTCTTCTTGACTCTTTCAACATCAGACCACATTGGGAGAATTTTCTCCCGAGGTGGGGGCCCTGAATGTGGGCCCATGAGCCAGCTGCAAGGAGGAGGAGAGAGACTACACCTACGGAAGTGTTGGGGTTCCTCCCCCCTGCCATGAGGTCATGGGAGAGGGGACCCTGGGGTAGAGGCATGGCCTGGGCACGGGGTCTCCCTGCTCCCTGCTCACATGTGCCCTAACCCTGTTCAGCACTGCTTATTTTGTGTTGCCTTGTGCGAGGAGGGCCCTGGTTGTGCTGTGATTGCTCAGTTCTTTGGCAGTGCCCCGCCCATGTGGCTGGAGAAGAAAGAGCTCTGCAACTTCTCTCAAGAATCGCTCCCTGTTTCTTTGCACGGGCCTCGCTGTCTATGGATGTTTCAGGAGACCCCACCGAAACACGGAAGGACTCTCAAATTATCCCAGCTTTCTCTGCACAGCGAGAGCTTTTAATATTTAGCATTGCTATCCTTTTCCTGTGTGTTTGTTAAAAAAATAGTTTTTATCTCTTTCACTTTCTTCCCAGGAAAGTTCTTTTTTCCAAAAACCTGGTGGGGGAGGGCTGGGTGTAACCTGCCTTCTATCAGAGGATATTTTCCTCCACATTTGTCCAAACCGGCACAGCCTGTCCTTTCCTGGGTCTCTGTTGCAGATGGAAGCTGCTGGTGCCATTGTCAGCTTGAAGCCCTCTTTTGATGCAAGCAGATGTTGCCAGGTGTGTTCAGCAGCTGTTGCTCAATGCTTATGCCAAGCTATTGTGTTCCTCATGGAACCAAGGAGCCATTGTGACACTGCAGGGGCTGATGGCATCAAGGAGGCAATTGTGACAGTACAGAACCTCCTAGAAACAAGGCTCCATTGTGACACCGTGGGGAATCATGGAATCAAGGAGCCCATTGTGACACGGCTGCATGGAACCAATGGTCCATGGTTACACTGCGGATTCAAGAAGAGCACGGTGACACCACGCAACATCATGGAACCATAGGTCCATTGTGACACAGCGGGGCCTCATGGAAACAAGGGGACCATTGTGGCAAAGCAGGGCCTAATGGAAGCATGGAGGGCATTGTGACACTAAGGAAACTCCTGGAACCAAGATGACCACTGGAACATAATGGAACCTCATGGAAGCAAGCATCCACAATGACTTTGGAGGGCCTCAGGGACCACAGGACCCATTGTGACACAGCAGGACCTGGTGGAACCAAGGAGCCTTTGTGATACTCCACATCCACATGGGAGCCAGGGTGCACTGAGACACAGCGGGGCCTTGTTGGAACCAAAGACACCTCTGCAAAAAGCAGGCTAGCTCATAGAAGCAAGGAGTCCATTGTTACAACGTAAAAGCTATGGAACCAAGGGACCATTGTGACACTGCGGGGCCTCATGGAACCAATTGTCCATGATGACAGTGCGGATCAAAAGAGACCATGGTGACACTGCGGAACCTGATGGAACCAAGGAGCCATTGTGACACAGTGGGGCCTCATGGAATCAAGGAGACCATTGTGACCCAGGTGTTGCATGTGAAGGCAAGGAGCCATTGTGACACTTTGGGCTTCTTCCCTTGAGCTCTGCAG
The DNA here is from genome assembly GCF_041296385.1 of Aphelocoma coerulescens. NCBI lineage: Eukaryota > Metazoa > Chordata > Aves > Passeriformes > Corvidae > Aphelocoma > Aphelocoma coerulescens. The sequence goes on from NW_027183927.1 coordinate 870,585, forward strand.
CTGGCTGTCCCAGCCCAGCGCACCATGTGCCACCTGCTCTCCTCAGGGCTCTGCCTGCACACAGCCCCAGGAGAAGTTTTCCTGTTTGCAAGGAAAGAATGGAAAAGCCGGAGCAGGTTTCCTAAACAACAAACCCCACTCAGGAGCCACATGCTCAGTACAGGCTGCCTGGAACGATGTCCCCTTTCTACAAGGGTCAGTGTGAGCAGGAATGAATGATCTCTGGGAGCAGAATTCTCGGAGTCTTTCCACTGAATTCTCTGTCCCTGTGTCTTGGGGTGACTTTATCGTGTGTATCCCCTACTGCTGCTCTATGCCCAGAAGTGAACTTTGTGCGTTTCTGTGCCTTTCAACTGAGCCTGAGAGGGGGGAGAGGAAAAAAACCGGACAAACTTCTCAGAGCGTTTGTTCAAGGACACACATACACACTCCTCTGCATCCTGCTTGCAGCAAGAGCAGAGGAAGCAACTTGGTTTCTTTTTAGCCAGTTTTCAGCTCCTTTTCTCTGGGGGGAGATGGAGAGTTGAACTTTGTTTTCCTGGGACTTCGGGGGTTTTTTTTCCCTTCTTCTCTTCTTGACTCTTTCAACATCAGAGCACATTGGGAGAATTTTCTCCCGAGGTGGGGGCCCTGAATGTGGGCCCATGAGCCAGCTGCAAGGAGGAGGAGAGAGACTGCACCTACGGAAGTGTTGGGGTTCCTCCCTCCTGCCATGAGGTCATGGGAGAGGGGACCCTGGGGTAGAGGCATGGCCTGGGCACGGGGTCTCCCTGCTCCCTGCTCACATGTGCCCTAATCCTGTTCAGCACTGCTTATTTTGTGTTGCCCTGTGCCAGGAGGGCCCTGGTTGTGCCGTGATTGCTCAGTTCTTTGGCAGTGCCCCGCCCATGTGGCTGGAGAAGAAAGAGCTCTGCAACTTCTCTCAAGAATCGCTCCCTGTTTCTTTGCACGGGCCTCGCTGTCTATGGATGTTTCAGGAGACCCCACCGAAACACAGAAGGACTCTCAAATTATCCCAGCTTTCTCTGCACAGCGAGAGCTTTTAATATTTAGCATTGTTATCCTTTTCCTGTGTGTTTGTTAAAAAAATAGTTTTTATCTCTTTCACTTTCTTCCCAGGAAAGTTCTTTTTTCCAAAAACCTGGTGGGGGAGGGCTGGGTGTAACCTGCCTTCTATCAGAGGATATTTTCCTCCACATTTGTCCAAACCGGCACAGCCTGTCCTTTCCCTGGGTCTCTGTTGCAGATGGAAGCTGCTGGTGCCATTGTCAGCTTGAAGCACTCTTTTGATGCAAGCAGATGTTGCCAGGTGTGTTCAGCAGCTGTTGCTCAATGCTTATGCCAAGCTATTGTGTTCCTCATGGAACCAAGGAGCCATTGTGACACTGCAGGGGCTGATGGCATCAAGGAGGCAATTGTGACAGTACAGAACCTCCTAGAAACAAGGCTCCATTGTGACACCGTGGGGAATCATGGAATCAAGGAGCCCATTGTGACACGGCTGCATGGAACCAATGGTCCATGGTTACATGGCGGATTCAAGAAGAGCACGGTGACACCACGCAACATCATGGAACCGTACGTCCATTGTGACACAGCAAGGCCGCATGGAAACAAGGGGACCATTGTGGCAAAGCAGGGCCTAATGGAAGCATGGAGAGCATTGTGACACTAAGGAAACTCCTGGAACCAAGATGACCACTGGCACATAATGGAACCTCATGGAAGCAAGCCTCCACAATGACTTTGGAGGGCCTCAGGGACCACAGGACCCATTGTGACACAGCAGGACCTGGTGGAACCAAGGAGCCTTTGTGATACTCCACATCCACATGGAAGCCAGGGTGCACTGAGACACAGCGGGGCCTTGTTGGAACCAAAGACACCTCTGCAAAAAGCAGGCTAGCTCATAGAAGCAAGGAGTCCATTGTTACAACGTAAAAGCTATGGAAGCAAGGGACCATTGTGACACTGCGGGGCCTCATGGAACCAATTGTCCATGATGACAATGCGGATCAAAGGAGACCATGGTGACACTGCGGAACCTGATGGAACCAAGGAGCCATTGTGACACAGTGGGGCCTCATGGAATCAAGGAGACCATTGTGACCCAGGTGTTGCATGGGAAGGCAAGGAGCCATTGTGACACTTTGGGCTTCTTCCCTTGAGCTCTGCAGCTGGCTGTCCCAGCCCAGCGCACCATGTGCCACCTGCTCTCCTCAGGGCTCTGCCTGCACACAGCCCCAGGAGAAGTTTTCCTGTTTGCAAGGAAAGAATGGAAAAGCCGGAGCAGGTTTCCTAAACAACAAACCCCACTCAGGAGCCACATGCTCAGTACAGGCTGCCTGGAACGATGTCCCCTTTCTACAAGGGTCAGTGTGAGCAGGAATGAAATTCTCGGAGTCTTTCCACTGAATTCTCTGTCCCTGTGTCTTGGGGTGACTTTATCGTGTGTATCCCCTATCGCTGCTCTATGCCCAGAAGTGAACTTTGTGCATTTCTGTGCCTTTCAACTGAGCCTGAGAGGGGGGAGAGGAAAAAAAAAAACCGGACAAACTTCTCAGAGCGTTTGTTCAAGGACACACATACACACTCCTCTGCATCCTGCTTGCAGCAAGAGCAGAGGAAGCAACTTTGTTTCTTTTTAGCCAGTTTTCAGCTCCTTTTCTCTGGGGGGAGATGGAGAGTTGAACTTTGTTTTCCTGGGACTTCGGGGGTTTTTTTCCCCTTCTTCTCTTCTTGACTCTTTCAACATCAGACCACATTGGGAGAATTTTCTCCCGAGGTGGGGGCCCTGAATGTGGGCCCATGAGCCAGCTGCAAGGAGGAGGAGAGAGACTACACCTACGGAAGTGTTGGGGTTCCTCCCCCCTGCCATGAGGTCATGGGAGAGGGGACCCTGGGGTAGAGGCATGGCCTGGGCACGGGGTCTCCCTGCTCCCTGCTCACATGTGCCCTAACCCTGTTCAGCACTGCTTATTTTGTGTTGCCTTGTGCGAGGAGGGCCCTGGTTGTGCTGTGATTGCTCAGTTCTTTGGCAGTGCCCCGCCCATGTGGCTGGAGAAGAAAGAGCTCTGAAACTTCTCTCAAGAATCGCTCCCTGTTTCTTTGCACGGGCCTCGCTGTCTATGGATGTTTCAGGAGACCCCACCGAAACACGGAAGGACTCTCAAATTATCCCAGCTTTCTCTGCACAGCGAGAGCTTTTAATATTTAGCATTGCTATCCTTTTCCTGTGTGTTTGTTAAAAAAATAGTTTTTATCTCTTTCACTTTCTTCCCAGGAAAGTTCTTTTTTCCAAAAACCTGGTGGGGGAGGGCTGGGTGTAACCTGCCTTCTATCAGAGGATATTTTCCTCCACATTTGTCCAAACCGGCACAGCCTGTCCTTTCCTGGGTCTCTGTTGCAGATGGAAGCTGCTGGTGCCATTGTCAGCTTGAAGCCCTCTTTTGATGCAAGCAGATGTTGCCAGGTGTGTTCAGCAGCTGTTGCTCAATGCTTATGCCAAGCTATTGTGTTCCTCATGGAACCAAGGAGCCATTGTGACACTGCAGGGGCTGATGGCATCAAGGAGGCAATTGTGACAGTACAGAACCTCCTAGAAACAAGGCTCCATTGTGACACCGTGGGGAATCATGGAATCAAGGAGCCCATTGTGACACAGCCAGGCCGCATGGAACCAATGGTCCATGGTTACACTGCGGATTCAAGAAGAGCACGGTGACACCACGCAACATCATGGAACCATAGGTCCATTGTGACACAGCGGGGCCTCATGGAAACAAGGGGACCATTGTGGCAAAGCAGGGCCTAATGGAAGCATGGAGAGCATTGTGACACTAAGGAAACTCCTGGAACCAAGATGACCACTGGCACATAATGGAACCTCATGGAAGCAAGCCTCCACAATGACTTTGGACGGCGTCAGGGACCACAGGACCCATTGTGACACAGCAGGACCTGGTGGAACCAAGGAGCCTTTGTGATACTCCACATCCACATGGAAGCCAGGGTGCACTGAGACACAGCGGGGCCTTGTTGGAACCAAAGACACCTCTGCAAAAAGCAGGCTAGCTCATAGAAGCAAGGAGTCCATTGTTACAACGTAAAAGCTATGGAAGCAAGGGACCATTGTGACACTGCGGGGCCTCATGGAACCAATTGTCCATGATGACAATGCGGATCAAAGGAGACCATGGTGACACTGCGGAACCTGATGGAACCAAGGAGCCATTGTGACACAGTGGGGCCTCATGGAATCAAGGAGACCATTGTGACCCAGGTGTTGCATGGGAAGGCAAGGAGCCATTGTGACACTTTGGGCTTCTTCCCTTGAGCTCTGCAGCTGGCTGTCCCAGCCCAGCGCACCATGTGCCACCTGCTCTCCTCAGGGCTCTGCCTGCACACAGCCCCAGGAGAAGTTTTCCTGTTTGCAAGGAAAGAATGGAAAAGCCTGAGCAGGTTTCCTAAACAACAAACCCCACTCAGGAGCCACATGCTCAGTACAGGCTGCCTGGAACGATGTCCCCTTTCTACAAGGGTCAGTGTGAGCAGGAATGAATGATCTCTGGGAGCAGAATTCTCGGAGTCTTTCCACTGAATTCTCTGTCCCTGTGTCTTGGGGTGACTTTATCGTGTGTATCCCCTATTGCTGCTCTATGCCCAGAAGTGAACTTTGTGCGTTTCTGTGCCTTTCAACTGAGCCTGAGAGGGGGGAGAGGAAAAAAAAAACCGGACAAACTTCTCAGAGCGTTTGTTCAAGGACACACATACACACTCCTCTGCATCCTGCTTGCAGCAAGAGCAGAGGAAGCAACTTTGTTTCTTTTTAGCCAGTTTTCAGCTCCTTTTCTCTGGGGGGAGATGGAGAGTTGAACTTTGTTTTCCTGGGACTTTGGGGGTTTTTTTCCCCTTCTTCTCTTCTTGACTCTTTCAACATCAGACCACATTGGGAGAATTTTCTCCCGAGGTGGGGGCCCTGAATGTGGGCCCATGAGCCAGCTGCAAGGAGGAGGAGAGAGACTACACCTACGGAAGTGTTGGGGTTCCTCCCTCCTGCCATGCGGTCATGGGAGAGGGGACCCTGGGGTAGAGGCATGGCCTGGGCACGGGGGGTCTCCCTGCTCCCTGCTCACATGTGCCCTAATCCTGTTCAGCACTGCTTATTTTGTGTTGCCCTGTGCGAGGAGGGCCCTGGTTGTGCCGTGATTGCTCAGTTCTTTGGCAGTGCCCCGCCCATGTGGCTGGAGAAGAAAGAGCTCTGAAACTTCTCTCAAGAATCGCTCCCTGTTTCTTTGCACGGGCCTCGCTGTCTATGGATGTTTCAGGAGACCCCACCGAAACACGGAAGGACTCTCAAATTATCTCAGCTTTCTCTGCACAGCGAGAGCTTTTAATATTTAGCATTGCTATCCTTTTCCTGTGTGTTTGTTAAAAAAATAGTTTTTATCTCTTTCACTTTCTTCCCAGGAAAGTTCTTTTTTCCAAAAACCTGGTGGGGGAGGGCTGGGTGTAACCTGCCTTCTATCAGAGGATATTTTCCTCCACATTTGTCCAAACCGGCACAGCCTGTCCTTTCCTGGGTCTCTGTTGCAGATGGAAGCTGCTGGTGCCATTGTCAGCTTGAAGCACTCTTTTGATGCAAGCAGATGTTGCCAGGTGTGTTCAGCAGCTGTTGCTCAATGCTTATGCCAAGCTATTGTGTTCCTCATGGAACCAAGGAGCCATTGTGACACTGCAGGGGCTGATGGCATCAAGGAGGCAATTGTGACAGTACAGAACCTCCTAGAAACAAGGCTCCATTTTGACACTGTGGGGAATCATGGAATCAAGGAGCCCATTGTGACACGGCTGCATGGAACCAATGGTCCATGGTTACACGGCGGATTCAAGAAGAGCACGGTGACACCACGCAACATCATGGAACCATAGGTCCATTGTGACACAGCGGGGCCTCATGGAAACAAGGGGACCATTGTGGCAAAGCAGGGCCTAATGGAAGCATGGAGGGCATTGTGACACTAAGGAAACTCCTGGAACCAAGATGACCACTGGAACATAATGGAACCTCATGGAAGCAAGCATCCACAATGACTTTGGAGGGCCTCAGGGACCACAGGACCCATTGTGACACAGCAGGACCTGGTGGAACCAAGGAGCCTTTGTGATACTCCACATCCACATGGAAGCCAGGGTGCACTGAGACACAGCGGGGCCTTGTTGGAACCAAAGACACCTCTGCAAAAAGCAGGCTAGCTCATAGAAGCAAGGAGTCCATTGTTACAACGTAAAAGCTATGGAAGCAAGGGACCATTGTGACACTGCGGGGCCTCATGGAACCAATTGTCCATGATGACAATGCGGATCAAAGGAGACCATGGTGACACTGCGGAACCTGATGGAACCAAGGAGCCATTGTGACACAGTGGGGCCTCATGGAATCAAGGAGACCATTGTGACCCAGGTGTTGCATGTGAAGGCAAGGAGCCATTGTGACACTTTGGGCTTCTTCCCTTGAGCTCTGCAGCTGGCTGTCCCAGCCCAGCGCACCATGTGCCACCTGCTCTCCTCAGGGCTCTGCCTGCACACAGCCCCAGGAGAAGTTTTCCTGTTTGGAAGGAAAGAATGGAAAAGCCGGAGCAGGTTTCCTAAACAACAAACCCCACTCAGGAGCCACATGCTCAGTAAAGGCTGCCTGGAACGATGTCCCCTTTCTACAAGGGTCAGTGTGAGCAGGAATGAATGATCTCTGGGAGCCGAATTCTCGGAGTCTTTCCACTGAATTCTCTCTCCCTGTGTCTTGGGGTGACTTTATCATGTGTATCCCCTATTGCTGCTCTATGCCCAGAAGTGAACTTTGTGCGTTTCTGTGCCTTTCAACTGAGCCTGAGAGGGGGGAGAGGAAAAAAACCGGACAAACTTCTCAGAGCGTTTTTTCAAGGACACACATACACACTCCTCTGCATCCTGCTTGCAGCAAGAGCAGAGGAAGCAACTTGGTTTCTTTTTAGCCAGTTTTCAGCTCCTTTTCTCTGGGGGGAGATGGAGAGTTGAACTTTGTTTTCCTGGGACTTCGGGGGTTTTTTTTCCCTTCTTCTCTTCTTGACTCTTTCAACATCAGAGCACATTGGGAGAATTTTCTCCCGAGGTGGGGGCCCTGAATGTGGGCCCATGAGCCAGCTGCAAGGAGGAGGAGAGAGACTACACCTACGGAAGTGTTGGGGTTCCTCCCCCCTGCCATGAGGTCATGGGAGAGGGGACCCTGGGGTAGAGGCATGGCCTGGGCACGGGGGTCTCCCTGCTCCCTGCTCACATGTGCCCTAACCCTGATCAGCACTGCTTATTTTGTGTTGCCTTGTGCGAGGAGGGCCCTGGTTGTGCCGTGATTGCTCAGTTCTTTGGCAGTGCCCCACCCATGTGGCTGGAGAAGAAAGAGCTCTGAAACTTCTCTCAAGAATCGCTCCCTGTTTCTTTGCACGGGCCTCGCTGTCTATGGATGTTTCAGGAGACCCCACCGAAACACGGAAGGACTCTCAAATTATCCCAGCTTTCTCTGCACAGCGAGAGCTTTTAATATTTAGCATTGCTATCCTTTTCCTGTGTGTTTGTTAAAAAAATAGTTTTTATCTCTTTCACTTTCTTCCCAGGAAAGTTCTTTTTTCCAAAAACCTGGTGGGGGAGGGCTGGGTGTAACCTGCCTTCTATCAGAGGATATTTTCCTCCACATTTGTCCAAACCGGCACAGCCTGTCCTTTCCTGGGTCTCTGTTGCAGATGGAAGCTGCTGGTGCCATTGTCAGCTTGAAGCCCTCTTTTGATGCAAGCAGATGTTGCCAGGTGTGTTCAGCAGCTGTTGCTCAATGCTTATGCCAAGCTATTGTGTTCCTCATGGAACCAAGGAGCCATTGTGACACTGCAGGGGCTGATGGCATCAAGGAGGCAATTGTGACAGTACAGAACCTCCTAGAAACAAGGCTCCATTGTGACACCGTGGGGAATCATGGAATCAAGGAGCCCATTGTGACACGGCTGCATGGAACCAATGGTCCATGGTTACACTGCGGATTCAAGAAGAGCACGGTGACACCACGCAACATCACGGAACCATAGGTCCATTGTGACACAGCGGGGCCTCATGGAAACAAGGGGACCATTGTGGCAAAGCAGGGCCTAATGGAAGCATGGAGAGCATTGTGACACTAAGGAAACTCCTTGAACCAAGATGACCACTGGCACATAATGGAACCTCATGGAAGCAAGCCTCCACAATGACTTTGGAGGGCCTCAGGGACCACAGGACCCATTGTGACACAGCAGGACCTGGTGGAACCAAGGAGCCTTTGTGATACTCCAGATCCACATGGAAGCCAGGGTGCACTGAGACACAGCGGGGCCTTGTTGGAACCAAAGACACCTCTGCAAAAAGCAGGCTAGCTCATAGAAGCAAGGAGTCCATTGTTACAACGTAAAAGCTATGGAAGCAAGGGACCATTGTGACACTGCGGGGCCTCATGGAACCAATTGTCCATGATGACAATGCGGATCAAAGGAGACCATGGTGACACTGCGGAACCTGATGGAACCAAGGAGCCATTGTGACACAGTGGGGCCTCATGGAATCAAGGAGACCATTGTGACCCAGGTGTTGCATGGGAAGGCAAGGAGCCATTGTGACACTTTGGGCTTCTTCCCTTGAGCTCTGCAGCTGGCTGTCCCAGCCCAGCGCACCATGTGCCACCTGCTCTCCTCAGGGCTCTGCCTGCACACAGCCCCAGGAGAAGTTTTCCTGTTTGGAAGGAAAGAATGGAAAAGCCGGAGCAGGTTTCCTAAACAACAAACCCCACTCAGGAGCCACATGCTCAGTACAGGCTGCCTGGAACGAGGTCCCCTTTCTACAAGGGTCAGTGTGAGCAGGAATGAATGATCTCTGGGAGCAGAATTCTCGGAGTCTTTCCACTGAATTCTCTGTCCCTGTGTCTTGGGGTGACTTTATCATGTGTATCCCCTACTGCTGCTCTATGCCCAGAAGTGAACTTTGTGCGTTTCTGTGCCTTTCAACTGAGCCTGAGAGGGGGGAGAGGAAAAAAACCGGACAAACTTCTCAGAGCGTTTGTTCAAGGACACACATACACACTCCTCTGCATCCTGCTTGCAGCAAGAGCAGAGGAAGCAACTTGGTTTCTTTTTAGCCAGTTTTCAGCTCCTTTTCTCTGGGGGGAGATGGAGAGTTGAACTTTGTATTCCTGGGACTTTGGGGGGTTTTTTTCCCTTCTTCTCTTCTTGACTCTTTCAACATCAGAGCACATTGGGAGAATTTTCTCCCGAGGTGGGGGCCCTGAATGTGGGCCCATGAGCCAGCTGCAAGGAGGAGGAGAGAGACTACACCTACGGAAGTGTTGGGGTTCCTCCCCCCTGCCATGAGGTCATGGGAGAGGGGACCCTGGGGTAGAGGCATGGCCTGGGCACGGGGGTCTCCCTGCTCCCTGCTCACATGTGCCCTAACCCTGTTCAGCACTGCTTATTTTGTGTTGCCTTGTGCGAGGAGGGCCCTGGTTGTGCTGTGATTGCTCAGTTCTTTGGCAGTGCCCCGCCCATGTGGCTGGAGAAGAAAGAGCTCTGAAACTTCTCTCAAGAATCGCTCCCTGTTTCTTTGCACGGGCCTCGCTGTCTATGGATGTTTCAGGAGACCCCACCGAAACACGGAAGGACTCTCAAATTATCCCAGCTTTCTCTGCACAGCGAGAGCTTTTAATATTTAGCATTGCTATCCTTTTCCTGTGTGTTTGTTAAAAAAATAGTTTTTATCTCTTTCACTTTCTTCCCAGGAAAGTTCTTTTTTCCAAAAACCTGGTGGGGGAGGGCTGGGTGTAACCTGCCTTCTATCAGAGGATATTTTCCTCCACATTTGTCCAAACCGGCACAGCCTGTCCTTTCCTGGGTCTCTGTTGCAGATGGAAGCTGCTGGTGCCATTGTCAGCTTGAAGCCCTCTTTTGATGCAAGCAGATGTTGCCAGGTGTGTTCAGCAGCTGTTGCTCAATGCTTATGCCAAGCTATTGTGTTCCTCATGGAACCAAGGAGCCATTGTGACACTGCAGGGGCTGATGGCATCAAGGAGGCAATTGTGACAGTACAGAACCTCCTAGAAACAAGGCTCCATTGTGACACCGTGGGGAATCATGGAATCAAGGAGCCCATTGTGACACAGCCAGGCCGCATGGAACCAATGGTCCATGGTTACACTGCGGATTCAAGAAGAGCACGGTGACACCACGCAACATCATGGAACCATAGGTCCATTGTGACACAGCGGGGCCTCATGGAAACAAGGGGACCATTGTGGCAAAGCAGGGCCTAATGGAAGCCTGGAGAGCATTGTGACACTAAGGAAACTCCTGGAACCAAGATGACCACTGGCACATAATGGAACCTCATGGAAGCAAGCCTCCACAATGACTTTGGAGGGCCTCAGGGACCACAGGACCCATTGTGACACAGCAGGACCTGGTGGAACCAAGGAGCCTTTGTGATACTCCAGATCCACATGGAAGCCAGGGTGCACTGAGACACAGCGGGGCCTTGTTGGAACCAAAGACACCTCTGCAAAAAGCAGGCTAGCTCATAGAAGCAAGGAGTCCATTGTTACAACGTAAAAGCTATGGAAGCAAGGGACCATTGTGACACTGCGGGGCCTCATGGAACCAATTGTCCATGATGACAATGCGGATCAAAGGAGACCATGGTGACACTGCGGAACCTGATGGAACCAAGGAGCCATTGTGACACAGTGGGGCCTCATGGAATCAAGGAGACCATTGTGACCCAGGTGTTGCATGGGAAGGCAAGGAGCCATTGTGACACTTTGGGCTTCTTCCCTTGAGCTCTGCAGCTGGCTGTCCCAGCCCAGCGCACCATGTGCCACCTGCTCTCCTCAGGGCTCTGCCTGCACATAGCCCCAGGAGAAGTTTTCCTGTTTGGAAGGAAAGAATGGAAAAGCCGGAGCAGGTTTCCTAAACAACAAACCCCACTCAGGAGCCACATGCTCAGTACAGGCTGCCTGGAACGATGTCCCCTTTCTACAAGGGTCAGTGTGAGCAGGAATGAATGATCTCTGGGAGCAGAATTCTCGGAGTCTTTCCACTGAATTCTCTGTCCCTGTGTCTTGGGGTGACTTTATCGTGTGTATCCCCTATTGCTGCTCTATGCCCAGAAGTGAACTTTGTGCATTTCTGTGCCTTTCAACTGAGCCTGAGAGGGGGGAGAGGAAAAAAAAAAACCGGACAAACTTCTCAGAGCGTTTGTTCAAGGACACACATACACACTCCTCTGCATCCTGCTTGCAGCAAGAGCAGAGGAAGCAACTTTGTTTCTTTTTAGCCAGTTTTCAGCTCCTTTTCTCTGGGGGGAGATGGAGAGTTGAACTTTGTTTTCCTGGGACTTCGGGGGTTTTTTTCCCCTTCTTCTCTTCTTGACTCTTTCAACATCAGAGCACATTGGGAGAATTTTCTCCCGAGGTGGGGGCCCTGAATGTGGGCCCATGGGCCAGCTGCAAGGAGGAGGAGAGAGACTACACCTACGGAAGTGTTGGGGTTCCTCCCCCCTGCCATGAGGTCATGGGAGAGGGGACCCTGGGGTAGAGGCATGGCCTGGGCACGGGGGTCTCCCTGCTCCCTGCTCACATGTGCCCTAATCCTGTTCAGCACTGCTTATTTTGTGTTGCCTTGTGCGAGGAGGGCCCTGGTTGTGCTGTGATTGCTCAGTTCTTTGGCAGTGCCCCGCCCATGTGGCTGGAGAAGAAAGAGCTCTGAAACTTCTCTCAAGAATCGCTCCCTGTTTCTTTGCACGGGCCTCGCTGTCTATGGATGTTTCAGGAGACCCCACCGAAACACGGAAGGACTCTCAAATTATCCCAGCTTTCTCTGCACAGCGAGAGCTTTTAATATTTAGCATTGCTATCCTTTTCCTGTGTGTTTGTTAAAAAAATAGTTTTTATCTCTTTCACTTTCTTCCCAGGAAAGTTCTTTTTTCCAAAAACCTGGTGGGGGAGGGCTGGGTGTAACCTGCCTTCTATCAGAGGATATTTTCCTCCACATTTGTCCAAACCAGCACAGCCTGTCCTTTCCTGGGTCTCTGTTGCAGATGGAAGCTGCTGGTGCCATTGTCAGCTTGAAGCCCTCTTTTGATGCAAGCAGATGTTGCCAGGTGTGTTCAGCAGCTGTTGCTCAATGCTTATGCCAAGCTATTGTGTTCCTCATGGAACCAAGGAGCCATTGTGACACTGCAGGGGCTGATGGCATCAAGGAGGCAATTGTGACAGTACAGAACCTCCTAGAAACAAGGCTCCATTGTGACACCGTGGGGAATCATGGAATCAAGGAGCCCATTGTGACACGGCTGCATGGAACCAATGGTCCATGGTTACACTGCGGATTCAAGAAGAGCACGGTGACACCACGCAACATCATGGAACCATAGGTCCATTGTGACACAGCGGGGCCTCATGGAAACAAGGGGACCATTGTGGCAAAGCAGGGCCTAATGGAAGCATGGAGGGCATTGTGACACTAAGGAAACTCCTGGAACCAAGATGACCACTGGAACATAATGGAACCTCATGGAAGCAAGCATCCACAATGACTTTGGAGGGCCTCAGGGACCACAGGACCCATTGTGACACAGCAGGACCTGGTGGAACCAAGGAGCCTTTGTGATACTCCACATCCACATGGGAGCCAGGGTGCACTGAGACACAGCGGGGCCTTGTTGGAACCAAAGACACCTCTGCAAAAAGCAGGCTAGCTCATAGAAGCAAGGAGTCCATTGTTACAACGTAAAAGCTATGGAAGCAAGGGACCATTGTGACACTGCGGGGCCTCATGGAACCAATTGTCCATGATGACAATGCGGATCAAAGGAGACCATGGTGACACTGCGGAACCTGATGGAACCAAGGAGCCATTGTGACACAGTGGGGCCTCATGGAATCAAGGAGACCATTGTGACCCAGGTGTTGCATGTGAAGGCAAGGAGCCATTGTGACACTTTGGGCTTCTTCCCTTGAGCTCTGCAGCTGGCTGTCCCAGCCCAGCGCACCATGTGCCACCTGCTCTCCTCAGGGCTCTGCCTGCACACAGCCCCAGGAGAAGTTTTCCTGTTTGCAAGGAAAGAATGGAAAAGCCGGAGCAGGTTTCCTAAACAACAAACCCCACTCAGGAGCCACATGCTCAGTACAGGCTGCCTGGAACGATGTCCCCTTTCTACAAGGGTCAGTGTGAGCAGGAATGAATGATCTCTGGGAGCCGAATTCTCGGAGTCTTTCCACTGAATTCTCTGTCCCTGTGTCTTGGGGTGACTTTATCGTGTGTATCCCCTATTGCTGCTCTATGCCCAGAAGTGAACTTTGTGCGTTTCTGTGCCTTTCAACTGAGCCTGAGAGGGGGGAGAGGAAAAAAACCGGACAAACTTCTCAGAGCGTTTTTTCAAGGACACACATACACACTCCTCTGCATCCTGCTTGCAGCAAGAGCAGAGGAAGCAACTTGGTTTCTTTTTAGCCAGTTTTCAGCTCCTTTTCTCTGGGGGGAGATGGAGAGTTGAACTTTGTTTTCCTGGGACTTCGGGGGTTTTTTTTCCCTTCTTCTCTTCTTGACTCTTTCAACATCAGAGCACATTGGGAGAATTTTCTCCCGAGGTGGGGGCCCTGAATGTGGGCCCATGAGCCAGCTGCAAGGAGGAGGAGAGAGACTACACCTACGGAAGTGTTGGGGTTCCTCCCCCCTGCCATGAGGTCATGGGAGAGGGGACCCTGGGGTAGAGGCATGGCCTGGGCACGGGGGTCTCCCTGCTCCCTGCTCACATGTGCCCTAACCCTGTTCAGCACTGCTTATTTTGTGTTGCCCTGTGCGAGGAGGGCCCTGGTTGTGCTGTGATTGCTCAGTTCTTTGGCAGTGCCCCACCCATGTGGCTGGAGAAGAAAGAGCTCTGAAACTTCTCTCAAGAATCGCTCCCTGTTTCTTTGCACGGGCCTCGCTGTCTATGGATGTTTCAGGAGACCCCACCGAAACACGGAAGGACTCTCAAATTATCCCAGCTTTCTCTGCACAGCAAGAGCTTTTAATATTTAGCATTGCTATCCTTTTCCTGTGTGTTTGTTAAAAAAATAGTTTTTATCTCTTTCACTTTCTTCCCAGGAAAGTTCTTTTTTCCAAAAACCTGGTGGGGGAGGGCTGGGTGTAACCTGCCTTCTATCAGAGGATATTTTCCTCCACATTTGTCCAAACCGGCACAGCCTGTCCTTTCCTGGGTCTCTGTTGCAGATGGAAGCTGCTGGTGCCATTGTCAGCTTGAAGCCCTCTTTTGATGCAAGCAGATGTTGCCAGGTGTGTTCAGCAGCTGTTGCTCAATGCTTATGCCAAGCTATTGTGTTCCTCATGGAACCAAGGAGCCATTGTGACACTGCAGGGGCTGATGGCATCAAGGAGGCAATTGTGACAGTACAGAACCTCCTAGAAACAAGGCTCCATTGTGACACCGTGGGGAATCATGGAATCAAGGAGCCCATTGTGACACGGCTGCATGGAACCAATGGTCCATGGTTACACTGCGGATTCAAGAAGAGCACGGTGACACCACGCAACATCATGGAACCATAGGTCCATTGTGACACAGCGGGGCCTCATGGAAACAAGGGGACCATTGTGGCAAAGCAGGGCCTAATGGAAGCATGGAGAGCATTGTGACACTAAGGAAACTCCTGGAACCAAGATGACCACTGGCACATAATGGAACCTCATGGAAGCAAGCCTCCACAATGACTTTGGAGGGCCTCAGGGACCACAGGACCCATTGTGACACAGCAGGACCTGGTGGAACCAAGGAGCCTTTGTGATACTCCAGATCCACATGGAAGCCAGGGTGCACTGAGACACAGCGGGGCCTTGTTGGAACCAAAGACACCTCTGCAAAAAGCAGGCTAGCTCATAGAAGCAAGGAGTCCATTGTTACAACGTAAAAGCTATGGAAGCAAGGGACCATTGTGACACTGCGGGGCCTCATGGAACCAATTGTCCATGATGACAATGCGGATCAAAGGAGACCATGGTGACACTGCGGAACCT
Organism: Aphelocoma coerulescens; assembly: GCF_041296385.1. Lineage (NCBI taxonomy): Eukaryota > Metazoa > Chordata > Aves > Passeriformes > Corvidae > Aphelocoma > Aphelocoma coerulescens. The sequence continues at coordinate 885,698 of NW_027183927.1, forward strand.
GATGGAACCAAGGAGCCATTGTGACACAGTGGGGCCTCATGGAATCAAGGAGACCATTGTGACCCAGGTGTTGCATGGGAAGGCAAGGAGCCATTGTGACACTTTGGGCTTCTTCCCTTGAGCTCTGCAGCTGGCTGTCCCAGCCCAGCGCACCATGTGCCACCTGCTCTCCTCAGGGCTCTGCCTGCACACAGCCCCAGGAGAAGTTTTCCTGTTTGCAAGGAAAGAATGGAAAAGCCGGAGCAGGTTTCCTAAACAACAAACCCCACTCAGGAGCCACATGCTCAGTACAGGCTGCCTGGAACGATGTCCCCTTTCTACAAGGGTCAGTGTGAGCAGGAATGAATGATCTCTGGGAGCAGAATTCTCGGAGTCTTTCCACTGAATTCTCTCTCCCTGTGTCTTGGGGTGACTTTATCATGTGTATCCCCCTATTGCTGCTCTATGCCCAGAAGTGAACTTTGTGCATTTCTGTGCCTTTCAACTGAGCCTGAGAGGGGGGAGAGGAAAAAAAAGCCAGACAAACTTCTCAGAGCGTTTGTTCAAGGACACACATACACACTCCTCTGCATCCTGCTTGCAGCAAGAGCAGAGGAAGCAACTTTGTTTCTTTTTAGCCAGTTTTCAGCTCCTTTTCTCTGGGGGGAGATGGAGAGTTGAACTTTGTTTTCCTGGGACTTCGGGGGTTTTTTTCCCCTTCTTCTCTTGACTCTTTCAACATCAGAGCACATTGGGAGAATTTTCTCCCGAGGTGGGGGCCCTGAATGTGGGCCCATGAGCCAGCTGCAAGGAGGAGGAGAGAGACTACACCTACGGAAGTGTTGGGGTTCCTCCCTCCTGCCATGCGGTCATGGGAGAGGGGACCCTGGGGTAGAGGCATGGCCTGGGCACGGGGGGTCTCCCTGCTCCCTGCTCACATGTGCCCTAATCCTGTTCAGCACTGCTTATTTTGTGTTGCCCTGTGCGAGGAGGGCCCTGGTTGTGCCGTGATTGCTCAGTTCTTTGGCAGTGCCCCGCCCATGTGGCTGGAGAAGAAAGAGCTCTGAAACTTCTCTCAAGAATCGCTCCCTGTTTCTTTGCACGGGCCTCGCTGTCTATGGATGTTTCAGGAGACCCCACCGAAACACGGAAGGACTCTCAAATTATCTCAGCTTTCTCTGCACAGCGAGAGCTTTTAATATTTAGCATTGCTATCCTTTTCCTGTGTGTTTGTTAAAAAAATAGTTTTTATCTCTTTCACTTTCTTCCCAGGAAAGTTCTTTTTTCCAAAAACCTGGTGGGGGAGGGCTGGGTGTAACCTGCCTTCTATCAGAGGATATTTTCCTCCACATTTGTCCAAACCGGCACAGCCTGTCCTTTCCTGGGTCTCTGTTGCAGATGGAAGCTGCTGGTGCCATTGTCAGCTTGAAGCACTCTTTTGATGCAAGCAGATGTTGCCAGGTGTGTTCAGCAGCTGTTGCTCAATGCTTATGCCAAGCTATTGTGTTCCTCATGGAACCAAGGAGCCATTGTGACACTGCAGGGGCTGATGGCATCAAGGAGGCAATTGTGACAGTACAGAACCTCCTAGAAACAAGGCTCCATTTTGACACTGTGGGGAATCATGGAATCAAGGAGCCCATTGTGACACGGCTGCATGGAACCAATGGTCCATGGTTACACGGCGGATTCAAGAAGAGCACGGTGACACCACGCAACATCATGGAACCATAGGTCCATTGTGACACAGCGGGGCCTCATGGAAACAAGGGGACCATTGTGGCAAAGCAGGGCCTAATGGAAGCATGGAGGGCATTGTGACACTAAGGAAACTCCTGGAACCAAGATGACCACTGGAACATAATGGAACCTCATGGAAGCAAGCATCCACAATGACTTTGGAGGGCCTCAGGGACCACAGGACCCATTGTGACACAGCAGGACCTGGTGGAACCAAGGAGCCTTTGTGATACTCCACATCCACATGGAAGCCAGGGTGCACTGAGACACAGCGGGGCCTTGTTGGAACCAAAGACACCTCTGCAAAAAGCAGGCTAGCTCATAGAAGCAAGGAGTCCATTGTTACAACGTAAAAGCTATGGAAGCAAGGGACCATTGTGACACTGCGGGGCCTCATGGAACCAATTGTCCATGATGACAATGCGGATCAAAGGAGACCATGGTGACACTGCGGAACCTGATGGAACCAAGGAGCCATTGTGACACAGTGGGGCCTCATGGAATCAAGGAGACCATTGTGACCCAGGTGTTGCATGTGAAGGCAAGGAGCCATTGTGACACTTTGGGCTTCTTCCCTTGAGCTCTGCAGCTGGCTGTCCCAGCCCAGCGCACCATGTGCCACCTGCTCTCCTCAGGGCTCTGCCTGCACACAGCCCCAGGAGAAGTTTTCCTGTTTGGAAGGAAAGAATGGAAAAGCCGGAGCAGGTTTCCTAAACAACAAACCCCACTCAGGAGCCACATGCTCAGTAAAGGCTGCCTGGAACGATGTCCCCTTTCTACAAGGGTCAGTGTGAGCAGGAATGAATGATCTCTGGGAGCCGAATTCTCGGAGTCTTTCCACTGAATTCTCTCTCCCTGTGTCTTGGGGTGACTTTATCATGTGTATCCCCTATTGCTGCTCTATGCCCAGAAGTGAACTTTGTGCGTTTCTGTGCCTTTCAACTGAGCCTGAGAGGGGGGAGAGGAAAAAAACCGGACAAACTTCTCAGAGCGTTTTTTCAAGGACACACATACACACTCCTCTGCATCCTGCTTGCAGCAAGAGCAGAGGAAGCAACTTGGTTTCTTTTTAGCCAGTTTTCAGCTCCTTTTCTCTGGGGGGAGATGGAGAGTTGAACTTTGTTTTCCTGGGACTTCGGGGGTTTTTTTTCCCTTCTTCTCTTCTTGACTCTTTCAACATCAGAGCACATTGGGAGAATTTTCTCCCGAGGTGGGGGCCCTGAATGTGGGCCCATGAGCCAGCTGCAAGGAGGAGGAGAGAGACTACACCTACGGAAGTGTTGGGGTTCCTCCCCCCTGCCATGAGGTCATGGGAGAGGGGACCCTGGGGTAGAGGCATGGCCTGGGCACGGGGGTCTCCCTGCTCCCTGCTCACATGTGCCCTAACCCTGATCAGCACTGCTTATTTTGTGTTGCCTTGTGCGAGGAGGGCCCTGGTTGTGCCGTGATTGCTCAGTTCTTTGGCAGTGCCCCACCCATGTGGCTGGAGAAGAAAGAGCTCTGAAACTTCTCTCAAGAATCGCTCCCTGTTTCTTTGCACGGGCCTCGCTGTCTATGGATGTTTCAGGAGACCCCACCGAAACACGGAAGGACTCTCAAATTATCCCAGCTTTCTCTGCACAGCGAGAGCTTTTAATATTTAGCATTGCTATCCTTTTCCTGTGTGTTTGTTAAAAAAATAGTTTTTATCTCTTTCACTTTCTTCCCAGGAAAGTTCTTTTTTCCAAAAACCTGGTGGGGGAGGGCTGGGTGTAACCTGCCTTCTATCAGAGGATATTTTCCTCCACATTTGTCCAAACCGGCACAGCCTGTCCTTTCCTGGGTCTCTGTTGCAGATGGAAGCTGCTGGTGCCATTGTCAGCTTGAAGCCCTCTTTTGATGCAAGCAGATGTTGCCAGGTGTGTTCAGCAGCTGTTGCTCAATGCTTATGCCAAGCTATTGTGTTCCTCATGGAACCAAGGAGCCATTGTGACACTGCAGGGGCTGATGGCATCAAGGAGGCAATTGTGACAGTACAGAACCTCCTAGAAACAAGGCTCCATTGTGACACCGTGGGGAATCATGGAATCAAGGAGCCCATTGTGACACGGCTGCATGGAACCAATGGTCCATGGTTACACTGCGGATTCAAGAAGAGCACGGTGACACCACGCAACATCATGGAACCATAGGTCCATTGTGACACAGCGGGGCCTCATGGAAACAAGGGGACCATTGTGGCAAAGCAGGGCCTAATGGAAGCATGGAGAGCATTGTGACACTAAGGAAACTCCTTGAACCAAGATGACCACTGGCACATAATGGAACCTCATGGAAGCAAGCCTCCACAATGACTTTGGAGGGCCTCAGGGACCACAGGACCCATTGTGACACAGCAGGACCTGGTGGAACCAAGGAGCCTTTGTGATACTCCAGATCCACATGGAAGCCAGGGTGCACTGAGACACAGCGGGGCCTTGTTGGAACCAAAGACACCTCTGCAAAAAGCAGGCTAGCTCATAGAAGCAAGGAGTCCATTGTTACAACGTAAAAGCTATGGAAGCAAGGGACCATTGTGACACTGCGGGGCCTCATGGAACCAATTGTCCATGATGACAATGCGGATCAAAGGAGACCATGGTGACACTGCGGAACCTGATGGAACCAAGGAGCCATTGTGACACAGTGGGGCCTCATGGAATCAAGGAGACCATTGTGACCCAGGTGTTGCATGGGAAGGCAAGGAGCCATTGTGACACTTTGGGCTTCTTCCCTTGAGCTCTGCAGCTGGCTGTCCCAGCCCAGCGCACCATGTGCCACCTGCTCTCCTCAGGGCTCTGCCTGCACACAGCCCCAGGAGAAGTTTTCCTGTTTGGAAGGAAAGAATGGAAAAGCCGGAGCAGGTTTCCTAAACAACAAACCCCACTCAGGAGCCACATGCTCAGTACAGGCTGCCTGGAACGAGGTCCCCTTTCTACAAGGGTCAGTGTGAGCAGGAATGAATGATCTCTGGGAGCAGAATTCTCGGAGTCTTTCCACTGAATTCTCTGTCCCTGTGTCTTGGGGTGACTTTATCATGTGTATCCCCTACTGCTGCTCTATGCCCAGAAGTGAACTTTGTGCGTTTCTGTGCCTTTCAACTGAGCCTGAGAGGGGGGAGAGGAAAAAAACCGGACAAACTTCTCAGAGCGTTTGTTCAAGGACACACATACACACTCCTCTGCATCCTGCTTGCAGCAAGAGCAGAGGAAGCAACTTGGTTTCTTTTTAGCCAGTTTTCAGCTCCTTTTCTCTGGGGGGAGATGGAGAGTTGAACTTTGTATTCCTGGGACTTTGGGGGGTTTTTTTCCCTTCTTCTCTTCTTGACTCTTTCAACATCAGAGCACATTGGGAGAATTTTCTCCCGAGGTGGGGGCCCTGAATGTGGGCCCATGAGCCAGCTGCAAGGAGGAGGAGAGAGACTACACCTACGGAAGTGTTGGGGTTCCTCCCCCCTGCCATGAGGTCATGGGAGAGGGGACCCTGGGGTAGAGGCATGGCCTGGGCACGGGGGTCTCCCTGCTCCCTGCTCACATGTGCCCTAACCCTGTTCAGCACTGCTTATTTTGTGTTGCCTTGTGCGAGGAGGGCCCTGGTTGTGCTGTGATTGCTCAGTTCTTTGGCAGTGCCCCGCCCATGTGGCTGGAGAAGAAAGAGCTCTGAAACTTCTCTCAAGAATCGCTCCCTGTTTCTTTGCACGGGCCTCGCTGTCTATGGATGTTTCAGGAGACCCCACCGAAACACGGAAGGACTCTCAAATTATCCCAGCTTTCTCTGCACAGCGAGAGCTTTTAATATTTAGCATTGCTATCCTTTTCCTGTGTGTTTGTTAAAAAAATAGTTTTTATCTCTTTCACTTTCTTCCCAGGAAAGTTCTTTTTTCCAAAAACCTGGTGGGGGAGGGCTGGGTGTAACCTGCCTTCTATCAGAGGATATTTTCCTCCACATTTGTCCAAACCGGCACAGCCTGTCCTTTCCTGGGTCTCTGTTGCAGATGGAAGCTGCTGGTGCCATTGTCAGCTTGAAGCCCTCTTTTGATGCAAGCAGATGTTGCCAGGTGTGTTCAGCAGCTGTTGCTCAATGCTTATGCCAAGCTATTGTGTTCCTCATGGAACCAAGGAGCCATTGTGACACTGCAGGGGCTGATGGCATCAAGGAGGCAATTGTGACAGTACAGAACCTCCTAGAAACAAGGCTCCATTGTGACACCGTGGGGAATCATGGAATCAAGGAGCCCATTGTGACACAGCCAGGCCGCATGGAACCAATGGTCCATGGTTACACTGCGGATTCAAGAAGAGCACGGTGACACCACGCAACATCATGGAACCATAGGTCCATTGTGACACAGCGGGGCCTCATGGAAACAAGGGGACCATTGTGGCAAAGCAGGGCCTAATGGAAGCCTGGAGAGCATTGTGACACTAAGGAAACTCCTGGAACCAAGATGACCACTGGCACATAATGGAACCTCATGGAAGCAAGCCTCCACAATGACTTTGGAGGGCCTCAGGGACCACAGGACCCATTGTGACACAGCAGGACCTGGTGGAACCAAGGAGCCTTTGTGATACTCCAGATCCACATGGAAGCCAGGGTGCACTGAGACACAGCGGGGCCTTGTTGGAACCAAAGACACCTCTGCAAAAAGCAGGCTAGCTCATAGAAGCAAGGAGTCCATTGTTACAACGTAAAAGCTATGGAAGCAAGGGACCATTGTGACACTGCGGGGCCTCATGGAACCAATTGTCCATGATGACAATGCGGATCAAAGGAGACCATGGTGACACTGCGGAACCTGATGGAACCAAGGAGCCATTGTGACACAGTGGGGCCTCATGGAATCAAGGAGACCATTGTGACCCAGGTGTTGCATGGGAAGGCAAGGAGCCATTGTGACACTTTGGGCTTCTTCCCTTGAGCTCTGCAGCTGGCTGTCCCAGCCCAGCGCACCATGTGCCACCTGCTCTCCTCAGGGCTCTGCCTGCACATAGCCCCAGGAGAAGTTTTCCTGTTTGGAAGGAAAGAATGGAAAAGCCGGAGCAGGTTTCCTAAACAACAAACCCCACTCAGGAGCCACATGCTCAGTACAGGCTGCCTGGAACGATGTCCCCTTTCTACAAGGGTCAGTGTGAGCAGGAATGAATGATCTCTGGGAGCAGAATTCTCGGAGTCTTTCCACTGAATTCTCTGTCCCTGTGTCTTGGGGTGACTTTATCGTGTGTATCCCCTATTGCTGCTCTATGCCCAGAAGTGAACTTTGTGCATTTCTGTGCCTTTCAACTGAGCCTGAGAGGGGGGAGAGGAAAAAAAAAAACCGGACAAACTTCTCAGAGCGTTTGTTCAAGGACACACATACACACTCCTCTGCATCCTGCTTGCAGCAAGAGCAGAGGAAGCAACTTTGTTTCTTTTTAGCCAGTTTTCAGCTCCTTTTCTCTGGGGGGAGATGGAGAGTTGAACTTTGTTTTCCTGGGACTTCGGGGGTTTTTTTCCCCTTCTTCTCTTCTTGACTCTTTCAACATCAGAGCACATTGGGAGAATTTTCTCCCGAGGTGGGGGCCCTGAATGTGGGCCCATGGGCCAGCTGCAAGGAGGAGGAGAGAGACTACACCTACGGAAGTGTTGGGGTTCCTCCCCCCTGCCATGAGGTCATGGGAGAGGGGACCCTGGGGTAGAGGCATGGCCTGGGCACGGGGGTCTCCCTGCTCCCTGCTCACATGTGCCCTAATCCTGTTCAGCACTGCTTATTTTGTGTTGCCTTGTGCGAGGAGGGCCCTGGTTGTGCTGTGATTGCTCAGTTCTTTGGCAGTGCCCCGCCCATGTGGCTGGAGAAGAAAGAGCTCTGAAACTTCTCTCAAGAATCGCTCCCTGTTTCTTTGCACGGGCCTCGCTGTCTATGGATGTTTCAGGAGACCCCACCGAAACACGGAAGGACTCTCAAATTATCCCAGCTTTCTCTGCACAGCGAGAGCTTTTAATATTTAGCATTGCTATCCTTTTCCTGTGTGTTTGTTAAAAAAATAGTTTTTATCTCTTTCACTTTCTTCCCAGGAAAGTTCTTTTTTCCAAAAACCTGGTGGGGGAGGGCTGGGTGTAACCTGCCTTCTATCAGAGGATATTTTCCTCCACATTTGTCCAAACCAGCACAGCCTGTCCTTTCCTGGGTCTCTGTTGCAGATGGAAGCTGCTGGTGCCATTGTCAGCTTGAAGCCCTCTTTTGATGCAAGCAGATGTTGCCAGGTGTGTTCAGCAGCTGTTGCTCAATGCTTATGCCAAGCTATTGTGTTCCTCATGGAACCAAGGAGCCATTGTGACACTGCAGGGGCTGATGGCATCAAGGAGGCAATTGTGACAGTACAGAACCTCCTAGAAACAAGGCTCCATTGTGACACCGTGGGGAATCATGGAATCAAGGAGCCCATTGTGACACGGCTGCATGGAACCAATGGTCCATGGTTACACTGCGGATTCAAGAAGAGCACGGTGACACCACGCAACATCATGGAACCATAGGTCCATTGTGACACAGCGGGGCCTCATGGAAACAAGGGGACCATTGTGGCAAAGCAGGGCCTAATGGAAGCATGGAGGGCATTGTGACACTAAGGAAACTCCTGGAACCAAGATGACCACTGGAACATAATGGAACCTCATGGAAGCAAGCATCCACAATGACTTTGGAGGGCCTCAGGGACCACAGGACCCATTGTGACACAGCAGGACCTGGTGGAACCAAGGAGCCTTTGTGATACTCCACATCCACATGGGAGCCAGGGTGCACTGAGACACAGCGGGGCCTTGTTGGAACCAAAGACACCTCTGCAAAAAGCAGGCTAGCTCATAGAAGCAAGGAGTCCATTGTTACAACGTAAAAGCTATGGAAGCAAGGGACCATTGTGACACTGCGGGGCCTCATGGAACCAATTGTCCATGATGACAATGCGGATCAAAGGAGACCATGGTGACACTGCGGAACCTGATGGAACCAAGGAGCCATTGTGACACAGTGGGGCCTCATGGAATCAAGGAGACCATTGTGACCCAGGTGTTGCATGTGAAGGCAAGGAGCCATTGTGACACTTTGGGCTTCTTCCCTTGAGCTCTGCAGCTGGCTGTCCCAGCCCAGCGCACCATGTGCCACCTGCTCTCCTCAGGGCTCTGCCTGCACACAGCCCCAGGAGAAGTTTTCCTGTTTGCAAGGAAAGAATGGAAAAGCCGGAGCAGGTTTCCTAAACAACAAACCCCACTCAGGAGCCACATGCTCAGTACAGGCTGCCTGGAACGATGTCCCCTTTCTACAAGGGTCAGTGTGAGCAGGAATGAATGATCTCTGGGAGCCGAATTCTCGGAGTCTTTCCACTGAATTCTCTGTCCCTGTGTCTTGGGGTGACTTTATCGTGTGTATCCCCTATTGCTGCTCTATGCCCAGAAGTGAACTTTGTGCGTTTCTGTGCCTTTCAACTGAGCCTGAGAGGGGGGAGAGGAAAAAAACCGGACAAACTTCTCAGAGCGTTTTTTCAAGGACACACATACACACTCCTCTGCATCCTGCTTGCAGCAAGAGCAGAGGAAGCAACTTGGTTTCTTTTTAGCCAGTTTTCAGCTCCTTTTCTCTGGGGGGAGATGGAGAGTTGAACTTTGTTTTCCTGGGACTTCGGGGGTTTTTTTTCCCTTCTTCTCTTCTTGACTCTTTCAACATCAGAGCACATTGGGAGAATTTTCTCCCGAGGTGGGGGCCCTGAATGTGGGCCCATGAGCCAGCTGCAAGGAGGAGGAGAGAGACTACACCTACGGAAGTGTTGGGGTTCCTCCCCCCTGCCATGAGGTCATGGGAGAGGGGACCCTGGGGTAGAGGCATGGCCTGGGCACGGGGGTCTCCCTGCTCCCTGCTCACATGTGCCCTAACCCTGTTCAGCACTGCTTATTTTGTGTTGCCCTGTGCGAGGAGGGCCCTGGTTGTGCTGTGATTGCTCAGTTCTTTGGCAGTGCCCCACCCATGTGGCTGGAGAAGAAAGAGCTCTGAAACTTCTCTCAAGAATCGCTCCCTGTTTCTTTGCACGGGCCTCGCTGTCTATGGATGTTTCAGGAGACCCCACCGAAACACGGAAGGACTCTCAAATTATCCCAGCTTTCTCTGCACAGCGAGAGCTTTTAATATTTAGCATTGCTATCCTTTTCCTGTGTGTTTGTTAAAAAAATAGTTTTTATCTCTTTCACTTTCTTCCCAGGAAAGTTCTTTTTTCCAAAAACCTGGTGGGGGAGGGCTGGGTGTAACCTGCCTTCTATCAGAGGATATTTTCCTCCACATTTGTCCAAACCGGCACAGCCTGTCCTTTCCTGGGTCTCTGTTGCAGATGGAAGCTGCTGGTGCCATTGTCAGCTTGAAGCCCTCTTTTGATGCAAGCAGATGTTGCCAGGTGTGTTCAGCAGCTGTTGCTCAATGCTTATGCCAAGCTATTGTGTTCCTCATGGAACCAAGGAGCCATTGTGACACTGCAGGGGCTGATGGCATCAAGGAGGCAATTGTGACAGTACAGAACCTCCTAGAAACAAGGCTCCATTGTGACACCGTGGGGAATCATGGAATCAAGGAGCCCATTGTGACACGGCTGCATGGAACCAATGGTCCATGGTTACACTGCGGATTCAAGAAGAGCACGGTGACACCACGCAACATCATGGAACCATAGGTCCATTGTGACACAGCGGGGCCTCATGGAAACAAGGGGACCATTGTGGCAAAGCAGGGCCTAATGGAAGCATGGAGAGCATTGTGACACTAAGGAAACTCCTGGAACCAAGATGACCACTGGCACATAATGGAACCTCATGGAAGCAAGCCTCCACAATGACTTTGGAGGGCCTCAGGGACCACAGGACCCATTGTGACACAGCAGGACCTGGTGGAACCAAGGAGCCTTTGTGATACTCCAGATCCACATGGAAGCCAGGGTGCACTGAGACACAGCGGGGCCTTGTTGGAACCAAAGACACCTCTGCAAAAAGCAGGCTAGCTCATAGAAGCAAGGAGTCCATTGTTACAACGTAAAAGCTATGGAACCAAGGGACCATTGTGACACTGCGGGGCCTCATGGAACCAATTGTCCATGATGACAATGCGGATCAAAGGAGACCATGGTGACACTGCGGAACCTGATGGAACCAAGGAGCCATTGTGACACAGTGGGGCCTCATGGAATCAAGGAGACCATTGTGACCCAGGTGTTGCATGGGAAGGCAAGGAGCCATTGTGACACTTTGGGCTTCTTCCCTTGAGCTCTGCAGCTGGCTGTCCCAGCCCAGCGCACCATGTGCCACCTGCTCTCCTCAGGGCTCTGCCTGCACACAGCCCCAGGAGAAGTTTTCCTGTTTGCAAGGAAAGAATGGAAAAGCCGGAGCAGGTTTCCTAAACAACAAACCCCACTCAGGAGCCACATGCTCAGTACAGGCTGCCTGGAACGATGTCCCCTTTCTACAAGGGTCAGTGTGAGCAGGAATGAATGATCTCTGGGAGCAGAATTCTCGGAGTCTTTCCACTGAATTCTCTGTCCCTGTGTCTTGGGGTGACTTTATCATGTGTATCCCCCTATTGCTGCTCTATGCCCAGAAGTGAACTTTGTGCATTTCTGTGCCTTTCAACTGAGCCTGAGAGGGGGGAGAGGAAAAAAAAGCCAGACAAACTTCTCAGAGCGTTTGTTCAAGGACACACATACACACTCCTCTGCATCCTGCTTGCAGCAAGAGCAGAGGAAGCAACTTGGTTTCTTTTTAGCCAGTTTTCAGCTCCTTTTCTCTGGGGGGAGATGGAGAGTTGAACTTTGTTTTCCTGGGACTTCGGGGGTTTTTTTCCCCTTCTTCTCTTCTTGACTCTTTCAACATCAGAGCACATTGGGAGAATTTTCTCCCGAGGTGGGGGCCCTGAATGTGGGCCCATGAGCCAGCTGCAAGGAGGAGGAGAGAGGCTACACCTCCGGAAGTGTTGGGGTTCCTCCCCCCTGCCATGAGGTCATGGGAGAGGGGACCCTGGGGTAGAGGCATGGCCTGGGCACGGGGGTCTCCCTGCTCCCTGCTCACATGTGCCCTAATCCTGTTCAGCACTGCTTATTTTGTGTTGCCTTGTGCGAGGAGGGCCCTGGTTGTGCTGTGATTGCTCAGTTCTTTGGCAGTGCCCCGCCCATGTGGCTGGAGAAGAAAGAGCTCTGAAACTTCTCTCAAGAATCGCTCCCTGTTTCTTTGCACGGGCCTCGCTGTCTATGGATGTTTCAGGAGACCCCACCGAAACACGGAAGGACTCTCAAATTATCCCAGCTTTCTCTGCACAGCGAGAGCTTTTAATATTTAGCATTGCTATCCTTTTCCTGTGTGTTTGTTAAAAAAATAGTTTTTATCTCTTTCACTTTCTTCCCAGGAAAGTTCTTTTTTCCAAAAACCTGGTGGGGGAGGGCTGGGTGTAACCTGCCTTCTATCAGAGGATATTTTCCTCCACATTTGTCCAAACCAGCACAGCCTGTCCTTTCCTGGGTCTCTGTTGCAGATGGAAGCTGCTGGTGCCATTGTCAGCTTGAAGCCCTCTTTTGATGCAAGCAGATGTTGCCAGGTGTGTTCAGCAGCTGTTGCTCAATGCTTATGCCAAGCTATTGTGTTCCTCATGGAACCAAGGAGCCATTGTGACACTGCAGGGGCTGATGGCATCAAGGAGGCAATTGTGACAGTACAGAACCTCCTAGAAACAAGGCTCCATTGTGACACCGTGGGGAATCATGGAATCAAGGAGCCCATTGTGACACGGCTGCATGGAACCAATGGTCCATGGTTACACTGCGGATTCAAGAAGAGCACGGTGACACCACGCAACATCATGGAACCATAGGTCCATTGTGACACAGCGGGGCCTCATGGAAACAAGGGGACCATTGTGGCAAAGCAGGGCCTAATGGAAGCATGGAGGGCATTGTGACACTAAGGAAACTCCTGGAACCAAGATGACCACTGGAACATAATGGAACCTCATGGAAGCAAGCATCCACAATGACTTTGGAGGGCCTCAGGGACCACAGGACCCATTGTGACACAGCAGGACCTGGTGGAACCAAGGAGCCTTTGTGATACTCCACATCCACATGGGAGCCAGGGTGCACTGAGACACAGCGGGGCCTTGTTGGAACCAAAGACACCTCTGCAAAAAGCAGGCTAGCTCATAGAAGCAAGGAGTCCATTGTTACAACGTAAAAGCTATGGAAGCAAGGGACCATTGTGACACTGCGGGGCCTCATGGAACCAATTGTCCATGATGACAATGCGGATCAAAGGAGACCATGGTGACACTGCGGAACCTGATGGAACCAAGGAGCCATTGTGACACAGTGGGGCCTCATGGAATCAAGGAGACCATTGTGACCCAGGTGTTGCATGTGAAGGCAAGGAGCCATTGTGACACTTTGGGCTTCTTCCCTTGAGCTCTGCAGCTGGCTGTCCCAGCCCAGCGCACCATGTGCCACCTGCTCTCCTCAGGGCTCTGCCTGCACACAGCCCCAGGAGAAGTTTTCCTGTTTGCAAGGAAAGAATGGAAAAGCCGGAGCAGGTTTCCTAAACAACAAACCCCACTCAGGAGCCACATGCTCAGTACAGGCTGCCTGGAACGATGTCCCCTTTCTACAAGGGTCAGTGTGAGCAGGAATGAATGATCTCTGGGAGCCGAATTCTCGGAGTCTTTCCACTGAATTCTCTGTCCCTGTGTCTTGGGGTGACTTTATCGTGTGTATCCCCTATTGCTGCTCTATGCCCAGAAGTGAACTTTGTGCGTTTCTGTGCCTTTCAACTGAGCCTGAGAGGGGGGAGAGGAAAAAAACCGGACAAACTTCTCAGAGCGTTTTTTCAAGGACACACATACACACTCCTCTGCATCCTGCTTGCAGCAAGAGCAGAGGAAGCAACTTGGTTTCTTTTTAGCCAGTTTTCAGCTCCTTTTCTCTGGGGGGAGATGGAGAGTTGAACTTTGTTTTCCTGGGACTTCGGGGGTTTTTTTTCCCTTCTTCTCTTCTTGACTCTTTCAACATCAGAGCACATTGGGAGAATTTTCTCCCGAGGTGGGGGCCCTGAATGTGGGCCCATGAGCCAGCTGCAAGGAGGAGGAGAGAGACTACACCTACGGAAGTGTTGGGGTTCCTCCCCCCTGCCATGAGGTCATGGGAGAGGGGACCCTGGGGTAGAGGCATGGCCTGGGCACGGGGGTCTCCCTGCTCCCTGCTCACATGTGCCCTAACCCTGTTCAGCACTGCTTATTTTGTGTTGCCCTGTGCGAGGAGGGCCCTGGTTGTGCTGTGATTGCTCAGTTCTTTGGCAGTGCCCCACCCATGTGGCTGGAGAAGAAAGAGCTCTGAAACTTCTCTCAAGAATCGCTCCCTGTTTCTTTGCACGGGCCTCGCTGTCTATGGATGTTTCAGGAGACCCCACCGAAACACGGAAGGACTCTCAAATTATCCCAGCTTTCTCTGCACAGCAAGAGCTTTTAATATTTAGCATTGCTATCCTTTTCCTGTGTGTTTGTTAAAAAAATAGTTTTTATCTCTTTCACTTTCTTCCCAGGAAAGTTCTTTTTTCCAAAAACCTGGTGGGGGAGGGCTGGGTGTAACCTGCCTTCTATCAGAGGATATTTTCCTCCACATTTGTCCAAACCGGCACAGCCTGTCCTTTCCTGGGTCTCTGTTGCAGATGGAAGCTGCTGGTGCCATTGTCAGCTTGAAGCCCTCTTTTGATGCAAGCAGATGTTGCCAGGTGTGTTCAGCAGCTGTTGCTCAATGCTTATGCCAAGCTATTGTGTTCCTCATGGAACCAAGGAGCCATTGTGACACTGCAGGGGCTGATGGCATCAAGGAGGCAATTGTGACAGTACAGAACCTCCTAGAAACAAGGCTCCATTGTGACACCGTGGGGAATCATGGAATCAAGGAGCCCATTGTGACACGGCTGCATGGAACCAATGGTCCATGGTTACACTGCGGATTCAAGAAGAGCACGGTGACACCACGCAACATCATGGAACCATAGGTCCATTGTGACACAGCGGGGCCTCATGGAAACAAGGGGACCATTGTGGCAAAGCAGGGCCTAATGGAAGCATGGAGAGCATTGTGACACTAAGGAAACTCCTGGAACCAAGATGACCACTGGCACATAATGGAACCTCATGGAAGCAAGCCTCCACAATGACTTTGGAGGGCCTCAGGGACCACAGGACCCATTGTGACACAGCAGGACCTGGTGGAACCAAGGAGCCTTTGTGATACTCCAGATCCACATGGAAGCCAGGGTGCACTGAGACACAGCGGGGCCTTGTTGGAACCAAAGACACCTCTGCAAAAAGCAGGCTAGCTCATAGAAGCAAGGAGTCCATTGTTACAACGTAAAAGCTATGGAACCAAGGGACCATTGTGACACTGCGGGGCCTCATGGAACCAATTGTCCATGATGACAATGCGGATCAAAGGAGACCATGGTGACACTGCGGAACCTGATGGAACCAAGGAGCCATTGTGACACAGTGGGGCCTCATGGAATCAAGGAGACCATTGTGACCCAGGTGTTGCATGGGAAGGCAAGGAGCCATTGTGACACTTTGGGCTTCTTCCCTTGAGCTCTGCAGCTGGCTGTCCCAGCCCAGCGCACCATGTGCCACCTGCTCTCCTCAGGGCTCTGCCTGCACACAGCCCCAGGAGAAGTTTTCCTGTTTGCAAGGAAAGAATGGAAAAGCCGGAGCAGGTTTCCTAAACAACAAACCCCACTCAGGAGCCACATGCTCAGTACAGGCTGCCTGGAACGATGTCCCCTTTCTACAAGGGTCAGTGTGAGCAGGAATGAATGATCTCTGGGAGCAGAATTCTCGGAGTCTTTCCACTGAATTCTCTGTCCCTGTGTCTTGGGGTGACTTTATCATGTGTATCCCCCTATTGCTGCTCTATGCCCAGAAGTGAACTTTGTGCATTTCTGTGCCTTTCAACTGAGCCTGAGAGGGGGGAGAGGAAAAAAAAGCCAGACAAACTTCTCAGAGCGTTTGTTCAAGGACACACATACACACTCCTCTGCATCCTGCTTGCAGCAAGAGCAGAGGAAGCAACTTTGTTTCTTTTTAGCCAGTTTTCAGCTCCTTTTCTCTGGGGGGAGATGGAGAGTTGAACTTTGTTTTCCTGGGACTTCGGGGGTTTTTTTCCCCTTCTTCTCTTCTTGACTCTTTCAACATCAGAGCACATTGGGAGAATTTTCTCCCGAGGTGGGGGCCCTGAATGTGGGCCCATGAGCCAGCTGCAAGGAGGAGGAGAGAGACTACACCTCCGGAAGTGTTGGGGTTCCTCCCCCCTGCCATGAGGTCATGGGAGAGGGGACCCTGGGGTAGAGGCATGGCGTGGGCACGGGGGTCTCCCTGCTCCCTGCTCACATGTGCCCTAACCCTGTTCAGCACTGCTTATTTTGTGTTGCCTTGTGCGAGGAGGGCCCTGGTTGTGCTGTGATTGCTCAGTTCTTTGGCAGTGCCCCGCCCATGTGGCTGGAGAAGAAAGAGCTCTGAAACTTCTCTCAAGAATCGCTCCCTGTTTCTTTGCACGGGCCTCGCTGTCTATGGATGTTTCAGGAGACCCCACCGAAACACGGAAGGACTCTCAAATTATCCCAGCTTTCTCTCCACAGCGAGAGCTTTTAATATTTAGCATTGCTATCCTTTTCCTGTGTGTTTGTTAAAAAAATAGTTTTTATCTCTTTCACTTTCTTCCCAGGAAAGTTCTTTTTTCCAAAAACCTGGTGGGGGAGGGCTGGGTGTAACCTGCCTTCTATCAGAGGATATTTTCCTCCACATTTGTCCAAACCGGCACAGCCTGTCCTTTCCTGGGTCTCTGTTGCAGATGGAAGCTGCTGGTGCCATTGTCAGCTTGAAGCCCTCTTTTGATGCAAGCAGATGTTGCCAGGTGTGTTCAGCAGCTGTTGCTCAATGCTTATGCCAAGCTATTGTGTTCCTCATGGAACCAAGGAGCCATTGTGACACTGCAGGGGCTGATGGCATCAAGGAGGCAATTGTGACAGTACAGAACCTCCTAGAAACAAGGCTCCATTGTGACACCGTGGGGAATCATGGAATCAAGGAGCCCATTGTGACACGGCTGCATGGAACCAATGGTCCATGGTTACACTGCGGATTCAAGAAGAGCACGGTGACACCACGCAACATCATGGAACCATAGGTCCATTGTGACACAGCGGGGCCTCATGGAAACAAGGGGACCATTGTGGCAAAGCAGGGCCTAATGGAAGCATGGAGAGCATTGTGACACTAAGGAAACTCCTGGAACCAAGATGACCACTGGCACATAATGGAACCTCATGGAAGCAAGCCTCCACAATGACTTTGGAGGGCCTCAGGGACCACAGGACCCATTGTGACACAGCAGGACCTGGTGGAACCAAGGAGCCTTTGTGATACTCCAGATCCACATGGAAGCCAGGGTGCACTGAGACACAGCGGGGCCTTGTTGGAACCAAAGACACCTCTGCAAAAAGCAGGCTAGCTCATAGAAGCAAGGAGTCCATTGTTACAACGTAAAAGCTATGGAAGCAAGGGACCATTGTGACACTGCGGGGCCTCATGGAACCAATTGTCCATGATGACAATGCGGATCAAAGGAGACCATGGTGACACTGCGGAACCTGATGGAACCAAGGAGCCATTGTGACACAGTGGGGCCTCATGGAATCAAGGAGACCATTGTGACCCAGGTGTTGCATGGGAAGGCAAGGAGCCATTGTGACACTTTGGGCTTCTTCCCTTGAGCTCTGCAGCTGGCTGTCCCAGCCCAGCGCACCATGTGCCACCTGCTCTCCTCAGGGCTCTGCCTGCACACAGCCCCAGGAGAAGTTTTCCTGTTTGCAAGGAAAGAATGGAAAAGCCGGAGCAGGTTTCCTAAACAACAAACCCCACTCAGGAGCCACATGCTCAGTACAGGCTGCCGGGAACGATGTCCCCTTTCTACAAGGGTCAGTGTGAGCAGGAATGAATGATCTCTGGGAGCAGAATTCTCGGAGTCTTTCCACTGAATTCTCTGTCCCTGTGTCTTGGGGTGACTTTATCGTGTGTATCCCCTACTGCTGCTCTATGCCCAGAAGTGAACTTTGTGCGTTTCTGTGCCTTTCAACTGAGCCTGAGAGGGGGGAGAGGAAAAAAACCGGACAAACTTCTCAGAGCGTTTGTTCAAGGACACACATACACACTCCTCTGCATCCTGCTTGCAGCAAGAGCAGAGGAAGCAACTTGGTTTCTTTTTAGCCAGTTTTCAGCTCCTTTTCTCTGGGGGGAGATGGAGAGTTGAACTTTGTATTCCTGGGACTTTGGGGGGTTTTTTTCCCTTCTTCTCTTCTTGACTCTTTCAACATCAGAGCACATTGGGAGAATTTTCTCCCGAGGTGGGGGCCCTGAATGTGGGCCCATGAGCCAGCTGCAAGGAGGAGGAGAGAGACTACACCTCCGGAAGTGTTGGGGTTCCTCCCCCCTGCCATGAGGTCATGGGAGAGGGGACCCTGGGGTAGAGGCATGGCCTGGGCACGGGGGTCTCCCTGCTCCCTGCTCACATGTGCCCTAACCCTGTTCAGCACTGCTTATTTTGTGTTGCCTTGTGCGAGGAGGGCCCTGGTTGTGCTGTGATTGCTCAGTTCTTTGGCAGTGCCCCGCCCATGTGGCTGGAGAAGAAAGAGCTCTGAAACTTCTCTCAAGAATCGCTCCCTGTTTCTTTGCACGGGCCTCGCTGTCTATGGATGTTTCAGGAGACCCCACCGAAACACGGAAGGACTCTCAAATTATCCCAGCTTTCTCTGCACAGCGAGAGCTTTTAATATTTAGCATTGCTATCCTTTTCCTGTGTGTTTGTTAAAAAAATAGTTTTTATCTCTTTCACTTTCTTCCCAGGAAAGTTCTTTTTTCCAAAAACCTGGTGGGGGAGGGCTGGGTGTAACCTGCCTTCTATCAGAGGATATTTTCCTCCACATTTGTCCAAACCGGCACAGCCTGTCCTTTCCTGGGTCTCTGTTGCAGATGGAAGCTGCTGGTGCCATTGTCAGCTTGAAGCCCTCTTTTGATGCAAGCAGATGTTGCCAGGTGTGTTCAGCAGCTGTTGCTCAATGCTTATGCCAAGCTATTGTGTTCCTCATGGAACCAAGGAGCCATTGTGACACTGCAGGGGCTGATGGCATCAAGGAGGCAATTGTGACAGTACAGAACCTCCTAGAAACAAGGCTCCATTGTGACACCGTGGGGAATCATGGAATCAAGGAGCCCATTGTGACACAGCCAGGCCGCATGGAACCAATGGTCCATGGTTACACTGCGGATTCAAGAAGAGCACGGTGACACCACGCAACATCACGGAACCATAGGTCCATTGTGACACAGCGGGGCCTCATGGAAACAAGGGGACCATTGTGGCAAAGCAGGGCCTAATGGAAGCCTGGAGAGCATTGTGACACTAAGGAAACTCCTGGAACCAAGATGACCACTGGCACATAATGGAACCTCATGGAAGCAAGCCTCCACAATGACTTTGGAGGGCCTCAGGGACCACAGGACCCATTGTGACACAGCAGGACCTGGTGGAACCAAGGAGCCTTTGTGATACTCCAGATCCACATGGAAGCCAGGGTGCACTGAGACACAGCGGGGCCTTGTTGGAACCAAAGACACCTCTGCAAAAAGCAGGCTAGCTCATAGAAGCAAGGAGTCCATTGTTACAACGTAAAAGCTATGGAAGCAAGGGACCATTGTGACACTGCGGGGCCTCATGGAACCAATTGTCCATGATGACAATGCGGATCAAAGGAGACCATGGTGACACTGCGGAACCTGATGGAACCAAGGAGCCATTGTGACACAGTGGGGCCTCATGGAATCAAGGAGACCATTGTGACCCAGGTGTTGCATGGGAAGGCAAGGAGCCATTGTGACACTTTGGGCTTCTTCCCTTGAGCTCTGCAGCTGGCTGTCCCAGCCCAGCGCACCATGTGCCACCTGCTCTCCTCAGGGCTCTGCCTGCACATAGCCCCAGGAGAAGTTTTCCTGTTTGGAAGGAAAGAATGGAAAAGCCGGAGCAGGTTTCCTAAACAACAAACCCCACTCAGGAGCCACATGCTCAGTACAGGCTGCCTGGAACGATGTCCCCTTTCTACAAGGGTCAGTGTGAGCAGGAATGAATGATCTCTGGGAGCAGAATTCTCGGAGTCTTTCCACTGAATTCTCTCTCCCTGTGTCTTGGGGTGACTTTATCGTGTGTATCCCCTATCGCTGCTCTATGCCCAGAAGTGAACTTTGTGCATTTCTGTGCCTTTCAACTGAGCCTGAGAGGGGGGAGAGGAAAAAAAAAAACCGGACAAACTTCTCAGAGCGTTTGTTCAAGGACACACATACACACTCCTCTGCATCCTGCTTGCAGCAAGAGCAGAGGAAGCAACTTTGTTTCTTTTTAGCCAGTTTTCAGCTCCTTTTCTCTGGGGGGAGATGGAGAGTTGAACTTTGTTTTCCTGGGACTTCGGGGGTTTTTTTCCCCTTCTTCTCTTCTTGACTCTTTCAACATCAGAGCACATTGGGAGAATTTTCTCCCGAGGTGGGGGCCCTGAATGTGGGCCCATGGGCCAGCTGCAAGGAGGAGGAGAGAGACTACACCTACGGAAGTGTTGGGGTTCCTCCCCCCTGCCATGAGGTCATGGGAGAGGGGACCCTGGGGTAGAGGCATGGCCTGGGCACGGGGGTCTCCCTGCTCCCTGCTCACATGTGCCCTAACCCTGTTCAGCACTGCTTATTTTGTGTTGCCTTGTGCGAGGAGGGCCCTGGTTGTGCTGTGATTGCTCAGTTCTTTGGCAGTGCCCCGCCCATGTGGCTGGAGAAGAAAGAGCTCTGAAACTTCTCTCAAGAATCGCTCCCTGTTTCTTTGCACGGGCCTCGCTGTCTATGGATGTTTCAGGAGACCCCACCGAAACACGGAAGGACTCTCAAATTATCCCAGCTTTCTCTGCACAGCGAGAGCTTTTAATATTTAGCATTGCTATCCTTTTCCTGTGTGTTTGTTAAAAAAATAGTTTTTATCTCTTTCACTTTCTTCCCAGGAAAGTTCTTTTTTCCAAAAACCTGGTGGGGGAGGGCTGGGTGTAACCTGCCTTCTATCAGAGGATATTTTCCTCCACATTTGTCCAAACCGGCACAGCCTGTCCTTTCCTGGGTCTCTGTTGCAGATGGAAGCTGCTGGTGCCATTGTCAGCTTGAAGCCCTCTTTTGATGCAAGCAGATGTTGCCAGGTGTGTTCAGCAGCTGTTGCTCAATGCTTATGCCAAGCTATTGTGTTCCTCATGGAACCAAGGAGCCATTGTGACACTGCAGGGGCTGATGGCATCAAGGAGGCAATTGTGACAGTACAGAACCTCCTAGAAACAAGGCTCCATTGTGACACCGTGGGGAATCATGGAATCAAGGAGCCCATTGTGACACGGCTGCATGGAACCAATGGTCCATGGTTACACTGCGGATTCAAGAAGAGCACGGTGACACCACGCAACATCATGGAACCATAGGTCCATTGTGACACAGCGGGGCCTCATGGAAACAAGGGGACCATTGTGGCAAAGCAGGGCCTAATGGAAGCATGGAGGGCATTGTGACACTAAGGAAACTCCTGGAACCAAGATGACCACTGGAACATAATGGAACCTCATGGAAGCAAGCATCCACAATGACTTTGGAGGGCCTCAGGGACCACAGGACCCATTGTGACACAGCAGGACCTGGTGGAACCAAGGAGCCTTTGTGATACTCCACATCCACATGGGAGCCAGGGTGCACTGAGACACAGCGGGGCCTTGTTGGAACCAAAGACACCTCTGCAAAAAGCAGGCTAGCTCATAGAAGCAAGGAGTCCATTGTTACAACGTAAAAGCTATGGAAGCAAGGGACCATTGTGACACTGCGGGGCCTCATGGAACCAATTGTCCATGATGACAATGCGGATCAAAGGAGACCATGGTGACACTGCGGAACCTGATGGAACCAAGGAGCCATTGTGACACAGTGGGGCCTCATGGAATCAAGGAGACCATTGTGACCCAGGTGTTGCATGTGAAGGCAAGGAGCCATTGTGACACTTTGGGCTTCTTCCCTTGAGCTCTGCAGCTGGCTGTCCCAGCCCAGCGCACCATGTGCCACCTGCTCTCCTCAGGGCTCTGCCTGCACACAGCCCCAGGAGAAGTTTTCCTGTTTGCAAGGAAAGAATGGAAAAGCCGGAGCAGGTTTCCTAAACAACAAACCCCACTCAGGAGCCACATGCTCAGTACAGGCTGCCGGGAACGATGTCCCCTTTCTACAAGGGTCAGTGTGAGCAGGAATGAAATTCTCGGAGTCTTTCCACTGAATTCTCTGTCCCTGTGTCTTGGGGTGACTTTATCGTGTGTATCCCCTATCGCTGCTCTATGCCCAGAAGTGAACTTTGTGCATTTCTGTGCCTTTCAACTGAGCCTGAGAGGGGGGAGAGGAAAAAAAAAACCGGACAAACTTCTCAGAGCGTTTGTTCAAGGACACACATACACACTCCTCTGCATCCTGCTTGCAGCAAGAGCAGAGGAAGCAACTTTGTTTCTTTTTAGCCAGTTTTCAGCTCCTTTTCTCTGGGGGGAGATGGAGAGTTGAACTTTGTTTTCCTGGGACTTCGGGGGTTTTTTTTCCCTTCTTCTCTTCTTGACTCTTTCAACATCAGAGCACATTGGGAGAATTTTCTCCCGAGGTGGGGGCCCTGAATGTGGGCCCATGAGCCAGCTGCAAGGAGGAGGAGAGAGACTACACCTACGGAAGTGTTGGGGTTCCTCCCCCCTGCCATGAGGTCATGGGAGAGGGGACCCTGGGGTAGAGGCATGGCCTGGGCACGGGGGTCTCCCTGCTCCCTGCTCACATGTGCCCTAACCCTGTTCAGCACTGCTTATTTTGTGTTGCCTTGTGCGAGGAGGGCCCTGGTTGTGCCGTGATTGCTCAGTTCTTTGGCAGTGCCCCGCCCATGTGGCTGGAGAAGAAAGAGCTCTGAAACTTCTCTCAAGAATCGCTCCCTGTTTCTTTGCACGGGCCTCGCTGTCTATGGATGTTTCAGGAGACCCCACCGAAACACGGAAGGACTCTCAAATTATCCCAGCTTTCTCTGCACAGCGAGAGCTTTTAATATTTAGCATTGCTATCCTTTTCCTGTGTGTTTGTTAAAAAAATAGTTTTTATCTCTTTCACTTTCTTCCCAGGAAAGTTCTTTTTTCCAAAAACCTGGTGGGGGAGGGCTGGGTGTAACCTGCCTTCTATCAGAGGATATTTTCCTCCACATTTGTCCAAACCGGCACAGCCTGTCCTTTCCTGGGTCTCTGTTGCAGATGGAAGCTGCTGGTGCCATTGTCAGCTTGAAGCCCTCTTTTGATGCAAGCAGATGTTGCCAGGTGTGTTCAGCAGCTGTTGCTCAATGCTTATGCCAAGCTATTGTGTTCCTCATGGAACCAAGGAGCCATTGTGACACTGCAGGGGCTGATGGCATCAAGGAGGCAATTGTGACAGTACAGAACCTCCTAGAAACAAGGCTCCATTGTGACACTGTGGGGAATCATGGAATCAAGGAGCCCATTGTGACACGGCTGCATGGAACCAATGGTCCATGGTTACACTGCGGATTCAAGAAGAGCACGGTGACACCACGCAACATCATGGAACCATAGGTCCATTGTGACATAGCGGGGCCTCATGGAAACAAGGGGACCATTGTGGCAAAGCAGGGCCTAATGGAAGCATGGAGAGCATTGTGACACTAAGGAAACTCCTGGAACCAAGATGACCACTGGCACATAATGGAACCTCATGGAAGCAAGCCTCCACGATGGTTTTGGAGGGCCTCAGGGACCACAGGACCCATTGTGACACAGCAGGACCTGGTGGAACCAAGGAGCCTTTGTGATACTCCAGATCCACATGGAAGCCAGGGTGCACTGAGACACAGCGGGGCCTTGTTGGAACCAAAGACACCTCTGCAAAAAGCAGGCTAGCTCATAGAAGCAAGGAGTCCATTGTTACAACGTAAAAGCTATGGAAGCAAGGGACCATTGTGACACTGCGGGGCCTCATGGAACCAATTGTCCATGATGACAATGCGGATCAAAGGAGACCATGGTGACACTGCGGAACCTGATGGAACCAAGGAGCCATTGTGACACAGTGGGGCCTCATGGAATCAAGGAGACCATTGTGACCCAGGTGTTGCATGGGAAGGCAAGGAGCCATTGTGACACTTTGGGCTTCTTCCCTTGAGCTCTGCAGCTGGCTGTCCCAGCCCAGCGCACCATGTGCCACCTGCTCTCCTCAGGGCTCTGCCTGCACACAGCCCCAGGAGAAGTTTTCCTGTTTGCAAGGAAAGAATGGAAAAGCCGGAGCAGGTTTCCTAAACAACAAACCCCACTCAGGAGCCACATGCTCAGTACAGGCTGCCTGGAACGATGTCCCCTTTCTACAAGGGTCAGTGTGAGCAGGAATGAATGATCTCTGGGAGCAGAATTCTCGGAGTCTTTCCACTGAATTCTCTGTCCCTGTGTCTTGGGGTGACTTTATCGTGTGTATCCCCTATCGCTGCTCTATGCCCAGAAGTGAACTTTGTGCATTTCTGTGCCTTTCAACTGAGCCTGAGAGGGGGGAGAGGAAAAAAAAAACCGGACAAACTTCTCAGAGCGTTTGTTCAAGGACACATACACACTCCTCTGCATCCTGCTTGCAGCAAGAGCAGAGGAAGCAACTTTGTTTCTTTTTAGCCAGTTTTCAGCTCCTTTTCTCTGGGGGGAGATGGAGAGTTGAACTTTGTTTTCCTGGGACTTCGGGGGTTTTTTTTCCCTTCTTCTCTTCTTGACTCTTTCAACATCAGAGCACATTGGGAGAATTTTCTCCCGAGGTGGGGGCCCTGAATGTGGGCCCATGAGCCAGCTGCAAGGAGGAGGAGAGAGACTACACCTACGGAAGTGTTGGGGTTCCTCCCCCCTGCCATGAGGTCATGGGAGAGGGGACCCTGGGGTAGAGGCATGGCCTGGGCACGGGGGTCTCCCTGCTCCCTGCTCACATGTGCCCTAACCCTGTTCAGCACTGCTTATTTTGTGTTGCCTTGTGCGAGGAGGGCCCTGGTTGTGCTGTGATTGCTCAG
Source organism: Aphelocoma coerulescens (assembly GCF_041296385.1). Classification (NCBI taxonomy): domain Eukaryota; kingdom Metazoa; phylum Chordata; class Aves; order Passeriformes; family Corvidae; genus Aphelocoma; species Aphelocoma coerulescens. The sequence continues at coordinate 910,654 of NW_027183927.1, forward strand.
TTCTTTGGCAGTGCCCCGCCCATGTGGCTGGAGAAGAAAGAGCTCTGAAACTTCTCTCAAGAATGGCTCCCTGTTTCTTTGCACGGGCCTCGCTGTCTATGGATGTTTCAGGAGACCCCACCGAAACACGGAAGGACTCTCAAATTATCCCAGCTTTCTCTGCACAGCGAGAGCTTTTAATATTTAGCATTGCTATCCTTTTCCTGTGTGTTTGTTAAAAAAATAGTTTTTATCTCTTTCACTTTCTTCCCAGGAAAGTTCTTTTTTCCAAAAACCTGGTGGGGGAGGGCTGGGTGTAACCTGCCTTCTATCAGAGGATATTTTCCTCCACATTTGTCCAAACCGGCACAGCCTGTCCTTTCCTGGGTCTCTGTTGCAGATGGAAGCTGCTGGTGCCATTGTCAGCTTGAAGCCCTCTTTTGATGCAAGCAGATGTTGCCAGGTGTGTTCAGCAGCTGTTGCTCAATGCTTATGCCAAGCTATTGTGTTCCTCATGGAACCAAGGAGCCATTGTGACACTGCAGGGGCTGATGGCATCAAGGAGGCAATTGTGACAGTACAGAACCTCCTAGAAACAAGGCTCCATTGTGACACCGTGGGGAATCATGGAATCAAGGAGCCCATTGTGACACTGCCAGGCCGCATGGAACCAATGGTCCATGGTTACACGGCGGATTCAAGAAGAGCACGGTGACACCACGCAACATCACGGAACCATAGGTCCATTGTGACACAGCGGGGCCTCATGGAAACAAGGGGACCATTGTGGCAAAGCAGGGCCTAATGGAAGCCTGGAGAGCATTGTGACATTGTGGGGAATCATGGAAACATGGAGAGCATTGTGACACTAAGGAAACTCCTGGAACCAAGATGACCACTGGCACATAATGGAACCTCATGGAAGCAAGCCTCCATGATGACTTTGGAGGGCCTCAGGGACCACAGGACCCATTGTGACACAGCAGGACCTGGTGGAACCAAGGAGCCTTTGTGATACTCCAGATCCACATGGAAGCCAGGGTGCACTGAGACACAGTGGGGCCTTGTTGGAACCAAAGACACCTCTGCAAAAAGCAGGCTAGCTCATAGAAGCAAGGAGTCCATTGTTACAACGTAAAAGCTATGGAAGCAAGGGACCATTGTGACACTGCGGGGCCTCATGGAACCAATTGTCCATGATGACAGTGCGGATCAAAGGAGACCATGGTGACACTGCGGAACCTGATGGAACCAAGGAGCCATTGTGACACAGTGGGGCCTCATGGAATCAAGGAGACCATTGTGACCCAGGTGTTGCATGTGAAGGCAAGGAGCCATTGTGACACTTTGGGCTTCTTCCCTTGAGCTCTGCAGCTGGCTGTCCCAGCCCAGCGCACCATGTGCCACCTGCTCTCCTCAGGGCTCTGCCTGCACACAGCCCCAGGAGAAGTTTTCCTGTTTGCAAGGAAAGAATGGAAAAGCCTGAGCAGGTTTCCTAAACAACAAACCCCACTCAGGAGCCACATGCTCAGTACAGGCTGCCTGGAACGATGTCCCCTTTCTACAAGGGTCAGTGTGAGCAGGAATGATCTCTGGGAGCAGAATTCTCGGAGTCTTTCCACTGAATTCTCTGTTCCTTTGTCTTGGGGTGACTTTATCATGTGTATCCCCTATTGCTGCTCTATGCCCAGAAGTGAACTTTGTGCATTTCTGTGCCTTTCAACTGAGCCTGAGAGGGGGGAGAGGAAAAAAACCGGACAAACTTCTCAGAGCATTTGTTCAAGGACACACATACACACTCCTCTGCATCCTGCTTGCAGCAAGAGCAGAGGGAAGCAACTTTGTTTCTTTTTAGCCAGTTTTCAGCTCCTTTTCTCTGGGGGGAGATGGAGAGTTGAACTTTGTTTTCCTGGGACTTCGGGGGTTTTTTTTCCCTTCTTCTCTTCTTGACTCTTTCAACATCAGAGCACATTGGGAGAATTTTCTCCCGAGGTGGGGGCCCTGAATGTGGGCCCATGAGCCAGCTGCAAGGAGGAGGAGAGAGGCTACACCTACGGAAGTGTTGGGGTTCCTCCCCCCTGCCATGAGGTCATGGGAGAGGGGACCCTGGGGTAGAGGCATGGCCTGGGCACGGGGGTCTCCCTGCTCCCTGCTCACATGTGCCCTAACCCTGTTCAGCACTGCTTATTTTGTGTTGCCTTGTGCGAGGAGGGCCCTGGTTGTGCTGTGATTGCTCAGTTCTTTGGCAGTGCCCCGCCCATGTGGCTGGAGAAGAAAGAGCTCTGAAACTTCTCTCAAGAATGGCTCCCTGTTTCTTTGCACGGGCCTCGCTGTCTATGGATGTTTCAGGAGACCCCACCGAAACACAGAAGGACTCTCAAATTATCCCAGCTTTCTCTGCACAGCGAGAGCTTTTAATATTTAGCATTGCTATCCTTTTCCTGTGTGTTTGTTAAAAAAATAGTTTTTATCTCTTTCACTTTCTTCCCAGGAAAGTTCTTTTTTCCAAAAACCTGGTGGGGGAGGGCTGGGTGTAACCTGCCTTCTATCAGAGGATATTTTCCTCCAAATTTGTCCAAACCGGCACAGCCTGTCCTTTCCTGGGTGTCTGTTGCAGATGGAAGCTGCTGGTGCCATTGTCAGCTTGAAGCCCTCTTTTGATGCAAGCAGATGTTGCCAGGTGTGTTCAGCAGCTGTTGCTCAATGCTTATGCCAAGCTATTGTGTTCCTCATGGAACCAAGGAGCCATTGTGACACTGCAGGGGCTGATGGCATCAAGGAGGCAATTGTGACAGTACAGAACCTCCTAGAAACAAGGCTCCATTGTGACACTGTGGGGAATCATGGAATCAAGGAGCCCATTGTGACACGGCTGCATGGAACCAATGGTCCATGGTTACACGGCGGATTCAAGAAGAGCACGGTGACACCACGCAACATCACGGAACCATAGGTCCATTGTGACACAGCGGGGCCTCATGGAAACAAGGAGACCATTGTGGCAAAGCAGGGCCTAATGGAAGCATGGAGAGCATTGTGACACTAAGGAAACTCCTGGAACCAAGATGACCACTGGCACATAATGGAACCTCATGGAAGCAAGCCTCCACGATGGTTTTGGAGGGCCTCAGGGACCACAGGACCCATTGTGACACAGCAGGACCTGGTGGAACCAAGGAGCCTTTGTGATACTCCAGATCCACATGGAAGCCAGGGTGCACTGAGACACAGCGGGGCCTTGTTGGAACCAAAGACACCTCTGCAAAAAGCAGGCTAGCTCATAGAAGCAAGGAGTCCTTTCTTACAACATCAAAGCTATGGAAGCAAGGGACCATTGTGACACTGCGGGGCCTCATGGAACCAATTGTCCATGATGACAGTGCGGATCAAAGGAGACCACTGCGGAACCTGATGGAACCAAGGAGCCATTGTGACACAGTGGGGCCTCATGGAATCAAAGAGACCATTGTGACCCAGGTGTTGCATGTGAAGGCAAGGAGCCATTGTGACACTTTGGGCTTCTTCCCTTGAGCTCTGCAGCTGGCTGTCCCAGCCCAGCGCACCATGTGCCACCTGCTCTCCTCAGGGCTCTGCCTGCACACAGCCCCAGGAGAAGTTTTCCTGTTTGCAAGGAAAGAATGGAAAAGCCGGAGCAGGTTTCCTAAACAACAAACCCCACTCAGGAGCCACATGCTCAGTACAGGCTGCCGGGAACGATGTCCCCTTTCTACAAGGGTCAGTGTGAGCAGGAATGAAATTCTCGGAGTCTTTCCACTGAATTCTCTGTCCCTGTGTCTTGGGGTGACTTTATCGTGTGTATCCCCTATCGCTGCTCTATGCCCAGAAGTGAACTTTGTGCATTTCTGTGCCTTTCAACTGAGCCTGAGAGGGTGGAGAGGAAAAAAAAAACCGGACAAACTTCTCAGAGCGTTTGTTCAAGGACACACATACACACTCCTCTGCATCCTGCTTGCAGCAAGAGCAGAGGAAGCAACTTTGTTTCTTTTTAGCCAGTTTTCAGCTCCTTTTCTCTGGAGGGAGATGGAGAGTTGAACTTTGTTTTCCTGGGACTTCGGGGGTTTTTTTCCCCTTCTTCTCTTCTTGACTCTTTCAACATCAGAGCACATTGGGAGAATTTTCTCCCGAGGTGGGGGCCCTGAATGTGGGCCCATGAGCCAGCTGCAAGGAGGAGGAGAGAGACTACACCTACGGAAGTGTTGGGGTTCCTCCCCCCTGCCATGAGGTCATGGGAGAGGGGACCCTGGGGTAGAGGCATGGCGTGGGCACGGGGGTCTCCCTGCTCCCTGCTCACATGTGCCCTAACCCTGTTCAGCACTGCTTATTTTGTGTTGCCTTGTGCGAGGAGGGCCCTGGTTGTGCTGTGATTGCTCAGTTCTTTGGCAGTGCCCCGCCCATGTGGCTGGAGAAGAAAGAGCTCTGAAACTTCTCTCAAGAATCGCTCCCTGTTTCTTTGCACGGGCCTCGCTGTCTATGGATGTTTCAGGAGACCCCACCGAAACACGGAAGGACTCTCAAATTATCCCAGCTTTCTCTCCACAGCGAGAGCTTTTAATATTTAGCATTGCTATCCTTTTCCTGTGTGTTTGTTAAAAAAATAGTTTTTATCTCTTTCACTTTCTTCCCAGGAAAGTTCTTTTTTCCAAAAACCTGGTGGGGGAGGGCTGGGTGTAACCTGCCTTCTATCAGAGGATATTTTCCTCCACATTTGTCCAAACCGGCACAGCCTGTCCTTTCCTGGGTCTCTGTTGCAGATGGAAGCTGCTGGTGCCATTGTCAGCTTGAAGCCCTCTTTTGATGCAAGCAGATGTTGCCAGGTGTGTTCAGCAGCTGTTGCTCAATGCTTATGCCAAGCTATTGTGTTCCTCATGGAACCAAGGAGCCATTGTGACACTGCAGGGGCTGATGGCATCAAGGAGGCAATTGTGACAGTACAGAACCTCCTAGAAACAAGGCTCCATTGTGACACCGTGGGGAATCATGGAATCAAGGAGCCCATTGTGACACGGCTGCATGGAACCAATGGTCCATGGTTACACTGCGGATTCAAGAAGAGCACGGTGACACCACGCAACATCATGGAACCATAGGTCCATTGTGACACAGCGGGGCCTCATGGAAACAAGGGGACCATTGTGGCAAAGCAGGGCCTAATGGAAGCATGGAGAGCATTGTGACACTAAGGAAACTCCTGGAACCAAGATGACCACTGGCACATAATGGAACCTCATGGAAGCAAGCCTCCACAATGACTTTGGAGGGCCTCAGGGACCACAGGACCCATTGTGACACAGCAGGACCTGGTGGAACCAAGGAGCCTTTGTGATACTCCAGATCCACATGGAAGCCAGGGTGCACTGAGACACAGCGGGGCCTTGTTGGAACCAAAGACACCTCTGCAAAAAGCAGGCTAGCTCATAGAAGCAAGGAGTCCATTGTTACAACGTAAAAGCTATGGAACCAAGGGACCATTGTGACACTGCGGGGCCTCATGGAACCAATTGTCCATGATGACAATGCGGATCAAAGGAGACCATGGTGACACTGCGGAACCTGATGGAACCAAGGAGCCATTGTGACACAGTGGGGCCTCATGGAATCAAGGAGACCATTGTGACCCAGGTGTTGCATGGGAAGGCAAGGAGCCATTGTGACACTTTGGGCTTCTTCCCTTGAGCTCTGCAGCTGGCTGTCCCAGCCCAGCGCACCATGTGCCACCTGCTCTCCTCAGGGCTCTGCCTGCACACAGCCCCAGGAGAAGTTTTCCTGTTTGCAAGGAAAGAATGGAAAAGCCGGAGCAGGTTTCCTAAACAACAAACCCCACTCAGGAGCCACATGCTCAGTACAGGCTGCCTGGAACGATGTCCCCTTTCTACAAGGGTCAGTGTGAGCAGGAATGAATGATCTCTGGGAGCAGAATTCTCGGAGTCTTTCCACTGAATTCTCTGTCCCTGTGTCTTGGGGTGACTTTATCGTGTGTATCCCCTATCGCTGCTCTATGCCCAGAAGTGAACTTTGTGCATTTCTGTGCCTTTCAACTGAGCCTGAGAGGGGGGAGAGGAAAAAAAAAACCGGACAAACTTCTCAGAGCGTTTGTTCAAGGACACACATACACACTCCTCTGCATCCTGCTTGCAGCAAGAGCAGAGGAAGCAACTTTGTTTCTTTTTAGCCAGTTTTCAGCTCCTTTTCTCTGGGGGGAGATGGAGAGTTGAACTTTGTTTTCCTGGGACTTCGGGGGTTTTTTTTCCCTTCTTCTCTTCTTGACTCTTTCAACATCAGAGCACATTGGGAGAATTTTCTCCCGAGGTGGGGGCCCTGAATGTGGGCCCATGAGCCAGCTGCAAGGAGGAGGAGAGAGACTACACCTACGGAAGTGTTGGGGTTCCTCCCCCCTGCCATGAGGTCATGGGAGAGGGGACCCTGGGGTAGAGGCATGGCCTGGGCACGGGGGTCTCCCTGCTCCCTGCTCACATGTGCCCTAACCCTGTTCAGCACTGCTTATTTTGTGTTGCCTTGTGCGAGGAGGGCCCTGGTTGTGCCGTGATTGCTCAGTTCTTTGGCAGTGCCCCGCCCATGTGGCTGGAGAAGAAAGAGCTCTGAAACTTCTCTCAAGAATCGCTCCCTGTTTCTTTGCACGGGCCTCGCTGTCTATGGATGTTTCAGGAGACCCCACCGAAACACGGAAGGACTCTCAAATTATCCCAGCTTTCTCTGCACAGCGAGAGCTTTTAATATTTAGCATTGCTATCCTTTTCCTGTGTGTTTGTTAAAAAAATAGTTTTTATCTCTTTCACTTTCTTCCCAGGAAAGTTCTTTTTTCCAAAAACCTGGTGGGGGAGGGCTGGGTGTAACCTGCCTTCTATCAGAGGATATTTTCCTCCACATTTGTCCAAACCGGCACAGCCTGTCCTTTCCTGGGTCTCTGTTGCAGATGGAAGCTGCTGGTGCCATTGTCAGCTTGAAGCCCTCTTTTGATGCAAGCAGATGTTGCCAGGTGTGTTCAGCAGCTGTTGCTCAATGCTTATGCCAAGCTATTGTGTTCCTCATGGAACCAAGGAGCCATTGTGACACTGCAGGGGCTGATGGCATCAAGGAGGCAATTGTGACAGTACAGAACCTCCTAGAAACAAGGCTCCATTGTGACACTGTGGGGAATCATGGAATCAAGGAGCCCATTGTGACACGGCTGCATGGAACCAATGGTCCATGGTTACACTGCGGATTCAAGAAGAGCACGGTGACACCACGCAACATCATGGAACCATAGGTCCATTGTGACATAGCGGGGCCTCATGGAAACAAGGGGACCATTGTGGCAAAGCAGGGCCTAATGGAAGCATGGAGAGCATTGTGACACTAAGGAAACTCCTGGAACCAAGATGACCACTGGCACATAATGGAACCTCATGGAAGCAAGCCTCCACGATGGTTTTGGAGGGCCTCAGGGACCACAGGACCCATTGTGACACAGCAGGACCTGGTGGAACCAAGGAGCCTTTGTGATACTCCAGATCCACATGGAAGCCAGGGTGCACTGAGACACAGCGGGGCCTTGTTGGAACCAAAGACACCTCTGCAAAAAGCAGGCTAGCTCATAGAAGCAAGGAGTCCATTGTTACAACGTAAAAGCTATGCAACCAAGGGACCATTGTGACACTGCGGGGCCTCATGGAACCAATTGTCCATGATGACAATGCGGATCAAAGGAGACCATGGTGACACTGCGGAACCTGATGGAACCAAGGAGCCATTGTGACACAGTGGGGCCTCATGGAATCAAGGAGACCATTGTGACCCAGGTGTTGCATGGGAAGGCAAGGAGCCATTGTGACACTTTGGGCTTCTTCCCTTGAGCTCTGCAGCTGGCTGTCCCAGCCCAGCGCACCATGTGCCACCTGCTCTCCTCAGGGCTCTGCCTGCACACAGCCCCAGGAGAAGTTTTCCTGTTTGCAAGGAAAGAATGGAAAAGCCGGAGCAGGTTTCCTAAACAACAAACCCCACTCAGGAGCCACATGCTCAGTACAGGCTGCCTGGAACGATGTCCCCTTTCTACAAGGGTCAGTGTGAGCAGGAATGAATGATCTCTGGGAGCAGAATTCTCGGAGTCTTTCCACTGAATTCTCTGTCCCTGTGTCTTGGGGTGACTTTATCGTGTGTATCCCCTATCGCTGCTCTATGCCCAGAAGTGAACTTTGTGCATTTCTGTGCCTTTCAACTGAGCCTGAGAGGGGGGAGAGGAAAAAAAAAACCGGACAAACTTCTCAGAGCGTTTGTTCAAGGACACATACACACTCCTCTGCATCCTGCTTGCAGCAAGAGCAGAGGAAGCAACTTTGTTTCTTTTTAGCCAGTTTTCAGCTCCTTTTCTCTGGGGGGAGATGGAGAGTTGAACTTTGTTTTCCTGGGACTTCGGGGGTTTTTTTTCCCTTCTTCTCTTCTTGACTCTTTCAACATCAGAGCACATTGGGAGAATTTTCTCCCGAGGTGGGGGCCCTGAATGTGGGCCCATGAGCCAGCTGCAAGGAGGAGGAGAGAGACTACACCTACGGAAGTGTTGGGGTTCCTCCCCCCTGCCATGAGGTCATGGGAGAGGGGACCCTGGGGTAGAGGCATGGCCTGGGCACGGGGGTCTCCCTGCTCCCTGCTCACATGTGCCCTAACCCTGTTCAGCACTGCTTATTTTGTGTTGCCTTGTGCGAGGAGGGCCCTGGTTGTGCTGTGATTGCTCAGTTCTTTGGCAGTGCCCCGCCCATGTGGCTGGAGAAGAAAGAGCTCTGAAACTTCTCTCAAGAATGGCTCCCTGTTTCTTTGCACGGGCCTCGCTGTCTATGGATGTTTCAGGAGACCCCACCGAAACACGGAAGGACTCTCAAATTATCCCAGCTTTCTCTGCACAGCGAGAGCTTTTAATATTTAGCATTGCTATCCTTTTCCTGTGTGTTTGTTAAAAAAATAGTTTTTATCTCTTTCACTTTCTTCCCAGGAAAGTTCTTTTTTCCAAAAACCTGGTGGGGGAGGGCTGGGTGTAACCTGCCTTCTATCAGAGGATATTTTCCTCCACATTTGTCCAAACCGGCACAGCCTGTCCTTTCCTGGGTCTCTGTTGCAGATGGAAGCTGCTGGTGCCATTGTCAGCTTGAAGCCCTCTTTTGATGCAAGCAGATGTTGCCAGGTGTGTTCAGCAGCTGTTGCTCAATGCTTATGCCAAGCTATTGTGTTCCTCATGGAACCAAGGAGCCATTGTGACACTGCAGGGGCTGATGGCATCAAGGAGGCAATTGTGACAGTACAGAACCTCCTAGAAACAAGGCTCCATTGTGACACCGTGGGGAATCATGGAATCAAGGAGCCCATTGTGACACTGCCAGGCCGCATGGAACCAATGGTCCATGGTTACACGGCGGATTCAAGAAGAGCACGGTGACACCACGCAACATCACGGAACCATAGGTCCATTGTGACACAGCGGGGCCTCATGGAAACAAGGGGACCATTGTGGCAAAGCAGGGCCTAATGGAAGCCTGGAGAGCATTGTGACATTGTGGGGAATCATGGAAACATGGAGAGCATTGTGACACTAAGGAAACTCCTGGAACCAAGATGACCACTGGCACATAATGGAACCTCATGGAAGCAAGCCTCCATGATGACTTTGGAGGGCCTCAGGGACCACAGGACCCATTGTGACACAGCAGGACCTGGTGGAACCAAGGAGCCTTTGTGATACTCCAGATCCACATGGAAGCCAGGGTGCACTGAGACACAGTGGGGCCTTGTTGGAACCAAAGACACCTCTGCAAAAAGCAGGCTAGCTCATAGAAGCAAGGAGTCCATTGTTACAACGTAAAAGCTATGGAAGCAAGGGACCATTGTGACACTGCGGGGCCTCATGGAACCAATTGTCCATGATGACAGTGCGGATCAAAGGAGACCATGGTGACACTGCGGAACCTGATGGAACCAAGGAGCCATTGTGACACAGTGGGGCCTCATGGAATCAAGGAGACCATTGTGACCCAGGTGTTGCATGTGAAGGCAAGGAGCCATTGTGACACTTTGGGCTTCTTCCCTTGAGCTCTGCAGCTGGCTGTCCCAGCCCAGCGCACCATGTGCCACCTGCTCTCCTCAGGGCTCTGCCTGCACACAGCCCCAGGAGAAGTTTTCCTGTTTGCAAGGAAAGAATGGAAAAGCCTGAGCAGGTTTCCTAAACAACAAACCCCACTCAGGAGCCACATGCTCAGTACAGGCTGCCTGGAACGATGTCCCCTTTCTACAAGGGTCAGTGTGAGCAGGAATGATCTCTGGGAGCAGAATTCTCGGAGTCTTTCCACTGAATTCTCTGTTCCTTTGTCTTGGGGTGACTTTATCATGTGTATCCCCTATTGCTGCTCTATGCCCAGAAGTGAACTTTGTGCATTTCTGTGCCTTTCAACTGAGCCTGAGAGGGGGGAGAGGAAAAAAACCGGACAAACTTCTCAGAGCATTTGTTCAAGGACACACATACACACTCCTCTGCATCCTGCTTGCAGCAAGAGCAGAGGGAAGCAACTTTGTTTCTTTTTAGCCAGTTTTCAGCTCCTTTTCTCTGGGGGGAGATGGAGAGTTGAACTTTGTTTTCCTGGGACTTCGGGGGTTTTTTTTCCCTTCTTCTCTTCTTGACTCTTTCAACATCAGAGCACATTGGGAGAATTTTCTCCCGAGGTGGGGGCCCTGAATGTGGGCCCATGAGCCAGCTGCAAGGAGGAGGAGAGAGGCTACACCTACGGAAGTGTTGGGGTTCCTCCCCCCTGCCATGAGGTCATGGGAGAGGGGACCCTGGGGTAGAGGCATGGCCTGGGCACGGGGGTCTCCCTGCTCCCTGCTCACATGTGCCCTAACCCTGTTCAGCACTGCTTATTTTGTGTTGCCTTGTGCGAGGAGGGCCCTGGTTGTGCTGTGATTGCTCAGTTCTTTGGCAGTGCCCCGCCCATGTGGCTGGAGAAGAAAGAGCTCTGAAACTTCTCTCAAGAATGGCTCCCTGTTTCTTTGCACGGGCCTCGCTGTCTATGGATGTTTCAGGAGACCCCACCGAAACACAGAAGGACTCTCAAATTATCCCAGCTTTCTCTGCACAGCGAGAGCTTTTAATATTTAGCATTGCTATCCTTTTCCTGTGTGTTTGTTAAAAAAATAGTTTTTATCTCTTTCACTTTCTTCCCAGGAAAGTTCTTTTTTCCAAAAACCTGGTGGGGGAGGGCTGGGTGTAACCTGCCTTCTATCAGAGGATATTTTCCTCCAAATTTGTCCAAACCGGCACAGCCTGTCCTTTCCTGGGTGTCTGTTGCAGATGGAAGCTGCTGGTGCCATTGTCAGCTTGAAGCCCTCTTTTGATGCAAGCAGATGTTGCCAGGTGTGTTCAGCAGCTGTTGCTCAATGCTTATGCCAAGCTATTGTGTTCCTCATGGAACCAAGGAGCCATTGTGACACTGCAGGGGCTGATGGCATCAATGAGGCAATTGTGACAGTACAGAACCTCCTAGAAACAAGGCTCCATTGTGACACCGTGGGGAATCATGGAATCAAGGAGCCCATTGTGACACGGCTGCATGGAACCAATGGTCCATGGTTACACGGCGGATTCAAGAAGAGCACGGTGACACCACGCAACATCACGGAACCATAGGTCCATTGTGACACAGCGGGGCCTCATGGAAACAAGGGGACCATTGTGGCAAAGCAGGGCCTAATGGAAGCATGGAGAGCATTGTGACACTAAGGAAACTCCTGGAACCAAGATGACCACTGGCACATAATGGAACCTCATGGAAGCAAGCCTCCACGATGGTTTTGGAGGGCCTCAGGGACCACAGGACCCATTGTGACACAGCAGGACCTGGTGGAACCAAGGAGCCTTTGTGATACTCCAGATCCACATGGAAGCCAGGGTGCACTGAGACACAGCGGGGCCTTGTTGGAACCAAAGACACCTCTGCAAAAAGCAGGCTAGCTCATAGAAGCAAGGAGTCCTTTCTTACAACATCAAAGCTATGGAAGCAAGGGACCATTGTGACACTGCGGGGCCTCATGGAACCAATTGTCCATGATGACAGTGCGGATCAAAGGAGACCACTGCGGAACCTGATGGAACCAAGGAGCCATTGTGACACAGTGGGGCCTCATGGAATCAAAGAGACCATTGTGACCCAGGTGTTGCATGGGAAGGCAAGGAGCCATTGTGACACTTTGGGCTTCTTCCCTTGAGCTCTGCAGCTGGCTGTCCCAGCCCAGCGCACCATGTGCCACCTGCTCTCCTCAGGGCTCTGCCTGCACACAGCCCCAGGAGAAGTTTTCCTGTTTGCAAGGAAAGAATGGAAAAGCCGGAGCAGGTTTCCTAAACAACAAACCCCACTCAGGAGCCACATGCTCAGTACAGGCTGCCGGGAACGATGTCCCCTTTCTACAAGGGTCAGTGTGAGCAGGAATGAATGATCTCTGGGAGCAGAATTCTCGGAGTCTTTCCACTGAATTCTCTGTCCCTGTGTCTTGGGGTGACTTTATCATGTGTATCCCCTATTGCTGCTCTATGCCCAGAAGTGAACTTTGTGCATTTCTGTGCCTTTCAACTGAGCCTGAGAGGGGGGAGAGGAAAAAAAAGCCAGACAAACTTCTCAGAGCGTTTGTTCAAGGACACACATACACACTCCTCTGCATCCTGCTTGCAGCAAGAGCAGAGGAAGCAACTTTGTTTCTTTTTAGCCAGTTTTCAGCTCCTTTTCTCTGGGGGGAGATGGAGAGTTGAACTTTGTTTTCCTGGGACTTCGGGGGTTTTTTTCCCTTCTTCTCTTCTTGACTCTTTCAACATCAGAGCACATTGGGAGAATTTTCTCCCGAGGTGGGGGCCCTGAATGTGGGCCCATGAGCCAGCTGCAAGGAGGAGGAGAGAGACTACACCTACGGAAGTGTTGGGGTTCCTCCCCCCTGCCATGAGGTCATGGGAGAGGGGACCCTGGGGTAGAGGCATGGCCTGGGCACGGGGTCTCCCTGCTCCCTGCTCACATGTGCCCTAATCCTGTTCAGCACTGCTTATTTTGTGTTGCCCTGTGCCAGGAGGGCCCTGGTTGTGCCGTGATTGCTCAGTTCTTTGGCAGTGCCCCGCCCATGTGGCTGGAGAAGAAAGGGCTCTGAAACTTCTCTCAAGAATCGCTCCCTGTTTCTTTGCACGGGCCTCGCTGTCTATGGATGTTTCAGGAGACCCCACCGAAACACGGAAGGACTCTCAAATTATCCCAGCTTTCTCTGCACAGCGAGAGCTTTTAATATTTAGCATTGTTATCCTTTTCCTGTGTGTTTGTTAAAAAAGTAGTTTTTATCTCTTTCACTTTCTTCCCAGGAAAGTTCTTTTTTCCAAAAACCTGGTGGGGGAGGGCTGGGTGTAACCTGCCTTCTATCAGAGGATATTTTCCTCCACATTTGTCCAAACCGGCACAGCCTGTCCTTTCCCTGGGTCTCTGTTGCAGATGGAAGCTGCTGGTGCCATTGTCAGCTTGAAGCCCTCTTTTGATGCAAGCAGATGTTGCCAGGTGTGTTCAGCAGCTGTTGCTCAATGCTTATGCCAAGCTCTTGTGTTCCTCATGGAACCAAGGAGCCATTGTGACACTGCAGGGGCTGATGGCATCAAGGAGGCAATTGTGACAGTACAGAACCTCCTAGAAACAAGGCTCCATTGTGACACCGTGGGGAATCATGGAATCAAGGAGCCCATTGTGACACGGCTGCACGGAACCAATGGTCCATGGTTACACGGCGGATTCAAGAAGAGCACGGTGACACCACGCAACATCACGGAACCATAGGTCCATTGTGACACAGCAGGGCCTCATGGAAACAAGGGGACCATTGTGGCAAAGCAGGGCCTAATGGAAGCATGGAGAGCATTGTGACACTAAGGAAACTCCTGGAACCAAGATGACCACTGGCACATAATGGAACCTCATGGAAGCAAGCCTCCACAATGACTTTGGACGGCGTCAGGGACCACAGGACCCATTGTGACACAGCAGGACCTGGTGGAACCAAGGAGCCTTTGTGATACTCCAGATCCACATGGAAGCCAGGGTGCACTGAGACACAGCGGGGCCTTGTTGGAACCAAAGACACCTCTGCAAAAAGCAGGCTAGCTCATAGAAGCAAGGAGTCCATTGTTACAACGTAAAAGCTATGGAACCAAGGGACCATTGTGACACTGCGGGGCCTCATGGAACCAATTGTCCATGATGACAGTGCGGATCAAAAGAGACCATGGTGACACTGCGGAACCTGATGGAACCAAGGAGCCATTGTGACACAGTGGGGCCTCATGGAATCAAGGAGACCATTGTGACCCAGGTGTTGCATGGGAAGGCAAGGAGCCATTGTGACACTTTGGGCTTCTTCCCTTGAGCTCTGCAGCTGGCTGTCCCAGCCCAGCGCACCATGTGCCACCTGCTCTCCTCAGGGCTCTGCCTGCACACAGCCCCAGGAGAAGTTTTCCTGTTTGCAAGGAAAGAATGGAAAAGCCGGAGCAGGTTTCCTAAACAACAAACCCCACTCAGGAGCCACATGCTCAGTACAGGCTGCCTGGAACGATGTCCCCTTTCTACAAGGGTCAGTGTGAGCAGGAATGAATGATCTCTGGGAGCAGAATTCTCGGAGTCTTTCCACTGAATTCTCTCTCCCTGTGTCTTGGGGTGACTTTATCATGTGTATCCCCCTATTGCTGCTCTATGCCCAGAAGTGAACTTTGTGCATTTCTGTGCCTTTCAACTGAGCCTGAGAGGGGAGAGAGGAAAAAAAAGCCAGACAAACTTCTCAGAGCGTTTGTTCAAGGACACACATACACACTCCTCTGCATCCTGCTTGCAGCAAGAGCAGAGGAAGCAACTTTGTTTCTTTTTAGCCAGTTTTCAGCTCCTTTTCTCTGGAGGGAGATGGAGAGTTGAACTTTGTTTTCCTGGGACTTCGGGGGGTTTTTTTCCCTTCTTCTCTTCTTGACTCTTTCAACATCAGAGCACATTGGGAGAATTTTCTCCCGAGGTGGGGGCCCTGAATGTGGGCCCATGAGCCAGCTGCAAGGAGGAGGAGAGAGACTACACCTACGGAAGTGTTGGGGTTCCTCCCCCCTGCCATGAGGTCATGGGAGAGGGGACCCTGGGGTAGAGGCATGGCCTGGGCACGGGGTCTCCCTGCTCCCTGCTCACATGTGCCCTAATCCTGTTCAGCACTGCTTATTTTGTGTTGCCCTGTGCCAGGAGGGCCCTGGTTGTGCCGTGATTGCTCAGTTCTTTGGCAGTGCCCCGCCCATGTGGCTGGAGAAGAAAGAGCTCTGAAACTTCTCTCAAGAATCGCTCCCTGTTTCTTTGCACGGGCCTCGCTGTCTATGGATGTTTCAGGAGACCCCACCGAAACACAGAAGGACTCTCAAATTATCCCAGCTTTCTCTGCACAGCGAGAGCTTTTAATATTTAGCATTGTTATCCTTTTCCTGTGTGTTTGTTAAAAAAGTAGTTTTTATCTCATTCACTTTCTTCCCAGGAAAGTTGTTTTTTCCAAAAACCTGGTGGGGGAGGGCTGGGTGTAACCTGCCTTCTATCAGAGGATATTTTCCTCCACATTTGTCCAAACCGGCACAGCCTGTCCTTTCCTGGGTCTCTGTTGCAGATGGAAGCTGCTGGTGCCATTGTCAGCTTGAAGCCCTCTTTTGATGCAAGCAGATGTTGCCAGGTGTGTTCAGCAGCTGTTGCTCAATGCTTATGCCAAGCTCTTGTGTTCCTCATGGAACCAAGGAGCCATTGTGACACTGCAGGGGCTGATGGCATCAAGGAGGCAATTGTGACAGTACAGAACCTCCTAGAAACAAGGCTCCATTGTGACACCGTGGGGAATCATGGAATCAAGGAGCCCATTGTGACACGGCTGCATGGAACCAATGGTCCATGGTTACACGGCGGATTCAAGAAGAGCACGGTGACACCACGCAACATCACGGAACCATAGGTCCATTGTGACACAGCGGGGCCTCATGGAAACAAGGGGACCATTGTGGCAAAGCAGGGCCTAATGGAAGCATGGAGGGCATTGTGACACTAAGGAAACTCCTGGAACCAAGATGACCACTGGCACATAATGGAACCTCATGGAAGCAAGCCTCCACGATGGTTTTGGAGGGCCTCAGGGACCACAGGACCCATTGTGACACAGCAGGACCTGGTGGAACCAAGGAGCCTTTGTGATACTCCAGATCCACATGGAAGCCAGGGTGCACTGAGACACAGCGGGGCCTTGTTGGAACCAAAGACACCTCTGCAAAAAGCAGGCTAGCTCATAGAAGCAAGGAGTCCTTTCTTACAACATCAAAGCTATGGAAGCAAGGGACCATTGTGACACTGCGGGGCCTCATGGAACCAATTGTCCATGATGACAGTGCGGATCAAAGGAGACCATGGTGACACTGCGGAACCTGATGGAACCAAGGAGCCATTGTGACACAGTGGGGCCTCATGGAATCAAAGAGACCATTGTGACCCAGGTGTTGCATGGGAAGGCAAGGAGCCATTGTGACACTTTGGGCTTCTTCCCTTGAGCTCTGCAGCTGGCTGTCCCAGCCCAGCGCACCATGTGCCACCTGCTCTCCTCAGGGCTCTGCCTGCACACAGCCCCAGGAGAAGTTTTCCTGTTTGCAAGGAAAGAATGGAAAAGCCGGAGCAGGTTTCCTAAACAACAAACCCCACTCAGGAGCCACATGCTCAGTACAGGCTGCCGGGAACGATGTCCCCTTTCTACAAGGGTCAGTGTGAGCAGGAATGAATGATCTCTGGGAGCAGAATTCTCGGAGTCTTTCCACTGAATTCTCTGTCCCTGTGTCTTGGGGTGACTTTATCATGTGTATCCCCTATTGCTGCTCTATGCCCAGAAGTGAACTTTGTGCATTTCTGTGCCTTTCAACTGAGCCTGAGAGGGGGGAGAGGAAAAAAAAGCCAGACAAACTTCTCAGAGCGTTTGTTCAAGGACACACATACACACTCCTCTGCATCCTGCTTGCAGCAAGAGCAGAGGAAGCAACTTTGTTTCTTTTTAGCCAGTTTTCAGCTCCTTTTCTCTGGAGGGAGATGGAGAGTTGAACTTTGTTTTCCTGGGACTTCGGGGGTTTTTTTTCCCTTCTTCTCTTCTTGACTCTTTCAACATCAGAGCACATTGGGAGAATTTTCTCCCGAGGTGGGGGCCCTGAATGTGGGCCCATGAGCCAGCTGCAAGGAGGAGGAGAGAGACTACACCTACGGAAGTGTTGGGGTTCCTCCCCCCTGCCATGAGGTCATGGGAGAGGGGACCCTGGGGTAGAGGCATGGCCTGGGCACGGGGTCTCCCTGCTCCCTGCTCACATGTGCCCTAATCCTGTTCAGCACTGCTTATTTTGTGTTGCCCTGTGCCAGGAGGGCCCTGGTTGTGCTGTGATTGCTCAGTTCTTTGGCAGTGCCCCGCCCATGTGGCTGGAGAAGAAAGGGCTCTGAAACTTCTCTCAAGAATCGCTCCCTGTTTCTTTGCACGGGCCTCGCTGTCTATGGATGTTTCAGGAGACCCCACCGAAACACGGAAGGACTCTCAAATTATCCCAGCTTTCTCTGCACAGCGAGAGCTTTTAATATTTAGCATTGTTATCCTTTTCCTGTGTGTTTGTTAAAAAAGTAGTTTTTATCTCTTTCACTTTCTTCCCAGGAAAGTTCTTTTTTCCAAAAACCTGGTGGGGGAGGGCTGGGTGTAACCTGCCTTCTATCAGAGGATATTTTCCTCCACATTTGTCCAAACCGGCACAGCCTGTCCTTTCCCTGGGTGTCTGTTGCAGATGGAAGCTGCTGGTGCCATTGTCAGCTTGAAGCCCTCTTTTGATGCAAGCAGATGTTGCCAGGTGTGTTCAGCAGCTGTTGCTCAATGCTTATGCCAAGCTCTTGTGTTCCTCATGGAACCAAGGAGCCATTGTGACACTGCAGGGGCTGATGGCATCAAGGAGGCAATTGTGACAGTACAGAACCTCCTAGAAACAAGGCTCCATTGTGACACCGTGGGGAATCATGGAATCAAGGAGCCCATTGTGACACGGCTGCACGGAACCAATGGTCCATGGTTACACGGCGGATTCAAGAAGAGCACGGTGACACCACGCAACATCACGGAACCATAGGTCCATTGTGACACAGCAGGGCCTCATGGAAACAAGGGGACCATTGTGGCAAAGCAGGGCCTAATGGAAGCATGGAGAGCATTGTGACACTAAGGAAACTCCTGGAACCAAGATGACCACTGGCACATAATGGAACCTCATGGAAGCAAGCCTCCACAATGACTTTGGACGGCGTCAGGGACCACAGGACCCATTGTGACACAGCAGGACCTGGTGGAACCAAGGAGCCTTTGTGATACTCCAGATCCACATGGAAGCCAGGGTGCACTGAGACACAGCGGGGCCTTGTTGGAACCAAAGACACCTCTGCAAAAAGCAGGCTAGCTCATAGAAGCAAGGAGTCCTTTGTTACAACATCAAACCTATGGAAGCAAGGGACCATTGTGACACTGCGGGGCCTCATGGAACCAATTGTCCATGATGACAGTGCGGATCAAAAGAGACCATGGTGACACTGCGGAACCTGATGGAACCAAGGAGCCATTGTGACACAGTGGGGCCTCATGGAATCAAGGAGACCATTGTGACCCAGGTGTTGCATGGGAAGGCAAGGAGCCATTGTGACACTTTGGGCTTCTTCCCTTGAGCTCTGCAGCTGGCTGTCCCAGCCCAGCGCACCATGTGCCACCTGCTCTCCTCAGGGCTCTGCCTGCACACAGCCCCAGGAGAAGTTTTCCTGTTTGCAAGGAAAGAATGGAAAAGCCGGAGCAGGTTTCCTAAACAACAAACCCCACTCAGGAGCCACATGCTCAGTACAGGCTGCCTGGAACGATGTCCCCTTTCTACAAGGGTCAGTGTGAGCAGGAATGAATGATCTCTGGGAGCAGAATTCTCGGAGTCTTTCCACTGAATTCTCTCTCCCTGTGTCTTGGGGTGACTTTATCATGTGTATCCCCCTATTGCTGCTCTATGCCCAGAAGTGAACTTTGTGCATTTCTGTGCCTTTCAACTGAGCCTGAGAGGGGGGAGAGGAAAAAAAAGCCAGACAAACTTCTCAGAGCGTTTGTTCAAGGACACACATACACACTCCTCTGCATCCTGCTTGCAGCAAGAGCAGAGGAAGCAACTTTGTTTCTTTTTAGCCAGTTTTCAGCTCCTTTTCTCTGGAGGGAGATGGAGAGTTGAACTTTGTTTTCCTGGGACTTCGGGGGGTTTTTTTCCCTTCTTCTCTTCTTGACTCTTTCAACATCAGAGCACATTGGGAGAATTTCCTCACGAGGTGGGGGCCCTGAATGTGGGCCCATGAGCCAGCTGCAAGGAGGAGGAGAGAGACTACACCTACGGAAGTGTTGGGGTTCCTCCCCCCTGCCATGAGGTCATGGGAGAGGGGACCCTGGGGTAGAGGCATGGCCTGGGCACGGGGTCTCCCTGCTCCCTGCTCACATGTGCCCTAATCCTGTTCAGCACTGCTTATTTTGTGTTGCCCTGTGCCAGGAGGGCCCTGGTTGTGCTGTGATTGCTCAGTTCTTTGGCAGTGCCCCGCCCATGTGGCTGGAGAAGAAAGAGCTCTGAAACTTCTCTCAAGAATTGCTCCCTGTTTCTTTGCACGGGCCTCGCTGTCTATGGATGTTTCAGGAGACCCCACCGAAACACAGAAGGACTCTCAAATTATCCCAGCTTTCTCTGCACAGCGAGAGGTTTTAATATTTAGCATTGTTATCCTTTTCCTGTGTGTTTGTTAAAAAAGTAGTTTTTATCTCTTTCACTTTCTTCCCAGGAAAATTCTTTTTTCCCGAAGCTGGTGGGGGAGGGCTGGGTGTAACCTGCCTTCTATCAGAGGATATTTTCCTCCACATTTGTCCAAACCGGCACAGCCTGTCCTTTCCCTGGGTGTCTGTTGCAGATGGAAGCTGCTGGTGCCATTGTCAGCTTGAAGCCCTCTTTTGATGCAAGCAGATGTTGCCAGGTGTGTTCAGCAGCTGTTGCTCAATGCTTATGCCAAGCTATTGTGTTCCTCATGGAACCAAGGAGCCATTGTGACACTGCAGGGGCTGATGGCATCAAGGAGGCAATTGTGACAGTACAGAACCTCCTAGAAACAAGGCTCCATTGTGACACCGTGGGGAATCATGGAATCAAGGAGCCCATTGTGACACGGCTGCATGGAACCAATGGTCCATGGTTACACGGCGGATTCAAGAAGAGCACGGTGACACCACGCAACATCACGGAACCATAGGTCCATTGTGACACAGCGGGGCCTCATGGAAACAAGGGGACCATTGTGGCAAAGCAGGGCCTAATGGAAGCATGGAGGGCATTGTGACACTAAGGAAACTCCTGGAACCAAGATGACCACTGGCACATAATGGAACCTCATGGAAGCAAGCCTCCACGATGGTTTTGGAGGGCCTCAGGGACCACAGGACCCATTGTGACACAGCAGGACCTGGTGGAACCAAGGAGCCTTTGTGATACTCCAGATCCACATGGAAGCCAGGGTGCACTGAGACACAGCGGGGCCTTGTTGGAACCAAAGACACCTCTGCAAAAAGCAGGCTAGCTCATAGAAGCAAGGAGTCCATTGTTACAACGTAAAAGCTATGGAACCAAGGGACCATTGTGACACTGCGGGGCCTCATGGAACCAATTGTCCATGATGACAATGCGGATCAAAGGAGACCATGGTGACACTGCGGAACCTGATGGAACCAAGGAGCCATTGTGACACAGTGGGGCCTCATGGAATCAAGGAGACCATTGTGACCCAGGTGTTGCATGGGAAGGCAAGGAGCCATTGTGACACTTTGGGCTTCTTCCCTTGAGCTCTGCAGCTGGCTGTCCCAGCCCAGCGCACCATGTGCCACCTGCTCTCCTCAGGGCTCTGCCTGCACACAGCCCCAGGAGAAGTTTTCCTGTTTGCAAGGAAAGAATGGAAAAGCCTGAGCAGGTTTCCTAAACAACAAACCCCACTCAGGAGCCACATGCTCAGTACAGGCTGCCTGGAACGATGTCCCCTTTCTACAAGGGTCAGTGTGAGCAGGAATGAATGATCTCTGGAAGCAGAATTCTCGGAGTCTTTCCACTGAATTCTCTGTCCCTGTGTCTTGGGGTGACTTTATCGTGTGTATCCCCTATCGCTGCTCTATGCCCAGAAGTGAACTTTGTGCATTTCTGTGCCTTTCAACTGAGCCTGAGAGGGGGGAGAGGAAAAAAAAAACCGGACAAACTTCTCAGAGCGTTTGTTCAAGGACACACATACACACTCCTCTGCATCCTGCTTGCAGCAAGAGCAGAGGAAGCAACTTTGTTTCTTTTTAGCCAGTTTTCAGCTCCTTTTCTCTGGGGGGAGATGGAGAGTTGAACTTTGTTTTCCTGGGACTTCGGGGGTTTTTTTCCCCTTCTTCTCTTCTTGACTCTTTCAACATCAGAGCACATTGGGAGAATTTTCTCCCGAGGTGGGGGCCCTGAATGTGGGCCCATGAGCCAGCTGCAAGGAGGAGGAGAGAGACTACACCTACGGAAGTGTTGGGGTTCCTCCCCCCTGCCATGAGGTCATGGGAGAGGGGACCCTGGGGTAGAGGCATGGCGTGGGCACGGGGGTCTCCCTGCTCCCTGCTCACATGTGCCCTAACCCTGATCAGCACTGCTTATTTTGTGTTGCCTTGTGCGAGGAGGGCCCTGGTTGTGCTGTGATTGCTCAGTTCTTTGGCAGTGCCCCGCCCATGTGGCTGGAGAAGAAAGAGCTCTGAAACTTCTCTCAAGAATCGCTCCCTGTTTCTTTGCACGGGCCTCGCTGTCTATGGATGTTTCAGGAGACCCCACCGAAACACGGAAGGACTCTCAAATTATCCCAGCTTTCTCTCCACAGCGAGAGCTTTTAATATTTAGCATTGCTATCCTTTTCCTGTGTGTTTGTTAAAAAAATAGTTTTTATCTCTTTCACTTTCTTCCCAGGAAAGTTCTTTTTTCCAAAAACCTGGTGGGGGAGGGCTGGGTGTAACCTGCCTTCTATCAGAGGATATTTTCCTCCACATTTGTCCAAACCGGCACAGCCTGTCCTTTCCTGGGTCTCTGTTGCAGATGGAAGCTGCTGGTGCCATTGTCAGCTTGAAGCCCTCTTTTGATGCAAGCAGATGTTGCCAGGTGTGTTCAGCAGCTGTTGCTCAATGCTTATGCCAAGCTATTGTGTTCCTCATGGAACCAAGGAGCCATTGTGACACTGCAGGGGCTGATGGCATCAAGGAGGCAATTGTGACAGTACAGAACCTCCTAGAAACAAGGCTCCATTGTGACACCGTGGGGAATCATGGAATCAAGGAGCCCATTGTGACACGGCTGCATGGAACCAATGGTCCATGGTTACACGGCGGATTCAAGAAGAGCACGGTGACACCACGCAACATCATGGAACCATAGGTCCATTGTGACACAGCGGGGCCTCATGGAAACAAGGGGACCATTGTGGCAAAGCAGGGCCTAATGGAAGCATGGAGAGCATTGTGACACTAAGGAAACTCCTGGAACCAAGATGACCACTGGCACATAATGGAACCTCATGGAAGCAAGCCTCCACAATGACTTTGGAGGGCCTCAGGGACCACAGGACCCATTGTGACACAGCAGGACCTGGTGGAACCAAGGAGCCTTTGTGATACTCCAGATCCACATGGAAGCCAGGGTGCACTGAGACACAGCGGGGCCTTGTTGGAACCAAAGACACCTCTGCAAAAAGCAGGCTAGCTCATAGAAGCAAGGAGTCCATTGTTACAACGTAAAAGCTATGGAAGCAAGGGACCATTGTGACACTGCGGGGCCTCATGGAACCAATTGTCCATGATGACAATGCGGATCAAAGGAGACCATGGTGACACTGCGGAACCTGATGGAACCAAGGAGCCATTGTGACACAGTGGGGCCTCATGGAATCAAGGAGACCATTGTGACCCAGGTGTTGCATGGGAAGGCAAGGAGCCATTGTGACACTTTGGGCTTCTTCCCTTGAGCTCTGCAGCTGGCTGTCCCAGCCCAGCGCACCATGTGCCACCTGCTCTCCTCAGGGCTCTGCCTGCACACAGCCCCAGGAGAAGTTTTCCTGTTTGCAAGGAAAGAATGGAAAAGCCGGAGCAGGTTTCCTAAACAACAAACCCCACTCAGGAGCCACATGCTCAGTACAGGCTGCCTGGAACGATGTCCCCTTTCTACAAGGGTCAGTGTGAGCAGGAATGAATGATCTCTGGGAGCAGAATTCTCGGAGTCTTTCCACTGAATTCTCTGTCCCTGTGTCTTGGGGTGACTTTATCGTGTGTATCCCCTATCGCTGCTCTATGCCCAGAAGTGAACTTTGTGCATTTCTGTGCCTTTCAACTGAGCCTGAGAGGGGGGAGAGGAAAAAAAGAACCGGACAAACTTCTCAGAGCGTTTGTTCAAGGACACACATACACACTCCTCTGCATCCTGCTTGCAGCAAGAGCAGAGGAAGCAACTTTGTTTCTTTTTAGCCAGTTTTCAGCTCCTTTTCTCTGGGGGGAGATGGAGAGTTGAACTTTGTTTTCCTGGGACTTCGGGGGTTTTTTTTCCCTTCTTCTCTTCTTGACTCTTTCAACATCAGAGCACATTGGGAGAATTTTCTCCCGAGGTGGGGGCCCTGAATGTGGGCCCATGAGCCAGCTGCAAGGAGGAGGAGAGAGACTACACCTACGGAAGTGTTGGGGTTCCTCCCCCCTGCCATGAGGTCATGGGAGAGGGGACCCTGGGGTAGAGGCATGGCCTGGGCACGGGGGTCTCCCTGCTCCCTGCTCACATGTGCCCTAACCCTGTTCAGCACTGCTTATTTTGTGTTGCCTTGTGCGAGGAGGGCCCTGGTTGTGCTGTGATTGCTCAGTTCTTTGGCAGTGCCCCGCCCATGTGGCTGGAGAAGAAAGAGCTCTGAAACTTCTCTCAAGAATCGCTCCCTGTTTCTTTGCACGGGCCTCGCTGTCTATGGATGTTTCAGGAGACCCCACCGAAACACGGAAGGACTCTCAAATTATCCCAGCTTTCTCTGCACAGCGAGAGCTTTTAATATTTAGCATTGCTATCCTTTTCCTGTGTGTTTGTTAAAAAAATAGTTTTTATCTCTTTCACTTTCTTCCCAGGAAAGTTCTTTTTTCCAAAAACCTGGTGGGGGAGGGCTGGGTGTAACCTGCCTTCTATCAGAGGATATTTTCCTCCACATTTGTCCAAACCGGCACAGCCTGTCCTTTCCTGGGTCTCTGTTGCAGATGGAAGCTGCTGGTGCCATTGTCAGCTTGAAGCCCTCTTTTGATGCAAGCAGATGTTGCCAGGTGTGTTCAGCAGCTGTTGCTCAATGCTTATGCCAAGCTATTGTGTTCCTCATGGAACCAAGGAGCCATTGTGACACTGCAGGGGCTGATGGCATCAAGGAGGCAATTGTGACAGTACAGAACCTCCTAGAAACAAGGCTCCATTGTGACACTGTGGGGAATCATGGAATCAAGGAGCCCATTGTGACACGGCTGCATGGAACCAATGGTCCATGGTTACACTGCGGATTCAAGAAGAGCACGGTGACACCACGCAACATCATGGAACCATAGGTCCATTGTGACATAGCAGGGCCTCATGGAAACAAGGGGACCATTGTGGCAAAGCAGGGCCTAATGGAAGCATGGAGAGCATTGTGACACTAAGGAAACTCCTGGAACCAAGATGACCACTGGCACATAATGGAACCTCATGGAAGCAAGCCTCCACGATGGTTTTGGAGGGCCTCAGGGACCACAGGACCCATTGTGACACAGCAGGACCTGGTGGAACCAAGGAGCCTTTGTGATACTCCAGATCCACATGGAAGCCAGGGTGCACTGAGACACAGCGGGGCCTTGTTGGAACCAAAGACACCTCTGCAAAAAGCAGGCTAGCTCATAGAAGCAAGGAGTCCATTGTTACAACGTAAAAGCTATGGAAGCAAGGGACCATTGTGACACTGCGGGGCCTCATGGAACCAATTGTCCATGATGACAGTGCGGATCAAAGGAGACCATGGTGACACTGCGGAACCTGATGGAACCAAGGAGCCATTGTGACACAGTGGGGCCTCATGGAATCAAGGAGACCATTGTGACCCAGGTGTTGCATGGGAAGGCAAGGAGCCATTGTGACACTTTGGGCTTCTTCCCTTGAGCTCTGCAGCTGGCTGTCCCAGCCCAGCGCACCATGTGCCACCTGCTCTCCTCAGGGCTCTGCCTGCACACAGCCCCAGGAGAAGTTTTCCTGTTTGCAAGGAAAGAATGGAAAAGCCTGAGCAGGTTTCCTAAACAACAAACCCCACTCAGGAGCCACATGCTCAGTACAGGCTGCCTGGAACGATGTCCCCTTTCTACAAGGGTCAGTGTGAGCAGGAATGAATGATCTCTGGGAGCAGAATTCTCGGAGTCTTTCCACTGAATTCTCTGTCCCTGTGTCTTGGGGTGACTTTATCGTGTGTATCCCCTATCGCTGCTCTATGCCCAGAAGTGAACTTTGTGCATTTCTGTGCCTTTCAACTGAGCCTGAGAGGGGGGAGAGGAAAAAAATAACCGGACAAACTTCTCAGAGCGTTTGTTCAAGGACACATACACACTCCTCTGCATCCTGCTTGCAGCAAGAGCAGAGGAAGCAACTTTGTTTCTTTTTAGCCAGTTTTCAGCTCCTTTTCTCTGGGGGGAGATGGAGAGTTGAACTTTGTTTTCCTGGGACTTCGGGGGTTTTTTTTCCCTTCTTCTCTTCTTGACTCTTTCAACATCAGAGCACATTGGGAGAATTTTCTCCCGAGGTGGGGGCCCTGAATGTGGGCCCATGAGCCAGCTGCAAGGAGGAGGAGAGAGACTACACCTACGGAAGTGTTGGGGTTCCTCCCCCCTGCCATGAGGTCATGGGAGAGGGGACCCTGGGGTAGAGGCATGGCCTGGGCACGGGGGTCTCCCTGCTCCCTGCTCACATGTGCCCTAACCCTGTTCAGCACTGCTTATTTTGTGTTGCCTTGTGCGAGGAGGGCCCTGGTTGTGCTGTGATTGCTCAGTTCTTTGGCAGTGCCCCGCCCATGTGGCTGGAGAAGAAAGAGCTCTGAAACTTCTCTCAAGAATCGCTCCCTGTTTCTTTGCACGGGCCTCGCTGTCTATGGATGTTTCAGGAGACCCCACCGAAACACGGAAGGACTTTCAAATTATCCCAGCTTTCTCTGCACAGCGAGAGCTTTTAATATTTAGCATTGCTATCCTTTTCCTGTGTGTTTGTTAAAAAAATAGTTTTTATCTCTTTCACTTTCTTCCCAGGAAAGTTCTTTTTTCCAAAAACCTGGTGGGGGAGGGCTGGGTGTAACCTGCCTTCTATCAGAGGATATTTTCCTCCACATTTGTCCAAACCGGCACAGCCTGTCCTTTCCTGGGTCTCTGTTGCAGATGGAAGCTGCTGGTGCCATTGTCAGCTTGAAGCCCTCTTTTGATGCAAGCAGATGTTGCCAGGTGTGTTCAGCAGCTGTTGCTCAATGCTTATGCCAAGCTATTGTGTTCCTCATGGAACCAAGGAGCCATTGTGACACTGCAGGGGCTGATGGCATCAAGGAGGCAATTGTGACAGTACAGAACCTCCTAGAAACAAGGCTCCATTGTGACACCGTGGGGAATCATGGAATCAAGGAGCCCATTGTGACACTGCCAGGCCGCATGGAACCAATGGTCCATGGTTACACGGCGGATTCAAGAAGAGCACGGTGACACCACGCAACATCACGGAACCATAGGTCCATTGTGACACAGCGGGGCCTCATGGAAACAAGGGGACCATTGTGGCAAAGCAGGGCCTAATGGAAGCCTGGAGAGCATTGTGACATTGTGGGGAATCATGGAAACATGGAGAGCATTGTGACACTAAGGAAACTCCTGGAACCAAGATGACCACTGGCACATAATGGAACCTCATGGAAGCAAGCCTCCATGATGACTTTGGAGGGCCTCAGGGACCACAGGACCCATTGTGACACAGCAGGACCTGGTGGAACCAAGGAGCCTTTGTGATACTCCAGATCCACATGGAAGCCAGGGTGCACTGAGACACAGTGGGGCCTTGTTGGAACCAAAGACACCTCTGCAAAAAGCAGGCTAGCTCATAGAAGCAAGGAGTCCATTGTTACAACGTAAAAGCTATGGAAGCAAGGGACCATTGTGACACTGCGGGGCCTCATGGAACCAATTGTCCATGATGACAGTGCGGATCAAAGGAGACCATGGTGACACTGCGGAACCTGATGGAACCAAGGAGCCATTGTGACACAGTGGGGCCTCATGGAATCAAGGAGACCATTGTGACCCAGGTGTTGCATGTGAAGGCAAGGAGCCATTGTGACACTTTGGGCTTCTTCCCTTGAGCTCTGCAGCTGGCTGTCCCAGCCCAGCGCACCATGTGCCACCTGCTCTCCTCAGGGCTCTGCCTGCACACAGCCCCAGGAGAAGTTTTCCTGTTTGCAAGGAAAGAATGGAAAAGCCTGAGCAGGTTTCCTAAACAACAAACCCCACTCAGGAGCCACATGCTCAGTACAGGCTGCCTGGAACGATGTCCCCTTTCTACAAGGGTCAGTGTGAGCAGGAATGATCTCTGGGAGCAGAATTCTCGGAGTCTTTCCACTGAATTCTCTGTTCCTTTGTCTTGGGGTGACTTTATCATGTGTATCCCCTATTGCTGCTCTATGCCCAGAAGTGAACTTTGTGCATTTCTGTGCCTTTCAACTGAGCCTGAGAGGGGGGAGAGGAAAAAAACCGGACAAACTTCTCAGAGCGTTTGTTCAAGGACACACATACACACTCCTCTGCATCCTGCTTGCAGCAAGAGCAGAGGGAAGCAACTTTGTTTCTTTTTAGCCAGTTTTCAGCTCCTTTTCTCTGGGGGGAGATGGAGAGTTGAACTTTGTTTTCCTGGGACTTCGGGGGTTTTTTTTCCCTTCTTCTCTTCTTGACTCTTTCAACATCAGAGCACATTGGGAGAATTTTCTCCCGAGGTGGGGGCCCTGAATGTGGGCCCATGAGCCAGCTGCAAGGAGGAGGAGAGAGACTACACCTACGGAAGTGTTGGGGTTCCTCCCCCCTGCCATGAGGTCATGGGAGAGGGGACCCTGGGGTAGAGGCATGGCCTGGGCACGGGGGTCTCCCTGCTCCCTGCTCACATGTGCCCTAACCCTGTTCAGCACTGCTTATTTTGTGTTGCCTTGTGCGAGGAGGGCCCTGGTTGTGCTGTGATTGCTCAGTTCTTTGGCAGTGCCCCGCCCATGTGGCTGGAGAAGAAAGAGCTCTGAAACTTCTCTCAAGAATCGCTCCCTGTTTCTTTGCACGGGCCTCGCTGTCTATGGATGTTTCAGGAGACCCCACCGAAACACGGAAGGACTTTCAAATTATCTCAGCTTTCTCTGCACAGCGAGAGCTTTTAATATTTAGCATTGCTATCCTTTTCCTGTGTGTTTGTTAAAAAAATAGTTTTTATCTCTTTCACTTTCTTCCCAGGAAAGTTCTTTTTTCCAAAAACCTGGTGGGGGAGGGCTGGGTGTAACCTGCCTTCTATCAGAGGATATTTTCCTCCACATTTGTCCAAACCGGCACAGCCTGTCCTTTCCTGGGTCTCTGTTGCAGATGGAAGCTGCTGGTGCCATTGTCAGCTTGAAGCCCTCTTTTGATGCAAGCAGATGTTGCCAGGTGTGTTCAGCAGCTGTTGCTCAATGCTTATGCCAAGCTATTGTGTTCCTCATGGAACCAAGGAGCCATTGTGACACTGCAGGGGCTGATGGCATCAAGGAGGCAATTGTGACAGTACAGAACCTCCTAGAAACAAGGCTCCATTGTGACACCGTGGGGAATCATGGAATCAAGGAGCCCATTGTGACACTGCCAGGCCGCATGGAACCAATGGTCCATGGTTACACGGCGGATTCAAGAAGAGCACGGTGACACCACACAACATCACGGAACCATAGGTCCATTGTGACACAGCGGGGCCTCATGGAAACAAGGGGACCATTGTGGCAAAGCAGGGCCTAATGGAAGCCTGGAGAGCATTGTGACATTGTGGGGAATCATGGAAACATGGAGAGCATTGTGACACTAAGGAAACTCCTGGAACCAAGATGACCACTGGCACATAATGGAACCTCATGGAAGCAAGCCTCCATGATGACTTTGGAGGGCCTCAGGGACCACAGGACCCATTGTGACACAGCAGGACCTGGTGGAACCAAGGAGCCTTTGTGATACTCCAGATCCACATGGAAGCCAGGGTGCACTGAGACACAGTGGGGCCTTGTTGGAACCAAAGACACCTCTGCAAAAAGCAGGCTAGCTCATAGAAGCAAGGAGTCCATTGTTACAACGTAAAAGCTATGGAAGCAAGGGACCATTGTGACACTGCGGGGCCTCATGGAACCAATTGTCCATGATGACAGTGCGGATCAAAGGAGACCATGGTGACACTGCGGAACCTGATGGAACCAAGGAGCCATTGTGACACAGTGGGGCCTCATGGAATCAAGGAGACCATTGTGACCCAGGTGTTGCATGTGAAGGCAAGGAGCCATTGTGACAC
The DNA here is from genome assembly GCF_041296385.1 of Aphelocoma coerulescens. Lineage (NCBI taxonomy): Eukaryota > Metazoa > Chordata > Aves > Passeriformes > Corvidae > Aphelocoma > Aphelocoma coerulescens. The sequence continues at coordinate 940,388 of NW_027183927.1, forward strand.
TTTGGGCTTCTTCCCTTGAGCTCTGCAGCTGGCTGTCCCAGCCCAGCGCACCATGTGCCACCTGCTCTCCTCAGGGCTCTGCCTGCACACAGCCCCAGGAGAAGTTTTCCTGTTTGCAAGGAAAGAATGGAAAAGCCTGAGCAGGTTTCCTAAACAACAAACCCCACTCAGGAGCCACATGCTCAGTACAGGCTGCCTGGAACGATGTCCCCTTTCTACAAGGGTCAGTGTGAGCAGGAATGATCTCTGGGAGCAGAATTCTCGGAGTCTTTCCACTGAATTCTCTGTTCCTTTGTCTTGGGGTGACTTTATCATGTGTATCCCCTATTGCTGCTCTATGCCCAGAAGTGAACTTTGTGCATTTCTGTGCCTTTCAACTGAGCCTGAGAGGGGGGAGAGGAAAAAAACCGGACAAACTTCTCAGAGCGTTTGTTCAAGGACACACATACACACTCCTCTGCATCCTGCTTGCAGCAAGAGCAGAGGAAGCAACTTTGTTTCTTTTTAGCCAGTTTTCAGCTCCTTTTCTCTGGGGGGAGATGGAGAGTTGAACTTTGTTTTCCTGGGACTTCGGGGGTTTTTTTTCCCTTCTTCTCTTCTTGACTCTTTCAACATCAGAGCACATTGGGAGAATTTTCTCCCGAGGTGGGGGCCCTGAATGTGGGCCCATGAGCCAGCTGAAAGGAGGAGGAGAGAGGCTACACCTACGGAAGTGTTGGGGTTCCTCCCCCCTGCCATGAGGTCATGGGAGAGGGGACCCTGGGGTAGAGGCATGGCCTGGGCACGGGGGTCTCCCTGCTCCCTGCTCACATGTGCCCTAACCCTGTTCAGCACTGCTTATTTTGTGTTGCCTTGTGCGAGGAGGGCCCTGGTTGTGCTGTGATTGCTCAGTTCTTTGGCAGTGCCCCGCCCATGTGGCTGGAGAAGAAAGAGCTCTGAAACTTCTCTCAAGAATGGCTCCCTGTTTCTTTGCACGGGCCTCGCTGTCTATGGATGTTTCAGGAGACCCCACCGAAACACAGAAGGACTCTCAAATTATCCCAGCTTTCTCTGCACAGCGAGAGCTTTTAATATTTAGCATTGCTATCCTTTTCCTGTGTGTTTGTTAAAAAAATAGGTTTTATCTCTTTCACTTTCTTCCCAGGAAAGTTCTTTTTTCCAAAAACCTGGTGGGGGAGGGCTGGGTGTAACCTGCCTTCTATCAGAGGATATTTTCCTCCAAATTTGTCCAAACCGGCACAGCCTGTCCTTTCCTGGGTGTCTGTTGCAGATGGAAGCTGCTGGTGCCATTGTCAGCTTGAAGCCCTCTTTTGATGCAAGCAGATGTTGCCAGGTGTGTTCAGCAGCTGTTGCTCAATGCTTATGCCAAGCTCTTGTGTTCCTCATGGAACCAAGGAGCCATTGTGACACTGCAGGGGCTGATGGCATCAAGGAGGCAATTGTGACAGTACAGAACCTCCTAGAAACAAGGCTCCATTGTGACACTGTGGGGAATCATGGAATCAAGGAGCCCATTGTGACACGGCTGCATGGAACCAATGGTCCATGGTTACACGGCGGATTCAAGAAGAGCACGGTGACACCACGCAACATCACGGAACCATAGGTCCATTGTGACACAGCGGGGCCTCATGGAAACAAGGGGACCATTGTGGCAAAGCAGGGCCTAATGGAAGCATGGAGAGCATTGTGACACTAAGGAAACTCCTGGAACCAAGATGACCACTGGCACATAATGGAACCTCATGGAAGCAAGCCTCCACGATGGTTTTGGAGGGCCTCAGGGACCACAGGACCCATTGTGACACAGCAGGACCTGGTGGAACCAAGGAGCCTTTGTGATACTCCAGATCCACATGGAAGCCAGGGTGCACTGAGACACAGCGGGGCCTTGTTGGAACCAAAGACACCTCTGCAAAAAGCAGGCTAGCTCATAGAAGCAAGGAGTCCTTTGTTACAACATCAAAGCTATGGAAGCAAGGGACCATTGTGACACTGCGGGGCCTCATGGAACCAATTGTCCATGATGACAGTGCGGATCAAAGGAGACCATGGTGACACTGCGGAACCTGATGGAACCAAGGAGCCATTGTGACACAGTGGGGCCTCATGGAATCAAAGAGACCATTGTGACCCAGGTGTTGCATGGGAAGGCAAGGAGCCATTGTGACACTTTGGGCTTCTTCCCTTGAGCTCTGCAGCTGGCTGTCCCAGCCCAGCGCACCATGTGCCACCTGCTCTCCTCAGGGCTCTGCCTGCACACAGCCCCAGGAGAAGTTTTCCTGTTTGCAAGGAAAGAATGGAAAAGCCGGAGCAGGTTTCCTAAACAACAAACCCCACTCAGGAGCCACATGCTCAGTACAGGCTGCCGGGAACGATGTCCCCTTTCTACAAGGGTCAGTGTGAGCAGGAATGAATGATCTCTGGGAGCAGAATTCTCGGAGTCTTTCCACTGAATTCTCTGTCCCTGTGTCTTGGGGTGACTTTATCATGTGTATCCCCTATTGCTGCTCTATGCCCAGAAGTGAACTTTGTGCATTTCTGTGCCTTTCAACTGAGCCTGAGAGGGGGGAGAGGAAAAAAAAGCCAGACAAACTTCTCAGAGCGTTTGTTCAAGGACACACATACACACTCCTCTGCATCCTGCTTGCAGCAAGAGCAGAGGAAGCAACTTTGTTTCTTTTTAGCCAGTTTTCAGCTCCTTTTCTCTGGGGGGAGATGGAGAGTTGAACTTTGTTTTCCTGGGACTTCGGGGGTTTTTTTCCCTTCTTCTCTTCTTGACTCTTTCAACATCAGAGCACATTGGGAGAATTTTCTCCCGAGGTGGGGGCCCTGAATGTGGGCCCATGAGCCAGCTGCAAGGAGGAGGAGAGAGACTACACCTACGGAAGTGTTGGGGTTCCTCCCCCCTGCCATGAGGTCATGGGAGAGGGGACCCTGGGGTAGAGGCATGGCCTGGGCACGGGGTCTCCCTGCTCCCTGCTCACATGTGCCCTAATCCTGTTCAGCACTGCTTATTTTGTGTTGCCCTGTGCCAGGAGGGCCCTGGTTGTGCCGTGATTGCTCAGTTCTTTGGCAGTGCCCCGCCCATGTGGCTGGAGAAGAAAGGGCTCTGAAACTTCTCTCAAGAATCGCTCCCTGTTTCTTTGCACGGGCCTCGCTGTCTATGGATGTTTCAGGAGACCCCACCGAAACACGGAAGGACTCTCAAATTATCCCAGCTTTCTCTGCACAGCGAGAGCTTTTAATATTTAGCATTGTTATCCTTTTCCTGTGTGTTTGTTAAAAAAGTAGTTTTTATCTCTTTCACTTTCTTCCCAGGAAAGTTCTTTTTTCCAAAAACCTGGTGGGGGAGGGCTGGGTGTAACCTGCCTTCTATCAGAGGATATTTTCCTCCACATTTGTCCAAACCGGCACAGCCTGTCCTTTCCCTGGGTCTCTGTTGCAGATGGAAGCTGCTGGTGCCATTGTCAGCTTGAAGCCCTCTTTTGATGCAAGCAGATGTTGCCAGGTGTGTTCAGCAGCTGTTGCTCAATGCTTATGCCAAGCTCTTGTGTTCCTCATGGAACCAAGGAGCCATTGTGACACTGCAGGGGCTGATGGCATCAAGGAGGCAATTGTGACAGTACAGAACCTCCTAGAAACAAGGCTCCATTGTGACACCGTGGGGAATCATGGAATCAAGGAGCCCATTGTGACACGGCTGCACGGAACCAATGGTCCATGGTTACACGGCGGATTCAAGAAGAGCACGGTGACACCACGCAACATCACGGAACCATAGGTCCATTGTGACACAGCAGGGCCTCATGGAAACAAGGGGACCATTGTGGCAAAGCAGGGCCTAATGGAAGCATGGAGAGCATTGTGACACTAAGGAAACTCCTGGAACCAAGATGACCACTGGCACATAATGGAACCTCATGGAAGCAAGCCTCCACAATGACTTTGGACGGCGTCAGGGACCACAGGACCCATTGTGACACAGCAGGACCTGGTGGAACCAAGGAGCCTTTGTGATACTCCAGATCCACATGGAAGCCAGGGTGCACTGAGACACAGCGGGGCCTTGTTGGAACCAAAGACACCTCTGCAAAAAGCAGGCTAGCTCATAGAAGCAAGGAGTCCTTTGTTACAACATCAAACCTATGGAAGCAAGGGACCATTGTGACACTGCGGGGCCTCATGGAACCAATTGTCCATGATGACAGTGCGGATCAAAAGAGACCATGGTGACACTGCGGAACCTGATGGAACCAAGGAGCCATTGTGACACAGTGGGGCCTCATGGAATCAAGGAGACCATTGTGACCCAGGTGTTGCATGGGAAGGCAAGGAGCCATTGTGACACTTTGGGCTTCTTCCCTTGAGCTCTGCAGCTGGCTGTCCCAGCCCAGCGCACCATGTGCCACCTGCTCTCCTCAGGGCTCTGCCTGCACACAGCCCCAGGAGAAGTTTTCCTGTTTGCAAGGAAAGAATGGAAAAGCCGGAGCAGGTTTCCTAAACAACAAACCCCACTCAGGAGCCACATGCTCAGTACAGGCTGCCTGGAACGATGTCCCCTTTCTACAAGGGTCAGTGTGAGCAGGAATGAATGATCTCTGGGAGCAGAATTCTCGGAGTCTTTCCACTGAATTCTCTCTCCCTGTGTCTTGGGGTGACTTTATCATGTGTATCCCCCTATTGCTGCTCTATGCCCAGAAGTGAACTTTGTGCATTTCTGTGCCTTTCAACTGAGCCTGAGAGGGGGGAGAGGAAAAAAAAGCCAGACAAACTTCTCAGAGCGTTTGTTCAAGGACACACATACACACTCCTCTGCATCCTGCTTGCAGCAAGAGCAGAGGAAGCAACTTTGTTTCTTTTTAGCCAGTTTTCAGCTCCTTTTCTCTGGAGGGAGATGGAGAGTTGAACTTTGTTTGCCTGGGACTTCGGGGGGTTTTTTTCCCTTCTTCTCTTCTTGACTCTTTCAACATCAGAGCACATTGGGAGAATTTCCTCACGAGGTGGGGGCCCTGAATGTGGGCCCATGAGCCAGCTGCAAGGAGGAGGAGAGAGACTACACCTACGGAAGTGTTGGGGTTCCTCCCCCCTGCCATGAGGTCATGGGAGAGGGGACCCTGGGGTAGAGGCATGGCCTGGGCACGGGGTCTCCCTGCTCCCTGCTCACATGTGCCCTAATCCTGTTCAGCACTGCTTATTTTGTGTTGCCCTGTGCCAGGAGGGCCCTGGTTGTGCTGTGATTGCTCAGTTCTTTGGCAGTGCCCCGCCCATGTGGCTGGAGAAGAAAGAGCTCTGAAACTTCTCTCAAGAATTGCTCCCTGTTTCTTTGCACGGGCCTCGCTGTCTATGGATGTTTCAGGAGACCCCACCGAAACACAGAAGGACTCTCAAATTATACCAGCTTTCTCTGCACAGCGAGAGGTTTTAATATTTAGCATTGTTATCCTTTTCCTGTGTGTTTGTTAAAAAAGTAGTTTTTATCTCTTTCACTTTCTTCCCAGGAAAATTCTTTTTTCCCGAAGCTGGTGGGGGAGGGCTGGGTGTAACCTGCCTTCTATCAGAGGATATTTTCCTCCACATTTGTCCAAACCGGCACAGCCTGTCCTTTCCCTGGGTGTCTGTTGCAGATGGAAGCTGCTGGTGCCATTGTCAGCTTGAAGCCCTCTTTTGATGCAAGCAGATGTTGCCAGGTGTGTTCAGCAGCTGTTGCTCAATGCTTATGCCAAGCTATTGTGTTCCTCATGGAACCAAGGAGCCATTGTGACACTGCAGGGGCTGATGGCATCAAGGAGGCAATTGTGACAGTACAGAACCTCCTAGAAACAAGGCTCCATTGTGACACCGTGGGGAATCATGGAATCAAGGAGCCCATTGTGACACGGCTGCATGGAACCAATGGTCCATGGTTACACGGCGGATTCAAGAAGAGCACGGTGACACCACGCAACATCACGGAACCATAGGTCCATTGTGACACAGCGGGGCCTCATGGAAACAAGGGGACCATGGTGGCAAAGCAGGGCCTAATGGAAGCATGGAGGGCATTGTGACACTAAGGAAACTCCTGGAACCAAGATGACCACTGGCACATAATGGAACCTCATGGAAGCAAGCCTCCACGATGGTTTTGGAGGGCCTCAGGGACCACAGGACCCATTGTGACACAGCAGGACCTGGTGGAACCAAGGAGCCTTTGTGATACTCCAGATCCACATGGAAGCCAGGGTGCACTGAGACACAGCGGGGCCTTGTTGGAACCAAAGACACCTCTGCAAAAAGCAGGCTAGCTCATAGAAGCAAGGAGTCCTTTCTTACAACATCAAAGCTATGGAAGCAAGGGACCATTGTGACACTGCGGGGCCTCATGGAACCAATTGTCCATGATGACAGTGCGGATCAAAGGAGACCATGGTGACACTGCGGAACCTGATGGAACCAAGGAGCCATTGTGACACAGTGGGGCCTCATGGAATCAAGGAGACCATTGTGACCCAGGTGTTGCATGTGAAGGCAAGGAGCCATTGTGACACTTTGGGCTTCTTCCCTTGAGCTCTGCAGCTGGCTGTCCCAGCCCAGCGCACCATGTGCCACCTGCTCTCCTCAGGGCTCTGCCTGCACACAGCCCCAGGAGAAGTTTTCCTGTTTGCAAGGAAAGAATGGAAAAGCCTGAGCAGGTTTCCTAAACAACAAACCCCACTCAGGAGCCACATGCTCAGTACAGGCTGCCTGGAACGATGTCCCCTTTCTACAAGGGTCAGTGTGAGCAGGAATGAATGATCTCTGGGAGCAGAATTCTCGGAGTCTTTCCACTGAATTCTCTGTCCCTGTGTCTTGGGGTGACTTTATCATGTGTATCCCCCTATTGCTGCTCTATGCCCAGAAGTGAACTTTGTGCATTTCTGTGCCTTTCAACTGAGCCTGAGAGGGGGGAGAGGAAAAAAAAGCCAGACAAACTTCTCAGAGCGTTTGTTCAAGGACACATACACACTCCTTTGCATCCTGCTTGCAGCAAGAGCAGAGGAAGCAACTTTGTTTCTTTTTAGCCAGTTTTCAGCTCCTTTTCTCTGGAGGGAGATGGAGAGTTGAACTTTGTTTGCCTGGGACTTCGGGGTTTTTTTTTCCCTTCTTCTCTTCTTGACTCTTTCAACATCAGAGCACATTGGGAGAATTTCCTCACGAGGTGGGGGCCCTGAATGTGGGCCCATGAGCCAGCTGCAAGGAGGAGGAGAGAGACTACACCTACGGAAGTGTTGGGGTTCCTCCCCCCTGCCATGAGGTCATGGGAGAGGGGACCCTGGGGTAGAGGCATGGCCTGGGCACGGGGTCTCCCTGCTCCCTGCTCACATGTGCCCTAATCCTGTTCAGCACTGCTTATTTTGTGTTGCCCTGTGCCAGGAGGGCCCTGGTTGTGCCGTGATTGCTCAGTTCTTTGGCAGTGCCCCGCCCATGTGGCTGGAGAAGAAAGAGCTCTGAAACTTCTCTCAAGAATGGCTCCCTGTTTCTTTGCACGGGCCTCGCTGTCTATGGATGTTTCAGGAGACCCCACCGAAACACAGAAGGACTCTCAAATTATCCCAGCTTTCTCTGCACAGCGAGAGCTTTTAATATTTAGCATTGTTATCCTTTTCCTGTGTGTTTGTTAAAAAAGTAGTTTTTATCTCTTTCACTTTCTTCCCAGAAAATTCTTTTTTCCAAAAACCTGGTGGGGGAGGGCTGGGTGTAACCTGCCTTCTATCAGAGGATATTTTCCTCCACATTTGTCCAAACCGGCACAGCCTGTCCTTTCCCTGGGTGTCTGTTGCAGATGGAAGCTGCTGGTGCCATTGTCAGCTTGAAGCCCTCTTTTGATGCAAGCAGATGTTGCCAGGTGTGTTCAGCAGCTGTTGCTCAATGCTTATGCCAAGCTATTGTGTTCCTCATGGAACCAAGGAGCCATTGTGACACTGCAGGGGCTGATGGCATCAAGGAGGCAATTGTGACAGTACAGAACCTCCTAGAAACAAGGCTCCATTGTGACACCGTGGGGAATCATGGAATCAAGGAGCCCATTGTGACACGGCTGCATGGAACCAATGGTCCATGGTTACACGGCGGATTCAAGAAGAGCACGGTGACACCACGCAACATCATGGAACCGTACGTCCATTGTGACACAGCAAGGCCGCATGGAAACAAGGGGACCATTGTGGCAAAGCAGGGCCTAATGGAAGCCTGGAGAGCATTGTGACATTGTGGGGAATCATGGAAACATGGAGAGCATTGTGACACTAAGGAAACTCCTGGAACCAAGATGACCACTGGCACATAATGGAACCTCATGGAAGCAAGCCTCCACAATGACTTTGGAGGGCCTCAGGGACCACAGGACCCATTGTGACACAGCAGGACCTGGTGGAACCAAGGAGCCTTTGTGATACTCCACATCCGCATGGAAGCCAGGGTGCACTGAGACACAGTGGGGCCTTGTTGGAACCAAAGACACCTCTGCAAAAAGCAGGCTAGCTCATAGAAGCAAGGAGTCCATTGTTACAACGTAAAAGCTATGGAAGCAAGGGACCATTGTGACACTGCGGGGCCTCATGGAACCAATTGTCCATGATGACAGTGCGGATCAAAGGAGACCATGGTGACACTGCGGAACCTGATGGAACCAAGGAGCCATTGTGACACAGTGGGGCCTCATGGAATCAAGGAGACCATTGTGACCCAGGTGTTGCATGGGAAGGCAAGGAGCCATTGTGACACTTTGGGCTTCTTCCCTTGAGCTCTGCAGCTGGCTGTCCCAGCCCAGCGCACCATGTGCCACCTGCTCTCCTCAGGGCTCTGCCTGCACACAGCCCCAGGAGAAGTTTTCCTGTTTGCAAGGAAAGAATGGAAAAGCCGGAGCAGGTTTCCTAAACAACAAACCCCACTCAGGAGCCACATGCTCAGTACAGGCTGCCTGGAACGATGTCCCCTTTCTACAAGGGTCAGTGTGAGCAGGAATGAATGATCTCTGGGAGCAGAATTCTCGGAGTCTTTCCACTGAATTCTCTGTCCCTGTGTCTTGGGGTGACTTTATTGTGTGTATCCCCTATTGCTGCTCTATGCCCAGAAGTGAACTTTGTGCGTTTCTGTGCCTTTCAACTGAGCCTGAGAGGGGGGAGAGGAAAAAAAACCGGACAAACTTCTCAGAGCGTTTGTTCAAGGACACACATACACACTCCTCTGCATCCTGCTTGCAGCAAGAGTGGAGGAAGCAACCTTGTTTCTTTTTAGCCAGTTTTCAGCTCTTTTTCTCTGGTGGGAGATGGAGAGTTGAACTTTGTTTTCCTGGGACTTTGGGGGTTTTTTTCCCTTCTCCTCTTCTTGACTCTTTCAACATCAGACCACATTGGGAGAATTTTCTCCCGAGGTTGGGGCCCTGAATGTGGGCCCATGAGCCAGCTGCAAGGAGGAGGAGAGAGACTACACCTACGGAAGTGTTGGGGTTCCTCCCTCCTGCCATGCGGTCATGGGAGAGGGGACCCTGGGGTAGAGGCATGGCCTGGGCACGGGGGGTCTCCCTGCTCCCTGCTCACATGTGCCCTAACCCTGTTCAGCACTGCTTATTTTGTGTTGCCCTGTGCGAGGAGGGCCCTGGTTGTGCCGTGATTGCTCAGTTCTTTGGCAGTGCCCCGCCCATGTGGCTGGAGAAGAAAGAGCTCTGCAACTTCTCTCAAGAATCGCTCCCTGTTTCTTTGCACGGGCCTCGCTGTCTATGGATGTTTCAGGAGACCCCACCGAAACACAGAAGGACTCTCAAATTATCCCAGCTTTCTCTGCACAGCGAGAGCTTTTAATATTTAGCATTGTTATCCTTTTCCTGTGTGTTTGTTAAAAAAGTAGTTTTTATCTCTTTCACTTTCTTCCCAGGAAAATTCTTTTTTCCCGAAGCTGGTGGGGGAGGGCTGGGTGTAACCTGCCTTCTATCAGGGGATATTTTCCTCCACATTTGTCCAAACCGGCACAGCCTGTCCTTTCCTGGGTCTCTGTTGCAGATGGAAGCTGCTGGTGCCATTGTCAGCTTGAAGCACTCTTTTGATGCAAGCAGATGTTGCCAGGTGTGTTCAGCAGCTGTTGCTCAATGCTTATGCCAAGCTCTTGTGTTCCTCATGGAACCAAGGAGCCATTGTGACACTGCAGGGGCTGATGGCATCAATGAGGCAATTGTGACAGTAAAGAACCTCCTAGAAACAAGGCTCCATTGTGACACCGTGGGGAATCATGGAATCAAGGAGCCCATTGTGACACGGCTGCACGGAACCAATGGTCCATGGTTACACGGCGGATTCAAGAAGAGCACGGTGACACCATGCAACATCACGGAACCATAGGTCCATTGTGACACAGCGGGGCCTCATGGAAACAAGGGGACCATTGTGGCAAAGCAGGGCCTAATGGAAGCATGGAGAGCATTGTGACACTAAGGAAACTCCTGGAACCAAGATGACCACTGGCACATAATGGAACCTCATGGAAGCAAGCCTCCACAATGACTTTGGACGGCGTCAGGGACCACAGGACCCATTGTGACACAGCAGGACCTGGTGGAACCAAGGAGCCTTTGTGATACTCCAGATCCACATGGAAGCCAGGGTGCACTGAGACACAGCGGGGCCTTGTTGGAACCAAAGACACCTCTGCAAAAAGCAGGCTAGCTCATAGAAGCAAGGAGTCCATTGTTACAACGTAAAAGCTATGGAAGCAAGGGACCATTGTGACACTGCGGGGCCTCATGGAACCAATTGTCCATGATGACAGTGCGGATCAAAAGAGACCATGGTGACACTGCGGAACCTGATGGAACCAAGGAGCCATTGTGACACAGTGGGGCCTCATGGAATCAAGGAGACCATTGTGACCCAGGTGTTGCATGTGAAGGCAAGGAGCCATTGTGACACTTTGGGCTTCTTCCCTTGAGCTCTGCAGCTGGCTGTCCCAGCCCAGCGCACCATGTGCCACCTGCTCTCCTCAGGGCTCTGCCTGCACACAGCCCCAGGAGAAGTTTTCCTGTTTGCAAGGAAAGAATGGAAAAGCCGGAGCAGGTTTCCTAAACAACAAACCCCACTCAGGAGCCACATGCTCAGTACAGGCTGCCTGGAACGATGTCCCCTTTCTACAAGGGTCAGTGTGAGCAGGAATGAATGATCTCTGGGAGCAGAATTCTCGGAGTCTTTCCACTGAATTCTCTGTCCCTGTGTCTTGGGGTGACTTTATCATGTGTATCCCCCTATTGCTGCTCTATGCCCAGAAGTGAACTTTGTGCGTTTCTGTGCCTTTCAACTGAGCCTGAGAGGGGGGAGAGGAAAAAAAAGCCAGACAAACTTCTCAGAGCGTTTGTTCAAGGACACACATACACACTCCTCTGCATCCTGCTTGCAGCAAGAGCAGAGGAAGCAACTTTGTTTCTTTTTAGCCAGTTTTCAGCTCCTTTTCTCTGGAGGGAGATGGAGAGTTGAACTTTGTTTGCCTGGGACTTCGGGGTTTTTTTTTCCCTTCTTCTCTTCTTGACTCTTTCAACATCAGAGCACATTGGGAGAATTTCCTCACGAGGTGGGGGCCCTGAATGTGGGCCCATGAGCCAGCTGCAAGGAGGAGGAGAGAGACTACACCTACGGAAGTGTTGGGGTTCCTCCCCCCTGCCATGAGGTCATGGGAGAGGGGACCCTGGGGTAGAGGCATGGCCTGGGCACGGGGTCTCCCTGCTCCCTGCTCACATGTGCCCTAATCCTGTTCAGCACTGCTTATTTTGTGTTGCCCTGTGCCAGGAGGGCCCTGGTTGTGCTGTGATTGCTCAGTTCTTTGGCAGTGCCCCGCCCATGTGGCTGGAGAAGAAAGAGCTCTGAAACTTCTCTCAAGAATTGCTCCCTGTTTCTTTGCACGGGCCTCGCTGTCTATGGATGTTTCAGGAGACCCCACCGAAACACAGAAGGACTCTCAAATTATACCAGCTTTCTCTGCACAGCGAGAGGTTTTAATATTTAGCATTGTTATCCTTTTCCTGTGTGTTTGTTAAAAAAGTAGTTTTTATCTCTTTCACTTTCTTCCCAGGAAAATTCTTTTTTCCCGAAGCTGGTGGGGGAGGGCTGGGTGTAACCTGCCTTCTATCAGAGGATATTTTCCTCCACATTTGTCCAAACCGGCACAGCCTGTCCTTTCCCTGGGTGTCTGTTGCAGATGGAAGCTGCTGGTGCCATTGTCAGCTTGAAGCCCTCTTTTGATGCAAGCAGATGTTGCCAGGTGTGTTCAGCAGCTGTTGCTCAATGCTTATGCCAAGCTATTGTGTTCCTCATGGAACCAAGGAGCCATTGTGACACTGCAGGGGCTGATGGCATCAAGGAGGCAATTGTGACAGTACAGAACCTCCTAGAAACAAGGCTCCATTGTGACACCGTGGGGAATCATGGAATCAAGGAGCCCATTGTGACACGGCTGCATGGAACCAATGGTCCATGGTTACACGGCGGATTCAAGAAGAGCACGGTGACACCACGCAACATCATGGAACCGTACGTCCATTGTGACACAGCAAGGCCGCATGGAAACAAGGGGACCATTGTGGCAAAGCAGGGCCTAATGGAAGCATGGAGGGCATTGTGACACTAAGGAAACTCCTGGAACCAAGATGACCACTGGCACATAATGGAACCTCATGGAAGCAAGCCTCCACGATGGTTTTGGAGGGCCTCAGGGACCACAGGACCCATTGTGACACAGCAGGACCTGGTGGAACCAAGGAGCCTTTGTGATACTCCAGATCCACATGGAAGCCAGGGTGCACTGAGACACAGCGGGGCCTTGTTGGAACCAAAGACACCTCTGCAAAAAGCAGGCTAGCTCATAGAAGCAAGGAGTCCTTTGTTACAACATCAAAGCTATGGAAGCAAGGGACCATTGTGACACTGCGGGGCCTCATGGAACCAATTGTCCATGATGACAGTGCGGATCAAAGGAGACCATGGTGACACTGCGGAACCTGATGGAACCAAGGAGCCATTGTGACACAGTGGGGCCTCATGGAATCAAGGAGACCATTGTGACCCAGGTGTTGCATGTGAAGGCAAGGAGCCATTGTGACACTTTGGGCTTCTTCCCTTGAGCTCTGCAGCTGGCTGTCCCAGCCCAGCGCACCATGTGCCACCTGCTCTCCTCAGGGCTCTGCCTGCACACAGCCCCAGGAGAAGTTTTCCTGTTTGGAAGGAAAGAATGGAAAAGCCGGAGCAGGTTTCCTAAACAACAAACCCCACTCAGGAGCCACATGCTCAGTACAGGCTGCCGGGAACGATGTCCCCTTTCTACAAGGGTCAGTGTGAGCAGGAATGAATGATCTCTGGGAGCAGAATTCTCGGAGTCTTTCCACTGAATTCTCTCTCCCTGTGTCTTGGGGTGACTTTATCATGTGTATCCCCCTATTGCTGCTCTATGCCCAGAAGTGAACTTTGTGCATTTCTGTGCCTTTCAACTGAGCCTGAGAGGGGGGAGAGGAAAAAAAAGCCAGACAAACTTCTCAGAGCGTTTGTTCAAGGACACATACACACTCCTTTGCATCCTGCTTGCAGCAAGAGCAGAGGAAGCAACTTTGTTTCTTTTTAGCCAGTTTTCAGCTCCTTTTCTCTGGAGGGAGATGGAGAGTTGAACTTTGTTTGCCTGGGACTTCGGGGTTTTTTTTTCCCTTCTTCTCTTCTTGACTCTTTCAACATCAGAGCACATTGGGAGAATTTCCTCACGAGGTGGGGGCCCTGAATGTGGGCCCATGAGCCAGCTGCAAGGAGGAGGAGAGAGACTACACCTACGGAAGTGTTGGGGTTCCTCCCCCCTGCCATGAGGTCATGGGAGAGGGGACCCTGGGGTAGAGGCATGGCCTGGGCACGGGGTCTCCCTGCTCCCTGCTCACATGTGCCCTAATCCTGTTCAGCACTGCTTATTTTGTGTTGCCCTGTGCCAGGAGGGCCCTGGTTGTGCCGTGATTGCTCAGTTCTTTGGCAGTGCCCCGCCCATGTGGCTGGAGAAGAAAGAGCTCTGAAACTTCTCTCAAGAATGGCTCCCTGTTTCTTTGCACGGGCCTCGCTGTCTATGGATGTTTCAGGAGACCCCACCGAAACACAGAAGGACTCTCAAATTATCCCAGCTTTCTCTGCACAGCGAGAGCTTTTAATATTTAGCATTGTTATCCTTTTCCTGTGTGTTTGTTAAAAAAGTAGTTTTTATCTCTTTCACTTTCTTCCCAGAAAATTCTTTTTTCCAAAAACCTGGTGGGGGAGGGCTGGGTGTAACCTGCCTTCTATCAGAGGATATTTTCCTCCACATTTGTCCAAACCGGCACAGCCTGTCCTTTCCCTGGGTGTCTGTTGCAGATGGAAGCTGCTGGTGCCATTGTCAGCTTGAAGCCCTCTTTTGATGCAAGCAGATGTTGCCAGGTGTGTTCAGCAGCTGTTGCTCAATGCTTATGCCAAGCTATTGTGTTCCTCATGGAACCAAGGAGCCATTGTGACACTGCAGGGGCTGATGGCATCAAGGAGGCAATTGTGACAGTACAGAACCTCCTAGAAACAAGGCTCCATTGTGACACCGTGGGGAATCATGGAATCAAGGAGCCCATTGTGACACGGCTGCATGGAACCAATGGTCCATGGTTACACGGCGGATTCAAGAAGAGCACGGTGACACCACGCAACATCATGGAACCGTACGTCCATTGTGACACAGCAAGGCCGCATGGAAACAAGGGGACCATTGTGGCAAAGCAGGGCCTAATGGAAGCCTGGAGAGCATTGTGACATTGTGGGGAATCATGGAAACATGGAGAGCATTGTGACACTAAGGAAACTCCTGGAACCAAGATGACCACTGGCACATAATGGAACCTCATGGAAGCAAGCCTCCACAATGACTTTGGAGGGCCTCAGGGACCACAGGACCCATTGTGACACAGCAGGACCTGGTGGAACCAAGGAGCCTTTGTGATACTCCACATCCGCATGGAAGCCAGGGTGCACTGAGACACAGTGGGGCCTTGTTGGAACCAAAGACACCTCTGCAAAAAGCAGGCTAGCTCATAGAAGCAAGGAGTCCATTGTTACAACGTAAAAGCTATGGAAGCAAGGGACCATTGTGACACTGCGGGGCCTCATGGAACCAATTGTCCATGATGACAGTGCGGATCAAAGGAGACCATGGTGACACTGCGGAACCTGATGGAACCAAGGAGCCATTGTGACACAGTGGGGCCTCATGGAATCAAGGAGACCATTGTGACCCAGGTGTTGCATGGGAAGGCAAGGAGCCATTGTGACACTTTGGGCTTCTTCCCTTGAGCTCTGCAGCTGGCTGTCCCAGCCCAGCGCACCATGTGCCACCTGCTCTCCTCAGGGCTCTGCCTGCACACAGCCCCAGGAGAAGTTTTCCTGTTTGCAAGGAAAGAATGGAAAAGCCGGAGCAGGTTTCCTAAACAACAAACCCCACTCAGGAGCCACATGCTCAGTACAGGCTGCCTGGAACGATGTCCCCTTTCTACAAGGGTCAGTGTGAGCAGGAATGAATGATCTCTGGGAGCAGAATTCTCGGAGTCTTTCCACTGAATTCTCTGTCCCTGTGTCTTGGGGTGACTTTATTGTGTGTATCCCCTATTGCTGCTCTATGCCCAGAAGTGAACTTTGTGCGTTTCTGTGCCTTTCAACTGAGCCTGAGAGGGGGGAGAGGAAAAAAAACCGGACAAACTTCTCAGAGCGTTTGTTCAAGGACACACATACACACTCCTCTGCATCCTGCTTGCAGCAAGAGTGGAGGAAGCAACCTTGTTTCTTTTTAGCCAGTTTTCAGCTCTTTTTCTCTGGTGGGAGATGGAGAGTTGAACTTTGTTTTCCTGGGACTTTGGGGGTTTTTTTCCCTTCTCCTCTTCTTGACTCTTTCAACATCAGACCACATTGGGAGAATTTTCTCCCGAGGTGGGGGCCCTGAATGTGGGCCCATGAGCCAGCTGCAAGGAGGAGGAGAGAGACTACACCTACGGAAGTGTTGGGGTTCCTCCCCCCTGCCATGAGGTCATGGGAGAGGGGACCCTGGGGTAGAGGCATGGCCTGGGCACGGGGTCTCCCTGCTCCCTGCTCACATGTGCCCTAATCCTGTTCAGCACTGCTTATTTTGTGTTGCCCTGTGCCAGGAGGGCCCTGGTTGTGCCGTGATTGCTCAGTTCTTTGGCAGTGCCCCGCCCATGTGGCTGGAGAAGAAAGGGCTCTGAAACTTCTCTCAAGAATCGCTCCCTGTTTCTTTGCACGGGCCTCGCTGTCTATGGATGTTTCAGGAGACCCCACCGAAACACGGAAGGACTCTCAAATTATCCCAGCTTTCTCTGCACAGCGAGAGCTTTTAATATTTAGCATTGTTATCCTTTTCCTGTGTGTTTGTTAAAAAAGTAGTTTTTATCTCTTTCACTTTCTTCCCAGGAAAGTTCTTTTTTCCAAAAACCTGGTGGGGGAGGGCTGGGTGTAACCTGCCTTCTATCAGAGGATATTTTCCTCCACATTTGTCCAAACCGGCACAGCCTGTCCTTTCCCTGGGTCTCTGTTGCAGATGGAAGCTGCTGGTGCCATTGTCAGCTTGAAGCCCTCTTTTGATGCAAGCAGATGTTGCCAGGTGTGTTCAGCAGCTGTTGCTCAATGCTTATGCCAAGCTCTTGTGTTCCTCATGGAACCAAGGAGCCATTGTGACACTGCAGGGGCTGATGGCATCAAGGAGGCAATTGTGACAGTACAGAACCTCCTAGAAACAAGGCTCCATTGTGACACCGTGGGGAATCATGGAATCAAGGAGCCCATTGTGACACGGCTGCACGGAACCAATGGTCCATGGTTACACGGCGGATTCAAGAAGAGCACGGTGACACCACGCAACATCACGGAACCATAGGTCCATTGTGACACAGCAGGGCCTCATGGAAACAAGGGGACCATTGTGGCAAAGCAGGGCCTAATGGAAGCATGGAGAGCATTGTGACACTAAGGAAACTCCTGGAACCAAGATGACCACTGGCACATAATGGAACCTCATGGAAGCAAGCCTCCACAATGACTTTGGACGGCGTCAGGGACCACAGGACCCATTGTGACACAGCAGGACCTGGTGGAACCAAGGAGCCTTTGTGATACTCCAGATCCACATGGAAGCCAGGGTGCACTGAGACACAGCGGGGCCTTGTTGGAACCAAAGACACCTCTGCAAAAAGCAGGCTAGCTCATAGAAGCAAGGAGTCCTTTGTTACAACATCAAACCTATGGAAGCAAGGGACCATTGTGACACTGCGGGGCCTCATGGAACCAATTGTCCATGATGACAGTGCGGATCAAAAGAGACCATGGTGACACTGCGGAACCTGATGGAACCAAGGAGCCATTGTGACACAGTGGGGCCTCATGGAATCAAGGAGACCATTGTGACCCAGGTGTTGCATGGGAAGGCAAGGAGCCATTGTGACACTTTGGGCTTCTTCCCTTGAGCTCTGCAGCTGGCTGTCCCAGCCCAGCGCACCATGTGCCACCTGCTCTCCTCAGGGCTCTGCCTGCACACAGCCCCAGGAGAAGTTTTCCTGTTTGCAAGGAAAGAATGGAAAAGCCGGAGCAGGTTTCCTAAACAACAAACCCCACTCAGGAGCCACATGCTCAGTACAGGCTGCCTGGAACGATGTCCCCTTTCTACAAGGGTCAGTGTGAGCAGGAATGAATGATCTCTGGGAGCAGAATTCTCGGAGTCTTTCCACTGAATTCTCTCTCCCTGTGTCTTGGGGTGACTTTATCATGTGTATCCCCCTATTGCTGCTCTATGCCCAGAAGTGAACTTTGTGCATTTCTGTGCCTTTCAACTGAGCCTGAGAGGGGGGAGAGGAAAAAAAAGCCAGACAAACTTCTCAGAGCGTTTGTTCAAGGACACACATACACACTCCTCTGCATCCTGCTTGCAGCAAGAGCAGAGGAAGCAACTTTGTTTCTTTTTAGCCAGTTTTCAGCTCCTTTTCTCTGGAGGGAGATGGAGAGTTGAACTTTGTTTGCCTGGGACTTCGGGGGGTTTTTTTCCCTTCTTCTCTTCTTGACTCTTTCAACATCAGAGCACATTGGGAGAATTTCCTCACGAGGTGGGGGCCCTGAATGTGGGCCCATGAGCCAGCTGCAAGGAGGAGGAGAGAGACTACACCTACGGAAGTGTTGGGGTTCCTCCCCCCTGCCATGAGGTCATGGGAGAGGGGACCCTGGGGTAGAGGCATGGCCTGGGCACGGGGTCTCCCTGCTCCCTGCTCACATGTGCCCTAATCCTGTTCAGCACTGCTTATTTTGTGTTGCCCTGTGCCAGGAGGGCCCTGGTTGTGCTGTGATTGCTCAGTTCTTTGGCAGTGCCCCGCCCATGTGGCTGGAGAAGAAAGAGCTCTGAAACTTCTCTCAAGAATTGCTCCCTGTTTCTTTGCACGGGCCTCGCTGTCTATGGATGTTTCAGGAGACCCCACCGAAACACAGAAGGACTCTCAAATTATACCAGCTTTCTCTGCACAGCGAGAGGTTTTAATATTTAGCATTGTTATCCTTTTCCTGTGTGTTTGTTAAAAAAGTAGTTTTTATCTCTTTCACTTTCTTCCCAGGAAAATTCTTTTTTCCCGAAGCTGGTGGGGGAGGGCTGGGTGTAACCTGCCTTCTATCAGAGGATATTTTCCTCCACATTTGTCCAAACCGGCACAGCCTGTCCTTTCCCTGGGTGTCTGTTGCAGATGGAAGCTGCTGGTGCCATTGTCAGCTTGAAGCCCTCTTTTGATGCAAGCAGATGTTGCCAGGTGTGTTCAGCAGCTGTTGCTCAATGCTTATGCCAAGCTATTGTGTTCCTCATGGAACCAAGGAGCCATTGTGACACTGCAGGGGCTGATGGCATCAAGGAGGCAATTGTGACAGTACAGAACCTCCTAGAAACAAGGCTCCATTGTGACACCGTGGGGAATCATGGAATCAAGGAGCCCATTGTGACACGGCTGCATGGAACCAATGGTCCATGGTTACACGGCGGATTCAAGAAGAGCACGGTGACACCACGCAACATCACGGAACCATAGGTCCATTGTGACACAGCGGGGCCTCATGGAAACAAGGGGACCATGGTGGCAAAGCAGGGCCTAATGGAAGCATGGAGGGCATTGTGACACTAAGGAAACTCCTGGAACCAAGATGACCACTGGCACATAATGGAACCTCATGGAAGCAAGCCTCCACGATGGTTTTGGAGGGCCTCAGGGACCACAGGACCCATTGTGACACAGCAGGACCTGGTGGAACCAAGGAGCCTTTGTGATACTCCAGATCCACATGGAAGCCAGGGTGCACTGAGACACAGCGGGGCCTTGTTGGAACCAAAGACACCTCTGCAAAAAGCAGGCTAGCTCATAGAAGCAAGGAGTCCTTTCTTACAACATCAAAGCTATGGAAGCAAGGGACCATTGTGACACTGCGGGGCCTCATGGAACCAATTGTCCATGATGACAGTGCGGATCAAAGGAGACCATGGTGACACTGCGGAACCTGATGGAACCAAGGAGCCATTGTGACACAGTGGGGCCTCATGGAATCAAGGAGACCATTGTGACCCAGGTGTTGCATGTGAAGGCAAGGAGCCATTGTGACACTTTGGGCTTCTTCCCTTGAGCTCTGCAGCTGGCTGTCCCAGCCCAGCGCACCATGTGCCACCTGCTCTCCTCAGGGCTCTGCCTGCACACAGCCCCAGGAGAAGTTTTCCTGTTTGCAAGGAAAGAATGGAAAAGCCTGAGCAGGTTTCCTAAACAACAAACCCCACTCAGGAGCCACATGCTCAGTACAGGCTGCCTGGAACGATGTCCCCTTTCTACAAGGGTCAGTGTGAGCAGGAATGAATGATCTCTGGGAGCAGAATTCTCGGAGTCTTTCCACTGAATTCTCTGTCCCTGTGTCTTGGGGTGACTTTATCATGTGTATCCCCCTATTGCTGCTCTATGCCCAGAAGTGAACTTTGTGCATTTCTGTGCCTTTCAACTGAGCCTGAGAGGGGGGAGAGGAAAAAAAAGCCAGACAAACTTCTCAGAGCGTTTGTTCAAGGACACATACACACTCCTTTGCATCCTGCTTGCAGCAAGAGCAGAGGAAGCAACTTTGTTTCTTTTTAGCCAGTTTTCAGCTCCTTTTCTCTGGAGGGAGATGGAGAGTTGAACTTTGTTTGCCTGGGACTTCGGGGTTTTTTTTTCCCTTCTTCTCTTCTTGACTCTTTCAACATCAGAGCACATTGGGAGAATTTCCTCACGAGGTGGGGGCCCTGAATGTGGGCCCATGAGCCAGCTGCAAGGAGGAGGAGAGAGACTACACCTACGGAAGTGTTGGGGTTCCTCCCCCCTGCCATGAGGTCATGGGAGAGGGGACCCTGGGGTAGAGGCATGGCCTGGGCACGGGGTCTCCCTGCTCCCTGCTCACATGTGCCCTAATCCTGTTCAGCACTGCTTATTTTGTGTTGCCCTGTGCCAGGAGGGCCCTGGTTGTGCCGTGATTGCTCAGTTCTTTGGCAGTGCCCCGCCCATGTGGCTGGAGAAGAAAGAGCTCTGAAACTTCTCTCAAGAATGGCTCCCTGTTTCTTTGCACGGGCCTCGCTGTCTATGGATGTTTCAGGAGACCCCACCGAAACACAGAAGGACTCTCAAATTATCCCAGCTTTCTCTGCACAGCGAGAGCTTTTAATATTTAGCATTGTTATCCTTTTCCTGTGTGTTTGTTAAAAAAGTAGTTTTTATCTCTTTCACTTTCTTCCCAGAAAATTCTTTTTTCCAAAAACCTGGTGGGGGAGGGCTGGGTGTAACCTGCCTTCTATCAGAGGATATTTTCCTCCACATTTGTCCAAACCGGCACAGCCTGTCCTTTCCCTGGGTGTCTGTTGCAGATGGAAGCTGCTGGTGCCATTGTCAGCTTGAAGCCCTCTTTTGATGCAAGCAGATGTTGCCAGGTGTGTTCAGCAGCTGTTGCTCAATGCTTATGCCAAGCTATTGTGTTCCTCATGGAACCAAGGAGCCATTGTGACACTGCAGGGGCTGATGGCATCAAGGAGGCAATTGTGACAGTACAGAACCTCCTAGAAACAAGGCTCCATTGTGACACCGTGGGGAATCATGGAATCAAGGAGCCCATTGTGACACGGCTGCATGGAACCAATGGTCCATGGTTACACGGCGGATTCAAGAAGAGCACGGTGACACCACGCAACATCATGGAACCGTACGTCCATTGTGACACAGCAAGGCCGCATGGAAACAAGGGGACCATTGTGGCAAAGCAGGGCCTAATGGAAGCCTGGAGAGCATTGTGACATTGTGGGGAATCATGGAAACATGGAGAGCATTGTGACACTAAGGAAACTCCTGGAACCAAGATGACCACTGGCACATAATGGAACCTCATGGAAGCAAGCCTCCACAATGACTTTGGAGGGCCTCAGGGACCACAGGACCCATTGTGACACAGCAGGACCTGGTGGAACCAAGGAGCCTTTGTGATACTCCACATCCGCATGGAAGCCAGGGTGCACTGAGACACAGTGGGGCCTTGTTGGAACCAAAGACACCTCTGCAAAAAGCAGGCTAGCTCATAGAAGCAAGGAGTCCATTGTTACAACGTAAAAGCTATGGAAGCAAGGGACCATTGTGACACTGCGGGGCCTCATGGAACCAATTGTCCATGATGACAGTGCGGATCAAAGGAGACCATGGTGACACTGCGGAACCTGATGGAACCAAGGAGCCATTGTGACACAGTGGGGCCTCATGGAATCAAGGAGACCATTGTGACCCAGGTGTTGCATGGGAAGGCAAGGAGCCATTGTGACACTTTGGGCTTCTTCCCTTGAGCTCTGCAGCTGGCTGTCCCAGCCCAGCGCACCATGTGCCACCTGCTCTCCTCAGGGCTCTGCCTGCACACAGCCCCAGGAGAAGTTTTCCTGTTTGCAAGGAAAGAATGGAAAAGCCGGAGCAGGTTTCCTAAACAACAAACCCCACTCAGGAGCCACATGCTCAGTACAGGCTGCCTGGAACGATGTCCCCTTTCTACAAGGGTCAGTGTGAGCAGGAATGAATGATCTCTGGGAGCAGAATTCTCGGAGTCTTTCCACTGAATTCTCTGTCCCTGTGTCTTGGGGTGACTTTATTGTGTGTATCCCCTATTGCTGCTCTATGCCCAGAAGTGAACTTTGTGCGTTTCTGTGCCTTTCAACTGAGCCTGAGAGGGGGGAGAGGAAAAAAAACCGGACAAACTTCTCAGAGCGTTTGTTCAAGGACACACATACACACTCCTCTGCATCCTGCTTGCAGCAAGAGTGGAGGAAGCAACCTTGTTTCTTTTTAGCCAGTTTTCAGCTCTTTTTCTCTGGTGGGAGATGGAGAGTTGAACTTTGTTTTCCTGGGACTTTGGGGGTTTTTTTCCCTTCTCCTCTTCTTGACTCTTTCAACATCAGACCACATTGGGAGAATTTTCTCCCGAGGTTGGGGCCCTGAATGTGGGCCCATGAGCCAGCTGCAAGGAGGAGGAGAGAGACTACACCTACGGAAGTGTTGGGGTTCCTCCCTCCTGCCATGCGGTCATGGGAGAGGGGACCCTGGGGTAGAGGCATGGCCTGGGCACGGGGGGTCTCCCTGCTCCCTGCTCACATGTGCCCTAACCCTGTTCAGCACTGCTTATTTTGTGTTGCCCTGTGCGAGGAGGGCCCTGGTTGTGCCGTGATTGCTCAGTTCTTTGGCAGTGCCCCGCCCATGTGGCTGGAGAAGAAAGAGCTCTGCAACTTCTCTCAAGAATCGCTCCCTGTTTCTTTGCACGGGCCTCGCTGTCTATGGATGTTTCAGGAGACCCCACCGAAACACAGAAGGACTCTCAAATTATCCCAGCTTTCTCTGCACAGCGAGAGCTTTTAATATTTAGCATTGTTATCCTTTTCCTGTGTGTTTGTTAAAAAAGTAGTTTTTATCTCTTTCACTTTCTTCCCAGGAAAATTCTTTTTTCCCGAAGCTGGTGGGGGAGGGCTGGGTGTAACCTGCCTTCTATCAGGGGATATTTTCCTCCACATTTGTCCAAACCGGCACAGCCTGTCCTTTCCTGGGTCTCTGTTGCAGATGGAAGCTGCTGGTGCCATTGTCAGCTTGAAGCACTCTTTTGATGCAAGCAGATGTTGCCAGGTGTGTTCAGCAGCTGTTGCTCAATGCTTATGCCAAGCTCTTGTGTTCCTCATGGAACCAAGGAGCCATTGTGACACTGCAGGGGCTGATGGCATCAATGAGGCAATTGTGACAGTAAAGAACCTCCTAGAAACAAGGCTCCATTGTGACACCGTGGGGAATCATGGAATCAAGGAGCCCATTGTGACACGGCTGCACGGAACCAATGGTCCATGGTTACACGGCGGATTCAAGAAGAGCACGGTGACACCATGCAACATCACGGAACCATAGGTCCATTGTGACACAGCGGGGCCTCATGGAAACAAGGGGACCATTGTGGCAAAGCAGGGCCTAATGGAAGCATGGAGAGCATTGTGACACTAAGGAAACTCCTGGAACCAAGATGACCACTGGCACATAATGGAACCTCATGGAAGCAAGCCTCCACAATGACTTTGGACGGCGTCAGGGACCACAGGACCCATTGTGACACAGCAGGACCTGGTGGAACCAAGGAGCCTTTGTGATACTCCAGATCCACATGGAAGCCAGGGTGCACTGAGACACAGCGGGGCCTTGTTGGAACCAAAGACACCTCTGCAAAAAGCAGGCTAGCTCATAGAAGCAAGGAGTCCATTGTTACAACGTAAAAGCTATGGAAGCAAGGGACCATTGTGACACTGCGGGGCCTCATGGAACCAATTGTCCATGATGACAGTGCGGATCAAAAGAGACCATGGTGACACTGCGGAACCTGATGGAACCAAGGAGCCATTGTGACACAGTGGGGCCTCATGGAATCAAGGAGACCATTGTGACCCAGGTGTTGCATGTGAAGGCAAGGAGCCATTGTGACACTTTGGGCTTCTTCCCTTGAGCTCTGCAGCTGGCTGTCCCAGCCCAGCGCACCATGTGCCACCTGCTCTCCTCAGGGCTCTGCCTGCACACAGCCCCAGGAGAAGTTTTCCTGTTTGCAAGGAAAGAATGGAAAAGCCGGAGCAGGTTTCCTAAACAACAAACCCCACTCAGGAGCCACATGCTCAGTACAGGCTGCCTGGAACGATGTCCCCTTTCTACAAGGGTCAGTGTGAGCAGGAATGAATGATCTCTGGGAGCAGAATTCTCGGAGTCTTTCCACTGAATTCTCTGTCCCTGTGTCTTGGGGTGACTTTATCATGTGTATCCCCCTATTGCTGCTCTATGCCCAGAAGTGAACTTTGTGCGTTTCTGTGCCTTTCAACTGAGCCTGAGAGGGGGGAGAGGAAAAAAAAGCCAGACAAACTTCTCAGAGCGTTTGTTCAAGGACACACATACACACTCCTCTGCATCCTGCTTGCAGCAAGAGCAGAGGAAGCAACTTTGTTTCTTTTTAGCCAGTTTTCAGCTCCTTTTCTCTGGAGGGAGATGGAGAGTTGAACTTTGTTTGCCTGGGACTTCGGGGTTTTTTTTTCCCTTCTTCTCTTCTTGACTCTTTCAACATCAGAGCACATTGGGAGAATTTCCTCACGAGGTGGGGGCCCTGAATGTGGGCCCATGAGCCAGCTGCAAGGAGGAGGAGAGAGACTACACCTACGGAAGTGTTGGGGTTCCTCCCCCCTGCCATGAGGTCATGGGAGAGGGGACCCTGGGGTAGAGGCATGGCCTGGGCACGGGGTCTCCCTGCTCCCTGCTCACATGTGCCCTAATCCTGTTCAGCACTGCTTATTTTGTGTTGCCCTGTGCCAGGAGGGCCCTGGTTGTGCTGTGATTGCTCAGTTCTTTGGCAGTGCCCCGCCCATGTGGCTGGAGAAGAAAGAGCTCTGAAACTTCTCTCAAGAATTGCTCCCTGTTTCTTTGCACGGGCCTCGCTGTCTATGGATGTTTCAGGAGACCCCACCGAAACACAGAAGGACTCTCAAATTATACCAGCTTTCTCTGCACAGCGAGAGGTTTTAATATTTAGCATTGTTATCCTTTTCCTGTGTGTTTGTTAAAAAAGTAGTTTTTATCTCTTTCACTTTCTTCCCAGGAAAATTCTTTTTTCCCGAAGCTGGTGGGGGAGGGCTGGGTGTAACCTGCCTTCTATCAGAGGATATTTTCCTCCACATTTGTCCAAACCGGCACAGCCTGTCCTTTCCCTGGGTGTCTGTTGCAGATGGAAGCTGCTGGTGCCATTGTCAGCTTGAAGCCCTCTTTTGATGCAAGCAGATGTTGCCAGGTGTGTTCAGCAGCTGTTGCTCAATGCTTATGCCAAGCTATTGTGTTCCTCATGGAACCAAGGAGCCATTGTGACACTGCAGGGGCTGATGGCATCAAGGAGGCAATTGTGACAGTACAGAACCTCCTAGAAACAAGGCTCCATTGTGACACCGTGGGGAATCATGGAATCAAGGAGCCCATTGTGACACGGCTGCATGGAACCAATGGTCCATGGTTACACGGCGGATTCAAGAAGAGCACGGTGACACCACGCAACATCATGGAACCGTACGTCCATTGTGACACAGCAAGGCCGCATGGAAACAAGGGGACCATTGTGGCAAAGCAGGGCCTAATGGAAGCATGGAGGGCATTGTGACACTAAGGAAACTCCTGGAACCAAGATGACCACTGGCACATAATGGAACCTCATGGAAGCAAGCCTCCACGATGGTTTTGGAGGGCCTCAGGGACCACAGGACCCATTGTGACACAGCAGGACCTGGTGGAACCAAGGAGCCTTTGTGATACTCCAGATCCACATGGAAGCCAGGGTGCACTGAGACACAGCGGGGCCTTGTTGGAACCAAAGACACCTCTGCAAAAAGCAGGCTAGCTCATAGAAGCAAGGAGTCCTTTGTTACAACATCAAAGCTATGGAAGCAAGGGACCATTGTGACACTGCGGGGCCTCATGGAACCAATTGTCCATGATGACAGTGCGGATCAAAGGAGACCATGGTGACACTGCGGAACCTGATGGAACCAAGGAGCCATTGTGACACAGTGGGGCCTCATGGAATCAAGGAGACCATTGTGACCCAGGTGTTGCATGTGAAGGCAAGGAGCCATTGTGACACTTTGGGCTTCTTCCCTTGAGCTCTGCAGCTGGCTGTCCCAGCCCAGCGCACCATGTGCCACCTGCTCTCCTCAGGGCTCTGCCTGCACACAGCCCCAGGAGAAGTTTTCCTGTTTGGAAGGAAAGAATGGAAAAGCCGGAGCAGGTTTCCTAAACAACAAACCCCACTCAGGAGCCACATGCTCAGTACAGGCTGCCGGGAACGATGTCCCCTTTCTACAAGGGTCAGTGTGAGCAGGAATGAATGATCTCTGGGAGCAGAATTCTCGGAGTCTTTCCACTGAATTCTCTCTCCCTGTGTCTTGGGGTGACTTTATCATGTGTATCCCCCTATTGCTGCTCTATGCCCAGAAGTGAACTTTGTGCATTTCTGTGCCTTTCAACTGAGCCTGAGAGGGGGGAGAGGAAAAAAAAGCCAGACAAACTTCTCAGAGCGTTTGTTCAAGGACACATACACACTCCTTTGCATCCTGCTTGCAGCAAGAGCAGAGGAAGCAACTTTGTTTCTTTTTAGCCAGTTTTCAGCTCCTTTTCTCTGGAGGGAGATGGAGAGTTGAACTTTGTTTGCCTGGGACTTCGGGGTTTTTTTTTCCCTTCTTCTCTTCTTGACTCTTTCAACATCAGAGCACATTGGGAGAATTTCCTCACGAGGTGGGGGCCCTGAATGTGGGCCCATGAGCCAGCTGCAAGGAGGAGGAGAGAGACTACACCTACGGAAGTGTTGGGGTTCCTCCCCCCTGCCATGAGGTCATGGGAGAGGGGACCCTGGGGTAGAGGCATGGCCTGGGCACGGGGTCTCCCTGCTCCCTGCTCACATGTGCCCTAATCCTGTTCAGCACTGCTTATTTTGTGTTGCCCTGTGCCAGGAGGGCCCTGGTTGTGCCGTGATTGCTCAGTTCTTTGGCAGTGCCCCGCCCATGTGGCTGGAGAAGAAAGAGCTCTGAAACTTCTCTCAAGAATGGCTCCCTGTTTCTTTGCACGGGCCTCGCTGTCTATGGATGTTTCAGGAGACCCCACCGAAACACAGAAGGACTCTCAAATTATCCCAGCTTTCTCTGCACAGCGAGAGCTTTTAATATTTAGCATTGTTATCCTTTTCCTGTGTGTTTGTTAAAAAAGTAGTTTTTATCTCTTTCACTTTCTTCCCAGAAAATTCTTTTTTCCAAAAACCTGGTGGGGGAGGGCTGGGTGTAACCTGCCTTCTATCAGAGGATATTTTCCTCCACATTTGTCCAAACCGGCACAGCCTGTCCTTTCCCTGGGTGTCTGTTGCAGATGGAAGCTGCTGGTGCCATTGTCAGCTTGAAGCCCTCTTTTGATGCAAGCAGATGTTGCCAGGTGTGTTCAGCAGCTGTTGCTCAATGCTTATGCCAAGCTATTGTGTTCCTCATGGAACCAAGGAGCCATTGTGACACTGCAGGGGCTGATGGCATCAAGGAGGCAATTGTGACAGTACAGAACCTCCTAGAAACAAGGCTCCATTGTGACACCGTGGGGAATCATGGAATCAAGGAGCCCATTGTGACACGGCTGCATGGAACCAATGGTCCATGGTTACACGGCGGATTCAAGAAGAGCACGGTGACACCACGCAACATCATGGAACCGTACGTCCATTGTGACACAGCAAGGCCGCATGGAAACAAGGGGACCATTGTGGCAAAGCAGGGCCTAATGGAAGCCTGGAGAGCATTGTGACATTGTGGGGAATCATGGAAACATGGAGAGCATTGTGACACTAAGGAAACTCCTGGAACCAAGATGACCACTGGCACATAATGGAACCTCATGGAAGCAAGCCTCCACAATGACTTTGGAGGGCCTCAGGGACCACAGGACCCATTGTGACACAGCAGGACCTGGTGGAACCAAGGAGCCTTTGTGATACTCCACATCCGCATGGAAGCCAGGGTGCACTGAGACACAGTGGGGCCTTGTTGGAACCAAAGACACCTCTGCAAAAAGCAGGCTAGCTCATAGAAGCAAGGAGTCCATTGTTACAACGTAAAAGCTATGGAAGCAAGGGACCATTGTGACACTGCGGGGCCTCATGGAACCAATTGTCCATGATGACAGTGCGGATCAAAGGAGACCATGGTGACACTGCGGAACCTGATGGAACCAAGGAGCCATTGTGACACAGTGGGGCCTCATGGAATCAAGGAGACCATTGTGACCCAGGTGTTGCATGGGAAGGCAAGGAGCCATTGTGACACTTTGGGCTTCTTCCCTTGAGCTCTGCAGCTGGCTGTCCCAGCCCAGCGCACCATGTGCCACCTGCTCTCCTCAGGGCTCTGCCTGCACACAGCCCCAGGAGAAGTTTTCCTGTTTGCAAGGAAAGAATGGAAAAGCCGGAGCAGGTTTCCTAAACAACAAACCCCACTCAGGAGCCACATGCTCAGTACAGGCTGCCTGGAACGATGTCCCCTTTCTACAAGGGTCAGTGTGAGCAGGAATGAATGATCTCTGGGAGCAGAATTCTCGGAGTCTTTCCACTGAATTCTCTGTCCCTGTGTCTTGGGGTGACTTTATTGTGTGTATCCCCTATTGCTGCTCTATGCCCAGAAGTGAACTTTGTGCGTTTCTGTGCCTTTCAACTGAGCCTGAGAGGGGGGAGAGGAAAAAAAACCGGACAAACTTCTCAGAGCGTTTGTTCAAGGACACACATACACACTCCTCTGCATCCTGCTTGCAGCAAGAGTGGAGGAAGCAACCTTGTTTCTTTTTAGCCAGTTTTCAGCTCTTTTTCTCTGGTGGGAGATGGAGAGTTGAACTTTGTTTTCCTGGGACTTTGGGGGTTTTTTTCCCTTCTCCTCTTCTTGACTCTTTCAACATCAGACCACATTGGGAGAATTTTCTCCCGAGGTTGGGGCCCTGAATGTGGGCCCATGAGCCAGCTGCAAGGAGGAGGAGAGAGACTACACCTACGGAAGTGTTGGGGTTCCTCCCTCCTGCCATGCGGTCATGGGAGAGGGGACCCTGGGGTAGAGGCATGGCCTGGGCACGGGGGGTCTCCCTGCTCCCTGCTCACATGTGCCCTAACCCTGTTCAGCACTGCTTATTTTGTGTTGCCCTGTGCGAGGAGGGCCCTGGTTGTGCCGTGATTGCTCAGTTCTTTGGCAGTGCCCCGCCCATGTGGCTGGAGAAGAAAGAGCTCTGCAACTTCTCTCAAGAATCGCTCCCTGTTTCTTTGCACGGGCCTCGCTGTCTATGGATGTTTCAGGAGACCCCACCGAAACACAGAAGGACTCTCAAATTATCCCAGCTTTCTCTGCACAGCGAGAGCTTTTAATATTTAGCATTGTTATCCTTTTCCTGTGTGTTTGTTAAAAAAGTAGTTTTTATCTCTTTCACTTTCTTCCCAGGAAAATTCTTTTTTCCCGAAGCTGGTGGGGGAGGGCTGGGTGTAACCTGCCTTCTATCAGGGGATATTTTCCTCCACATTTGTCCAAACCGGCACAGCCTGTCCTTTCCTGGGTCTCTGTTGCAGATGGAAGCTGCTGGTGCCATTGTCAGCTTGAAGCACTCTTTTGATGCAAGCAGATGTTGCCAGGTGTGTTCAGCAGCTGTTGCTCAATGCTTATGCCAAGCTCTTGTGTTCCTCATGGAACCAAGGAGCCATTGTGACACTGCAGGGGCTGATGGCATCAATGAGGCAATTGTGACAGTAAAGAACCTCCTAGAAACAAGGCTCCATTGTGACACCGTGGGGAATCATGGAATCAAGGAGCCCATTGTGACACGGCTGCACGGAACCAATGGTCCATGGTTACACGGCGGATTCAAGAAGAGCACGGTGACACCATGCAACATCACGGAACCATAGGTCCATTGTGACACAGCGGGGCCTCATGGAAACAAGGGGACCATTGTGGCAAAGCAGGGCCTAATGGAAGCATGGAGAGCATTGTGACACTAAGGAAACTCCTGGAACCAAGATGACCACTGGCACATAATGGAACCTCATGGAAGCAAGCCTCCACAATGACTTTGGACGGCGTCAGGGACCACAGGACCCATTGTGACACAGCAGGACCTGGTGGAACCAAGGAGCCTTTGTGATACTCCAGATCCACATGGAAGCCAGGGTGCACTGAGACACAGCGGGGCCTTGTTGGAACCAAAGACACCTCTGCAAAAAGCAGGCTAGCTCATAGAAGCAAGGAGTCCATTGTTACAACGTAAAAGCTATGGAAGCAAGGGACCATTGTGACACTGCGGGGCCTCATGGAACCAATTGTCCATGATGACAGTGCGGATCAAAAGAGACCATGGTGACACTGCGGAACCTGATGGAACCAAGGAGCCATTGTGACACAGTGGGGCCTCATGGAATCAAGGAGACCATTGTGACCCAGGTGTTGCATGTGAAGGCAAGGAGCCATTGTGACACTTTGGGCTTCTTCCCTTGAGCTCTGCAGCTGGCTGTCCCAGCCCAGCGCACCATGTGCCACCTGCTCTCCTCAGGGCTCTGCCTGCACACAGCCCCAGGAGAAGTTTTCCTGTTTGCAAGGAAAGAATGGAAAAGCCGGAGCAGGTTTCCTAAACAACAAACCCCACTCAGGAGCCACATGCTCAGTACAGGCTGCCTGGAACGATGTCCCCTTTCTACAAGGGTCAGTGTGAGCAGGAATGAATGATCTCTGGGAGCAGAATTCTCGGAGTCTTTCCACTGAATTCTCTGTCCCTGTGTCTTGGGGTGACTTTATCATGTGTATCCCCCTATTGCTGCTCTATGCCCAGAAGTGAACTTTGTGCGTTTCTGTGCCTTTCAACTGAGCCTGAGAGGGGGGAGAGGAAAAAAAAGCCAGACAAACTTCTCAGAGCGTTTGTTCAAGGACACACATACACACTCCTCTGCATCCTGCTTGCAGCAAGAGCAGAGGAAGCAACTTTGTTTCTTTTTAGCCAGTTTTCAGCTCCTTTTCTCTGGAGGGAGATGGAGAGTTGAACTTTGTTTGCCTGGGACTTCGGGGTTTTTTTTTCCCTTCTTCTCTTCTTGACTCTTTCAACATCAGAGCACATTGGGAGAATTTCCTCACGAGGTGGGGGCCCTGAATGTGGGCCCATGAGCCAGCTGCAAGGAGGAGGAGAGAGACTACACCTACGGAAGTGTTGGGGTTCCTCCCCCCTGCCATGAGGTCATGGGAGAGGGGACCCTGGGGTAGAGGCATGGCCTGGGCACGGGGTCTCCCTGCTCCCTGCTCACATGTGCCCTAATCCTGTTCAGCACTGCTTATTTTGTGTTGCCCTGTGCCAGGAGGGCCCTGGTTGTGCTGTGATTGCTCAGTTCTTTGGCAGTGCCCCGCCCATGTGGCTGGAGAAGAAAGAGCTCTGAAACTTCTCTCAAGAATTGCTCCCTGTTTCTTTGCACGGGCCTCGCTGTCTATGGATGTTTCAGGAGACCCCACCGAAACACAGAAGGACTCTCAAATTATACCAGCTTTCTCTGCACAGCGAGAGGTTTTAATATTTAGCATTGTTATCCTTTTCCTGTGTGTTTGTTAAAAAAGTAGTTTTTATCTCTTTCACTTTCTTCCCAGGAAAATTCTTTTTTCCCGAAGCTGGTGGGGGAGGGCTGGGTGTAACCTGCCTTCTATCAGAGGATATTTTCCTCCACATTTGTCCAAACCGGCACAGCCTGTCCTTTCCCTGGGTGTCTGTTGCAGATGGAAGCTGCTGGTGCCATTGTCAGCTTGAAGCCCTCTTTTGATGCAAGCAGATGTTGCCAGGTGTGTTCAGCAGCTGTTGCTCAATGCTTATGCCAAGCTATTGTGTTCCTCATGGAACCAAGGAGCCATTGTGACACTGCAGGGGCTGATGGCATCAAGGAGGCAATTGTGACAGTACAGAACCTCCTAGAAACAAGGCTCCATTGTGACACCGTGGGGAATCATGGAATCAAGGAGCCCATTGTGACACGGCTGCATGGAACCAATGGTCCATGGTTACACGGCGGATTCAAGAAGAGCACGGTGACACCACGCAACATCATGGAACCGTACGTCCATTGTGACACAGCAAGGCCGCATGGAAACAAGGGGACCATTGTGGCAAAGCAGGGCCTAATGGAAGCATGGAGGGCATTGTGACACTAAGGAAACTCCTGGAACCAAGATGACCACTGGCACATAATGGAACCTCATGGAAGCAAGCCTCCACGATGGTTTTGGAGGGCCTCAGGGACCACAGGACCCATTGTGACACAGCAGGACCTGGTGGAACCAAGGAGCCTTTGTGATACTCCAGATCCACATGGAAGCCAGGGTGCACTGAGACACAGCGGGGCCTTGTTGGAACCAAAGACACCTCTGCAAAAAGCAGGCTAGCTCATAGAAGCAAGGAGTCCTTTGTTACAACATCAAAGCTATGGAAGCAAGGGACCATTGTGACACTGCGGGGCCTCATGGAACCAATTGTCCATGATGACAGTGCGGATCAAAGGAGACCATGGTGACACTGCGGAACCTGATGGAACCAAGGAGCCATTGTGACACAGTGGGGCCTCATGGAATCAAGGAGACCATTGTGACCCAGGTGTTGCATGTGAAGGCAAGGAGCCATTGTGACACTTTGGGCTTCTTCCCTTGAGCTCTGCAGCTGGCTGTCCCAGCCCAGCGCACCATGTGCCACCTGCTCTCCTCAGGGCTCTGCCTGCACACAGCCCCAGGAGAAGTTTTCCTGTTTGGAAGGAAAGAATGGAAAAGCCGGAGCAGGTTTCCTAAACAACAAACCCCACTCAGGAGCCACATGCTCAGTACAGGCTGCCGGGAACGATGTCCCCTTTCTACAAGGGTCAGTGTGAGCAGGAATGAATGATCTCTGGGAGCAGAATTCTCGGAGTCTTTCCACTGAATTCTCTCTCCCTGTGTCTTGGGGTGACTTTATCATGTGTATCCCCCTATTGCTGCTCTATGCCCAGAAGTGAAGTTTGTGCATTTCTGTGCCTTTCAACTGAGCCTGAGAGGGGGGAGAGGAAAAAAAAGCCAGACAAACTTCTCAGAGCGTTTGTTCAAGGACACATACACACTCCTTTGCATACTGCTTGCAGCAAGAGCAGAGGAAGCAACTTTGTTTCTTTTTAGCCAGTTTTCAGCTCCTTTTCTCTGGAGGGAGATGGAGAGTTGAACTTTGTTTTCCTGGGACTTCGGGGGTTTTTTTTCCCTTCTTCTCTTCTTGACTCTTTCAACATCAGAGCACATTGGGAGAATTTCCTCACGAGGTGGGGGCCCTGAATGTGGGCCCATGAGCCAGCTGCAAGGAGGAGGAGAGAGACTACACCTACGGAAGTGTTGGGGTTCCTCCCCCCTGCCATGAGGTCATGGGAGAGGGGACCCTGGGGTAGAGGCATGGCCTGGGCACGGGGTCTCCCTGCTCCCTGCTCACATGTGCCCTAATCCTGTTCAGCACTGCTTATTTTGTGTTGCCCTGTGCCAGGAGGGCCCTGGTTGTGCCGTGATTGCTCAGTTCTTTGGCAGTGCCCCGCCCATGTGGCTGGAGAAGAAAGAGCTCTGAAACTTCTCTCAAGAATGGCTCCCTGTTTCTTTGCACGGGCCTCGCTGTCTATGGATGTTTCAGGAGACCCCACCGAAACACAGAAGGACTCTCAAATTATCCCAGCTTTCTCTGCACAGCGAGAGCTTTTAATATTTAGCATTGTTATCCTTTTCCTGTGTGTTTGTTAAAAAAGTAGTTTTTATCTCTTTCACTTTCTTCCCAGAAAATTCTTTTTTCCAAAAACCTGGTGGGGGAGGGCTGGGTGTAACCTGCCTTCTATCAGAGGATATTTTCCTCCAC
Source organism: Aphelocoma coerulescens (assembly GCF_041296385.1). Classification (NCBI taxonomy): domain Eukaryota; kingdom Metazoa; phylum Chordata; class Aves; order Passeriformes; family Corvidae; genus Aphelocoma; species Aphelocoma coerulescens. The sequence continues at coordinate 974,427 of NW_027183927.1, forward strand.
ATTTGTCCAAACCGGCACAGCCTGTCCTTTCCCTGGGTGTCTGTTGCAGATGGAAGCTGCTGGTGCCATTGTCAGCTTGAAGCCCTCTTTTGATGCAAGCAGATGTTGCCAGGTGTGTTCAGCAGCTGTTGCTCAATGCTTATGCCAAGCTATTGTGTTCCTCATGGAACCAAGGAGCCATTGTGACACTGCAGGGGCTGATGGCATCAAGGAGGCAATTGTGACAGTACAGAACCTCCTAGAAACAAGGCTCCATTGTGACACCGTGGGGAATCATGGAATCACGGAGCCCATTGTGACACGGCCAGGCCGCATGGAACCAATGGTCCATGGTTACACGGCGGATTCAAGAAGAGCACGGTGACACCACGCAACATCATGGAACCGTACGTCCATTGTGACACAGCGGGGCCGCATGGAAACAAGGGGACCATTGTGGCAAAGCAGGGCCTAATGGAAGCCTGGAGAGCATTGTGACATTGTGGGGAATCATGGAAACATGGAGAGCATTGTGACACTAAGGAAACTCCTGGAACCAAGATGACCACTGGCACATAATGGAACCTCATGGAAGCAAGCCTCCACAATGACTTTGGAGGGCCTCAGGGACCACAGGACCCATTGTGACACAGCAGGACCTGGTGGAACCAAGGAGCCTTTGTGATACTCCACATCCGCATGGAAGCCAGGGTGCACTGAGACACAGTGGGGCCTTGTTGGAACCAAAGACACCTCTGCAAAAAGCAGGCTAGCTCATAGAAGCAAGGAGTCCATTGTTACAACGTAAAAGCTATGGAAGCAAGGGACCATTGTGACACTGCGGGGCCTCATGGAACCAATTGTCCATGATGACAGTGCGGATCAAAGGAGACCATGGTGACACTGCGGAACCTGATGGAACCAAGGAGCCATTGTGACACAGTGGGGCCTCATGGAATCAAGGAGACCATTGTGACCCAGGTGTTGCATGTGAAGGCAAGGAGCCATTGTGACACTTTGGGCTTCTTCCCTTGAGCTCTGCAGCTGGCTGTCCCAGCCCAGCGCACCATGTGCCACCTGCTCTCCTCAGGGCTCTGCCTGCACACAGCCCCAGGAGAAGTTTTCCTGTTTGCAAGGAAAGAATGGAAAAGCCGGAGCAGGTTTCCTAAACAACAAACCCCACTCAGGAGCCACATGCTCAGTACAGGCTGCCTGGAACGATGTCCCCTTTCTACAAGGGTCAGTGTGAGCAGGAATGAATGATCTCTGGGAGCAGAATTCTCGGAGTCTTTCCACTGAATTCTCTGTCCCTATGTCTTGGGGTGACTTTATTGTGTGTATCCCCTATTGCTGCTCTATGCCCAGAAGTGAACTTTGTGCGTTTCTGTGCCTTTCAACTGAGCCTGAGAGGGGGGAGAGGAAAAAAAACCGGACAAACTTCTCAGAGCGTTTGTTCAAGGACACACATACACACTCCTCTGCATCCTGCTTGCAGCAAGAGTGGAGGAAGCAACCTTGTTTCTTTTTAGCCAGTTTTCAGCTCCTTTTCTCTGGGGGGAGATGGAGAGTTGAACTTTGTTTTCCTGGGACTTTGGGGGTTTTTTTCCCTTCTCCTCTTCTTGACTCTTTCAACATCAGACCACATTGGGAGAATTTTCTCCCGAGGTTGGGGCCCTGAATGTGGGCCCATGAGCCAGCTGCAAGGAGGAGGAGAGAGACTGCACCTACGGAAGTGTTGGGGTTCCTCCCTCCTGCCATGCGGTCATGGGAGAGGGGACCCTGGGGTAGAGGCATGGCCTGGGCACGGGGGGTCTCCCTGCTCCCTGCTCACATGTGCCCTAACCCTGTTCAGCACTGCTTATTTTGTGTTGCCCTGTGCCAGGAGGGCCCTGGTTGTGCCGTGATTGCTCAGTTCTTTGGCAGTGCCCCGCCCATGTGGCTGGAGAAGAAAGAGCTCTGAAACTTCTCTCAAAAATCGCTCCCTGTTTCTTTGCACGGGCCTCGCTGTCTATGGATGTTTCAGGAGACCCCACCGAAACACAGAAGGACTCTCAAATTATCCCAGCTTTCTCTGCACAGCGAGAGCTTTTAATATTTAGCATTGTTATCCTTTTCCGGTGTGTTTGTTAAAAAAGTAGTTTTTATCTCTTTCACTTTCTTCCCAGGAAAATTCTTTTTTCCCGAAGCTGGTGGGGGAGGGCTGGGTGTAACCTGCCTTCTATCAGAGGATATTTTCCTCCACATTTGTCCAAACCGGCACAGCCTGTCCTTTCCTGGGTCTCTGTTGCAGATGGAAGCTGCTGGTGCCATTGTCAGCTTGAAGCACTCTTTTGATGCAAGCAGATGTTGCCAGGTGTGTTCAGCAGCTGTTGCTCAATGCTTATGCCAAGCTATTGTGTTCCTCATGGAACCAAGGAGCCATTGTGACACTGCAGGGGCTGATGGCATCAAGGAGGCAATTGTGACAGTACAGAACCTCCTAGAAACAAGGCTCCATTGTGACACCGTGGGGAATCATGGAATCAAGGAGCCCATTGTGACACGGCTGCATGGAACCAATGGTCCATGGTTACACGGCGGATTCAAGAAGAGCACGGTGACACCACGCAACATCACGGAACCATAGGTCCATTGTGACACAGCGGGGCCTCATGGAAACAAGGGGACCATTGTGGCAAAGCAGGGCCTAATGGAAGCATGGAGGGCATTGTGACACTAAGGAAACTCCTGGAACCAAGATGACCACTGGCACATAATGGAACCTCATGGAAGCAAGCCTCCACGATGGTTTTGGAGGGCCTCAGGGACCACAGGACCCATTGTGACACAGCAGGACCTGGTGGAACCAAGGAGCCTTTGTGATACTCCAGATCCACATGGAAGCCAGGGTGCACTGAGACACAGCGGGGCCTTGTTGGAACCAAAGACACCTCTGCAAAAAGCAGGCTAGCTCATAGAAGCAAGGAGTCCTTTCTTACAACATCAAAGCTATGGAAGCAAGGGACCATTGTGACACTGCGGGGCCTCATGGAACCAATTGTCCATGATGACAGTGCGGATCAAAGGAGACCATGGTGACACTGCGGAACCTGATGGAACCAAGGAGCCATTGTGACACAGTGGGGCCTCATGGAATCAAGGAGACCATTGTGACCCAGGTGTTGCATGGGAAGGCAAGGAGCCATTGTGACACTTTGGGCTTCTTCCCTTGAGCTCTGCAGCTGGCTGTCCCAGCCCAGCGCACCATGTGCCACCTGCTCTCCTCAGGGCTCTGCCTGCACACAGCCCCAGGAGAAGTTTTCCTGTTTGCAAGGAAAGAATGGAAAAGCCGGAGCAGGTTTCCTAAACAACAAACCCCACTCAGGAGCCACATGCTCAGTACAGGCTGCCTGGAACGATGTCCCCTTTCTACAAGGGTCAGTGTGAGCAGGAATGAATGATCTCTGGGAGCAGAATTCTCGGAGTCTTTCCACTGAATTCTCTGTCCCTGTGTCTTGGGGTGACTTTATCATGTGTATCCCCCTATTGCTGCTCTATGCCCAGAAGTGAACTTTGTGCATTTCTGTGCCTTTCAACTGAGCCTGAGAGGGGGGAGAGGAAAAAAAAGCCAGACAAACTTCTCAGAGCGTTTGTTCAAGGACACACATACACACTCCTTTGCATCCTGCTTGCAGCAAGAGCAGAGGAAGCAACTTTGTTTCTTTTTAGCCAGTTTTCAGCTCCTTTTCTCTGGAGGGAGATGGAGAGTTGAACTTTGTTTGCCTGGGACTTCGGGGTTTTTTTTTCCCTTCTTCTCTTCTTGACTCTTTCAACATCAGAGCACATTGGGAGAATTTCCTCACGAGGTGGGGGCCCTGAATGTGGGCCCATGAGCCAGCTGCAAGGAGGAGGAGAGAGACTACACCTACGGAAGTGTTGGGGTTCCTCCCCCCTGCCATGAGGTCATGGGAGAGGGGACCCTGGGGTAGAGGCATGGCCTGGGCACGGGGTCTCCCTGCTCCCTGCTCACATGTGCCCTAATCCTGTTCAGCACTGCTTATTTTGTGTTGCCCTGTGCCAGGAGGGCCCTGGTTGTGCTGTGATTGCTCAGTTCTTTGGCAGTGCCCCGCCCATGTGGCTGGAGAAGAAAGGGCTCTGAAACTTCTCTCAAGAATCGCTCCCTGTTTCTTTGCACGGGCCTCGCTGTCTATGGATGTTTCAGGAGACCCCACCGAAACACAGAAGGACTCTCAAATTATCCCAGCTTTCTCTGCACAGCGAGAGGTTTTAATATTTAGCATTGTTATCCTTTTCCTGTGTGTTTGTTAAAAAAGTAGTTTTTATCTCTTTCACTTTCTTCCCAGGAAAATTCTTTTTTCCCGAAGCTGGTGGGGGAGGGCTGGGTGTAACCTGCCTTCTATCAGAGGATATTTTCCTCCACATTTGTCCAAACCGGCACAGCCTGTCCTTTCCCTGGGTGTCTGTTGCAGATGGAAGCTGCTGGTGCCATTGTCAGCTTGAAGCCCTCTTTTGATGCAAGCAGATGTTGCCAGGTGTGTTCAGCAGCTGTTGCTCAATGCTTATGCCAAGCTATTGTGTTCCTCATGGAACCAAGGAGCCATTGTGACACTGCAGGGGCTGATGGCATCAAGGAGGCAATTGTGACAGTACAGAACCTCCTAGAAACAAGGCTCCATTGTGACACTGTGGGGAATCATGGAATCAAGGAGCCCATTGTGACACGGCTGCATGGAACCAATGGTCCATGGTTACACTGCAGATTCAAGAAGAGCACGGTGACACCACGCAACATCACGGAACCATAGGTCCATTGTGACACAGCGGGGCCTCATGGAAACAAGGGGACCATTGTGGCAAAGCAGGGCCTAATGGAAGCATGGAGGGCATTGTGACACTAAGGAAACTCCTGGAACCAAGATGACCACTGGCACATAATGGAACCTCATGGAAGCAAGCCTCCATGATGGTTTTGGAGGGCCTCAGGGACCACAGGACCCATTGTGACACAGCAGGACCTGGTGGAACCAAGGAGCCTTTGTGATACTCCACATCCGCATGGAAGCCAGGGTGCACTGAGACACAGCGGGGCCTTGTTGGAACCAAAGACACCTCTGCAAAAAGCAGGCTAGCTCATAGAAGCAAGGAGTCCTTTCTTACAACATCAAAGCTATGGAAGCAAGGGACCATTGTGACACTGCGGGGCCTCATGGAACCAATTGTCCATGATGACAGTGCGGATCAAAGGAGACCATGGTGACACTGCGGAACCTGATGGAACCAAGGAGCCATTGTGACACAGTGGGGCCTCATGGAATCAAGGAGACCATTGTGACCCAGGTGTTGCATGGGAAGGCAAGGAGCCATTGTGACACTTTGGGCTTCTTCCCTTGAGCTCTGCAGCTGGCTGTCCCAGCCAAGCGCACCATGTGCCACCTGCTCTCCTCAGGGCTCTGCCTGCACACAGCCCCAGGAGAAGTTTTCCTGTTTGGAAGGAAAGAATGGAAAAGCCGGAGCAGGTTTCCTAAACAACAAACCCCACTCAGGAGCCACATGCTCAGTACAGGCTGCCTGGAACGATGTCCCCTTTCTACAAGGGTCAGTGTGAGCAGGAATGAATGATCTCTGGGAGCAGAATTCTCGGAGTCTTTCCACTGAATTCTCTGTCCCTGTGTCTTGGGGTGACTTTATCATGTGTATCCCCTATTGCTGCTCTATGCCCAGAAGTGAACTTTGTGCATTTCTGTGCCTTTCAACTGAGCCTGAGAGGGGGGAGAGGAAAAAAAGCCAGACAAACTTCTCAGAGCGTTTGTTCAAGGACACACATACACACTCCTCTGCATCCTGCTTGCAGCAAGAGCAGAGGAAGCAACTTTGTTTCTTTTTAGCCAGTTTTCAGCTCCTTTTCTCTGGGGGGAGATGGAGAGTTGAACTTTGTTTTCCTGGGACTTTGGGGGTTTTTTTCCCTTCTTCTCTTCTTGACTCTTTCAACATCAGAGCACATTGGGAGAATTTTCTCCCGAGGTGGGGGCCCTGAATGTGGGCCCATGAGCCAGCTGCAAGGAGGAGGAGAGAGACTACACTTATGGAAGTGTTGGGGTTCCTCCCCCCTGCCATGAGGTCATGGGAGAGGGGACCCTGGGGTAGAGGCATGGCCTGGGCACGGGGTCTCCCTGCTCACATGTGCCCTAATCCTGTTCAGCACTGCTTATTTTGTGTTGCCCTGTGCCAGGAGGGCCCTGGTTGTGCCGTGATTGCTCAGTTCTTTGGCAGTGCCCCGCCCATGTGGCTGGAGAAGAAAGAGCTCTGAAACTTCTCTCAAGAATGGCTCCCTGTTTCTTTGCACGGGCCTCGCTGTCTATGGATGTTTCAGGAGACCCCACCGAAACACAGAAGGACTCTCAAATTATCCCAGCTTTCTCTGCACAGCGAGAGCTTTTAATATTTAGCATTGTTATCCTTTTCCTGTGTGTTTGTTAAAAAAGTAGTTTTTATCTCTTTCACTTTCTTCCCAGAAAATTCTTTTTTCCAAAAACCTGGTGGGGGAGGGCTGGGTGTAACCTGCCTTCTATCAGAGGATATTTTCCTCCACATTTGTCCAAACCGGCACAGCCTGTCCTTTCCCTGGGTGTCTGTTGCAGATGGAAGCTGCTGGTGCCATTGTCAGCTTGAAGCCCTCTTTTGATGCAAGCAGATGTTGCCAGGTGTGTTCAGCAGCTGTTGCTCAATGCTTATGCCAAGCTATTGTGTTCCTCATGGAACCAAGGAGCCATTGTGACACTGCAGGGGCTGATGGCATCAAGGAGGCAATTGTGACAGTACAGAACCTCCTAGAAACAAGGCTCCATTGTGACACCATGGGGAATCATGGAATCACGGAGCCCATTGTGACACGGCCAGGCCGCATGGAACCAATGGTCCATGGTTACACGGCGGATTCAAGAAGAGCACGGTGACACCACGCAACATCATGGAACCGTACGTCCATTGTGACACAGCGGGGCCGCATGGAAACAAGGGGACCATTGTGGCAAAGCAGGGCCTAATGGAAGCCTGGAGAGCATTGTGACATTGTGGGGAATCATGGAAACATGGAGAGCATTGTGACACTAAGGAAACTCCTGGAACCAAGATGACCACTGGCACATAATGGAACCTCATGGAAGCAAGCCTCCACAATGACTTTGGAGGGCCTCAGGGACCACAGGACCCATTGTGACACAGCAGGACCTGGTGGAACCAAGGAGCCTTTGTGATACTCCAGATCCACATGGAAGCCAGGGTGCACTGAGACACAGCGGGGCCTTGTTGGAACCAAAGACACCTCTGCAAAAAGCAGGCTAGCTCATAGAAGCAAGGAGTCCTTTGTTACAACATCAAAGCTATGGAACCAAGGGACCATTGTGACACTGCGGGGCCTCATGGAACCAATTGTCCATGATGACAGTGCGGATCAAAGGAGACCATGGTGACACTGCGGAACCTGATGGAACCAAGGAGCCATTGTGACACAGTGGGGCCTCATGGAATCAAGGAGACCATTGTGACCCAGGTGTTGCATGGGAAGGCAAGGAGCCATTGTGACACTTTGGGCTTCTTCCCTTGAGCTCTGCAGCTGGCTGTCCCAGCCCAGCGCACCATGTGCCACCTGCTCTCCTCAGGGCTCTGCCTGCACACAGCCCCAGGAGAAGTTTTCCTGTTTGCAAGGAAAGAATGGAAAAGCCGGAGCAGGTTTCCTAAACAACAAACCCCACTCAGGAGCCACATGCTCAGTACAGGCTGCCTGGAACGATGTCCCCTTTCTACAAGGGTCAGTGTGAGCAGGAATGATCTCTGGGAGCAGAATTCTCGGAGTCTTTCCACTGAATTCTCTGTCCCTGTGTCTTGGGGTGACTTTATCATGTGTATCCCCTATTGCTACTCTATGCCCAGAAGTGAACTTTGTGCATTTCTGTGCCTTTCAACTGAGCCTGAGAGGGGGGAGAGGAAAAAAAACCGGACAAACTTCTCAGAGCGTTTGTTCAAGGACACACATACACACTCCTCTGCATCCTGCTTGCAGCAAGAGCAGAGGGAAGCAACTTTGTTTCTTTTTAGCCAGTTTTCAGCTCCTTTTCTCTGGGGGGAGATGGAGAGTTGAACTTTGTTTTCCTGGGACTTCGGGGGTTTTTTTTCCCTTCTTCTCTTCTTGACTCTTTCAACATCAGAGCACATTGGGAGAATTTTCTCCCGAGGTGGGGGCCCTGAATGTGGGCCCATGAGCCAGCTGCAAGGAGGAGGAGAGAGACTGCACCTACGGAAGTGTTGGGGTTCCTCCCCCCTGCTATGAGGTCATGGGAGAGGGGACCCTGGGGTAGAGGCATGGCCTGGGCACGGGGTCTCCCTGCTCCCTGCTCACATGTGCCCTAATCCTGTTCAGCACTGCTTATTTTGTGTTGCCCTGTGCGAGGAGGGCCCTGGTTGTGCTGTGATTGCTCAGTTCTTTGGCAGTGCCCCGCCCATGTGGCTGGAGAAGAAAGAGCTCTGCAACTTCTCTCAAGAATCGCTCCCTGTTTCTTTGCACGGGCCTCGCTGTCTATGGATGTTTCAGGAGACCCCACCGAAACACAGAAGGACTCTCAAATTATCCCAGCTTTCTCTGCACAGCGAGAGCTTTTAATATTTAGCATTGTTATCCTTTTCCTGTGTGTTTGTTAAAAAAATAGGTTTTATCTCTTTCACTTTCTTCCCAGGAAAGTTGTTTTTTCCAAAAACCTGGTGGGGGAGGGCTGGGTGTAACCTGCCTTCTATAAGAGGATATTTTCCTCCACATTTGTCCAAACCGGCACAGCCTGTCCTTTCCTGGGTCTCTGTTGCAGATGGAAGCTGCTGGTGCCATTGTCAGCTTGAAGCCCTCTTTTGATGCAAGCAGATGTTGCCAGGTGTGTTCAGCAGCTGTTGCTCAATGCTTATGCCAAGCTATTGTGTTCCTCATGGAACCAAGGAGCCATTGTGACACTGCAGGGGCTGATGGCATCAAGGAGGCAATTGTGACAGTACAGAACCTCCTAGAAACAAGGCTCCATTGTGACACCGTGGGGAATCATGGAATTAAGGAGCCCATTGTGACATGGCTGCATGGAACCAATGGTCCATGGTTACACGGCGGATTCAAGAAGAGCACGGTGACACCACGCAACATCACGGAACCATAGTTCCATTGTGACACAGCGGGGCCTCATGGAAACAAGGAGACCATTGTGGCAAAGCAGGGCCTAATGGAAGCATGGAGAGCATTGTGACACTAAGGAAACTCCTGGAACCAAGATGACCACTGGCACATAATGGAACCTCATGGAAGCAAGCCTCCACGATGGTTTTGGAGGGCCTCAGGGACCACAGGACCCATTGTGACACAGCAGGACCTGGTGGAACCAAGGAGCCTTTGTGATACTCCACATCCACATGGAAGCCAGGGTGCACTGAGACACAGCGGGGCCTTGTTGGAACCAAAGACACCTCTGCAAAAAGCAGGCTAGCTCATAGAAGCAAGGAGTCCATTGTTACAACATCAAAGCTATGGAAGCAAGGGACCATTGTGACACTGCGGGGCCTCATGGAACCAATTGTCCATGATGACAGTGCGGATCAAAGGAGACCATGGTGACACTGCGGAACCTGATGGAACCAAGGAGCCATTGTGACACAGTGGGGCCTCATGGAATCAAGGAGACCATTGTGACCCAGGTGTTGCATGGGAAGGCAAGGAGCCATTGTGACACTTTGGGCTTCTTCCCTTGAGCTCTGCAGCTGGCTGATCCAGCCCAGCGCACCATGTGCCACCTGCTCTCCTCAGGGCTCTGCCTGCACACAGCCCCAGGAGAAGTTTTCCTGTTTGCAAGGAAAGAATGGAAAAGCCGGAGCAGGTTTCCTAAACAACAAACCCCACTCAGGAGCCACATGCTCAGTACAGGCTGCCTGGAACGATGTCCCCTTTCTACAAGGGTCAGTGTGAGCAGGAATGAATGATCTCTGGGAGCAGAATTCTCGGAGTCTTTCCACTGAATTCTCTGTCCCTGTGTCTTGGGGTGACTTTATCATGTGTATCCCCCAATACTGCTCTATGCCCAGAAGTGAACTTTGTGCATTTCTGTGCCTTTCAACTGAGCCTGAGAGGGGGGAGAGGAAAAAAAAGCCAGACAAACTTCTCAGAGCGTTTGTTCAAGGACACACATACACACTCCTCTGCATCCTGCTTGCAGCAAGAGCAGAGGAAGCAACTTTGTTTCTTTTTAGCCAGTTTTCAGCTCCTTTTCTCTGGAGGGAGATGGAGAGTTGAACTTTGTTTTCCTGGGACTTCGGGGGTTTTTTTTCCCTTCTTCTCTTCTTGACTCTTTCAACATCAGAGCACATTGGGAGAATTTTCTCCCGAGGTGGGGGCCCTGAATGTGGGCCCATGAGCCAGCTGCAAGGAGGAGGAGAGAGACTACACCTACGGAAGTGTTGGGGTTCCTCCCCCCTGCCATGAGGTCATGGGAGAGGGGACCCTGGGGTAGAGGCATGGCCTGGGCACGGGGGGTCTCCCTGCTCCCAGCTCACATGTGCCCTAACCCTGTTCAGCACTGCTTATTTTGTGTTGCCCTGTGCCAGGAGGGCCCTGGTTGTGCTGTGATTGCTCAGTTCTTTGGCAGTGCCCCGCCCATGTGGCTGGAGAAGAAAGAGCTCTGAAACTTCTCTCAAGAATCGCTCCCTGTTTCTTTGCACGGGCCTCGCTGTCTATGGATGTTTCAGGAGACCCCACCGAAACACGGAAGGACTCTCAAATTATCCCAGGTTTCTCTGCACAGCGAGAGGTTTTAATATTTAGCATTGTTATCCTTTTCCTGTGTGTTTGTTAAAAAAGTAGTTTTTATCTCTTTCACTTTCTTCCCAGGAAAATTCTTTTTTCCCGAAGCTGGTGGGGGAGGGCTGGGTGTAACCTGCCTTCTATCAGAGGATATTTTCCTCCACATTTGTCCAAACCGGCACAGCCTGTCCTTTCCCTGGGTGTCTGTTGCAGATGGAAGCTGCTGGTGCCATTGTCAGCTTGAAGCCCTCTTTTGATGCAAGCAGATGTTGCCAGGTGTGTTCAGCAGCTGTTGCTCAATGCTTATGCCAAGCTATTGTGTTCCTCATGGAACCAAGGAGCCATTGTGACACTGCAGGGGCTGATGGCATCAAGGAGGCAATTGTGACAGTACAGAACCTCCTAGAAACAAGGCTCCATTGTGACACCGTGGGGAATCATGGAATCAAGGAGCCCATTGTGACACGGCTGCATGGAACCAATGGTCCATGGTTACACGGCGGATTCAAGAAGAGCACGGTGACACCACGCAACATCATGGAACCGTACGTCCATTGTGACACAGCAAGGCCGCATGGAAACAAGGGGACCATTGTGGCAAAGCAGGGCCTAATGGAAGCCTGGAGAGCATTGTGACATTGTGGGGAATCATGGAAACATGGAGAGCATTGTGACACTAAGGAAACTCCTGGAACCAAGATGACCACTGGCACATAATGGAACCTCATGGAAGCAAGCATCCATGATGACTTTGGAGGGCCTCAGGGACCACAGGACCCATTGTGACACAGCAGGACCTGGTGGAACCAAGGAGCCTTTGTGATACTCCAGATCCACATGGAAGCCAGGGTGCACTGAGACACAGCGGGGCCTTGTTGGAACCAAAGACACCTCTGCAAAAAGCAGGCTAGCTCATAGAAGCAAGGAGTCCATTGTTACAACGTAAAAGCTATGCAACCAAGGGACCATTGTGACACTGCGGGGCCTCATGGAACCAATTGTCCATGATGACAGTGCGGATCAAAGGAGACCATGGTGACACTGCGGAACCTGATGGAACCAAGGAGCCATTGTGACACAGTGGGGCCTCATGGAATCAAGGAGACCATTGTGACCCAGGTGTTGCATGTGAAGGCAAGGAGCCATTGTGACACTTTGGGCTTCTTCCCTTGAGCTCTGCAGCTGGCTGTCCCAGCCCAGCGCACCATGTGCCACCTGCTCTCCTCAGGGCTCTGCCTGCACACAGCCCCAGGAGAAGTTTTCCTGTTTGCAAGGAAAGAATGGAAAAGCCGGAGCAGGTTTCCTAAACAACAAACCCCACTCAGGAGCCACATGCTCAGTACAGGCTGCCTGGAACGATGTCCCCTTTCTACAAGGGTCAGTGTGAGCAGGAATGAATGATCTCTGGGAGCAGAATTCTCGGAGTCTTTCCACTGAATTCTCTCTCCCTGTGTCTTGGGGTGACTTTATCATGTGTATCCCCTATTGCTGCTCTATGCCCAGAAGTGAACTTTGTGCATTTCTGTGCCTTTCAACTGAGCCTGAGAGGGGGGAGAGGAAAAAAAACCGGACAAACTTCTCAGAGCGTTTGTTCAAGGACACACATACACACTCCTCTGCATCCTGCTTGCAGCAAGAGCAGAGGGAAGCAACTTTGTTTCTTTTTAGCCAGTTTTCAGCTCCTTTTCTCAGGGGGGAGATGGAGAGTTGAACTTTGTTTTCCTGGGACTTTGGGGGTTTTTTTCCCTTCTCCTCTTCTTGACTCTTTCAACATCAGACCACATTGGGAGAATTTTCTCCCGAGGTTGGGGCCCTGAATGTGGGCCCATGAGCCAGCTGCAAGGAGGAGGAGAGAGACTACACCTACGGAAGTGTTGGGGTTCCTCCCCCCTGCCATGAGGTCATAGGAGAGGGGACCCTGGGGTAGAGGCATGGCCTGGGCACGGGGGGTCTCCCTGCTCCCTGCTCACATGTGCCCTAACCCTGTTCAGCACTGCTTATTTTGTGTTGCCCTGTGCCAGGAGGGCCCTGGTTGTGCTGTGATTGCTCAGTTCTTTGGCAGTGCCCCGCCCATGTGGCTGGAGAAGAAAGAGCTCTGAAACTTCTCTCAAGAATCGCTCCCTGTTTCTTTGCACGGGCCTCGCTGTCTATGGATGTTTCAGGAGACCCCACCGAAACACAGAAGGACTCTCAAATTATCCCAGCTTTCTCTGCACAGCGAGAGCTTTTAATATTTAGCATTGTTATCCTTTTCCTGTGTGTTTGTTAAAAAAATAGGTTTTATCTCTTTCACTTTCTTCCCAGGAAAGTTGTTTTTTCCAAAAACCTGGTGGGGGAGGGCTGGGTGTAACCTGCCTTCTATAAGAGGATATTTTCCTCCACATTTGTCCAAACCGGCACAGCCTGTCCTTTCCTGGGTGTCTGTTGCAGATGGAAGCTGCTGGTGCCATTGTCAGCTTGAAGCCCTCTTTTGATGCAAGCAGATGTTGCCAGGTGTGTTCAGCAGCTGTTGCTCAATGCTTATGCCAAGCTATTGTGTTCCTCATGGAACCAAGGAGCCATTGTGACACTGCAGGGGCTGATGGCATCAAGGAGGCAATTGTGACAGTACAGAACCTCCTAGAAACAAGGCTCCATTGTGACACCGTGGGGAATCATGGAATTAAGGAGCCCATTGTGACATGGCTGCATGGAACCAATGGTCCATGGTTACACGGCGGATTCAAGAAGAGCACGGTGACACCACGCAACATCACGGAACCATAGTTCCATTGTGACACAGCGGGGCCTCATGGAAACAAGGAGACCATTGTGGCAAAGCAGGGCCTAATGGAAGCATGGAGAGCATTGTGACACTAAGGAAACTCCTGGAACCAAGATGACCACTGGCACATAATGGAACCTCATGGAAGCAAGCCTCCACGATGGTTTTGGAGGGCCTCAGGGACCACAGGACCCATTGTGACACAGCAGGACCTGGTGGAACCAAGGAGCCTTTGTGATACTCCACATCCACATGGAAGCCAGGGTGCACTGAGACACAGCGGGGCCTTGTTGGAACCAAAGACACCTCTGCAAAAAGCAGGCTAGCTCATAGAAGCAAGGAGTCCATTGTTACAACATCAAAGCTATGGAAGCAAGGGACCATTGTGACACTGCGGGGCCTCATGGAACCAATTGTCCATGATGACAGTGCGGATCAAAGGAGACCATGGTGACACTGCGGAACCTGATGGAACCAAGGAGCCATTGTGACACAGTGGGGCCTCATGGAATCAAGGAGACCATTGTGACCCAGGTGTTGCATGGGAAGGCAAGGAGCCATTGTGACACTTTGGGCTTCTTCCCTTGAGCTCTGCAGCTGGCTGTCCCAGCCCAGCGCACCATGTGCCACCTGCTCTCCTCAGGGCTCTGCCTGCACACAGCCCCAGGAGAAGTTTTCCTGTTTGCAAGGAAAGAATGGAAAAGCCGGAGCAGGTTTCCTAAACAACAAACCCCACTCAGGAGCCACATGCTCAGTACAGGCTGCCTGGAACGATGTCCCCTTTCTACAAGGGTCAGTGTGAGCAGGAATGAATGATCTCTGGGAGCAGAATTCTCGGAGTCTTTCCACTGAATTCTCTGTCCCTGTGTCTTGGGGTGACTTTATCATGTGTATCCCCCAATACTGCTCTATGCCCAGAAGTGAACTTTGTGCATTTCTGTGCCTTTCAACTGAGCCTGAGAGGGGGGAGAGGAAAAAAAAGCCAGACAAACTTCTCAGAGCGTTTGTTCAAGGACACACATACACACTCCTCTGCATCCTGCTTGCAGCAAGAGCAGAGGAAGCAACTTTGTTTCTTTTTAGCCAGTTTTCAGCTCCTTTTCTCTGGAGGGAGATGGAGAGTTGAACTTTGTTTTCCTGGGACTTCGGGGGTTTTTTTTCCCTTCTTCTCTTCTTGACTCTTTCAACATCAGAGCACATTGGGAGAATTTTCTCCCGAGGTGGGGGCCCTGAATGTGGGCCCATGAGCCAGCTGCAAGGAGGAGGAGAGAGACTACACCTACGGAAGTGTTGGGGTTCCTCCCCCCTGCCATGAGGTCATGGGAGAGGGGACCCTGGGGTAGAGGCATGGCCTGGGCACGGGGGGTCTCCCTGCTCCCAGCTCACATGTGCCCTAACCCTGTTCAGCACTGCTTATTTTGTGTTGCCCTGTGCCAGGAGGGCCCTGGTTGTGCTGTGATTGCTCAGTTCTTTGGCAGTGCCCCGCCCATGTGGCTGGAGAAGAAAGAGCTCTGAAACTTCTCTCAAGAATCGCTCCCTGTTTCTTTGCACGGGCCTCGCTGTCTATGGATGTTTCAGGAGACCCCACCGAAACACGGAAGGACTCTCAAATTATCCCAGGTTTCTCTGCACAGCGAGAGGTTTTAATATTTAGCATTGTTATCCTTTTCCTGTGTGTTTGTTAAAAAAGTAGTTTTTATCTCTTTCACTTTCTTCCCAGGAAAATTCTTTTTTCCCGAAGCTGGTGGGGGAGGGCTGGGTGTAACCTGCCTTCTATCAGAGGATATTTTCCTCCACATTTGTCCAAACCGGCACAGCCTGTCCTTTCCCTGGGTGTCTGTTGCAGATGGAAGCTGCTGGTGCCATTGTCAGCTTGAAGCCCTCTTTTGATGCAAGCAGATGTTGCCAGGTGTGTTCAGCAGCTGTTGCTCAATGCTTATGCCAAGCTATTGTGTTCCTCATGGAACCAAGGAGCCATTGTGACACTGCAGGGGCTGATGGCATCAAGGAGGCAATTGTGACAGTACAGAACCTCCTAGAAACAAGGCTCCATTGTGACACCGTGGGGAATCATGGAATCAAGGAGCCCATTGTGACACGGCTGCATGGAACCAATGGTCCATGGTTACACGGCGGATTCAAGAAGAGCACGGTGACACCACGCAACATCATGGAACCGTACGTCCATTGTGACACAGCAAGGCCGCATGGAAACAAGGGGACCATTGTGGCAAAGCAGGGCCTAATGGAAGCCTGGAGAGCATTGTGACATTGTGGGGAATCATGGAAACATGGAGAGCATTGTGACACTAAGGAAACTCCTGGAACCAAGATGACCACTGGCACATAATAGAACCTCATGGAAGCAAGCATCCATGATGACTTTGGAGGGCCTCAGGGACCACAGGACCCATTGTGACACAGCAGGACCTGGTGGAACCAAGGAGCCTTTGTGATACTCCAGATCCACATGGAAGCCAGGGTGCACTGAGACACAGTGGGGCCTTGTTGGAACCAAAGACACCTCTGCAAAAAGCAGGCTAGCTCATAGAAGCAAGGAGTCCATTGTTACAACGTAAAAGCTATGCAACCAAGGGACCATTGTGACACTGCGGGGCCTCATGGAACCAATTGTCCATGATGACAGTGCGGATCAAAGGAGACCATGGTGACACTGCGGAACCTGATGGAACCAAGGAGCCATTGTGACACAGTGGGGCCTCATGGAATCAAGGAGACCATTGTGACCCAGGTGTTGCATGGGAAGGCAAGGAGCCATTGTGACACTTTGGGCTTCTTCCCTTGAGCTCTGCAGCTGGCTGTCCCAGCCCAGCGCACCATGTGCCACCTGCTCTCCTCAGGGCTCTGCCTGCACACAGCCCCAGGAGAAGTTTTCCTGTTTGCAAGGAAAGAATGGAAAAGCCGGAGCAGGTTTCCTAAACAACAAACCCCACTCAGGAGCCACATGCTCAGTACAGGCTGCCTGGAACGATGTCCCCTTTCTACAAGGGTCAGTGTGAGCAGGAATGATCTCTGGGAGCAGAATTCTCGGAGTCTTTCCACTGAATTCTCTGTCCCTGTGTCTTGGGGTGACTTTATCATGTGTATCCCCTATTGCTACTCTATGCCCAGAAGTGAACTTTGTGCATTTCTGTGCCTTTCAACTGAGCCTGAGAGGGGGGAGAGGAAAAAAAACCGGACAAACTTCTCAGAGCGTTTGTTCAAGGACACACATACACACTCCTCTGCATCCTGCTTGCAGCAAGAGCAGAGGGAAGCAACTTTGTTTCTTTTTAGCCAGTTTTCAGCTCCTTTTCTCTGGGGGGAGATGGAGAGTTGAACTTTGTTTTCCTGGGACTTCGGGGGTTTTTTTTCCCTTCTTCTCTTCTTGACTCTTTCAACATCAGAGCACATTGGGAGAATTTTCTCCCGAGGTGGGGGCCCTGAATGTGGGCCCATGAGCCAGCTGCAAGGAGGAGGAGAGAGACTGCACCTACGGAAGTGTTGGGGTTCCTCCCCCCTGCTATGAGGTCATGGGAGAGGGGACCCTGGGGTAGAGGCATGGCCTGGGCACGGGGTCTCCCTGCTCCCTGCTCACATGTGCCCTAATCCTGTTCAGCACTGCTTATTTTGTGTTGCCCTGTGCGAGGAGGGCCCTGGTTGTGCTGTGATTGCTCAGTTCTTTGGCAGTGCCCCGCCCATGTGGCTGGAGAAGAAAGAGCTCTGAAACTTCTCTCAAGAATCGCTCCCTGTTTCTTTGCACGGGCCTCGCTGTCTATGGATGTTTCAGGAGACCCCACCGAAACACAGAAGGACTCTCAAATTATCCCAGCTTTCTCTGCACAGCGAGAGCTTTTAATATTTAGCATTGTTATCCTTTTCCTGTGTGTTTGTTAAAAAAATAGGTTTTATCTCTTTCACTTTCTTCCCAGGAAAGTTCTTTTTTCCAAAAACCTGGTGGGGGAGGGCTGGGTGTAACCTGCCTTCTATAAGAGGATATTTTCCTCCACATTTGTCCAAACCGGCACAGCCTGTCCTTTCCTGGGTCTCTGTTGCAGATGGAAGCTGCTGGTGCCTTTGTCAGCTTGAAGCCCTCTTTTGATGCAAGCAGATGTTGCCAGGTGTGTTCAGCAGCTGTTGCTCAATGCTTATGCCAAGCTATTGTGTTCCTCATGGAACCAAGGAGCCATTGTGACACTGCAGGGGCTGATGGCATCAAGGAGGCAATTGTGACAGTACAGAACCTCCTAGAAACAAGGCTCCATTGTGACACCGTGGGGAATCATGGAATTAAGGAGCCCATTGTGACATGGCTGCATGGAACCAATGGTCCATGGTTACACGGCGGATTCAAGAAGAGCACGGTGACACCACGCAACATCACGGAACCATAGGTCCATTGTGACACAGCGGGGCCTCATGGAAACAAGGAGACCATTGTGGCAAAGCAGGGCCTAATGGAAGCATGGAGAGCATTGTGACACTAAGGAAACTCCTGGAACCAAGATGACCACTGGCACATAATGGAACCTCATGGAAGCAAGCCTCCACGATGGTTTTGGAGGGCCTCAGGGACCACAGGACCCATTGTGACACAGCAGGACCTGGTGGAACCAAGGAGCCTTTGTGATACTCCAGATCCACATGGAAGCCAGGGTGCACTGAGACACAGCGGGGCCTTGTTGGAACCAAAGACACCTCTGCAAAAAGCAGGCTAGCTCATAGAAGCAAGGAGTCCATTGTTACAACATCAAAGCTATGGAACCAAGGGACCATTGTGACACTGCGGGGCCTCATGGAACCAATTGTCCATGATGACAGTGCGGATCAAAGGAGACCATGGTGACACTGCGGAACCTGATGGAACCAAGGAGCCATTGTGACACAGTGGGGCCTCATGGAATCAAGGAGACCATTGTGACCCAGGTGTTGCATGGGAAGGCAAGGAGCCATTGTGACACTTTGGGCTTCTTCCCTTGAGCTCTGCAGCTGGCTGTCCCAGCCCAGCGCACCATGTGCCACCTGCTCTCCTCAGGGCTCTGCCTGCACACAGCCCCAGGAGAAGTTTTCCTGTTTGCAAGGAAAGAATGGAAAAGCCGGAGCAGGTTTCCTAAACAACAAACCCCACTCAGGAGCCACATGCTCAGTACAGGCTGCCGGGAACGATGTCCCCTTTCTACAAGGGTCAGTGTGAGCAGGAATGATCTCTGGGAGCAGAATTCTCGGAGTCTTTCCACTGAATTCTCTGTCCCTGTGTCTTGGGGTGACTTTATCATGTGTATCCCCCAATACTGCTCTATGCCCAGAAGTGAACTTTGTGCATTTCTGTGCCTTTCAACTGAGCCTGAGAGGGGGGAGAGGAAAAAAAACCGGACAAACTTCTCAGAGCGTTTGTTCAAGGACACACATACACACTCCTCTGCATCCTGCTTGCAGCAAGAGCAGAGGGAAGCAACTTTGTTTCTTTTTAGCCAGTTTTCAGCTCCTTTTCTCTGGAGGGAGATGGAGAGTTGAACTTTGTTTTCCTGGGACTTCGGGGGTTTTTTTTCCCTTCTTCTCTTCTTGACTCTTTCAACATCAGAGCACATTGGGAGAATTTTCTCCCGAGGTTGGGGCCCTGAATGTGGGCCCATGAGCCAGCTGCAAGGAGGAGGAGAGAGACTACACCTACGGAAGTGTTGGGGTTCCTCCCCCCTGCCATGAGGTCATGGGAGAGGGGACCCTGGGGTAGAGGCATGGCCTGGGCACGGGGGGTCTCCCTGCTCCCAGCTCACATGTGCCCTAACCCTGTTCAGCACTGCTTATTTTGTGTTGCCCTGTGCCAGGAGGGCCCTGGTTGTGCTGTGATTGCTCAGTTCTTTGGCAGTGCCCCGCCCATGTGGCTGGAGAAGAAAGAGCTCTGAAACTTCTCTCAAGAATCGCTCCCTGTTTCTTTGCACGGGCCTCGCTGTCTATGGATGTTTCAGGAGACCCCACCGAAACACGGAAGGACTCTCAAATTATCCCAGGTTTCTCTGCACAGCGAGAGCTTTTAATATTTAGCATTGTTATCCTTTTCCTGTGTGTTTGTTAAAAAAGTAGTTTTTATCTCTTTCACTTTCTTCCCAGGAAAATTCTTTTTTCCCGAAGCTGGTGGGGGAGGGCTGGGTGTAACCTGCCTTCTATCAGAGGATATTTTCCTCCACATTTGTCCAAACCGGCACAGCCTGTCCTTTCCCTGGGTGTCTGTTGCAGATGGAAGCTGCTGGTGCCATTGTCAGCTTGAAGCCCTCTTTTGATGCAAGCAGATGTTGCCAGGTGTGTTCAGCAGCTGTTGCTCAATGCTTATGCCAAGCTATTGTGTTCCTCATGGAACCAAGGAGCCATTGTGACACTGCAGGGGCTGATGGCATCAAGGAGGCAATTGTGACAGTACAGAACCTCCTAGAAACAAGGCTCCATTGTGACACCGTGGGGAATCATGGAATCAAGGAGCCCATTGTGACACGGCTGCATGGAAACAATGGTCCATGGTTACACGGCGGATTCAAGAAGAGCACGGTGACACCACGCAACATCATGGAACTGTACGTCCATTGTGACACAGCAAGGCCGCATGGAAACAAGGGGACCATTGTGGCAAAGCAGGGCCTAATGGAAGCCTGGAGAGCATTGTGACATTGTGGGGAATCATGGAAACATGGAGAGCATTGTGACACTAAGGAAACTCCTGGAACCAAGATGACCACTGGCACATAATGGAACCTCATGGAAGCAAGCATCCATGATGACTTTGGAGGGCCTCAGGGACCACAGGACCCATTGTGACACAGCAGGACCTGGTGGAACCAAGGAGCCTTTGTGATACTCCAGATCCACATGGAAGCCAGGGTGCACTGAGACACAGTGGGGCCTTGTTGGAACCAAAGACACCTCTGCAAAAAGCAGGCTAGCTCATAGAAGCAAGGAGTCCATTGTTACAACGTAAAAGCTATGCAACCAAGGGACCATTGTGACACTGCGGGGCCTCATGGAACCAATTGTCCATGATGACAGTGCGGATCAAAGGAGACCATGGTGACACTGCGGAACCTGATGGAACCAAGGAGCCATTGTGACACAGTGGGGCCTCATGGAATCAAGGAGACCATTGTGACCCAGGTGTTGCATGTGAAGGCAAGGAGCCATTGTGACACTTTGGGCTTCTTCCCTTGAGCTCTGCAGCTGGCTGTCCCAGCCCAGCGCACCATGTGCCACCTGCTCTCCTCAGGGCTCTGCCTGCACACAGCCCCAGGAGAAGTTTTCCTGTTTGCAAGGAAAGAATGGAAAAGCCGGAGCAGGTTTCCTAAACAACAAACCCCACTCAGGAGCCACATGCTCAGTACAGGCTGCCTGGAACGATGTCCCCTTTCTACAAGGGTCAGTGTGAGCAGGAATGATCTCTGGGAGCAGAATTCTCGGAGTCTTTCCACTGAATTCTCTCTCCCTGTGTCTTGGGGTGACTTTATCATGTGTATCCCCTATTGCTGCTCTATGCCCAGAAGTGAACTTTGTGCATTTCTGTGCCTTTCAACTGAGCCTGAGAGGGGGGAGAGGAAAAAAAACCGGACAAACTTCTCAGAGCGTTTGTTCAAGGACACACATACACACTCCTCTGCATCCTGCTTGCAGCAAGAGCAGAGGGAAGCAACTTTGTTTCTTTTTAGCCAGTTTTCAGCTCCTTTTCTCTGGGGGGAGATGGAGAGTTGAACTTTGTTTTCCTGGGACTTTGGGGGTTTTTTTCCCTTCTCCTCTTCTTGACTCTTTCAACATCAGACCACATTGGGAGAATTTTCTCCCGAGGTTGGGGCCCTGAATGTGGGCCCATGAGCCAGCTGCAAGGAGGAGGAGAGAGACTACACCTACGGAAGTGTTGGGGTTCCTCCCCCCTGCCATGAGGTCATAGGAGAGGGGACCCTGGGGTAGAGGCATGGCCTGGGCACGGGGGGTCTCCCTGCTCCCTGCTCACATGTGCCCTAACCCTGTTCAGCACTGCTTATTTTGTGTTGCCCTGTGCCAGGAGGGCCCTGGTTGTGCCGTGATTGCTCAGTTCTTTGGCAGTGCCCCGCCCATGTGGCTGGAGAAGAAAGAGCTCTGAAACTTCTCTCAAGAATCGCTCCCTGTTTCTTTGCATGGGCCTCGCTGTCTATGGATGTTTCAGGAGACCCCACCGAAACACAGAAGGACTCTCAAATTATCCCAGCTTTCTCTGCACAGCGAGAGGTTTTAATATTTAGCATTGTTATCCTTTTCCTGTGTGTTTGTTAAAAAAATAGGTTTTATCTCTTTCACTTTCTTCCCAGGAAAGTTCTTTTTTCCAAAAACCTGGTGGGGGAGGGCTGGGTGTAACCTGCCTTCTATCAGAGGATATTTTCCTCCACATTTGTCCAAACCGGCACAGCCTGTCCTTTCCTGGGTCTCTGTTGCAGATGGAAGCTGCTGGTGCCATTGTCAGCTTGAAGCCCTCTTTTGATGCAAGCAGATGTTGCCAGGTGTGTTCAGCAGCTGTTGCTCAATGCTTATGCCAAGCTATTGTGTTCCTCATGGAACCAAGGAGCCATTGTGACACTGCAGGGGCTGATGGCATCAAGGAGGCAATTGTGACAGTACAGAACCTCCTAGAAACAAGGCTCCATTGTGACACCGTGGGGAATCATGGAATCAAGGAGCCCATTGTGACACGGCTGCATGGAACCAATGGTCCATGGTTACACTGCGTATTCAAGAAGAGCACGGTGACACCACGCAACATCACGGAACCATAGGTCCATTGTGACACAGCGGGGCCTCATGGAAACAAGGGGACCATTGTGGCAAAGCAGGGCCTAATGGAAGCATGGAGAGCATTGTGACACTAAGGAAACTCCTGGAACCAAGATGACCACTGGCACATAATGGAACCTCATGGAAGCAAGCCTCCACGATGGTTTTGGAGGGCCTCAGGGACCACAGGACCCATTGTGACACAGCAGGACCTGGTGGAACCAAGGAGCCTTTGTGATACTCCACATCCACATGGAAGCCAGGGTGCACTGAGACACAGCGGGGCCTTGTTGGAACCAAAGACACCTCTGCAAAAAGCAGGCTAGCTCATAGAAGCAAGGAGTCCTTTCTTACAACATCAAAGCTATGGAACCAAGGGACCATTGTGACACTGCGGGGCCTCATGGAACCAATTGTCCATGATGACAGTGCGGATCAAAAGAGACCATGGTGACACTGCGGAACCTGATGGAACCAAGGAGCCATTGTGACACAGTGGGGCCTCATGGAATCAAGGAGACCATTGTGACCCAGGTGTTGCATGGGAAGGCAAGGAGCCATTGTGACACTTTGGGCTTCTTCCCTTGAGCTCTGCAGCTGGCTGTCCCAGCCCAGCGCACCATGTGCCACCTGCTCTCCTCAGGGCTCTGCCTGCACACAGCCCCAGGAGAAGTTTTCCTGTTTGCAAGGAAAGAATGGAAAAGCCGGAGCAGGTTTCCTAAACAACAAACCCCACTCAGGAGCCACATGCTCAGTACAGGCTGCCTGGAACGACGTCCCCTTTCTACAAGGGTCAGTGTGAGCAGGAATGAATGATCTCTGGGAGCAGAATTCTCGGAGTCTTTCCACTGAATTCTCTGTCCCTGTGTCTTGGGGTGACTTTATCATGTGTATCCCCCTATTGCTGCTCTATGCCCAGAAGTGAACTTTGTGCATTTCTGTGCCTTTCAACTGAGCCTGAGAGGGGGGAGAGGAAAAAAAAGCCAGACAAACTTCTCAGAGCGTTTGTTCAAGGACACACATACACACTCCTCTGCATCCTGCTTGCAGCAAGAGCAGAGGAAGCAACTTTGTTTCTTTTTAGCCAGTTTTCAGCTCCTTTTCTCTGGAGGGAGATGGAGAGTTGAACTTTGTTTTCCTGGGACTTCGGGGGTTTTTTTTCCCTTCTTCTCTTCTTGACTCTTTCAACATCAGAGCACATTGGGAGAATTTTCTCCCGAGGTGGGGGCCCTGAATGTGGGCCCATGAGCCAGCTGCAAGGAGGAGGAGAGAGACTACACCTACGGAAGTGTTGGGGTTCCTCCCCCCTGCCATGAGGTCATGGGAGAGGGGACCCTGGGGTAGAGGCATGGCCTGGGCACGGGGGGTCTCCCTGCTCCCAGCTCACATGTGCCCTAACCCTGTTCAGCACTGCTTATTTTGTGTTGCCCTGTGCCAGGAGGGCCCTGGTTGTGCTGTGATTGCTCAGTTCTTTGGCAGTGCCCCGCCCATGTGGCTGGAGAAGAAAGAGCTCTGAAACTTCTCTCAAGAATCGCTCCCTGTTTCTTTGCACGGGCCTCGCTGTCTATGGATGTTTCAGGAGACCCCACCGAAACACGGAAGGACTCTCAAATTATCCCAGCTTTCTCTGCACAGCGAGAGGTTTTAATATTTAGCATTGTTATCCTTTTCCTGTGTGTTTGTTAAAAAAGTAGTTTTTATCTCTTTCACTTTCTTCCCAGGAAAGTTCTTTTTTCCCGAAGCTGGTGGGGGAGGGCTGGGTGTAACCTGCCTTCTATCAGAGGATATTTTCCTCCACATTTGTCCAAACCGGCACAGCCTGTCCTTTCCCTGGGTGTCTGTTGCAGATGGAAGCTGCTGGTGCCATTGTCAGCTTGAAGCCCTCTTTTGATGCAAGCAGATGTTGCCAGGTGTGTTCAGCAGCTGTTGCTCAATGCTTATGCCAAGCTATTGTGTTCCTCATGGAACCAAGGAGCCATTGTGACACTGCAGGGGCTGATGGCATCAAGGAGGCAATTGTGACAGTACAGAACCTCCTAGAAACAAGGCTCCATTGTGACACCGTGGGGAATCATGGAATCAAGGAGCCCATTGTGACACGGCTGCATGGAACCAATGGTCCATGGTTACACGGCGGATTCAAGAAGAGCACGGTGACACCACGCAACATCATGGAACCGTACGTCCATTGTGACACAGCAAGGCCGCATGGAAACAAGGGGACCATTGTGGCAAAGCAGGGCCTAATGGAAACATGGAGGGCATTGTGACATTGTGGGGAATCATGGAAACATGGAGAGCATTGTGACACTAAGGAAACTCCTGGAACCAAGATGACCACTGGCACATAATGGAACCTCATGGAAGCAAGCATCCATGATGACTTTGGAGGGCCTCAGGGACCACAGGACCCATTGTGACACAGCAGGACCTGGTGGAACCAAGGAGCCTTTGTGATACTCCACATCCACATGGAAGCCAGGGTGCACTGAGACACAGTGGGGCCTTGTTGGAACCAAAGACACCTCTGCAAAAAGCAGGCTAGCTCATAGAAGCAAGGAGTCCATTGTTACAACGTAAAAGCTATGCAACCAAGGGACCATTGTGACACTGCGGGGCCTCATGGAACCAATTGTCCATGATGACAGTGCGGATCAAAGGAGACCATGGTGACACTGCGGAACCTGATGGAACCAAGGAGCCATTGTGACACAGTGGGGCCTCATGGAATCAAGGAGACCATTGTGACCCAGGTGTTGCATGGGAAGGCAAGGAGCCATTGTGACACTTTGGGCTTCTTCCCTTGAGCTCTGCAGCTGGCTGTCCCAGCCCAGCGCACCATGTGCCACCTGCTCTCCTCAGGGCTCTGCCTGCACACAGCCCCAGGAGAAGTTTTCCTGTTTGCAAGGAAAGAATGGAAAAGCCGGAGCAGGTTTCCTAAACAACAAACCCCACTCAGGAGCCACATGCTCAGTACAGGCTGCCTGGAACGATGTCCCCTTTCTACAAGGGTCAGTGTGAGCAGGAATGATCTCTGGGAGCAGAATTCTCAGAGTCTTTCCACTGAATTCTCTGTCCCTGTGTCTTGGGGTGACTTTATCATGTGTATCCCCTATTGCTGCTCTATGCCCAGAAGTGAACTTTGTGCATTTCTGTGCCTTTCAACTGAGCCTGAGAGGGGGGAGAGGAAAAAAAACCGGACAAACTTCTCAGAGCGTTTGTTCAAGGACACACATACACACTCCTCTGCATCCTGCTTGCAGCAAGAGCAGAGGGAAGCAACTTTGTTTCTTTTTAGCCAGTTTTCAGCTCCTTTTCTCTGGGGGGAGATGGAGAGTTGAACTTTGTTTTCCTGGGACTTTGGGGGTGTTTTTCCCTTCTCCTCTTCTTGACTCTTTCAACATCAGACCACATTGGGAGAATTTTCTCCCGAGGTTGGGGCCCTGAATGTGGGCCCATGAGCCAGCTGCAAGGAGGAGGAGAGAGACTACACCTACGGAAGTGTTGGGGTTCCTCCCTCCTGCCATGCGGTCATGGGAGAGGGGACCCTGGGGTAGAGGCATGGCCTGGGCACGGGGGGTCTCCCTGCTCCCTGCTCACATGTGCCCTAATCCTGTTCAGCACTGCTTATTTTGTGTTGCCCTGTGTGAGGAGGGCCCTGGTTGTGCTGTGATTGCTCAGTTCTTTGGCAGTGCCCCGCCCATGTGGCTGGAGAAGAAAGAGCTCTGAAACTTCTCTCAAGAATCGCTCCCTGTTTCTTTGCACGGGCCTCGCTGTCTATGGATGTTTCAGGAGACCCCACCGAAACACAGAAGGACTCTCAAATTATCCCAGCTTTCTCTGCACAGCGAGAGGTTTTAATATTTAGCATTGTTATCCTTTTCCTGTGTGTTTGTTAAAAAAATAGGTTTTATCTCTTTCACTTTCTTCCCAGGAAAGTTCTTTTTTCCAAAAACCTGGTGGGGGAGGGCTGGGTGTAACCTGCCTTCTATCAGAGGATATTTTCCTCCACATTTGTCCAAACCGGCACAGCCTGTCCTTTCCTGGGTGTCTGTTGCAGATGGAAGCTGCTGGTGCCATTGTCAGCTTGAAGCCCTCTTTTGATGCAAGCAGATGTTGCCAGGTGTGTTCAGCAGCTGTTGCTCAATGCTTATGCCAAGCTATTGTGTTCCTCATGGAACCAAGGAGCCATTGTGACACTGCAGGGGCTGATGGCATCAAGGAGGCAATTGTGACAGTACAGAACCTCCTAGAAACAAGGCTCCATTGTGACACCGTGGGGAATCATGGAATCAAGGAGCCCATTGTGACACGGCTGCATGGAACCAATGGTCCATGGTTACACGGCGGATTCAAGAAGAGCACGGTGACACCACGCAACATCACGGAACCATAGGTCCATTGTGACACAGCGGGGCCTCATGGAAACAAGGGGACCATTGTGGCAAAGCAGGGCCTAATGGAAGCATGGAGAGCATTGTGACACTAAGGAAACTCCTGGAACCAAGATGACCACTGGCACATAATGGAACCTCATGGAAGCAAGCCTCCACGATGGTTTTGGAGGGCCTCAGGGACCACAGGACCCATTGTGACACAGCAGGACCTGGTGGAACCAAGGAGCCTTTGTGATACTCCGCATCCACATGGAAGCCAGGGTGCACTGAGACACAGCGGGGCCTTGTTGGAACCAAAGACACATCTGCAAAAAGCAGGCTAGCTCATAGAAGCAAGGAGTCCATTGTTACAACGTAAAAGTTATGCAACCAAGGGACCATTGTGACACTGCGGGGCCTCATGGAACCAATTGTCCATGATGACAGTGCGGATCAAAAGAGACCATGGTGACACTGCGGAACCTGATGGAACCAAGGAGCCATTGTGACACAGTGGGGCCTCATGGAATCAAGGAGACCATTGTGACCCAGGTGTTGCATGGGAAGGCAAGGAGCCATTGTGACACTTTGGGCTTCTTCCCTTGAGCTCTGCAGCTGGCTGTCCCAGCCCAGCGCACCATGTGCCACCTGCTCTCCTCAGGGCTCTGCCTGCACACAGCCCCAGGAGAAGTTTTCCTGTTTGCAAGGAAAGAATGGAAAAGCCGGAGCAGGTTTCCTAAACAACAAACCCCACTCAGGAGCCACATGCTCAGTACAGGCTGCCGGGAACGATGTCCCCTTTCTACAAGGGTCAGTGTGAGAAGGAATGAATGATCTCTGGGAGCAGAATTCTCGGAGTCTTTCCACTGAATTCTCTGTCCCTGTGTCTTGGGGTGACTTTATCATGTGTATCCCCCTATTGCTGCTCTATGCCCAGAAGTGAACTTTGTGCATTTCTGTGCCTTTCAACTGAGCCTGAGAGGGGGGAGAGGAAAAAAAAGCCAGACAAACTTCTCAGAGTGTTTGTTCAAGGACACACATACACACTCCTCTGCATCCTGCTTGCAGCAAGAGCAGAGGAAGCAACTTTGTTTCTTTTTAGCCAGTTTTCAGCTCCTTTTCTCTGGAGGGAGATGGAGAGTTGAACTTTGTTTTCCTGGGACTTCGGGGGTTTTTTTTCCCTTCTTCTCTTCTTGACTCTTTCAACATCAGAGCACATTGGGAGAATTTTCTCCCGAGGTGGGGGCCCTGAATGTGGGCCCATGAGCCAGCTGCAAGGAGGAGGAGAGAGACTACACCTACGGAAGTGTTGGGGTTCCTCCCCCTTGCCATGAGGTCATGGGAGAGGGGACCCTGGGGTAGAGGCATGGCCTGGGCACGGGGGGTCTCCCTGCTCCCTGCTCACATGTGCCCTAATCCTGTTCAGCACTGCTTATTTTGTGTTGCCCTGTGCCAGGAGGGCCCTGGTTGTGCCGTGATTGCTCAGTTCTTTGGCAGTGCCCCGCCCATGTGGCTGGAGAAGAAAGAGCTCTGAAACTTCTCTCAAGAATCGCTCCCTGTTTCTTTGCACGGGCCTCGCTGTCTATGGATGTTTCAGGAGACCCCACCGAAACACGGAAGGACTCTCAAATTATCCCAGCTTTCTCTGCACAGCGAGAGCTTTTAATATTTAGCATTGTTATCCTTTTCCTGTGTGTTTGTTAAAAAAGTAGTTTTTATCTCTTTCACTTTCTTCCCAGGAAAATTCTTTTTTCCCGAAGCTGGTGGGGGAGGGCTGGGTGTAACCTGCCTTCTATCAGAGGATATTTTCCTCCACATTTGTCCAAACCAGCACAGCCTGTCCTTTCCCTGGGTGTCTGTTGCAGATGGAAGCTGCTGGTGCCATTGTCAGCTTGAAGCCCTCTTTTGATGCAAGCAGATGTTGCCAGGTGTGTTCAGCAGCTGTTGCTCAATGCTTATGCCAAGCTATTGTGTTCCTCATGGAACCAAGGAGCCATTGTGACACTGCAGGGGCTGATGGCATCAAGGAGGCAATTGTGACAGTACAGAACCTCCTAGAAACAAGGCTCCATTGTGACACCGTGGGGAATCATGGAATCAAGGAGCCCATTGTGACACGGCTGCATGGAACCAATGGTCCATGGTTACACGGCGGATTCAAGAAGAGCACGGTGACACCACGCAACATCATGGAACCATAGGTCCATTGTGACACAGCAAGGCTGCATGGAAACAAGGGGACCATTGTGGCAAAGCAGGGCCTAATGGAAGCCTGGAGAGCATTGTGACATTGTGGGGAATCATGGAAACATGGAGAGCATTGTGACACTAAGGAAACTCCTGGAACCAAGATGACCACTGGCACATAATGGAACCTCATGGAAGCAAGCATCCATGATGACTTTGGAGGGCCTCAGGGACCACAGGACCCATTGTGACACAGCAGGACCTGGTGGAACCAAGGAGCCTTTGTGATACTCCAGATCCACATGGAAGCCAGGGTGCACTGAGACACAGTGGGGCCTTGTTGGAACCAAAGACACCTCTGCAAAAAGCAGGCTAGCTCATAGAAGCAAGGAGTCCATTGTTACAACGTAAAAGTTATGCAACCAAGGGACCATTGTGACACTGCGGGGCCTCATGGAACCAATTGTCCATGATGACAGTGCGGATCAAAGGAGACCATGGTGACACTGCGGAACCTGATGGAACCAAGGAGCCATTGTGACACAGTGGGGCCTCATGGAATCAAGGAGACCATTGTGACCCAGGTGTTGCATGGGAAGGCAAGGAGCCATTGTGACACTTTGGGCTTCTTCCCTTGAGCTCTGCAGCTGGCTGTCCCAGCCCAGCGCACCATGTGCCACCTGCTCTCCTCAGGGCTCTGCCTGCACACAGCCCCAGGAGAAGTTTTCCTGTTTGCAAGGAAAGAATGGAAAAGCCGGAGCAGGTTTCCTAAACAACAAACCCCACTCAGGAGCCACATGCTCAGTACAGGCTGCCTGGAACGATGTCCCCTTTCTACAAGGGTCAGTGTGAGCAGGAATGATCTCTGGGAGCAGAATTCTCGGAGTCTTTCCACTGAATTCTCTCTCCCTGTGTCTTGGGGTGACTTTATCATGTGTATCCCCTATTGCTGCTCTATGCCCAGAAGTGAACTTTGTGCATTTCTGTGCCTTTCAACTGAGCCTGAGAGGGGGGAGAGGAAAAAAAACCGGACAAACTTCTCAGAGCGTTTGTTCAAGGACACACATACACACTCCTCTGCATCCTGCTTGCAGCAAGAGCAGAGGGAAGCAACTTTGTTTCTTTTTAGCCAGTTTTCAGCTCCTTTTCTCTGGGGGGAGATGGAGAGTTGAACTTTGTTTTCCTGGGACTTCGGGGGTTTTTTTTCCCTTCTTCTCTTCTTGACTCTTTCAACATCAGAGCACATTGGGAGAATTTTCTCCCGAGGTGGGGGCCCTGAATGTGGGCCCATGAGCCAGCTGCAAGGAGGAGGAGAGAGACTGCACCTACGGAAGTGTTGGGGTTCCTCCCCCCTGCCATGAGGTCATGGGAGAGGGGACCCTGGGGTAGAGGCATGGCCTGGGCACGGGGTCTCCCTGCTCCCTGCTCACATGTGCCCTAATCCTGTTCAGCACTGCTTATTTTGTGTTGCCCTGTGCCAGGAGGGCCCTGGTTGTGCTGTGATTGCTCAGTTCTTTGGCAGTGCCCCGCCCATGTGGCTGGAGAAGAAAGAGCTCTGAAACTTCTCTCAAGAATCGCTCCCTGTTTCTTTGCACGGGCCTCGCTGTCTATGGATGTTTCAGGAGACCCCACCGAAACACAGAAGGACTCTCAAATTATCCCAGCTTTCTCTGCACAGCGAGAGCTTTTAATATTTAGCATTGTTATCCTTTTCCTGTGTGTTTGTTAAAAAAGTAGTTTTTATCTCTTTCACTTTCTTCCCAGGAAAGTTCTTTTTTCCAAAAACCTGGTGGGGGAGGGCTGGGTGTAACCTGCCTTCTATAAGAGGATATTTTCCTCCACATTTGTCCAAACCGGCACAGCCTGTCCTTTCCTGGGTGTCTGTTGCAGATGGAAGCTGCTGGTGCCATTGTCAGCTTGAAGCCCTCTTTTGATGCAAGCAGATGTTGCCAGGTGTGTTCAGCAGCTGTTGCTCAATGCTTATGCCAAGCTATTGTGTTCCTCATGGAACCAAGGAGCCATTGTGACACTGCAGGGGCTGATGGCATCAAGGAGGCAATTGTGACAGTACAGAACCTCCTAGAAACAAGGCTCCATTGTGACACCGTGGGGAATCATGGAATCAAGGAGCCCATTGTGACACGGCTGCATGGAACCAATGGTCCATGGTTACACGGCGGATTCAAGAAGAGCACGGTGACACCACGCAACATCACGGAACCATAGGTCCATTGTGACACAGCGGGGCCTCATGGAAACAAGGGGACCATTGTGGCAAAGCAGGGCCTAATGGAAGCATGGAGAGCATTGTGACACTAAGGAAACTCCTGGAACCAAGATGACCACTGGCACATAATGGAACCTCATGGAAGCAAGCCTCCACGATGGTTTTGGAGGGCCTCAGGGACCACAGGACCCATTGTGACACAGCAGGACCTGGTGGAACCAAGGAGCCTTTGTGATACTCCGCATCCACATGGAAGCCAGGGTGCACTGAGACACAGCGGGGCCTTGTTGGAACCAAAGACACCTCTGCAAAAAGCAGGCTAGCTCATAGAAGCAAGGAGTCCATTGTTACAACGTAAAAGTTATGCAACCAAGGGACCATTGTGACACTGCGGGGCCTCATGGAACCAATTGTCCATGATGACAGTGCGGATCAAAAGAGACCATGGTGACACTGCGGAACCTGATGGAACCAAGGAGCCATTGTGACACAGTGGGGCCTCATGGAATCAAGGAGACCATTGTGACCCAGGTGTTGCATGGGAAGGCAAGGAGCCATTGTGACACTTTGGGCTTCTTCCCTTGAGCTCTGCAGCTGGCTGTCCCAGCCCAGCGCACCATGTGCCACCTGCTCTCCTCAGGGCTCTGCCTGCACACAGCCCCAGGAGAAGTTTTCCTGTTTGCAAGGAAAGAATGGAAAAGCCGGAGCAGGTTTCCTAAACAACAAACCCCACTCAGGAGCCACATGCTCAGTACAGGCTGCCGGGAACGATGTCCCCTTTCTACAAGGGTCAGTGTGAGCAGGAATGAATGATCTCTGGGAGCAGAATTCTCGGAGTCTTTCCACTGAATTCTCTGTCCCTGTGTCTTGGGGTGACTTTATCATGTGTATCCCCCTATTGCTGCTCTATGCCCAGAAGTGAACTTTGTGCATTTCTGTGCCTTTCAACTGAGCCTGAGAGGGGGGAGAGGAAAAAAAAGCCAGACAAACTTCTCAGAGCGTTTGTTCAAGGACACACATACACACTCCTCTGCATCCTGCTTGCAGCAAGAGCAGAGGAAGCAACTTTGTTTCTTTTTAGCCAGTTTTCAGCTCCTTTTCTCTGGAGGGAGATGGAGAGTTGAACTTTGTTTTCCTGGGACTTCGGGGGTTTTTTTTCCCTTCTTCTCTTCTTGACTCTTTCAACATCAGAGCACATTGGGAGAATTTTCTCCCGAGGTGGGGGCCCTGAATGTGGGCCCATGAGCCAGCTGCAAGGAGGAGGAGAGAGACTGCACCTACGGAAGTGTTGGGGTTCCTCCCCCCTGCCATGAGGTCATGGGAGAGGGGACCCTGGGGTAGAGGCATGGCCTGGGCACGGGGGGTCTCCCTGCTCCCTGCTCACATGTGCCCTAATCCTGTTCAGCACTGCTTATTTTGTGTTGCCCTGTGCCAGGAGGGCCCTGGTTGTGCCGTGATTGCTCAGTTCTTTGGCAGTGCCCCGCCCATGTGGCTGGAGAAGAAAGAGCTCTGAAACTTCTCTCAAGAATCGCTCCCTGTTTCTTTGCACGGGCCTCGCTGTCTATGGATGTTTCAGGAGACCCCACCGAAACACGGAAGGACTCTCAAATTATCCCAGCTTTCTCTGCACAGCGAGAGCTTTTAATATTTAGCATTGTTATCCTTTTCCTGTGTGTTTGTTAAAAAAGTAGTTTTTATCTCTTTCACTTTCTTCCCAGGAAAATTCTTTTTTCCCGAAGCTGGTGGGGGAGGGCTGGGTGTAACCTGCCTTCTATCAGAGGATATTTTCCTCCACATTTGTCCAAACCAGCACAGCCTGTCCTTTCCCTGGGTGTCTGTTGCAGATGGAAGCTGCTGGTGCCATTGTCAGCTTGAAGCCCTCTTTTGATGCAAGCAGATGTTGCCAGGTGTGTTCAGCAGCTGTTGCTCAATGCTTATGCCAAGCTATTGTGTTCCTCATGGAACCAAGGAGCCATTGTGACACTGCAGGGGCTGATGGCATCAAGGAGGCAATTGTGACAGTACAGAACCTCCTAGAAACAAGGCTCCATTGTGACACCGTGGGGAATCATGGAATCAAGGAGCCCATTGTGACACGGCTGCATGGAACCAATGGTCCATGGTTACACGGCGGATTCAAGAAGAGCACGGTGACACCACGCAACATCATGGAACCGTACGTCCATTGTGACACAGCAAGGCCGCATGGAAACAAGGGGACCATTGTGGCAAAGCAGGGCCTAATGGAAGCCTGGAGAGCATTGTGACATTGTGGGGAATCATGGAAACATGGAGAGCATTGTGACACTAAGGAAACTCCTGGAACCAAGATGACCACTGGCACATAATGGAACCTCATGGAAGCAAGCATCCATGATGACTTTGGAGGGCCTCAGGGACCACAGGACCCATTGTGACACAGCAGGACCTGGTGGAACCAAGGAGCCTTTGTGATACTCCAGATCCACATGGAAGCCAGGGTGCACTGAGACACAGTGGGGCCTTGTTGGAACCAAAGACACCTCTGCAAAAAGCAGGCTAGCTCATAGAAGCAAGGAGTCCATTGTTACAACGTAAAAGCTATGCAACCAAGGGACCATTGTGACACTGCGGGGCCTCATGGAACCAATTGTCCATGATGACAGTGCGGATCAAAGGAGACCATGGTGACACTGCGGAACCTGATGGAACCAAGGAGCCATTGTGACACAGTGGGGCCTCATGGAATCAAGGAGACCATTGTGACCCAGGTGTTGCATGGGAAGGCAAGGAGCCATTGTGACACTTTGGGCTTCTTCCCTTGAGCTCTGCAGCTGGCTGTCCCAGCCCAGCGCACCATGTGCCACCTGCTCTCCTCAGGGCTCTGCCTGCACACAGCCCCAGGAGAAGTTTTCCTGTTTGCAAGGAAAGAATGGAAAAGCCGGAGCAGGTTTCCTAAACAACAAACCCCACTCAGGAGCCACATGCTCAGTACAGGCTGCCTGGAACGATGTCCCCTTTCTACAAGGGTCAGTGTGAGCAGGAATGATCTCTGGGAGCAGAATTCTCGGAGTCTTTCCACTGAATTCTCTCTCCCTGTGTCTTGGGGTGACTTTATCATGTGTATCCCCTATTGCTGCTCTATGCCCAGAAGTGAACTTTGTGCATTTCTGTGCC
This sequence comes from Aphelocoma coerulescens, assembly GCF_041296385.1. Taxonomy (NCBI): domain Eukaryota; kingdom Metazoa; phylum Chordata; class Aves; order Passeriformes; family Corvidae; genus Aphelocoma; species Aphelocoma coerulescens. The sequence continues at coordinate 1,008,719 of NW_027183927.1, forward strand.
TTTCAACTGAGCCTGAGAGGGGGGAGAGGAAAAAAAACCGGACAAACTTCTCAGAGCGTTTGTTCAAGGACACACATACACACTCCTCTGCATCCTGCTTGCAGCAAGAGCAGAGGGAAGCAACTTTGTTTCTTTTTAGCCAGTTTTCAGCTCCTTTTCTCTGGGGGGAGATGGAGAGTTGAACTTTGTTTTCCTGGGACTTCGGGGTTTTTTTTTCCTTTCTTCTCTTCTTGACTCTTTCAACATCAGAGCACATTGGGAGAATTTTCTCCCGAGGTGGGGGCCCTGAATGTGGGCCCATGAGCCAGCTGCAAGGAGGAGGAGAGAGACTACACCTACGGAAGTGTTGGGGTTCCTCCCCCCTGCCATGAGGTCATGGGAGAGGGGACCCTGGGGTAGAGGCATGGCCTGGGCACGGGGGGTCTCCCTGCTCCCTGCTCACATGTGCCCTAATCCTGTTCAGCACTGCTTATTTTGTGTTGCCCTGTGCCAGGAGGGCCCTGGTTGTGCCGTGATTGCTCAGTTCTTTGGCAGTGCCCCGCCCATGTGGCTGGAGAAGAAAGAGCTCTGAAACTTCTCTCAAGAATCGCTCCCTGTTTCTTTGCACGGGCCTCGCTGTCTATGGATGTTTCAGGAGACCCCACCGAAACACGGAAGGACTCTCAAATTATCCCAGCTTTCTCTGCACAGCGAGAGCTTTTAATATTTAGCATTGTTATCCTTTTCCTGTGTGTTTGTTAAAAAAGTAGTTTTTATCTCTTTCACTTTCTTCCCAGGAAAATTCTTTTTTCCCGAAGCTGGTGGGGGAGGGCTGGGTGTAACCTGCCTTCTATCAGAGGATATTTTCCTCCACATTTGTCCAAACCAGCACAGCCTGTCCTTTCCCTGGGTGTCTGTTGCAGATGGAAGCTGCTGGTGCCATTGTCAGCTTGAAGCCCTCTTTTGATGCAAGCAGATGTTGCCAGGTGTGTTCAGCAGCTGTTGCTCAATGCTTATGCCAAGCTATTGTGTTCCTCATGGAACCAAGGAGCCATTGTGACACTGCAGGGGCTGATGGCATCAAGGAGGCAATTGTGACAGTACAGAACCTCCTAGAAACAAGGCTCCATTGTGACACCGTGGGGAATCATGGAATCAAGGAGCCCATTGTGACACGGCTGCATGGAACCAATGGTCCATGGTTACACGGCGGATTCAAGAAGAGCACGGTGACACCACGCAACATCATGGAACCGTACGTCCATTGTGACACAGCAAGGCCGCATGGAAACAAGGGGACCATTGTGGCAAAGCAGGGCCTAATGGAAGCCTGGAGAGCATTGTGACATTGTGGGGAATCATGGAAACATGGAGAGCATTGTGACACTAAGGAAACTCCTGGAACCAAGATGACCACTGGCACATAATGGAACCTCATGGAAGCAAGCATCCATGATGACTTTGGAGGGCCTCAGGGACCACAGGACCCATTGTGACACAGCAGGACCTGGTGGAACCAAGGAGCCTTTGTGATACTCCAGATCCACATGGAAGCCAGGGTGCACTGAGACACAGCGGGGCCTTGTTGGAACCAAAGACACCTCTGCAAAAAGCAGGCTAGCTCATAGAAGCAAGGAGTCCATTGTTACAACGTAAAAGCTATGCAACCAAGGGACCATTGTGACACTGCGGGGCCTCATGGAACCAATTGTCCATGATGACAGTGCGGATCAAAGGAGACCATGGTGACACTGCGGAACCTGATGGAACCAAGGAGCCATTGTGACACAGTGGGGCCTCATGGAATCAAGGAGACCATTGTGACCCAGGTGTTGCATGGGAAGGCAAGGAGCCATTGTGACACTTTGGGCTTCTTCCCTTGAGCTCTGCAGCTGGCTGTCCCAGCCCAGCGCACCATGTGCCACCTGCTCTCCTCAGGGCTCTGCCTGCACACAGCCCCAGGAGAAGTTTTCCTGTTTGCAAGGAAAGAATGGAAAAGCCGGAGCAGGTTTCCTAAACAACAAACCCCACTCAGGAGCCACATGCTCAGTACAGGCTGCCTGGAACGATGTCCCCTTTCTACAAGGGTCAGGGTGAGCAGGAATGATCTCTGGGAGCAGAATTCTCGGAGTCTTTCCACTGAATTCTCTCTCCCTGTGTCTTGGGGTGACTTTATTGTGTGTATCCCCTATTGCTGCTCTATGCCCAGAAGTGAACTTTGTGCATTTCTGTGCCTTTCAACTGAGCCTGAGAGGGGGGAGAGGAAAAAAAACCGGACAAACTTCTCAGAGCGTTTGTTCAAGGACACACATACACACTCCTCTGCATCCTGCTTGCAGCAAGAGCAGAGGGAAGCAACTTTGTTTCTTTTTAGCCAGTTTTCAGCTCCTTTTCTCTGGGGGGAGATGGAGAGTTGAACTTTGTTTTCCTGGGACTTCGGGGTTTTTTTTTCCCTTCTTCTCTTCTTGACTCTTTCAACATCAGAGCACATTGGGAGAATTTTCTCCCGAGGTGGGGGCCCTGAATGTGGGCCCATGAGCCAGCTGCAAGGAGGAGGAGAGAGACTGCACCTACGGAAGTGTTGGGGTTCCTCCCCCCTGCCATGAGGTCATGGGAGAGGGGACCCTGGGGTAGAGGCATGGCCTGGGCACGGGGTCTCCCTGCTCCCTGCTCACATGTGCCCTAATCCTGTTCAGCACTGCTTATTTTGTGTTGCCCTGTGCGAGGAGGGCCCTGGTTGTGCTGTGATTGCTCAGTTCTTAAGCAGTGCCCCGCCCATGTGGCTGGAGAAGAAAGAGCTCTGAAACTTCTCTCAAGAATCGCTCCCTGTTTCTTTGCACGGGCCTCGCTGTCAATGGATGTTTCAGGAGACCCCACCGAAACACAGAAGGACTCTCAAATTATCCCAGCTTTCTCTGCACAGCGAGAGCTTTTAATATTTAGCATTGTTATCCTTTTCCTGTGTGTTTGTTAAAAAAATAGGTTTTATCTCTTTCACTTTCTTCCCAGGAAAGTTCTTTTTTCCAAAAACCTGGTGGGGGAGGGCTGGGTGTAACCTGCCTTCTATCAGAGGATATTTTCCTCCACATTTGTCCAAACCGGCACAGCCTGTCCTTTCCTGGGTCTCTGTTGCAGATGGAAGCTGCTGGTGCCATTGTCAGCTTGAAGCCCTCTTTTGATGCAAGCAGATGTTGCCAGGTGTGTTCAGCAGCTGTTGCTCAATGCTTATGCCAAGCTATTGTGTTCCTCATGGAACCAAGGAGCCATTGTGACACTGCAGGGGCTGATGGCATCAATGAGGCAATTGTGACAGTACAGAACCTCCTAGAAACAAGGCTCCATTGTGACACCGTGGGGAATCATGGAATCAAGGAGCCCATTGTGACACGGCTGCATGGAACCAATGGTCCATGGTTACACGGCGGATTCAAGAAGAGCACGGTGACACCACGCAACATCACGGAACCATAGGTCCATTGTGACACAGCGGGGCCTCATGGAAACAAGGGGACCATTGTGGCAAAGCAGGGCCTAATGGAAGCATGGAGAGCATTGTGACACTAAGGAAACTCCTGGAACCAAGATGACCACTGGCACATAATGGAACCTCATGGAAGCAAGCCTCCACGATGGTTTTGGAGGGCCTCAGGGACCACAGGACCCATTGTGACACAGCAGGACCTGGTGGAACCAAGGAGCCTTTGTGATACTCCGCATCCACATGGAAGCCAGGGTGCACTGAGACACAGCGGGGCCTTGTTGGAACCAAAGACACCTCTGCAAAAAGCAGGCTAGCTCATAGAAGCAAGGAGTCCATTGTTACAACGTAAAAGTTATGCAACCAAGGGACCATTGTGACACTGCGGGGCCTCATGGAACCAATTGTCCATGATGACAGTGCGGATCAAAAGAGACCATGGTGACACTGCGGAACCTGATGGAACCAAGGAGCCATTGTGACACAGTGGGGCCTCATGGAATCAAGGAGACCATTGTGACCCAGGTGTTGCATGGGAAGGCAAGGAGCCATTGTGACACTTTGGGCTTCTTCCCTTGAGCTCTGCAGCTGGCTGTCCCAGCCCAGCGCACCATGTGCCACCTGCTCTCCTCAGGGCTCTGCCTGCACACAGCCCCAGGAGAAGTTTTCCTGTTTGCAAGGAAAGAATGGAAAAGCCGGAGCAGGTTTCCTAAACAACAAACCCCACTCAGGAGCCACATGCTCAGTACAGGCTGCCGGGAACGATGTCCCCTTTCTACAAGGGTCAGTGTGAGCAGGAATGAATGATCTCTGGGAGCAGAATTCTCGGAGTCTTTCCACTGAATTCTCTGTCCCTGTGTCTTGGGGTGACTTTATCATGTGTATCCCCCAATACTGCTCTATGCCCAGAAGTGAACTTTGTGCATTTCTGTGCCTTTCAACTGAGCCTGAGAGGGGGGAGAGGAAAAAAAAGCCAGACAAACTTCTCAGAGCGTTTGTTCAAGGACACACATACACACTCCTCTGCATCCTGCTTGCAGCAAGAGCAGAGGAAGCAACTTTGTTTCTTTTTAGCCAGTTTTCAGCTCCTTTTCTCTGGAGGGAGATGGAGAGTTGAACTTTGTTTTCCTGGGACTTCGGGGGTTTTTTTCCCTTCTTCTCTTCTTGACTCTTTCAACATCAGAGCACATTGGGAGAATTTTCTCCCGAGGTGGGGGCCCTGAATGTGGGCCCATGAGCCAGCTGCAAGGAGGAGGAGAGAGACTACACCTACGGAAGTGTTGGGGTTCCTCCCCCCTGCCATGAGGTCATGGGAGAGGGGACCCTGGGGTAGAGGCATGGCCTGGGCACGGGGGTCTCCCTGCTCCCTGCTCACATGTGCCCTAATCCTGTTCAGCACTGCTTATTTTGTGTTGCCCTGTGCCAGGAGGGCCCTGGTTGTGCCGTGATTGCTCAGTTCTTTGGCAGTGCCCCGCCCATGTGGCTGGAGAAGAAAGAGCTCTGAAACTTCTCTCAAGAATCGCTCCCTGTTTCTTTGCACGGGCCTCGCTGTCTATGGATGTTTCAGGAGACCCCACCGAAACACGGAAGGACTCTCAAATTATCCCAGCTTTCTCTGCACAGCGAGAGGTTTTAATATTTAGCATTGTTATCCTTTTCCTGTGTGTTTGTTAAAAAAGTAGTTTTTATCTCTTTCACTTTCTTCCCAGTAAAATTCTTTTTTCCCGAAGCTGGTGGAGGAGGGCTGGGTGTAACCTGCCTTCTATCAGAGGATATTTTCCTCCACATTTGTCCAAACCGGCACAGCCTGTCCTTTCCCTGGGTGTCTGTTGCAGATGGAAGCTGCTGGTGCCATTGTCAGCTTGAAGCCCTCTTTTGATGCAAGCAGATGTTGCCAGGTGTGTTCAGCAGCTGTTGCTCAATGCTTATGCCAAGCTATTGTGTTCCTCATGGAACCAAGGAGCCATTGTGACACTGCAGGGGCTGATGGCATCAAGGAGGCAATTGTGACAGTACAGAACCTCCTAGAAACAAGGCTCCATTGTGACACCGTGGGGAATCATGGAATCAAGGAGCCCATTGTGACACGGCTGCATGGAACCAATGGTCCATGGTTACACGGCGGATTCAAGAAGAGCACGGTGACACCACGCAACATCACGGAACCATAGGTCCATTGTGACACAGCGGGGCCTCATGGAAACAAGGGGACCATTGTGGCAAAGCAGGGCCTAATGGAAGCATGGAGAGCATTGTGACACTAAGGAAACTCCTGGAACCAAGATGACCACTGGCACATAATGGAACCTCATGGAAGCAAGCCTCCACGATGGTTTTGGAGGGCCTCAGGGACCACAGGACCCATTGTGACACAGCAGGACCTGGTGGAACCAAGGAGCCTTTGTGATACTCCGCATCCACATGGAAGCCAGGGTGCACTGAGACACAGCGGGGCCTTGTTGGAACCAAAGACACCTCTGCAAAAAGCAGGCTAGCTCATAGAAGCAAGGAGTCCATTGTTACAACGTAAAAGTTATGCAACCAAGGGACCATTGTGACACTGCGGGGCCTCATGGAACCAATTGTCCATGATGACAGTGCGGATCAAAAGAGACCATGGTGACACTGCGGAACCTGATGGAACCAAGGAGCCATTGTGACACAGTGGGGCCTCATGGAATCAAGGAGACCATTGTGACCCAGGTGTTGCATGGGAAGGCAAGGAGCCATTGTGACACTTTGGGCTTCTTCCCTTGAGCTCTGCAGCTGGCTGTCCCAGCCCAGCGCACCATGTGCCACCTGCTCTCCTCAGGGCTCTGCCTGCACACAGCCCCAGGAGAAGTTTTCCTGTTTGCAAGGAAAGAATGGAAAAGCCGGAGCAGGTTTCCTAAACAACAAACCCCACTCAGGAGCCACATGCTCAGTACAGGCTGCCGGGAACGATGTCCCCTTTCTACAAGGGTCAGTGTGAGCAGGAATGAATGATCTCTGGGAGCAGAATTCTCGGAGTCTTTCCACTGAATTCTCTGTCCCTGTGTCTTGGGGTGACTTTATCATGTGTATCCCCCAATACTGCTCTATGCCCAGAAGTGAACTTTGTGCATTTCTGTGCCTTTCAACTGAGCCTGAGAGGGGGGAGAGGAAAAAAAAGCCAGACAAACTTCTCAGAGCGTTTGTTCAAGGACACACATACACACTCCTCTGCATCCTGCTTGCAGCAAGAGCAGAGGAAGCAACTTTGTTTCTTTTTAGCCAGTTTTCAGCTCCTTTTCTCTGGAGGGAGATGGAGAGTTGAACTTTGTTTTCCTGGGACTTCGGGGGTTTTTTTCCCTTCTTCTCTTCTTGACTCTTTCAACATCAGAGCACATTGGGAGAATTTTCTCCCGAGGTGGGGGCCCTGAATGTGGGCCCATGAGCCAGCTGCAAGGAGGAGGAGAGAGACTACACCTACGGAAGTGTTGGGGTTCCTCCCCCCTGCCATGAGGTCATGGGAGAGGGGACCCTGGGGTAGAGGCATGGCCTGGGCACGGGGGGTCTCCCTGCTCCCTGCTCACATGTGCCCTAACCCTGTTCAGCACTGCTTATTTTGTGTTGCCCTGTGCCAGGAGGGCCCTGGTTGTGCCGTGATTGCTCAGTTCTTTGGCAGTGCCCCGCCCATGTGGCTGGAGAAGAAAGAGCTCTGAAACTTCTCTCAAGAATTGCTCCCTATTTCTTTGCACGGGCCTCGCTGTCTATGGATGTTTCAGGAGACCCCACCGAAACACGGAAGGACTCTCAAATTATCCCAGCTTTCTCTGCACAGCGAGAGGTTTTAATATTTAGCATTGTTATCCTTTTCCTGTGTGTTTGTTAAAAAAGTAGTTTTTATCTCTTTCACTTTCTTCCCAGTAAAATTCTTTTTTCCCGAAGCTGGTGGAGGAGGGCTGGGTGTAACCTGCCTTCTATCAGAGGATATTTTCCTCCACATTTGTCCAAACCGGCACAGCCTGTCCTTTCCCTGGGTGTCTGTTGCAGATGGAAGCTGCTGGTGCCATTGTCAGCTTGAAGCCCTCTTTTGATGCAAGCAGATGTTGCCAGGTGTGTTCAGCAGCTGTTGCTCAATGCTTATGCCAAGCTATTGTGTTCCTCATGGAACCAAGGAGCCATTGTGACACTGCAGGGGCTGATGGCATCAAGGAGGCAATTGTGACAGTACAGAACCTCCTAGAAACAAGGCTCCATTGTGACACCGTGGGGAATCATGGAATCAAGGAGCCCATTGTGACACGGCTGCATGGAACCAATGGTCCATGGTTACACGGCGGATTCAAGAAGAGCACGGTGACACCACGCAACATCATGGAACCGTACGTCCATTGTGACACAGCAAGGCCGCATGGAAACAAGGGGACCATTGTGGCAAAGCAGGGCCTAATGGAAGCCTGGAGAGCATTGTGACATTGTGGGGAATCATGGAAACATGGAGAGCATTGTGACACTAAGGAAACTCCTGGAACCAAGATGACCACTGGCACATAATGGAACCTCATGGAAGCAAGCATCCATGATGACTTTGGAGGGCCTCAGGGACCACAGGACCCATTGTGACACAGCAGGACCTGGTGGAACCAAGGAGCCTTTGTGATACTCCAGATCCACATGGAAGCCAGGGTGCACTGAGACACAGTGGGGCCTTGTTGGAACCAAAGACACCTCTGCAAAAAGCAGGCTAGCTCATAGAAGCAAGGAGTCCATTGTTACAACGTAAAAGCTATGCAACCAAGGGACCATTGTGACACTGCGGGGCCTCATGGAACCAATTGTCCATGATGACAGTGCGGATCAAAGGAGACCATGGTGACACTGCGGAACCTGATGGAACCAAGGAGCCATTGTGACACAGTGGGGCCTCATGGAATCAAGGAGACCATTGTGACCCAGGTGTTGCATGGGAAGGCAAGGAGCCATTGTGACACTTTGGGCTTCTTCCCTTGAGCTCTGCAGCTGGCTGTCCCAGCCCAGCGCACCATGTGCCACCTGCTCTCCTCAGGGCTCTGCCTGCACACAGCCCCAGGAGAAGTTTTCCTGTTTGCAAGGAAAGAATGGAAAAGCCGGAGCAGGTTTCCTAAACAACAAACCCCACTCAGGAGCCACATGCTCAGTACAGGCTGCCTGGAACGATGTCCCCTTTCTACAAGGGTCAGTGTGAGCAGGAATGATCTCTGGGAGCAGAATTCTCGGAGTCTTTCCACTGAATTCTCTCTCCCTGTGTCTTGGGGTGACTTTATCATGTGTATCCCCTATTGCTGCTCTATGCCCAGAAGTGAACTTTGTGCATTTCTGTGCCTTTCAACTGAGCCTGAGAGGGGGGAGAGGAAAAAAAACCGGACAAACTTCTCAGAGCGTTTGTTCAAGGACACACATACACACTCCTCTGCATCCTGCTTGCAGCAAGAGCAGAGGGAAGCAACTTTGTTTCTTTTTAGCCAGTTTTCAGCTCCTTTTCTCTGGGGGGAGATGGAGAGTTGAACTTTGTTTTCCTGGGACTTCGGGGTTTTTTTTTCCTTTCTTCTCTTCTTGACTCTTTCAACATCAGAGCACATTGGGAGAATTTTCTCCCGAGGTGGGGGCCCTGAATGTGGGCCCATGAGCCAGCTGCAAGGAGGAGGAGAGAGACTACACCTACGGAAGTGTTGGGGTTCCTCCCCCCTGCCATGAGGTCATGGGAGAGGGGACCCTGGGGTAGAGGCATGGCCTGGGCACGGGGGGTCTCCCTGCTCCCTGCTCACATGTGCCCTAATCCTGTTCAGCACTGCTTATTTTGTGTTGCCCTGTGCCAGGAGGGCCCTGGTTGTGCCGTGATTGCTCAGTTCTTTGGCAGTGCCCCGCCCATGTGGCTGGAGAAGAAAGAGCTCTGAAACTTCTCTCAAGAATCGCTCCCTGTTTCTTTGCACGGGCCTCGCTGTCTATGGATGTTTCAGGAGACCCCACCGAAACACGGAAGGACTCTCAAATTATCCCAGCTTTCTCTGCACAGCGAGAGCTTTTAATATTTAGCATTGTTATCCTTTTCCTGTGTGTTTGTTAAAAAAGTAGTTTTTATCTCTTTCACTTTCTTCCCAGGAAAATTCTTTTTTCCCGAAGCTGGTGGGGGAGGGCTGGGTGTAACCTGCCTTCTATCAGAGGATATTTTCCTCCACATTTGTCCAAACCAGCACAGCCTGTCCTTTCCCTGGGTGTCTGTTGCAGATGGAAGCTGCTGGTGCCATTGTCAGCTTGAAGCCCTCTTTTGATGCAAGCAGATGTTGCCAGGTGTGTTCAGCAGCTGTTGCTCAATGCTTATGCCAAGCTATTGTGTTCCTCATGGAACCAAGGAGCCATTGTGACACTGCAGGGGCTGATGGCATCAAGGAGGCAATTGTGACAGTACAGAACCTCCTAGAAACAAGGCTCCATTGTGACACCGTGGGGAATCATGGAATCAAGGAGCCCATTGTGACACGGCTGCATGGAACCAATGGTCCATGGTTACACGGCGGATTCAAGAAGAGCACGGTGACACCACGCAACATCATGGAACCGTACGTCCATTGTGACACAGCAAGGCCGCATGGAAACAAGGGGACCATTGTGGCAAAGCAGGGCCTAATGGAAGCCTGGAGAGCATTGTGACATTGTGGGGAATCATGGAAACATGGAGAGCATTGTGACACTAAGGAAACTCCTGGAACCAAGATGACCACTGGCACATAATGGAACCTCATGGAAGCAAGCATCCATGATGACTTTGGAGGGCCTCAGGGACCACAGGACCCATTGTGACACAGCAGGACCTGGTGGAACCAAGGAGCCTTTGTGATACTCCAGATCCACATGGAAGCCAGGGTGCACTGAGACACAGTGGGGCCTTGTTGGAACCAAAGACACCTCTGCAAAAAGCAGGCTAGCTCATAGAAGCAAGGAGTCCATTGTTACAACGTAAAAGCTATGCAACCAAGGGACCATTGTGACACTGCGGGGCCTCATGGAACCAATTGTCCATGATGACAGTGCGGATCAAAGGAGACCATGGTGACACTGCGGAACCTGATGGAACCAAGGAGCCATTGTGACACAGTGGGGCCTCATGGAATCAAGGAGACCATTGTGACCCAGGTGTTGCATGGGAAGGCAAGGAGCCATTGTGACACTTTGGGCTTCTTCCCTTGAGCTCTGCAGCTGGCTGTCCCAGCCCAGCGCACCATGTGCCACCTGCTCTCCTCAGGGCTCTGCCTGCACACAGCCCCAGGAGAAGTTTTCCTGTTTGCAAGGAAAGAATGGAAAAGCCGGAGCAGGTTTCCTAAACAACAAACCCCACTCAGGAGCCACATGCTCAGTACAGGCTGCCTGGAACGATGTCCCCTTTCTACAAGGGTCAGGGTGAGCAGGAATGATCTCTGGGAGCAGAATTCTCGGAGTCTTTCCACTGAATTCTCTGTCCCTGTGTCTTGGGGTGACTTTATCATGTGTATCCCCTATTGCTGCTCTATGCCCAGAAGTGAACTTTGTGCATTTCTGTGCCTTTCAACTGAGCCTGAGAGGGGGGAGAGGAAAAAAAACCGGACAAACTTCTCAGAGCGTTTGTTCAAGGACACACATACACACTCCTCTGCATCCTGCTTGCAGCAAGAGCAGAGGGAAGCAACTTTGTTTCTTTTTAGCCAGTTTTCAGCTCCTTTTCTCTGGGGGGAGATGGAGAGTTGAACTTTGTTTTCCTGGGACTTCGGGGTTTTTTTTTCCCTTCTTCTCTTCTTGACTCTTTCAACATCAGAGCACATTGGGAGAATTTTCTCCCGAGGTGGGGGCCCTGAATGTGGGCCCATGAGCCAGCTGCAAGGAGGAGGAGAGAGACTGCACCTACGGAAGTGTTGGGGTTCCTCCCCCCTGCCATGAGGTCATGGGAGAGGGGACCCTGGGGTAGAGGCATGGCCTGGGCACGGGGTCTCCCTGCTCCCTGCTCACATGTGCCCTAATCCTGTTCAGCACTGCTTATTTTGTGTTGCCCTGTGCGAGGAGGGCCCTGGTTGTGCTGTGATTGCTCAGTTCTTAAGCAGTGCCCCGCCCATGTGGCTGGAGAAGAAAGAGCTCTGAAACTTCTCTCAAGAATCGCTCCCTGTTTCTTTGCACGGGCCTCGCTGTCAATGGATGTTTCAGGAGACCCCACCGAAACACAGAAGGACTCTCAAATTATCCCAGCTTTCTCTGCACAGCGAGAGCTTTTAATATTTAGCATTGTTATCCTTTTCCTGTGTGTTTGTTAAAAAAATAGGTTTTATCTCTTTCACTTTCTTCCCAGGAAAGTTCTTTTTTCCAAAAACCTGGTGGGGGAGGGCTGGGTGTAACCTGCCTTCTATAAGAGGATATTTTCCTCCACATTTGTCCAAACCGGCACAGCCTGTCCTTTCCTGGGTCTCTGTTGCAGATGGAAGCTGCTGGTGCCATTGTCAGCTTGAAGCCCTCTTTTGATGCAAGCAGATGTTGCCAGGTGTGTTCAGCAGCTGTTGCTCAATGCTTATGCCAAGCTATTGTGTTCCTCATGGAACCAAGGAGCCATTGTGACACTGCAGGGGCTGATGGCATCAATGAGGCAATTGTGACAGTACAGAACCTCCTAGAAACAAGGCTCCATTGTGACACCGTGGGGAATCATGGAATCAAGGAGCCCATTGTGACACGGCTGCATGGAACCAATGGTCCATGGTTACACGGCGGATTCAAGAAGAGCACGGTGACACCACGCAACATCACGGAACCATAGGTCCATTGTGACACAGCGGGGCCTCATGGAAACAAGGGGACCATTGTGGCAAAGCAGGGCCTAATGGAAGCATGGAGAGCATTGTGACACTAAGGAAACTCCTGGAACCAAGATGACCACTGGCACATAATGGAACCTCATGGAAGCAAGCCTCCACGATGGTTTTGGAGGGCCTCAGGGACCACAGGACCCATTGTGACACAGCAGGACCTGGTGGAACCAAGGAGCCTTTGTGATACTCCGCATCCACATGGAAGCCAGGGTGCACTGAGACACAGCGGGGCCTTGTTGGAACCAAAGACACCTCTGCAAAAAGCAGGCTAGCTCATAGAAGCAAGGAGTCCATTGTTACAACGTAAAAGTTATGCAACCAAGGGACCATTGTGACACTGCGGGGCCTCATGGAACCAATTGTCCATGATGACAGTGCGGATCAAAAGAGACCATGGTGACACTGCGGAACCTGATGGAACCAAGGAGCCATTGTGACACAGTGGGGCCTCATGGAATCAAGGAGACCATTGTGACCCAGGTGTTGCATGGGAAGGCAAGGAGCCATTGTGACACTTTGGGCTTCTTCCCTTGAGCTCTGCAGCTGGCTGTCCCAGCCCAGCGCACCATGTGCCACCTGCTCTCCTCAGGGCTCTGCCTGCACACAGCCCCAGGAGAAGTTTTCCTGTTTGCAAGGAAAGAATGGAAAAGCCGGAGCAGGTTTCCTAAACAACAAACCCCACTCAGGAGCCACATGCTCAGTACAGGCTGCCGGGAACGATGTCCCCTTTCTACAAGGGTCAGTGTGAGCAGGAATGAATGATCTCTGGGAGCAGAATTCTCGGAGTCTTTCCACTGAATTCTCTGTCCCTGTGTCTTGGGGTGACTTTATCATGTGTATCCCCCAATACTGCTCTATGCCCAGAAGTGAACTTTGTGCATTTCTGTGCCTTTCAACTGAGCCTGAGAGGGGGGAGAGGAAAAAAAAGCCAGACAAACTTCTCAGAGCGTTTGTTCAAGGACACACATACACACTCCTCTGCATCCTGCTTGCAGCAAGAGCAGAGGAAGCAACTTTGTTTCTTTTTAGCCAGTTTTCAGCTCCTTTTCTCTGGAGGGAGATGGAGAGTTGAACTTTGTTTTCCTGGGACTTCGGGGGTTTTTTTCCCTTCTTCTCTTCTTGACTCTTTCAACATCAGAGCACATTGGGAGAATTTTCTCCCGAGGTGGGGGCCCTGAATGTGGGCCCATGAGCCAGCTGCAAGGAGGAGGAGAGAGACTACACCTACGGAAGTGTTGGGGTTCCTCCCCCCTGCCATGAGGTCATGGGAGAGGGGACCCTGGGGTAGAGGCATGGCCTGGGCACGGGGGGTCTCCCTGCTCCCTGCTCACATGTGCCCTAACCCTGTTCAGCACTGCTTATTTTGTGTTGCCCTGTGCCAGGAGGGCCCTGGTTGTGCCGTGATTGCTCAGTTCTTTGGCAGTGCCCCGCCCATGTGGCTGGAGAAGAAAGAGCTCTGAAACTTCTCTCAAGAATCGCTCCCTGTTTCTTTGCACGGGCCTCGCTGTCTATGGATGTTTCAGGAGACCCCACCGAAACACGGAAGGACTCTCAAATTATCCCAGCTTTCTCTGCACAGCGAGAGCTTTTAATATTTAGCATTGTTATCCTTTTCCTGTGTGTTTGTTAAAAAAGTAGTTTTTATCTCTTTCACTTTCTTCCCAGTAAAATTCTTTTTTCCCGAAGCTGGTGGAGGAGGGCTGGGTGTAACCTGCCTTCTATCAGAGGATATTTTCCTCCACATTTGTCCAAACCGGCACAGCCTGTCCTTTCCCTGGGTGTCTGTTGCAGATGGAAGCTGCTGGTGCCATTGTCAGCTTGAAGCCCTCTTTTGATGCAAGCAGATGTTGCCAGGTGTGTTCAGCAGCTGTTGCTCAATGCTTATGCCAAGCTATTGTGTTCCTCATGGAACCAAGGAGCCATTGTGACACTGCAGGGGCTGATGGCATCAAGGAGGCAATTGTGACAGTACAGAACCTCCTAGAAACAAGGCTCCATTGTGACACCGTGGGGAATCATGGAATCAAGGAGCCCATTGTGACACGGCTGCATGGAACCAATGGTCCATGGTTACACGGCGGATTCAAGAAGAGCACGGTGACACCACGCAACATCATGGAACCGTACGTCCATTGTGACACAGCAAGGCCGCATGGAAACAAGGGGACCATTGTGGCAAAGCAGGGCCTAATGGAAGCCTGGAGAGCATTGTGACATTGTGGGGAATCATGGAAACATGGAGAGCATTGTGACACTAAGGAAACTCCTGGAACCAAGATGACCACTGGCACATAATGGAACCTCATGGAAGCAAGCATCCATGATGACTTTGGAGGGCCTCAGGGACCACAGGACCCATTGTGACACAGCAGGACCTGGTGGAACCAAGGAGCCTTTGTGATACTCCAGATCCACATGGAAGCCAGGGTGCACTGAGACACAGTGGGGCCTTGTTGGAACCAAAGACACCTCTGCAAAAAGCAGGCTAGCTCATAGAAGCAAGGAGTCCATTGTTACAACGTAAAAGCTATGCAACCAAGGGACCATTGTGACACTGCGGGGCCTCATGGAACCAATTGTCCATGATGACAGTGCGGATCAAAGGAGACCATGGTGACACTGCGGAACCTGATGGAACCAAGGAGCCATTGTGACACAGTGGGGCCTCATGGAATCAAGGAGACCATTGTGACCCAGGTGTTGCATGGGAAGGCAAGGAGCCATTGTGACACTTTGGGCTTCTTCCCTTGAGCTCTGCAGCTGGCTGTCCCAGCCCAGCGCACCATGTGCCACCTGCTCTCCTCAGGGCTCTGCCTGCACACAGCCCCAGGAGAAGTTTTCCTGTTTGCAAGGAAAGAATGGAAAAGCCGGAGCAGGTTTCCTAAACAACAAACCCCACTCAGGAGCCACATGCTCAGTACAGGCTGCCTGGAACGATGTCCCCTTTCTACAAGGGTCAGGGTGAGCAGGAATGATCTCTGGGAGCAGAATTCTCGGAGTCTTTCCACAGAATTCTCTCTCCCTGTGTCTTGGGGTGACTTTATCATGTGTATCCCCTATTGCTGCTCTATGCCCAGAAGTGAACTTTGTGCATTTCTGTGCCTTTCAACTGAGCCTGAGAGGGGGGAGAGGAAAAAAAACCGGACAAACTTCTCAGAGCGTTTGTTCAAGGACACACATACACACTCCTCTGCATCCTGCTTGCAGCAAGAGCAGAGGGAAGCAACTTTGTTTCTTTTTAGCCAGTTTTCAGCTCCTTTTCTCTGGGGGGAGATGGAGAGTTGAACTTTGTTTTCCTGGGACTTCGGGGTTTTTTTTTCCCTTCTTCTCTTCTTGACTCTTTCAACATCAGAGCACATTGGGAGAATTTTCTCCCGAGGTGGGGGCCCTGAATGTGGGCCCATGAGCCAGCTGCAAGGAGGAGGAGAGAGACTGCACCTACGGAAGTGTTGGGGTTCCTCCCCCCTGCCATGAGGTCATGGGAGAGGGGACCCTGGGGTAGAGGCATGGCCTGGGCACGGGGTCTCCCTGCTCCCTGCTCACATGTGCCCTAATCCTGTTCAGCACTGCTTATTTTGTGTTGCCCTGTGCGAGGAGGGCCCTGGTTGTGCTGTGATTGCTCAGTTCTTTGGCAGTGCCCCGCCCATGTGGCTGGAGAAGAAAGAGCTCTGAAACTTCTCTCAAGAATCGCTCCCTGTTTCTTTGCACGGGCCTCGCTGTCAATGGATGTTTCAGGAGACCCCACCGAAACACAGAAGGACTCTCAAATTATCCCAGCTTTCTCTGCACAGCGAGAGCTTTTAATATTTAGCATTGTTATCCTTTTCCTGTGTGTTTGTTAAAAAAATAGTTTTTATCTCTTTCACTTTCTTCCCAGGAAAGTTCTTTTTTCCAAAAACCTGGTGGGGGAGGGCTGGGTGTAACCTGCCTTCTATAAGAGGATATTTTCCTCCACATTTGTCCAAACCGGCACAGCCTGTCCTTTCCTGGGTCTCTGTTGCAGATGGAAGCTGCTGGTGCCATTGTCAGCTTGAAGCCCTCTTTTGATGCAAGCAGATGTTGCCAGGTGTGTTCAGCAGCTGTTGCTCAATGCTTATGCCAAGCTATTGTGTTCCTCATGGAACCAAGGAGCCATTGTGACACTGCAGGGGCTGATGGCATCAATGAGGCAATTGTGACAGTACAGAACCTCCTAGAAACAAGGCTCCATTGTGACACCGTGGGGAATCATGGAATCAAGGAGCCCATTGTGACACGGCTGCATGGAACCAATGGTCCATGGTTACACGGCGGATTCAAGAAGAGCACGGTGACACCACGCAACATCACGGAACCATAGGTCCATTGTGACACAGCGGGGCCTCATGGAAACAAGGGGACCATTGTGGCAAAGCAGGGCCTAATGGAAGCATGGAGAGCATTGTGACACTAAGGAAACTCCTGGAACCAAGATGACCACTGGCACATAATGGAACCTCATGGAAGCAAGCCTCCACGATGGTTTTGGAGGGCCTCAGGGACCACAGGACCCATTGTGACACAGCAGGACCTGGTGGAACCAAGGAGCCTTTGTGATACTCCGCATCCACATGGAAGCCAGGGTGCACTGAGACACAGCGGGGCCTTGTTGGAACCAAAGACACCTCTGCAAAAAGCAGGCTAGCTCATAGAAGCAAGGAGTCCATTGTTACAACGTAAAAGTTATGCAACCAAGGGACCATTGTGACACTGCGGGGCCTCATGGAACCAATTGTCCATGATGACAGTGCGGATCAAAAGAGACCATGGTGACACTGCGGAACCTGATGGAACCAAGGAGCCATTGTGACACAGTGGGGCCTCATGGAATCAAGGAGACCATTGTGACCCAGGTGTTGCATGGGAAGGCAAGGAGCCATTGTGACACTTTGGGCTTCTTCCCTTGAGCTCTGCAGCTGGCTGTCCCAGCCCAGCGCACCATGTGCCACCTGCTCTCCTCAGGGCTCTGCCTGCACACAGCCCCAGGAGAAGTTTTCCTGTTTGGAAGGAAAGAATGGAAAAGCCGGAGCAGGTTTCCTAAACAACAAACCCCACTCAGGAGCCACATGCTCAGTACAGGCTGCCGGGAACGATGTCCCCTTTCTACAAGGGTCAGTGTGAGCAGGAATGAATGATCTCTGGGAGCAGAATTCTCGGAGTCTTTCCACTGAATTCTCTGTCCCTGTGTCTTGGGGTGACTTTATCATGTGTATCCCCCAATACTGCTCTATGCCGAGAAATGAACTTTGTGCATTTCTGTGCCTTTCAACTGAGCCTGAGAGGGGGGAGAGGAAAAAAAAGCCAGACAAACTTCTCAGAGCGTTTGTTCAAGGACACACATACACACTCCTCTGCATCCTGCTTGCAGCAAGAGCAGAGGAAGCAACTTTGTTTCTTTTTAGCCAGTTTTCAGCTCCTTTTCTCTGGAGGGAGATGGAGAGTTGAACTTTGTTTTCCTGGGACTTCGGGGGTTTTTTTCCCTTCTTCTCTTCTTGACTCTTTCAACATCAGAGCACATTGGGAGAATTTTCTCCCGAGGTGGGGGCCCTGAATGTGGGCCCATGAGCCAGCTGCAAGGAGGAGGAGAGAGACTACACCTACGGAAGTGTTGGGGTTCCTCCCCCCTGCCATGAGGTCATGGGAGAGGGGACCCTGGGGTAGAGGCATGGCCTGGGCACGGGGGGTCTCCCTGCTCCCTGCTCACATGTGCCCTAACCCTGTTCAGCACTGCTTATTTTGTGTTGCCCTGTGCCAGGAGGGCCCTGGTTGTGCCGTGATTGCTCAGTTCTTTGGCAGTGCCCCGCCCATGTGGCTGGAGAAGAAAGAGCTCTGAAACTTCTCTCAAGAATCGCTCCCTGTTTCTTTGCACGGGCCTCGCTGTCTATGGATGTTTCAGGAGACCCCACCGAAACACGGAAGGACTCTCAAATTATCCCAGGTTTCTCTGCACAGCGAGAGGTTTTAATATTTAGCATTGTTATCCTTTTCCTGTGTGTTTGTTAAAAAAGTAGTTTTTATCTCTTTCACTTTCTTCCCAGTAAAATTCTTTTTTCCCGAAGCTGGTGGAGGAGGGCTGGGTGTAACCTGCCTTCTATCAGAGGATATTTTCCTCCACATTTGTCCAAACCGGCACAGCCTGTCCTTTCCCTGGGTGTCTGTTGCAGATGGAAGCTGCTGGTGCCATTGTCAGCTTGAAGCCCTCTTTTGATGCAAGCAGATGTTGCCAGGTGTGTTCAGCAGCTGTTGCTCAATGCTTATGCCAAGCTATTGTGTTCCTCATGGAACCAAGGAGCCATTGTGACACTGCAGGGGCTGATGGCATCAAGGAGGCAATTGTGACAGTACAGAACCTCCTAGAAACAAGGCTCCATTGTGACACCGTGGGGAATCATGG
This sequence comes from Aphelocoma coerulescens, assembly GCF_041296385.1. Lineage (NCBI taxonomy): Eukaryota > Metazoa > Chordata > Aves > Passeriformes > Corvidae > Aphelocoma > Aphelocoma coerulescens. Next base: position 1,027,416 of record NW_027183927.1, read on the forward strand.
AATCAAGGAGCCCATTGTGACACGGCTGCATGGAACCAATGGTCCATGGTTACACGGCGGATTCAAGAAGAGCACGGTGACACCACGCAACATCATGGAACCGTACGTCCATTGTGACACAGCAAGGCCGCATGGAAACAAGGGGACCATTGTGGCAAAGCAGGGCCTAATGGAAGCCTGGAGAGCATTGTGACATTGTGGGGAATCATGGAAACATGGAGAGCATTGTGACACTAAGGAAACTCCTGGAACCAAGATGACCACTGGCACATAATGGAACCTCATGGAAGCAAGCATCCATGATGACTTTGGAGGGCCTCAGGGACCACAGGACCCATTGTGACACAGCAGGACCTGGTGGAACCAAGGAGCCTTTGTGATACTCCAGATCCACATGGAAGCCAGGGTGCACTGAGACACAGTGGGGCCTTGTTGGAACCAAAGACACCTCTGCAAAAAGCAGGCTAGCTCATAGAAGCAAGGAGTCCATTGTTACAACGTAAAAGCTATGCAACCAAGGGACCATTGTGACACTGCGGGGCCTCATGGAACCAATTGTCCATGATGACAGTGCGGATCAAAGGAGACCATGGTGACACTGCGGAACCTGATGGAACCAAGGAGCCATTGTGACACAGTGGGGCCTCATGGAATCAAGGAGACCATTGTGACCCAGGTGTTGCATGGGAAGGCAAGGAGCCATTGTGACACTTTGGGCTTCTTCCCTTGAGCTCTGCAGCTGGCTGTCCCAGCCCAGCGCACCATGTGCCACCTGCTCTCCTCAGGGCTCTGCCTGCACACAGCCCCAGGAGAAGTTTTCCTGTTTGCAAGGAAAGAATGGAAAAGCCGGAGCAGGTTTCCTAAACAACAAACCCCACTCAGGAGCCACATGCTCAGTACAGGCTGCCTGGAACGATGTCCCCTTTCTACAAGGGTCAGTGTGAGCAGGAATGATCTCTGGGAGCAGAATTCTCGGAGTCTTTCCACTGAATTCTCTCTCCCTGTGTCTTGGGGTGACTTTATCATGTGTATCCCCTATTGCTGCTCTATGCCCAGAAGTGAACTTTGTGCATTTCTGTGCCTTTCAACTGAGCCTGAGAGGGGGGAGAGGAAAAAAAACCGGACAAACTTCTCAGAGCGTTTGTTCAAGGACACACATACACACTCCTCTGCATCCTGCTTGCAGCAAGAGCAGAGGGAAGCAACTTTGTTTCTTTTTAGCCAGTTTTCAGCTCCTTTTCTCTGGGGGGAGATGGAGAGTTGAACTTTGTTTTCCTGGGACTTCGGGGGGTTTTTTTCCCTTCTTCTCTTCTTGACTCTTTCAACATCAGAGCACATTGGGAGAATTTTCTCCCGAGGTGGGGGCCCTGAATGTGGGCCCATGAGCCAGCTGCAAGGAGGAGGAGAGAGACTACACCTACGGAAGTGTTGGGGTTCCTCCCTCCTGCCATGAGGTCATGGGAGAGGGGACCCTGGGGTAGAGGCATGGCCTGGGCACGGGGGGTCTCCCTGCTCCCTGCTCACATGTGCCCTAATCCTGTTCAGCACTGCTTATTTTGTGTTGCCCTGTGCCAGGAGGGCCCTGGTTGTGCCGTGATTGCTCAGTTCTTTGGCAGTGCCCCGCCCATGTGGCTGGAGAAGAAAGAGCTCTGAAACTTCTCTCAAGAATCGCTCCCTGTTTCTTTGCACGGGCCTCGCTGTCTATGGATGTTTCAGGAGACCCCACCGAAACACAGAAGGACTCTCAAATTATCCCAGCTTTCTCTGCACAGCGAGAGCTTTTAATATTTAGCATTGTTATCCTTTTCCTGTGTGTTTGTTAAAAAAATAGTTTTTATCTCTTTCACTTTCTTCCCAGGAAAGTTCTTTTTTCCAAAAACCTGGTGGGGGAGGGCTGGGTGTAACCTGCCTTCTATCAGAGGATATTTTCCTCCACATTTGTCCAAACCGGCACAGCCTGTCCTTTCCTGGGTCTCTGTTGCAGATGGAAGCTGCTGGTGCCATTGTCAGCTTGAAGCCCTCTTTTGATGCAAGCAGATGTTGCCAGGTGTGTTCAGCAGCTGTTGCTCAATGCTTATGCCAAGCTATTGTGTTCCTCATGGAACCAAGGAGCCATTGTGACACTGCAGGGGCTGATGGCATCAAGGAGGCAATTGTGACAGTACAGAACCTCCTAGAAACAAGGCTCCATTGTGACACCGTGGGGAATCATGGAATCAAGGAGCCCATTGTGACACGGCTGCATGGAACCAATGGTCCATGGTTACACGGCGGATTCAAGAAGAGCACGGTGACACCACGCAACATCACGGAACCATAGGTCCATTGTGACACAGCGGGGCCTCATGGAAACAAGGGGACCATTGTGGCAAAGCAGGGCCTAATGGAAGCATGGAGAGCATTGTGACACTAAGGAAACTCCTGGAACCAAGATGACCACTGGCACATAATGGAACCTCATGGAAGCAAGCCTCCACGATGGTTTTGGAGGGCCTCAGGGACCACAGGACCCATTGTGACACAGCAGGACCTGGTGGAACCAAGGAGCCTTTGTGATACTCCAGATCCACATGGAAGCCAGGGTGCACTGAGACACAGCGGGGCCTTGTTGGAACCAAAGACACCTCTGCAAAAAGCAGGCTAGCTCATAGAAGCAAGGAGTCCTTTGTTACAACATCAAACCTATGGAAGCAAGGGACCATTGTGACACTGCGGGGCCTCATGGAACCAATTGTCCATGATGACAGTGCGGATCAAAAGAGACCATGGTGACACTGCGGAACCTGATGGAACCAAGGAGCCATTGTGACACAGTGGGGCCTCATGGAATCAAGGAGACCATTGTGACCCAGGTGTTGCATGGGAAGGCAAGGAGCCATTGTGACACTTTGGGCTTCTTCCCTTGAGCTCTGCAGCTGGCTGTCCCAGCCCAGCGCACCATGTGCCACCTGCTCTCCTCAGGGCTCTGCCTGCACACAGCCCCAGGAGAAGTTTTCCTGTTTGCAAGGAAAGAATGGAAAAGCCGGAGCAGGTTTCCTAAACAACAAACCCCACTCAGGAGCCACATGCTCAGTACAGGCTGCCGGGAACGATGTCCCCTTTCTACAAGGGTCAGTGTGAGCAGGAATGAATGATCTCTGGGAGCAGAATTCTCGGAGTCTTTCCACTGAATTCTCTGTCCCTGTGTCTTGGGGTGACTTTATCATGTGTATCCCCCTATTGCTGCTCTATGCCCAGAAGTGAACTTTGTGCATTTCTGTGCCTTTCAACTGAGCCTGAGAGGGGGGAGAGGAAAAAAAAGCCAGACAAACTTCTCAGAGCGTTTGTTCAAGGACACACATACACACTCCTCTGCATCCTGCTTGCAGCAAGAGCAGAGGAAGCAACTTTGTTTCTTTTTAGCCAGTTTTCAGCTCCTTTTCTCTGGGGGGAGATGGAGAGTTGAACTTTGTTTTCCTGGGACTTCGGGGGTTTTTTTTCCCTTCTTCTCTTCTTGACTCTTTCAACATCAGAGCACATTGGGAGAATTTTCTCCCGAGGTGGGGGCCCTGAATGTGGGCCCATGAGCCAGCTGCAAGGAGGAGGAGAGAGACTACACCTACGGAAGTGTTGGGGTTCCTCCCTCCTGCCATGAGGTCATGGGAGAGGGGACCCTGGGGTAGAGGCATGGCCTGGGCATGGGGTCTCCCTGCTCCCTGCTCACATGTGCCCTAATCCTGTTCAGCACTGCTTATTGGTGTTGCCCTGTGCGAGGAGGGCCCTGGTTGTGCCGTGATTGCTCAGTTCTTTGGCAGTGCCCCGCCCATGTGGCTGGAGAAGAAAGAGCTCTGAAACTTCTCTCAAGAATTGCTCCCTATTTCTTTGCACGGGCCTCGCTGTCTATGGATGTTTCAGGAGACCCCACCGAAACACAGAAGGACTCTCAAATTATCCCAGCTTTCTCTGCACAGCGAGAGGTTTTAATATTTAGCATTGTTATCCTTTTCCTGTGTGTTTGTTAAAAAAATAGTTTTTATCTCTTTCACTTTCTTCCCAGGAAAGTTCTTTTTTCCAAAAACCTGGTGGGGGAGGGCTGGGTGTAACCTGCCTTCTATCAGAGGATATTTTCCTCCACATTTGTCCAAACCGGCACAGCCTGTCCTTTCCTGGGTGTCTGTTGCAGATGGAAGCTGCTGGTGCCATTGTCAGCTTGAAGCCCTCTTTTGATGCAAGCAGATGTTGCCAGGTGTGTTCAGCAGCTGTTGCTCAATGCTTATGCCAAGCTATTGTGTTCCTCATGGAACCAAGTAGCCATTGTGACACTGCAGGGGCTGATGGCATCAATGAGGCAATTGTGACAGTACAGAACCTCCTAGAAACAAGGCTCCATTGTGACACCGTGGGGAATCATGGAATCAAGGAGCCCATTGTGACACGGCTGCATGGAACCAATGGTCCATGGTTACACGGCGGATTCAAGAAGAGCACGGTGACACCACGCAACATCATGGAACCGTACGTCCATTGTGACACAGCAAGGCCGCATGGAAACAAGGGGACCATTGTGGCAAAGCAGGGCCTAATGGAAGCCTGGAGAGCATTGTGACATTGTGGGGAATCATGGAAACATGGAGAGCATTGTGACACTAAGGAAACTCCTGGAACCAAGATGACCACTGGCACATAATGGAACCTCATGGAAGCAAGCATCCATGATGACTTTGGAAGGCCTCAGGGACCACAGGACCCATTGTGACACAGCAGGACCTGGTGGAACCAAGGAGCCTTTGTGATACTCCAGATCCACATGGAAGCCAGGGTGCACTGAGACACAGTGGGGCCTTGTTGGAACCAAAGACACCTCTGCAAAAAGCAGGCTAGCTCATAGAAGCAAGGAGTCCATTGTTACAACGTAAAAGCTATGCAACCAAGGGACCATTGTGACACTGCGGGGCCTCATGGAACCAATTGTCCATGATGACAGTGCGGATCAAAGGAGACCATGGTGACACTGCGGAACCTGATGGAACCAAGGAGCCATTGTGACACAGTGGGGCCTCATGGAATCAAGGAGACCATTGTGACCCAGGTGTTGCATGGGAAGGCAAGGAGCCATTGTGACACTTTGGGCTTCTTCCCTTGAGCTCTGCAGCTGGCTGTCCCAGCCCAGCGCACCATGTGCCACCTGCTCTCCTCAGGGCTCTGCCTGCACACAGCCCCAGGAGAAGTTTTCCTGTTTGCAAGGAAAGAATGGAAAAGCCGGAGCAGGTTTCCTAAACAACAAACCCCACTCAGGAGCCACATGCTCAGTACAGGCTGCCTGGAACGATGTCCCCTTTCTACAAGGGTCAGTGTGAGCAGGAATGATCTCTGGGAGCAGAATTCTCGGAGTCTTTCCACTGAATTCTCTCTCCCTGTGTCTTGGGGTGACTTTATTGTGTGTATCCCCTATTGCTGCTCTATGCCCAGAAGTGAACTTTGTGCATTTCTGTGCCTTTCAACTGAGCCTGAGAGGGGGGAGAGGAAAAAAAACCGGACAAACTTCTCAGAGCGTTTGTTCAAGGACACACATACACACTCCTCTGCATCCTGCTTGCAGCAAGAGCAGAGGAAGCAACTTGGTTTCTTTTTAGCCAGTTTTCAGCTCCTTTTCTCTGGGGGGAGATGGAGAGTTGAACTTTGTTTTCCTGGGACTTCGGGGGTTTTTTTCCCTTCTACTCTTCTTGACTCTTTCAACATCAGAGCACATTGGGAGAATTTTCTCCCGAGGTGGGGGCCCTGAATGTGGGCCCATGAGCCAGCTGCAAGGAGGAGGAGAGAGACTGCACCTACGGAAGTGTTGGGGTTCCTCCCCCCTGCCATGAGGTCATGGGAGAGGGGACCCTGGGGTAGAGGCATGGCCTGGGCACGGGGTCTCCCTGCTCCCTGCTCACATGTGCCCTAATCCTGTTCAGCACTGCTTATTTTGTGTTGCCCTGTGCCAGGAGGGCCCTGGTTGTCCCTTGATTGCTCAGTTCTTTGGCAGTGCCCCGCCCATGTGGCTGGAGAAGAAAGAGCTCTGAAACTTCTCTCAAGAATTGCTCCCTGTTTCTTTGCACGGGCCTCGCTGTCTATGGATGTTTCAGGAGACCCCACCGAAACACGGAAGGACTCTCAAATTATCCCAGCTTTCTCTGCACAGCGAGAGGTTTTAATATTTAGCATTGTTATCCTTTTCCTGTGTGTTTGTTAAAAAAGTAGTTTTTATCTCTTTCACTTTCTTCCCAGGAAAATTCTTTTTTCCCGAAGCTGGTGGAGGAGGGCTGGGTGTAACCTGCCTTCTATCAGAGGATATTTTCCTCCACATTTGTCCAAACCGGCACAGCCTGTCCTTTCCCTGGGTGTCTGTTGCAGATGGAAGCTGCTGGTGCCATTGTCAGCTTGAAGCCCTCTTTTGATGCAAGCAGATGTTGCCAGGTGTGTTCAGCAGCTGTTGCTCAATGCTTATGCCAAGCTATTGTGTTCCTCATGGAACCAAGGAGCCATTGTGACACTGCAGGGGCTGATGGCATCAGGGAGGCAATTGTGACAGTACAGAACCTCCTAGAAACAAGGCTCCATTGTGACACCGTGGGGAATCATGGAATCAAGGAGCCCATTGTGACACGCCGCATGGAACCAATGGTCCATGGTTACACGGCGGATTCAAGAAGAGCACGGTGACACCACGCAACATCATGGAACCATAGGTCCATTGTGACACAGCGGGGCCTGATGGAAACAAGGGGACCATTGTGGCAAAGCAGGGCCTAATGGAAGCCTGGAGAGCATTGTGACATTGTGGGGAATCATGGAAGCATGGAGAGCATTGTGACACTAAGGAAACTCCTGGAACCAAGATGACCACTGGCACATAATGGAACCTCATGGAACCAAGCCTCCACGATGACTTTGGAGGGCCTCGGGGACCACAGGACCCATTGTGACACAGCAGGACCTGGTGGAACCAAGGAGCCTTTGTGATACTCCAGATCCACATGGAAGCCAGGGTGCACTGAGACACAGTGGGGCCTTGTTGGAACCAAAGACACCTCTGCAAAAAGCAGGCTAGCTCATAGAAGCAAGGAGTCCATTGTTACAACGTAAAAGCTATGCAACCAAGGGACCATTGTGACACTGCGGGGCCTCATGGAACCAATTGTCCATGATGACAGTGCGGATCAAAGGAGACCATGGTGACACTGCGGAACCTGATGGAACCAAGGAGCCATTGTGACACAGTGGGGCCTCATGGAATCAAGGAGACCATTGTGACCCAGGTGTTGCATGGGAAGGCAAGGAGCCATTGTGACACTTTGGGCTTCTTCCCTTGAGCTCTGCAGCTGGCTGTCCCAGCCCAGCGCACCATGTGCCACCTGCTCTCCTCAGGGCTCTGCCTGCACACAGCCCCAGGAGAAGTTTTCCTGTTTGCAAGGAAGGAATGGAAAAGCCGGAGCAGGTTTCCTAAACAACAAACCCCACTCAGGAGCCACATGCTCAGTACAGGCTGCCTGGAACGATGTCCCCTTTCTACAAGGGTCAGTGTGAGCAGGAATGATCTCTGGGAGCAGAATTCTCGGAGTCTTTCCACTGAATTCTCTCTCCCTGTGTCTTGGGGTGACTTTATCATGTGTATCCCCTATTGCTGCTCTATGCCCAGAAGTGAACTTTGTGCATTTCTGTGCCTTTCAACTGAGCCTGAGAGGGGGGAGAGGAAAAAAAACCGGACAAACTTCTCAGAGCGTTTGTTCAAGGACACACATACACACTCCTCTGCATCCTGCTTGCAGCAAGAGCAGAGGGAAGCAACTTTGTTTCTTTTTAGCCAGTTTTCAGCTCCTTTTCTCTGGGGGGAGATGGAGAGTTGAACTTTGTTTTCCTGGGACTTCGGGGGTTTTTTTCCCTTCTTCTCTTCTTGACTCTTTCAACATCAGAGCACATTGGGAGAATTTTCTCCCGAGGTGGGGGCCCTGAATGTGGGCCCATGAGCCAGCTGCAAGGAGGAGGAGAGAGACTACACCTACGGAAGTGTTGGGGTTCCTCCCTCCTGCCATGCGGTCATGGGAGAGGGGACCCTGGGGTAGAGGCATGGCCTGGGCACGGGGGGTCTCCCTGCTCCCTGCTCACATGTGCCCTAATCCTGTTCAGCACTGCTTATTTTGTGTTGCCCTGTGTGAGGAGGGCCCTGGTTGTGCCGTGATTGCTCAGTTCTTTGGCAGTGCCCCGCCCATGTGGCTGGAGAAGAAAGAGCTCTGAAACTTCTCTCAAGAATCGCTCCCTGTTTCTTTGCACGGGCCTCGCTGTCTATGGATGTTTCAGGAGACCCCACCGAAACACAGAAGGACTCTCAAATTATCCCAGCTTTCTCTGCACAGCGAGAGCTTTTAATATTTAGCATTGTTATCCTTTTCCTGTGTGTTTGTTAAAAAAATAGTTTTTATCTCTTTCACTTTCTTCCCAGGAAAGTTCTTTTTTCCAAAAACCTGGTGGGGGAGGGCTGGGTGTAACCTGCCTTCTATCAGAGGATATTTTCCTCCACATTTGTCCAAACCGGCACAGCCTGTCCTTTCCTGGGTCTCTGTTGCAGATGGAAGCTGCTGGTGCCATTGTCAGCTTGAAGCCCTCTTTTGATGCAAGCAGATGTTGCCAGGTGTGTTCAGCAGCTGTTGCTCAATGCTTATGCCAAGCTATTGTGTTCCTCATGGAACCAAGGAGCCATTGTGACACTGCAGGGGCTGATGGCATCAAGGAGGCAATTGTGACAGTACAGAACCTCCTAGAAACAAGGCTCCATTGTGACACCGTGGGGAATCATGGAATCAAGGAGCCCATTGTGACACGGCTGCATGGAACCAATGGTCCATGGTTACACGGCGGATTCAAGAAGAGCACGGTGACACCACGCAACATCACGGAACCATAGGTCCATTGTGACACAGCGGGGCCTCATGGAAACAAGGGGACCATTGTGGCAAAGCAGGGCCTAATGGAAGCATGGAGAGCATTGTGACACTAAGGAAACTCCTGGAACCAAGATGACCACTGGCACATAATGGAACCTCATGGAACCAAGCCTCCACGATGGTTTTGGAGGGCCTCAGGGACCACAGGACCCATTGTGACACAGCAGGACCTGGTGGAACCAAGGAGCCTTTGTGATACTCCAGATCCACATGGAAGCCAGGGTGCACTGAGACACAGCGGGGCCTTGTTGGAACCAAAGACACCTCTGCAAAAAGCAGGCTAGCTCATAGAAGCAAGGAGTCCTTTGTTACAACATCAAACCTATGGAAGCAAGGGACCATTGTGACACTGCGGGGCCTCATGGAACCAATTGTCCATGATGACAGTGCGGATCAAAAGAGACCATGGTGACACTGCGGAACCTGATGGAACCAAGGAGCCATTGTGACACAGTGGGGCCTCATGGAATCAAGGAGACCATTGTGACCCAGGTGTTGCATGGGAAGGCAAGGAGCCATTGTGACACTTTGGGCTTCTTCCCTTGAGCTCTGCAGCTGGCTGTCCCAGCCCAGCGCACCATGTGCCACCTGCTCTCCTCAGGGCTCTGCCTGCACACAGCCCCAGGAGAAGTTTTCCTGTTTGCAAGGAAAGAATGGAAAAGCCGGAGCAGGTTTCCTAAACAACAAACCCCACTCAGGAGCCACATGCTCAGTACAGGCTGCCGGGAACGATGTCCCCTTTCTACAAGGGTCAGTGTGAGCAGGAATGAATGATCTCTGGGAGCAGAATTCTCGGAGTCTTTCCACTGAATTCTCTGTCCCTGTGTCTTGGGGTGACTTTATCATGTGTATCCCCCTATTGCTGCTCTATGCCCAGAAGTGAACTTTGTGCATTTCTGTGCCTTTCAACTGAGCCTGAGAGGGGGGAGAGGAAAAAAAAGCCAGACAAACTTCTCAGAGCGTTTGTTCAAGGACACACATACACACTCCTCTGCATCCTGCTTGCAGCAAGAGCAGAGGAAGCAACTTTGTTTCTTTTTAGCCAGTTTTCAGCTCCTTTTCTCTGGGGGGAGATGGAGAGTTGAACTTTGTTTTCCTGGGACTTCGGGGGTTTTTTTTCCCTTCTTCTCTTCTTGACTCTTTCAACATCAGAGCACATTGGGAGAATTTTCTCCCGAGGTGGGGGCCCTGAATGTGGGCCCATGAGCCAGCTGCAAGGAGGAGGAGAGAGACTACACCTACGGAAGTGTTGGGGTTCCTCCCTCCTGCCATGAGGTCATGGGAGAGGGGACCCTGGGGTAGAGGCATGGCCTGGGCATGGGGTCTCCCTGCTCCCTGCTCACATGTGCCCTAATCCTGTTCAGCACTGCTTATTGGTGTTGCCCTGTGCGAGGAGGGCCCTGGTTGTGCCGTGATTGCTCAGTTCTTTGGCAGTGCCCCGCCCATGTGGCTGGAGAAGAAAGAGCTCTGAAACTTCTCTCAAGAATTGCTCCCTATTTATTTGCACGGGCCTCGCTGTCTATGGATGTTTCAGGAGACCCCACCGAAACACAGAAGGACTCTCAAATTATCCCAGGTTTCTCTGCACAGCGAGAGGTTTTAATATTTAGCATTGTTATCCTTTTCCTGTGTGTTTGTTAAAAAAATAGTTTTTATCTCTTTCACTTTCTTCCCAGGAAAGTTCTTTTTTCCAAAAACCTGGTGGGGGAGGGCTGGGTGTAACCTGCCTTCTATCAGAGGATATTTTCCTCCACATTTGTCCAAACCGGCACAGCCTGTCCTTTCCTGGGTGTCTGTTGCAGATGGAAGCTGCTGGTGCCATTGTCAGCTTGAAGCCCTCTTTTGATGCAAGCAGATGTTGCCAGGTGTGTTCAGCAGCTGTTGCTCAATGCTTATGCCAAGCTATTGTGTTCCTCATGGAACCAAGTAGCCATTGTGACACTGCAGGGGCTGATGGCATCAAGGAGGCAATTGTGACAGTACAGAACCTCCTAGAAACAAGGCTCCATTGTGACACCGTGGGGAATCATGGAATCAAGGAGCCCATTGTGACACGGCTGCATGGAACCAATGGTCCATGGTTACACGGCGGATTCAAGAAGAGCACGGTGACACCACGCAACATCATGGAACCGTACGTCCATTGTGACACAGCAAGGCCGCATGGAAACAAGGGGACCATTGTGGCAAAGCAGGGCCTAATGGAAGCCTGGAGAGCATTGTGACATTGTGGGGAATCATGGAAACATGGAGAGCATTGTGACACTAAGGAAACTCCTGGAACCAAGATGACCACTGGCACATAATGGAACCTCATGGAAGCAAGCATCCATGATGACTTTGGAAGGCCTCAGGGACCACAGGACCCATTGTGACACAGCAGGACCTGGTGGAACCAAGGAGCCTTTGTGATACTCCAGATCCACATGGAAGCCAGGGTGCACTGAGACACAGTGGGGCCTTGTTGGAACCAAAGACACCTCTGCAAAAAGCAGGCTAGCTCATAGAAGCAAGGAGTCCATTGTTACAACGTAAAAGCTATGCAACCAAGGGACCATTGTGACACTGCGGGGCCTCATGGAACCAATTGTCCATGATGACAGTGCGGATCAAAGGAGACCATGGTGACACTGCGGAACCTGATGGAACCAAGGAGCCATTGTGACACAGTGGGGCCTCATGGAATCAAGGAGACCATTGTGACCCAGGTGTTGCATGGGAAGGCAAGGAGCCATTGTGACACTTTGGGCTTCTTCCCTTGAGCTCTGCAGCTGGCTGTCCCAGCCCAGCGCACCATGTGCCACCTGCTCTCCTCAGGGCTCTGCCTGCACACAGCCCCAGGAGAAGTTTTCCTGTTTGCAAGGAAAGAATGGAAAAGCCTGAGCAGGTTTCCTAAACAACAAACCCCACTCAGGAGCCACATGCTCAGTACAGGCTGCCTGGAACGATGTCCCCTTTCTACAAGGGTCAGTGTGAGCAGGAATGATCTCTGGGAGCAGAATTCTCGGAGTCTTTCCACTGAATTCTCTCTCCCTGTGTCTTGGGGTGACTTTATTGTGTGTATCCCCTATTGCTGCTCTATGCCCAGAAGTGAACTTTGTGCATTTCTGTGCCTTTCAACTGAGCCTGAGAGGGGGGAGAGGAAAAAAAACCGGACAAACTTCTCAGAGCGTTTGTTCAAGGACACACATACACACTCCTCTGCATCCTGCTTGCAGCAAGAGCAGAGGAAGCAACTTGGTTTCTTTTTAGCCAGTTTTCAGCTCCTTTTCTCTGGGGGGAGATGGAGAGTTGAACTTTGTTTTCCTGGGACTTCGGGGGTTTTTTTCCCTTCTACTCTTCTTGACTCTTTCAACATCAGAGCACATTGGGAGAATTTTCTCCCGAGGTGGGGGCCCTGAATGTGGGCCCATGAGCCAGCTGCAAGGAGGAGGAGAGAGACTGCACCTACGGAAGTGTTGGGGTTCCTCCCCCCTGCCATGAGGTCATGGGAGAGGGGACCCTGGGGTAGAGGCATGGCCTGGGCACGGGGTCTCCCTGCTCCCTGCTCACATGTGCCCTAATCCTGTTCAGCACTGCTTATTTTGTGTTGCCCTGTGCCAGGAGGGCCCTGGTTGTCCCTTGATTGCTCAGTTCTTTGGCAGTGCCCCGCCCATGTGGCTGGAGAAGAAAGAGCTCTGAAACTTCTCTCAAGAATCGCTCCCTATTTCTTTGCACGGGCCTCGCTGTCTATGGATGTTTCAGGAGACCCCACCGAAACACAGAAGGACTCTCAAATTATCCCAGCTTTCTCTGCACAGCGAGAGCTTTTAATATTTAGCATTGTTATCCTTTTCCTGTGTGTTTGTTAAAAAAATAGGTTTTATCTCTTTCACTTTCTTCCCAGGAAAGTTCTTTTTTCCAAAAACCTGGTGGGGGAGGGCTGGGTGTAACCTGCCTTCTATCAGAGGATATTTTCCTCCACATTTGTCCAAACCGGCACAGCCTGTCCTTTCCCTGGGTGTCTGTTGCAGATGGAAGCTGCTGGTGCCATTGTCAGCTTGAAGCCCTCTTTTGATGCAAGCAGATGTTGCCAGGTGTGTTCAGCAGCTGTTGCTCAATGCTTATGCCAAGCTATTGTGTTCCTCATGGAACCAAGGAGCCATTGTGACACTGCAGGGGCTGATGGCATCAGGGAGGCAATTGTGACAGTACAGAACCTCCTAGAAACAAGGCTCCATTGTGACACCGTGGGGAATCATGGAATCAAGGAGCCCATTGTGACACGCCGCATGGAACCAATGGTCCATGGTTACACGGCGGATTCAAGAAGAGCACGGTGACACCACGCAACATCATGGAACCATAGGTCCATTGTGACACAGCGGGGCCTGATGGAAACAAGGGGACCATTGTGGCAAAGCAGGGCCTAATGGAAGCCTGGAGAGCATTGTGACATTGTGGGGAATCATGGAAGCATGGAGAGCATTGTGACACTAAGGAAACTCCTGGAACCAAGATGACCACTGGCACATAATGGAACCTCATGGAACCAAGCCTCCACGATGACTTTGGAGGGCCTCGGGGACCACAGGACCCATTGTGACACAGCAGGACCTGGTGGAACCAAGGAGCCTTTGTGATACTCCAGATCCACATGGAAGCCAGGGTGCACTGAGACACAGTGGGGCCTTGTTGGAACCAAAGACACCTCTGCAAAAAGCAGGCTAGCTCATAGAAGCAAGGAGTCCATTGTTACAACGTAAAAGCTATGCAACCAAGGGACCATTGTGACACTGCGGGGCCTCATGGAACCAATTGTCCATGATGACAGTGCGGATCAAAGGAGACCATGGTGACACTGCGGAACCTGATGGAACCAAGGAGCCATTGTGACACAGTGGGGCCTCATGGAATCAAGGAGACCATTGTGACCCAGGTGTTGCATGGGAAGGCAAGGAGCCATTGTGACACTTTGGGCTTCTTCCCTTGAGCTCTGCAGCTGGCTGTCCCAGCCCAGCGCACCATGTGCCACCTGCTCTCCTCAGGGCTCTGCCTGCACACAGCCCCAGGAGAAGTTTTCCTGTTTGCAAGGAAAGAATGGAAAAGCCTGAGCAGGTTTCCTAAACAACAAACCCCACTCAGGAGCCACATGCTCAGTACAGGCTGCCTGGAACGATGTCCCCTTTCTACAAGGGTCAGTGTGAGCAGGAATGATCTCTGGGAGCAGAATTCTCGGAGTCTTTCCACTGAATTCTCTCTCCCTGTGTCTTGGGGTGACTTTATTGTGTGTATCCCCTATTGCTGCTCTATGCCCAGAAGTGAACTTTGTGCATTTCTGTGCCTTTCAACTGAGCCTGAGAGGGGGGAGAGGAAAAAAAACCGGACAAACTTCTCAGAGCGTTTGTTCAAGGACACACATACACACTCCTCTGCATCCTGCTTGCAGCAAGAGCAGAGGAAGCAACTTGGTTTCTTTTTAGCCAGTTTTCAGCTCCTTTTCTCTGGGGGGAGATGGAGAGTTGAACTTTGTTTTCCTGGGACTTCGGGGGTTTTTTTCCCTTCTACTCTTCTTGACTCTTTCAACATCAGAGCACATTGGGAGAATTTTCTCCCGAGGTGGGGGCCCTGAATGTGGGCCCATGAGCCAGCTGCAAGGAGGAGGAGAGAGACTGCACCTACGGAAGTGTTGGGGTTCCTCCCCCCTGCCATGAGGTCATGGGAGAGGGGACCCTGGGGTAGAGGCATGGCCTGGGCACGGGGTCTCCCTGCTCCCTGCTCACATGTGCCCTAATCCTGTTCAGCACTGCTTATTTTGTGTTGCCCTGTGCCAGGAGGGCCCTGGTTGTCCCTTGATTGCTCAGTTCTTTGGCAGTGCCCCGCCCATGTGGCTGGAGAAGAAAGAGCTCTGAAACTTCTCTCAAGAATCGCTCCCTATTTCTTTGCACGGGCCTCGCTGTCTATGGATGTTTCAGGAGACCCCACCGAAACACAGAAGGACTCTCAAATTATCCCAGCTTTCTCTGCACAGCGAGAGGTTTTAATATTTAGCATTGTTATCCTTTTCCTGTGTGTTTGTTAAAAAAATAGGTTTTATCTCTTTCACTTTCTTCCCAGGAAAGTTCTTTTTTCCAAAAACCTGGTGGGGGAGGGCTGGGTGTAACCTGCCTTCTATCAGAGGATATTTTCCTCCACATTTGTCCAAACCGGCACAGCCTGTCCTTTCCTGGGTGTCTGTTGCAGATGGAAGCTGCTGGTGCCATTGTCAGCTTGAAGCCCTCTTTTGATGCAAGCAGATGTTGCCAGGTGTGTTCAGCAGCTGTTGCTCAATGCTTATGCCAAGCTATTGTGTTCCTCATGGAACCAAGGAGCCATTGTGACACTGCAGGGGCTGATGGCATCAAGGAGGCAATTGTGACAGTACAGAACCTCCTAGAAACAAGGCTCCATTGTGACACCGTGGGGAATCATGGAATCAAGGAGCCCATTGTGACACGGCTGCATGGAACCAATGGTCCATGGTTACACGGCGGATTCAAGAAGAGCACGGTGACACCACGCAACATCACGGAACCATAGGTCCATTGTGACACAGCGGGGCCTCATGGAAACAAGGGGACCATTGTGGCAAAGCAGGGCCTAATGGAAGCATGGAGAGCATTGTGACACTAAGGAAACTCCTGGAACCAAGATGACCACTGGCACATAATGGAACCTCATGGAAGCAAGCCTCCACGATGGTTTTGGAGGGCCTCAGGGACCACAGGACCCATTGTGACACAGCAGGACCTGGTGGAACCAAGGAGCCTTTGTGATACTCCAGATCCACATGGAAGCCAGGGTGCACTGAGACACAGCGGGGCCTTGTTGGAACCAAAGACACCTCTGCAAAAAGCAGGCTAGCTCATAGAAGCAAGGAGTCCTTTGTTACAACATCAAACCTATGGAAGCAAGGGACCATTGTGACACTGCGGGGCCTCATGGAACCAATTGTCCATGATGACAGTGCGGATCAAAAGAGACCATGGTGACACTGCGGAACCTGATGGAACCAAGGAGCCATTGTGACACAGTGGGGCCTCATGGAATCAAGGAGACCATTGTGACCCAGGTGTTGCATGGGAAGGCAAGGAGCCATTGTGACACTTTGGGCTTCTTCCCTTGAGCTCTGCAGCTGGCTGTCCCAGCCCAGCGCACCATGTGCCACCTGCTCTCCTCAGGGCTCTGCCTGCACACAGCCCCAGGAGAAGTTTTCCTGTTTGCAAGGAAAGAATGGAAAAGCCGGAGCAGGTTTCCTAAACAACAAACCCCACTCAGGAGCCACATGCTCAGTACAGGCTGCCGGGAACGATGTCCCCTTTCTACAAGGGTCAGTGTGAGCAGGAATGAATGATCTCTGGGAGCAGAATTCTCGGAGTCTTTCCACTGAATTCTCTGTCCCTGTGTCTTGGGGTGACTTTATCATGTGTATCCCCCTATTGCTGCTCTATGCCCAGAAGTGAACTTTGTGCATTTCTGTGCCTTTCAACTGAGCCTGAGAGGGGGGAGAGGAAAAAAAAGCCAGACAAACTTCTCAGAGCGTTTGTTCAAGGACACACATACACACTCCTCTGCATCCTGCTTGCAGCAAGAGCAGAGGAAGCAACTTTGTTTCTTTTTAGCCAGTTTTCAGCTCCTTTTCTCTGGGGGGAGATGGAGAGTTGAACTTTGTTTTCCTGGGACTTCGGGGGTTTTTTTTCCCTTCTTCTCTTCTTGACTCTTTCAACATCAGAGCACATTGGGAGAATTTTCTCCCGAGGTGGGGGCCCTGAATGTGGGCCCATGAGCCAGCTGCAAGGAGGAGGAGAGAGACTACACCTACGGAAGTGTTGGGGTTCCTCCCTCCTGCCATGAGGTCATGGGAGAGGGGACCCTGGGGTAGAGGCATGGCCTGGGCATGGGGTCTCCCTGCTCCCTGCTCACATGTGCCCTAATCCTGTTCAGCACTGCTTATTGGTGTTGCCCTGTGCGAGGAGGGCCCTGGTTGTGCCGTGATTGCTCAGTTCTTTGGCAGTGCCCCGCCCATGTGGCTGGAGAAGAAAGAGCTCTGAAACTTCTCTCAAGAATTGCTCCCTATTTCTTTGCACGGGCCTCGCTGTCTATGGATGTTTCAGGAGACCCCACCGAAACACAGAAGGACTCTCAAATTATCCCAGCTTTCTCTGCACAGCGAGAGGTTTTAATATTTAGCATTGTTATCCTTTTCCTGTGTGTTTGTTAAAAAAATAGTTTTTATCTCTTTCACTTTCTTCCCAGGAAAGTTCTTTTTTCCAAAAACCTGGTGGGGGAGGGCTGGGTGTAACCTGCCTTCTATCAGAGGATATTTTCCTCCACATTTGTCCAAACCGGCACAGCCTGTCCTTTCCTGGGTGTCTGTTGCAGATGGAAGCTGCTGGTGCCATTGTCAGCTTGAAGCCCTCTTTTGATGCAAGCAGATGTTGCCAGGTGTGTTCAGCAGCTGTTGCTCAATGCTTATGCCAAGCTATTGTGTTCCTCATGGAACCAAGTAGCCATTGTGACACTGCAGGGGCTGATGGCATCAAGGAGGCAATTGTGACAGTACAGAACCTCCTAGAAACAAGGCTCCATTGTGACACCGTGGGGAATCATGGAATCAAGGAGCCCATTGTGACACGGCTGCATGGAACCAATGGTCCATGGTTACACGGCGGATTCAAGAAGAGCACGGTGACACCACGCAACATCATGGAACCGTACGTCCATTGTGACACAGCAAGGCCGCATGGAAACAAGGGGACCATTGTGGCAAAGCAGGGCCTAATGGAAGCCTGGAGAGCATTGTGACATTGTGGGGAATCATGGAAACATGGAGAGCATTGTGACACTAAGGAAACTCCTGGAACCAAGATGACCACTGGCACATAATGGAACCTCATGGAAGCAAGCATCCATGATGACTTTGGAAGGCCTCAGGGACCACAGGACCCATTGTGACACAGCAGGACCTGGTGGAACCAAGGAGCCTTTGTGATACTCCAGATCCACATGGAAGCCAGGGTGCACTGAGACACAGTGGGGCCTTGTTGGAACCAAAGACACCTCTGCAAAAAGCAGGCTAGCTCATAGAAGCAAGGAGTCCATTGTTACAACGTAAAAGCTATGCAACCAAGGGACCATTGTGACACTGCGGGGCCTCATGGAACCAATTGTCCATGATGACAGTGCGGATCAAAGGAGACCATGGTGACACTGCGGAACCTGATGGAACCAAGGAGCCATTGTGACACAGTGGGGCCTCATGGAATCAAGGAGACCATTGTGACCCAGGTGTTGCATGGGAAGGCAAGGAGCCATTGTGACACTTTGGGCTTCTTCCCTTGAGCTCTGCAGCTGGCTGTCCCAGCCCAGCGCACCATGTGCCACCTGCTCTCCTCAGGGCTCTGCCTGCACACAGCCCCAGGAGAAGTTTTCCTGTTTGCAAGGAAAGAATGGAAAAGCCGGAGCAGGTTTCCTAAACAACAAACCCCACTCAGGAGCCACATGCTCAGTACAGGCTGCCGGGAACGATGTCCCCTTTCTACAAGGGTCAGTGTGAGCAGGAATGAATGATCTCTGGGAGCAGAATTCTCGGAGTCTTTCCACTGAATTCTCTGTCCCTGTGTCTTGGGGTGACTTTATCGTGTGTATCCCCTATTGCTGCTCTATGCCCAGAAGTGAACTTTGTGCATTTCTGTGCCTTTCAACTGAGCCTGAGAGGGGGGAGAGGAAAAAAAACCGGACAAACTTCTCAGAGCGTTTGTTCAAGGACACACATACACACTCCTCTGCATCCTGCTTGCAGCAAGAGCAGAGGAAGCAACTTGGTTTCTTTTTAGCCAGTTTTCAGCTCCTTTTCTCTGGGGGGAGATGGAGAGTTGAACTTTGTTTTCCTGGGACTTCGGGGGTTTTTTTTCCCTTCTTCTCTTCTTGACTCTTTCAACATCAGAGCACATTGGGAGAATTTTCTCCCGAGGTTGGGGCCCTGAATGTGGGCCCATGAGCCAGCTGCAAGGAGGAGGAGAGAGACTACACCTACGGAAGTGTTGGGGTTCCTCCCCCCTTCCATGAGGTCATGGGAGAGGGGACCCTGGGGTAGAGGCATGGCCTGGGCACGGGGTCTCCCTGCTCCCTGCTCACATGTGCCCTAATCCTGTTCAGCACTGCTTATTTTGTGTTGCCCTGTGCGAGGAGGGCCCTGGTTGTGCTGTGATTGCTCAGTTCTTTGGCAGTGCCCCGCCCATGTGGCTGGAGAAGAAAGAGCTCTGAAACTTCTCTCAAGAATTGCTCCCTGTTTCTTTGCACGGGCCTCGCTGTCTATGGATGTTTCAGGAGACCCCACCGAAACACAGAAGGACTCTCAAATTATCCCAGCTTTCTCTGCACAGCGAGAGGTTTTAATATTTAGCATTGTTATCCTTTTCCTGTGTGTTTGTTAAAAAAGTAGTTTTTATCTCTTTCACTTTCTTCCCAGGAAAATTCTTTTTTCCCGAAGCTGGTGGGGGAGGGCTGGGTGTAACCTGCCTTCTATCAGAGGATATTTTCCTCCACATTTGTCCAAACCGGCACAGCCTGTCCTTTCCCTGGGTGTCTGTTGCAGATGGAAGCTGCTGGTGCCATTGTCAGCTTGAAGCCCTCTTTTGATGCAAGCAGATGTTGCCAGGTGTGTTCAGCAGCTGTTGCTCAATGCTTATGCCAAGCTATTGAGTTCCTCATGGAACCAAGGAGCCATTGTGACACTGCAGGGGCTGATGGCATCAAGGAGGCAATTGTGACAGTACAGAACCTCCTAGAAACAAGGCTCCATTGTGACACCGTGGGGAATCATGGAATCAAGGAGCCCATTGTGACACGCCGCATGGAACCAATGGTCCATGGTTACACGGCGGATTCAAGAAGAGCACGGTGACACCACGCAACATCACGGAACCATAGGTCCATTGTGACACAGCGGGGCCTCATGGAAACAAGGGGACCATTGTGGCAAAGCAGGGCCTAATGGAAGCCTGGAGAGCATTGTGACATTGTGGGGAATCATGGAAACATGGAGAGCATTGTGACACTAAGGAAACTCCTGGAACCAAGATGACCACTGGCACATAATGGAACCTCATGGAAGCAAGCATCCATGATGACTTTGGAAGGCCTCAGGGACCACAGGACCCATTGTGACACAGCAGGACCTGGTGGAACCAAGGAGCCTTTGTGATACTCCAGATCCACATGGAAGCCAGGGTGCACTGAGACACAGTGGGGCCTTGTTGGAACCAAAGACACCTCTGCAAAAAGCAGGCTAGCTCATAGAAGCAAGGAGTCCATTGTTACAACGTAAAAGCTATGCAACCAAGGGACCATTGTGACACTGCGGGGCCTCATGGAACCAATTGTCCATGATGACAGTGCGGATCAAAGGAGACCATGGTGACACTGCGGAACCTGATGGAACCAAGGAGCCATTGTGACACAGTGGGGCCTCATGGAATCAAGGAGACCATTGTGACCCAGGTGTTGCATGGGAAGGCAAGGAGCCATTGTGACACTTTGGGCTTCTTCCCTTGAGCTCTGCAGCTGGCTGTCCCAGCCCAGCGCACCATGTGCCACCTGCTCTCCTCAGGGCTCTGCCTGCACACAGCCCCAGGAGAAGTTTTCCTGTTTGGAAGGAAAGAATGGAAAAGCCGGAGCAGGTTTCCTAAACAACAAACCCCACTCAGGAGCCACATGCTCAGTACAGGCTGCCTGGAACGATGTCCCCTTTCTACAAGGGTCAGTGTGAGCAGGAATGATCTCTGGGAGCAGAATTCTCGGAGTCTTTCCACTGAATTCTCTCTCCCTGTGTCTTGGGGTGACTTTATTGTGTGTATCCCCTATTGCTGCTCTATGCCCAGAAGTGAACTTTGTGCATTTCTGTGCCTTTCAACTGAGCCTGAGAGGGGGGAGAGGAAAAAAAACCGGACAAACTTCTCAGAGCGTTTGTTCAAGGACACACATACACACTCCTCTGCATCCTGCTTGCAGCAAGAGCAGAGGAAGCAACTTGGTTTCTTTTTAGCCAGTTTTCAGCTCCTTTTCTCTGGGGGGAGATGGAGAGTTGAACTTTGTTTTCCTGGGACTTCGGGGGTTTTTTTCCCTTCTACTCTTCTTGACTCTTTCAACATCAGAGCACATTGGGAGAATTTTCTCCCGAGGTGGGGGCCCTGAATGTGGGCCCATGAGCCAGCTGCAAGGAGGAGGAGAGAGACTGCACCTACGGAAGTGTTGGGGTTCCTCCCCCCTGCCATGAGGTCATGGGAGAGGGGACCCTGGGGTAGAGGCATGGCCTGGGCACGGGGTCTCCCTGCTCCCTGCTCACATGTGCCCTAATCCTGTTCAGCACTGCTTATTTTGTGTTGCCCTGTGCCAGGAGGGCCCTGGTTGTGCTGTGATTGCTCAGTTCTTTGGCAGTGCCCCGCCCATGTGGCTGGAGAAGAAAGAGCTCTGAAACTTCTCTCAAGAATTGCTCCCTGTTTCTTTGCACGGGCCTCGCTGTCTATGGATGTTTCAGGAGACCCCACCGAAACACAGAAGGACTCTCAAATTATCCCAGCTTTCTCTGCACAGCGAGAGCTTTTAATATTTAGCATTGTTATCCTTTTCCTGTGTGTTTGTTAAAAAAGTAGTTTTTATCTCTTTCACTTTCTTCCCAGGAAAATTCTTTTTTCCCGAAGCTGGTGGGGGAGGGCTGGGTGTAACCTGCCTTCTATCAGAGGATATTTTCCTCCACATTTGTCCAAACCGGCACAGCCTGTCCTTTCCCTGGGTGTCTGTTGCAGATGGAAGCTGCTGGTGCCATTGTCAGCTTGAAGCCCTCTTTTGATGCAAGCAGATGTTGCCAGGTGTGTTCAGCAGCTGTTGCTCAATGCTTATGCCAAGCTATTGTGTTCCTCATGGAACCAAGGAGCCATTGTGACACTGCAGGGGCTGATGGCATCAAGGAGGCAATTGTGACAGTACAGAACCTCCTAGAAACAAGGCTCCATTGTGACACCGTGGGGAATCATGGAATCAAGGAGCCCATTGTGACACGCCGCATGGAACCAATGGTCCATGGTTACACGGCGGATTCAAGAAGAGCACGGTGACACCACGCAACATCATGGAACCATAGGTCCATTGTGACACAGCAAGGCCGCATGGAAACAAGGGGACCATTGTGGCAAAGCAGGGCCTAATGGAAGCCTGGAGAGCATTGTGACATTGTGGGGAATCATGGAAGCATGGAGAGCATTGTGACACTAAGGAAACTCCTGGAACCAAGATGACCACTGGCACATAATGGAACCTCATGGAACCAAGCCTCCACGATGACTTTGGAGGGCCTCGGGGACCACAGGACCCATTGTGACACAGCAGGACCTGGTGGAACCAAGGAGCCTTTGTGATACTCCAGATCCACATGGAAGCCAGGGTGCACTGAGACACAGCGGGGCCTTGTTGGAACCAAAGACACCTCTGCAAAAAGCAGGCTAGCTCATAGAAGCAAGGAGTCCTTTGTTACAACATCAAAGCTATGGAACCAAGGGACCATTGTGACACTGCGGGGCCTCATGGAACCAATTGTCCATGATGACAGTGCGGATCAAAGGAGACCATGGTGACACTGCGGAACCTGATGGAACCAAGGAGCCATTGTGACACAGTGGGGCCTCATGGAATCAAGGAGACCATTGTGACCCAGGTGTTGCATGGGAAGGCAAGGAGCCATTGTGACACTTTGGGCTTCTTCCCTTGAGCTCTGCAGCTGGCTGTCCCAGCCCAGCGCACCATGTGCCACCTGCTCTCCTCAGGGCTCTGCCTGCACACAGCCCCAGGAGAAGTTTTCCTGTTTGCAAGGAAAGAATGGAAAAGCCGGAGCAGGTTTCCTAAACAACAAACCCCACTCAGGAGCCACATGCTCAGTACAGGCTGCCGGGAACGATGTCCCCTTTCTACAAGGGTCAGGGTGAGCAGGAATGAATGATCTCTGGGAGCAGAATTCTCGGAGTCTTTCCACTGAATTCTCTGTCCCTGTGTCTTGGGGTGACTTTATCGTGTGTATCCCCTATTGCTGCTCTATGCCCAGAAGTGAACTTTGTGCATTTCTGTGCCTTTCAACTGAGCCTGAGAGGGGGGAGAGGAAAAAAACCGGACAAACTTCTCAGAGCGTTTGTTCAAGGACACACATACACACTCCTCTGCATCCTGCTTGCAGCAAGAGCAGAGGAAGCAACTTGGTTTCTTTTTAGCCAGTTTTCAGCTCCTTTTCTCTGGGGGGAGATGGAGAGTTGAACTTTGTTTTCCTGGGACTTCGGGGGTTTTTTTTCCCTTCTTCTCTTCTTGACTCTTTCAACATCAGAGCACATTGGGAGAATTTTCTCCCGAGGTTGGGGCCCTGAATGTGGGCCCATGAGCCAGCTGCAAGGAGGAGGAGAGAGACTACACCTACGGAAGTGTTGGGGTTCCTCCCCCCTTCCATGAGGTCATGGGAGAGGGGACCCTGGGGTAGAGGCATGGCCTGGGCACGGGGTCTCCCTGCTCCCTGCTCACATGTGCCCTAATCCTGTTCAGCACTGCTTATTTTGTGTTGCCCTGTGCCAGGAGGGCCCTGGTTGTGCTGTGATTGCTCAGTTCTTTGGCAGTGCCCCGCCCATGTGGCTGGAGAAGAAAGAGCTCTGAAACTTCTCTCAAGAATTGCTCCCTGTTTCTTTGCACGGGCCTCGCTGTCTATGGATGTTTCAGGAGACCCCACCGAAACACAGAAGGACTCTCAAATTATCCCAGCTTTCTCTGCACAGCGAGAGGTTTTAATATTTAGCATTGTTATCCTTTTCCTGTGTGTTTGTTAAAAAAGTAGTTTTTATCTCTTTCACTTTCTTCCCAGGAAAATTCTTTTTTCCCGAAGCTGGTGGGGGAGGGCTGGGTGTAACCTGCCTTCTATCAGAGGATATTTTCCTCCACATTTGTCCAAACCGGCACAGCCTGTCCTTTCCCTGGGTGTCTGTTGCAGATGGAAGCTGCTGGTGCCATTGTCAGCTTGAAGCCCTCTTTTGATGCAAGCAGATGTTGCCAGGTGTGTTCAGCAGCTGTTGCTCAATGCTTATGCCAAGCTATTGAGTTCCTCATGGAACCAAGGAGCCATTGTGACACTGCAGGGGCTGATGGCATCAAGGAGGCAATTGTGACAGTACAGAACCTCCTAGAAACAAGGCTCCATTGTGACACCGTGGGGAATCATGGAATCAAGGAGCCCATTGTGACACGCCGCATGGAACCAATGGTCCATGGTTACACGGCGGATTCAAGAAGAGCACGGTGACACCACGCAACATCATGGAACCGTACGTCCATTGTGACACAGCAAGGCCGCATGGAAACAAGGGGACCATTGTGGCAAAGCAGGGCCTAATGGAAGCCTGGAGAGCATTGTGACATTGTGGGGAATCATGGAAACATGGAGAGCATTGTGACACTAAGGAAACTCCTGGAACCAAGATGACCACTGGCACATAATGGAACCTCATGGAAGCAAGCATCCATGATGACTTTGGAAGGCCTCAGGGACCACAGGACCCATTGTGACACAGCAGGACCTGGTGGAACCAAGGAGCCTTTGTGATACTCCAGATCCACATGGAAGCCAGGGTGCACTGAGACACAGTGGGGCCTTGTTGGAACCAAAGACACCTCTGCAAAAAGCAGGCTAGCTCATAGAAGCAAGGAGTCCATTGTTACAACGTAAAAGCTATGCAACCAAGGGACCATTGTGACACTGCGGGGCCTCATGGAACCAATTGTCCATGATGACAGTGCGGATCAAAGGAGACCATGGTGACACTGCGGAACCTGATGGAACCAAGGAGCCATTGTGACACAGTGGGGCCTCATGGAATCAAGGAGACCATTGTGACCCAGGTGTTGCATGGGAAGGCAAGGAGCCATTGTGACACTTTGGGCTTCTTCCCTTGAGCTCTGCAGCTGGCTGTCCCAGCCCAGCGCACCATGTGCCACCTGCTCTCCTCAGGGCTCTGCCTGCACACAGCCCCAGGAGAAGTTTTCCTGTTTGGAAGGAAAGAATGGAAAAGCCGGAGCAGGTTTCCTAAACAACAAACCCCACTCAGGAGCCACATGCTCAGTACAGGCTGCCTGGAACGATGTCCCCTTTCTACAAGGGTCAGTGTGAGCAGGAATGATCTCTGGGAGCAGAATTCTCGGAGTCTTTCCACTGAATTCTCTCTCCCTGTGTCTTGGGGTGACTTTATCGTGTGTATCCCCTATTGCTGCTCTATGCCCAGAAGTGAACTTTGTGCATTTCTGTGCCTTTCAACTGAGCCTGAGAGGGGGGAGAGGAAAAAAAACCGGACAAACTTCTCAGAGCGTTTGTTCAAGGACACACATACACACTCCTCTGCATCCTGCTTGCAGCAAGAGCAGAGGAAGCAACTTGGTTTCTTTTTAGCCAGTTTTCAGCTCCTTTTCTCTGGGGGGAGATGGAGAGTTGAACTTTGTTTTCCTGGGACTTCGGGGGTTTTTTTCCCTTCTACTCTTCTTGACTCTTTCAACATCAGAGCACATTGGGAGAATTTTCTCCCGAGGTGGGGGCCCTGAATGTGGGCCCATGAGCCAGCTGCAAGGAGGAGGAGAGAGACTGCACCTACGGAAGTGTTGGGGTTCCTCCCCCCTGCCATGAGGTCATGGGAGAGGGGACCCTGGGGTAGAGGCATGGCCTGGGCACGGGGGTCTCCCTGCTCCCTGCTCACATGTGCCCTAACCCTGTTCAGCACTGGTTATTTTGTGTTGCCCTGTGCCAGGAGGGCCCTGGTTGTGCCGTGATTGCTCAGTTCTTTGGCAGTGCCCCGCCCATGTGGCTGGAGAAGAAAGAGCTCTGAAACTTCTCTCAAAAATTGCTCCCTGTTTCTTTGCACGGGCCTCGCTGTCTATGGATGTTTCAGGAGACCCCACCGAAACACGGAAGGACTCTCAAATTATCCCAGCTTTCTCTGCACAGCGAGAGCTTTTAATATTTAGCATTGTTATCCTTTTCCTGTGTGTTTGTTAAAAAAGTAGTTTTTATCTCTTTCACTTTCTTCCCAGGAAAATTCTTTTTTCCAAAAACCTGGTGGGGGAGGGCTGGGTGTAACCTGCCTTCTATCAGAGGATATTTTCCTCCACATTTGTCCAAACCGGCACAGCCTGTCCTTTCCCTGGGTGTCTGTTGCAGATGGAAGCTGCTGGTGCCATTGTCAGCTTGAAGCCCTCTTTTGATGCAAGCAGATGTTGCCAGGTGTGTTCAGCAGCTGTTGCTCAATGCTTATGCCAAGCTATTGTGTTCCTCATGGAACCAAGGAGCCATTGTGACACTGCAGGGGCTGATGGCATCAAGGAGGCAATTGTGACAGTACAGAACCTCCTAGAAACAAGGCTCCATTGTGACACCGTGGGGAATCATGGAATCAAGGAGCCCATTGTGACACGCCGCATGGAACCAATGGTCCATGGTTACACGGCGGATTCAAGAAGAGCACGGTGACACCACGCAACATCATGGAACCGTACGTCCATTGTGACACAGCGGGGCCTGATGGAAACAAGGGGACCATTGTGGCAAAGCAGGGCCTAATGGAAGCCTGGAGAGCATTGTGACATTGTGGGGAATCATGGAAACATGGAGAGCATTGTGACACTAAGGAAACTCCTGGAACCAAGATGACCACTGGCACATAATGGAACCTCATGGAACCAAGCCTCCACGATGACTTTGGAGGGCCTCGGGGACCACAGGACACATTGTGACACAGCAGGACCTGGTGGAACCAAGGAGCCTTTGTGATACTCCAGATCCACATGGAAGCCAGGGTGCACTGAGACACAGCGGGGCCTTGTTGGAACCAAAGACACCTCTGCAAAAAGCAGGCTAGCTCATAGAAGCAAGGAGTCCTTTGTTACAACATCAAAGCTATGGAACCAAGGGACCATTGTGACACTGCGGGGCCTCATGGAACCAATTGTCCATGATGACAGTGCGGATCAAAGGAGACCATGGTGACACTGCGGAACCTGATGGAACCAAGGAGCCATTGTGACACAGTGGGGCCTCATGGAATCAAGGAGACCATTGTGACCCAGGTGTTGCATGGGAAGGCAAGGAGCCATTGTGACACTTTGGGCTTCTTCCCTTGAGCTCTGCAGCTGGCTGTCCCAGCCCAGCGCACCATGTGCCACCTGCTCTCCTCAGGGCTCTGCCTGCACACAGCCCCAGGAGAAGTTTTCCTGTTTGCAAGGAAAGAATGGAAAAGCCGGAGCAGGTTTCCTAAACAACAAACCCCACTCAGGAGCCACATGCTCAGTACAGGCTGCCGGGAACGATGTCCCCTTTCTACAAGGGTCAGGGTGAGCAGGAATGAATGATCTCTGGGAGCAGAATTCTCGGAGTCTTTCCACTGAATTCTCTGTCCCTGTGTCTTGGGGTGACTTTATCGTGTGTATCCCCTATTGCTGCTCTATGCCCAGAAGTGAACTTTGTGCATTTCTGTGCCTTTCAACTGAGCCTGAGAGGGGGGAGAGGAAAAAAACCGGACGAACTTCTCAGAGCGTTTGTTCAAGGACACACATACACACTCCTCTGCATCCTGCTTGCAGCAAGAGCAGAGGAAGCAACTTGGTTTCTTTTTAGCCAGTTTTCAGCTCCTTTTCTCTGGGGGGAGATGGAGAGTTGAACTTTGTTTTCCTGGGACTTCGGGGTTTTTTTTTCCCTTCTTCTCTTCTTGACTCTTTCAACATCAGAGCACATTGGGAGAATTTTCTCCCGAGGTTGGGGCCCTGAATGTGGGCCCATGAGCCAGCTGCAAGGAGGAGGAGAGAGACTACACCTACGGAAGTGTTGGGGTTCCTCCCCCCTTCCATGAGGTCATGGGAGAGGGGACCCTGGGGTAGAGGCATGGCCTGGGCACGGGGTCTCCCTGCTCCCTGCTCACATGTGCCCTAATCCTGTTCAGCACTGCTTATTTTGTGTTGCCCTGTGCCAGGAGGGCCCTGGTTGTGCTGTGATTGCTCAGTTCTTTGGCAGTGCCCCGCCCATGTGGCTGGAGAAGAAAGAGCTCTGAAACTTCTCTCAAGAATTGCTCCCTGTTTCTTTGCACGGGCCTCGCTGTCTATGGATGTTTCAGGAGACCCCACCGAAACACAGAAGGACTCTCAAATTATCCCAGCTTTCTCTGCACAGCGAGAGGTTTTAATATTTAGCATTGTTATCCTTTTCCTGTGTGTTTGTTAAAAAAGTAGTTTTTATCTCTTTCACTTTCTTCCCAGGAAAATTCTTTTTTCCCGAAGCTGGTGGGGGAGGGCTGGGTGTAACCTGCCTTCTATCAGAGGATATTTTCCTCCACATTTGTCCAAACCGGCACAGCCTGTCCTTTCCCTGGGTGTCTGTTGCAGATGGAAGCTGCTGGTGCCATTGTCAGCTTGAAGCCCTCTTTTGATGCAAGCAGATGTTGCCAGGTGTGTTCAGCAGCTGTTGCTCAATGCTTATGCCAAGCTATTGAGTTCCTCATGGAACCAAGGAGCCATTGTGACACTGCAGGGGCTGATGGCATCAAGGAGGCAATTGTGACAGTACAGAACCTCCTAGAAACAAGGCTCCATTGTGACACCGTGGGGAATCATGGAATCAAGGAGCCCATTGTGACACGCCGCATGGAACCAATGGTCCATGGTTACACGGCGGATTCAAGAAGAGCACGGTGACACCACGCAACATCATGGAACCATAGGTCCATTGTGACACAGCGGGGCCTGATGGAAACAAGGGGACCATTGTGGCAAAGCAGGGCCTAATGGAAGCCTGGAGAGCATTGTGACATTGTGGGGAATCATGGAAGCATGGAGAGCATTGTGACACTAAGGAAACTCCTGGAACCAAGATGACCACTGGCACATAATGGAACCTCATGGAACCAAGCCTCCACGATGACTTTGGAGGGCCTCGGGGACCACAGGACCCATTGTGACACAGCAGGACCTGGTGGAACCAAGGAGCCTTTGTGATACTCCACATCCACATGGAAGCCAGGGTGCACTGAGACACAGCGGGGCCTTGTTGGAACCAAAGACACCTCTGCAAAAAGCAGGCTAGCTCATAGAAGCAAGGAGTCCTTTGTTACAACATCAAAGCTATGGAACCAAGGGACCATTGTGACACTGCGGGGCCTCATGGAACCAATTGTCCATGATGACAGTGCGGATCAAAGGAGACCATGGTGACACTGCGGAACCTGATGGAACCAAGGAGCCATTGTGACACAGTGGGGCCTCATGGAATCAAGGAGACCATTGTGACCCAGGTGTTGCATGGGAAGGCAAGGAGCCATTGTGACACTTTGGGCTTCTTCCCTTGAGCTCTGCAGCTGGCTGTCCCAGCCCAGCGCACCATGTGCCACCTGCTCTCCTCAGGGCTCTGCCTGCACACAGCCCCAGGAGAAGTTTTCCTGTTTGCAAGGAAAGAATGGAAAAGCCGGAGCAGGTTTCCTAAACAACAAACCCCACTCAGGAGCCACATGCTCAGTACAGGCTGCCGGGAACGATGTCCCCTTTCTACAAGGGTCAGGGTGAGCAGGAATGAATGATCTCTGGGAGCAGAATTCTCGGAGTCTTTCCACTGAATTCTCTGTCCCTGTGTCTTGGGGTGACTTTATCGTGTGTATCCCCTATTGCTGCTCTATGCCCAGAAGTGAACTTTGTGCATTTCTGTGCCTTTCAACTGAGCCTGAGAGGGGGGAGAGGAAAAAAACCGGACAAACTTCTCAGAGCGTTTGTTCAAGGACACACATACACACTCCTCTGCATCCTGCTTGCAGCAAGAGCAGAGGAAGCAACTTGGTTTCTTTTTAGCCAGTTTTCAGCTCCTTTTCTCTGGGGGGAGATGGAGAGTTGAACTTTGTTTTCCTGGGACTTCGGGGGTTTTTTTTCCCTTCTTCTCTTCTTGACTCTTTCAACATCAGAGCACATTGGGAGAATTTTCTCCCGAGGTTGGGGCCCTGAATGTGGGCCCATGAGCCAGCTGCAAGGAGGAGGAGAGAGACTACACCTACGGAAGTGTTGGGGTTCCTCCCCCCTTCCATGAGGTCATGGGAGAGGGGACCCTGGGGTAGAGGCATGGCCTGGGCACGGGGTCTCCCTGCTCCCTGCTCACATGTGCCCTAATCCTGTTCAGCACTGCTTATTTTGTGTTGCCCTGTGCCAGGAGGGCCCTGGTTGTGCTGTGATTGCTCAGTTCTTTGGCAGTGCCCCGCCCATGTGGCTGGAGAAGAAAGAGCTCTGAAACTTCTCTCAAGAATTGCTCCCTGTTTCTTTGCACGGGCCTCGCTGTCTATGGATGTTTCAGGAGACCCCACCGAAACACAGAAGGACTCTCAAATTATCCCAGCTTTCTCTGCACAGCGAGAGCTTTTAATATTTAGCATTGTTATCCTTTTCCTGTGTGTTTGTTAAAAAAGTAGTTTTTATCTCTTTCACTTTCTTCCCAGGAAAATTCTTTTTTCCCGAAGCTGGTGGGGGAGGGCTGGGTGTAACCTGCCTTCTATCAGAGGATATTTTCCTCCACATTTGTCCAAACCGGCACAGCCTGTCCTTTCCCTGGGTGTCTGTTGCAGATGGAAGCTGCTGGTGCCATTGTCAGCTTGAAGCCCTCTTTTGATGCAAGCAGATGTTGCCAGGTGTGTTCAGCAGCTGTTGCTCAATGCTTATGCCAAGCTATTGAGTTCCTCATGGAACCAAGGAGCCATTGTGACACTGCAGGGGCTGATGGCATCAAGGAGGCAATTGTGACAGTACAGAACCTCCTAGAAACAAGGCTCCATTGTGACACCGTGGGGAATCATGGAATCAAGGAGCCCATTGTGACACGCCGCATGGAACCAATGGTCCATGGTTACACGGCGGATTCAAGAAGAGCACGGTGACACCACGCAACATCATGGAACCATAGGTCCATTGTGACACAGCGGGGCCTGATGGAAACAAGGGGACCATTGTGGCAAAGCAGGGCCTAATGGAAGCCTGGAGAGCATTGTGACATTGTGGGGAATCATGGAAGCATGGAGAGCATTGTGACACTAAGGAAACTCCTGGAACCAAGATGACCACTGGCACATAATGGAACCTCATGGAACCAAGCCTCCACGATGACTTTGGAGGGCCTCGGGGACCACAGGACCCATTGTGACACAGCAGGACCTGGTGGAACCAAGGAGCCTTTGTGATACTCCAGATCCACATGGAAGCCAGGGTGCACTGAGACACAGCGGGGCCTTGTTGGAACCAAAGACACCTCTGCAAAAAGCAGGCTAGCTCATAGAAGCAAGGAGTCCATTGTTACAACATCAAAGCTATGGAACCAAGGGACCATTGTGACACTGCGGGGCCTCATGGAACCAATTGTCCATGATGACAGTGCGGATCAAAGGAGACCATGGTGACACTGCGGAACCTGATGGAACCAAGGAGCCATTGTGACACAGTGGGGCCTCATGGAATCAAGGAGACCATTGTGACCCAGGTGTTGCATGGGAAGGCAAGGAGCCATTGTGACACTTTGGGCTTCTTCCCTTGAGCTCTGCAGCTGGCTGTCCCAGCCCAGTGCACCATGTGCCACCTGCTCTCCTCAGGGCTCTGCCTGCACACAGCCCCAGGAGAAGTTTTCCTGTTTGCAAGGAAAGAATGGAAAAGCCGGAGCAGGTTTCCTAAACAACAAACCCCACTCAGGAGCCACATGCTCAGTACAGGCTGCCTGGAACGATGTCCCCTTTCTACAAGGGTCAGTGTGAGCAGGAATGAATGATCTCTGGGAGCAGAATTCTCGGAGTCTTTCCACTGAATTCTCTGTCCCTGTGTCTTGGGGTGACTTTATCATGTGTATCCCCTATTGCTGCTCTATGCCCAGAAGTGAACTTTGTGCATTTCTGTGCCTTTCAACTGAGCCTGAGAGGGGGGAGAGGAAAAAAACCGGACAAACTTCTCAGAGCGTTTGTTCAAGGACACACATACACACTCCTCTGCATCCTGCTTGCAGCAAGAGCAGAGGAAGCAACTTTGTTTCTTTTTAGCCAGTTTTCAGCTCCTTTTCTCTGGGGGGAGATGGAGAGTTGAACTTTGTTTTCCTGGGACTTCGGGGGTTTTTTTTCCCCTTCTTCTCTTCTTGACTCTTTCAACATCAGAGCACATTGGGAGAATTTTCTCCCGAGGTGGGGGCCCTGAATGTGGGCCCATGAGCCAGCTGCAAGGAGGAGGAGAGAGACTGCACCTACGGAAGTGTTGGGGTTCCTCCCCCCTGCCATGAGGTCATGGGAGAGGGGACCCTGGGGTAGAGGCATGGCCTGGGCACGGGGGTCTCCCTGCTCCCTGCTCACATGTGCCCTAATCCTGTTCAGCACTGCTTATTTTGTGTTGCCCTGTGCGAGGAGGGCCCTGGTTATCCCTTGATTGCTCAGTTCTTTGGCAGTGCCCCGCCCATGTGGCTGGAGAAAAAAGAGCTCTGAAACTTCTCTCAAGAATCGCTCCCTGTTTCTTTGCACGGGCCTCGCTGTCTATGGATGTTTCAGGAGACCCCACCGAAACACAGAAGGACTCTCAAATTATCCCGGCTTTCTCTGCACAGCGAGAGGTTTTAATATTTAGCATTGTTATCCTTTTCCTGTGTGTTTGTTAAAAAAATAGGTTTTATCTATTTCACTTTCTTCCCAGGAAAGTTCTTTTTTCCAAAAACCTGGTGGGGGAGGGCTGGGTGTAACCTGCCTTCTATAAGAGGATATTTTCCTCCACATTTGTCCAAACCGGCACAGCCTGTCCTTTCCTGGGTGTCTGTTGCAGATGGAAGCTGCTGGTGCCATTGTCAGCTTGAAGCCCTCTTTTGATGCAAGCAGATGTTGCCAGGTGTGTTCAGCAGCTGTTGCTCAATGCTTATGCCAAGCTATTGTGTTCCTCATGGAACCAAGGAGCCATTGTGACACTGCAGGGGCTGATGGCATCAAGGAGGCAATTGTGACAGTACAGAACCTCCTAGAAACAAGGCTCCATTGTGACACCGTGGGGAATCATGGAATCAAGGAGCCCATTGTGACACGGCTGCATGGAACCAATGGTCCATGGTTACACGGCGGATTCAAGAAGAGCACGGTGACACCACGCAACATCATGGAACCATAGGTCCATTGTGACACAGCGGGGCCTCATGGAAACAAGGGGACCATTGTGGCAAAGCAGGGCCTAATGGAAGCATGGAGGGCATTGTGACACTAAGGAAACTCCTGGAACCAAGATGACCACTGGCACATAATGGAACCTCATGGAACCAAGCCTCCACGATGACTTTGGAGGGCCTCGGGGACCACAGGACCCATTGTGACACAGCAGGACCTGGTGGAACCAAGGAGCCTTTGTGATACTCCAGATCCACATGGAAGCCAGGGTGCACTGAGACACAGCGGGGCCTTGTTGGAACCAAAGACACCTCTGCAAAAAGCAGGCTAGCTCATAGAAGCAAGGAGTCCATTGTTACAACGTAAAAGCTATGGAACCAAGGGACCATTGTGACACTGCGGGGCCTCATGGAACCAATTGTCCATGATGACAGTGCGGATCAAAGGAGACCATGGTGACACTGCGGAACCTGATGGAACCAAGGAGCCATTGTGACACAGTGGGGCCTCATGGAATCAAGGAGACCATTGTGACCCAGGTGTTGCATGGGAAGGCAAGGAGCCATTGTGACACTTTGGGCTTCTTCCCTTGAGCTCTGCAGCTGGCTGTCCCAGCCCAGCGCACCATGTGCCACCTGCTCTCCTCAGGGCTCTGCCTGCACACAGCCCCAGGAGTTTTCCTGTTTGCAAGGAAAGAATGGAAAAGCCGGAGCAGGTTTCCTAAACAACAAACCCCACTCAGGAGCCACATGCTCAGTACAGGCTGCCTGGAACGATGTCCCCTTTCTACAAGGGTCAGGGTGAGCAGGAATGAATGATCTCTGGGAGCAGAATTCTCGGAGTCTTTCCACTGAATTCTCTCTCCCTGTGTCTTGGGGTGACTTTATTGTGTGTATCCCCTATTGCTGCTCTATGCCCAGAAGTGAACTTTGTGCATTTCTGTGCCTTTCAACTGAGCCTGAGAGGGGGGAGAGGAAAAAAACCGGACAAACTTCTCAGAGCGTTTGTTCAAGGACACACATACACACTCCTCTGCATCCTGCTTGCAGCAAGAGCAGAGGAAGCAACTTGGTTTCTTTTTAGCCAGTTTTCAGCTCCTTTTCTCTGGGGGGAGATGGAGAGTTGAACTTTGTTTTCCTGGGACTTTGGGGGTTTTTTTCCCTTCTCCTCTTCTTGACTCTTTCAACATCAGACCACATTGGGAGAATTTTCTCCCGAGGTTGGGGCCCTGAATGTGGGCCCATGAGCCAGCTGCAAGGAGGAGGAGAGAGACTGCACCTCTGGAAGTGTTGGGGTTCCTCCCCCCTGCCATGAGGTCATGGGAGAGGGGACCCTGGGGTAGAGGCATGGCCTGGGCACGGGGGTCTCCCTGCTCCCTGCTCACATGTGCCCTAACCCTGTTCAGCACTGGTTATTTTGTGTTGCCCTGTGCCAGGAGGGCCCTGGTTGTGCCGTGATTGCTCAGTTCTTTGGCAGTGCCCCGCCCATGTGGCTGGAAAAGAAAGAGCTCTGCAACTTCTCTCAAGAATCGCTCCCTGTTTCTTTGCACGGGCCTCGCTGTCTATGGATGTTTCAGGAGACCCCACCGAAACACGGAAGGACTCTCAAATTATCCCAGCTTTCTCTGCACAGCGAGAGCTTTTAATATTTAGCATTGTTATCCTTTTCCTGTGTGTTTGTTAAAAAAGTAGTTTTTATCTCTTTCACTTTCTTCCCAGGAAAATTCTTTTTTCCCGAAGCTGGTGGGGGAGGGCTGGGTGTAACCTGCCTTCTATCAGAGGATATTTTCCTCCACATTTGTCCAAACCGGCACAGCCTGTCCTTTCCCTGGGTGTCTGTTGCAGATGGAAGCTGCTGGTGCCATTGTCAGCTTGAAGCCCTCTTTTGATGCAAGCAGATGTTGCCAGGTGTGTTCAGCAGCTGTTGCTCAATGCTTATGCCAAGCTATTGTGTTCCTCATGGAACCAAGGAGCCATTGTGACACTGCAGGGGCTGATGGCATCAAGGAGGCAATTGTGACAGTACAGAACCTCCTAGAAACAAGGCTCCATTGTGACACCGTGGGGAATCATGGAATCAAGGAGCCCATTGTGACACGCCGCATGGAACCAATGGTCCATGGTTACACGGCGGATTCAAGAAGAGCACGGTGACACCACGCAACATCATGGAACCATAGGTCCATTGTGACACAGCGGGGCCTGATGGAAACAAGGGGACCATTGTGGCAAAGCAGGGCCTAATGGAAGCCTGGAGAGCATTGTGACATTGTGGGGAATCATGGAAACATGGAGAGCATTGTGACACTAAGGAAACTCCTGGAACCAAGATGACCACTGGCACATAATGGAACCTCATGGAAGCAAGCCTCCACGATGGTTTTGGAGGGCCTCAGGGACCACAGGACCCATTGTGACACAGCAGGACCTGGTGGAACCAAGGAGCCTTTGTGATACTCCACATCCACATGGAAGCCAGGGTGCACTGAGACACAGCGGGGCCTTGTTGGAACCAAAGACACCTCTGCAAAAAGCAGGCTAGCTCATAGAAGCAAGGAGTCCATTGTTACAACGTAAAAGCTATGCAACCAAGGGACCATTGTGACACTGCGGGGCCTCATGGAACCAATTGTCCATGATGACAGTGCGGATCAAAAGAGACCATGGTGACACTGTGGAACCTGATGGAACCAAGGAGCCATTGTGACACAGTGGGGCCTCATGGAATCAAGGAGACCATTGTGACCCAGGTGTTGCATGGGAAGGCAAGGAGCCATTGTGACACTTTGGGCTTCTTCCCTTGAGCTCTGCAGCTGGCTGTCCCAGCCCAGCGCACCATGTGCCACTGCTCTCCTCAGGGCTCTGCCTGCACACAGCCCCAGGAGAAGTTTTCCTGTTTGCAAGGAAAGAATGGAAAAGCCAGAGCAGGTTTCCTAAACAACAAACCCCACTCAGGAGCCACATGCTCAGTACAGGCTGCCGGGAACGATGTCCCCTTTCTACAAGGGTCAGTGTGAGCAGGAATGAATGATCTCTGGGAGCAGAATTCTCGGAGTCTTTCCACTGAATTCTCTGTCCCTGTGTCTTGGGGTGACTTTATCATGTGTATCCCCCTATTGCTGCTCTATGCCCAGAAGTGAACTTTGTGCATTTCTGTGCCTTTCAACTGAGCCTGAGAGGGGGGAGAGGAAAAAAAACCGGACAAACTTCTCAGAGCGTTTGTTCAAGGACACACATACACACTCCTCTGCATCCTGCTTGCAGCAAGAGCAGAGGAAGCAACTTGGTTTCTTTTTAGCCAGTTTTCAGCTCCTTTTCTCTGGAGGGAGATGGAGAGTTGAACTTTGTTTTCCTGGGACTTCGGGGGTTTTTTTTCCCTTCTTCTCTTCTTGACTCTTTCAACATCAGAGCACATTGGGAGAATTTTCTCCCGAGGTGGGGGCCCTGAATGTGGGCCCATGAGCCAGCTGCAAGGAAGAGGAGAGAGACTGCACCTACGGAAGTGTTGGGGTTCCTCCCCCCTGCCATGAGGTCATGGGAGAGGGGACCCTGGGGTAGAGGCATGGCCTGGGCACGGGGTCTCCCTGCTCCCTGCTCACATGTGCCCTAATCCTGTTCAGCACTGCTTATTTTGTGTTGCCCTGTGCCAGGAGGGCCCTGGTTGTGCCGTGATTGCTCAGTTCTTTGGCAGTGCCCCGCCCATGTGGCTGGAGAAGAAAGAGCTCTGAAACTTCTCTCAAGAATCGCTCCCTGTTTCTTTGCACGGGCCTCGCTGTCTATGGATGTTTCAGGAGACCCCACCGAAACACGGAAGGACTCTCAAATTATCCCAGCTTTCTCTGCACAGCGAGAGGTTTTAATATTTAGCATTGTTATCCTTTTCCTGTGTGTTTGTTAAAAAAGTAGTTTTTATCTCTTTCACTTTCTTCCCAGGAAAATTCTTTTTTCCCGAAGCTGGTGGGGGAGGGCTGGGTGTAACCTGCCTTCTATCAGAGGATATTTTCCTCCACATTTGTCCAAACCGGCACAGCCTGTCCTTTCCCTGGGTGTCTGTTGCAGATGGAAGCTGCTGGTGCCATTGTCAGCTTGAAGCTCTCTTTTGATGCAAGCAGATGTTGCCAGGTGTGTTCAGCAGCTGTTGCTCAATGCTTATGCCAAGCTATTGTGTTCCTCATGGAACCAAGGAGCCATTGTGACACTGCAGGGGCTGATGGCATCAAGGAGGCAATTGTGACAGTACAGAACCTCCTAGAAACAAGGCTCCATTGTGACACCGTGGGGAATCATGGAATCAAGGAGCCCATTGTGACACGCCGCATGGAACCAATGGTCCATGGTTACACTGCGGATTCAAGAAGAGCACGGTGACACCACGCAACATCATGGAACCATAGGTCCATTGTGACACAGCGGGGCCTGATGGAAACAAGGGGACCATTGTGGCAAAGCAGGGCCTAATGGAAGCCTGGAGAGCATTGTGACATTGTGGGGAATCATGGAAGCATGGAGAGCATTGTGACACTAAGGAAACTCCTGGAACCAAGATGACCACTGGCACATA
Organism: Aphelocoma coerulescens; assembly: GCF_041296385.1. NCBI lineage: Eukaryota > Metazoa > Chordata > Aves > Passeriformes > Corvidae > Aphelocoma > Aphelocoma coerulescens. The sequence goes on from NW_027183927.1 coordinate 1,065,154, forward strand.
ATGGAACCTCATGGAACCAAGCCTCCACGATGGTTTTGGAGGGCCTCAGGGACCACAGGACCCATTGTGACACAGCAGGACCTGGTGGAACCAAGGAGCCTTTGTGATACTCCACATCCACATGGAAGCCAGGGTGCACTGAGACACAGCGGGGCCTTGTTGGAACCAAAGACACCTCTGCAAAAAGCAGGCTAGCTCATAGAAGCAAGGAGTCCATTGTTACAACGTAAAAGCTATGCAACCAAGGGACCATTGTGACACTGCGGGGCCTCATGGAACCAATTGTCCATGATGACAGTGCGGATCAAAAGAGACCATGGTGACACTGTGGAACCTGATGGAACCAAGGAGCCATTGTGACACAGTGGGGCCTCATGGAATCAAGGAGACCATTGTGACCCAGGTGTTGCATGGGAAGGCAAGGAGCCATTGTGACACTTTGGGCTTCTTCCCTTGAGCTCTGCAGCTGGCTGTCCCAGCCCAGCGCACCATGTGCCACTGCTCTCCTCAGGGCTCTGCCTGCACACAGCCCCAGGAGAAGTTTTCCTGTTTGCAAGGAAAGAATGGAAAAGCCGGAGCAGGTTTCCTAAACAACAAACCCCACTCAGGAGCCACATGCTCAGTACAGGCTGCCGGGAACGATGTCCCCTTTCTACAAGGGTCAGTGTGAGCAGGAATGAATGATCTCTGGGAGCAGAATTCTCGGAGTCTTTCCACTGAATTCTCTGTCCCTGTGTCTTGGGGTGACTTTATCATGTGTATCCCCCTATTGCTGCTCTATGCCCAGAAGTGAACTTTGTGCATTTCTGTGCCTTTCAACTGAGCCTGAGAGGGGGGAGAGGAAAAAAAAGCCAGACAAACTTCTCAGAGCGTTTGTTCAAGGACACACATACACACTCCTCTGCATCCTGCTTGCAGCAAGAGCAGAGGAAGCAACTTGGTTTCTTTTTAGCCAGTTTTCAGCTCCTTTTCTCTGGAGGGAGATGGAGAGTTGAACTTTGTTTTCCTGGGACTTCGGGGGTTTTTTTTCCCTTCTTCTCTTCTTGACTCTTTCAACATCAGAGCACATTGGGAGAATTTTCTCCCGAGGTGGGGGCCCTGAATGTGGGCCCATGAGCCAGCTGCAAGGAAGAGGAGAGAGACTGCACCTACGGAAGTGTTGGGGTTCCTCCCCCCTGCCATGAGGTCATGGGAGAGGGGACCCTGGGGTAGAGGCATGGCCTGGGCACGGGGTCTCCCTGCTCCCTGCTCACATGTGCCCTAATCCTGTTCAGCACTGCTTATTTTGTGTTGCCCTGTGCCAGGAGGGCCCTGGTTGTGCCGTGATTGCTCAGTTCTTTGGCAGTGCCCCGCCCATGTGGCTGGAAAAGAAAGAGCTCTGCAACTTCTCTCAAGAATCGCTCCCTGTTTCTTTGCACGGGCCTCGCTGTCTATGGATGTTTCAGGAGACCCCACCGAAACACGGAAGGACTCTCAAATTATCCCAGGTTTCTCTGCACAGCGAGAGGTTTTAATATTTAGCATTGTTATCCTTTTCCTGTGTGTTTGTTAAAAAAGTAGTTTTTATCTCTTTCACTTTCTTCCCAGGAAAATTCTTTTTTCCCGAAGCTGGTGGGGGAGGGCTGGGTGTAACCTGCCTTCTATCAGAGGATATTTTCCTCCACATTTGTCCAAACCGGCACAGCCTGTCCTTTCCCTGGGTGTCTGTTGCAGATGGAAGCTGCTGGTGCCATTGTCAGCTTGAAGCCCTCTTTTGATGCAAGCAGATGTTGCCAGGTGTGTTCAGCAGCTGTTGCTCAATGCTTATGCCAAGCTATTGTGTTCCTCATGGAACCAAGGAGCCATTGTGACACTGCAGGGGCTGATGGCATCAATGAGGCAATTGTGACAGTACAGAACCTCCTAGAAACAAGGCTCCATTGTGACACCGTGGGGAATCATGGAATCAAGGAGCCCATTGTGACACGGCTGCATGGAACCAATGGTCCATGGTTACACGGCGGATTCAAGAAGAGCACGGTGACACCACGCAACATCATGGAACCATAGGTCCATTGTGACACAGCAAGGCCGCATGGAAACAAGGGGACCATTGTGGCAAAGCAGGGCCTAATGGAAGCCTGGAGAGCATTGTGACATTGTGGGGAATCATGGAAGCATGGAGAGCATTGTGACACTAAGGAAACTCCTGGAACCAAGATGACCACTGGCACATAATGGAACCTCATGGAAGCAAGCATCCATGATGACTTTGGAGGGCCTCAGGGACCACAGGACCCATTGTGACACAGCAGGACCTGGTGGAACCAAGGAGCCTTTGTGATACTCCACATCCACATGGAAGCCAGGGTGCACTGAGACACAGTGGGGCCTTGTTGGAACCAAAGACACCTCTGCAAAAAGCAGGCTAGCTCATAGAAGCAAGGAGTCCATTGTTACAACGTAAAAGCTATGCAACCAAGGGACCATTGTGACACTGCGGGGCCTCATGGAACCAATTGTCCATGATGACAGTGCGGATCAAAGGAGACCATGGTGACACTGCGGAACCTGATGGAACCAAGGAGCCATTGTGACACAGTGGGGCCTCATGGAATCAAGGAGACCATTGTGACCCAGGTGTTGCATGGGAAGGCAAGGAGCCATTGTGACACTTTGGGCTTCTTCCCTTGAGCTCTGCAGCTGGCTGTCCCAGCCCAGCGCACCATGTGCCACCTGCTCTCCTCAGGGCTCTGCCTGCACACAGCCCCAGGAGAAGTTTTCCTGTTTGCAAGGAAAGAATGGAAAAGCCGGAGCAGGTTTCCTAAACAACAAACCCCACTCAGGAGCCACATGCTCAGTACAGGCTGCCTGGAACGATGTCCCCTTTCTACAAGGGTCAGTGTGAGCAGGAATGAATGATCTCTGGGAGCAGAATTCTCGGAGTCTTTCCACTGAATTCTCTCTCCCTGTGTCTTGGGGTGACTTTATCATGTGTATCCCCTATTGCTGCTCTATGCCCAGAAGTGAACTTTGTGCATTTCTGTGCCTTTCAACTGAGCCTGAGAGGGGGGAGAGGAAAAAAACCGGACAAACTTCTCAGAGCGTTTGTTCAAGGACACACATACACACTCCTCTGCATCCTGCTTGCAGCAAGAGCAGAGGAAGCAACTTGGTTTCTTTTTAGCCAGTTTTCAGCTCCTTTTCTCTGGGGGGAGATGGAGAGTTGAACTTTGTTTTCCTGGGACTTCGGGGGTTTTTTTTCCCTTCTTCTCTTCTTGACTCTTTCAACATCAGAGCACATTGGGAGAATTTTCTCCCGAGGTGGGGGCCCTGAATGTGGGCCCATGAGCCAGCTGCAAGGAGGAGGAGAGAGACTACACCTACGGAAGTGTTGGGGTTCCTCCCTCCTGCCATGAGGTCATGGGAGAGGGGACCCTGGGGTAGAGGCATGGCCTGGGCATGGGGTCTCCCTGCTCCCTGCTCACATGTGCCCTAATCCTGTTCAGCACTGCTTATTGGTGTTGCCCTGTGCGAGGAGGGCCCTGGTTGTGCCGTGATTGCTCAGTTCTTTGGCAGTGCCCCGCCCATGTGGCTGGAGAAGAAAGAGCTCTGAAACTTCTCTCAAGAATTGCTCCCTATTTCTTTGCACGGGCCTCGCTGTCTATGGATGTTTCAGGAGACCCCACCGAAACACAGAAGGACTCTCAAATTATCCCAGCTTTCTCTGCACAGCGAGAGGTTTTAATATTTAGCATTGTTATCCTTTTCCTGTGTGTTTGTTAAAAAAGTAGTTTTTATCTCTTTCACTTTCTTCCCAGGAAAATTCTTTTTTCCCGAAGCTGGTGGGGGAGGGCTGGGTGTAACCTGCCTTCTATCAGAGGATATTTTCCTCCACATTTGTCCAAACCGGCACAGCCTGTCCTTTCCTGGGTGTCTGTTGCAGATGGAAGCTGCTGGTGCCATTGTCAGCTTGAAGCCCTCTTTTGATGCAAGCAGATGTTGCCAGGTGTGTTCAGCAGCTGTTGCTCAATGCTTATGCCAAGCTATTGTGTTCCTCATGGAACCAAGGAGCCATTGTGACACTGCAGGGGCTGATGGCATCAAGGAGGCAATTGTGACAGTACAGAACCTCCTAGAAACAAGGCTCCATTGTGACACCGTGGGGAATCATGGAATCAAGGAGCCCATTGTGACACGGCTGCATGGAACCAATGGTCCATGGTTACACGGCGGATTCAAGAAGAGCACGGTGACACCACGCAACATCATGGAACCGTACGTCCATTGTGACACAGCAAGGCCGCATGGAAACAAGGGGACCATTGTGGCAAAGCAGGGCCTAATGGAAGCCTGGAGAGCATTGTGACATTGTGGGGAATCATGGAAACATGGAGAGCATTGTGACACTAAGGAAACTCCTGGAACCAAGATGACCACTGGCACATAATGGAACCTCATGGAAGCAAGCATCCATGATGATTTTGGAGGGCCTCAGGGACCACAGGACCCATTGTGACACAGCAGGACCTGGTGGAACCAAGGAGCCTTTGTGATACTCCAGATCCACATGGAAGCCAGGGTGCACTGAGACACAGCGGGGCCTTGTTGGAACCAAAGACACCTCTGCAAAAAGCAGGCTAGCTCATAGAAGCAAGGAGTCCATTGTTACAACGTAAAAGCTATGGAACCAAGGGACCATTGTGACACTGCGGGGCCTCATGGAACCAATTGTCCATGATGACAGTGCGGATCAAAGGAGACCATGGTGACACTGCGGAACCTGATGGAACCAAGGAGCCATTGTGACACAGTGGGGCCTCATGGAATCAAGGAGACCATTGTGACCCAGGTGTTGCATGGGAAGGCAAGGAGCCATTGTGACACTTTGGGCTTCTTCCCTTGAGCTCTGCAGCTGGCTGTCCCAGCCCAGCGCACCATGTGCCACCTGCTCTCCTCAGGGCTCTGCCTGCACACAGCCCCAGGAGTTTTCCTGTTTGCAAGGAAAGAATGGAAAAGCCGGAGCAGGTTTCCTAAACAACAAACCCCACTCAGGAGCCACATGCTCAGTACAGGCTGCCTGGAACGATGTCCCCTTTCTACAAGGGTCAGGGTGAGCAGGAATGAATGATCTCTGGGAGCAGAATTCTCGGAGTCTTTCCACTGAATTCTCTCTCCCTGTGTCTTGGGGTGACTTTATTGTGTGTATCCCCTATTGCTGCTCTATGCCCAGAAGTGAACTTTGTGCATTTCTGTGCCTTTCAACTGAGCCTGAGAGGGGGGAGAGGAAAAAAACCGGACAAACTTCTCAGAGCGTTTGTTCAAGGACACACATACACACTCCTCTGCATCCTGCTTGCAGCAAGAGCAGAGGAAGCAACTTGGTTTCTTTTTAGCCAGTTTTCAGCTCCTTTTCTCTGGGGGGAGATGGAGAGTTGAACTTTGTTTTCCTGGGACTTTGGGGGTTTTTTTCCCTTCTCCTCTTCTTGACTCTTTCAACATCAGACCACATTGGGAGAATTTTCTCCCGAGGTTGGGGCCCTGAATGTGGGCCCATGAGCCAGCTGCAAGGAGGAGGAGAGAGACTGCACCTCTGGAAGTGTTGGGGTTCCTCCCCCCTGCCATGAGGTCATGGGAGAGGGGACCCTGGGGTAGAGGCATGGCCTGGGCACGGGGTCTCCCTGCTCCCTGCTCACATGTGCCCTAATCCTGTTCAGCACTGCTTATTTTGTGTTGCCCTGTGCCAGGAGGGCCCTGGTTGTGCCGTGATTGCTCAGTTCTTTGGCAGTGCCCCGCCCATGTGGCTGGAGAAGAAAGAGCTCTGCAACTTCTCTCAAGAATCGCTCCCTGTTTCTTTGCACGGGCCTCGCTGTCTATGGATGTTTCAGGAGACCCCACCGAAACACGGAAGGACTCTCAAATTATCCCAGCTTTCTCTGCACAGCGAGAGGTTTTAATATTTAGCATTGTTATCCTTTTCCTGTGTGTTTGTTAAAAAAGTAGTTTTTATCTCTTTCACTTTCTTCCCAGGAAAATTCTTTTTTCCCGAAGCTGGTGGGGGAGGGCTGGGTGTAACCTGCCTTCTATCAGAGGATATTTTCCTCCACATTTGTCCAAACCGGCACAGCCTGTCCTTTCCCTGGGTGTCTGTTGCAGATGGAAGCTGCTGGTGCCATTGTCAGCTTGAAGCCCTCTTTTGATGCAAGCAGATGTTGCCAGGTGTGTTCAGCAGCTGTTGCTCAATGCTTATGCCAAGCTATTGTGTTCCTCATGGAACCAAGGAGCCATTGTGACACTGCAGGGGCTGATGGCATCAAGGAGGCAATTGTGACAGTACAGAACCTCCTAGAAACAAGGCTCCATTGTGACACCGTGGGGAATCATGGAATCAAGGAGCCCATTGTGACACGCCGCATGGAACCAATGGTCCATGGTTACACGGCGGATTCAAGAAGAGCACGGTGACACCACGCAACATCATGGAACCGTACGTCCATTGTGACACAGCGGGGCCTGATGGAAACAAGGGGACCATTGTGGCAAAGCAGGGCCTAATGGAAGCCTGGAGAGCATTGTGACATTGTGGGGAATCATGGAAGCATGGAGAGCATTGTGACACTAAGGAAACTCCTGGAACCAAGATGACCACTGGCACATAATGGAACCTCATGGAACCAAGCCTCCACGATGGTTTTGGAGGGCCTCAGGGACCACAGGACCCATTGTGACACAGCAGGACCTGGTGGAACCAAGGAGCCTTTGTGATACTCCACATCCACATGGAAGCCAGGGTGCACTGAGACACAGCGGGGCCTTGTTGGAACCAAAGACACCTCTGCAAAAAGCAGGCTAGCTCATAGAAGCAAGGAGTCCATTGTTACAACGTAAAAGCTATGCAACCAAGGGACCATTGTGACACTGCGGGGCCTCATGGAACCAATTGTCCATGATGACAGTGCGGATCAAAAGAGACCATGGTGACACTGTGGAACCTGATGGAACCAAGGAGCCATTGTGACACAGTGGGGCCTCATGGAATCAAGGAGACCATTGTGACCCAGGTGTTGCATGGGAAGGCAAGGAGCCATTGTGACACTTTGGGCTTCTTCCCTTGAGCTCTGCAGCTGGCTGTCCCAGCCCAGCGCACCATGTGCCACTGCTCTCCTCAGGGCTCTGCCTGCACACAGCCCCAGGAGAAGTTTTCCTGTTTGCAAGGAAAGAATGGAAAAGCCGGAGCAGGTTTCCTAAACAACAAACCCCACTCAGGAGCCACATGCTCAGTACAGGCTGCCGGGAACGATGTCCCCTTTCTACAAGGGTCAGTGTGAGCAGGAATGAATGATCTCTGGGAGCAGAATTCTCGGAGTCTTTCCACTGAATTCTCTGTCCCTGTGTCTTGGGGTGACTTTATCATGTGTATCCCCCTATTGCTGCTCTATGCCCAGAAGTGAACTTTGTGCATTTCTGTGCCTTTCAACTGAGCCTGAGAGGGGGGAGAGGAAAAAAAAGCCAGACAAACTTCTCAGAGCGTTTGTTCAAGGACACACATACACACTCCTCTGCATCCTGCTTGCAGCAAGAGCAGAGGAAGCAACTTGGTTTCTTTTTAGCCAGTTTTCAGCTCCTTTTCTCTGGAGGGAGATGGAGAGTTGAACTTTGTTTTCCTGGGACTTCGGGGGTTTTTTTTCCCTTCTTCTCTTCTTGACTCTTTCAACATCAGAGCACATTGGGAGAATTTTCTCCCGAGGTGGGGGCCCTGAATGTGGGCCCATGAGCCAGCTGCAAGGAAGAGGAGAGAGACTGCACCTACGGAAGTGTTGGGGTTCCTCCCCCCTGCCATGAGGTCATGGGAGAGGGGACCCTGGGGTAGAGGCATGGCCTGGGCACGGGGTCTCCCTGCTCCCTGCTCACATGTGCCCTAATCCTGTTCAGCACTGCTTATTTTGTGTTGCCCTGTGCCAGGAGGGCCCTGGTTGTGCCGTGATTGCTCAGTTCTTTGGCAGTGCCCCGCCCATGTGGCTGGAAAAGAAAGAGCTCTGCAACTTCTCTCAAGAATCGCTCCCTGTTTCTTTGCACGGGCCTCGCTGTCTATGGATGTTTCAGGAGACCCCACCGAAACACGGAAGGACTCTCAAATTATCCCAGCTTTCTCTGCACAGCGAGAGCTTTTAATATTTAGCATTGTTATCCTTTTCCTGTGTGTTTGTTAAAAAAGTAGTTTTTATCTCTTTCACTTTCTTCCCAGGAAAATTCTTTTTTCCCGAAGCTGGTGGGGGAGGGCTGGGTGTAACCTGCCTTCTATCAGAGGATATTTTCCTCCACATTTGTCCAAACCGGCACAGCCTGTCCTTTCCCTGGGTGTCTGTTGCAGATGGAAGCTGCTGGTGCCATTGTCAGCTTGAAGCCCTCTTTTGATGCAAGCAGATGTTGCCAGGTGTGTTCAGCAGCTGTTGCTCAATGCTTATGCCAAGCTATTGTGTTCCTCATGGAACCAAGGAGCCATTGTGACACTGCAGGGGCTGATGGCATCAAGGAGGCAATTGTGACAGTACAGAACCTCCTAGAAACAAGGCTCCATTGTGACACCGTGGGGAATCATGGAATCAAGGAGCCCATTGTGACACGGCTGCATGGAACCAATGGTCCATGGTTACACGGCGGATTCAAGAAGAGCACGGTGACACCACGCAACATCATGGAACCATAGGTCCATTGTGACACAGCAAGGCCGCATGGAAACAAGGGGACCATTGTGGCAAAGCAGGGCCTAATGGAAGCCTGGAGAGCATTGTGACATTGTGGGGAATCATGGAAGCATGGAGAGCATTGTGACACTAAGGAAACTCCTGGAACCAAGATGACCACTGGCACATAATGGAACCTCATGGAAGCAAGCATCCATGATGACTTTGGAGGGCCTCAGGGACCACAGGACCCATTGTGACACAGCAGGACCTGGTGGAACCAAGGAGCCTTTGTGATACTCCAGATCCACATGGAAGCCAGGGTGCACTGAGACACAGTGGGGCCTTGTTGGAACCAAAGACACCTCTGCAAAAAGCAGGCTAGCTCATAGAAGCAAGGAGTCCATTGTTACAACGTAAAAGCTATGCAACCAAGGGACCATTGTGACACTGCGGGGCCTCATGGAACCAATTGTCCATGATGACAGTGCGGATCAAAGGAGACCATGGTGACACTGCGGAACCTGATGGAACCAAGGAGCCATTGTGACACAGTGGGGCCTCATGGAATCAAGGAGACCATTGTGACCCAGGTGTTGCATGGGAAGGCAAGGAGCCATTGTGACACTTTGGGCTTCTTCCCTTGAGCTCTGCAGCTGGCTGTCCCAGCCCAGCGCACCATGTGCCACCTGCTCTCCTCAGGGCTCTGCCTGCACACAGCCCCAGGAGAAGTTTTCCTGTTTGCAAGGAAAGAATGGAAAAGCCGGAGCAGGTTTCCTAAACAACAAACCCCACTCAGGAGCCACATGCTCAGTACAGGCTGCCTGGAACGATGTCCCCTTTCTACAAGGGTCAGTGTGAGCAGGAATGATCTCTGGGAGCAGAATTCTCGGAGTCTTTCCACTGAATTCTCTCTCCCTGTGTCTTGGGGTGACTTTATCATGTGTATCCCCTATTGCTGCTCTATGCCCAGAAGTGAACTTTGTGCATTTCTGTGCCTTTCAACTGAGCCTGAGAGGGGGGAGAGGAAAAAAACCGGACAAACTTCTCAGAGCGTTTGTTCAAGGACACACATACACACTCCTCTGCATCCTGCTTGCAGCAAGAGCAGAGGAAGCAACTTTGTTTCTTTTTAGCCAGTTTTCAGCTCCTTTTCTCTGGGGGGAGATGGAGAGTTGAACTTTGTTTTCCTGGGACTTCGGGGGTTTTTTTTCCCTTCTTCTCTTCTTGACTCTTTCAACATCAGAGCACATTGGGAGAATTTTCTCCCGAGGTGGGGGCCCTGAATGTGGGCCCATGAGCCAGCTGCAAGGAGGAGGAGAGAGACTACACCTACGGAAGTGTTGGGGTTCCTCCCTCCTGCCATGAGGTCATGGGAGAGGGGACCCTGGGGTAGAGGCATGGCCTGGGCATGGGGTCTCCCTGCTCCCTGCTCACATGTGCCCTAATCCTGTTCAGCACTGCTTATTGGTGTTGCCCTGTGCGAGGAGGGCCCTGGTTGTGCCGTGATTGCTCAGTTCTTTGGCAGTGCCCCGCCCATGTGGCTGGAGAAGAAAGAGCTCTGAAACTTCTCTCAAGAATTGCTCCCTATTTCTTTGCACGGGCCTCGCTGTCTATGGATGTTTCAGGAGACCCCACCGAAACACAGAAGGACTCTCAAATTATCCCAGCTTTCTCTGCACAGCGAGAGGTTTTAATATTTAGCATTGTTATCCTTTTCCTGTGTGTTTGTTAAAAAAATAGGTTTTATCTCTTTCACTTTCTTCCCAGGAAAGTTCTTTTTTCCAAAAACCTGGTGGGGGAGGGCTGGGTGTAACCTGCCTTCTATCAGAGGATATTTTCCTCCACATTTGTCCAAACCGGCACAGCCTGTCCTTTCCTGGGTGTCTGTTGCAGATGGAAGCTGCTGGTGCCATTGTCAGCTTGAAGCCCTCTTTTGATGCAAGCAGATGTTGCCAGGTGTGTTCAGCAGCTGTTGCTCAATGCTTATGCCAAGCTCTTGTGTTCCTCATGGAACCAAGGAGCCATTGTGACACTGCAGGGGCTGATGGCATCAATGAGGCAATTGTGACAGTACAGAACCTCCTAGAAACAAGGCTCCATTGTGACACCGTGGGGAATCATGGAATCAAGGAGCCCATTGTGACACGGCTGCATGGAACCAATGGTCCATGGTTACACGGCGGATTCAAGAAGAGCACGGTGACACCACGCAACATCATGGAACCGTACGTCCATTGTGACACAGCAAGGCCGCATGGAAACAAGGGGACCATTGTGGCAAAGCAGGGCCTAATGGAAGCCTGGAGAGCATTGTGACATTGTGGGGAATCATGGAAACATGGAGAGCATTGTGACACTAAGGAAACTCCTGGAACCAAGATGACCACTGGCACATAATGGAACCTCATGGAAGCAAGCATCCATGATGATTTTGGAGGGCCTCAGGGACCACAGGACCCATTGTGACACAGCAGGACCTGGTGGAACCAAGGAGCCTTTGTGATACTCCAGATCCACATGGAAGCCAGGGTGCACTGAGACACAGCGGGGCCTTGTTGGAACCAAAGACACCTCTGCAAAAAGCAGGCTAGCTCATAGAAGCAAGGAGTCCATTGTTACAACGTAAAAGCTATGGAACCAAGGGACCATTGTGACACTGCGGGGCCTCATGGAACCAATTGTCCATGATGACAGTGCGGATCAAAGGAGACCATGGTGACACTGCGGAACCTGATGGAACCAAGGAGCCATTGTGACACAGTGGGGCCTCATGGAATCAAGGAGACCATTGTGACCCAGGTGTTGCATGGGAAGGCAAGGAGCCATTGTGACACTTTGGGCTTCTTCCCTTGAGCTCTGCAGCTGGCTGTCCCAGCCCAGCGCACCATGTGCCACCTGCTCTCCTCAGGGCTCTGCCTGCACACAGCCCCAGGAGAAGTTTTCCTGTTTGCAAGGAAAGAATGGAAAAGCCGGAGCAGGTTTCCTAAACAACAAACCCCACTCAGGAGCCACATGCTCAGTACAGGCTGCCTGGAACGATGTCCCCTTTCTACAAGGGTCAGTGTGAGCAGGAATGATCTCTGGGAGCAGAATTCTCGGAGTCTTTCCACTGAATTCTCTGTCCCTGTGTCTTGGGGTGACTTTATCATGTGTATCCCCTATTGCTGCTCTATGCCCAGAAGTGAACTTTGTGCATTTCTGTGCCTTTCAACTGAGCCTGAGAGGGGGGAGAGGAAAAAAACCGGACAAACTTCTCAGAGCGTTTGTTCAAGGACACACATACACACTCCTCTGCATCCTGCTTGCAGCAAGAGCAGAGGAAGCAACTTGGTTTCTTTTTAGCCAGTTTTCAGCTCCTTTTCTCTGGAGGGAGATGGAGAGTTGAACTTTGTTTTCCTGGGACTTTGGGGGTTTTTTTCCCTTCTCCTCTTCTTGACTCTTTCAACATCAGACCACATTGGGAGAATTTTCTCCCGAGGTTGGGGCCCTGAATGTGGGCCCATGAGCCAGCTGCAAGGAGGAGGAGAGAGACTGCACCTCCGGAAGTGTTGGGGTTCCTCCCCCCTGCCATGAGGTCATGGGAGAGGGGACCCTGGGGTAGAGGCATGGCCTGGGCACGGGGGTCTCCCTGCTCCCTGCTCACATGTGCCCTAACCCTGTTCAGCACTGGTTATTTTGTGTTGCCCTGTGCCAGGAGGGCCCTGGTTGTGCCGTGATTGCTCAGTTCTTTGGCAGTGCCCCGCCCATGTGGCTGGAGAAGAAAGAGCTCTGAAACTTCTCTCAAAAATTGCTCCCTGTTTCTTTGCACGGGCCTCGCTGTCTATGGATGTTTCAGGAGACCCCACCGAAACACGGAAGGACTCTCAAATTATCCCAGCTTTCTCTGCACAGCGAGAGGTTTTAATATTTAGCATTGTTATCCTTTTCCTGTGTGTTTGTTAAAAAAGTAGTTTTTATCTCTTTCACTTTCTTCCCAGGAAAATTCTTTTTTCCCGAAGCTGGTGGGGGAGGGCTGGGTGTAACCTGCCTTCTATCAGAGGATATTTTCCTCCACATTTGTCCAAACCGGCACAGCCTGTCCTTTCCCTGGGTGTCTGTTGCAGATGGAAGCTGCTGGTGCCATTGTCAGCTTGAAGCCCTCTTTTGATGCAAGCAGATGTTGCCAGGTGTGTTCAGCAGCTGTTGCTCAATGCTTATGCCAAGCTATTGTGTTCCTCATGGAACCAAGGAGCCATTGTGACACTGCAGGGGCTGATGGCATCAAGGAGGCAATTGTGACAGTACAGAACCTCCTAGAAACAAGGCTCCATTGTGACACCGTGGGGAATCATGGAATCAAGGAGCCCATTGTGACACGCCGCATGGAACCAATGGTCCATGGTTACACGGCGGATTCAAGAAGAGCACGGTGACACCACGCAACATCATGGAACCGTACGTCCATTGTGACACAGCGGGGCCTGATGGAAACAAGGGGACCATTGTGGCAAAGCAGGGCCTAATGGAAGCCTGGAGAGCATTGTGACATTGTGGGGAATCATGGAAACATGGAGAGCATTGTGACACTAAGGAAACTCCTGGAACCAAGATGACCACTGGCACATAATGGAACCTCATGGAACCAAGCCTCCACGATGACTTTGGAGGGCCTCGGGGACCACAGGACCCATTGTGACACAGCAGGACCTGGTGGAACCAAGGAGCCTTTGTGATACTCCAGATCCACATGGAAGCCAGGGTGCACTGAGACACAGCGGGGCCTTGTTGGAACCAAAGACACCTCTGCAAAAAGCAGGCTAGCTCATAGAAGCAAGGAGTCCTTTGTTACAACATCAAAGCTATGGAACCAAGGGACCATTGTGACACTGCGGGGCCTCATGGAACCAATTGTCCATGATGACAGTGCGGATCAAAGGAGACCATGGTGACACTGCGGAACCTGATGGAACCAAGGAGCCATTGTGACACAGTGGGGCCTCATGGAATCAAGGAGACCATTGTGACCCAGGTGTTGCATGGGAAGGCAAGGAGCCATTGTGACACTTTGGGCTTCTTCCCTTGAGCTCTGCAGCTGGCTGTCCCAGCCCAGCGCACCATGTGCCACCTGCTCTCCTCAGGGCTCTGCCTGCACACAGCCCCAGGAGAAGTTTTCCTGTTTGCAAGGAAAGAATGGAAAAGCCGGAGCAGGTTTCCTAAACAACAAACCCCACTCAGGAGCCACATGCTCAGTACAGGCTGCCGGGAACGATGTCCCCTTTCTACAAGGGTCAGGGTGAGCAGGAATGAATGATCTCTGGGAGCAGAATTCTCGGAGTCTTTCCACTGAATTCTCTGTCCCTGTGTCTTGGGGTGACTTTATCGTGTGTATCCCCTATTGCTGCTCTATGCCCAGAAGTGAACTTTGTGCATTTCTGTGCCTTTCAACTGAGCCTGAGAGGGGGGAGAGGAAAAAAACCGGACAAACTTCTCAGAGCGTTTGTTCAAGGACACACATACACACTCCTCTGCATCCTGCTTGCAGCAAGAGCAGAGGAAGCAACTTGGTTTCTTTTTAGCCAGTTTTCAGCTCCTTTTCTCTGGGGGGAGATGGAGAGTTGAACTTTGTTTTCCTGGGACTTCGGGGGTTTTTTTTCCCTTCTTCTCTTCTTGACTCTTTCAACATCAGAGCACATTGGGAGAATTTTCTCCCGAGGTTGGGGCCCTGAATGTGGGCCCATGAGCCAGCTGCAAGGAGGAGGAGAGAGACTACACCTACGGAAGTGTTGGGGTTCCTCCCCCCTTCCATGAGGTCATGGGAGAGGGGACCCTGGGGTAGAGGCATGGCCTGGGCACGGGGTCTCCCTGCTCCCTGCTCACATGTGCCCTAATCCTGTTCAGCACTGCTTATTTTGTGTTGCCCTGTGCCAGGAGGGCCCTGGTTGTGCTGTGATTGCTCAGTTCTTTGGCAGTGCCCCGCCCATGTGGCTGGAGAAGAAAGAGCTCTGAAACTTCTCTCAAGAATTGCTCCCTGTTTCTTTGCACGGGCCTCGCTGTCTATGGATGTTTCAGGAGACCCCACCGAAACACAGAAGGACTCTCAAATTATCCCAGCTTTCTCTGCACAGCGAGAGGTTTTAATATTTAGCATTGTTATCCTTTTCCTGTGTGTTTGTTAAAAAAGTAGTTTTTATCTCTTTCACTTTCTTCCCAGGAAAATTCTTTTTTCCCGAAGCTGGTGGGGGAGGGCTGGGTGTAACCTGCCTTCTATCAGAGGATATTTTCCTCCACATTTGTCCAAACCGGCACAGCCTGTCCTTTCCCTGGGTGTCTGTTGCAGATGGAAGCTGCTGGTGCCATTGTCAGCTTGAAGCCCTCTTTTGATGCAAGCAGATGTTGCCAGGTGTGTTCAGCAGCTGTTGCTCAATGCTTATGCCAAGCTATTGAGTTCCTCATGGAACCAAGGAGCCATTGTGACACTGCAGGGGCTGATGGCATCAAGGAGGCAATTGTGACAGTACAGAACCTCCTAGAAACAAGGCTCCATTGTGACACCGTGGGGAATCATGGAATCAAGGAGCCCATTGTGACACGCCGCATGGAACCAATGGTCCATGGTTACACGGCGGATTCAAGAAGAGCACGGTGACACCACGCAACATCATGGAACCATAGGTCCATTGTGACACAGCGGGGCCTGATGGAAACAAGGGGACCATTGTGGCAAAGCAGGGCCTAATGGAAGCCTGGAGAGCATTGTGACATTGTGGGGAATCATGGAAGCATGGAGAGCATTGTGACACTAAGGAAACTCCTGGAACCAAGATGACCACTGGCACATAATGGAACCTCATGGAACCAAGCCTCCACGATGACTTTGGAGGGCCTCGGGGACCACAGGACCCATTGTGACACAGCAGGACCTGGTGGAACCAAGGAGCCTTTGTGATACTCCAGATCCACATGGAAGCCAGGGTGCACTGAGACACAGCGGGGCCTTGTTGGAACCAAAGACACCTCTGCAAAAAGCAGGCTAGCTCATAGAAGCAAGGAGTCCTTTGTTACAACATCAAAGCTATGGAACCAAGGGACCATTGTGACACTGCGGGGCCTCATGGAACCAATTGTCCATGATGACAGTGCGGATCAAAGGAGACCATGGTGACACTGCGGAACCTGATGGAACCAAGGAGCCATTGTGACACAGTGGGGCCTCATGGAATCAAGGAGACCATTGTGACCCAGGTGTTGCATGGGAAGGCAAGGAGCCATTGTGACACTTTGGGCTTCTTCCCTTGAGCTCTGCAGCTGGCTGTCCCAGCCCAGCGCACCATGTGCCACCTGCTCTCCTCAGGGCTCTGCCTGCACACAGCCCCAGGAGAAGTTTTCCTGTTTGCAAGGAAAGAATGGAAAAGCCGGAGCAGGTTTCCTAAACAACAAACCCCACTCAGGAGCCACATGCTCAGTACAGGCTGCCTGGAACGATGTCCCCTTTCTACAAGGGTCAGTGTGAGCAGGAATGATCTCTGGGAGCAGAATTCTCGGAGTCTTTCCACTGAATTCTCTCTCCCTGTGTCTTGGGGTGACTTTATCATGTGTATCCCCTATTGCTGCTCTATGCCCAGAAGTGAACTTTGTGCATTTCTGTGCCTTTCAACTGAGCCTGAGAGGGGGGAGAGGAAAAAAACCGGACAAACTTCTCAGAGCGTTTGTTCAAGGACACACATACACACTCCTCTGCATCCTGCTTGCAGCAAGAGCAGAGGAAGCAACTTTGTTTCTTTTTAGCCAGTTTTCAGCTCCTTTTCTCTGGGGGGAGATGGAGAGTTGAACTTTGTTTTCCTGGGACTTCGGGGGTTTTTTTTCCCTTCTTCTCTTCTTGACTCTTTCAACATCAGAGCACATTGGGAGAATTTTCTCCCGAGGTGGGGGCCCTGAATGTGGGCCCATGAGCCAGCTGCAAGGAGGAGGAGAGAGACTACACCTACGGAAGTGTTGGGGTTCCTCCCTCCTGCCATGAGGTCATGGGAGAGGGGACCCTGGGGTAGAGGCATGGCCTGGGCATGGGGTCTCCCTGCTCCCTGCTCACATGTGCCCTAATCCTGTTCAGCACTGCTTATTTTGTGTTGCCCTGTGTGAGGAGGGCCCTGGTTGTGCCGTGATTGCTCAGTTCTTTGGCAGTGCCCCGCCCATGTGGCTGGAGAAGAAAGAGCTCTGAAACTTCTCTCAAGAATTGCTCCCTATTTCTTTGCACGGGCCTCGCTGTCTATGGATGTTTCAGGAGACCCCACCGAAACACAGAAGGACTCTCAAATTATCCCAGCTTTCTCTGCACAGCGAGAGGTTTTAATATTTAGCATTGTTATCCTTTTCCTGTGTGTTTGTTAAAAAAGTAGTTTTTATCTCTTTCACTTTCTTCCCAGGAAAATTCTTTTTTCCCGAAGCTGGTGGGGGAGGGCTGGGTGTAACCTGCCTTCTATCAGAGGATATTTTCCTCCACATTTGTCCAAACCGGCACAGCCTGTCCTTTCCTGGGTGTCTGTTGCAGATGGAAGCTGCTGGTGCCATTGTCAGCTTGAAGCCCTCTTTTGATGCAAGCAGATGTTGCCAGGTGTGTTCAGCAGCTGTTGCTCAATGCTTATGCCAAGCTCTTGTGTTCCTCATGGAACCAAGGAGCCATTGTGACACTGCAGGGGCTGATGGCATCAAGGAGGCAATTGTGACAGTACAGAACCTCCTAGAAACAAGGCTCCATTGTGACACCGTGGGGAATCATGGAATCAAGGAGCCCATTGTGACACGGCTGCATGGAACCAATGGTCCATGGTTACACGGCGGATTCAAGAAGAGCACGGTGACACCACGCAACATCATGGAACCGTACGTCCATTGTGACACAGCAAGGCCGCATGGAAACAAGGGGACCATTGTGGCAAAGCAGGGCCTAATGGAAGCCTGGAGAGCATTGTGACATTGTGGGGAATCATGGAAGCATGGAGAGCATTGTGACACTAAGGAAACTCCTGGAACCAAGATGACCACTGGCACATAATGGAACCTCATGGAAGCAAGCATCCATGATGATTTTGGAGGGCCTCAGGGACCACAGGACCCATTGTGACACAGCAGGACCTGGTGGAACCAAGGAGCCTTTGTGATACTCCAGATCCACATGGAAGCCAGGGTGCACTGAGACACAGCGGGGCCTTGTTGGAACCAAAGACACCTCTGCAAAAAGCAGGCTAGCTCATAGAAGCAAGGAGTCCATTGTTACAACGTAAAAGCTATGGAACCAAGGGACCATTGTGACACTGCGGGGCCTCATGGAACCAATTGTCCATGATGACAGTGCGGATCAAAGGAGACCATGGTGACACTGCGGAACCTGATGGAACCAAGGAGCCATTGTGACACAGTGGGGCCTCATGGAATCAAGGAGACCATTGTGACCCAGGTGTTGCATGGGAAGGCAAGGAGCCATTGTGACACTTTGGGCTTCTTCCCTTGAGCTCTGCAGCTGGCTGTCCCAGCCCAGCGCACCATGTGCCACCTGCTCTCCTCAGGGCTCTGCCTGCACACAGCCCCAGGAGTTTTCCTGTTTGCAAGGAAAGAATGGAAAAGCCGGAGCAGGTTTCCTAAACAACAAACCCCACTCAGGAGCCACATGCTCAGTACAGGCTGCCTGGAACGATGTCCCCTTTCTACAAGGGTCAGGGTGAGCAGGAATGAATGATCTCTGGGAGCAGAATTCTCGGAGTCTTTCCACTGAATTCTCTCTCCCTGTGTCTTGGGGTGACTTTATTGTGTGTATCCCCTATTGCTGCTCTATGCCCAGAAGTGAACTTTGTGCATTTCTGTGCCTTTCAACTGAGCCTGAGAGGGGGGAGAGGAAAAAAACCGGACAAACTTCTCAGAGCGTTTGTTCAAGGACACACATACACACTCCTCTGCATCCTGCTTGCAGCAAGAGCAGAGGAAGCAACTTGGTTTCTTTTTAGCCAGTTTTCAGCTCCTTTTCTCTGGGGGGAGATGGAGAGTTGAACTTTGTTTTCCTGGGACTTTGGGGGTTTTTTTCCCTTCTCCTCTTCTTGACTCTTTCAACATCAGACCACATTGGGAGAATTTTCTCCCGAGGTTGGGGCCCTGAATGTGGGCCCATGAGCCAGCTGCAAGGAGGAGGAGAGAGACTGCACCTCTGGAAGTGTTGGGGTTCCTCCCCCCTGCCATGAGGTCATGGGAGAGGGGACCCTGGGGTAGAGGCATGGCCTGGGCACGGGGTCTCCCTGCTCCCTGCTCACATGTGCCCTAATCCTGTTCAGCACTGCTTATTTTGTGTTGCCCTGTGCCAGGAGGGCCCTGGTTGTGCCGTGATTGCTCAGTTCTTTGGCAGTGCCCCGCCCATGTGGCTGGAGAAGAAAGAGCTCTGCAACTTCTCTCAAGAATCGCTCCCTGTTTCTTTGCACGGGCCTCGCTGTCTATGGATGTTTCAGGAGACCCCACCGAAACACGGAAGGACTCTCAAATTATCCCAGCTTTCTCTGCACAGCGAGAGGTTTTAATATTTAGCATTGTTATCCTTTTCCTGTGTGTTTGTTAAAAAAGTAGTTTTTATCTCTTTCACTTTCTTCCCAGGAAAATTCTTTTTTCCCGAAGCTGGTGGGGGAGGGCTGGGTGTAACCTGCCTTCTATCAGAGGATATTTTCCTCCACATTTGTCCAAACCGGCACAGCCTGTCCTTTCCCTGGGTGTCTGTTGCAGATGGAAGCTGCTGGTGCCATTGTCAGCTTGAAGCCCTCTTTTGATGCAAGCAGATGTTGCCAGGTGTGTTCAGCAGCTGTTGCTCAATGCTTATGCCAAGCTATTGTGTTCCTCATGGAACCAAGGAGCCATTGTGACACTGCAGGGGCTGATGGCATCAAGGAGGCAATTGTGACAGTACAGAACCTCCTAGAAACAAGGCTCCATTGTGACACCGTGGGGAATCATGGAATCAAGGAGCCCATTGTGACACGCCGCATGGAACCAATGGTCCATGGTTACACGGCGGATTCAAGAAGAGCACGGTGACACCACGCAACATCATGGAACCATAGGTCCATTGTGACACAGCGGGGCCTGATGGAAACAAGGGGACCATTGTGGCAAAGCAGGGCCTAATGGAAGCCTGGAGAGCATTGTGACATTGTGGGGAATCATGGAAGCATGGAGAGCATTGTGACACTAAGGAAACTCCTGGAACCAAGATGACCACTGGCACATAATGGAACCTCATGGAACCAAGCCTCCACGATGGTTTTGGAGGGCCTCAGGGACCACAGGACCCATTGTGACACAGCAGGACCTGGTGGAACCAAGGAGCCTTTGTGATACTCCAGATCCACATGGAAGCCAGGGTGCACTGAGACACAGCGGGGCCTTGTTGGAACCAAAGACACCTCTGCAAAAAGCAGGCTAGCTCATAGAAGCAAGGAGTCCATTGTTACAACGTAAAAGCTATGCAACCAAGGGACCATTGTGACACTGCGGGGCCTCATGGAACCAATTGTCCATGATGACAGTGCGGATCAAAAGAGACCATGGTGACACTGTGGAACCTGATGGAACCAAGGAGCCATTGTGACACAGTGGGGCCTCATGGAATCAAGGAGACCATTGTGACCCAGGTGTTGCATGGGAAGGCAAGGAGCCATTGTGACACTTTGGGCTTCTTCCCTTGAGCTCTGCAGCTGGCTGTCCCAGCCCAGCGCACCATGTGCCACTGCTCTCCTCAGGGCTCTGCCTGCACACAGCCCCAGGAGAAGTTTTCCTGTTTGCAAGGAAAGAATGGAAAAGCCGGAGCAGGTTTCCTAAACAACAAACCCCACTCAGGAGCCACATGCTCAGTACAGGCTGCCGGGAACGATGTCCCCTTTCTACAAGGGTCAGTGTGAGCAGGAATGAATGATCTCTGGGAGCAGAATTCACGGAGTCTTTCCACTGAATTCTCTGTCCCTGTGTCTTGGGGTGACTTTATCATGTGTATCCCCCTATTGCTGCTCTATGCCCAGAAGTGAACTTTGTGCATTTCTGTGCCTTTCAACTGAGCCTGAGAGGGGGGAGAGGAAAAAAAAGCCAGACAAACTTCTCAGAGCGTTTGTTCAAGGACACACATACACACTCCTCTGCATCCTGCTTGCAGCAAGAGCAGAGGAAGCAACTTGGTTTCTTTTTAGCCAGTTTTCAGCTCCTTTTCTCTGGAGGGAGATGGAGAGTTGAACTTTGTTTTCCTGGGACTTCGGGGGTTTTTTTTCCCTTCTTCTCTTCTTGACTCTTTCAACATCAGAGCACATTGGGAGAATTTTCTCCCGAGGTGGGGGCCCTGAATGTGGGCCCATGAGCCAGCTGCAAGGAAGAGGAGAGAGACTGCACCTACGGAAGTGTTGGGGTTCCTCCCCCCTGCCATGAGGTCATGGGAGAGGGGACCCTGGGGTAGAGGCATGGCCTGGGCACGGGGTCTCCCTGCTCCCTGCTCACATGTGCCCTAATCCTGTTCAGCACTGCTTATTTTGTGTTGCCCTGTGCCAGGAGGGCCCTGGTTGTGCCGTGATTGCTCAGTTCTTTGGCAGTGCCCCGCCCATGTGGCTGGAAAAGAAAGAGCTCTGCAACTTCTCTCAAGAATCGCTCCCTGTTTCTTTGCACGGGCCTCGCTGTCTATGGATGTTTCAGGAGACCCCACCGAAACACGGAAGGACTCTCAAATTATCCCAGCTTTCTCTGCACAGCGAGAGCTTTTAATATTTAGCATTGTTATCCTTTTCCTGTGTGTTTGTTAAAAAAGTAGTTTTTATCTCTTTCACTTTCTTCCCAGGAAAATTCTTTTTTCCCGAAGCTGGTGGGGGAGGGCTGGGTGTAACCTGCCTTCTATCAGAGGATATTTTCCTCCACATTTGTCCAAACCGGCACAGCCTGTCCTTTCCCTGGGTGTCTGTTGCAGATGGAAGCTGCTGGTGCCATTGTCAGCTTGAAGCCCTCTTTTGATGCAAGCAGATGTTGCCAGGTGTGTTCAGCAGCTGTTGCTCAATGCTTATGCCAAGCTATTGTGTTCCTCATGGAACCAAGGAGCCATTGTGACACTGCAGGGGCTGATGGCATCAAGGAGGCAATTGTGACAGTACAGAACCTCCTAGAAACAAGGCTCCATTGTGACACCGTGGGGAATCATGGAATCAAGGAGCCCATTGTGACACGGCTGCATGGAACCAATGGTCCATGGTTACACGGCGGATTCAAGAAGAGCACGGTGACACCACGCAACATCATGGAACCATAGGTCCATTGTGACACAGCAAGGCCGCATGGAAACAAGGGGACCATTGTGGCAAAGCAGGGCCTAATGGAAGCCTGGAGAGCATTGTGACATTGTGGGGAATCATGGAAGCATGGAGAGCATTGTGACACTAAGGAAACTCCTGGAACCAAGATGACCACTGGCACATAATGGAACCTCATGGAAGCAAGCATCCATGATGACTTTGGAGGGCCTCAGGGACCACAGGACCCATTGTGACACAGCAGGACCTGGTGGAACCAAGGAGCCTTTGTGATACTCCACATCCACATGGAAGCCAGGGTGCACTGAGACACAGTGGGGCCTTGTTGGAACCAAAGACACCTCTGCAAAAAGCAGGCTAGCTCATAGAAGCAAGGAGTCCATTGTTACAACGTAAAAGCTATGGAACCAAGGGACCATTGTGACACTGCGGGGCCTCATGGAACCAATTGTCCATGATGACAGTGCGGATCAAAGGAGACCATGGTGACACTGCGGAACCTGATGGAACCAAGGAGCCATTGTGACACAGTGGGGCCTCATGGAATCAAGGAGACCATTGTGACCCAGGTGTTGCATGGGAAGGCAAGGAGCCATTGTGACACTTTGGGCTTCTTCCCTTGAGCTCTGCAGCTGGCTGTCCCAGCCCAGCGCACCATGTGCCACCTGCTCTCCTCAGGGCTCTGCCTGCACACAGCCCCAGGAGAAGTTTTCCTGTTTGCAAGGAAAGAATGGAAAAGCCGGAGCAGGTTTCCTAAACAACAAACCCCACTCAGGAGCCACATGCTCAGTACAGGCTGCCTGGAACGATGTCCCCTTTCTACAAGGGTCAGTGTGAGCAGGAATGATCTCTGGGAGCAGAATTCTCGGAGTCTTTCCACTGAATTCTCTGTCCCTGTGTCTTGGGGTGACTTTATCATGTGTATCCCCTATTGCTGCTCTATGCCCAGAAGTGAACTTTGTGCATTTCTGTGCCTTTCAACTGAGCCTGAGAGGGGGGAGAGGAAAAAAACCGGACAAACTTCTCAGAGCGTTTGTTCAAGGACACACATACACACTCCTCTGCATCCTGCTTGCAGCAAGAGCAGAGGAAGCAACTTGGTTTCTTTTTAGCCAGTTTTCAGCTCCTTTTCTCTGGAGGGAGATGGAGAGTTGAACTTTGTTTTCCTGGGACTTTGGGGGTTTTTTTCCCTTCTCCTCTTCTTGACTCTTTCAACATCAGACCACATTGGGAGAATTTTCTCCCGAGGTTGGGGCCCTGAATGTGGGCCCATGAGCCAGCTGCAAGGAGGAGGAGAGAGACTGCACCTCCGGAAGTGTTGGGGTTCCTCCCCCCTGCCATGAGGTCATGGGAGAGGGGACCCTGGGGTAGAGGCATGGCCTGGGCACGGGGGTCTCCCTGCTCCCTGCTCACATGTGCCCTAACCCTGTTCAGCACTGGTTATTTTGTGTTGCCCTGTGCCAGGAGGGCCCTGGTTGTGCCGTGATTGCTCAGTTCTTTGGCAGTGCCCCGCCCATGTGGCTGGAGAAGAAAGAGCTCTGAAACTTCTCTCAAGAATCGCTCCCTGTTTCTTTGCACGGGCCTCGCTGTCTATGGATGTTTCAGGAGACCCCACCGAAACACGGAAGGACTCTCAAATTATCCCAGCTTTCTCTGCACAGCGAGAGCTTTTAATATTTAGCATTGTTATCCTTTTCCTGTGTGTTTGTTAAAAAAGTAGTTTTTATCTCTTTCACTTTCTTCCCAGGAAAATTCTTTTTTCCCGAAGCTGGTGGGGGAGGGCTGGGTGTAACCTGCCTTCTATCAGAGGATATTTTCCTCCACATTTGTCCAAACCGGCACAGCCTGTCCTTTCCCTGGGTGTCTGTTGCAGATGGAAGCTGCTGGTGCCATTGTCAGCTTGAAGCCCTCTTTTGATGCAAGCAGATGTTGCCAGGTGTGTTCAGCAGCTGTTGCTCAATGCTTATGCCAAGCTATTGTGTTCCTCATGGAACCAAGGAGCCATTGTGACACTGCAGGGGCTGATGGCATCAAGGAGGCAATTGTGACAGTACAGAACCTCCTAGAAACAAGGCTCCATTGTGACACCGTGGGGAATCATGGAATCAAGGAGCCCATTGTGACACGCCGCATGGAACCAATGGTCCATGGTTACACGGCGGATTCAAGAAGAGCACGGTGACACCACGCAACATCATGGAACCGTACGTCCATTGTGACACAGCGGGGCCTGATGGAAACAAGGGGACCATTGTGGCAAAGCAGGGCCTAATGGAAGCCTGGAGAGCATTGTGACATTGTGGGGAATCATGGAAACATGGAGAGCATTGTGACACTAAGGAAACTCCTGGAACCAAGATGACCACTGGCACATAATGGAACCTCATGGAACCAAGCCTCCACGATGACTTTGGAGGGCCTCGGGGACCACAGGACCCATTGTGACACAGCAGGACCTGGTGGAACCAAGGAGCCTTTGTGATACTCCAGATCCACATGGAAGCCAGGGTGCACTGAGACACAGCGGGGCCTTGTTGGAACCAAAGACACCTCTGCAAAAAGCAGGCTAGCTCATAGAAGCAAGGAGTCCTTTGTTACAACATCAAAGCTATGGAACCAAGGGACCATTGTGACACTGCGGGGCCTCATGGAACCAATTGTCCATGATGACAGTGCGGATCAAAGGAGACCATGGTGACACTGCGGAACCTGATGGAACCAAGGAGCCATTGTGACACAGTGGGGCCTCATGGAATCAAGGAGACCATTGTGACCCAGGTGTTGCATGGGAAGGCAAGGAGCCATTGTGACACTTTGGGCTTCTTCCCTTGAGCTCTGCAGCTGGCTGTCCCAGCCCAGCGCACCATGTGCCACCTGCTCTCCTCAGGGCTCTGCCTGCACACAGCCCCAGGAGAAGTTTTCCTGTTTGCAAGGAAAGAATGGAAAAGCCGGAGCAGGTTTCCTAAACAACAAACCCCACTCAGGAGCCACATGCTCAGTACAGGCTGCCGGGAACGATGTCCCCTTTCTACAAGGGTCAGGGTGAGCAGGAATGAATGATCTCTGGGAGCAGAATTCTCGGAGTCTTTCCACTGAATTCTCTGTCCCTGTGTCTTGGGGTGACTTTATCGTGTGTATCCCCTATTGCTGCTCTATGCCCAGAAGTGAACTTTGTGCATTTCTGTGCCTTTCAACTGAGCCTGAGAGGGGGGAGAGGAAAAAAACCGGACAAACTTCTCAGAGCGTTTGTTCAAGGACACACATACACACTCCTCTGCATCCTGCTTGCAGCAAGAGCAGAGGAAGCAACTTGGTTTCTTTTTAGCCAGTTTTCAGCTCCTTTTCTCTGGGGGGAGATGGAGAGTTGAACTTTGTTTTCCTGGGACTTCGGGGGTTTTTTTTCCCTTCTTCTCTTCTTGACTCTTTCAACATCAGAGCACATTGGGAGAATTTTCTCCCGAGGTTGGGGCCCTGAATGTGGGCCCATGAGCCAGCTGCAAGGAGGAGGAGAGAGACTACACCTACGGAAGTGTTGGGGTTCCTCCCCCCTTCCATGAGGTCATGGGAGAGGGGACCCTGGGGTAGAGGCATGGCCTGGGCACGGGGTCTCCCTGCTCCCTGCTCACATGTGCCCTAATCCTGTTCAGCACTGCTTATTTTGTGTTGCCCTGTGCCAGGAGGGCCCTGGTTGTGCTGTGATTGCTCAGTTCTTTGGCAGTGCCCCGCCCATGTGGCTGGAGAAGAAAGAGCTCTGAAACTTCTCTCAAGAATTGCTCCCTGTTTCTTTGCACGGGCCTCGCTGTCTATGGATGTTTCAGGAGACCCCACCGAAACACAGAAGGACTCTCAAATTATCCCAGCTTTCTCTGCACAGCGAGAGGTTTTAATATTTAGCATTGTTATCCTTTTCCTGTGTGTTTGTTAAAAAAGTAGTTTTTATCTCTTTCACTTTCTTCCCAGGAAAATTCTTTTTTCCCGAAGCTGGTGGGGGAGGGCTGGGTGTAACCTGCCTTCTATCAGAGGATATTTTCCTCCACATTTGTCCAAACCGGCACAGCCTGTCCTTTCCCTGGGTGTCTGTTGCAGATGGAAGCTGCTGGTGCCATTGTCAGCTTGAAGCCCTCTTTTGATGCAAGCAGATGTTGCCAGGTGTGTTCAGCAGCTGTTGCTCAATGCTTATGCCAAGCTATTGAGTTCCTCATGGAACCAAGGAGCCATTGTGACACTGCAGGGGCTGATGGCATCAAGGAGGCAATTGTGACAGTACAGAACCTCCTAGAAACAAGGCTCCATTGTGACACCGTGGGGAATCATGGAATCAAGGAGCCCATTGTGACACGCCGCATGGAACCAATGGTCCATGGTTACACGGCGGATTCAAGAAGAGCACGGTGACACCACGCAACATCATGGAACCATAGGTCCATTGTGACACAGCGGGGCCTGATGGAAACAAGGGGACCATTGTGGCAAAGCAGGGCCTAATGGAAGCCTGGAGAGCATTGTGACATTGTGGGGAATCATGGAAGCATGGAGAGCATTGTGACACTAAGGAAACTCCTGGAACCAAGATGACCACTGGCACATAATGGAACCTCATGGAACCAAGCCTCCACGATGACTTTGGAGGGCCTCGGGGACCACAGGACCCATTGTGACACAGCAGGACCTGGTGGAACCAAGGAGCCTTTGTGATACTCCAGATCCACATGGAAGCCAGGGTGCACTGAGACACAGCGGGGCCTTGTTGGAACCAAAGACACCTCTGCAAAAAGCAGGCTAGCTCATAGAAGCAAGGAGTCCTTTGTTACAACGTAAAAGCTATGGAACCAAGGGACCATTGTGACACTGCGGGGCCTCATGGAACCAATTGTCCATGATGACAGTGCGGATCAAAGGAGACCATGGTGACACTGCGGAACCTGATGGAACCAAGGAGCCATTGTGACACAGTGGGGCCTCATGGAATCAAGGAGACCATTGTGACCCAGGTGTTGCATGGGAAGGCAAGGAGCCATTGTGACACTTTGGGCTTCTTCCCTTGAGCTCTGCAGCTGGCTGTCCCAGCCCAGCGCACCATGTGCCACCTGCTCTCCTCAGGGCTCTGCCTGCACACAGCCCCAGGAGAAGTTTTCCTGTTTGCAAGGAAAGAATGGAAAAGCCGGAGCAGGTTTCCTAAACAACAAACCCCACTCAGGAGCCACATGCTCAGTACAGGCTGCCTGGAACGATGTCCCCTTTCTACAAGGGTCAGTGTGAGCAGGAATGATCTCTGGGAGCAGAATTCTCGGAGTCTTTCCACTGAATTCTCTCTCCCTGTGTCTTGGGGTGACTTTATCATGTGTATCCCCTATTGCTGCTCTATGCCCAGAAGTGAACTTTGTGCATTTCTGTGCCTTTCAACTGAGCCTGAGAGGGGGGAGAGGAAAAAAACCGGACAAACTTCTCAGAGCGTTTGTTCAAGGACACACATACACACTCCTCTGCATCCTGCTTGCAGCAAGAGCAGAGGAAGCAACTTTGTTTCTTTTTAGCCAGTTTTCAGCTCCTTTTCTCTGGGGGGAGATGGAGAGTTGAACTTTGTTTTCCTGGGACTTCGGGGGTTTTTTTTCCCTTCTTCTCTTCTTGACTCTTTCAACATCAGAGCACATTGGGAGAATTTTCTCCCGAGGTGGGGGCCCTGAATGTGGGCCCATGAGCCAGCTGCAAGGAGGAGGAGAGAGACTACACCTACGGAAGTGTTGGGGTTCCTCCCTCCTGCCATGAGGTCATGGGAGAGGGGACCCTGGGGTAGAGGCATGGCCTGGGCATGGGGTCTCCCTGCTCCCTGCTCACATGTGCCCTAATCCTGTTCAGCACTGCTTATTGGTGTTGCCCTGTGCGAGGAGGGCCCTGGTTGTGCCGTGATTGCTCAGTTCTTTGGCAGTGCCCCGCCCATGTGGCTGGAGAAGAAAGAGCTCTGAAACTTCTCTCAAGAATTGCTCCCTATTTCTTTGCACGGGCCTCGCTGTCTATGGATGTTTCAGGAGACCCCACCGAAACACAGAAGGACTCTCAAATTATCCCAGCTTTCTCTGCACAGCGAGAGGTTTTAATATTTAGCATTGTTATCCTTTTCCTGTGTGTTTGTTAAAAAAATAGGTTTTATCTCTTTCACTTTCTTCCCAGGAAAGTTCTTTTTTCCAAAAACCTGGTGGGGGAGGGCTGGGTGTAACCTGCCTTCTATCAGAGGATATTTTCCTCCACATTTGTCCAAACCGGCACAGCCTGTCCTTTCCTGGGTGTCTGTTGCAGATGGAAGCTGCTGGTGCCATTGTCAGCTTGAAGCCCTCTTTTGATGCAAGCAGATGTTGCCAGGTGTGTTCAGCAGCTGTTGCTCAATGCTTATACCAAGCTCTTGTGTTCCTCATGGAACCAAGGAGCCATTGTGACACTGCAGGGGCTGATGGCATCAATGAGGCAATTGTGACAGTACAGAACCTCCTAGAAACAAGGCTCCATTGTGACACCGTGGGGAATCATGGAATCAAGGAGCCCATTGTGACACGGCTGCATGGAACCAATGGTCCATGGTTACACGGCGGATTCAAGAAGAGCACGGTGACACCACGCAACATCATGGAACCGTACGTCCATTGTGACACAGCAAGGCCGCATGGAAACAAGGGGACCATTGTGGCAAAGCAGGGCCTAATGGAAGCCTGGAGAGCATTGTGACATTGTGGGGAATCATGGAAACATGGAGAGCATTGTGACACTAAGGAAACTCCTGGAACCAAGATGACCACTGGCACATAATGGAACCTCATGGAAGCAAGCATCCATGATGATTTTGGAGGGCCTCAGGGACCACAGGACCCATTGTGACACAGCAGGACCTGGTGGAACCAAGGAGCCTTTGTGATACTCCAGATCCACATGGAAGCCAGGGTGCACTGAGACACAGCGGGGCCTTGTTGGAACCAAAGACACCTCTGCAAAAAGCAGGCTAGCTCATAGAAGCAAGGAGTCCATTGTTACAACGTAAAAGCTATGGAACCAAGGGACCATTGTGACACTGCGGGGCCTCATGGAACCAATTGTCCATGATGACAGTGCGGATCAAAGGAGACCATGGTGACACTGCGGAACCTGATGGAACCAAGGAGCCATTGTGACACAGTGGGGCCTCATGGAATCAAGGAGACCATTGTGACCCAGGTGTTGCATGGGAAGGCAAGGAGCCATTGTGACACTTTGGGCTTCTTCCCTTGAGCTCTGCAGCTGGCTGTCCCAGCCCAGCGCACCATGTGCCACCTGCTCTCCTCAGGGCTCTGCCTGCACACAGCCCCAGGAGAAGTTTTCCTGTTTGCAAGGAAAGAATGGAAAAGCCGGAGCAGGTTTCCTAAACAACAAACCCCACTCAGGAGCCACATGCTCAGTACAGGCTGCCTGGAACGATGTCCCCTTTCTACAAGGGTCAGTGTGAGCAGGAATGATCTCTGGGAGCAGAATTCTCGGAGTCTTTCCACTGAATTCTCTGTCCCTGTGTCTTGGGGTGACTTTATCATGTGTATCCCCTATTGCTGCTCTATGCCCAGAAGTGAACTTTGTGCATTTCTGTGCCTTTCAACTGAGCCTGAGAGGGGGGAGAGGAAAAAAACCGGACAAACTTCTCAGAGCGTTTGTTCAAGGACACACATACACACTCCTCTGCATCCTGCTTGCAGCAAGAGCAGAGGAAGCAACTTGGTTTCTTTTTAGCCAGTTTTCAGCTCCTTTTCTCTGGAGGGAGATGGAGAGTTGAACTTTGTTTTCCTGGGACTTTGGGGGTTTTTTTCCCTTCTCCTCTTCTTGACTCTTTCAACATCAGACCACATTGGGAGAATTTTCTCCCGAGGTTGGGGCCCTGAATGTGGGCCCATGAGCCAGCTGCAAGGAGGAGGAGAGAGACTGCACCTCCGGAAGTGTTGGGGTTCCTCCCCCCTGCCATGAGGTCATGGGAGAGGGGACCCTGGGGTAGAGGCATGGCCTGGGCACGGGGGTCTCCCTGCTCCCTGCTCACATGTGCCCTAACCCTGTTCAGCACTGGTTATTTTGTGTTGCCCTGTGCCAGGAGGGCCCTGGTTGTGCCGTGATTGCTCAGTTCTTTGGCAGTGCCCCGCCCATGTGGCTGGAGAAGAAAGAGCTCTGAAACTTCTCTCAAAAATTGCTCCCTGTTTCTTTGCACGGGCCTCGCTGTCTATGGATGTTTCAGGAGACCCCACCGAAACACGGAAGGACTCTCAAATTATCCCAGCTTTCTCTGCACAGCGAGAGGTTTTAATATTTAGCATTGTTATCCTTTTCCTGTGTGTTTGTTAAAAAAGTAGTTTTTATCTCTTTCACTTTCTTCCCAGGAAAATTCTTTTTTCCCGAAGCTGGTGGGGGAGGGCTGGGTGTAACCTGCCTTCTATCAGAGGATATTTTCCTCCACATTTGTCCAAACCGGCACAGCCTGTCCTTTCCCTGGGTGTCTGTTGCAGATGGAAGCTGCTGGTGCCATTGTCAGCTTGAAGCCCTCTTTTGATGCAAGCAGATGTTGCCAGGTGTGTTCAGCAGCTGTTGCTCAATGCTTATGCCAAGCTATTGTGTTCCTCATGGAACCAAGGAGCCATTGTGACACTGCAGGGGCTGATGGCATCAAGGAGGCAATTGTGACAGTACAGAACCTCCTAGAAACAAGGCTCCATTGTGACACCGTGGGGAATCATGGAATCAAGGAGCCCATTGTGACACGCCGCATGGAACCAATGGTCCATGGTTACACGGCGGATTCAAGAAGAGCACGGTGACACCACGCAACATCATGGAACCGTACGTCCATTGTGACACAGCGGGGCCTGATGGAAACAAGGGGACCATTGTGGCAAAGCAGGGCCTAATGGAAGCCTGGAGAGCATTGTGACATTGTGGGGAATCATGGAAACATGGAGAGCATTGTGACACTAAGGAAACTCCTGGAACCAAGATGACCACTGGCACATAATGGAACCTCATGGAACCAAGCCTCCACGATGACTTTGGAGGGCCTCGGGGACCACAGGACCCATTGTGACACAGCAGGACCTGGTGGAACCAAGGAGCCTTTGTGATACTCCAGATCCACATGGAAGCCAGGGTGCACTGAGACACAGCGGGGCCTTGTTGGAACCAAAGACACCTCTGCAAAAAGCAGGCTAGCTCATAGAAGCAAGGAGTCCTTTGTTACAACATCAAAGCTATGGAACCAAGGGACCATTGTGACACTGCGGGGCCTCATGGAACCAATTGTCCATGATGACAGTGCGGATCAAAGGAGACCATGGTGACACTGCGGAACCTGATGGAACCAAGGAGCCATTGTGACACAGTGGGGCCTCATGGAATCAAGGAGACCATTGTGACCCAGGTGTTGCATGGGAAGGCAAGGAGCCATTGTGACACTTTGGGCTTCTTCCCTTGAGCTCTGCAGCTGGCTGTCCCAGCCCAGCGCACCATGTGCCACCTGCTCTCCTCAGGGCTCTGCCTGCACACAGCCCCAGGAGAAGTTTTCCTGTTTGCAAGGAAAGAATGGAAAAGCCGGAGCAGGTTTCCTAAACAACAAACCCCACTCAGGAGCCACATGCTCAGTACAGGCTGCCGGGAACGATGTCCCCTTTCTACAAGGGTCAGGGTGAGCAGGAATGAATGATCTCTGGGAGCAGAATTCTCGGAGTCTTTCCACTGAATTCTCTGTCCCTGTGTCTTGGGGTGACTTTATCGTGTGTATCCCCTATTGCTGCTCTATGCCCAGAAGTGAACTTTGTGCATTTCTGTGCCTTTCAACTGAGCCTGAGAGGGGGGAGAGGAAAAAAACCGGACAAACTTCTCAGAGCGTTTGTTCAAGGACACACATACACACTCCTCTGCATCCTGCTTGCAGCAAGAGCAGAGGAAGCAACTTGGTTTCTTTTTAGCCAGTTTTCAGCTCCTTTTCTCTGGGGGGAGATGGAGAGTTGAACTTTGTTTTCCTGGGACTTCGGGGGTTTTTTTTCCCTTCTTCTCTTCTTGACTCTTTCAACATCAGAGCACATTGGGAGAATTTTCTCCCGAGGTTGGGGCCCTGAATGTGGGCCCATGAGCCAGCTGCAAGGAGGAGGAGAGAGACTACACCTACGGAAGTGTTGGGGTTCCTCCCCCCTTCCATGAGGTCATGGGAGAGGGGACCCTGGGGTAGAGGCATGGCCTGGGCACGGGGTCTCCCTGCTCCCTGCTCACATGTGCCCTAATCCTGTTCAGCACTGCTTATTTTGTGTTGCCCTGTGCCAGGAGGGCCCTGGTTGTGCTGTGATTGCTCAGTTCTTTGGCAGTGCCCCGCCCATGTGGCTGGAGAAGAAAGAGCTCTGAAACTTCTCTCAAGAATTGCTCCCTGTTTCTTTGCACGGGCCTCGCTGTCTATGGATGTTTCAGGAGACCCCACCGAAACACAGAAGGACTCTCAAATTATCCCAGCTTTCTCTGCACAGCGAGAGGTTTTAATATTTAGCATTGTTATCCTTTTCCTGTGTGTTTGTTAAAAAAGTAGTTTTTATCTCTTTCACTTTCTTCCCAGGAAAATTCTTTTTTCCCGAAGCTGGTGGGGGAGGGCTGGGTGTAACCTGCCTTCTATCAGAGGATATTTTCCTCCACATTTGTCCAAACCGGCACAGCCTGTCCTTTCCCTGGGTGTCTGTTGCAGATGGAAGCTGCTGGTGCCATTGTCAGCTTGAAGCCCTCTTTTGATGCAAGCAGATGTTGCCAGGTGTGTTCAGCAGCTGTTGCTCAATGCTTATGCCAAGCTATTGAGTTCCTCATGGAACCAAGGAGCCATTGTGACACTGCAGGGGCTGATGGCATCAAGGAGGCAATTGTGACAGTACAGAACCTCCTAGAAACAAGGCTCCATTGTGACACCGTGGGGAATCATGGAATCAAGGAGCCCATTGTGACACGCCGCATGGAACCAATGGTCCATGGTTACACGGCGGATTCAAGAAGAGCACGGTGACACCACGCAACATCATGGAACCATAGGTCCATTGTGACACAGCGGGGCCTGATGGAAACAAGGGGACCATTGTGGCAAAGCAGGGCCTAATGGAAGCCTGGAGAGCATTGTGACATTGTGGGGAATCATGGAAGCATGGAGAGCATTGTGACACTAAGGAAACTCCTGGAACCAAGATGACCACTGGCACATAATGGAACCTCATGGAACCAAGCCTCCACGATGACTTTGGAGGGCCTCGGGGACCACAGGACCCATTGTGACACAGCAGGACCTGGTGGAACCAAGGAGCCTTTGTGATACTCCAGATCCACATGGAAGCCAGGGTGCACTGAGACACAGCGGGGCCTTGTTGGAACCAAAGACACCTCTGCAAAAAGCAGGCTAGCTCATAGAAGCAAGGAGTCCTTTGTTACAACATCAAACCTATGGAACCAAGGGACCATTGTGACACTGCGGGGCCTCATGGAACCAATTGTCCATGATGACAGTGCGGATCAAAGGAGACCATGGTGACACTGCGGAACCTGATGGAACCAAGGAGCCATTGTGACACAGTGGGGCCTCATGGAATCAAGGAGACCATTGTGACCCAGGTGTTGCATGGGAAGGCAAGGAGCCATTGTGACACTTTGGGCTTCTTCCCTTGAGCTCTGCAGCTGGCTGTCCCAGCCCAGTGCACCATGTGCCACCTGCTCTCCTCAGGGCTCTGCCTGCACACAGCCCCAGGAGAAGTTTTCCTGTTTGCAAGGAAAGAATGGAAAAGCCGGAGCAGGTTTCCTAAACAACAAACCCCACTCAGGAGCCACATGCTCAGTACAGGCTGCCTGGAACGATGTCCCCTTTCTACAAGGGTCAGTGTGAGCAGGAATGAATGATCTCTGGGAGCAGAATTCTCGGAGTCTTTCCACTGAATTCTCTGTCCCTGTGTCTTGGGGTGACTTTATCGTGTGTATCCCCTATTGCTGCTCTATGCCCAGAAGTGAACTTTGTGCGTTTCTGTGCCTTTCAACTGAGCCTGAGAGGGGGGAGAGGAAAAAAACCGGACAAACTTTTTAGAGCGTTTGTTCAAGGACACACATACACACTCCTCTGCATCCTGCTTGCAGCAAGAGCAGAGGAAGCAACTTGGTTTCTTTTTAGCCAGTTTTCAGCTCCTTTTCTCTGGGGGGAGATGGAGAGTTGAACTTTGTTTTCCTGGGACTTCGGGGTTTTTTTTCCCTTCTTCTCTTCTTGACTCTTTCAACATCAGAGCACATTGGGAGAATTTTCTCCCGAGGTGGGGGCCCTGAATGTGGGCCCATGAGCCAGCTGCAAGGAGGAGGAGAGAGACTACACCTACGGAAGTGTTGGGGTTCCTCCCTCCTGCCATGAGGTCATGGGAGAGGGGACCCTGGGGTAGAGGCATGGCCTGGGCACGGGGTCTCCCTGCTCCCTGCTCACATGTGCCCTAACCCTGTTCAGCACTGCTTATTGGTGTTGCCCTGTGCGAGGAGGGCCCTGGTTGTCCCTTGATTGCTCAGTTCTTTGGCAGTGCCCCGCCCATGTGGCTGGAGAAGAAAGAGCTCTGAAACTTCTCTCAAGAATCGCTCCCTATTTCTTTGCACGGGCCTCGCTGTCTATGGATGTTTCAGGAGACCCCACCGAAACACAGAAGGACTCTCAAATTATCCCAGCTTTCTCTGCACAGCGAGAGCTTTTAATATTTAGCATTGTTATCCTTTTCCTGTGTGTTTGTTAAAAAAATAGTTTTTATCTCTTTCACTTTCTTCCCAGGAAAGTTCTTTTTTCCAAAAACCTGGTGGGGGAGGGCTGGGTGTAACCTGCCTTCTATCAGAGGATATTTTCCTCCACATTTGTCCAAACCGGCACAGCCTGTCCTTTCCTGAGTGTCTGTTGCAGATGGAAGCTGCTGGTGCCATTGTCAGCTTGAAGCCCTCTTTTGATGCAAGCAGATGTTGCCAGGTGTGTTCAGCAGCTGTTGCTCAATGCTTATGCCAAGCTATTGTGTTCCTCATGGAACCAAGGAGCCATTGTGACACTGCAGGGGCTGATGGCATCAAGGAGGCAATTGTGACAGTACAGAACCTCCTAGAAACAAGGCTCCATTGTGACACCGTGGGGAATCATGGAATCAAGGAGCCCATTGTGACACGGCTGCATGGAACCAATGGTCCATGGTTACACGGCGGATTCAAGAAGAGCACGGTGACACCACGCAACATCATGGAACCATAGGTCCATTGTGACACAGCGGGGCCTCATGGAAACAAGGGGACCATTGTGGCAAAGCAGGGCCTAATGGAAGCATGGAGGGCATTGTGACACTAAGGAAACTCCTGGAACCAAGATGACCACTGGCACATAATGGAACCTCATGGAACCAAGCCTCCACGATGACTTTGGAGGGCCTCGGGGACCACAGGACCCATTGTGACACAGCAGGACCTGGTGGAACCAAGGAGCCTTTGTGATACTCCAGATCCACATGGAAGCCAGGGTGCACTGAGACACAGCGGGGCCTTGTTGGAACCAAAGACACCTCTGCAAAAAGCAGGCTAGCTCATAGAAGCAAGGAGTCCATTGTTACAACGTAAAAGCTATGGAACCAAGGGACCATTGTGACACTGCGGGGCCTCATGGAACCAATTGTCCATGATGACAGTGCGGATCAAAGGAGACCATGGTGACACTGCGGAACCTGATGGAACCAAGGAGCCATTGTGACACAGTGGGGCCTCATGGAATCAAGGAGACCATTGTGACCCAGGTGTTGCATGTGAAGGCAAGGAGCCATTGTGACACTTTGGGCTTCTTCCCTTGAGCTCTGCAGCTGGCTGTCCCAGCCCAGCGCACCATGTGCCACCTGCTCTCCTCAGGGCTCTGCCTGCACACAGCCCCAGGAGTTTTCCTGTTTGCAAGGAAAGAATGGAAAAGCCGGAGCAGGTTTCCTAAACAACAAACCCCACTCAGGAGCCACATGCTCAGTACAGGCTGCCTGGAACGATGTCCCCTTTCTACAAGGGTCAGGGTGAGCAGGAATGAATGATCTCTGGGAGCAGAATTCTCGGAGTCTTTCCACTGAATTCTCTGTCCCTGTGTCTTGGGGTGACTTTATTGTGTGTATCCCCTATTGCTGCTCTATGCCCAGAAGTGAACTTTGTGCATTTCTGTGCCTTTCAACTGAGCCTGAGAGGGGGGAGAGGAAAAAAACCGGACAAACTTCTCAGAGCGTTTGTTCAAGGACACACATACACACTCCTCTGCATCCTGCTTGCAGCAAGAGCAGAGGAAGCAACTTGGTTTCTTTTTAGCCAGTTTTCAGCTCCTTTTCTCTGGGGGGAGATGGAGAGTTGAACTTTGTTTTCCTGGGACTTTGGGGGTTTTTTTCCCTTCTCCTCTTCTTGACTCTTTCAACATCAGACCACATTGGGAGAATTTTCTCCCGAGGTTGGGGCCCTGAATGTGGGCCCATGAGCCAGCTGCAAGGAGGAGGAGAGAGACTGCACCTATGGAAGTGTTGGGGTTCCTCCCCCCTGCCATGAGGTCATGGGAGAGGGGACCCTGGGGTAGAGGCATGGCCTGGGCACGGGGGTCTCCCTGCTCCCTGCTCACATGTGCCCTAACCCTGTTCAGCACTGGTTATTTTGTGTTGCCCTGTGCCAGGAGGGCCCTGGTTGTGCCGTGATTGCTCAGTTCTTTGGCAGTGCCCCGCCCATGTGGCTGGAGAAGAAAGAGCTCTGAAACTTCTCTCAAGAATCGCTCCCTGTTTCTTTGCACGGGCCTCGCTGTCTATGGATGTTTCAGGAGACCCCACCGAAACACGGAAGGACTCTCAAATTATCCCAGCTTTCTCTGCACAGCGAGAGCTTTTAATATTTAGCATTGTTATCCTTTTCCTGTGTGTTTGTTAAAAAAGTAGTTTTTATCTCTTTCACTTTCTTCCCAGGAAAATTCTTTTTTCCCGAAGCTGGTGGGGGAGGGCTGGGTGTAACCTGCCTTCTATCAGAGGATATTTTCCTCCACATTTGTCCAAACCGGCACAGCCTGTCCTTTCCCTGGGTGTCTGTTGCAGATGGAAGCTGCTGGTGCCATTGTCAGCTTGAAGCCCTCTTTTGATGCAAGCAGATGTTGCCAGGTGTGTTCAGCAGCTGTTGCTCAATGCTTATGCCAAGCTATTGTGTTCCTCATGGAACCAAGGAGCCATTGTGACACTGCAGGGGCTGATGGCATCAAGGAGGCAATTGTGACAGTACAGAACCTCCTGGAAACAAGGCTCCATTGTGACACCGTGGGGAATCATGGAATCAAGGAGCCCATTGTGACACGCCGCATGGAACCAATGGTCCATGGTTACACGGCGGATTCAAGAAGAGCACGGTGACACCACGCAACATCATGGAACCATAGGTCCATTGTGACACAGCGGGGCCTGATGGAAACAAGGGGACCATTGTGGCAAAGCAGGGCCTAATGGAAGCCTGGAGAGCATTGTGACATTGTGGGGAATCATGGAAACATGGAGAGCATTGTGACACTAAGGAAACTCCTGGAACCAAGATGACCACTGGCACATAATGGAACCTCATGGAACCAAGCCTCCACGATGGTTTTGGAGGGCCTCAGGGACCACAGGACCCATTGTGACACAGCAGGACCTGGTGGAACCAAGGAGCCTTTGTGATACTCCAGATCCACATGGAAGCCAGGGTGCACTGAGACACAGCGGGGCCTTGTTGGAACCAAAGACACCTCTGCAAAAAGCAGGCTAGCTCATAGAAGCAAGGAGTCCATTGTTACAACGTAAAAGCTATGCAACCAAGGGACCATTGTGACACTGCGGGGCCTCATGGAACCAATTGTCCATGATGACAGTGCGGATCAAAAGAGACCATGGTGACACTGTGGAACCTGATGGAACCAAGGAGCCATTGTGACACAGTGGGGCCTCATGGAATCAAGGAGACCATTGTGACCCAGGTGTTGCATGGGAAGGCAAGGAGCCATTGTGACACTTTGGGCTTCTTCCCTTGAGCTCTGCAGCTGGCTGTCCCAGCCCAGCGCACCATGTGCCACTGCTCTCCTCAGGGCTCTGCCTGCACACAGCCCCAGGAGAAGTTTTCCTGTTTGCAAGGAAAGAATGGAAAAGCCGGAGCAGGTTTCCTAAACAACAAACCCCACTCAGGAGCCACATGCTCAGTACAGGCTGCCGGGAACGATGTCCCCTTTCTACAAGGGTCAGTGTGAGCAGGAATGAATGATCTCTGGGAGCAGAATTCTCGGAGTCTTTCCACTGAATTCTCTGTCCCTGTGTCTTGGGGTGACTTTATCATGTGTATCCCCCTATTGCTGCTCTATGCCCAGAAGTGAACTTTGTGCATTTCTGTGCCTTTCAACTGAGCCTGAGAGGGGGGAGAGGAAAAAAAAGCCAGACAAACTTCTCAGAGCGTTTGTTCAAGGACACACATACACACTCCTCTGCATCCTGCTTGCAGCAAGAGCAGAGGAAGCAACTTTGTTTCTTTTTAGCCAGTTTTCAGCTCCTTTTCTCTGGGGGGAGATGGAGAGTTGAACTTTGTTTTCCTGGGACTTCGGGGGTTTTTTTTCCCTTCTTCTCTTCTTGACTCTTTCAACATCAGAGCACATTGGGAGAATTTTCTCCCGAGGTGGGGGCCCTGAATGTGGGCCCATGAGCCAGCTGCAAGGAGGAGGAGAGAGACTACACCTACGGAAGTGTTGGGGTTCCTCCCTCCTGCCATGAGGTCATGGGAGAGGGGACCCTGGGGTAGAGGCATGGCCTGGGCATGGGGTCTCCCTGCTCCCTGCTCACATGTGCCCTAATCCTGTTCAGCACTGCTTATTGGTGTTGCCCTGTGCGAGGAGGGCCCTGGTTGTGCCGTGATTGCTCAGTTCTTTGGCAGTGCCCCGCCCATGTGGCTGGAGAAGAAAGAGCTCTGAAACTTCTCTCAAGAATTGCTCCCTATTTCTTTGCACGGGCCTCGCTGTCTATGGATGTTTCAGGAGACCCCACCGAAACACAGAAGGACTCTCAAATTATCCCAGCTTTCTCTGCACAGCGAGAGGTTTTAATATTTAGCATTGTTATCCTTTTCCTGTGTGTTTGTTAAAAAAATAGTTTTTATCTCTTTCACTTTCTTCCCAGGAAAGTTCTTTTTTCCAAAAACCTGGTGGGGGAGGGCTGGGTGTAACCTGCCTTCTATCAGAGGATATTTTCCTCCACATTTGTCCAAACCGGCACAGCCTGTCCTTTCCTGGGTGTCTGTTGCAGATGGAAGCTGCTGGTGCCATTGTCAGCTTGAAGCCCTCTTTTGATGCAAGCAGATGTTGCCAGGTGTGTTCAGCAGCTGTTGCTCAATGCTTATGCCAAGCTCTTGTGTTCCTCATGGAACCAAGGAGCCATTGTGACACTGCAGGGGCTGATGGCATCAAGGAGGCAATTGTGACAGTACAGAACCTCCTAGAAACAAGGCTCCATTGTGACACCGTGGGGAATCATGGAATCAAGGAGCCCATTGTGACACGGCTGCATGGAACCAATGGTCCATGGTTACACGGCGGATTCAAGAAGAGCACGGTGACACCACGCAACATCACGGAACCATAGGTCCATTGTGACACAGCGGGGCCTCATGGAAACAAGGGGACCATTGTGGCAAAGCAGGGCCTAATGGAAACATGGAGAGCATTGTGACACTAAGGAAACTCCTGGAACCAAGATGACCACTGGCACATAATGGAACCTCATGGAAGCAAGCATCCATGATGATTTTGGAGGGCCTCAGGGACCACAGGACCCATTGTGACACAGCAGGACCTGGTGGAACCAAGGAGCCTTTGTGATACTCCAGATCCACATGGAAGCCAGGGTGCACTGAGACACAGCGGGGCCTTGTTGGAACCAAAGACACCTCTGCAAAAAGCAGGCTAGCTCATAGAAGCAAGGAGTCCATTGTTACAACGTAAAAGCTATGGAACCAAGGGACCATTGTGACACTGCGGGGCCTCATGGAACCAATTGTCCATGATGACAGTGCGGATCAAAGGAGACCATGGTGACACTGCGGAACCTGATGGAACCAAGGAGCCATTGTGACACAGTGGGGCCTCATGGAATCAAGGAGACCATTGTGACCCAGGTGTTGCATGGGAAGGCAAGGAGCCATTGTGACACTTTGGGCTTCTTCCCTTGAGCTCTGCAGCTGGCTGTCCCAGCCCAGCGCACCATGTGCCACCTGCTCTCCTCAGGGCTCTGCCTGCACACAGCCCCAGGAGAAGTTTTCCTGTTTGCAAGGAAAGAATGGAAAAGCCGGAGCAGGTTTCCTAAACAACAAACCCCACTCAGGAGCCACATGCTCAGTACAGGCTGCCGGGAACGATGTCCCCTTTCTACAAGGGTCAGTGTGAGCAGGAATGATCTCTGGGAGCAGAATTCTCGGAGTCTTTCCACTGAATTCTCTGTCCCTGTGTCTTGGGGTGACTTTATCATGTGTATCCCCTATTGCTGCTCTATGCCCAGAAGTGAACTTTGTGCATTTCTGTGCCTTTCAACTGAGCCTGAGAGGGGGGAGAGGAAAAAAACCGGACAAACTTCTCAGAGCGTTTGTTCAAGGACATACATACACACTCCTCTGCATCCTGCTTGCAGCAAGAGCAGAGGAAGCAACTTTGTTTCTTTTTAGCCAGTTTTCAGCTCCTTTTCTCTGGGGGGAGATGGAGAGTTGAACTTTGTTTTCCTGGGACTTCGGGGGTTTTTTTTCCCTTCTTCTCTTCTTGACTCTTTCAACATCAGAGCACATTGGGAGAATTTTCTCCCGAGGTGGGGGCCCTGAATGTGGGCCCATGAGCCAGCTGCAAGGAGGAGGAGAGAGACTGCACCTACGGAAGTGTTGGGGTTCCTCCCTCCTGCCATGCGGTCATGGGAGAGGGGACCCTGGGGTAGAGGCATGGCCTGGGCACGGGGGGTCTCCCTGCTCCCTGCTCACATGTGCCCTAACCCTGTTCAGCACTGCTTATTTTGTGTTGCCCTGTGCCAGGAGGGCCCTGGTTGTGCTGTGATTGCTCAGTTCTTTGGCAGTGCCCCGCCCATGTGGCTGGAGAAGAAAGAGCTCTGCAACTTCTCTCAAGAATCGCTCCCTGTTTCTTTGCACGGGCCTCGCTGTCTATGGATGTTTCAGGAGACCCCACCGAAACACAGAAGGACTCTCAAATTATCCCAGCTTTCTCTGCACAGCGAGAGGTTTTAATATTTAGCATTGTTATCCTTTTCCTGTGTGTTTGTTAAAAAAGTAGTTTTTATCTCTTTCACTTTCTTCCCAGGAAAATTCTTTTTTCCCGAAGCTGGTGGGGGAGGGCTGGGTGTAACCTGCCTTCTATCAGAGGATATTTTCCTCCACATTTGTCCAAACCGGCACAGCCTGTCCTTTCCCTGGGTGTCTGTTGCAGATGGAAGCTGCTGGTGCCATTGTCAGCTTGAAGCCCTCTTTTGATGCAAGCAGATGTTGCCAGGTGTGTTCAGCAGCTGTTGCTCAATGCTTATGCCAAGCTATTGTGTTCCTCATGGAACCAAGGAGCCATTGTGACACTGCAGGGGCTGATGGCATCAAGGAGGCAATTGTGACAGTACAGAACCTCCTAGAAACAAGGCTCCATTGTGACACCGTGGGGAATCATGGAATCAAGGAGCCCATTGTGACACGGCTGCATGGAACCAATGGTCCATGGTTACACGGCGGATTCAAGAAGAGCACGGTGACACCACGCAACATCATGGAACCGTACGTCCATTGTGACACAGCGGGGCCTCATGGAAACAAGGGGACCATTGTGGCAAAGCAGGGCCTAATGGAAGCATGGAGAGCATTGTGACACTAAGGAAACTCCTGGAACCAAGATGACCACTGGCACATAATGGAACCTCATGGAAGCAAGCATCCATGATGACTTTGGAGGGCCTCAGGGACCACAGGACCCATTGTGACACAGCAGGACCTGGTGGAACCAAGGAGCCTTTGTGATACTCCAGATCCACATGGAAGCCAGGGTGCACTGAGACACAGTGGGGCCTTGTTGGAACCAAAGACACCTCTGCAAAAAGCAGGCTAGCTCATAGAAGCAAGGAGTCCTTTGTTACAACATCAAACCTATGGAAGCAAGGGACCATTGTGACACTGCGGGGCCTCATGGAACCAATTGTCCATGATGACAGTGCGGATCAAAAGAGACCATGGTGACACTGCGGAACCTGATGGAACCAAGGAGCCATTGTGACACAGTGGGGCCTCATGGAATCAAGGAGACCATTGTGACCCAGGTGTTGCATGGGAAGGCAAGGAGCCATTGTGACACTTTGGGCTTCTTCCCTTGAGCTCTGCAGCTGGCTGTCCCAGCCCAGCGCACCATGTGCCACCTGCTCTCCTCAGGGCTCTGCCTGCACAGAGCCCCAGGAGAAGTTTTCCTGTTTGCAAGGAAAGAATGGAAAAGCCGGAGCAGGTTTCCTAAACAACAAACCCCACTCAGGAGCCACATGCTCAGTACAGGCTGCCTGGAACGATGTCCCCTTTCTACAAGGGTCAGTGTGAGCAGGAATGATCTCTGGGAGCAGAATTCTCGGAGACTTTCCACTGAATTCTCTCTCCCTGTGTCTTGGGGTGACTTTATCATGTGTATCCCCTATTGCTGCTCTATGCCCAGAAGTGAACTTTGTGCATTTCTGTGCCTTTCAACTGAGCCTGAGAGGGGGGAGAGGAAAAAAAACCGGACAAACTTCTCAGAGCGTTTGTTCAATGACACACATACACACTCCTCTGCATCCTGCTTGCAGCAAGAGCAGAGGGAAGCAACTTTGTTTCTTTTTAGCCAGTTTTCAGCTCCTTTTCTCTGGGGGGAGATGGAGAGTTGAACTTTGTTTTCCTGGGACTTCGGGGGTTTTTTTTCCCTTCTTCTCTTCTTGACTCTTTCAACATCAGAGCACATTGGGAGAATTTTCTCCCGAGGTGGGGGCCCTGAATGTGGGCCCATGAGCCAGCTGCAAGGAGGAGGAGAGAGACTGCACCTACGGAAGTGTTGGGGTTCCTCCCCCCTGCCATGAGGTCATGGGAGAGGGGACCCTGGGGTAGAGGCATGGCCTGGGCACGGGGTCTCCCTGCTCCCTGCTGACATGTGCCCTAATCCTGTTCAGCACTGCTTATTTTGTGTTGCCCTGTGCGAGGAGGGCCCTGGTTGTGCTGTGATTGCTCAGTTCTTTGGCAGTGCCCCGCCCATGTGGCTGGAGAAGAAAGAGCTCTGAAACTTCTCTCAAGAATTGCTCCCTGTTTCTTTGCACGGGCCTCGCTGTCTATGGATGTTTCAGGAGACCCCACCGAAACACAGAAGGACTCTCAAATTATCCCAGCTTTCTCTGCACAGCGAGAGGTTTTAATATTTAGCATTGTTATCCTTTTCCTGTGTGTTTGTTAAAAAAGTAGTTTTTATCTCTTTCACTTTCTTCCCAGGAAAATTCTTTTTTCCCGAAGCTGGTGGGGGAGGGCTGGGTGTAACCTGCCTTCTATCAGAGGATATTTTCCTCCACATTTGTCCAAACTGGCACAGCCTGTCCTTTCCCTGGGTGTCTGTTGCAGATGGAAGCTGCTGGTGCCATTGTCAGCTTGAAGCCCTCTTTTGATGCAAGCAGATGTTGCCAGGTGTGTTCAGCAGCTGTTGCTCAATGCTTATGCCAAGCTATTGTGTTCCTCATGGAACCAAGGAGCCATTGTGACACTGCAGGGGCTGATGGCATCAAGGAGGCAATTGTGACAGTACAGAACCTCCTAGAAACAAGGCTCCATTGTGACACCGTGGGGAATCATGGAATCAAGGAGCCCATTGTGACACGGCTGCATGGAACCAATGGTCCATGGTTACACGGCGGATTCAAGAAGAGCACGGTGACACCACGCAACATCATGGAACCGTACGTCCATTGTGACACAGCAAGGCCGCATGGAAACAAGGGGACCATTGTGGCAAAGCAGGGCCTAATGGAAGCCTGGAGAGCATTGTGACATTGTGGGGAATCATGGAAACATGGAGAGCATTGTGACACTAAGGAAACTCCTGGAACCAAGATGACCACTGGCACATAATGGAACCTCATGGAAGCAAGCATCCATGATGACTTTGGAGGGCCTCAGGGACCACAGGACCCATTGTGACACAGCAGGACCTGGTGGAACCAAGGAGCCTTTGTGATACTCCACATCCACATGGAAGCCAGGGTGCACTGAGACACAGTGGGGCCTTGTTGGAACCAAAGACACCTCTGCAAAAAGCAGGCTAGCTCATA
This sequence comes from Aphelocoma coerulescens, assembly GCF_041296385.1. NCBI lineage: Eukaryota > Metazoa > Chordata > Aves > Passeriformes > Corvidae > Aphelocoma > Aphelocoma coerulescens. The sequence goes on from NW_027183927.1 coordinate 1,109,473, forward strand.
GAAGCAAGGAGTCCTTTGTTACAACATCAAACCTATGGAAGCAAGGGACCATTGTGACACTGCGGGGCCTCATGGAACCAATTGTCCATGATGACAGTGCGGATCAAAGGAGACCATGGTGACACTGCGGAACCTGATGGAACCAAGGAGCCATTGTGACACAGTGGGGCCTCATGGAATCAAGGAGACCATTGTGACCCAGGTGTTGCATGTGAAGGCAAGGAGCCATTGTGACACTTTGGGCTTCTTCCCTTGAGCTCTGCAGCTGGCTGTCCCAGCCCAGCGCACCATGTGCCACCTGCTCTCCTCAGGGCTCTGCCTGCACACAGCCCCAGGAGAAGTTTTCCTGTTTGCAAGGAAAGAATGGAAAAGCCGGAGCAGGTTTCCTAAACAACAAACCCCACTCAGGAGCCACATGCTCAGTACAGGCTGCCGGGAACGATGTCCCCTTTCTACAAGGGTCAGTGTGAGCAGGAATGAATGATCTCTGGGAGCAGAATTCTCGGAGTCTTTCCACTGAATTCTCTGTCCCTGTGTCTTGGGGTGACTTTATCATGTGTATCCCCCTATTGCTGCTCTATGCCCAGAAGTGAACTTTGTGCATTTCTGTGCCTTTCAACTGAGCCTGAGAGGGGGGAGAGGAAAAAAAAGCCAGACAAACTTCTCAGAGCGTTTGTTCAAGGACACACATACACACTCCTCTGCATCCTGCTTGCAGCAAGAGCAGAGGAAGCAACTTTGTTTCTTTTTAGCCAGTTTTCAGCTCCTTTTCTCTGGAGGGAGATGGAGAGTTGAACTTTGTTTTCCTGGGACTTCGGGGGTTTTTTTTCCCTTCTTCTCTTCTTGACTCTTTCAACATCAGAGCACATTGGGAGAATTTTCTCCCGAGGTGGGGGCCCTGAATGTGGGCCCATGAGCCAGCTGCAAGGAGGAGGAGAGAGACTACACCTACGGAAGTGTTGGGGTTCCTCCCCCCTGCCATGAGGTCATGGGAGAGGGGACCCTGGGGTAGAGGCATGGCCTGGGCACGGGGTCTCCCTGCTCCCTGCTCACATGTGCCCTAATCCTGTTCAGCACTGCTTATTTTGTGTTGCCCTGTGCCAGGAGGGCCCTGGTTGTGCCGTGATTGCTCAGTTCTTTGGCAGTGCCCCGCCCATGTGGCTGGAGAAGAAAGAGCTCTGAAACTTCTCTCAAGAATCGCTCCCTGTTTCTTTGCACGGGCCTCGCTGTCTATGGATGTTTCAGGAGACCCCACCGAAACACGGAAGGACTCTCAAATTATCCCAGCTTTCTCTGCACAGCGAGAGGTTTTAATATTTAGCATTGTTATCCTTTTCCTGTGTGTTTGTTAAAAAAGTAGTTTTTATCTCTTTCACTTTCTTCCCAGGAAAATTCTTTTTTCCCGAAGCTGGTGGGGGAGGGCTGGGTGTAACCTGCCTTCTATCAGAGGATATTTTCCTCCACATTTGTCCAAACCGGCACAGCCTGTCCTTTCCCTGGGTGTCTGTTGCAGATGGAAGCTGCTGGTGCCATTGTCAGCTTGAAGCCCTCTTTTGATGCAAGCAGATGTTGCCAGGTGTGTTCAGCAGCTGTTGCTCAATGCTTATGCCAAGCTATTGTGTTCCTCATGGAACCAAGGAGCCATTGTGACACTGCAGGGGCTGATGGCATCAAGGAGGCAATTGTGACAGTACAGAACCTCCTAGAAACAAGGCTCCATTGTGACACCGTGGGGAATCATGGAATCAAGGAGCCCATTGTGACACGGCTGCATGGAACCAATGGTCCATGGTTACACGGCGGATTCAAGAAGAGCACGGTGACACCACGCAACATCATGGAACCGTACGTCCATTGTGACACAGCAAGGCCGCATGGAAACAAGGGGACCATTGTGGCAAAGCAGGGCCTAATGGAAGCCTGGAGAGCATTGTGACATTGTGGGGAATCATGGAAGCATGGAGAGCATTGTGACACTAAGGAAACTCCTGGAACCAAGATGACCACTGGCACATAATGGAACCTCATGGAAGCAAGCATCCATGATGACTTTGGAGGGCCTCAGGGACCACAGGACCCATTGTGACACAGCAGGACCTGGTGGAACCAAGGAGCCTTTGTGATACTCCAGATCCACATGGAAGCCAGGGTGCACTGAGACACAGTGGGGCCTTGTTGGAACCAAAGACACCTCTGCAAAAAGCAGGCTAGCTCATAGAAGCAAGGAGTCCTTTGTTACAACATCAAACCTATGGAAGCAAGGGACCATTGTGACACTGCGGGGCCTCATGGAACCAATTGTCCATGATGACAGTGCGGATCAAAGGAGACCATGGTGACACTGCGGAACCTGATGGAACCAAGGAGCCATTGTGACACAGTGGGGCCTCATGGAATCAAGGAGACCATTGTGACCCAGGTGTTGCATGGGAAGGCAAGGAGCCATTGTGACACTTTGGGCTTCTTCCCTTGAGCTCTGCAGCTGGCTGTCCCAGCCCAGCGCACCATGTGCCACCTGCTCTCCTCAGGGCTCTGCCTGCACACAGCCCCAGGAGAAGTTTTCCTGTTTGCAAGGAAAGAATGGAAAAGCCGGAGCAGGTTTCCTAAACAACAAACCCCACTCAGGAGCCACATGCTCAGTACAGGCTGCCTGGAACGATGTCCCCTTTCTACAAGGGTCAGTGTGAGCAGGAATGATCTCTGGGAGCAGAATTCTCGGAGTCTTTCCACTGAATTCTCTGTCCCTGTGTCTTGGGGTGACTTTATCATGTGTATCCCCTATTGCTGCTCTATGCCCAGAAGTGAACTTTGTGCATTTCTGTGCCTTTCAACTGAGCCTGAGAGGGGGGAGAGGAAAAAAAACCGGACAAACTTCTCAGAGCGTTTGTTCAATGACACACATACACACTCCTCTGCATCCTGCTTGCAGCAAGAGCAGAGGGAAGCAACTTTGTTTCTTTTTAGCCAGTTTTCAGCTCCTTTTCTCTGGGGGGAGATGGAGAGTTGAACTTTGTTTTCCTGGGACTTCGGGGGTTTTTTTTCCCTTCTTCTCTTCTTGACTCTTTCAACATCAGAGCACATTGGGAGAATTTTCTCCCGAGGTGGGGGCCCTGAATGTGGGCCCATGAGCCAGCTGCAAGGAGGAGGAGAGAGACTACACCTACGGAAGTGTTGGGGTTCCTCCCCCCTGCCATGAGGTCATGGGAGAGGGGACCCTGGGGTAGAGGCATGGCCTGGGCACGGGGTCTCCCTGCTCCCTGCTCACATGTGCCCTAATCCTGTTCAGCACTGCTTATTTTGTGTTGCCCTGTGCGAGGAGGGCCCTGGTTGTGCTGTGATTGCTCAGTTCTTTGGCAGTGCCCCGCCCATGTGGCTGGAGAAGAAAGAGCTCTGAAACTTCTCTCAAGAATCGCTCCCTGTTTCTTTGCACGGGCCTCGCTGTCTATGGATGTTTCAGGAGACCCCACCGAAACACGGAAGGACTCTCAAATTATCCCAGCTTTCTCTGCACAGCGAGAGGTTTTAATATTTAGCATTGTTATCCTTTTCCTGTGTGTTTGTTAAAAAAGTAGTTTTTATCTCTTTCACTTTCTTCCCAGGAAAATTCTTTTTTCCCGAAGCTGGTGGGGGAGGGCTGGGTGTAACCTGCCTTCTATCAGAGGATATTTTCCTCCACATTTGTCCAAACCGGCACAGCCTGTCCTTTCCTGGGTCTCTGTTGCAGATGGAAGCTGCTGGTGCCATTGTCAGCTTGAAGCCCTCTTTTGATGCAAGCAGATGTTGCCAGGTGTGTTCAGCAGCTGTTGCTCAATGCTTATGCCAAGCTATTGTGTTCCTCATGGAACCAAGGAGCCATTGTGACACTGCAGGGGCTGATGGCATCAATGAGGCAATTGTGACAGTACAGAACCTCCTAGAAACAAGGCTCCATTGTGACACCGTGGGGAATCATGGAATCAAGGAGCCCATTGTGACACGGCTGCATGGAACCAATGGTCCATGGTTACACGGCGGATTCAAGAAGAGCACGGTGACACCACGCAACATCATGGAACCGTACGTCCATTGTGACACAGCAAGGCCGCATGGAAACAAGGGGACCATTGTGGCAAAGCAGGGCCTAATGGAAGCCTGGAGAGCATTGTGACATTGTGGGGAATCATGGAAGCATGGAGAGCATTGTGACACTAAGGAAACTCCTGGAACCAAGATGACCACTGGCACATAATGGAACCTCATGGAAGCAAGCATCCATGATGACTTTGGAGGGCCTCAGGGACCACAGGACCCATTGTGACACAGCAGGACCTGGTGGAACCAAGGAGCCTTTGTGATACTCCAGATCCACATGGAAGCCAGGGTGCACTGAGACACAGTGGGGCCTTGTTGGAACCAAAGACACCTCTGCAAAAAGCAGGCTAGCTCATAGAAGCAAGGAGTCCTTTGTTACAACGTAAAAGCTATGGAAGCAAGGGACCATTGTGACACTGCGGGGCCTCATGGAACCAATTGTCCATGATGACAGTGCAGATCAAAGGAGACCATGGTGACACTGCGGAACCTGATGGAACCAAGGAGCCATTGTGACACAGTGGGGCCTCATGGAATCAAGGAGACCATTGTGACCCAGGTGTTGCATGGGAAGGCAAGGAGCCATTGTGACACTTTGGGCTTCTTCCCTTGAGCTCTGCAGCTGGCTGTCCCAGCCCAGCGCACCATGTGCCACCTGCTCTCCTCAGGGCTCTGCCTGCACACAGCCCCAGGAGAAGTTTTCCTGTTTGCAAGGAAAGAATGGAAAAGCCGGAGCAGGTTTCCTAAACAACAAACCCCACTCAGGAGCCACATGCTCAGTACAGGCTGCCGGGAACGATGTCCCCTTTCTACAAGGGTCAGTGTGAGCAGGAATGAATGATCTCTGGGAGCAGAATTCTCGGAGTCTTTCCACTGAATTCTCTGTCCCTGTGTCTTGGGGTGACTTTATCATGTGTATCCCCCTATTGCTGCTCTATGCCCAGAAGTGAACTTTGTGCATTTCTGTGCCTTTCTACTGAGCCTGAGAGGGGGGAGAGGAAAAAAAAGCCAGACAAACTTCTCAGAGCGTTTGTTCAAGGACACACATACACACTCCTCTGCATCCTGCTTGCAGCAAGAGCAGAGAAAGCAACTTTGTTTCTTTTTAGCCAGTTTTCAGCTCCTTTTCTCTGGGGGGAGATGGAGAGTTGAACTTTGTTTTCCTGGGACTTCGGGGGTTTTTTTTCCCTTCTTCTCTTCTTGACTCTTTCAACATCAGAGCACATTGGGAGAATTTTCTCCCGAGGTGGGGGCCCTGAATGTGGGCCCATGAGCCAGCTGCAAGGAGGAGGAGAGAGACTACACCTACGGAAGTGTTGGGGTTCCTCCCCCCTGCCATGAGGTCATGGGAGAGGGGACCCTGGGGTAGAGGCATGGCCTGGGCACGGGGTCTCCCTGCTCCCTGCTCACATGTGCCCTAATCCTGTTCAGCACTGCTTATTTTGTGTTGCCCTGTGCCAGGAGGGCCCTGGTTGTGCCGTGATTGCTCAGTTCTTTGGCAGTGCCCCGCCCATGTGGCTGGAGAAGAAAGAGCTCTGAAACTTCTCTCAAGAATCGCTCCCTGTTTCTTTGCACGGGCCTCGCTGTCTATGGATGTTTCAGGAGACCCCACCGAAACACGGAAGGACTCTCAAATTATCCCAGCTTTCTCTGCACAGCGAGAGCTTTTAATATTTAGCATTGTTCTCCTTTTCCTGGGTGTTTGTTAAAAAAGTAGTTTTTATCTCTTTCACTTTCTTCCCAGGAAAATTCTTTTTTCCCGAAGCTGGTGGGGGAGGGCTGGGTGTAACCTGCCTTCTATCAGAGGATATTTTCCTCCACATTTGTCCAAACCGGCACAGCCTGTCCTTTCCCTGGGTGTCTGTTGCAGATGGAAGCTGCTGGTGCCATTGTCAGCTTGAAGCCCTCTTTTGATGCAAGCAGATGTTGCCAGGTGTGTTCAGCAGCTGTTGCTCAATGCTTATGCCAAGCTATTGTGTTCCTCATGGAACCAAGGAGCCATTGTGACACTGCAGGGGCTGATGGCATCAAGGAGGCAATTGTGACAGTACAGAACCTCCTAGAAACAAGGCTCCATTGTGACACCGTGGGGAATCATGGAATCAAGGAGCCCATTGTGACACGGCTGCATGGAACCAATGGTCCATGGTTACACGGCGGATTCAAGAAGAGCACGGTGACACCACGCAACATCATGGAACCGTACGTCCATTGTGACACAGCAAGGCCGCATGGAAACAAGGGGACCATTGTGGCAAAGCAGGGCCTAATGGAAGCCTGGAGAGCATTGTGACATTGTGGGGAATCATGGAAACATGGAGAGCATTGTGACACTAAGGAAACTCCTGGAACCAAGATGACCACTGGCACATAATGGAACCTCATGGAAGCAAGCATCCATGATGACTTTGGAGGGCCTCAGGGACCACAGGACCCATTGTGACACAGCAGGACCTGGTGGAACCAAGGAGCCTTTGTGATACTCCAGATCCACATGGAAGCCAGGGTGCACTGAGACACAGTGGGGCCTTGTTGGAACCAAAGACACCTCTGCAAAAAGCAGGCTAGCTCATAGAAGCAAGGAGTCCTTTGTTACAACATCAAACCTATGGAAGCAAGGGACCATTGTGACACTGCGGGGCCTCATGGAACCAATTGTCCATGATGACAGTGCGGATCAAAGGAGACCATGGTGACACTGCGGAACCTGATGGAACCAAGGAGCCATTGTGACACAGTGGGGCCTCATGGAATCAAGGAGACCATTGTGACCCAGGTGTTGCATGGGAAGGCAAGGAGCCATTGTGACACTTTGGGCTTCTTCCCTTGAGCTCTGCAGCTGGCTGTCCCAGCCCAGCGCACCATGTGCCACCTGCTCTCCTCAGGGCTCTGCCTGCACACAGCCCCAGGAGAAGTTTTCCTGTTTGCAAGGAAAGAATGGAAAAGCCGGAGCAGGTTTCCTAAACAACAAACCCCACTCAGGAGCCACATGCTCAGTACAGGCTGCCTGGAACGATGTCCCCTTTCTACAAGGGTCAGTGTGAGCAGGAATGATCTCTGGGAGCAGAATTCTCGGAGTCTTTCCACTGAATTCTCTGTCCCTGTGTCTTGGGGTGACTTTATCATGTGTATCCCCTATTGCTGCTCTATGCCCAGAAGTGAACTTTGTGCATTTCTGTGCCTTTCAACTGAGCCTGAGAGGGGGGAGAGGAAAAAAAACCGGACAAACTTCTCAGAGCGTTTGTTCAATGACACACATACACACTCCTCTGCATCCTGCTTGCAGCAAGAGCAGAGGGAAGCAACTTTGTTTCTTTTTAGCCAGTTTTCAGCTCCTTTTCTCTGGGGGGAGATGGAGAGTTGAACTTTGTTTTCCTGGGACTTCGGGGGTTTTTTTTCCCTTCTTCTCTTCTTGACTCTTTCAACATCAGAGCACATTGGGAGAATTTTCTCCCGAGGTGGGGGCCCTGAATGTGGGCCCATGAGCCAGCTGCAAGGAGGAGGAGAGAGACTACACCTACGGAAGTGTTGGGCTTCCTCCCCCCTGCCATGAGGTCATGGGAGAGGGGACCCTGGGGTAGAGGCATGGCCTGGGCACGGGGTCTCCCTGCTCCCTGCTCACATGTGCCCTAATCCTGTTCAGCACTGCTTATTTTGTGTTGCCCTGTGCCAGGAGGGCCCTGGTTGTGCCGTGATTGCTCAGTTCTTTGGCAGTGCCCCGCCCATGTGGCTGGAGAAGAAAGAGCTCTGAAACTTCTCTCAAGAATCGCTCCCTGTTTCTTTGCACGGGCCTCGCTGTCTATGGATGTTTCAGGAGACCCCACCGAAACACGGAAGGACTCTCAAATTATCCCAGCTTTCTCTGCACAGCGAGAGGTTTTAATATTTAGCATTGTTATCCTTTTCCTGTGTGTTTGTTAAAAAAGTAGTTTTTATCTCTTTCACTTTCTTCCCAGGAAAATTCTTTTTTCCCGAAGCTGGTGGGGGAGGGCTGGGTGTAACCTGCCTTCTATCAGAGGATATTTTCCTCCACATTTGTCCAAACCGGCACAGCCTGTCCTTTCCCTGGGTGTCTGTTGCAGATGGAAGCTGCTGGTGCCATTGTCAGCTTGAAGCCCTCTTTTGATGCAAGCAGATGTTGCCAGGTGTGTTCAGCAGCTGTTGCTCAATGCTTATGCCAAGCTATTGTGTTCCTCATGGAACCAAGGAGCCATTGTGACACTGCAGGGGCTGATGGCATCAAGGAGGCAATTGTGACAGTACAGAACCTCCTAGAAACAAGGCTCCATTGTGACACCGTGGGGAATCATGGAATCAAGGAGCCCATTGTGACACGGCTGCATGGAACCAATGGTCCATGGTTACACGGCGGATTCAAGAAGAGCACGGTGACACCACGCAACATCATGGAACCGTACGTCCATTGTGACACAGCAAGGCCGCATGGAAACAAGGGGACCATTGTGGCAAAGCAGGGCCTAATGGAAGCCTGGAGAGCATTGTGACATTGTGGGGAATCATGGAAACATGGAGAGCATTGTGACACTAAGGAAACTCCTGGAACCAAGATGACCACTGGCACATAATGGAACCTCATGGAAGCAAGCCTCCACGATGGTTTTGGAGGGCCTCAGGGACCACAGGACCCATTGTGACACAGCAGGACCTGGTGGAACCAAGGAGCCTTTGTGATACTCCACATCCACATGGAAGCCAGGGTGCACTGAGACACAGCGGGGCCTTGTTGGAACCAAAGACACCTCTGCAAAAAGCAGGCTAGCTCATAGAAGCAAGGAGTCCATTGTTACAACGTAAAAGCTATGGAAGCAAGGGACCATTGTGACACTGCGGGGCCTCATGGAACCAATTGTCCATGATGACAGTGCGGATCAAAGGAGACCATGGTGACACTGCGGAACCTGATGGAACCAAGGAGCCATTGTGACACAGTGGGGCCTCATGGAATCAAGGAGACCATTGTGACCCAGGTGTTGCATGGGAAGGCAAGGAGCCATTGTGACACTTTGGGCTTCTTCCCTTGAGCTCTGCAGCTGGCTGTCCCAGCCCAGCGCACCATGTGCCACCTGCTCTCCTCAGGGCTCTGCCTGCACACAGCCCCAGGAGAAGTTTTCCCGTTTGCGAGGAAAGAATGGAAAAGCCGGAGCAGGTTTCCTAAACAACAAACCCCACTCAGGAGCCACATGCTCAGTACAGGCTGCCGGGAACGATGTCCCCTTTCTACAAGGGTCAGTGTGAGCAGGAATGAATGATCTCTGGGAGCAGAATTCTCGGAGTCTTTCCACTGAATTCTCTCTCCCTGTGTCTTGGGGTGACTTTATCATGTGTATCCCCTATTGCTGCTCTATGCCCAGAAGTGAACTTTGTGCATTTCTGTGCCTTTCAACTGAGCCTGAGAGGGGGGAGAGGAAAAAAAACCGGACAAACTTCTCAGAGCGTTTGTTCAAGGACACACATACACACTCCTCTGCATCCTGCTTGCAGCAAGAGCAGAGGGAAGCAACTTTGTTTCTTTTTAGCCAGTTTTCAGCTCCTTTTCTCTGGGGGGAGATGGAGAGTTGAACTTTGTTTTCCTGGGACTTCGGGGGGTTTTTTTCCCTTCTTCTCTTCTTGACTCTTTCAACATCAGAGCACATTGGGAGAATTTTCTCCCGAGGTGGGGGCCCTGAATGTGGGCCCATGAGCCAGCTGCAAGGAGGAGGAGAGAGACTACACCTACGGAAGTGTTGGGGTTCCTCCCTCCTGCCATGCGGTCATGGGAGAGGGGACCCTGGGGTAGAGGCATGGCCTGGGCACGGGGTCTCCCTGCTCCCTGCTCACATGTGCCCTAACCCTGTTCAGCACTGCTTATTTTGTGTTGCCCTGTGTGAGGAGGGCCCTGGTTGTGCCGTGATTGCTCAGTTCTTTGGCAGTGCCCCGCCCATGTGGCTGGAGAAGAAAGAGCTCTGCAACTTCTCTCAAGAATCGCTCCCTGTTTCTTTGCACGGGCCTCGCTGTCTATGGATGTTTCAGGAGACCCCACCGAAACACAGAAGGACTCTCAAATTATCCCAGCTTTCTCTGCACAGCGAGAGCTTTTAATATTTAGCATTGTTATCCTTTTCCTGTGTGTTTGTTAAAAAAATAGTTTTTATCTCTTTCACTTTCTTCCCAGGAAAGTTCTTTTTTCCAAAAACCTGGTGGGGGAGGGCTGGGTGTAACCTGCCTTCTATCAGAGGATATTTTCCTCCACATTTGTCCAAACCGGCACAGCCTGTCCTTTCCCTGGGTGTCTGTTGCAGATGGAAGCTGCTGGTGCCATTGTCAGCTTGAAGCCCTCTTTTGATGCAAGCAGATGTTGCCAGGTGTGTTCAGCAGCTGTTGCTCAATGCTTATGCCAAGCTCTTGTGTTCCTCATGGAACCAAGGAGCCATTGTGACACTGCAGGGGCTGATGGCATCAAGGAGGCAATTGTGACAGTACAGAACCTCCTAGAAACAAGGCTCCATTGTGACACCGTGGGGAATCATGGAATCAAGGAGCCCATTGTGACACGGCTGCATGGAACCAATCGTCCATGGTTACACGGCGGATTCAAGAAGAGCACGGTGACACCACGCAACATCACGGAACCATAGGTCCATTGTGACACAGCGGGGCCTCATGGAAACAAGGGGACCATTGTGGCAAAGCAGGGCCTAATGGAAGCATGGAGAGCATTGTGACACTAAGGAAACTCCTGGAACCAAGATGACCACTGGCACATAATGGAACCTCATGGAAGCAAGCATCCATGATGACTTTGGAGGGCCTCAGGGACCACAGGACCCATTGTGACACAGCAGGACCTGGTGGAACCAAGGAGCCTTTGTGATACTCCACATCCACATGGAAGCCAGGGTGCACTGAGACACAGTGGGGCCTTGTTGGAACCAAAGACACCTCTGCAAAAAGCAGGCTAGCTCATAGAAGCAAGGAGTCCTTTGTTACAACATCAAACCTATGGAAGCAAGGGACCATTGTGACACTGCGGGGCCTCATGGAACCAATTGTCCATGATGACAGTGCGGATCAAAGGAGACCATGGTGACACTGCGGAACCTGATGGAACCAAGGAGCCATTGTTACACAGTGGGGCCTCATGGAATCAAGGAGACCATTGTGACCCAGGTGTTGCATGGGAAGGCAAGGAGCCATTGTGACACTTTGGGCTTCTTCCCTTGAGCTCTGCAGCTGGCTGTCCCAGCCCAGCGCACCATGTGCCACCTGCTCTCCTCAGGGCTCTGCCTGCACACAGCCCCAGGAGAAGTTTTCCTGTTTGCAAGGAAAGAATGGAAAAGCCGGAGCAGGTTTCCTAAACAACAAACCCCACTCAGGAGCCACATGCTCAGTACAGGCTGCCGGGAACGATGTCCCCTTTCTACAAGGGTCAGTGTGAGCAGGAATGAATGATCTCTGGGAGCAGAATTCTCGGAGTCTTTCCACTGAATTCTCTGTCCCTGTGTCTTGGGGTGACTTTATCATGTGTATCCCCCTATTGCTGCTCTATGCCCAGAAGTGAACTTTGTGCATTTCTGTGCCTTTCAACTGAGCCTGAGAGGGGGGAGAGGAAAAAAAAGCCAGACAAACTTCTCAGAGCGTTTGTTCAAGGACACACATACACACTCCTCTGCATCCTGCTTGCAGCAAGAGCAGAGGAAGCAACTTTGTTTCTTTTTAGCCAGTTTTCAGCTCCTTTTCTCTGGAGGGAGATGGAGAGTTGAACTTTGTTTTCCTGGGACTTCGGGGGTTTTTTTTCCCTTCTTCTCTTCTTGACTCTTTCAACATCAGAGCACATTGGGAGAATTTTCTCCCGAGGTGGGGGCCCTGAATGTGGGCCCATGAGCCAGCTGCAAGGAGGAGGAGAGAGACTACACCTACGGAAGTGTTGGGGTTCCTCCCCCCTGCCATGAGGTCATGGGAGAGGGGACCCTGGGGTAGAGGCATGGCCTGGGCACGGGGTCTCCCTGCTCCCTGCTCACATGTGCCCTAATCCTGTTCAGCACTGCTTATTTTGTGTTGCCCTGTGCCAGGAGGGCCCTGGTTGTGCCGTGATTGCTCAGTTCTTTGGCAGTGCCCCGCCCATGTGGCTGGAGAAGAAAGAGCTCTGAAACTTCTCTCAAGAATCGCTCCCTGTTTCTTTGCACGGGCCTCGCTGTCTATGGATGTTTCAGGAGACCCCACCGAAACACGGAAGGACTCTCAAATTATCCCAGCTTTCTCTGCACAGCGAGAGCTTTTAATATTTAGCATTGTTATCCTTTTCCTGTGTGTTTGTTAAAAAAGTAGTTTTTATCTCTTTCACTTTCTTCCCAGGAAAATTCTTTTTTCCCGAAGCTGGTGGGGGAGGGCTGGGTGTAACCTGCCTTCTATCAGAGGATATTTTCCTCCACATTTGTCCAAACCGGCACAGCCTGTCCTTTCCCTGGGTGTCTGTTGCAGATGGAAGCTGCTGGTGCCATTGTCAGCTTGAAGCCCTCTTTTGATGCAAGCAGATGTTGCCAGGTGTGTTCAGCAGCTGTTGCTCAATGCTTATGCCAAGCTATTGTGTTCCTCATGGAACCAAGGAGCCATTGTGACACTGCAGGGGCTGATGGCATCAAGGAGGCAATTGTGACAGTACAGAACCTCCTAGAAACAAGGCTCCATTGTGACACCGTGGGGAATCATGGAATCAAGGAGCCCATTGTGACACGGCTGCATGGAACCAATGGTCCATGGTTACACGGCGGATTCAAGAAGAGCACGGTGACACCACGCAACATCATGGAACCGTACGTCCATTGTGACACAGCAAGGCCGCATGGAAACAAGGGGACCATTGTGGCAAAGCAGGGCCTAATGGAAGCCTGGAGAGCATTGTGACATTGTGGGGAATCATGGAAACATGGAGAGCATTGTGACACTAAGGAAACTCCTGGAACCAAGATGACCACTGGCACATAATGGAACCTCATGGAAGCAAGCATCCATGATGACTTTGGAGGGCCTCAGGGACCACAGGACCCATTGTGACACAGCAGGACCTGGTGGAACCAAGGAGCCTTTGTGATACTCCAGATCCACATGGAAGCCAGGGTGCACTGAGACACAGTGGGGCCTTGTTGGAACCAAAGACACCTCTGCAAAAAGCAGGCTAGCTCATAGAAGCAAGGAGTCCATTGTTACAACGTAAAAGCTATGCAACCAAGGGACCATTGTGACACTGCGGGGCCTCATGGAACCAATTGTCCATGATGACAGTGCGGATCAAAGGAGACCATGGTGACACTGCGGAACCTGATGGAACCAAGGAGCCATTGTGACACAGTGGGGCCTCATGGAATCAAGGAGACCATTGTGACCCAGGTGTTGCATGGGAAGGCAAGGAGCCATTGTGACACTTTGGGCTTCTTCCCTTGAGCTCTGCAGCTGGCTGTCCCAGCCCAGCGCACCATGTGCCACCTGCTCTCCTCAGGGCTCTGCCTGCACACAGCCCCAGGAGAAGTTTTCCTGTTTGCAAGGAAAGAATGGAAAAGCCGGAGCAGGTTTCCTAAACAACAAACCCCACTCAGGAGCCACATGCTCAGTACAGGCTGCCTGGAACGATGTCCCCTTTCTACAAGGGTCAGTGTGAGCAGGAATGATCTCTGGGAGCAGAATTCTCGGAGTCTTTCCACTGAATTCTCTCTCCCTGTGTCTTGGGGTGACTTTATCATGTGTATCCCCTATTGCTGCTCTATGCCCAGAAGTGAACTTTGTGCATTTCTGTGCCTTTCAACTGAGCCTGAGAGGGGGGAGAGGAAAAAAACCGGACAAACTTCTCAGAGCGTTTGTTCAAGGACACACATACACACTCCTCTGCATCCTGCTTGCAGCAAGAGCAGAGGAAGCAACTTTGTTTCTTTTTAGCCAGTTTTCAGCTCCTTTTCTCTGGGGGGAGATGGAGAGTTGAACTTTGTTTTCCTGGGACTTCGGGGGTTTTTTTTCCCTTCTTCTCTTCTTGACTCTTTCAACATCAGAGCACATTGGGAGAATTTTCTCCCGAGGTGGGGGCCCTGAATGTGAGCCCATGAGCCAGCTGCAAGGAGGAGGAGAGAGACTGCACCTACGGAAGTGTTGGGGTTCCTCCCCCCTGCCATGAGGTCATGGGAGAGGGGCCCTGGGGTAGAGGCATGGCCTGGGCACGGGGTCTCCCTGCTCCCTGCTCACATGTGCCCTAATCCTGTTCAGCACTGCTTATTTTGTGTTGCCCTGTGCCAGGAGGGCCCTGGTTGTGCCGTGATTGCTCAGTTCTTTGGCAGTGCCCCGCCCATGTGGCTGGAGAAGAAAGAGCTCTGAAACTTCTCTCAAGAATCGCTCCCTGTTTCTTTGCACGGGCCTCGCTGTCTATGGATGTTTCAGGAGACCCCACCGAAACACAGAAGGACTCTCAAATTATCCCAGCTTTCTCTGCACAGCGAGAGCTTTTAATATTTAGCATTGTTATCCTTTTCCTGTGTGTTTGTTAAAAAAATAGTTTTTATCTCTTTCACTTTCTTCCCAGGAAAGTTCTTTTTTCCAAAAACCTGGTGGGGGAGGGCTGGGTGTAACCTGCCTTCTATCAGAGGATATTTTCCTCCACATTTGTCCAAACCGGCACAGCCTGTCCTTTCCTGGGTCTCTGTTGCAGATGGAAGCTGCTGGTGCCATTGTCAGCTTGAAACCCTCTTTTGATGCAAGCAGATGTTGCCAGGTGTGTTCAGCAGCTGTTGCTCAATGCTTATGCCAAGCTATTGTGTTCCTCATGGAACCAAGGAGCCATTGTGACACTGCAGGGGCTGATGGCATCAAGGAGGCAATTGTGACAGTACAGAACCTCCTAGAAACAAGGCTCCATTGTGACACCGTGGGGAATCATGGAATCAAGGAGCCCATTGTGACACGGCTGCATGGAACCAATGGTCCATGGTTACACGGCGGATTCAAGAAGAGCACGGTGACACCACGCAACATCACGGAACCGTACGTCCATTGTGACACAGCGGGGCCTCATGGAAACAAGGGGACCATTGTGGCAAAGCAGGGCCTAATGGAAGCATGGAGAGCATTGTGACACTAAGGAAACTCCTGGAACCAAGATGACCACTGGCACATAATGGAACCTCATGGAAGCAAGCCTCCACGATGGTTTTGGAGGGCCTCAGGGACCACAGGACCCATTGTGACACAGCAGGACCTGGTGGAACCAAGGAGCCTTTGTGATACTCCAGATCCACATGGAAGCCAGGGTGCACTGAGACACAGCGGGGCCTTGTTGGAACCAAAGACACCTCTGCAAAAAGCAGGCTAGCTCATAGAAGCAAGGAGTCCATTGTTACAACGTAAAAGCTATGCAACCAAGGGACCATTGTGACACTGCGGGGCCTCATGGAACCAATTGTCCATGATGACAGTGCGGATCAAAGGAGACCATGGTGACACTGCGGAACCTGATGGAACCAAGGAGCCATTGTGACACAGTGGGGCCTCATGGAATCAAGGAGACCATTGTGACCCAGGTGTTGCATGGGAAGGCAAGGAGCCATTGTGACACTTTGGGCTTCTTCCCTTGAGCTCTGCAGCTGGCTGTCCCAGCCCAGCGCACCATGTGCCACCTGCTCTCCTCAGGGCTCTGCCTGCACACAGCCCCAGGAGAAGTTTTCCTGTTTGCAAGGAAAGAATGGAAAAGCCGGAGCAGGTTTCCTAAACAACAAACCCCACTCAGGAGCCACATGCTCAGTACAGGCTGCCGGGAACGATGTCCCCTTTCTACAAGGGTCAGTGTGAGCAGGAATGATCTCTGGGAGCAGAATTCTCGGAGTCTTTCCACTGAATTCTCTGTCCCTGTGTCTTGGGGTGACTTTATCATGTGTATCCCCCTATTGCTGCTCTATGCCCAGAAGTGAACTTTGTGCATTTCTGTGCCTTTCAACTGAGCCTGAGAGGGGGGAGAGGAAAAAAAAGCCAGACAAACTTCTCAGAGCGTTTGTTCAAGGACACACATACACACTCCTCTGCATCCTGCTTGCAGCAAGAGCAGAGGAAGCAACTTTGTTTCTTTTTAGCCAGTTTTCAGCTCCTTTTCTCTGGAGGGAGATGGAGAGTTGAACTTTGTTTTCCTGGGACTTCGGGGGTTTTTTTTCCCTTCTTCTCTTCTTGACTCTTTCAACATCAGAGCACATTGGGAGAATTTTCTCCCGAGGTGGGGGCCCTGAATGTGGGCCCATGAGCCAGCTGCAAGGAGGAGGAGAGAGACTACACCTACGGAAGTGTTGGGGTTCCTCCCCCCTGCCATGAGGTCATGGGAGAGGGGACCCTGGGGTAGAGGCATGGCCTGGGCACGGGGTCTCCCTGCTCCCTGCTCACATGTGCCCTAACCCTGTTCAGCACTGCTTATTTTGTGTTGCCCTGTGCCAGGAGGGCCCTGGTTGTGCCGTGATTGCTCAGTTCTTTGGCAGTGCCCCGCCCATGTGGCTGGAGAAGAAAGAGCTCTGAAACTTCTCTCAAGAATCGCTCCCTGTTTCTTTGCACGGGCCTCGCTGTCTATGGATGTTTCAGGAGACCCCACCGAAACACGGAAGGACTCTCAAATTATCCCAGCTTTCTCTGCACAGCGAGAGCTTTTAATATTTAGCATTGTTATCCTTTTCCTGTGTGTTTGTTAAAAAAGTAGTTTTTATCTCTTTCACTTTCTTCCCAGGAAAATTCTTTTTTCCCGAAGCTGGTGGGGGAGGGCTGGGTGTAACCTGCCTTCTATCAGAGGATATTTTCCTCCACATTTGTCCAAACCGGCACAGCCTGTCCTTTCCCTGGGTGTCTGTTGCAGATGGAAGCTGCTGGTGCCATTGTCAGCTTGAAGCCCTCTTTTGATGCAAGCAGATGTTGCCAGGTGTGTTCAGCAGCTGTTGCTCAATGCTTATGCCAAGCTATTGTGTTCCTCATGGAACCAAGGAGCCATTGTGACACTGCAGGGGCTGATGGCATCAAGGAGGCAATTGTGACAGTACAGAACCTCCTAGAAACAAGGCTCCATTGTGACACCGTGGGGAATCATGGAATCAAGGAGCCCATTGTGACACGGCTGCATGGAACCAATGGTCCATGGTTACACGGCGGATTCAAGAAGAGCACGGTGACACCACGCAACATCATGGAACCGTACGTCCATTGTGACACAGCAAGGCCGCATGGAAACAAGGGGACCATTGTGGCAAAGCAGGGCCTAATGGAAGCCTGGAGAGCATTGTGACATTGTGGGGAATCATGGAAACATGGAGAGCATTGTGACACTAAGGAAACTCCTGGAACCAAGATGACCACTGGCACATAATGGAACCTCATGGAAGCAAGCATCCATGATGACTTTGGAGGGCCTCAGGGACCACAGGACCCATTGTGACACAGCAGGACCTGGTGGAACCAAGGAGCCTTTGTGATACTCCAGATCCACATGGAAGCCAGGGTGCACTGAGACACAGTGGGGCCTTGTTGGAACCAAAGACACCTCTGCAAAAAGCAGGCTAGCTCATAGAAGCAAGGAGTCCATTGTTACAACGTAAAAGCTATGCAACCAAGGGACCATTGTGACACTGCGGGGCCTCATGGAACCAATTGTCCATGATGACAGTGCGGATCAAAGGAGACCATGGTGACACTGCGGAACCTGATGGAACCAAGGAGCCATTGTGACACAGTGGGGCCTCATGGAATCAAGGAGACCATTGTGACCCAGGTGTTGCATGGGAAGGCAAGGAGCCATTGTGACACTTTGGGCTTCTTCCCTTGAGCTCTGCAGCTGGCTGTCCCAGCCCAGCGCACCATGTGCCACCTGCTCTCCTCAGGGCTCTGCCTGCACACAGCCCCAGGAGAAGTTTTCCTGTTTGCAAGGAAAGAATGGAAAAGCCGGAGCAGGTTTCCTAAACAACAAACCCCACTCAGGAGCCACATGCTCAGTACAGGCTGCCGGGAACGATGTCCCCTTTCTACAAGGGTCAGTGTGAGCAGGAATGAATGATCTCTGGGAGCAGAATTCTCGGAGTCTTTCCACTGAATTCTCTGTCCCTGTGTCTTGGGGTGACTTTATCATGTGTATCCCCCTATTGCTGCTCTATGCCCAGAAGTGAACTTTGTGCATTTCTGTGCCTTTCAACTGAGCCTGTAAGGGGGGAGAGGAAAAAAAAGCCAGACAAACTTCTCAGAGCGTTTGTTCAAGGACACACATACACACTCCTCTGCATCCTGCTTGCAGCAAGAGCAGAGGAAGCAACTTGGTTTCTTTTTTGCCAGTTTTCAGCTCCTTTTCTCTGGGGGGAGATGGAGAGTTGAACTTTGTTTTCCTGGGACTTCGGGGGTTTTTTTTCCCTTCTTCTCTTCTTGACTCTTTCAACATCAGAGCACATTGGGAGAATTTTCTCCCGAGGTGGGGGCCCTGAATGTGGGCCCATGAGCCAGCTGCAAGGAGGAGGAGAGAGACTACACCTACGGAAGTGTTGGGGTTCCTCCCCCCTGCCATGAGGTCATGGGAGAGGGGACCCTGGGGTAGAGGCATGGCCTGGGCACGGGGTCTCCCTGCTCCCTGCTCACATGTGCCCTAATCCTGTTCAGCACTGCTTATTTTGTGTTGCCCTGTGCCAGGAGGGCCCTGGTTGTGCCGTGATTGCTCAGTTCTTTGGCAGTGCCCCGCCCATGTGGCTGGAGAAGAAAGAGCTCTGCAACTTCTCTCAAGAATCGCTCCCTGTTTCTTTGCACGGGCCTCGCTGTCTATGGATGTTTCAGGAGACCCCACCGAAACACGGAAGGACTCTCAAATTATCCCAGCTTTCTCTGCACAGCGAGAGGTTTTAATATTTAGCATTGTTATCCTTTTCCTGTGTGTTTGTTAAAAAAGTAGTTTTTATCTCTTTCACTTTCTTCCCAGGAAAATTCTTTTTTCCCGAAGCTGGTGGGGGAGGGCTGGGTGTAACCTGCCTTCTATCAGAGGATATTTTCCTCCACATTTGTCCAAACCGGCACAGCCTGTCCTTTCCTGGGTCTCTGTTGCAGATGGAAGCTGCTGGTGCCATTGTCAGCTTGAAGCCCTCTTTTGATGCAAGCAGATGTTGCCAGGTGTGTTCAGCAGCTGTTGCTCAATGCTTATGCCAAGCTATTGTGTTCCTCATGGAACCAAGGAGCCATTGTGACACTGCAGGGGCTGATGGCATCAAGGAGGCAATTGTGACAGTACAGAACCTCCTAGAAACAAGGCTCCATTGTGACACCGTGGGGAATCATGGAATCAAGGAGCCCATTGTGACACGGCTGCATGGAACCAATGGTCCATGGTTACACGGCGGATTCAAGAAGAGCACGGTGACACCACGCAACATCATGGAACCGTACGTCCATTGTGACACAGCAAGGCCGCATGGAAACAAGGGGACCATTGTGGCAAAGCAGGGCCTAATGGAAGCCTGGAGAGCATTGTGACATTGTGGGGAATCATGGAAACATGGAGAGCATTGTGACACTAAGGAAACTCCTGGAACCAAGATGACCACTGGCACATAATGGAACCTCATGGAAGCAAGCCTCCACGATGGTTTTGGAGGGCCTCAGGGACCACAGGACCCATTGTGACACAGCAGGACCTGGTGGAACCAAGGAGCCTTTGTGATACTCCAGATCCACATGGAAGCCAGGGTGCACTGAGACACAGCGGGGCCTTGTTGGAACCAAAGACACCTCTGCAAAAAGCAGGCTAGCTCATAGAAGCAAGGAGTCCATTGTTACAACATCAAACCTATGGAAGCAAGGGACCATTGTGACACTGCGGGGCCTCATGGAACCAATTGTCCATGATGACAGTGCGGATCAAAGGAGACCATGGTGACACTGCGGAACCTGATGGAACCAAGGAGCCATTGTGACACAGTGGGGCCTCATGGAATCAAGGAGACCATTGTGACCCAGGTGTTGCATGGGAAGGCAAGGAGCCATTGTGACACTTTGGGCTTCTTCCCTTGAGCTCTGCAGCTGGCTGTCCCAGCCCAGCGCACCATGTGCCACCTGCTCTCCTCAGGGCTCTGCCTGCACACAGCCCCAGGAGAAGTTTTCCTGTTTGCAAGGAAAGAATGGAAAAGCCGGAGCAGGTTTCCTAAACAACAAACGCCACTCAGGAGCCACATGCTCAGTACAGGCTGCCGGGAACGATGTCCCCTTTCTACAAGGGTCAGTGTGAGCAGGAATGAATGATCTCTGGGAGCAGAATTCTCGGAGTCTTTCCACTGAATTCTCTGTCCCTGTGTCTTGGGGTGACTTTATCATGTGTATCCCCCTATTGCTGCTCTATGCCCAGAAGTGAACTTTGTGCATTTCTGTGCCTTTCAACTGAGCCTGAGAGGGGGGAGAGGAAAAAAAAGCCAGACAAACTTCTCAGAGCGTTTGTTCAAGGACACACATACACACTCCTCTGCATCCTGCTTGCAGCAAGAGCAGAGGAAGCAACTTTGTTTCTTTTTTGCCAGTTTTCAGCTCCTTTTCTCTGGAGGGAGATGGAGAGTTGAACTTTGTTTTCCTGGGACTTCGGGGGTTTTTTTTCCCTTCTTCTCTTCTTGACTCTTTCAACATCAGAGCACATTGGGAGAATTTTCTCCCGAGGTGGGGGCCCTGAATGTGGGCCCATGAGCCAGCTGCAAGGAGGAGGAGAGAGACTACACCTACGGAAGTGTTGGGGTTCCTCCCCCCTGCCATGAGGTCATGGGAGAGGGGACCCTGGGGTAGAGGCATGGCCTGGGCACGGGGTCTCCCTGCTCCCTGCTCACATGTGCCCTAATCCTGTTCAGCACTGCTTATTTTGTGTTGCCCTGTGCCAGGAGGGCCCTGGTTGTGCCGTGATTGCTCAGTTCTTTGGCAGTGCCCCGCCCATGTGGCTGGAGAAGAAAGAGCTCTGAAACTTCTCTCAAGAATCGCTCCCTGTTTCTTTGCACGGGCCTCGCTGTCTATGGATGTTTCAGGAGACCCCACCGAAACACGGAAGGACTCTCAAATTATCCCAGCTTTCTCTGCACAGCGAGAGCTTTTAATATTTAGCATTGTTATCCTTTTCCTGTGTGTTTGTTAAAAAAGTAGTTTTTATCTCTTTCACTTTCTTCCCAGGAAAATTCTTTTTTCCCGAAGCTGGTGGGGGAGGGCTGGGTGTAACCTGCCTTCTATCAGAGGATATTTTCCTCCACATTTGTCCAAACCGGCACAGCCTGTCCTTTCCCTGGGTGTCTGTTGCAGATGGAAGCTGCTGGTGCCATTGTCAGCTTGAAGCCCTCTTTTGATGCAAGCAGATGTTGCCAGGTGTGTTCAGCAGCTGTTGCTCAATGCTTATGCCAAGCTATTGTGTTCCTCATGGAACCAAGGAGCCATTGTGACACTGCAGGGGCTGATGGCATCAAGGAGGCAATTGTGACAGTACAGAACCTCCTAGAAACAAGGCTCCATTGTGACACCGTGGGGAATCATGGAATCAAGGAGCCCATTGTGACACGGCTGCATGGAACCAATGGTCCATGGTTACACGGCGGATTCAAGAAGAGCACGGTGACACCACGCAACATCATGGAACCGTACGTCCATTGTGACACAGCAAGGCCGCATGGAAACAAGGGGACCATTGTGGCAAAGCAGGGCCTAATGGAAGCCTGGAGAGCATTGTGACATTGTGGGGAATCATGGAAACATGGAGAGCATTGTGACACTAAGGAAACTCCTGGAACCAAGATGACCACTGGCACATAATGGAACCTCATGGAAGCAAGCATCCATGATGACTTTGGAGGGCCTCAGGGACCACAGGACCCATTGTGACACAGCAGGACCTGGTGGAACCAAGGAGCCTTTGTGATACTCCAGATCCACATGGAAGCCAGGGTGCACTGAGACACAGTGGGGCCTTGTTGGAACCAAAGACACCTCTGCAAAAAGCAGGCTAGCTCATAGAAGCAAGGAGTCCATTGTTACAACGTAAAAGCTATGCAACCAAGGGACCATTGTGACACTGCGGGGCCTCATGGAACCAATTGTCCATGATGACAGTGCGGATCAAAGGAGACCATGGTGACACTGCGGAACCTGATGGAACCAAGGAGCCATTGTGACACAGTGGGGCCTCATGGAATCAAGGAGACCATTGTGACCCAGGTGTTGCATGGGAAGGCAAGGAGCCATTGTGACACTTTGGGCTTCTTCCCTTGAGCTCTGCAGCTGGCTGTCCCAGCCCAGCGCACCATGTGCCACCTGCTCTCCTCAGGGCTCTGCCTGCACACAGCCCCAGGAGAAGTTTTCCTGTTTGCAAGGAAAGAATGGAAAAGCCGGAGCAGGTTTCCTAAACAACAAACCCCACTCAGGAGCCACATGCTCAGTACAGGCTGCCTGGAACGATGTCCCCTTTCTACAAGGGTCAGTGTGAGCAGGAATGATCTCTGGGAGAAGAATTCTCGGAGTCTTTCCACTGAATTCTCTCTCCCTGTGTCTTGGGGTGACTTTATCATGTGTATCCCCTATTGCTGCTCTATGCCCAGAAGTGAACTTTGTGCATTTCTGTGCCTTTCAACTGAGCCTGAGAGGGGGGAGAGGAAAAAAAACCGGACAAACTTCTCAGAGCGTTTGTTCAAGGACACACATACACACTCCTCTGCATCCTGCTTGCAGCAAGAGCAGAGGGAAGCAACTTTGTTTCTTTTTAGCCAGTTTTCAGCTCCTTTTCTCTGGGGGGAGATGGAGAGTTGAACTTTGTTTTCCTGGGACTTCGGGGGTTTTTTTTCCCTTCTTCTCTTCTTGACTCTTTCAACATCAGAGCACATTGGGAGAATTTTCTCCCGAGGTGGGGGCCCTGAATGTGGGCCCATGAGCCAGCTGCAAGGAGGAGGAGAGAGACTACACCTACGGAAGTGTTGGGGTTCCTCCCCCCTGCCATGCGGTCATGGGAGAGGGGACCCTGGGGTAGAGGCATGGCCTGGGCACGGGGTCTCCCTGCTCCCTGCTCACATGTGCCCTAATCCTGTTCAGCACTGCTTATTTTGTGTTGCCCTGTGCGAGGAGGGCCCTGGTTGTGCTGTGATTGCTCAGTTCTTTGGCAGTGCCCCGCCCATGTGGCTGGAGAAGAAAGAGCTCTGAAACTTCTCTCAAGAATCGCTCCCTGTTTCTTTGCACGGGCCTCGCTGTCTATGGATGTTTCAGGAGACCCCACCGAAACACGGAAGGACTCTCAAATTATCCCAGCTTTCTCTGCACAGCGAGAGCTTTTAATATTTAGCATTGCTATCCTTTTCCTGTGTGTTTGTTAAAAAAATAGTTTTTATCTCTTTCACTTTCTTCCCAGGAAAGTTCTTTTTTCCAAAAACCTGGTGGGGGAGGGCTGGGTGTAACCTGCCTTCTATCAGAGGATATTTTCCTCCACATTTGTCCAAACCGGCACAGCCTGTCCTTTCCTGGGTCTCTGTTGCAGATGGAAGCTGCTGGTGCCATTGTCAGCTTGAAGCCCTCTTTTGATGCAAGCAGATGTTGCCAGGTGTGTTCAGCAGCTGTTGCTCAATGCTTATGCCAAGCTATTGTGTTCCTCATGGAACCAAGGAGCCATTGTGACACTGCAGGGGCTGATGGCATCAAGGAGGCAATTGTGACAGTACAGAACCTCCTAGAAACAAGGCTCCATTGTGACACCGTGGGGAATCATGGAATCAAGGAGCCCATTGTGACACAGCCAGGCCGCATGGAACCAATGGTCCATGGTTACACTGCGGATTCAAGAAGAGCACGGTGACACCACGCAACATCATGGAACCATAGGTCCATTGTGACACAGCGGGGCCTCATGGAAACAAGGGGACCATTGTGGCAAAGCAGGGCCTAATGGAAGCATGGAGAGCATTATGACACTAAGGAAACTCCTGGAACCAAGATGACCACTGGCACATAATGGAACCTCATGGAAGCAAGCCTCCATGATGACTTTGGAGGGCCTCAGGGACCACAGGACCCATTGTGACACAGCAGGACCTGGTGGAACCAAGGAGCCTTTGTGATACTCCACATCCACATGGAAGCCAGGGTGCACTGAGACACAGCGGGGCCTTGTTGGAACCAAAGACACCTCTGCAAAAAGCAGGCTAGCTCATAGAAGCAAGGAGTCCATTGTTACAACGTAAAAGCTATGGAACCAAGGGACCATTGTGACACTGCGGGGCCTCATGGAACCAATTGTCCATGATGACAATGCGGATCAAAGGAGACCATGGTGACACTGCGGAACCTGATGGAACCAAGGAGCCATTGTGACACAGTGGGGCCTCATGGAATCAAGGAGACCATTGTGACCCAGGTGTTGCATGGGAAGGCAAGGAGCCATTGTGACACTTTGGGCTTCTTCCCTTGAGCTCTGCAGCTGGCTGTCCCAGCCCAGCGCACCATGTGCCACCTGCTCTCCTCAGGGCTCTGCCTGCACACAGCCCCAGGAGAAGTTTTCCTGTTTGCAAGGAAAGAATGGAAAAGCCGGAGCAGGTTTCCTAAACAACAAACCCCACTCAGGAGCCACATGCTCAGTACAGGCTGCCTGGAACGATGTCCCCTTTCTACAAGGGTCAGTGTGAGCAGGAATGAATGATCTCTGGGAGCAGAATTCTCGGAGTCTTTCCACTGAATTCTCTGTCCCTGTGTCTTGGGGTGACTTTATCGTGTGTATCCCCCTATCGCTGCTCTATGCCCAGAAGTGAACTTTGTGCATTTCTGTGCCTTTCAACTGAGCCTGAGAGGGGGGAGAGGAAATAAAACCGGACAAACTTCTCAGAGCGTTTGTTCAAGGACACACATACACACTCCTCTGCATCCTGCTTGCAGCAAGAGCAGAGGAAGCAACTTTGTTTCTTTTTAGCCAGTTTTCAGCTCCTTTTCTCTGGGGGGAGATGGAGAGTTGAACTTTGTTTTCCTGGGACTTCGGGGGTTTTTTTTCCCTTCTTCTCTTCTTGACTCTTTCAACATCAGAGCACATTGGGAGAATTTTCTCCCGAGGTGGGGGCCCTGAATGTGGGCCCATGAGCCAGCTGCAAGGAGGAGGAGAGAGACTACACCTACGGAAGTGTTGGGGTTCCTCCCTCCTGCCATGCGGTCATGGGAGAGGGGACGCTGGGGTAGAGGCATGGCCTGGGCACGGGGGTCTCCCTGCTCCCTGCTAACATGTGCCCTAATCCTGTTCAGCACTGCTTATTTTGTGTTGCCCTGTGCGAGGAGGGCCCTGGTTGTGCTGTGATTGCTCAGTTCTTTGGCAGTGCCCCGCCCATGTGGCTGGAGAAGAAAGAGCTCTGCAACTTCTCTCAAGAATCGCTCCCTGTTTCTTTGCACGGGCCTCGCTGTCTATGGATGTTTCAGGAGACCCCACCGAAACACAGAAGGACTCTCAAATTATCCCAGCTTTCTCTGCACAGCGAGAGCTTTTAATATTTAGCATTGTTATCCTTTTCCTGTGTGTTTGTTAAAAAAATAGTTTTTATCTCTTTCACTTTCTTCCCAGGAAAATTCTTTTTTCCCGAAGCTGGTGGGGGAGGGCTGGGTGTAACCTGCCTTCTATCAGAGGATATTTTCCTCCACATTTGTCCAAACCAGCACAGCCTGTCCTTTCCTGGGTCTCTGTTGCAGATGGAAGCTGCTGGTGCCATTGTCAGCTTGAAGCCCTCTTTTGATGCAAGCAGATGTTGCCAGGTGTGTTCAGCAGCTGTTGCTCAATGCTTATGCCAAGCTATTGTGTTCCTCATGGAACCAAGGAGCCATTGTGACACTGCAGGGGCTGATGGCATCAAGGAGGCAATTGTGACAGTACAGAACCTCCTAGAAACAAGGCTCCATTGTGACACCGTGGGGAATCATGGAATCAAGGAGCCCATTGTGACACGCCGCATGGAACCAATGGTCCATGGTTACACGGCGGATTCAAGAAGAGCACGGTGACACCACGCAACATCATGGAACCATAGGTCCATTGTGACACAGCGGGGCCTCATGGAAACAAGGGGACCATTGTGGCAAAGCAGGGCCTAATGGAAGCATGGAGAGCATTGTGACACTAAGGAAACTCCTGGAACCAAGATGACCACTGGCACATAATGGAACCTCATGGAAGCAAGCCTCCACAATGACTTTGGAGGGCCTCAGGGACCACAGGACCCATTGTGACACAGCAGGACCTGGTGGAACCAAGGAGCCTTTGTGATACTCCACATCCACATGGAAGCCAGGGTGCACTGAGACACAGCGGGGCCTTGTTGGAACCAAAGACACCTCTGCAAAAAGCAGGCTAGCTCATAGAAGCAAGGAGTCCATTGTTACAACGTAAAAGCTATGGAACCAAGGGACCATTGTGACACTGCGGGGCCTCATGGAACCAATTGTCCATGATGACAATGCGGATCAAAGGAGACCATGGTGACACTGCGGAACCTGATGGAACCAAGGAGCCATTGTGACACAGTGGGGCCTCATGGAATCAAGGAGACCATTGTGACCCAGGTGTTGCATGGGAAGGCAAGGAGCCATTGTGACACTTTGGGCTTCTTCCCTTGAGCTCTGCAGCTGGCTGTCCCAGCCCAGCGCACCATGTGCCACCTGCTCTCCTCAGGGCTCTGCCTGCACACAGCCCCAGGAGAAGTTTTCCTGTTTGCAAGGAAAGAATGGAAAAGCCGGAGCAGGTTTCCTAAACAACAAACCCCACTCAGGAGCCACATGCTCAGTACAGGCTGCCTGGAACGATGTCCCCTTTCTACAAGGGTCAGTGTGAGCAGGAATGAATGATCTCTGGGAGCAGAATTCTCGGAGTCTTTCCACTGAATTCTCTGTCCCTGTGTCTTGGGGTGACTTTATCGTGTGTATCCCCTATCGCTGCTCTATGCCCAGAAGTGAACTTTGTGCATTTCTGTGCCTTTCAACTGAGCCTGAGAGGGGGGAGAGGAAAAAAAAAACCGGACAAACTTCTCAGAGCGTTTGTTCAAGGACACACATACACACTCCTCTGCATCCTGCTTGCAGCAAGAGCAGAGGAAGCAACTTTGTTTCTTTTTAGCCAGTTTTCAGCTCCTTTTCTCTGGGGGGAGATGGAGAGTTGAACTTTGTTTTCCTGGGACTTCGGGGGTTTTTTTCCCTTCTTCTCTTCTTGACTCTTTCAACATCAGAGCACATTGGGAGAATTTTCTCCCGAGGTGGGGGCCCTGAATGTGGGCCCATGAGCCAGCTGCAAGGAGGAGGAGAGAGACTACACCTACGGAAGTGTTGGGGTTCCTCCCCCCTGCCATGAGGTCATGGGAGAGGGGACCCTGGGGTAGAGGCATGGCTTGGGCACGGGGGTCTCCCTGCTCCCTGCTCACATGTGCCCTAACCCTGTTCAGCACTGCTTATTTTGTGTTGCCTTGTGCGAGGAGGGCCCTGGTTGTGCTGTGATTGCTCAGTTCTTTGGCAGTGCCCCGCCCATGTGGCTGGAGAAGAAAGAGCTCTGCAACTTCTCTCAAGAATCGCTCCCTGTTTCTTTGCACGGGCCTCGCTGTCTATGGATGTTTCAGGAGACCCCACCGAAACACGGAAGGACTCTCAAATTATCCCAGCTTTCTCTGCACAGCGAGAGCTTTTAATATTTAGCATTGCTATCCTTTTCCTGTGTGTTTGTTAAAAAAATAGTTTTTATCTCTTTCACTTTCTTCCCAGGAAAGTTCTTTTTTCCAAAAACCTGGTGGGGGAGGGCTGGGTGTAACCTGCCTTCTATCAGAGGATATTTTCCTCCACATTTGTCCAAACCGGCACAGCCTGTCCTTTCCTGGGTCTCTGTTGCAGATGGAAGCTGCTGGTGCCATTGTCAGCTTGAAGCCCTCTTTTGATGCAAGCAGATGTTGCCAGGTGTGTTCAGCAGCTGTTGCTCAATGCTTATGCCAAGCTATTGTGTTCCTCATGGAACCAAGGAGCCATTGTGACACTGCAGGGGCTGATGGCATCAAGGAGGCAATTGTGACAGTACAGAACCTCCTAGAAACAAGGCTCCATTGTGACACCGTGGGGAATCATGGAATCAAGGAGCCCATTGTGACACGGCTGCATGGAACCAATGGTCCATGGTTACACGGCGGATTCAAGAAGAGCACGGTGACACCACGCAACATCATGGAACCATAGGTCCATTGTGACACAGCGGGGCCTCATGGAAACAAGGGGACCATTGTGGCAAAGCAGGGCCTAATGGAAGCATGGAGAGCATTGTGACACTAAGGAAACTCCTGGAACCAAGATGACCACTGGCACATAATGGAACCTCATGGAAGCAAGCCTCCATGATGACTTTGGAGGGCCTCAGGGACCACAGGACCCATTGTGACACAGCAGGACCTGGTGGAACCAAGGAGCCTTTGTGATACTCCACATCCACATGGAAGCCAGGGTGCACTGAGACACAGCGGGGCCTTGTTGGAACCAAAGACACCTCTGCAAAAAGCAGGCTAGCTCATAGAAGCAAGGAGTCCATTGTTACAACGTAAAAGCTATGGAACCAAGGGACCATTGTGACACTGCGGGGCCTCATGGAACCAATTGTCCATGATGACAGTGCGGATCAAAGGAGATCATGGTGACACTGCGGAACCTGATGGAACCAAGGAGCCATTGTGACACAGTGGGGCCTCATGGAATCAAGGAGACCATTGTGACCCAGGTGTTGCATGGGAAGGCAAGGAGCCATTGTGACACTTTGGGCTTCTTCCCTTGAGCTCTGCAGCTGGCTGTCCCAGCCCAGCGCACCATGTGCCACCTGCTCTCCTCAGGGCTCTGCCTGCACACAGCCCCAGGAGAAGTTTTCCTGTTTGGAAGGAAAGAATGGAAAAGCCGGAGCAGGTTTCCTAAACAACAAACCCCACTCAGGAGCCACATGCTCAGTACAGGCTGCCTGGAACGATGTCCCCTTTCTACAAGGGTCAGTGTGAGCAGGAATGAATGATCTCTGGGAGCAGAATTCTCGGAGTCTTTCCACTGAATTCTCTGTCCCTGTGTCTTGGGGTGACTTTATTGTGTGTATCCCCTATTGCTGCTCTATGCCCAGAAGTGAACTTTGTGCGTTTCTGTGCCTTTCAACTGAGCCTGAGAGGGGGGAGAGGAAAAAAAACCGGACAAACTTCTCAGAGCGTTTGTTCAAGGACACACATACACACTCCTCTGCATCCTGCTTGCAGCAAGAGCAGAGGAAGCAACTTTGTTTCTTTTTAGCCAGTTTTCAGCTCCTTTTCTCTGGGGGGAGATGGAGAGTTGAACTTTGTTTTCCTGGGACTTCGGGGGTTTTTTTTCCCTTCTTCTCTTCTTGACTCTTTCAACATCAGAGCACATTGGGAGAATTTTCTCCCGAGGTGGGGGCCCTGAATGTGGGCCCATGAGCCAGCTTCAAGGAGGAGGAGAGAGACTGCACCTACGGAAGTGTTGGGGTTCCTCCCCCCTGCCATGAGGTCATGGGAGAGGGGACCCTGGGGTAGAGGCATGGCCTGGGCACGGGGGGTCTCCCTGCTCCCTGCTCACATGTGCCCTAATCCTGTTCAGCACTGCTTATTTTGTGTTGCCCTGTGCCAGGAGGGCCCTGGTTGTGCTGTGATTGCTCAGTTCTTTGGCAGTGCCCCGCCCATGTGGCTGGAGAAGAAAGAGCTCTGCAACTTCTCTCAAGAATCGCTCCCTGTTTCTTTGCACGGGCCTCGCTGTCTATGGATGTTTCAGGAGACCCCACCGAAACACAGAAGGACTCTCAAATTATCCCAGCTTTCTCTGCACAGCGAGAGCTTTTAATATTTAGCATTGTTATCCTTTTCCTGTGTGTTTGTTAAAAAAATAGTTTTTATCTCTTTCACTTTCTTCCCAGGAAAGTTCTTTTTTCCAAAAACCTGGTGGGGGAGGGCTGGGTGTAACCTGCCTTCTATCAGAGGATATTTTCCTCCACATTTGTCCAAACCGGCACAGCCTGTCCTTTCCTGGGTCTCTGTTGCAGATGGAAGCTGCTGGTGCCATTGTCAGCTTGAAGCCCTCTTTTGATGCAAGCAGATGTTGCCAGGTGTGTTCAGCAGCTGTTGCTCAATGCTTATGCCAAGCTATTGTGTTCCTCATGGAACCAAGGAGCCATTGTGACACTGCAGGGGCTGATGGCATCAAGGAGGCAATTGTGACAGTACAGAACCTCCTAGAAACAAGGCTCCATTGTGACACCGTGGGGAATCATGGAATCAAGGAGCCCATTGTGACACGGCTGCATGGAACCAATGGTCCATGGTTACACGGCGGATTCAAGAAGAGCACGGTGACACCACGCAACATCATGGAACCATAGGTCCATTGTGACACAGCGGGGCCTCATGGAAACAAGGGGACCATTGTGGCAAAGCAGGGCCTAATGGAAGCATGGAGAGCATTGTGACACTAAGGAAACTCCTGGAACCAAGATGACCACTGGAACATAATGGAACCTCATGGAAGCAAGCCTCCACGATGGTTTTGGAGGGCCTCAGGGACCACAGGACCCATTGTGACACAGCAGGACCTGGTGGAACCAAGGAGCTTTTGTGATACTCCACATCCACATGGAAGCCAGGGTGCACTGAGACACAGTGGGGCCTTGTTGGAACCAAAGACACCTCTGCAAAAAGCAGGCTAGCTCATAGAAGCAAGGAGTCCATTGTTACAACGTAAAAGCTATGGAAGCAAGGGACCATTGTGACACTGCGGGGCCTCATGGAACCAATTGTCCATGATGACAGTGCGGATCAAAGGAGACCATGGTGACACTGCGGAACCTGATGGAACCAAGGAGCCATTGTGACACAGTGGGGCCTCATGGAATCAAGGAGACCATTGTGACCCAGGTGTTGCATGGGAAGGCAAGGAGCCATTGTGACACTTTGGGCTTCTTCCCTTGAGCTCTGCAGCTGGCTGTCCCAGCCCAGTGCACCATGTGCCACCTGCTCTCCTCAGGGCTCTGCCTGCACACAGCCCCAGGAGAAGTTTTCCTGTTTGGAAGGAAAGAATGGAAAAGCCGGAGCAGGTTTCCTAAACAACAAACCCCACTCAGGAGCCACATGCTCAGTACAGGCTGCCTGGAACGATGTCCCCTTTCTACAAGGGTCAGGGTGAGCAGGAATGAATGATCTCTGGGAGCAGAATTCTCGGAGTCTTTCCACAGAATTCTCTGTCCCTGTGTCTTGGGGTGACTTTATTGTGTGTATCCCCTATCGCTGCTCTATGCCCAGAAGTGAACTTTGTGCGTTTCTGTGCCTTTCAACTGAGCCTGAGAGGGGGGAGAGGAAAAAAACCGGACAAACTTCTCAGAGCGTTTGTTCAAGGACACACATACACACTCCTCTGCATCCTGCTTGCAGCAAGAGCAGAGGAAGCAACTTGGTTTCTTTTTAGCCAGTTTTCAGCTCCTTTTCTCTGGGGGGAGATGGAGAGTTGAACTTTGTTTTCCTGGGACTTTGGGGGTTTTTTTTCCCTTCTTCTCTTCTTGACTCTTTCAACATCAGAGCACATTGGGAGAATTTTCTCCCGAGGTGGGGGCCCTGAATGTGGGCCCATGAGCCAGCTGCAAGGAGGAGGAGAGAGACTGCACCTACGGAAGTGTTGGGGTTCCTCCCCCCTGCCATGAGGTCATGGGAGAGGGGACCCTGGGGTAGAGGCATGGCCTGGGCACGGGGGGTCTCCCTGCTCCCTGCTCACATGTGCCCTAATCCTGTTCAGCACTGCTTATTTTGTGTTGCCCTGTGCGAGGAGGGCCCTGGTTGTGCTGTGATTGCTCAGTTCTTTGGCAGTGCCCCGCCCATGTGGCTGGAGAAGAAAGAGCTCTGAAACTTCTCTCAAGAATCGCTCCCTGTTTCTTTGCACGGGCCTCGCTGTCTATGGATGTTTCAGGAGACCCCACCGAAACACAGAAGGACTCTCAAATTATCCCAGCTTTCTCTGCACAGCGAGAGCTTTTAATATTTAGCATTGTTATCCTTTTCCTGTGTGTTTGTTAAAAAAATAGTTTTTATCTCTTTCACTTTCTTCCCAGGAAAGTTCTTTTTTCCAAAAACCTGGTGGGGGAGGGCTGGGTGTAACCTGCCTTCTATCAGAGGATATTTTCCTCCACATTTGTCCAAACCGGCACAGCCTGTCCTTTCCTGGGTCTCTGTTGCAGATGGAAGCTGCTGGTGCCATTGTCAGCTTGAAGCACTCTTTTGATGCAAGCAGATGTTGCCAGGTGTGTTCAGCAGCTGTTGCTCAATGCTTATGCCAAGCTATTGTGTTCCTCATGGAACCAAGGAGCCATTGTGACACTGCAGGGGCTGATGGCATCAAGGAGGCAATTGTGACAGTACAGAACCTCCTAGAAACAAGGCTCCATTGTGACACCGTGGGGAATCATGGAATCAAGGAGCCCATTCTGACACGCCGCATGGAACCAATGGTCCATGGTTACACGGCGGATTCAAGAAGAGCACGGTGACACCACGCAACATCATGGAACCATAGGTCCATTGTGACACAGCGGGGCCTCATGGAAACAAGGGGACCATTGTGGCAAAGCAGGGCCTAATGGAAGCATGGAGAGCATTGTGACACTAAGGAAACTCCTGGAACCAAGATGACCACTGGCACATAATGGAACCTCATGGAAGCAAGCCTCCACAATGACTTTGGAGGGCCTCAGGGACCACAGGACCCATTGTGACACAGCAGGACCTGGTGGAACCAAGGAGCCTTTGTGATACTCCACATCCACATGGAAGCCAGGGTGCACTGAGACACAGCGGGGCCTTGTTGGAACCAAAGACACCTCTGCAAAAAGCAGGCTAGCTCATAGAAGCAAGGAGTCCATTGTTACAACGTAAAAGCTATGGAAGCAAGGGACCATTGTGACACTGCGGGGCCTCATGGAACCAATTGTCCATGATGACAATGCGGATCAAAGGAGACCATGGTGACACTGCGGAACCTGATGGAACCAAGGAGCCATTGTGACACAGTGGGGCCTCATGGAATCAAGGAGACCATTGTGACCCAGGTGTTGCATGGGAAGGCAAGGAGCCATTGTGACACTTTGGGCTTCTTCCCTTGAGCTCTGCAGCTGGCTGTCCCAGCCCAGCGCACCATGTGCCACCTGCTCTCCTCAGGGCTCTGCCTGCACACAGCCCCAGGAGAAGTTTTCCTGTTTGGAAGGAAAGAATGGAAAAGCCGGAGCAGGTTTCCTAAACAACAAACCCCACTCAGGAGCCACATGCTCAGTACAGGCTGCCTGGAACGATGTCCCCTTTCTACAAGGGTCAGTGTGAGCAGGAATGAATGATCTCTGGGAGCAGAATTCTCGGAGTCTTTCCACTGAATTCTCTGTCCCTGTGTCTTGGGGTGACTTTATCGTGTGTATCCCCTATCGCTGCTCTATGCCCAGAAGTGAACTTTGTGCATTTCTGTGCCTTTCAACTGAGCCTGAGAGGGGGGAGAGGAAAAAAAAAACCGGACAAACTTCTCAGAGCGTTTGTTCAAGGACACACATACACACTCCTCTGCATCCTGCTTGCAGCAAGAGCAGAGGAAGCAACTTTGTTTCTTTTTAGCCAGTTTTCAGCTCCTTTTCTCTGGGGGGAGATGGAGAGTTGAACTTTGTTTTCCTGGGACTTCGGGGGTTTTTTTCCCTTCTTCTCTTCTTGACTCTTTCAACATCAGAGCACATTGGGAGAATTTTCTCCCGAGGTGGGGGCCCTGAATGTGGGCCCATGAGCCAGCTGCAAGGAGGAGGAGAGAGACTACACCTACGGAAGTGTTGGGGTTCCTCCCCCCTGCCATGAGGTCATGGGAGAGGGGACCCTGGGGTAGAGGCATGGCTTGGGCACGGGGGTCTCCCTGCTCCCTGCTCACATGTGCCCTAACCCTGTTCAGCACTGCTTATTTTGTGTTGCCTTGTGCGAGGAGGGCCCTGGTTGTGCTGTGATTGCTCAGTTCTTTGGCAGTGCCCCGCCCATGTGGCTGGAGAAGAAAGAGCTCTGAAACTTCTCTCAAGAATCGCTCCCTGTTTCTTTGCACGGGCCTCGCTGTCTATGGATGTTTCAGGAGACCCCACCGAAACACGGAAGGACTCTCAAATTATCCCAGCTTTCTCTGCACAGCGAGAGCTTTTAATATTTAGCATTGCTATCCTTTTCCTGTGTGTTTGTTAAAAAAATAGTTTTTATCTCTTTCACTTTCTTCCCAGGAAAGTTCTTTTTTCCAAAAACCTGGTGGGGGAGGGCTGGGTGTAACCTGCCTTCTATCAGAGGATATTTTCCTCCACATTTGTCCAAACCGGCACAGCCTGTCCTTTCCTGGGTCTCTGTTGCAGATGGAAGCTGCTGGTGCCATTGTCAGCTTGAAGCCCTCTTTTGATGCAAGCAGATGTTGCCAGGTGTGTTCAGCAGCTGTTGCTCAATGCTTATGCCAAGCTATTGTGTTCCTCATGGAACCAAGGAGCCATTGTGACACTGCAGGGGCTGATGGCATCAAGGAGGCAATTGTGACAGTACAGAACCTCCTAGAAACAAGGCTCCATTGTGACACCGTGGGGAATCATGGAATCAAGGAGCCCATTGTGACACGGCTGCATGGAACCAATGGTCCATGGTTACACGGCGGATTCAAGAAGAGCACGGTGACACCACGCAACATCATGGAACCATAGGTCCATTGTGACACAGCGGGGCCTCATGGAAACAAGGGGACCATTGTGGCAAAGCAGGGCCTAATGGAAGCATGGAGAGCATTGTGACACTAAGGAAACTCCTGGAACCAAGATGACCACTGGCACATAATGGAACCTCATGGAAGCAAGCCTCCACGATGGTTTTGGAGGGCCTCAGGGACCACAGGACCCATTGTGACACAGCAGGACCTGGTGGAACCAAGGAGCTTTTGTGATACTCCACATCCACATGGAAGCCAGGGTGCACTGAGACACAGCGGGGCCTTGTTGGAACCAAAGACACCTCTGCAAAAAGCAAGCTAGCTCATAGAAGCAAGGAGTCCATTGTTACAACGTAAAAGCTATGGAACCAAGGGACCATTGTGACACTGCGGGGCCTCATGGAACCAATTGTCCATGATGACAGTGCGGATCAAAGGAGACCATGGTGACACTGCGGAACCTGATGGAACCAAGGAGCCATTGTGACACAGTGGGGCCTCATGGAATCAAGGAGACCATTGTGACCCAGGTGTTGCATGGGAAGGCAAGGAGCCATTGTGACACTTTGGGCTTCTTCCCTTGAGCTCTGCAGCTGGCTGTCCCAGCCCAGTGCACCATGTGCCACCTGCTCTCCTCAGGGCTCTGCCTGCACACAGCCCCAGGAGAAGTTTTCCTGTTTGGAAGGAAAGAATGGAAAAGCCGGAGCAGGTTTCCTAAACAACAAACCCCACTCAGGAGCCACATGCTCAGTACAGGCTGCCTGGAACGATGTCCCCTTTCTACAAGGGTCAGGGTGAGCAGGAATGAATGATCTCTGGGAGCAGAATTCTCGGAGTCTTTCCACAGAATTCTCTGTCCCTGTGTCTTGGGGTGACTTTATTGTGTGTATCCCCTATCGCTGCTCTATGCCCAGAAGTGAACTTTGTGCGTTTCTGTGCCTTTCAACTGAGCCTGAGAGGGGGGAGAGGAAAAAAACCGGACAAACTTCTCAGAGCGTTTGTTCAAGGACACACATACACACTCCTCTGCATCCTGCTTGCAGCAAGAGCAGAGGAAGCAACTTGGTTTCTTTTTAGCCAGTTTTCAGCTCCTTTTCTCTGGGGGGAGATGGAGAGTTGAACTTTGTTTTCCTGGGACTTTGGGGGTTTTTTTTCCCTTCTTCTCTTCTTGACTCTTTCAACATCAGAGCACATTGGGAGAATTTTCTCCCGAGGTGGGGGCCCTGAATGTGGGCCCATGAGCCAGCTGCAAGGAGGAGGAGAGAGACTGCACCTACGGAAGTGTTGGGGTTCCTCCCCCCTGCCATGAGGTCATGGGAGAGGGGACCCTGGGGTAGAGGCATGGCCTGGGCACGGGGGGTCTCCCTGCTCCCTGCTCACATGTGCCCTAATCCTGTTCAGCACTGCTTATTTTGTGTTGCCCTGTGCGAGGAGGGCCCTGGTTGTGCTGTGATTGCTCAGTTCTTTGGCAGTGCCCCGCCCATGTGGCTGGAGAAGAAAGAGCTCTGAAACTTCTCTCAAGAATCGCTCCCTGTTTCTTTGCACGGGCCTCGCTGTCTATGGATGTTTCAGGAGACCCCACCGAAACACAGAAGGACTCTCAAATTATCCCAGCTTTCTCTGCACAGCGAGAGCTTTTAATATTTAGCATTGTTATCCTTTTCCTGTGTGTTTGTTAAAAAAATAGTTTTTATCTCTTTCACTTTCTTCCCAGGAAAGTTCTTTTTTCCAAAAACCTGGTGGGGGAGGGCTGGGTGTAACCTGCCTTCTATCAGAGGATATTTTCCTCCACATTTGTCCAAACCGGCACAGCCTGTCCTTTCCTGGGTCTCTGTTGCAGATGGAAGCTGCTGGTGCCATTGTCAGCTTGAAGCACTCTTTTGATGCAAGCAGATGTTGCCAGGTGTGTTCAGCAGCTGTTGCTCAATGCTTATGCCAAGCTATTGTGTTCCTCATGGAACCAAGGAGCCATTGTGACACTGCAGGGGCTGATGGCATCAAGGAGGCAATTGTGACAGTACAGAACCTCCTAGAAACAAGGCTCCATTGTGACACCGTGGGGAATCATGGAATCAAGGAGCCCATTGTGACACGGCTGCATGGAACCAATGGTCCATGGTTACACGGCGGATTCAAGAAGAGCACGGTGACACCACGCAACATCATGGAACCATAGGTCCATTGTGACACAGCGGGGCCTCATGGAAACAAGGGGACCATTGTGGCAAAGCAGGGCCTAATGGAAGCATGGAGAGCATTGTGACACTAAGGAAACTCCTGGAACCAAGATGACCACTGGCACATAATGGAACCTCATGGAAGCAAGCCTCCACAATGACTTTGGAGGGCCTCAGGGACCACAGGACCCATTGTGACACAGCAGGACCTGGTGGAACCAAGGAGCCTTTGTGATACTCCACATCCACATGGAAGCCAGGGTGCACTGAGACACAGCGGGGCCTTGTTGGAACCAAAGACACCTCTGCAAAAAGCAGGCTAGCTCATAGAAGCAAGGAGTCCATTGTTACAACGTGAAAGCTATGGAAGCAAGGGACCATTGTGACACTGCGGGGCCTCATGGAACCAATTGTCCATGATGACAATGCGGATCAAAGGAGACCATGGTGACACTGCGGAACCTGATGGAACCAAGGAGCCATTGTGACACAGTGGGGCCTCATGGAATCAAGGAGACCATTGTGACCCAGGTGTTGCATGGGAAGGCAAGGAGCCATTGTGACACTTTGGGCTTCTTCCCTTGAGCTCTGCAGCTGGCTGTCCCAGCCCAGCGCACCATGTGCCACCTGCTCTCCTCAGGGCTCTGCCTGCACACAGCCCCAGGAGAAGTTTTCCTGTTTGGAAGGAAAGAATGGAAAAGCCGGAGCAGGTTTCCTAAACAACAAACCCCACTCAGGAGCCACATGCTCAGTACAGGCTGCCTGGAACGATGTCCCCTTTCTACAAGGGTCAGTGTGAGCAGGAATGAATGATCTCTGGGAGCAGAATTCTCGGAGTCTTTCCACTGAATTCTCTGTCCCTGTGTCTTGGGGTGACTTTATCGTGTGTATCCCCTATCGCTGCTCTATGCCCAGAAGTGAACTTTGTGCATTTCTGTGCCTTTCAACTGAGCCTGAGAGGGGGGAGAGGAAAAAAAAAACCGGACAAACTTCTCAGAGCGTTTGTTCAAGGACACACATACACACTCCTCTGCATCCTGCTTGCAGCAAGAGCAGAGGAAGCAACTTTGTTTCTTTTTAGCCAGTTTTCAGCTCCTTTTCTCTGGGGGGAGATGGAGAGTTGAACTTTGTTTTCCTGGGACTTCGGGGGTTTTTTTCCCTTCTTCTCTTCTTGACTCTTTCAACATCAGAGCACATTGGGAGAATTTTCTCCCGAGGTGGGGGCCCTGAATGTGGGCCCATGAGCCAGCTGCAAGGAGGAGGAGAGAGACTACACCTACGGAAGTGTTGGGGTTCCTCCCCCCTGCCATGAGGTCATGGGAGAGGGGACCCTGGGGTAGAGGCATGGCTTGGGCACGGGGGTCTCCCTGCTCCCTGCTCACATGTGCCCTAACCCTGTTCAGCACTGCTTATTTTGTGTTGCCTTGTGCGAGGAGGGCCCTGGTTGTGCTGTGATTGCTCAGTTCTTTGGCAGTGCCCCGCCCATGTGGCTGGAGAAGAAAGAGCTCTGAAACTTCTCTCAAGAATCGCTCCCTGTTTCTTTGCACGGGCCTCGCTGTCTATGGATGTTTCAGGAGACCCCACCGAAACACGGAAGGACTCTCAAATTATCCCAGCTTTCTCTGCACAGCGAGAGCTTTTAATATTTAGCATTGCTATCCTTTTCCTGTGTGTTTGTTAAAAAAATAGTTTTTATCTCTTTCACTTTCTTCCCAGGAAAGTTCTTTTTTCCAAAAACCTGGTGGGGGAGGGCTGGGTGTAACCTGCCTTCTATCAGAGGATATTTTCCTCCACATTTGTCCAAACCGGCACAGCCTGTCCTTTCCTGGGTCTCTGTTGCAGATGGAAGCTGCTGGTGCCATTGTCAGCTTGAAGCCCTCTTTTGATGCAAGCAGATGTTGCCAGGTGTGTTCAGCAGCTGTTGCTCAATGCTTATGCCAAGCTATTGTGTTCCTCATGGAACCAAGGAGCCATTGTGACACTGCAGGGGCTGATGGCATCAAGGAGGCAATTGTGACAGTACAGAACCTCCTAGAAACAAGGCTCCATTGTGACACCGTGGGGAATCATGGAATCAAGGAGCCCATTGTGACACGGCTGCATGGAACCAATGGTCCATGGTTACACGGCGGATTCAAGAAGAGCACGGTGACACCACGCAACATCATGGAACCATAGGTCCATTGTGACACAGCGGGGCCTCATGGAAACAAGGGGACCATTGTGGCAAAGCAGGGCCTAATGGAAGCATGGAGAGCATTGTGACACTAAGGAAACTCCTGGAACCAAGATGACCACTGGCACATAATGGAACCTCATGGAAGCAAGCCTCCACGATGGTTTTGGAGGGCCTCAGGGACCACAGGACCCATTGTGACACAGCAGGACCTGGTGGAACCAAGGAGCTTTTGTGATACTCCACATCCACATGGAAGCCAGGGTGCACTGAGACACAGCGGGGCCTTGTTGGAACCAAAGACACCTCTGCAAAAAGCAGGCTAGCTCATAGAAGCAAGGAGTCCATTGTTACAACGTAAAAGCTATGGAACCAAGGGACCATTGTGACACTGCGGGGCCTCATGGAACCAATTGTCCATGATGACAGTGCGGATCAAAGGAGACCATGGTGACACTGCGGAACCTGATGGAACCAAGGAGCCATTGTGACACAGTGGGGCCTCATGGAATCAAGGAGACCATTGTGACCCAGGTGTTGCATGGGAAGGCAAGGAGCCATTGTGACACTTTGGGCTTCTTCCCTTGAGCTCTGCAGCTGGCTGTCCCAGCCCAGCGCACCATGTGCCACCTGCTCTCCTCAGGGCTCTGCCTGCACACAGCCCCAGGAGAAGTTTTCCTGTTTGGAAGGAAAGAATGGAAAAGCCGGAGCAGGTTTCCTAAACAACAAACCCCACTCAGGAGCCACATGCTCAGTACAGGCTGCCTGGAACGATGTCCCCTTTCTACAAGGGTCAGGGTGAGCAGGAATGAATGATCTCTGGGAGCAGAATTCTCGGAGTCTTTCCACAGAATTCTCTGTCCCTGTGTCTTGGGGTGACTTTATTGTGTGTATCCCCTATCGCTGCTCTATGCCCAGAAGTGAACTTTGTGCGTTTCTGTGCCTTTCAACTGAGCCTGAGAGGGGGGAGAGGAAAAAAACCGGACAAACTTCTCAGAGCGTTTGTTCAAGGACACACATACACACTCCTCTGCATCCTGCTTGCAGCAAGAGCAGAGGAAGCAACTTTGTTTCTTTTTAGCCAGTTTTCAGCTCCTTTTCTCTGGGGGGAGATGGAGAGTTGAACTTTGTTTTCCTGGGACTTCGGGGGTTTTTTTTCCCTTCTTCTCTTCTTGACTCTTTCAACATCAGAGCACATTGGGAGAATTTTCTCCCGAGGTGGGGGCCCTGAATGTGGGCCCATGAGCCAGCTGCAAGGAGGAGGAGAGAGACTACACCTACGGAAGTGTTGGGGTTCCTCCCTCCTGCCATGCGGTCATGGGAGAGGGGACCCTGGGGTAGAGGCATGGCCTGGGCACGGGGGTCTCCCTGCTCCCTGCTCACATGTGCCCTAATCCTGTTCAGCACTGCTTATTTTGTGTTGCCCTGTGCGAGGAGGGCCCTGGTTGTGCTGTGATTGCTCAGTTCTTTGGCAGTGCCCCGCCCATGTGGCTGGAGAAGAAAGAGCTCTGAAACTTCTCTCAAGAATCGCTCCCTGTTTCTTTGCACGGGCCTCGCTGTCTATGGATGTTTCAGGAGACCCCACCGAAACACAGAAGGACTCTCAAATTATCCCAGCTTTCTCTGCACAGCGAGAGCTTTTAATATTTAGCATTGTTATCCTTTTCCTGTGTGTTTGTTAAAAAAATAGGTTTTATCTCTTTCACTTTCTTCCCAGGAAAGTTCTTTTTTCCAAAAACCTGGTGGGGGAGGGCTGGGTGTAACCTGCCTTCTATCAGAGGATATTTTCCTCCAAATTTGTCCAAACCGGCACAGCCTGTCCTTTCCTGGGTCTCTGTTGCAGATGGAAGCTGCTGGTGCCATTGTCAGCTTGAAGCCCTCTTTTGATGCAAGCAGATGTTGCCAGGTGTGTTCAGCAGCTGTTGCTCAATGCTTATGCCAAGCTATTGTGTTCCTCATGGAACCAAGGAGCCATTGTGACACTGCAGGGGCTGATGGCATCAAGGAGGCAATTGTGACAGTACAGAACCTCCTAGAAACAAGGCTCCATTGTGACACCGTGGGGAATCATGGAATCAAGGAGCCCATTGTGACACGGCTGCATGGAACCAATGGTCCATGGTTACACTGCGGATTCAAGAAGAGCACGGTGACACCACGCAACATCATGGAACCGTACGTCCATTGTGACACAGCGGGGCCTCATGGAAACAAGGGGACCATTGTGGCAAAGCAGGGCCTAATGGAAGCATGGAGAGCATTGTGACACTAAGGAAACTCCTGGAACCAAGATGACCACTGGCACATAATGGAACCTCATGGAAGCAAGCCTCCACGATGGTTTTGGAGGGCCTCAGGGACCACAGGACCCATTGTGACACAGCAGGACCTGGTGGAACCAAGGAGCCTTTGTGATACTCCACATCCACATGGAAGCCAGGGTGCACTGAGACACAGCGGGGCCTTGTTGGAACCAAAGACACCTCTGCAAAAAGCAGGCTAGCTCATAGAAGCAAGGAGTCCATTGTTACAACGTAAAAGCTATGGAACCAAGGGACCATTGTGACACTGCGGGGCCTCATGGAACCAATTGTCCATGATGACAGTGCGGATCAAAGGAGATCATGGTGACACTGCGGAACCTGATGGAACCAAGGAGCCATTGTGACACAGTGGGGCCTCATGGAATCAAGGAGACCATTGTGACCCAGGTGTTGCATGGGAAGGCAAGGAGCCATTGTGACACTTTGGGCTTCTTCCCTTGAGCTCTGCAGCTGGCTGTCCCAGCCCAGCGCACCATGTGCCACCTGCTCTCCTCAGGGCTCTGCCTGCACACAGCCCCAGGAGAAGTTTTCCTGTTTGGAAGGAAAGAATGGAAAAGCCGGAGCAGGTTTCCTAAACAACAAACCCCACTCAGGAGCCACATGCTCAGTACAGGCTGCCTGGAACGATGTCCCCTTTCTACAAGGGTCAGTGTGAGCAGGAATGAATGATCTCTGGGAGCAGAATTCTCGGAGTCTTTCCACTGAATTCTCTGTCCCTGTGTCTTGGGGTGACTTTATCGTGTGTATCCCCTATCGCTGCTCTATGCCCAGAAGTGAACTTTGTGCATTTCTGTGCCTTTCAACTGAGCCTGAGAGGGGGGAGAGGAAAAAAAAAACCGGACAAACTTCTCAGAGCGTTTGTTCAAGGACACACATACACACTCCTCTGCATCCTGCTTGCAGCAAGAGCAGAGGAAGCAACTTTGTTTCTTTTTAGCCAGTTTTCAGCTCCTTTTCTCTGGGGGGAGATGGAGAGTTGAACTTTGTTTTCCTGGGACTTCGGGGGTTTTTTTTCCCTTCTTCTCTTCTTGACTCTTTGAACATCAGAGCACATTGGGAGAATTTTCTCCCGAGGTGGGGGCCCTGAATGTGGGCCCATGAGCCAGCTGCAAGGAGGAGGAGAGAGACTACACCTACGGAAGTGTTGGGGTTCCTCCCCCCTGCCATGAGGTCATGGGAGAGGGGACCCTGGGGTAGAGGCATGGCCTGGGCACGGGGGTCTCCCTGCTCCCTGCTCACATGTGCCCTAACCCTGTTCAGCACTGCTTATTTTGTGTTGCCCTGTGTGAGGAGGGCCCTGGTTGTGCCGTGATTGCTCAGTTCTTTGGCAGTGCCCCGCCCATGTGGCTGGAGAAGAAAGAGCTCTGAAACTTCTCTCAAGAATCGCTCCCTGTTTCTTTGCACGGGCCTCGCTGTCTATGGATGTTTCAGGAGACCCCACCGAAACACGGAAGGACTCTCAAATTATCCCAGCTTTCTCTGCACAGCGAGAGCTTTTAATATTTAGCATTGCTATCCTTTTCCTGTGTGTTTGTTAAAAAAATAGTTTTTATCTCTTTCACTTTCTTCCCAGGAAAGTTCTTTTTTCCAAAAACCTGGTGGGGGAGGGCTGGGTGTAACCTGCCTTCTATCAGAGGATATTTTCCTCCACATTTGTCCAAACCGGCACAGCCTGTCCTTTCCTGGGTCTCTGTTGCAGATGGAAGCTGCTGGTGCCATTGTCAGCTTGAAGCCCTCTTTTGATGCAAGCAGATGTTGCCAGGTGTGTTCAGCAGCTGTTGCTCAATGCTTATGCCAAGCTATTGTGTTCCTCATGGAACCAAGGAGCCATTGTGACACTGCAGGGGCTGATGGCATCAAGGAGGCAATTGTGACAGTACAGAACCTCCTAGAAACAAGGCTCCATTGTGACACCGTGGGGAATCATGGAATCAAGGAGCCCATTGTGACACGGCTGCATGGAACCAATGGTCCATGGTTACACGGCGGATTCAAGAAGAGCACGGTGACACCACGCAACATCATGGAACCATAGGTCCATTGTGACACAGCGGGGCCTCATGGAAACAAGGGGACCATTGTGGCAAAGCAGGGCCTAATGGAAGCATGGAGAGCATTGTGACACTAAGGAAACTCCTGGAACCAAGATGACCACTGGAACATAATGGAACCTCATGGAAGCAAGCCTCCACGATGGTTTTGGAGGGCCTCAGGGACCACAGGACCCATTGTGACACAGCAGGACCTGGTGGAACCAAGGAGCTTTTGTGATACTCCACATCCACATGGAAGCCAGGGTGCACTGAGACACAGTGGGGCCTTGTTGGAACCAAAGACACCTCTGCAAAAAGCAGGCTAGCTCATAGAAGCAAGGAGTCCATTGTTACAACGTAAAAGCTATGGAAGCAAGGGACCATTGTGACACTGCGGGGCCTCATGGAACCAATTGTCCATGATGACAGTGCGGATCAAAGGAGACCATGGTGACACTGCGGAACCTGATGGAACCAAGGAGCCATTGTGACACAGTGGGGCCTCATGGAATCAAGGAGACCATTGTGACCCAGGTGTTGCATGGGAAGGCAAGGAGCCATTGTGACACTTTGGGCTTCTTCCCTTGAGCTCTGCAGCTGGCTGTCCCAGCCCAGTGCACCATGTGCCACCTGCTCTCCTCAGGGCTCTGCCTGCACACAGCCCCAGGAGAAGTTTTCCTGTTTGGAAGGAAAGAATGGAAAAGCCGGAGCAGGTTTCCTAAACAACAAACCCCACTCAGGAGCCACATGCTCAGTACAGGCTGCCTGGAACGATGTCCCCTTTCTACAAGGGTCAGGGTGAGCAGGAATGAATGATCTCTGGGAGCAGAATTCTCGGAGTCTTTCCACAGAATTCTCTGTCCCTGTGTCTTGGGGTGACTTTATTGTGTGTATCCCCTATCGCTGCTCTATGCCCAGAAGTGAACTTTGTGCGTTTCTGTGCCTTTCAACTGAGCCTGAGAGGGGGGAGAGGAAAAAAACCGGACAAACTTCTCAGAGCGTTTGTTCAAGGACACACATACACACTCCTCTGCATCCTGCTTGCAGCAAGAGCAGAGGAAGCAACTTGGTTTCTTT
Source organism: Aphelocoma coerulescens (assembly GCF_041296385.1). Taxonomy (NCBI): domain Eukaryota; kingdom Metazoa; phylum Chordata; class Aves; order Passeriformes; family Corvidae; genus Aphelocoma; species Aphelocoma coerulescens. The sequence continues at coordinate 1,154,072 of NW_027183927.1, forward strand.
TTAGCCAGTTTTCAGCTCCTTTTCTCTGGGGGGAGATGGAGAGTTGAACTTTGTTTTCCTGGGACTTTGGGGGTTTTTTTTCCCTTCTTCTCTTCTTGACTCTTTCAACATCAGAGCACATTGGGAGAATTTTCTCCCGAGGTGGGGGCCCTGAATGTGGGCCCATGAGCCAGCTGCAAGGAGGAGGAGAGAGACTGCACCTACGGAAGTGTTGGGGTTCCTCCCCCCTGCCATGAGGTCATGGGAGAGGGGACCCTGGGGTAGAGGCATGGCCTGGGCACGGGGGGTCTCCCTGCTCCCTGCTCACATGTGCCCTAATCCTGTTCAGCACTGCTTATTTTGTGTTGCCCTGTGCGAGGAGGGCCCTGGTTGTGCTGTGATTGCTCAGTTCTTTGGCAGTGCCCCGCCCATGTGGCTGGAGAAGAAAGAGCTCTGAAACTTCTCTCAAGAATCGCTCCCTGTTTCTTTGCACGGGCCTCGCTGTCTATGGATGTTTCAGGAGACCCCACCGAAACACAGAAGGACTCTCAAATTATCCCAGCTTTCTCTGCACAGCGAGAGCTTTTAATATTTAGCATTGTTATCCTTTTCCTGTGTGTTTGTTAAAAAAATAGTTTTTATCTCTTTCACTTTCTTCCCAGGAAAGTTCTTTTTTCCAAAAACCTGGTGGAGGAGGGCTGGGTGTAACCTGCCTTCTATCAGAGGATATTTTCCTCCACATTTGTCCAAACCGGCACAGCCTGTCCTTTCCTGGGTCTCTGTTGCAGATGGAAGCTGCTGGTGCCATTGTCAGCTTGAAGCACTCTTTTGATGCAAGCAGATGTTGCCAGGTGTGTTCAGCAGCTGTTGCTCAATGCTTATGCCAAGCTATTGTGTTCCTCATGGAACCAAGGAGCCATTGTGACACTGCAGGGGCTGATGGCATCAAGGAGGCAATTGTGACAGTACAGAACCTCCTAGAAACAAGGCTCCATTGTGACACCGTGGGGAATCATGGAATCAAGGAGCCCATTCTGACACGCCGCATGGAACCAATGGTCCATGGTTACACGGCGGATTCAAGAAGAGCACGGTGACACCACGCAACATCATGGAACCATAGGTCCATTGTGACACAGCGGGGCCTCATGGAAACAAGGGGACCATTGTGGCAAAGCAGGGCCTAATGGAAGCATGGAGAGCATTGTGACACTAAGGAAACTCCTGGAACCAAGATGACCACTGGCACATAATGGAACCTCATGGAAGCAAGCCTCCACAATGACTTTGGAGGGCCTCAGGGACCACAGGACCCATTGTGACACAGCAGGACCTGGTGGAACCAAGGAGCCTTTGTGATACTCCACATCCACATGGAAGCCAGGGTGCACTGAGACACAGCGGGGCCTTGTTGGAACCAAAGACACCTCTGCAAAAAGCAGGCTAGCTCATAGAAGCAAGGAGTCCATTGTTACAACGTAAAAGCTATGGAAGCAAGGGACCATTGTGACACTGCGGGGCCTCATGGAACCAATTGTCCATGATGACAATGCGGATCAAAGGAGACCATGGTGACACTGCGGAACCTGATGGAACCAAGGAGCCATTGTGACACAGTGGGGCCTCATGGAATCAAGGAGACCATTGTGACCCAGGTGTTGCATGGGAAGGCAAGGAGCCATTGTGACACTTTGGGCTTCTTCCCTTGAGCTCTGCAGCTGGCTGTCCCAGCCCAGCGCACCATGTGCCACCTGCTCTCCTCAGGGCTCTGCCTGCACACAGCCCCAGGAGAAGTTTTCCTGTTTGGAAGGAAAGAATGGAAAAGCCGGAGCAGGTTTCCTAAACAACAAACCCCACTCAGGAGCCACATGCTCAGTACAGGCTGCCTGGAACGATGTCCCCTTTCTACAAGGGTCAGTGTGAGCAGGAATGAATGATCTCTGGGAGCAGAATTCTCGGAGTCTTTCCACTGAATTCTCTGTCCCTGTGTCTTGGGGTGACTTTATCGTGTGTATCCCCTATCGCTGCTCTATGCCCAGAAGTGAACTTTGTGCATTTCTGTGCCTTTCAACTGAGCCTGAGAGGGGGGAGAGGAAAAAAAAAACCGGACAAACTTCTCAGAGCGTTTGTTCAAGGACACACATACACACTCCTCTGCATCCTGCTTGCAGCAAGAGCAGAGGAAGCAACTTTGTTTCTTTTTAGCCAGTTTTCAGCTCCTTTTCTCTGGGGGGAGATGGAGAGTTGAACTTTGTTTTCCTGGGACTTCGGGGGTTTTTTTTCCCTTCTTCTCTTCTTGACTCTTTCAACATCAGAGCACATTGGGAGAATTTTCTCCCGAGGTGGGGGCCCTGAATGTGGGCCCATGAGCCAGCTGCAAGGAGGAGGAGAGAGACTACACCTACGGAAGTGTTGGGGTTCCTCCCCCCTGCCATGAGGTCATGGGAGAGGGGACCCTGGGGTAGAGGCATGGCTTGGGCACGGGGGTCTCCCTGCTCCCTGCTCACATGTGCCCTAACCCTGTTCAGCACTGCTTATTTTGTGTTGCCTTGTGCGAGGAGGGCCCTGGTTGTGCTGTGATTGCTCAGTTCTTTGGCAGTGCCCCGCCCATGTGGCTGGAGAAGAAAGAGCTCTGAAACTTCTCTCAAGAATCGCTCCCTGTTTCTTTGCACGGGCCTCGCTGTCTATGGATGTTTCAGGAGACCCCACCGAAACACGGAAGGACTCTCAAATTATCCCAGCTTTCTCTGCACAGCGAGAGCTTTTAATATTTAGCATTGCTATCCTTTTCCTGTGTGTTTGTTAAAAAAATAGTTTTTATCTCTTTCACTTTCTTCCCAGGAAAGTTCTTTTTTCCAAAAACCTGGTGGGGGAGGGCTGGGTGTAACCTGCCTTCTATCAGAGGATATTTTCCTCCACATTTGTCCAAACCGGCACAGCCTGTCCTTTCCTGGGTCTCTGTTGCAGATGGAAGCTGCTGGTGCCATTGTCAGCTTGAAGCCCTCTTTTGATGCAAGCAGATGTTGCCAGGTGTGTTCAGCAGCTGTTGCTCAATGCTTATGCCAAGCTATTGTGTTCCTCATGGAACCAAGGAGCCATTGTGACACTGCAGGGGCTGATGGCATCAAGGAGGCAATTGTGACAGTACAGAACCTCCTAGAAACAAGGCTCCATTGTGACACCGTGGGGAATCATGGAATCAAGGAGCCCATTGTGACACGGCTGCATGGAACCAATGGTCCATGGTTACACGGCGGATTCAAGAAGAGCACGGTGACACCACGCAACATCATGGAACCATAGGTCCATTGTGACACAGCGGGGCCTCATGGAAACAAGGGGACCATTGTGGCAAAGCAGGGCCTAATGGAAGCATGGAGAGCATTGTGACACTAAGGAAACTCCTGGAACCAAGATGACCACTGGCACATAATGGAACCTCATGGAAGCAAGCCTCCACGATGGTTTTGGAGGGCCTCAGGGACCACAGGACCCATTGTGACACAGCAGGACCTGGTGGAACCAAGGAGCTTTTGTGATACTCCACATCCACATGGAAGCCAGGGTGCACTGAGACACAGCGGGGCCTTGTTGGAACCAAAGACACCTCTGCAAAAAGCAAGCTAGCTCATAGAAGCAAGGAGTCCATTGTTACAACGTAAAAGCTATGGAACCAAGGGACCATTGTGACACTGCGGGGCCTCATGGAACCAATTGTCCATGATGACAGTGCGGATCAAAGGAGACCATGGTGACACTGCGGAACCTGATGGAACCAAGGAGCCATTGTGACACAGTGGGGCCTCATGGAATCAAGGAGACCATTGTGACCCAGGTGTTGCATGGGAAGGCAAGGAGCCATTGTGACACTTTGGGCTTCTTCCCTTGAGCTCTGCAGCTGGCTGTCCCAGCCCAGTGCACCATGTGCCACCTGCTCTCCTCAGGGCTCTGCCTGCACACAGCCCCAGGAGAAGTTTTCCTGTTTGGAAGGAAAGAATGGAAAAGCCGGAGCAGGTTTCCTAAACAACAAACCCCACTCAGGAGCCACATGCTCAGTACAGGCTGCCTGGAACGATGTCCCCTTTCTACAAGGGTCAGGGTGAGCAGGAATGAATGATCTCTGGGAGCAGAATTCTCGGAGTCTTTCCACAGAATTCTCTGTCCCTGTGTCTTGGGGTGACTTTATTGTGTGTATCCCCTATCGCTGCTCTATGCCCAGAAGTGAACTTTGTGCGTTTCTGTGCCTTTCAACTGAGCCTGAGAGGGGGGAGAGGAAAAAAACCGGACAAACTTCTCAGAGCGTTTGTTCAAGGACACACATACACACTCCTCTGCATCCTGCTTGCAGCAAGAGCAGAGGAAGCAACTTGGTTTCTTTTTAGCCAGTTTTCAGCTCCTTTTCTCTGGGGGGAGATGGAGAGTTGAACTTTGTTTTCCTGGGACTTTGGGGGTTTTTTTCCCTTCTTCTCTTCTTGACTCTTTCAACATCAGAGCACATTGGGAGAATTTTCTCCCGAGGTGGGGGCCCTGAATGTGGGCCCATGAGCCAGCTGCAAGGAGGAGGAGAGAGACTGCACCTACGGAAGTGTTGGGGTTCCTCCCCCCTGCCATGAGGTCATGGGAGAGGGGACCCTGGGGTAGAGGCATGGCCTGGGCACGGGGGGTCTCCCTGCTCCCTGCTCACATGTGCCCTAACCCTGTTCAGCACTGCTTATTTTGTGTTGCCTTGTGCGAGGAGGGCCCTGGTTGTGCTGTGATTGCTCAGTTCTTTGGCAGTGCCCCGCCCATGTGGCTGGAGAAGAAAGAGCTCTGAAACTTCTCTCAAGAATCGCTCCCTGTTTCTTTGCACGGGCCTCGCTGTCTATGGATGTTTCAGGAGACCCCACCGAAACACGGAAGGACTCTCAAATTATCCCAGCTTTCTCTGCACAGCGAGAGCTTTTAATATTTAGCATTGCTATCCTTTTCCTGTGTGTTTGTTAAAAAAATAGTTTTTATCTCTTTCACTTTCTTCCCAGGAAAGTTCTTTTTTCCAAAAACCTGGTGGGGGAGGGCTGGGTGTAACCTGCCTTCTATCAGAGGATATTTTCCTCCACATTTGTCCAAACCGGCACAGCCTGTCCTTTCCTGGGTCTCTGTTGCAGATGGAAGCTGCTGGTGCCATTGTCAGCTTGAAGCCCTCTTTTGATGCAAGCAGATGTTGCCAGGTGTGTTCAGCAGCTGTTGCTCAATGCTTATGCCAAGCTATTGTGTTCCTCATGGAACCAAGGAGCCATTGTGACACTGCAGGGGCTGATGGCATCAAGGAGGCAATTGTGACAGTACAGAACCTCCTAGAAACAAGGCTCCATTGTGACACCGTGGGGAATCATGGAATCAAGGAGCCCATTGTGACACGGCTGCATGGAACCAATGGTCCATGGTTACACGGCGGATTCAAGAAGAGCACGGTGACACCACGCAACATCATGGAACCATAGGTCCATTGTGACACAGCGGGGCCTCATGGAAACAAGGGGACCATTGTGGCAAAGCAGGGCCTAATGGAAGCATGGAGAGCATTGTGACACTAAGGAAACTCCTGGAACCAAGATGACCACTGGCACATAATGGAACCTCATGGAAGCAAGCCTCCACGATGGTTTTGGAGGGCCTCAGGGACCACAGGACCCATTGTGACACAGCAGGACCTGGTGGAACCAAGGAGCTTTTGTGATACTCCACATCCACATGGAAGCCAGGGTGCACTGAGACACAGCGGGGCCTTGTTGGAACCAAAGACACCTCTGCAAAAAGCAAGCTAGCTCATAGAAGCAAGGAGTCCATTGTTACAACGTAAAAGCTATGGAACCAAGGGACCATTGTGACACTGCGGGGCCTCATGGAACCAATTGTCCATGATGACAGTGCGGATCAAAGGAGACCATGGTGACACTGCGGAACCTGATGGAACCAAGGAGCCATTGTGACACAGTGGGGCCTCATGGAATCAAGGAGACCATTGTGACCCAGGTGTTGCATGGGAAGGCAAGGAGCCATTGTGACACTTTGGGCTTCTTCCCTTGAGCTCTGCAGCTGGCTGTCCCAGCCCAGTGCACCATGTGCCACCTGCTCTCCTCAGGGCTCTGCCTGCACACAGCCCCAGGAGAAGTTTTCCTGTTTGGAAGGAAAGAATGGAAAAGCCGGAGCAGGTTTCCTAAACAACAAACCCCACTCAGGAGCCACATGCTCAGTACAGGCTGCCTGGAACGATGTCCCCTTTCTACAAGGGTCAGGGTGAGCAGGAATGAATGATCTCTGGGAGCAGAATTCTCGGAGTCTTTCCACAGAATTCTCTGTCCCTGTGTCTTGGGGTGACTTTATTGTGTGTATCCCCTATCGCTGCTCTATGCCCAGAAGTGAACTTTGTGCGTTTCTGTGCCTTTCAACTGAGCCTGAGAGGGGGGAGAGGAAAAAAACCGGACAAACTTCTCAGAGCGTTTGTTCAAGGACACACATACACACTCCTCTGCATCCTGCTTGCAGCAAGAGCAGAGGAAGCAACTTGGTTTCTTTTTAGCCAGTTTTCAGCTCCTTTTCTCTGGGGGGAGATGGAGAGTTGAACTTTGTTTTCCTGGGACTTTGGGGGTTTTTTTTCCCTTCTTCTCTTCTTGACTCTTTCAACATCAGAGCACATTGGGAGAATTTTCTCCCGAGGTGGGGGCCCTGAATGTGGGCCCATGAGCCAGCTGCAAGGAGGAGGAGAGAGACTGCACCTACGGAAGTGTTGGGGTTCCTCCCCCCTGCCATGAGGTCATGGGAGAGGGGACCCTGGGGTAGAGGCATGGCCTGGGCACGGGGGGTCTCCCTGCTCCCTGCTCACATGTGCCCTAATCCTGTTCAGCACTGCTTATTTTGTGTTGCCCTGTGCGAGGAGGGCCCTGGTTGTCCTGTGATTGCTCAGTTCTTTGGCAGTGCCCCGCCCATGTGGCTGGAGAAGAAAGAGCTCTGAAACTTCTCTCAAGAATCGCTCCCTGTTTCTTTGCACGGGCCTCGCTGTCTATGGATGTTTCAGGAGACCCCACCGAAACACAGAAGGACTCTCAAATTATCCCAGCTTTCTCTGCACAGCGAGAGCTTTTAATATTTAGCATTGTTATCCTTTTCCTGTGTGTTTGTTAAAAAAATAGTTTTTATCTCTTTCACTTTCTTCCCAGGAAAGTTCTTTTTTCCAAAAACCTGGTGGGGGAGGGCTGGGTGTAACCTGCCTTCTATCAGAGGATATTTTCCTCCACATTTGTCCAAACCGGCACAGCCTGTCCTTTCCTGGGTCTCTGTTGCAGATGGAAGCTGCTGGTGCCATTGTCAGCTTGAAGCACTCTTTTGATGCAAGCAGATGTTGCCAGGTGTGTTCAGCAGCTGTTGCTCAATGCTTATGCCAAGCTATTGTGTTCCTCATGGAACCAAGGAGCCATTGTGACACTGCAGGGGCTGATGGCATCAAGGAGGCAATTGTGACAGTACAGAACCTCCTAGAAACAAGGCTCCATTGTGACACCGTGGGGAATCATGGAATCAAGGAGCCCATTGTGACACGGCTGCATGGAACCAATGGTCCATGGTTACACGGCGGATTCAAGAAGAGCACGGTGACACCACGCAACATCATGGAACCATAGGTCCATTGTGACACAGCGGGGCCTCATGGAAACAAGGGGACCATTGTGGCAAAGCAGGGCCTAATGGAAGCATGGAGAGCATTGTGACACTAAGGAAACTCCTGGAACCAAGATGACCACTGGCACATAATGGAACCTCATGGAAGCAAGCCTCCACAATGACTTTGGAGGGCCTCAGGGACCACAGGACCCATTGTGACACAGCAGGACCTGGTGGAACCAAGGAGCCTTTGTGATACTCCACATCCACATGGAAGCCAGGGTGCACTGAGACACAGCGGGGCCTTGTTGGAACCAAAGACACCTCTGCAAAAAGCAGGCTAGCTCATAGAAGCAAGGAGTCCATTGTTACAACGTGAAAGCTATGGAAGCAAGGGACCATTGTGACACTGCGGGGCCTCATGGAACCAATTGTCCATGATGACAATGCGGATCAAAGGAGACCATGGTGACACTGCGGAACCTGATGGAACCAAGGAGCCATTGTGACACAGTGGGGCCTCATGGAATCAAGGAGACCATTGTGACCCAGGTGTTGCATGGGAAGGCAAGGAGCCATTGTGACACTTTGGGCTTCTTCCCTTGAGCTCTGCAGCTGGCTGTCCCAGCCCAGCGCACCATGTGCCACCTGCTCTCCTCAGGGCTCTGCCTGCACACAGCCCCAGGAGAAGTTTTCCTGTTTGGAAGGAAAGAATGGAAAAGCCGGAGCAGGTTTCCTAAACAACAAACCCCACTCAGGAGCCACATGCTCAGTACAGGCTGCCTGGAACGATGTCCCCTTTCTACAAGGGTCAGTGTGAGCAGGAATGAATGATCTCTGGGAGCAGAATTCTCGGAGTCTTTCCACTGAATTCTCTGTCCCTGTGTCTTGGGGTGACTTTATCGTGTGTATCCCCTATCGCTGCTCTATGCCCAGAAGTGAACTTTGTGCATTTCTGTGCCTTTCAACTGAGCCTGAGAGGGGGGAGAGGAAAAAAAAAACCGGACAAACTTCTCAGAGCGTTTGTTCAAGGACACACATACACACTCCTCTGCATCCTGCTTGCAGCAAGAGCAGAGGAAGCAACTTTGTTTCTTTTTAGCCAGTTTTCAGCTCCTTTTCTCTGGGGGGAGATGGAGAGTTGAACTTTGTTTTCCTGGGACTTCGGGGGTTTTTTTCCCTTCTTCTCTTCTTGACTCTTTCAACATCAGAGCACATTGGGAGAATTTTCTCCCGAGGTGGGGGCCCTGAATGTGGGCCCATGAGCCAGCTGCAAGGAGGAGGAGAGAGACTACACCTACGGAAGTGTTGGGGTTCCTCCCCCCTGCCATGAGGTCATGGGAGAGGGGACCCTGGGGTAGAGGCATGGCTTGGGCACGGGGGTCTCCCTGCTCCCTGCTCACATGTGCCCTAACCCTGTTCAGCACTGCTTATTTTGTGTTGCCTTGTGCGAGGAGGGCCCTGGTTGTGCTGTGATTGCTCAGTTCTTTGGCAGTGCCCCGCCCATGTGGCTGGAGAAGAAAGAGCTCTGAAACTTCTCTCAAGAATCGCTCCCTGTTTCTTTGCACGGGCCTCGCTGTCTATGGATGTTTCAGGAGACCCCACCGAAACACGGAAGGACTCTCAAATTATCCCAGCTTTCTCTGCACAGCGAGAGCTTTTAATATTTAGCATTGCTATCCTTTTCCTGTGTGTTTGTTAAAAAAATAGTTTTTATCTCTTTCACTTTCTTCCCAGGAAAGTTCTTTTTTCCAAAAACCTGGTGGGGGAGGGCTGGGTGTAACCTGCCTTCTATCAGAGGATATTTTCCTCCACATTTGTCCAAACCGGCACAGCCTGTCCTTTCCTGGGTCTCTGTTGCAGATGGAAGCTGCTGGTGCCATTGTCAGCTTGAAGCCCTCTTTTGATGCAAGCAGATGTTGCCAGGTGTGTTCAGCAGCTGTTGCTCAATGCTTATGCCAAGCTATTGTGTTCCTCATGGAACCAAGGAGCCATTGTGACACTGCAGGGGCTGATGGCATCAAGGAGGCAATTGTGACAGTACAGAACCTCCTAGAAACAAGGCTCCATTGTGACACCGTGGGGAATCATGGAATCAAGGAGCCCATTGTGACACGGCTGCATGGAACCAATGGTCCATGGTTACACGGCGGATTCAAGAAGAGCACGGTGACACCACGCAACATCATGGAACCATAGGTCCATTGTGACACAGCGGGGCCTCATGGAAACAAGGGGACCATTGTGGCAAAGCAGGGCCTAATGGAAGCATGGAGAGCATTGTGACACTAAGGAAACTCCTGGAACCAAGATGACCACTGGCACATAATGGAACCTCATGGAAGCAAGCCTCCACGATGGTTTTGGAGGGCCTCAGGGACCACAGGACCCATTGTGACACAGCAGGACCTGGTGGAACCAAGGAGCTTTTGTGATACTCCACATCCACATGGAAGCCAGGGTGCACTGAGACACAGCGGGGCCTTGTTGGAACCAAAGACACCTCTGCAAAAAGCAGGCTAGCTCATAGAAGCAAGGAGTCCATTGTTACAACGTAAAAGCTATGGAACCAAGGGACCATTGTGACACTGCGGGGCCTCATGGAACCAATTGTCCATGATGACAGTGCGGATCAAAGGAGACCATGGTGACACTGCAGAACCTGATGGAACCAAGGAGCCATTGTGACACAGTGGGGCCTCATGGAATCAAGGAGACCATTGTGACCCAGGTGTTGCATGGGAAGGCAAGGAGCCATTGTGACACTTTGGGCTTCTTCCCTTGAGCTCTGCAGCTGGCTGTCCCAGCCCAGCGCACCATGTGCCACCTGCTCTCCTCAGGGCTCTGCCTGCACACAGCCCCAGGAGAAGTTTTCCTGTTTGGAAGGAAAGAATGGAAAAGCCGGAGCAGGTTTCCTAAACAACAAACCCCACTCAGGAGCCACATGCTCAGTACAGGCTGCCTGGAACGATGTCCCCTTTCTACAAGGGTCAGGGTGAGCAGGAATGAATGATCTCTGGGAGCAGAATTCTCGGAGTCTTTCCACAGAATTCTCTGTCCCTGTGTCTTGGGGTGACTTTATTGTGTGTATCCCCTATCGCTGCTCTATGCCCAGAAGTGAACTTTGTGCGTTTCTGTGCCTTTCAACTGAGCCTGAGAGGGGGGAGAGGAAAAAAACCGGACAAACTTCTCAGAGCGTTTGTTCAAGGACACACATACACACTCCTCTGCATCCTGCTTGCAGCAAGAGCAGAGGAAGCAACTTTGTTTCTTTTTAGCCAGTTTTCAGCTCCTTTTCTCTGGGGGGAGATGGAGAGTTGAACTTTGTTTTCCTGGGACTTCGGGGGTTTTTTTTCCCTTCTTCTCTTCTTGACTCTTTCAACATCAGAGCACATTGGGAGAATTTTCTCCCGAGGTGGGGGCCCTGAATGTGGGCCCATGAGCCAGCTGCAAGGAGGAGGAGAGAGACTACACCTACGGAAGTGTTGGGGTTCCTCCCTCCTGCCATGCGGTCATGGGAGAGGGGACCCTGGGGTAGAGGCATGGCCTGGGCACGGGGGTCTCCCTGCTCCCTGCTCACATGTGCCCTAATCCTGTTCAGCACTGCTTATTTTGTGTTGCCCTGTGCGAGGAGGGCCCTGGTTGTGCTGTGATTGCTCAGTTCTTTGGCAGTGCCCCGCCCATGTGGCTGGAGAAGAAAGAGCTCTGAAACTTCTCTCAAGAATCGCTCCCTGTTTCTTTGCACGGGCCTCGCTGTCTATGGATGTTTCAGGAGACCCCACCGAAACACAGAAGGACTCTCAAATTATCCCAGCTTTCTCTGCACAGCGAGAGCTTTTAATATTTAGCATTGTTATCCTTTTCCTGTGTGTTTGTTAAAAAAATAGGTTTTATCTCTTTCACTTTCTTCCCAGGAAAGTTCTTTTTTCCAAAAACCTGGTGGGGGAGGGCTGGGTGTAACCTGCCTTCTATCAGAGGATATTTTCCTCCAAATTTGTCCAAACCGGCACAGCCTGTCCTTTCCTGGGTCTCTGTTGCAGATGGAAGCTGCTGGTGCCATTGTCAGCTTGAAGCCCTCTTTTGATGCAAGCAGATGTTGCCAGGTGTGTTCAGCAGCTGTTGCTCAATGCTTATGCCAAGCTATTGTGTTCCTCATGGAACCAAGGAGCCATTGTGACACTGCAGGGGCTGATGGCATCAAGGAGGCAATTGTGACAGTACAGAACCTCCTAGAAACAAGGCTCCATTGTGACACCGTGGGGAATCATGGAATCAAGGAGCCCATTGTGACACGGCTGCATGGAACCAATGGTCCATGGTTACACTGCGGATTCAAGAAGAGCACGGTGACACCACGCAACATCATGGAACCGTACGTCCATTGTGACACAGCGGGGCCTCATGGAAACAAGGGGACCATTGTGGCAAAGCAGGGCCTAATGGAAGCATGGAGAGCATTGTGACACTAAGGAAACTCCTGGAACCAAGATGACCACTGGCACATAATGGAACCTCATGGAAGCAAGCCTCCACGATGGTTTTGGAGGGCCTCAGGGACCACAGGACCCATTGTGACACAGCAGGACCTGGTGGAACCAAGGAGCCTTTGTGATACTCCACATCCACATGGAAGCCAGGGTGCACTGAGACACAGCGGGGCCTTGTTGGAACCAAAGACACCTCTGCAAAAAGCAGGCTAGCTCATAGAAGCAAGGAGTCCATTGTTACAACGTAAAAGCTATGGAACCAAGGGACCATTGTGACACTGCGGGGCCTCATGGAACCAATTGTCCATGATGACAGTGCGGATCAAAGGAGATCATGGTGACACTGCGGAACCTGATGGAACCAAGGAGCCATTGTGACACAGTGGGGCCTCATGGAATCAAGGAGACCATTGTGACCCAGGTGTTGCATGTGAAGGCAAGGAGCCATTGTGACACTTTGGGCTTCTTCCCTTGAGCTCTGCAGCTGGCTGTCCCAGCCCAGCGCACCATGTGCCACCTGCTCTCCTCAGGGCTCTGCCTGCACACAGCCCCAGGAGAAGTTTTCCTGTTTGCAAGGAAAGAATGGAAAAGCCGGAGCAGGTTTCCTAAACAACAAACCCCACTCAGGAGCCACATGCTCAGTACAGGCTGCCTGGAACGATGTCCCCTTTCTACAAGGGTCAGTGTGAGCAGGAATGAATGATCTCTGGGAGCAGAATTCTCGGAGTCTTTCCACTGAATTCTCTGTCCCTGTGTCTTGGGGTGACTTTATCGTGTGTATCCCCTATCGCTGCTCTATGCCCAGAAGTGAACTTTGTGCATTTCTGTGCCTTTCAACTGAGCCTGAGAGGGGGGAGAGGAAAAAAAAAACCGGACAAACTTCTCAGAGCGTTTGTTCAAGGACACACATACACACTCCTCTGCATCCTGCTTGCAGCAAGAGCAGAGGAAGCAACTTTGTTTCTTTTTAGCCAGTTTTCAGCTCCTTTTCTCTGGGGGGAGATGGAGAGTTGAACTTTGTTTTCCTGGGACTTCGGGGGTTTTTTTTCCCTTCTTCTCTTCTTGACTCTTTGAACATCAGAGCACATTGGGAGAATTTTCTCCCGAGGTGGGGGCCCTGAATGTGGGCCCATGAGCCAGCTGCAAGGAGGAGGAGAGAGACTACACCTACGGAAGTGTTGGGGTTCCTCCCCCCTGCCATGAGGTCATGGGAGAGGGGACCCTGGGGTAGAGGCATGGCCTGGGCACGGGGGTCTCCCTGCTCCCTGCTCACATGTGCCCTAACCCTGTTCAGCACTGCTTATTTTGTGTTGCCCTGTGTGAGGAGGGCCCTGGTTGTGCCGTGATTGCTCAGTTCTTTGGCAGTGCCCCGCCCATGTGGCTGGAGAAGAAAGAGCTCTGAAACTTCTCTCAAGAATCGCTCCCTGTTTCTTTGCACGGGCCTCGCTGTCTATGGATGTTTCAGGAGACCCCACCGAAACACGGAAGGACTCTCAAATTATCCCAGCTTTCTCTGCACAGCGAGAGCTTTTAATATTTAGCATTGCTATCCTTTTCCTGTGTGTTTGTTAAAAAAATAGTTTTTATCTCTTTCACTTTCTTCCCAGGAAAGTTCTTTTTTCCAAAAACCTGGTGGGGGGGGGCTGGGTGTAACCTGCCTTCTATCAGAGGATATTTTCCTCCACATTTGTCCAAACCGGCACAGCCTGTCCTTTCCTGGGTCTCTGTTGCAGATGGAAGCTGCTGGTGCCATTGTCAGCTTGAAGCCCTCTTTTGATGCAAGCAGATGTTGCCAGGTGTGTTCAGCAGCTGTTGCTCAATGCTTATGCCAAGCTATTGTGTTCCTCATGGAACCAAGGAGCCATTGTGACACTGCAGGGGCTGATGGCATCAAGGAGGCAATTGTGACAGTACAGAACCTCCTAGAAACAAGGCTCCATTGTGACACCGTGGGGAATCATGGAATCAAGGAGCCCATTGTGACACAGCCAGGCCGCATGGAACCAATGGTCCATGGTTACACTGCGGATTCAAGAAGAGCACGGTGACACCACGCAACATCATGGAACCATAGGTCCATTGTGACACAGCGGGGCCTCATGGAAACAAGGGGACCATTGTGGCAAAGCAGGGCCTAATGGAAGCATGGAGAGCATTATGACACTAAGGAAACTCCTGGAACCAAGATGACCACTGGCACATAATGGAACCTCATGGAAGCAAGCCTCCACGATGACTTTGGAGGGCCTCGGGGACCACAGGACCCATTGTGACACAGCAGGACCTGGTGGAACCAAGGAGCCTTTGTGATACTCCACATCCACATGGAAGCCAGGGTGCACTGAGACACAGCGGGGCCTTGTTGGAACCAAAGACACCTCTGCAAAAAGCAGGCTAGCTCATAGAAGCAAGGAGTCCATTGTTACAACGTAAAAGCTATGGAACCAAGGGACCATTGTGACACTGCGGGGCCTCATGGAACCAATTGTCCATGATGACAATGCGGATCAAAGGAGACCATGGTGACACTGCGGAACCTGATGGAACCAAGGAGCCATTGTGACACAGTGGGGCCTCATGGAATCAAGGAGACCATTGTGACCCAGGTGTTGCATGGGAAGGCAAGGAGCCATTGTGACACTTTGGGCTTCTTCCCTTGAGCTCTGCAGCTGGCTGTCCCAGCCCAGCGCACCATGTGCCACCTGCTCTCCTCAGGGCTCTGCCTGCACACAGCCCCAGGAGAAGTTTTCCTGTTTGCAAGGAAAGAATGGAAAAGCCGGAGCAGGTTTCCTAAACAACAAACCCCACTCAGGAGCCACATGCTCAGTACAGGCTGCCTGGAACGATGTCCCCTTTCTACAAGGGTCAGTGTGAGCAGGAATGAATGATCTCTGGGAGCAGAATTCTCGGAGTCTTTCCACTGAATTCTCTGTCCCTGTGTCTTGGGGTGACTTTATCGTGTGTATCCCCTATCGCTGCTCTATGCCCAGAAGTGAACTTTGTGCATTTCTGTGCCTTTCAACTGAGCCTGAGAGGGGGGAGAGGAAAAAAAAAACCGGACAAACTTCTCAGAGCGTTTGTTCAAGGACACACATACACACTCCTCTGCATCCTGCTTGCAGCAAGAGCAGAGGAAGCAACTTGGTTTCTTTTTAGCCAGTTTTCAGCTCCTTTTCTCTGGGGGGAGATGGAGAGTTGAACTTTGTTTTCCTGGGACTTCGGGGGTTTTTTTTCCCTTCTTCTCTTCTTGACTCTTTGAACATCAGAGCACATTGGGAGAATTTTCTCCCGAGGTGGGGGCCCTGAATGTGGGCCCATGAGCCAGCTGCAAGGAGGAGGAGAGAGACTACACCTACGGAAGTGTTGGGGTTCCTCCCCCCTGCCATGAGGTCATGGGAGAGGGGACCCTGGGGTAGAGGCATGGCCTGGGCACGGGGGTCTCCCTGCTCCCTGCTCACATGTGCCCTAACCCTGTTCAGCACTGCTTATTTTGTGTTGCCCTGTGTGAGGAGGGCCCTGGTTGTGCTGTGATTGCTCAGTTCTTTGGCAGTGCCCCGCCCATGTGGCTGGAGAAGAAAGAGCTCTGAAACTTCTCTCAAGAATCGCTCCCTGTTTCTTTGCACGGGCCTCGCTGTCTATGGATGTTTCAGGAGACCCCACCGAAACACGGAAGGACTCTCAAATTATCCCAGCTTTCTCTGCACAGCGAGAGCTTTTAATATTTAGCATTGCTATCCTTTTTCTGTGTGTTTGTTAAAAAAATAGTTTTTATCTCTTTCACTTTCTTCCCAGGAAAGTTCTTTTTTCCAAAAACCTGGTGGGGGAGGGCTGGGTGTAACCTGCCTTCTATCAGAGGATATTTTCCTCCACATTTGTCCAAACCGGCACAGCCTGTCCTTTCCTGGGTCTCTGTTGCAGATGGAAGCTGCTGGTGCCATTGTCAGCTTGAAGCCCTCTTTTGATGCAAGCAGATGTTGCCAGGTGTGTTCAGCAGCTGTTGCTCAATGCTTATGCCAAGCTATTGTGTTCCTCATGGAACCAAGGAGCCATTGTGACACTGCAGGGGCTGATGGCATCAAGGAGGCAATTGTGACAGTACAGAACCTCCTAGAAACAAGGCTCCATTGTGACACCGTGGGGAATCATGGAATCAAGGAGCCCATTGTGACACGGCTGCATGGAACCAATGGTCCATGGTTACACGGCGGATTCAAGAAGAGCACGGTGACACCACGCAACATCATGGAACCATAGGTCCATTGTGACACAGCGGGGCCTCATGGAAACAAGGGGACCATTGTGGCAAAGCAGGGCCTAATGGAAGCATGGAGGGCATTGTGACACTAAGGAAACTCCTGGAACCAAGATGACCACTGGAACATAATGGAACCTCATGGAAGCAAGCCTCCATGATGGTTTTGGAGGGCCTCAGGGACCACAGGACCCATTGTGACACAGCAGGACCTGGTGGAACCAAGGAGCCTTTGTGATACTCCACATCCACATGGAAGCCAGGGTGCACTGAGACACAGCGGGGCCTTGTTGGAACCAAAGACACCTCTGCAAAAAGCAGGCTAGCTCATAGAAGCGAGGAGTCCATTGTTACAACGTAAAAGCTATGGAACCAAGGGACCATTGTGACACTGCGGGGCCTCATGGAACCAATTGTCCATGATGACAATGCGGATCAAAGGAGACCATGGTGACACTGCGGAACCTGATGGAACCAAGGAGCCATTGTGACACAGTGGGGCCTCATGGAATCAAGGAGACCATTGTGACCCAGGTGTTGCATGGGAAGGCAAGGAGCCATTGTGACACTTTGGGCTTCTTCCCTTGAGCTCTGCAGCTGGCTGTCCCAGCCCAGCGCACCATGTGCCACCTGCTCTCCTCAGGGCTCTGCCTGCACACAGCCCCAGGAGAAGTTTTCCTGTTTGCAAGGAAAGAATGGAAAAGCCGGAGCAGGTTTCCTAAACAACAAACCCCACTCAGGAGCCACATGCTCAGTACAGGCTGCCTGGAACGATGTCCCCTTTCTACAAGGGTCAGTGTGAGCAGGAATGAATGATCTCTGGGAGCAGAATTCTCGGAGTCTTTCCACTGAATTCTCTGTCCCTGTGTCTTGGGGTGACTTTATCGTGTGTATCCCCTATTGCTGCTCTATGCCCAGAAGTGAACTTTGTGCGTTTCTGTGCCTTTAAACTGAGCCTGAGAGGGGGGAGAGGAAAAAAACCGGACAAACTTCTCAGAGCGTTTGTTCAAGGACACACATACACACTCCTCTGCATCCTGCTTGCAGCAAGAGCAGAGGAAGCAACTTTGTTTCTTTTTAGCCAGTTTTCAGCTCCTTTTCTCTGGGGGGAGATGGAGAGTTGAACTTTGTTTTCCTGGGACTTCGGGGGTTTTTTTTCCCTTCTTCTCTTCTTGACTCTTTCAACATCAGAGCACATTGGGAGAATTTTCTCCCGAGGTGGGGGCCCTGAATGTGGGCCCATGAGCCAGCTGCAAGGAGGAGGAGAGAGACTACACCTACGGAAGTGTTGGGGTTCCTCCCCCCTGCCATGAGGTCATGGGAGAGGGGACCCTGGGGTAGAGGCATGGCCTGGGCACGGGGGTCTCCCTGCTCCCTGCTCACATGTGCCCTAACCCTGTTCAGCACTGCTTATTTTGTGTTGCCCTGTGCCAGGAGGGCCCTGGTTGTGCTGTGATTGCTCAGTTCTTTGGCAGTGCCCCGCCCATGTGGCTGGAGAAGAAAGAGCTCTGAAACTTCTCTCAAGAATCGCTCCCTGTTTCTTTGCACGGGCCTCGCTGTCTATGGATGTTTCAGGAGACCCCACCGAAACACGGAAGGACTCTCAAATTATCCCAGCTTTCTCTGCACAGCGAGAGCTTTTAATATTTAGCATTGCTATACTTTTTCTGTGTGTTTGTTAAAAAAATAGTTTTTATCTCTTTCACTTTCTTCCCAGGAAAGTTCTTTTTTCCAAAAACCTGGTGGGGGAGGGCTGGGTGTAACCTGCCTTCTATCAGAGGATATTTTCCTCCACATTTGTCCAAACCGGCACAGCCTGTCCTTTCCTGGGTCTCTGTTGCAGATGGAAGCTGCTGGTGCCATTGTCAGCTTGAAGCCCTCTTTTGATGCAAGCAGATGTTGCCAGGTGTGTTCAGCAGCTGTTGCTCAATGCTTATGCCAAGCTATTGTGTTCCTCATGGAACCAAGGAGCCATTGTGACACTGCAGGGGCTGATGGCATCAAGGAGGCAATTGTGACAGTACAGAACCTCCTAGAAACAAGGCTCCATTGTGACACCGTGGGGAATCATGGAATCAAGGAGCCCATTGTGACACGGCTGCATGGAACCAATGGTCCATGGTTACACGGCGGATTCAAGAAGAGCACGGTGACACCACGCAACATCATGGAACCATAGGTCCATTGTGACACAGCGGGGCCTCATGGAAACAAGGGGACCATTGTGGCAAAGCAGGGCCTAATGGAAGCATGGAGGGCATTGTGACACTAAGGAAACTCCTGGAACCAAGATGACCACTGGAACATAATGGAACCTCATGGAAGCAAGCCTCCACGATGGTTTTGGAGGGCCTCAGGGACCACAGGACCCATTGTGACACAGCAGGACCTGGTGGAACCAAGGAGCTTTTGTGATACTCCACATCCACATGGAAGCCAGGGTGCACTGAGACACAGCGGGGCCTTGTTGGAACCAAAGACACCTCTGCAAAAAGCAGGCTAGCTCATAGAAGCAAGGAGTCCATTGTTACAACGTAAAAGCTATGGAAGCAAGGGACCATTGTGACACTGCGGGGCCTCATGGAACCAATTGTCCATGATGACAGTGCGGATCAAAGGAGACCATGGTGACACTGCGGAACCTGATGGAACCAAGGAGCCATTGTGACACAGTGGGGCCTCATGGAATCAAGGAGACCATTGTGACCCAGGTGTTGCATGGGAAGGCAAGGAGCCATTGTGACACTTTGGGCTTCTTCCCTTGAGCTCTGCAGCGGGCTGTCCCAGCCCAGCGCACCATGTGCCACCTGCTCTCCTCAGGGCTCTGCCTGCACACAGCCCCAGGAGAAGTTTTCCTGTTTGGAAGGAAAGAATGGAAAAGCCGGAGCAGGTTTCCTAAACAACAAACCCCACTCAGGAGCCACATGCTCAGTACAGGCTGCCTGGAACGATGTCCCCTTTCTACAAAGGTCAGTGTGAGCAGGAATGAATGATCTCTGGGATCAGAATTCTTGGAGTCTTTCCACTGAATTCTCTGTCCCTGTGTCTTGGGGTGACTTTATTGTGTGTATCCCCTATTGCTGCTCTATGCCCAGAAGTGAACTTTGTGCGTTTCTGTGCCTTTCAACTGAGCCTGAGAGGGGGGAGAGGAAAAAAAACCGGACAAACTTCTCAGAGCGTTTGTTCAAGGACACACATACACACTCCTCTGCATCCTGCTTGCAGCAAGAGCAGAGGAAGCAACTTTGTTTCTTTTTAGCCAGTTTTCAGCTCCTTTTCTCTGGGGGGAGATGGAGAGTTGAACTTTGTTTTCCTGGGACTTCGGGGGTTTTTTTTCCCTTCTTCTCTTCTTGACTCTTTCAACATCAGAGCACATTGGGAGAATTTTCTCCCGAGGTGGGGGCCCTGAATGTGGGCCCATGAGCCAGCTGCAAGGAGGAGGAGAGAGACTACACCTACGGAAGTGTTGGGGTTCCTCCCTCCTGCCATGCGGTCATGGGAGAGGGGACGCTGGGGTAGAGGCATGGCCTGGGCACGGGGGTCTCCCTGCTCCCTGCTAACATGTGCCCTAATCCTGTTCAGCACTGCTTATTTTGTGTTGCCCTGTGCGAGGAGGGCCCTGGTTGTGCTGTGATTGCTCAGTTCTTTGGCAGTGCCCCGCCCATGTGGCTGGAGAAGAAAGAGCTCTGCAACTTCTCTCAAGAATCGCTCCCTGTTTCTTTGCACGGGCCTCGCTGTCTATGGATGTTTCAGGAGACCCCACCGAAACACAGAAGGACTCTCAAATTATCCCAGCTTTCTCTGCACAGCGAGAGCTTTTAATATTTAGCATTGTTATCCTTTTCCTGTGTGTTTGTTAAAAAAATAGTTTTTATCTCTTTCACTTTCTTCCCAGGAAAGTTCTTTTTTCCAAAAACCTGGTGGGGGAGGGCTGGGTGTAACCTGCCTTCTATCAGAGGATATTTTCCTCCACATTTGTCCAAACCGGCACAGCCTGTCCTTTCCTGGGTCTCTGTTGCAGATGGAAGCTGCTGGTGCCATTGTCAGCTTGAAGCACTCTTTTGATGCAAGCAGATGTTGCCAGGTGTGTTCAGCAGCTGTTGCTCAATGCTTATGCCAAGCTATTGTGTTCCTCATGGAACCAAGGAGCCATTGTGACACTGCAGGGGCTGATGGCATCAAGGAGGCAATTGTGACAGTACAGAACCTCCTAGAAACAAGGCTCCATTGTGACACCGTGGGGAATCATGGAATCAAGGAGCCCATTCTGACACGCCGCATGGAACCAATGGTCCATGGTTACACGGCGGATTCAAGAAGAGCACGGTGACACCACGCAACATCATGGAACCATAGGTCCATTGTGACACAGCGGGGCCTCATGGAAACAAGGGGACCATTGTGGCAAAGCAGGGCCTAATGGAAGCATGGAGAGCATTGTGACACTAAGGAAACTCCTGGAACCAAGATGACCACTGGCACATAATGGAACCTCATGGAAGCAAGCCTCCACAATGACTTTGGAGGGCCTCAGGGACCACAGGACCCATTGTGACACAGCAGGACCTGGTGGAACCAAGGAGCCTTTGTGATACTCCACATCCACATGGAAGCCAGGGTGCACTGAGACACAGCGGGGCCTTGTTGGAACCAAAGACACCTCTGCAAAAAGCAGGCTAGCTCATAGAAGCAAGGAGTCCTTTGTTACAACGTAAAAGCTATGGAACCAAGGGACCATTGTGACACTGCGGGGCCTCATGGAACCAATTGTCCATGATGACAATGCGGATCAAAGGAGACCATGGTGACACTGCGGAACCTGATGGAACCAAGGAGCCATTGTGACACAGTGGGGCCTCATGGAATCAAGGAGACCATTGTGACCCAGGTGTTGCATGTGAAGGCAAGGAGCCATTGTGACACTTTGGGCTTCTTCCCTTGAGCTCTGCAGCTGGCTGTCCCAGCCCAGCGCACCATGTGCCACCTGCTCTCCTCAGGGCTCTGCCTGCACACAGCCCCAGGAGAAGTTTTCCTGTTTGGAAGGAAAGAATGGAAAAGCCGGAGCAGGTTTCCTAAACAACAAACCCCACTCAGGAGCCACATGCTCAGTACAGGCTGCCTGGAACGATGTCCCCTTTCTACAAGGGTCAGTGTGAGCAGGAATGAATGATCTCTGGGAGCAGAATTCTTGGAGTCTTTCCACTGAATTCTCTGTCCCTGTGTCTTGGGGTGACTTTATTGTGTGTATCCCCTATTGCTGCTCTATGCCCAGAAGTGAACTTTGTGCGTTTCTGTGCCTTTCAACTGAGCCTGAGAGGGGGGAGAGGAAAAAAAACCGGACAAACTTCTCAGAGCGTTTGTTCAAGGACACACATACACACTCCTCTGCATCCTGCTTGCAGCAAGAGCAGAGGAAGCAACTTTGTTTCTTTTTAGCCAGTTTTCAGCTCCTTTTCTCTGGGGGGAGATGGAGAGTTGAACTTTGTTTTCCTGGGACTTCGGGGGTTTTTTTTCCCTTCTTCTCTTCTTGACTCTTTCAACATCAGACCACATTGGGAGAATTTTCTCCCGAGGTGGGGGCCCTGAATGTGGGCCCATGAGCCAGCTGCAAGGAGGAGGAGAGAGACTACACCTACGGAAGTGTTGGGGTTCCTCCCTCCTGCCATGCGGTCATGGGAGAGGGGACGCTGGGGTAGAGGCATGGCCTGGGCACGGGGGTCTCCCTGCTCCCTGCTAACATGTGCCCTAATCCTGTTCAGCACTGCTTATTTTGTGTTGCCCTGTGCGAGGAGGGCCCTGGTTGTGCTGTGATTGCTCAGTTCTTTGGCAGTGCCCCGCCCATGTGGCTGGAGAAGAAAGAGCTCTGCAACTTCTCTCAAGAATCGCTCCCTGTTTCTTTGCACGGGCCTCGCTGTCTATGGATGTTTCAGGAGACCCCACCGAAACACAGAAGGACTCTCAAATTATCCCAGCTTTCTCTGCACAGCGAGAGCTTTTAATATTTAGCATTGTTATCCTTTTCCTGTGTGTTTGTTAAAAAAATAGTTTTTATCTCTTTCACTTTCTTCCCAGGAAAGTTCTTTTTTCCAAAAACCTGGTGGGGGAGGGCTGGGTGTAACCTGCCTTCTATCAGAGGATATTTTCCTCCACATTTGTCCAAACCAGCACAGCCTGTCCTTTCCTGGGTCTCTGTTGCAGATGGAAGCTGCTGGTGCCATTGTCAGCTTGAAGCACTCTTTTGATGCAAGCAGATGTTGCCAGGTGTGTTCAGCAGCTGTTGCTCAATGCTTATGCCAAGCTATTGTGTTCCTCATGGAACCAAGGAGCCATTGTGACACTGCAGGGGCTGATGGCATCAAGGAGGCAATTGTGACAGTACAGAACCTCCTAGAAACAAGGCTCCATTGTGACACCGTGGGGAATCATGGAATCAAGGAGCCCATTGTGACACGCCGCATGGAACCAATGGTCCATGGTTACACGGCGGATTCAAGAAGAGCACGGTGACACCACGCAACATCATGGAACCATAGGTCCATTGTGACACAGCGGGGCCTCATGGAAACAAGGGGACCATTGTGGCAAAGCAGGGCCTAATGGAAGCATGGAGGGCATTGTGACACTAAGGAAACTCCTGGAACCAAGATGACCACTGGAACATAATGGAACCTCATGGAAGCAAGCCTCCACGATGGTTTTGGAGGGCCTCAGGGACCACAGGACCCATTGTGACACAGCAGGACCTGGTGGAACCAAGGAGCTTTTGTGATACTCCACATCCACATGGAAGCCAGGGTGCACTGAGACACAGCGGGGCCTTGTTGGAACCAAAGACACCTCTGCAAAAAGCAGGCTAGCTCATAGAAGCAAGGAGTCCATTGTTACAACGTAAAAGCTATGGAAGCAAGGGACCATTGTGACACTGCGGGGCCTCATGGAACCAATTGTCCATGATGACAGTGCGGATCAAAGGAGACCATGGTGACACTGCGGAACCTGATGGAACCAAGGAGCCATTGTGACACAGTGGGGCCTCATGGAATCAAGGAGACCATTGTGACCCAGGTGTTGCATGTGAAGGCAAGGAGCCATTGTGACACTTTGGGCTTCTTCCCTTGAGCTCTGCAGCGGGCTGTCCCAGCCCAGCGCACCATGTGCCACCTGCTCTCCTCAGGGCTCTGCCTGCACACAGCCCCAGGAGAAGTTTTCCTGTTTGGAAGGAAAGAATGGAAAAGCCGGAGCAGGTTTCCTAAACAACAAACCCCACTCAGGAGCCACATGCTCAGTACAGGCTGCCTGGAACGATGTCCCCTTTCTACAAGGGTCAGTGTGAGCAGGAATGAATGATCTCTGGGATCAGAATTCTTGGAGTCTTTCCACTGAATTCTCTGTCCCTGTGTCTTGGGGTGACTTTATTGTGTGTATCCCCTATTGCTGCTCTATGCCCAGAAGTGAACTTTGTGCGTTTCTGTGCCTTTCAACTGAGCCTGAGAGGGGGGAGAGGAAAAAAAACCGGACAAACTTCTCAGAGCGTTTGTTCAAGGACACACATACACACTCCTCTGCATCCTGCTTGCAGCAAGAGCAGAGGAAGCAACTTTGTTTCTTTTTAGCCAGTTTTCAGCTCCTTTTCTCTGGGGGGAGATGGAGAGTTGAACTTTGTTTTCCTGGGACTTCGGGGGTTTTTTTTCCCTTCTTCTCTTCTTGACTCTTTCAACATCAGACCACATTGGGAGAATTTTCTCCCGAGGTGGGGGCCCTGAATGTGGGCCCATGAGCCAGCTGCAAGGAGGAGGAGAGAGACTACACCTACGGAAGTGTTGGGGTTCCTCCCTCCTGCCATGCGGTCATGGGAGAGGGGACGCTGGGGTAGAGGCATGGCCTGGGCACGGGGGTCTCCCTGCTCCCTGCTAACATGTGCCCTAATCCTGTTCAGCACTGCTTATTTTGTGTTGCCCTGTGCGAGGAGGGCCCTGGTTGTGCTGTGATTGCTCAGTTCTTTGGCAGTGCCCCGCCCATGTGGCTGGAGAAGAAAGAGCTCTGCAACTTCTCTCAAGAATCGCTCCCTGTTTCTTTGCACGGGCCTCGCTGTCTATGGATGTTTCAGGAGACCCCACCGAAACACAGAAGGACTCTCAAATTATCCCAGCTTTCTCTGCACAGCGAGAGCTTTTAATATTTAGCATTGTTATCCTTTTCCTGTGTGTTTGTTAAAAAAATAGTTTTTATCTCTTTCACTTTCTTCCCAGGAAAGTTCTTTTTTCCAAAAACCTGGTGGGGGAGGGCTGGGTGTAACCTGCCTTCTATCAGAGGATATTTTCCTCCACATTTGTCCAAACCAGCACAGCCTGTCCTTTCCTGGGTCTCTGTTGCAGATGGAAGCTGCTGGTGCCATTGTCAGCTTGAAGCACTCTTTTGATGCAAGCAGATGTTGCCAGGTGTGTTCAGCAGCTGTTGCTCAATGCTTATGCCAAGCTATTGTGTTCCTCATGGAACCAAGGAGCCATTGTGACACTGCAGGGGCTGATGGCATCAAGGAGGCAATTGTGACAGTACAGAACCTCCTAGAAACAAGGCTCCATTGTGACACCGTGGGGAATCATGGAATCAAGGAGCCCATTGTGACACGCCGCATGGAACCAATGGTCCATGGTTACACGGCGGATTCAAGAAGAGCACGGTGACACCACGCAACATCATGGAACCATAGGTCCATTGTGACACAGCGGGGCCTCATGGAAACAAGGGGACCATTGTGGCAAAGCAGGGCCTAATGGAAGCATGGAGAGCATTGTGACACTAAGGAAACTCCTGGAACCAAGATGACCACTGGCACATAATGGAACCTCATGGAAGCAAGCCTCCACAATGACTTTGGAGGGCCTCAGGGACCACAGGACCCATTGTGACACAGCAGGACCTGGTGGAACCAAGGAGCCTTTGTGATACTCCACATCCACATGGAAGCCAGGGTGCACTGAGACACAGCGGGGCCTTGTTGGAACCAAAGACACCTCTGCAAAAAGCAGGCTAGCTCATAGAAGCAAGGAGTCCTTTGTTACAACGTAAAAGCTATGGAACCAAGGGACCATTGTGACACTGCGGGGCCTCATGGAACCAATTGTCCATGATGACAATGCGGATCAAAGGAGACCATGGTGACACTGCGGAACCTGATGGAACCAAGGAGCCATTGTGACACAGTGGGGCCTCATGGAATCAAGGAGACCATTGTGACCCAGGTGTTGCATGTGAAGGCAAGGAGCCATTGTGACACTTTGGGCTTCTTCCCTTGAGCTCTGCAGCTGGCTGTCCCAGCCCAGCGCACCATGTGCCACCTGCTCTCCTCAGGGCTCTGCCTGCACACAGCCCCAGGAGAAGTTTTCCTGTTTGGAAGGAAAGAATGGAAAAGCCGGAGCAGGTTTCCTAAACAACAAACCCCACTCAGGAGCCACATGCTCAGTACAGGCTGCCTGGAACGATGTCCCCTTTCTACAAGGGTCAGTGTGAGCAGGAATGAATGATCTCTGGGAGCAGAATTCTCGGAGTCTTTCCACTGAATTCTCTGTCCCTGTGTCTTGGGGTGACTTTATCGTGTGTATCCCCTATCGCTGCTCTATGCCCAGAAGTGAACTTTGTGCATTTCTGTGCCTTTCAACTGAGCCTGAGAGGGGGGAGAGGAAAAAAAAAACCGGACAAACTTCTCAGAGCGTTTGTTCAAGGACACACATACACACTCCTCTGCATCCTGCTTGCAGCAAGAGCAGAGGAAGCAACTTTGTTTCTTTTTAGCCAGTTTTCAGCTCCTTTTCTCTGGGGGGAGATGGAGAGTTGAACTTTGTTTTCCTGGGACTTCGGGGGTTTTTTTCCCTTCTTCTCTTCTTGACTCTTTCAACATCAGAGCACATTGGGAGAATTTTCTCCCGAGGTGGGGGCCCTGAATGTGGGCCCATGAGCCAGCTGCAAGGAGGAGGAGAGAGACTACACCTACGGAAGTGTTGGGGTTCCTCCCCCCTGCCATGAGGTCATGGGAGAGGGGACCCTGGGGTAGAGGCATGGCTTGGGCACGGGGGTCTCCCTGCTCCCTGCTCACATGTGCCCTAACCCTGTTCAGCACTGCTTATTTTGTGTTGCCTTGTGCGAGGAGGGCCCTGGTTGTGCCGTGATTGCTCAGTTCTTTGGCAGTGCCCCGCCCATGTGGCTGGAGAAGAAAGAGCTCTGAAACTTCTCTCAAGAATCGCTCCCTGTTTCTTTGCACGGGCCTCGCTGTCTATGGATGTTTCAGGAGACCCCACCGAAACACGGAAGGACTCTCAAATTATCCCAGCTTTCTCTGCACAGCGAGAGCTTTTAATATTTAGCATTGTTATCCTTTTCCTGTGTGTTTGTTAAAAAAATAGGTTTTATCTCTTTCACTTTCTTCCCAGGAAAGTTCTTTTTTCCAAAAACCTGGTGGGGGAGGGCTGGGTGTAACCTGCCTTCTATCAGAGGATATTTTCCTCCACATTTGTCCAAACCGGAACAGCCTGTCCTTTCCTGGGTCTCTGTTGCAGATGGAAGCTGCTGGTGCCATTGTCAGCTTGAAGCCCTCTTTTGATGCAAGCAGATGTTGCCAGGTGTGTTCAGCAGCTGTTGCTCAATGCTTATGCCAAGCTATTGTGTTCCTCATGGAACCAAGGAGCCATTGTGACACTGCAGGGGCTGATGGCATCAAGGAGGCAATTGTGACAGTACAGAACCTCCTAGAAACAAGGCTCCATTGTGACACCGTGGGGAATCATGGAATCAAGGAGCCCATTGTGACACGGCTGCATGGAACCAATGGTCCATGGTTACACGGCGGATTCAAGAAGAGCACGGTGACACCACGCAACATCATGGAACCATAGGTCCATTGTGACACAGCGGGGCCTCATGGAAACAAGGGGACCATTGTGGCAAAGCAGGGCCTAATGGAAGCATGGAGAGCATTGTGACACTAAGGAAACTCCTGGAACCAAGATGACCACTGGCACATAATGGAACCTCATGGAAGCAAGCCTCCATGATGACTTTGGAGGGCCTCAGGGACCACAGGACCCATTGTGACACAGCAGGACCTGGTGGAACCAAGGAGCCTTTGTGATACTCCACATCCACATGGAAGCCAGGGTGCACTGAGACACAGCGGGGCCTTGTTGGAACCAAAGACACCTCTGCAAAAAGCAGGCTAGCTCATAGAAGCAAGGAGTCCATTGTTACAACGTAAAAGCTATGGAACCAAGGGACCATTGTGACACTGCGGGGCCTCATGGAACCAATTGTCCATGATGACAGTGCGGATCAAAGGAGATCATGGTGACACTGCGGAACCTGATGGAACCAAGGAGCCATTGTGACACAGTGGGGCCTCATGGAATCAAGGAGACCATTGTGACCCAGGTGTTGCATGTGAAGGCAAGGAGCCATTGTGACACTTTGGGCTTCTTCCCTTGAGCTCTGCAGCTGGCTGTCCCAGCCCAGCGCACCATGTGCCACCTGCTCTCCTCAGGGCTCTGCCTGCACACAGCCCCAGGAGAAGTTTTCCTGTTTGGAAGGAAAGAATGGAAAAGCCGGAGCAGGTTTCCTAAACAACAAACCCCACTCAGGAGCCACATGCTCAGTACAGGCTGCCTGGAACGATGTCCCCTTTCTACAAGGGTCAGTGTGAGCAGGAATGAATGATCTCTGGGAGCAGAATTCTTGGAGTCTTTCCACTGAATTCTCTGTCCCTGTGTCTTGGGGTGACTTTATTGTGTGTATCCCCTATTGCTGCTCTATGCCCAGAAGTGAACTTTGTGCGTTTCTGTACCTTTCAACTGAGCCTGAGAGGGGGGAGAGGAAAAAAAACCGGACAAACTTCTCAGAGCGTTTGTTCAAGGACACACATACACACTCCTCTGCATCCTGCTTGCAGCAAGAGCAGAGGAAGCAGCTTTGTTTCTTTTTAGCCAGTTTTCAGCTCCTTTTCTCTGGGGGGAGATGGAGAGTTGAACTTTGTTTTCCTGGGACTTCGGGGGTTTTTTTTCCCTTCTTCTCTTCTTGACTCTTTCAACATCAGAGCACATTGGGAGAATTTTCTCCCGAGGTGGGGGCCCTGAATGTGGGCCCATGAGCCAGCTGCAAGGAGGAGGAGAGAGACTACACCTACGGAAGTGTTGGGGTTCCTCCCTCCTGCCATGCGGTCATGGGAGAGGGGACCCTGGGGTAGAGGCATGGCCTGGGCACGGCGGTCTCCCTGCTCCCTGCTCACATGTGCCCTAATCCTGTTCAGCACTGCTTATTTTGTGTTGCCCTGTGCGAGGAGGGCCCTGGTTGTGCTGTGATTGCTCAGTTCTTTGGCAGTGCCCCGCCCATGTGGCTGGAGAAGAAAGAGCTCTGAAACTTCTCTCAAGAATCGCTCCCTGTTTCTTTGCACGGGCCTCGCTGTCTATGGATGTTTCAGGAGACCCCACCGAAACACAGAAGGACTCTCAAATTATCCCAGCTTTCTCTGCACAGCGAGAGCTTTTAATATTTAGCATTGTTATCCTTTTCCTGTGTGTTTGTTAAAAAAATAGTTTTTATCTCTTTCACTTTCTTCCCAGGAAAGTTCTTTTTTCCAAAAACCTGGTGGGGGAGGGCTGGGTGTAACCTGCCTTCTATCAGAGGATATTTTCCTCCACATTTGTCCAAACCGGCACAGCCTGTCCTTTCCTGGGTCTCTGTTGCAGATGGAAGCTGCTGGTGCCATTGTCAGCTTGAAGCACTCTTTTGATGCAAGCAGATGTTGCCAGGTGTGTTCAGCAGCTGTTGCTCAATGCTTATGCCAAGCTATTGTGTTCCTCATGGAACCAAGGAGCCATTGTGACACTGCAGGGGCTGATGGCATCAAGGAGGCAATTGTGACAGTACAGAACCTCCTAGAAACAAGGCTCCATTGTGACACCGTGGGGAATCATGGAATCAAGGAGCCCATTCTGACACGCCGCATGGAACCAATGGTCCATGGTTACACGGCGGATTCAAGAAGAGCACGGTGACACCACGCAACATCATGGAACCATAGGTCCATTGTGACACAGCGGGGCCTCATGGAAACAAGGGGACCATTGTGGCAAAGCAGGGCCTAATGGAAGCATGGAGAGCATTGTGACACTAAGGAAACTCCTGGAACCAAGATGACCACTGGCACATAATGGAACCTCATGGAAGCAAGCCTCCACAATGACTTTGGAGGGCCTCAGGGACCACAGGACCCATTGTGACACAGCAGGACCTGGTGGAACCAAGGAGCCTTTGTGATACTCCACATCCACATGGAAGCCAGGGTGCACTGAGACACAGCGGGGCCTTGTTGGAACCAAAGACACCTCTGCAAAAAGCAGGCTAGCTCATAGAAGCAAGGAGTCCATTGTTACAACGTAAAAGCTATGGAAGCAAGGGACCATTGTGACACTGCGGGGCCTCATGGAACCAATTGTCCATGATGACAATGCGGATCAAAGGAGACCATGGTGACACTGCGGAACCTGATGGAACCAAGGAGCCATTGTGACACAGTGGGGCCTCATGGAATCAAGGAGACCATTGTGACCCAGGTGTTGCATGTGAAGGCAAGGAGCCATTGTGACACTTTGGGCTTCTTCCCTTGAGCTCTGCAGCTGGCTGTCCCAGCCCAGCGCACCATGTGCCACCTGCTCTCCTCAGGGCTCTGCCTGCACACAGCCCCAGGAGAAGTTTTCCTGTTTGGAAGGAAAGAATGGAAAAGCCGGAGCAGGTTTCCTAAACAACAAACCCCACTCAGGAGCCACATGCTCAGTACAGGCTGCCTGGAACGATGTCCCCTTTCTACAAGGGTCAGTGTGAGCAGGAATGAATGATCTCTGGGAGCAGAATTCTCGGAGTCTTTCCACTGAATTCTCTGTCCCTGTGTCTTGGGGTGACTTTATCGTGTGTATCCCCTATCGCTGCTCTATGCCCAGAAGTGAACTTTGTGCATTTCTGTGCCTTTCAACTGAGCCTGAGAGGGGGGAGAGGAAAAAAAAAACCGGACAAACTTCTCAGAGCGTTTGTTCAAGGACACACATACACACTCCTCTGCATCCTGCTTGCAGCAAGAGCAGAGGAAGCAACTTTGTTTCTTTTTAGCCAGTTTTCAGCTCCTTTTCTCTGGGGGGAGATGGAGAGTTGAACTTTGTTTTCCTGGGACTTCGGGGGTTTTTTTCCCTTCTTCTCTTCTTGACTCTTTCAACATCAGAGCACATTGGGAGAATTTTCTCCCGAGGTGGGGGCCCTGAATGTGGGCCCATGAGCCAGCTGCAAGGAGGAGGAGAGAGACTACACCTACGGAAGTGTTGGGGTTCCTCCCCCCTGCCATGAGGTCATGGGAGAGGGGACCCTGGGGTAGAGGCATGGCTTGGGCACGGGGGTCTCCCTGCTCCCTGCTCACATGTGCCCTAACCCTGTTCAGCACTGCTTATTTTGTGTTGCCTTGTGCGAGGAGGGCCCTGGTTGTGCCGTGATTGCTCAGTTCTTTGGCAGTGCCCCGCCCATGTGGCTGGAGAAGAAAGAGCTCTGAAACTTCTCTCAAGAATCGCTCCCTGTTTCTTTGCACGGGCCTCGCTGTCTATGGATGTTTCAGGAGACCCCACCGAAACACGGAAGGACTCTCAAATTATCCCAGCTTTCTCTGCACAGCGAGAGCTTTTAATATTTAGCATTGTTATCCTTTTCCTGTGTGTTTGTTAAAAAAATAGTTTTTATCTCTTTCACTTTCTTCCCAGGAAAGTTCTTTTTTCCAAAAACCTGGTGGGGGAGGGCTGGGTGTAACCTGCCTTCTATCAGAGGATATTTTCCTCCACATTTGTCCAAACCGGAACAGCCTGTCCTTTCCTGGGTCTCTGTTGCAGATGGAAGCTGCTGGTGCCATTGTCAGCTTGAAGCCCTCTTTTGATGCAAGCAGATGTTGCCAGGTGTGTTCAGCAGCTGTTGCTCAATGCTTATGCCAAGCTATTGTGTTCCTCATGGAACCAAGGAGCCATTGTGACACTGCAGGGGCTGATGGCATCAAGGAGGCAATTGTGACAGTACAGAACCTCCTAGAAACAAGGCTCCATTGTGACACCGTGGGGAATCATGGAATCAAGGAGCCCATTGTGACACGGCTGCATGGAACCAATGGTCCATGGTTACACGGCGGATTCAAGAAGAGCACGGTGACACCACGCAACATCATGGAACCATAGGTCCATTGTGACACAGCGGGGCCTCATGGAAACAAGGGGACCATTGTGGCAAAGCAGGGCCTAATGGAAGCATGGAGAGCATTGTGACACTAAGGAAACTCCTGGAACCAAGATGACCACTGGCACATAATGGAACCTCATGGAAGCAAGCCTCCATGATGACTTTGGAGGGCCTCAGGGACCACAGGACCCATTGTGACACAGCAGGACCTGGTGGAACCAAGGAGCCTTTGTGATACTCCACATCCACATGGAAGCCAGGGTGCACTGAGACACAGCGGGGCCTTGTTGGAACCAAAGACACCTCTGCAAAAAGCAGGCTAGCTCATAGAAGCAAGGAGTCCATTGTTACAACGTAAAAGCTATGGAACCAAGGGACCATTGTGACACTGCGGGGCCTCATGGAACCAATTGTCCATGATGACAGTGCGGATCAAAGGAGATCATGGTGACACTGCGGAACCTGATGGAACCAAGGAGCCATTGTGACACAGTGGGGCCTCATGGAATCAAGGAGACCATTGTGACCCAGGTGTTGCATGTGAAGGCAAGGAGCCATTGTGACACTTTGGGCTTCTTCCCTTGAGCTCTGCAGCTGGCTGTCCCAGCCCAGCGCACCATGTGCCACCTGCTCTCCTCAGGGCTCTGCCTGCACACAGCCCCAGGAGAAGTTTTCCTGTTTGGAAGGAAAGAATGGAAAAGCCGGAGCAGGTTTCCTAAACAACAAACCCCACTCAGGAGCCACATGCTCAGTACAGGCTGCCTGGAACGATGTCCCCTTTCTACAAGGGTCAGTGTGAGCAGGAATGAATGATCTCTGGGAGCAGAATTCTTGGAGTCTTTCCACTGAATTCTCTGTCCCTGTGTCTTGGGGTGACTTTATTGTGTGTATCCCCTATTGCTGCTCTATGCCCAGAAGTGAACTTTGTGCGTTTCTGTGCCTTTCAACTGAGCCTGAGAGGGGGGAGAGGAAAAAAAACCGGACAAACTTCTCAGAGCGTTTGTTCAAGGACACACATACACACTCCTCTGCATCCTGCTTGCAGCAAGAGCAGAGGAAGCAGCTTTGTTTCTTTTTAGCCAGTTTTCAGCTCCTTTTCTCTGGGGGGAGATGGAGAGTTGAACTTTGTTTTCCTGGGACTTCGGGGGTTTTTTTTCCCTTCTTCTCTTCTTGACTCTTTCAACATCAGAGCACATTGGGAGAATTTTCTCCCGAGGTGGGGGCCCTGAATGTGGGCCCATGAGCCAGCTGCAAGGAGGAGGAGAGAGACTACACCTACGGAAGTGTTGGGGTTCCTCCCTCCTGCCATGCGGTCATGGGAGAGGGGACCCTGGGGTAGAGGCATGGCCTGGGCACGGCGGTCTCCCTGCTCCCTGCTCACATGTGCCCTAATCCTGTTCAGCACTGCTTATTTTGTGTTGCCCTGTGCGAGGAGGGCCCTGGTTGTGCTGTGATTGCTCAGTTCTTTGGCAGTGCCCCGCCCATGTGGCTGGAGAAGAAAGAGCTCTGCAACTTCTCTCAAGAATCGCTCCCTGTTTCTTTGCACGGGCCTCGCTGTCTATGGATGTTTCAGGAGACCCCACCGAAACACAGAAGGACTCTCAAATTATCCCAGCTTTCTCTGCACAGCGAGAGCTTTTAATATTTAGCATTGTTATCCTTTTCCTGTGTGTTTGTTAAAAAAATAGTTTTTATCTCTTTCACTTTCTTCCCAGGAAAGTTCTTTTTTCCAAAAACCTGGTGGGGGAGGGCTGGGTGTAACCTGCCTTCTATCAGAGGATATTTTCCTCCACATTTGTCCAAACCGGCACAGCCTGTCCTTTCCTGGGTCTCTGTTGCAGATGGAAGCTGCTGGTGCCATTGTCAGCTTGAAGCACTCTTTTGATGCAAGCAGATGTTGCCAGGTGTGTTCAGCAGCTGTTGCTCAATGCTTATGCCAAGCTATTGTGTTCCTCATGGAACCAAGGAGCCATTGTGACACTGCAGGGGCTGATGGCATCAAGGAGGCAATTGTGACAGTACAGAACCTCCTAGAAACAAGGCTCCATTGTGACACCGTGGGGAATCATGGAATCAAGGAGCCCATTCTGACACGCCGCATGGAACCAATGGTCCATGGTTACACGGCGGATTCAAGAAGAGCACGGTGACACCACGCAACATCATGGAACCATAGGTCCATTGTGACACAGCGGGGCCTCATGGAAACAAGGGGACCATTGTGGCAAAGCAGGGCCTAATGGAAGCATGGAGAGCATTGTGACACTAAGGAAACTCCTGGAACCAAGATGACCACTGGCACATAATGGAACCTCATGGAAGCAAGCCTCCACAATGACTTTGGAGGGCCTCAGGGACCACAGGACCCATTGTGACACAGCAGGACCTGGTGGAACCAAGGAGCCTTTGTGATACTCCACATCCACATGGAAGCCAGGGTGCACTGAGACACAGCGGGGCCTTGTTGGAACCAAAGACACCTCTGCAAAAAGCAGGCTAGCTCATAGAAGCAAGGAGTCCATTGTTACAACGTAAAAGCTATGGAAGCAAGGGACCATTGTGACACTGCGGGGCCTCATGGAACCAATTGTCCATGATGACAGTGCGGATCAAAGGAGACCATGGTGACACTGCGGAACCTGATGGAACCAAGGAGCCATTGTGACACAGTGGGGCCTCATGGAATCAAGGAGACCATTGTGACCCAGGTGTTGCATGTGAAGGCAAGGAGCCATTGTGACACTTTGGGCTTCTTCCCTTGAGCTCTGCAGCTGGCTGTCCCAGCCCAGCGCACCATGTGCCACCTGCTCTCCTCAGGGCTCTGCCTGCACACAGCCCCAGGAGAAGTTTTCCTGTTTGGAAGGAAAGAATGGAAAAGCCGGAGCAGGTTTCCTAAACAACAAACCCCACTCAGGAGCCACATGCTCAGTACAGGCTGCCTGGAACGATGTCCCCTTTCTACAAGGGTCAGTGTGAGCAGGAATGAATGATCTCTGGGAGCAGAATTCTCGGAGTCTTTCCACTGAATTCTCTGTCCCTGTGTCTTGGGGTGACTTTATCGTGTGTATCCCCTATCGCTGCTCTATGCCCAGAAGTGAACTTTGTGCATTTCTGTGCCTTTCAACTGAGCCTGAGAGGGGGGAGAGGAAAAAAAAAACCGGACAAACTTCTCAGAGCGTTTGTTCAAGGACACACATACACACTCCTCTGCATCCTGCTTGCAGCAAGAGCAGAGGAAGCAACTTTGTTTCTTTTTAGCCAGTTTTCAGCTCCTTTTCTCTGGGGGGAGATGGAGAGTTGAACTTTGTTTTCCTGGGACTTCGGGGGTTTTTTTCCCTTCTTCTCTTCTTGACTCTTTCAACATCAGAGCACATTGGGAGAATTTTCTCCCGAGGTGGGGGCCCTGAATGTGGGCCCATGAGCCAGCTGCAAGGAGGAGGAGAGAGACTACACCTACGGAAGTGTTGGGGTTCCTCCCCCCTGCCATGAGGTCATGGGAGAGGGGACCCTGGGGTAGAGGCATGGCTTGGGCACGGGGGTCTCCCTGCTCCCTGCTCACATGTGCCCTAACCCTGTTCAGCACTGCTTATTTTGTGTTGCCCTGTGCCAGGAGGGCCCTGGTTGTGCCGTGATTGCTCAGTTCTTTGGCAGTGCCCCGCCCATGTGGCTGGAGAAGAAAGAGCTCTGAAACTTCTCTCAAGAATCGCTCCCTGTTTCTTTGCACGGGCCTCGCTGTCTATGGATGTTTCAGGAGACCCCACCGAAACACGGAAGGACTCTCAAATTATCCCAGCTTTCTCTGCACAGCGAGAGCTTTTAATATTTAGCATTGCTATCCTTTTCCTGTGTGTTTGTTAAAAAAATAGTTTTTATCTCTTTCACTTTCTTCCCAGGAAAGTTCTTTTTTCCAAAAACCTGGTGGGGGAGGGCTGGGTGTAACCTGCCTTCTATCAGAGGATATTTTCCTCCACATTTGTCCAAACCGGCACAGCCTGTCCTTTCCTGGGTCTCTGTTGCAGATGGAAGCTGCTGGTGCCATTGTCAGCTTGAAGCCCTCTTTTGATGCAAGCAGATGTTGCCAGGTGTGTTCAGCAGCTGTTGCTCAATGCTTATGCCAAGCTATTGTGTTCCTCATGGAACCAAGGAGCCATTGTGACACTGCAGGGGCTGATGGCATCAAGGAGGCAATTGTGACAGTACAGAACCTCCTAGAAACAAGGCTCCATTGTGACACCGTGGGGAATCATGGAATCAAGGAGCCCATTGTGACACGGCTGCATGGAACCAATGGTCCATGGTTACACGGCGGATTCAAGAAGAGCACGGTGACACCACGCAACATCATGGAACCATAGGTCCATTGTGACACAGCGGGGCCTCATGGAAACAAGGGGACCATTGTGGCAAAGCAGGGCCTAATGGAAGCATGGAGAGCATTGTGACACTAAGGAAACTCCTGGAACCAAGATGACCACTGGCACATAATGGAACCTCATGGAAGCAAGCCTCCACGATGGTTTTGGAGGGCCTCAGGGACCACAGGACCCATTGTGACACAGCAGGACCTGGTGGAACCAAGGAGCTTTTGTGATACTCCAGATCCACATGGAAGCCAGGGTGCACTGAGACACAGCGGGGCCTTGTTGGAACCAAAGACACCTCTGCAAAAAGCAGGCTAGCTCATAGAAGCAAGGAGTCCATTGTTACAACGTAAAAGCTATGGAACCAAGGGACCATTGTGACACTGCGGGGCCTCATGGAACCAATTGTCCATGATGACAGTGCGGATCAAAGGAGATCATGGTGACACTGCGGAACCTGATGGAACCAAGGAGCCATTGTGACACAGTGGGGCCTCATGGAATCAAGGAGACCATTGTGACCCAGGTGTTGCATGTGAAGGCAAGGAGCCATTGTGACACTTTGGGCTTCTTCCCTTGAGCTCTGCAGCTGGCTGTCCCAGCCCAGCGCACCATGTGCCACCTGCTCTCCTCAGGGCTCTGCCTGCACACAGCCCCAGGAGAAGTTTTCCTGTTTGCAAGGAAAGAATGGAAAAGCCGGAGCAGGTTTCCTAAACAACAAACCCCACTCAGGAGCCACATGCTCAGTACAGGCTGCCTGGAACGATGTCCCCTTTCTACAAGGGTCAGTGTGAGCAGGAATGAATGATCTCTGGGAGCAGAATTCTTGGAGTCTTTCCACTGAATTCTCTGTCCCTGTGTCTTGGGGTGACTTTATTGTGTGTATCCCCTATTGCTGCTCTATGCCCAGAAGTGAACTTTGTGCGTTTCTGTGCCTTTCAACTGAGCCTGAGAGGGGGGAGAGGAAAAAAAACCGGACAAACTTCTCAGAGCGTTTGTTCAAGGACACACATACACACTCCTCTGCATCCTGCTTGCAGCAAGAGCAGAGGAAGCAGCTTTGTTTCTTTTTAGCCAGTTTTCAGCTCCTTTTCTCTGGGGGGAGATGGAGAGTTGAACTTTGTTTTCCTGGGACTTCGGGGGTTTTTTTTCCCTTCTTCTCTTCTTGACTCTTTCAACATCAGAGCACATTGGGAGAATTTTCTCCCGAGGTGGGGGCCCTGAATGTGGGCCCATGAGCCAGCTGCAAGGAGGAGGAGAGAGACTACACCTACGGAAGTGTTGGGGTTCCTCCCTCCTGCCATGCGGTCATGGGAGAGGGGACCCTGGGGTAGAGGCATGGCCTGGGCACGGGGGTCTCCCTGCTCCCTGCTCACATGTGCCCTAATCCTGTTCAGCACTGCTTATTTTGTGTTGCCCTGTGCGAGGAGGGCCCTGGTTGTGCTGTGATTGCTCAGTTCTTTGGCAGTGCCCCGCCCATGTGGCTGGAGAAGAAAGAGCTCTGCAACTTCTCTCAAGAATCGCTCCCTGTTTCTTTGCACGGGCCTCGCTGTCTATGGATGTTTCAGGAGACCCCACCGAAACACAGAAGGACTCTCAAATTATCCCAGCTTTCTCTGCACAGCGAGAGCTTTTAATATTTAGCATTGTTATCCTTTTCCTGTGTGTTTGTTAAAAAAATAGTTTTTATCTCTTTCACTTTCTTCCCAGGAAAGTTCTTTTTTCCAAAAACCTGGTGGGGGAGGGCTGGGTGTAACCTGCCTTCTATCAGAGGATATTTTCCTCCACATTTGTCCAAACCGGCACAGCCTGTCCTTTCCTGGGTCTCTGTTGCAGATGGAAGCTGCTGGTGCCATTGTCAGCTTGAAGCACTCTTTTGATGCAAGCAGATGTTGCCAGGTGTGTTCAGCAGCTGTTGCTCAATGCTTATGCCAAGCTATTGTGTTCCTCATGGAACCAAGGAGCCATTGTGACACTGCAGGGGCTGATGGCATCAAGGAGGCAATTGTGACAGTACAGAACCTCCTAGAAACAAGGCTCCATTGTGACACCGTGGGGAATCATGGAATCAAGGAGCCCATTCTGACACGCCGCATGGAACCAATGGTCCATGGTTACACGGCGGATTCAAGAAGAGCACGGTGACACCACGCAACATCATGGAACCATAGGTCCATTGTGACACAGCGGGGCCTCATGGAAACAAGGGGACCATTGTGGCAAAGCAGGGCCTAATGGAAGCATGGAGAGCATTGTGACACTAAGGAAACTCCTGGAACCAAGATGACCACTGGCACATAATGGAACCTCATGGAAGCAAGCCTCCACAATGACTTTGGAGGGCCTCAGGGACCACAGGACCCATTGTGACACAGCAGGACCTGGTGGAACCAAGGAGCCTTTGTGATACTCCACATCCACATGGAAGCCAGGGTGCACTGAGACACAGCGGGGCCTTGTTGGAACCAAAGACACCTCTGCAAAAAGCAGGCTAGCTCATAGAAGCAAGGAGTCCATTGTTACAACGTAAAAGCTATGGAAGCAAGGGACCATTGTGACACTGCGGGGCCTCATGGAACCAATTGTCCATGATGACAATGCGGATCAAAGGAGACCATGGTGACACTGCGGAACCTGATGGAACCAAGGAGCCATTGTGACACAGTGGGGCCTCATGGAATCAAGGAGACCATTGTGACCCAGGTGTTGCATGTGAAGGCAAGGAGCCATTGTGACACTTTGGGCTTCTTCCCTTGAGCTCTGCAGCTGGCTGTCCCAGCCCAGCGCACCATGTGCCACCTGCTCTCCTCAGGGCTCTGCCTGCACACAGCCCCAGGAGAAGTTTTCCTGTTTGGAAGGAAAGAATGGAAAAGCCGGAGCAGGTTTCCTAAACAACAAACCCCACTCAGGAGCCACATGCTCAGTACAGGCTGCCTGGAACGATGTCCCCTTTCTACAAGGGTCAGTGTGAGCAGGAATGAATGATCTCTGGGAGCAGAATTCTTGGAGTCTTTCCACTGAATTCTCTGTCCCTGTGTCTTGGGGTGACTTTATTGTGTGTATCCCCTATTGCT
Source organism: Aphelocoma coerulescens (assembly GCF_041296385.1). Taxonomy (NCBI): domain Eukaryota; kingdom Metazoa; phylum Chordata; class Aves; order Passeriformes; family Corvidae; genus Aphelocoma; species Aphelocoma coerulescens. The sequence continues at coordinate 1,193,109 of NW_027183927.1, forward strand.
GCTCTATGCCCAGAAGTGAACTTTGTGCGTTTCTGTGCCTTTCAACTGAGCCTGAGAGGGGGGAGAGGAAAAAAAACCGGACAAACTTCTCAGAGCGTTTGTTCAAGGACACACATACACACTCCTCTGCATCCTGCTTGCAGCAAGAGCAGAGGAAGCAGCTTTGTTTCTTTTTAGCCAGTTTTCAGCTCCTTTTCTCTGGGGGGAGATGGAGAGTTGAACTTTGTTTTCCTGGGACTTCGGGGGTTTTTTTTCCCTTCTTCTCTTCTTGACTCTTTCAACATCAGAGCACATTGGGAGAATTTTCTCCCGAGGTGGGGGCCCTGAATGTGGGCCCATGAGCCAGCTGCAAGGAGGAGGAGAGAGACTACACCTACGGAAGTGTTGGGGTTCCTCCCTCCTGCCATGCGGTCATGGGAGAGGGGACCCTGGGGTAGAGGCATGGCCTGGGCACGGGGGTCTCCCTGCTCCCTGCTCACATGTGCCCTAATCCTGTTCAGCACTGCTTATTTTGTGTTGCCCTGTGCGAGGAGGGCCCTGGTTGTGCTGTGATTGCTCAGTTCTTTGGCAGTGCCCCGCCCATGTGGCTGGAGAAGAAAGAGCTCTGCAACTTCTCTCAAGAATCGCTCCCTGTTTCTTTGCACGGGCCTCGCTGTCTATGGATGTTTCAGGAGACCCCACCGAAACACAGAAGGACTCTCAAATTATCCCAGCTTTCTCTGCACAGCGAGAGCTTTTAATATTTAGCATTGTTATCCTTTTCCTGTGTGTTTGTTAAAAAAATAGTTTTTATCTCTTTCACTTTCTTCCCAGGAAAGTTCTTTTTTCCAAAAACCTGGTGGGGGAGGGCTGGGTGTAACCTGCCTTCTATCAGAGGATATTTTCCTCCACATTTGTCCAAACCGGCACAGCCTGTCCTTTCCTGGGTCTCTGTTGCAGATGGAAGCTGCTGGTGCCATTGTCAGCTTGAAGCACTCTTTTGATGCAAGCAGATGTTGCCAGGTGTGTTCAGCAGCTGTTGCTCAATGCTTATGCCAAGCTATTGTGTTCCTCATGGAACCAAGGAGCCATTGTGACACTGCAGGGGCTGATGGCATCAAGGAGGCAATTGTGACAGTACAGAACCTCCTAGAAACAAGGCTCCATTGTGACACCGTGGGGAATCATGGAATCAAGGAGCCCATTCTGACACGCCGCATGGAACCAATGGTCCATGGTTACACGGCGGATTCAAGAAGAGCACGGTGACACCACGCAACATCATGGAACCATAGGTCCATTGTGACACAGCGGGGCCTCATGGAAACAAGGGGACCATTGTGGCAAAGCAGGGCCTAATGGAAGCATGGAGAGCATTGTGACACTAAGGAAACTCCTGGAACCAAGATGACCACTGGCACATAATGGAACCTCATGGAAGCAAGCCTCCACAATGACTTTGGAGGGCCTCAGGGACCACAGGACCCATTGTGACACAGCAGGACCTGGTGGAACCAAGGAGCCTTTGTGATACTCCACATCCACATGGAAGCCAGGGTGCACTGAGACACAGCGGGGCCTTGTTGGAACCAAAGACACCTCTGCAAAAAGCAGGCTAGCTCATAGAAGCAAGGAGTCCATTGTTACAACGTAAAAGCTATGGAAGCAAGGGACCATTGTGACACTGCGGGGCCTCATGGAACCAATTGTCCATGATGACAATGCGGATCAAAGGAGACCATGGTGACACTGCGGAACCTGATGGAACCAAGGAGCCATTGTGACACAGTGGGGCCTCATGGAATCAAGGAGACCATTGTGACCCAGGTGTTGCATGTGAAGGCAAGGAGCCATTGTGACACTTTGGGCTTCTTCCCTTGAGCTCTGCAGCTGGCTGTCCCAGCCCAGCGCACCATGTGCCACCTGCTCTCCTCAGGGCTCTGCCTGCACACAGCCCCAGGAGAAGTTTTCCTGTTTGCAAGGAAAGAATGGAAAAGCCGGAGCAGGTTTCCTAAACAACAAACCCCACTCAGGAGCCACATGCTCAGTACAGGCTGCCTGGAACGATGTCCCCTTTCTACAAGGGTCAGTGTGAGCAGGAATGAATGATCTCTGGGAGCAGAATTCTCGGAGTCTTTCCACTGAATTCTCTGTCCCTGTGTCTTGGGGTGACTTTATCGTGTGTATCCCCTATCGCTGCTCTATGCCCAGAAGTGAACTTTGTGCATTTCTGTGCCTTTCAACTGAGCCTGAGAGGGGGGAGAGGAAAAAAAAAACCGGACAAACTTCTCAGAGCGTTTGTTCAAGGACACACATACACACTCCTCTGCATCCTGCTTGCAGCAAGAGCAGAGGAAGCAACTTTGTTTCTTTTTAGCCAGTTTTCAGCTCCTTTTCTCTGGGGGGAGATGGAGAGTTGAACTTTGTTTTCCTGGGACTTCGGGGGTTTTTTTCCCTTCTTCTCTTCTTGACTCTTTCAACATCAGAGCACATTGGGAGAATTTTCTCCCGAGGTGGGGGCCCTGAATGTGGGCCCATGAGCCAGCTGCAAGGAGGAGGAGAGAGACTACACCTACGGAAGTGTTGGGGTTCCTCCCTCCTGCCATGCGGTCATGGGAGAGGGGACCCTGGGGTAGAGGCATGGCCTGGGCACGGGGGTCTCCCTGCTCCCTGCTCACATGTGCCCTAATCCTGTTCAGCACTGCTTATTTTGTGTTGCCCTGTGCGAGGAGGGCCCTGGTTGTGCTGTGATTGCTCAGTTCTTTGGCAGTGCCCCGCCCATGTGGCTGGAGAAGAAAGAGCTCTGCAACTTCTCTCAAGAATCGCTCCCTGTTTCTTTGCACGGGCCTCGCTGTCTATGGATGTTTCAGGAGACCCCACCGAAACACAGAAGGACTCTCAAATTATCCCAGCTTTCTCTGCACAGCGAGAGCTTTTAATATTTAGCATTGTTATCCTTTTCCTGTGTGTTTGTTAAAAAAATAGTTTTTATCTCTTTCACTTTCTTCCCAGGAAAGTTCTTTTTTCCAAAAACCTGGTGGGGGAGGGCTGGGTGTAACCTGCCTTCTATCAGAGGATATTTTCCTCCACATTTGTCCAAACCGGCACAGCCTGTCCTTTCCTGGGTCTCTGTTGCAGATGGAAGCTGCTGGTGCCATTGTCAGCTTGAAGCCCTCTTTTGATGCAAGCAGATGTTGCCAGGTGTGTTCAGCAGCTGTTGCTCAATGCTTATGCCAAGCTATTGTGTTCCTCATGGAACCAAGGAGCCATTGTGACACTGCAGGGGCTGATGGCATCAAGGAGGCAATTGTGACAGTACAGAACCTCCTAGAAACAAGGCTCCATTGTGACACCGTGGGGAATCATGGAATCAAGGAGCCCATTGTGACACGGCTGCATGGAACCAATGGTCCATGGTTACACGGCGGATTCAAGAAGAGCACGGTGACACCACGCAACATCATGGAACCATAGGTCCATTGTGACACAGCGGGGCCTCATGGAAACAAGGGGACCATTGTGGCAAAGCAGGGCCTAATGGAAGCATGGAGAGCATTGTGACACTAAGGAAACTCCTGGAACCAAGATGACCACTGGAACATAATGGAACCTCATGGAAGCAAGCCTCCACGATGGTTTTGGAGGGCCTCAGGGACCACAGGACCCATTGTGACACAGCAGGACCTGGTGGAACCAAGGAGCTTTTGTGATACTCCAGATCCACATGGAAGCCAGGGTGCACTGAGACACAGCGGGGCCTTGTTGGAACCAAAGACACCTCTGCAAAAAGCAGGCTAGCTCATAGAAGCAAGGAGTCCATTGTTACAACGTAAAAGCTATGGAAGCAAGGGACCATTGTGACACTGCGGGGCCTCATGGAACCAATTGTCCATGATGACAGTGCGGATCAAAGGAGACCATGGTGACACTGCGGAACCTGATGGAACCAAGGAGCCATTGTGACACAGTGGGGCCTCATGGAATCAAGGAGACCATTGTGACCCAGGTGTTGCATGGGAAGGCAAGGAGCCATTGTGACACTTTGGGCTTCTTCCCTTGAGCTCTGCAGCGGGCTGTCCCAGCCCAGCGCACCATGTGCCACCTGCTCTCCTCAGGGCTCTGCCTGCACACAGCCCCAGGAGAAGTTTTCCTGTTTGGAAGGAAAGAATGGAAAAGCCGGAGCAGGTTTCCTAAACAACAAACCCCACTCAGGAGCCACATGCTCAGTACAGGCTGCCTGGAACGATGTCCCCTTTCTACAAGGGTCAGGGTGAGCAGGAATGAATGATCTCTGGGAGCAGAATTCTCGGAGTCTTTCCACAGAATTCTCTGTCCCTGTGTCTTGGGGTGACTTTTTTGTGTGTATCCCCTATCGCTGCTCTATGCCCAGAAGTGAACTTTGTGCGTTTCTGTGCCTTTCAACTGAGCCTGAGAGGGGGGAGAGGAAAAAAACCGGACAAACTTCTCAGAGCATTTGTTCAAGGACACACATACACACTCCTCTGCATCCTGCTTGCAGCAAGAGCAGAGGAAGCAACTTGGTTTCTTTTTAGCCAGTTTTCAGCTCCTTTTCTCTGGGGGGAGATGGAGAGTTGAACTTTGTTTTCCTGGGACTTCGGGGGTTTTTTTTTCCCTTCTTCTCTTCTTGACTCTTTCAACATCAGAGCACATTGGGAGAATTTTCTCCCGAGGTGGGGGCCCTGAATGTGGGCCCATGAGCCAGCTGCAAGGAGGAGGAGAGAGACTACACCTACGGAAGTGTTGGGGTTCCTCCCTCCTGCCATGCGGTCATGGGAGAGGGGACCCTGGGGTAGAGGCATGGCCTGGGCACGGGGGTCTCCCTGCTCCCTGCTCACATGTGCCCTAATCCTGTTCAGCACTGCTTATTTTGTGTTGCCCTGTGCGAGGAGGGCCCTGGTTGTGCTGTGATTGCTCAGTTCTTTGGCAGTGCCCCGCCCATGTGGCTGGAGAAGAAAGAGCTCTGAAACTTCTCTCAAGAATCGCTCCCTGTTTCTTTGCACGGGCCTCGCTGTCTATGGATGTTTCAGGAGACCCCACCGAAACACGGAAGGACTCTCAAATTATCCCAGCTTTCTCTGCACAGCGAGAGCTTTTAATATTTAGCATTGTTATCCTTTTCCTGTGTGTTTGTTAAAAAAATAGTTTTTATCTCTTTCACTTTCTTCCCAGGAAAGTTCTTTTTTCCAAAAACCTGGTGGGGGAGGGCTGGGTGTAACCTGCCTTCTATCAGAGGATATTATCCTCCAAATTTGTCCAAACCGGCACAGCCTGTCCTTTCCTGGGTCTCTGTTGCAGATGGAAGCTGCTGGTGCCATTGTCAGCTTGAAGCCCTCTTTTGATGCAAGCAGATGTTGCCAGGTGTGTTCAGCAGCTGTTGCTCAATGCTTATGCCAAGCTATTGTGTTCCTCATGGAACCAAGGAGCCATTGTGACACTGCAGGGGCTGATGGCATCAAGGAGGCAATTGTGACAGTACAGAACCTCCTAGAAACAAGGCTCCATTGTGACACCGTGGGGAATCATGGAATCAAGGAGCCCATTGTGACACGGCTGCATGGAACCAATGGTCCATGGTTACACTGCGGATTCAAGAAGAGCACGGTGACACCACGCAACATCATGGAACCGTACGTCCATTGTGACACAGCGGGGCCTCATGGAAACAAGGGGACCATTGTGGCAAAGCAGGGCCTAATGGAAGCATGGAGAGCATTGTGACACTAAGGAAACTCCTGGAACCAAGATGACCACTGGCACATAATGGAACCTCATGGAAGCAAGCCTCCATGATGACTTTGGAGGGCCTCAGGGACCACAGGACCCATTGTGACACAGCAGGACCTGGTGGAACCAAGGAGCCTTTGTGATACTCCACATCCACATGGAAGCCAGGGTGCACTGAGACACAGCGGGGCCTTGTTGGAACCAAAGACACCTCTGCAAAAAGCAGGCTAGCTCATAGAAGCAAGGAGTCCATTGTTACAACGTAAAAGCTATGGAACCAAGGGACCATTGTGACACTGCGGGGCCTCATGGAACCAATTGTCCATGATGACAGTGCGGATCAAAGGAGATCATGGTGACACTGCGGAACCTGATGGAACCAAGGAGCCATTGTGACACAGTGGGGCCTCATGGAATCAAGGAGACCATTGTGACCCAGGTGTTGCATGTGAAGGCAAGGAGCCATTGTGACACTTTGGGCTTCTTCCCTTGAGCTCTGCAGCTGGCTGTCCCAGCCCAGCGCACCATGTGCCACCTGCTCTCCTCAGGGCTCTGCCTGCACACAGCCCCAGGAGAAGTTTTCCTGTTTGGAAGGAAAGAATGGAAAAGCCGGAGCAGGTTTCCTAAACAACAAACCCCACTCAGGAGCCACATGCTCAGTACAGGCTGCCTGGAACGATGTCCCCTTTCTACAAGGGTCAGTGTGAGCAGGAATGAATGATCTCTGGGAGCAGAATTCTTGGAGTCTTTCCACTGAATTCTCTGTCCCTGTGTCTTGGGGTGACTTTATTGTGTGTATCCCCTATTGCTGCTCTATGCCCAGAAGTGAACTTTGTGCGTTTCTGTGCCTTTCAACTGAGCCTGAGAGGGGGGAGAGGAAAAAAAACCGGACAAACTTCTCAGAGCGTTTGTTCAAGGACACACATACACACTCCTCTGCATCCTGCTTGCAGCAAGAGCAGAGGAAGCAGCTTTGTTTCTTTTTAGCCAGTTTTCAGCTCCTTTTCTCTGGGGGGAGATGGAGAGTTGAACTTTGTTTTCCTGGGACTTCGGGGGTTTTTTTTCCCTTCTTCTCTTCTTGACTCTTTCAACATCAGAGCACATTGGGAGAATTTTCTCCCGAGGTGGGGGCCCTGAATGTGGGCCCATGAGCCAGCTGCAAGGAGGAGGAGAGAGACTACACCTACGGAAGTGTTGGGGTTCCTCCCTCCTGCCATGCGGTCATGGGAGAGGGGACCCTGGGGTAGAGGCATGGCCTGGGCACGGCGGTCTCCCTGCTCCCTGCTCACATGTGCCCTAATCCTGTTCAGCACTGCTTATTTTGTGTTGCCCTGTGCGAGGAGGGCCCTGGTTGTGCTGTGATTGCTCAGTTCTTTGGCAGTGCCCCGCCCATGTGGCTGGAGAAGAAAGAGCTCTGCAACTTCTCTCAAGAATCGCTCCCTGTTTCTTTGCACGGGCCTCGCTGTCTATGGATGTTTCAGGAGACCCCACCGAAACACAGAAGGACTCTCAAATTATCCCAGCTTTCTCTGCACAGCGAGAGCTTTTAATATTTAGCATTGTTATCCTTTTCCTGTGTGTTTGTTAAAAAAATAGTTTTTATCTCTTTCACTTTCTTCCCAGGAAAGTTCTTTTTTCCAAAAACCTGGTGGGGGAGGGCTGGGTGTAACCTGCCTTCTATCAGAGGATATTTTCCTCCAAATTTGTCCAAACCGGCACAGCCTGTCCTTTCCTGGGTCTCTGTTGCAGATGGAAGCTGCTGGTGCCATTGTCAGCTTGAAGCCCTCTTTTGATGCAAGCAGATGTTGCCAGGTGTGTTCAGCAGCTGTTGCTCAATGCTTATGCCAAGCTATTGTGTTCCTCATGGAACCAAGGAGCCATTGTGACACTGCAGGGGCTGATGGCATCAAGGAGGCAATTGTGACAGTACAGAACCTCCTAGAAACAAGGCTCCATTGTGACACCGTGGGGAATCATGGAATCAAGGAGCCCATTCTGACACGCCGCATGGAACCAATGGTCCATGGTTACACGGCGGATTCAAGAAGAGCACGGTGACACCACGCAACATCATGGAACCATAGGTCCATTGTGACACAGCGGGGCCTCATGGAAACAAGGGGACCATTGTGGCAAAGCAGGGCCTAATGGAAGCATGGAGAGCATTGTGACACTAAGGAAACTCCTGGAACCAAGATGACCACTGGCACATAATGGAACCTCATGGAAGCAAGCCTCCACAATGACTTTGGAGGGCCTCAGGGACCACAGGACCCATTGTGACACAGCAGGACCTGGTGGAACCAAGGAGCCTTTGTGATACTCCACATCCACATGGAAGCCAGGGTGCACTGAGACACAGCGGGGCCTTGTTGGAACCAAAGACACCTCTGCAAAAAGCAGGCTAGCTCATAGAAGCAAGGAGTCCATTGTTACAACGTAAAAGCTATGGAAGCAAGGGACCATTGTGACACTGCGGGGCCTCATGGAACCAATTGTCCATGATGACAATGCGGATCAAAGGAGACCATGGTGACACTGCGGAACCTGATGGAACCAAGGAGCCATTGTGACACAGTGGGGCCTCATGGAATCAAGGAGACCATTGTGACCCAGGTGTTGCATGTGAAGGCAAGGAGCCATTGTGACACTTTGGGCTTCTTCCCTTGAGCTCTGCAGCTGGCTGTCCCAGCCCAGCGCACCATGTGCCACCTGCTCTCCTCAGGGCTCTGCCTGCACACAGCCCCAGGAGAAGTTTTCCTGTTTGGAAGGAAAGAATGGAAAAGCCGGAGCAGGTTTCCTAAACAACAAACCCCACTCAGGAGCCACATGCTCAGTACAGGCTGCCTGGAACGATGTCCCCTTTCTACAAGGGTCAGTGTGAGCAGGAATGAATGATCTCTGGGAGCAGAATTCTCGGAGTCTTTCCACTGAATTCTCTGTCCCTGTGTCTTGGGGTGACTTTATCGTGTGTATCCCCTATCGCTGCTCTATGCCCAGAAGTGAACTTTGTGCGTTTCTGTGCCTTTCAACTGAGCCTGAGAGGGGGGAGAGGAAAAAAAACCGGACAAACTTCTCAGAGCGTTTGTTCAAGGACACACATACACACTCCTCTGCATCCTGCTTGCAGCAAGAGCAGAGGAAGCAGCTTTGTTTCTTTTTAGCCAGTTTTCAGCTCCTTTTCTCTGGGGGGAGATGGAGAGTTGAACTTTGTTTTCCTGGGACTTCGGGGGTTTTTTTTCCCTTCTTCTCTTCTTGACTCTTTCAACATCAGAGCACATTGGGAGAATTTTCTCCCGAGGTGGGGGCCCTGAATGTGGGCCCATGAGCCAGCTGCAAGGAGGAGGAGAGAGACTACACCTACGGAAGTGTTGGGGTTCCTCCCTCCTGCCATGCGGTCATGGGAGAGGGGACCCTGGGGTAGAGGCATGGCCTGGGCACGGCGGTCTCCCTGCTCCCTGCTCACATGTGCCCTAATCCTGTTCAGCACTGCTTATTTTGTGTTGCCCTGTGCGAGGAGGGCCCTGGTTGTGCTGTGATTGCTCAGTTCTTTGGCAGTGCCCCGCCCATGTGGCTGGAGAAGAAAGAGCTCTGCAACTTCTCTCAAGAATCGCTCCCTGTTTCTTTGCACGGGCCTCGCTGTCTATGGATGTTTCAGGAGACCCCACCGAAACACAGAAGGACTCTCAAATTATCCCAGCTTTCTCTGCACAGCGAGAGCTTTTAATATTTAGCATTGTTATCCTTTTCCTGTGTGTTTGTTAAAAAAATAGTTTTTATCTCTTTCACTTTCTTCCCAGGAAAGTTCTTTTTTCCAAAAACCTGGTGGGGGAGGGCTGGGTGTAACCTGCCTTCTATCAGAGGATATTTTCCTCCACATTTGTCCAAACCGGCACAGCCTGTCCTTTCCTGGGTCTCTGTTGCAGATGGAAGCTGCTGGTGCCATTGTCAGCTTGAAGCCCTCTTTTGATGCAAGCAGATGTTGCCAGGTGTGTTCAGCAGCTGTTGCTCAATGCTTATGCCAAGCTATTGTGTTCCTCATGGAACCAAGGAGCCATTGTGACACTGCAGGGGCTGATGGCATCAAGGAGGCAATTGTGACAGTACAGAACCTCCTAGAAACAAGGCTCCATTGTGACACCGTGGGGAATCATGGAATCAAGGAGCCCATTCTGACACGCCGCATGGAACCAATGGTCCATGGTTACACGGCGGATTCAAGAAGAGCACGGTGACACCACGCAACATCATGGAACCATAGGTCCATTGTGACACAGCGGGGCCTCATGGAAACAAGGGGACCATTGTGGCAAAGCAGGGCCTAATGGAAGCATGGAGAGCATTGTGACACTAAGGAAACTCCTGGAACCAAGATGACCACTGGCACATAATGGAACCTCATGGAAGCAAGCCTCCACAATGACTTTGGAGGGCCTCAGGGACCACAGGACCCATTGTGACACAGCAGGACCTGGTGGAACCAAGGAGCCTTTGTGATACTCCACATCCACATGGAAGCCAGGGTGCACTGAGACACAGCGGGGCCTTGTTGGAACCAAAGACACCTCTGCAAAAAGCAGGCTAGCTCATAGAAGCAAGGAGTCCATTGTTACAACGTAAAAGCTATGGAAGCAAGGGACCATTGTGACACTGCGGGGCCTCATGGAACCAATTGTCCATGATGACAATGCGGATCAAAGGAGACCATGGTGACACTGCGGAACCTGATGGAACCAAGGAGCCATTGTGACACAGTGGGGCCTCATGGAATCAAGGAGACCATTGTGACCCAGGTGTTGCATGTGAAGGCAAGGAGCCATTGTGACACTTTGGGCTTCTTCCCTTGAGCTCTGCAGCTGGCTGTCCCAGCCCAGCGCACCATGTGCCACCTGCTCTCCTCAGGGCTCTGCCTGCACACAGCCCCAGGAGAAGTTTTCCTGTTTGGAAGGAAAGAATGGAAAAGCCGGAGCAGGTTTCCTAAACAACAAACCCCACTCAGGAGCCACATGCTCAGTACAGGCTGCCTGGAACGATGTCCCCTTTCTACAAGGGTCAGTGTGAGCAGGAATGAATGATCTCTGGGAGCAGAATTCTCGGAGTCTTTCCACTGAATTCTCTGTCCCTGTGTCTTGGGGTGACTTTATCGTGTGTATCCCCTATCGCTGCTCTATGCCCAGAAGTGAACTTTGTGCATTTCTGTGCCTTTCAACTGAGCCTGAGAGGGGGGAGAGGAAAAAAAAAACCGGACAAACTTCTCAGAGCGTTTGTTCAAGGACACACATACACACTCCTCTGCATCCTGCTTGCAGCAAGAGCAGAGGAAGCAACTTTGTTTCTTTTTAGCCAGTTTTCAGCTCCTTTTCTCTGGGGGGAGATGGAGAGTTGAACTTTGTTTTCCTGGGACTTCGGGGGTTTTTTTCCCTTCTTCTCTTCTTGACTCTTTCAACATCAGAGCACATTGGGAGAATTTTCTCCCGAGGTGGGGGCCCTGAATGTGGGCCCATGAGCCAGCTGCAAGGAGGAGGAGAGAGACTACACCTACGGAAGTGTTGGGGTTCCTCCCCCCTGCCATGAGGTCATGGGAGAGGGGACCCTGGGGTAGAGGCATGGCTTGGGCACGGGGGTCTCCCTGCTCCCTGCTCACATGTGCCCTAACCCTGTTCAGCACTGCTTATTTTGTGTTGCCCTGTGCCAGGAGGGCCCTGGTTGTGCCGTGATTGCTCAGTTCTTTGGCAGTGCCCCGCCCATGTGGCTGGAGAAGAAAGAGCTCTGAAACTTCTCTCAAGAATCGCTCCCTGTTTCTTTGCACGGGCCTCGCTGTCTATGGATGTTTCAGGAGACCCCACCGAAACACGGAAGGACTCTCAAATTATCCCAGCTTTCTCTGCACAGCGAGAGCTTTTAATATTTAGCATTGCTATCCTTTTCCTGTGTGTTTGTTAAAAAAATAGTTTTTATCTCTTTCACTTTCTTCCCAGGAAAGTTCTTTTTTCCAAAAACCTGGTGGGGGAGGGCTGGGTGTAACCTGCCTTCTATCAGAGGATATTTTCCTCCACATTTGTCCAAACCGGCACAGCCTGTCCTTTCCTGGGTCTCTGTTGCAGATGGAAGCTGCTGGTGCCATTGTCAGCTTGAAGCCCTCTTTTGATGCAAGCAGATGTTGCCAGGTGTGTTCAGCAGCTGTTGCTCAATGCTTATGCCAAGCTATTGTGTTCCTCATGGAACCAAGGAGCCATTGTGACACTGCAGGGGCTGATGGCATCAAGGAGGCAATTGTGACAGTACAGAACCTCCTAGAAACAAGGCTCCATTGTGACACCGTGGGGAATCATGGAATCAAGGAGCCCATTGTGACACGGCTGCATGGAACCAATGGTCCATGGTTACACGGCGGATTCAAGAAGAGCACGGTGACACCACGCAACATCATGGAACCATAGGTCCATTGTGACACAGCGGGGCCTCATGGAAACAAGGGGACCATTGTGGCAAAGCAGGGCCTAATGGAAGCATGGAGAGCATTGTGACACTAAGGAAACTCCTGGAACCAAGATGACCACTGGAACATAATGGAACCTCATGGAAGCAAGCCTCCACGATGGTTTTGGAGGGCCTCAGGGACCACAGGACCCATTGTGACACAGCAGGACCTGGTGGAACCAAGGAGCTTTTGTGATACTCCAGATCCACATGGAAGCCAGGGTGCACTGAGACACAGCGGGGCCTTGTTGGAACCAAAGACACCTCTGCAAAAAGCAGGCTAGCTCATAGAAGCAAGGAGTCCATTGTTACAACGTAAAAGCTATGGAAGCAAGGGACCATTGTGACACTGCGGGGCCTCATGGAACCAATTGTCCATGATGACAGTGCGGATCAAAGGAGACCATGGTGACACTGCGGAACCTGATGGAACCAAGGAGCCATTGTGACACAGTGGGGCCTCATGGAATCAAGGAGACCATTGTGACCCAGGTGTTGCATGGGAAGGCAAGGAGCCATTGTGACACTTTGGGCTTCTTCCCTTGAGCTCTGCAGCGGGCTGTCCCAGCCCAGCGCACCATGTGCCACCTGCTCTCCTCAGGGCTCTGCCTGCACACAGCCCCAGGAGAAGTTTTCCTGTTTGGAAGGAAAGAATGGAAAAGCCGGAGCAGGTTTCCTAAACAACAAACCCCACTCAGGAGCCACATGCTCAGTACAGGCTGCCTGGAACGATGTCCCCTTTCTACAAGGGTCAGGGTGAGCAGGAATGAATGATCTCTGGGAGCAGAATTCTCGGAGTCTTTCCACAGAATTCTCTGTCCCTGTGTCTTGGGGTGACTTTATTGTGTGTATCCCCTATCGCTGCTCTATGCCCAGAAGTGAACTTTGTGCGTTTCTGTGCCTTTCAACTGAGCCTGAGAGGGGGGAGAGGAAAAAAACTGGACAAACTTCTCAGAGCATTTGTTCAAGGACACACATACACACTCCTCTGCATCCTGCTTGCAGCAAGAGCAGAGGAAGCAACTTGGTTTCTTTTTAGCCAGTTTTCAGCTCCTTTTCTCTGGGGGGAGATGGAGAGTTGAACTTTGTTTTCCTGGGACTTCGGGGGTTTTTTTTCCCTTCTTCTCTTCTTGACTCTTTCAACATCAGAGCACATTGGGAGAATTTTCTCCCGAGGTGGGGGCCCTGAATGTGGGCCCATGAGCCAGCTGCAAGGAGGAGGAGAGAGACTACACCTACGGAAGTGTTGGGGTTCCTCCCTCCTGCCATGCGGTCATGGGAGAGGGGACCCTGGGGTAGAGGCATGGCCTGGGCACGGGGGTCTCCCTGCTCCCTGCTCACATGTGCCCTAATCCTGTTCAGCACTGCTTATTTTGTGTTGCCCTGTGCGAGGAGGGCCCTGGTTGTGCTGTGATTGCTCAGTTCTTTGGCAGTGCCCCGCCCATGTGGCTGGAGAAGAAAGAGCTCTGAAACTTCTCTCAAGAATCGCTCCCTGTTTCTTTGCACGGGCCTCGCTGTCTATGGATGTTTCAGGAGACCCCACCGAAACACGGAAGGACTCTCAAATTATCCCAGCTTTCTCTGCACAGCGAGAGCTTTTAATATTTAGCATTGTTATCCTTTTCCTGTGTGTTTGTTAAAAAAATAGTTTTTATCTCTTTCACTTTCTTCCCAGGAAAGTTCTTTTTTCCAAAAACCTGGTGGGGGAGGGCTGGGTGTAACCTGCCTTCTATCAGAGGATATTATCCTCCAAATTTGTCCAAACCGGCACAGCCTGTCCTTTCCTGGGTCTCTGTTGCAGATGGAAGCTGCTGGTGCCATTGTCAGCTTGAAGCCCTCTATTGATGCACGCAGATGTTGCCAGGTGTGTTCAGCAGCTGTTGCTCAATGCTTATGCCAAGCTATTGTGTTCCTCATGGAACCAAGGAGCCATTGTGACACTGCAGGGGCTGATGGCATCAAGGAGGCAATTGTGACAGTACAGAACCTCCTAGAAACAAGGCTCCATTGTGACACCGTGGGGAATCATGGAATCAAGGAGCCCATTGTGACACGGCTGCATGGAACCAATGGTCCATGGTTACACTGCGGATTCAAGAAGAGCACGGTGACACCACGCAACATCATGGAACCGTACGTCCATTGTGACACAGCGGGGCCTCATGGAAACAAGGGGACCATTGTGGCAAAGCAGGGCCTAATGGAAGCATGGAGAGCATTGTGACACTAAGGAAACTCCTGGAACCAAGATGACCACTGGCACATAATGGAACCTCATGGAAGCAAGCCTCCATGATGACTTTGGAGGGCCTCAGGGACCACAGGACCCATTGTGACACAGCAGGACCTGGTGGAACCAAGGAGCCTTTGTGATACTCCACATCCACATGGAAGCCAGGGTGCACTGAGACACAGCGGGGCCTTGTTGGAACCAAAGACACCTCTGCAAAAAGCAGGCTAGCTCATAGAAGCAAGGAGTCCATTGTTACAACGTAAAAGCTATGGAACCAAGGGACCATTGTGACACTGCGGGGCCTCATGGAACCAATTGTCCATGATGACAGTGCGGATCAAAGGAGATCATGGTGACACTGCGGAACCTGATGGAACCAAGGAGCCATTGTGACACAGTGGGGCCTCATGGAATCAAGGAGACCATTGTGACCCAGGTGTTGCATGGGAAGGCAAGGAGCCATTGTGACACTTTGGGCTTCTTCCCTTGAGCTCTGCAGCTGGCTGTCCCAGCCCAGCGCACCATGTGCCACCTGCTCTCCTCAGGGCTCTGCCTGCACACAGCCCCAGGAGAAGTTTTCCTGTTTGGAAGGAAAGAATGGAAAAGCCGGAGCAGGTTTCCTAAACAACAAACCCCACTCAGGAGCCACATGCTCAGTACAGGCTGCCTGGAACGATGTCCCCTTTCTACAAGGGTCAGTGTGAGCAGGAATGAATGATCTCTGGGAGCAGAATTCTTGGAGTCTTTCCACTGAATTCTCTGTCCCTGTGTCTTGGGGTGACTTTATTGTGTGTATCCCCTATTGCTGCTCTATGCCCAGAAGTGAACTTTGTGCGTTTCTGTGCCTTTCAACTGAGCCTGAGAGGGGGGAGAGGAAAAAAAACCGGACAAACTTCTCAGAGCGTTTGTTCAAGGACACACATACACACTCCTCTGCATCCTGCTTGCAGCAAGAGCAGAGGAAGCAGCTTTGTTTCTTTTTAGCCAGTTTTCAGCTCCTTTTCTCTGGGGGGAGATGGAGAGTTGAACTTTGTTTTCCTGGGACTTTGGGGGTTTTTTCCCCTTCTCTTCTTGACTCTTTCAACATCAGAGCACATTGGGAGAATTTTCTCCCGAGGTGGGGGCCCTGAATGTGGGCCCATGAGCCAGCTGCAAGGAGGAGGAGAGAGACTACACCTACGGAAGTGTTGGGGTTCCTCCCTCCTGCCATGCGGTCATGGGAGAGGGGACCCTGGGGTAGAGGCATGGCCTGGGCACGGCGGTCTCCCTGCTCCCTGCTCACATGTGCCCTAATCCTGTTCAGCACTGCTTATTTTGTGTTGCCCTGTGCGAGGAGGGCCCTGGTTGTGCTGTGATTGCTCAGTTCTTTGGCAGTGCCCCGCCCATGTGGCTGGAGAAGAAAGAGCTCTGCAACTTCTCTCAAGAATCGCTCCCTGTTTCTTTGCACGGGCCTCGCTGTCTATGGATGTTTCAGGAGACCCCACCGAAACACAGAAGGACTCTCAAATTATCCCAGCTTTCTCTGCACAGCGAGAGCTTTTAATATTTAGCATTGTTATCCTTTTCCTGTGTGTTTGTTAAAAAAATAGTTTTTATCTCTTTCACTTTCTTCCCAGGAAAGTTCTTTTTTCCAAAAACCTGGTGGGGGAGGGCTGGGTGTAACCTGCCTTCTATCAGAGGATATTTTCCTCCACATTTGTCCAAACCGGCACAGCCTGTCCTTTCCTGGGTCTCTGTTGCAGATGGAAGCTGCTGGTGCCATTGTCAGCTTGAAGCCCTCTTTTGATGCAAGCAGATGTTGCCAGGTGTGTTCAGCAGCTGTTGCTCAATGCTTATGCCAAGCTATTGTGTTCCTCATGGAACCAAGGAGCCATTGTGACACTGCAGGGGCTGATGGCATCAAGGAGGCAATTGTGACAGTACAGAACCTCCTAGAAACAAGGCTCCATTGTGACACCGTGGGGAATCATGGAATCAAGGAGCCCATTCTGACACGCCGCATGGAACCAATGGTCCATGGTTACACGGCGGATTCAAGAAGAGCACGGTGACACCACGCAACATCATGGAACCATAGGTCCATTGTGACACAGCGGGGCCTCATGGAAACAAGGGGACCATTGTGGCAAAGCAGGGCCTAATGGAAGCATGGAGAGCATTGTGACACTAAGGAAACTCCTGGAACCAAGATGACCACTGGCACATAATGGAACCTCATGGAAGCAAGCCTCCATAATGACTTTGGAGGGCCTCAGGGACCACAGGACCCATTGTGACACAGCAGGACCTGGTGGAACCAAGGAGCCTTTGTGATACTCCACATCCACATGGAAGCCAGGGTGCACTGAGACACAGCGGGGCCTTGTTGGAACCAAAGACACCTCTGCAAAAAGCAGGCTAGCTCATAGAAGCAAGGAGTCCATTGTTACAACGTAAAAGCTATGGAAGCAAGGGACCATTGTGACACTGCGGGGCCTCATGGAACCAATTGTCCATGATGACAATGCGGATCAAAGGAGACCATGGTGACACTGCGGAACCTGATGGAACCAAGGAGCCATTGTGACACAGTGGGGCCTCATGGAATCAAGGAGACCATTGTGACCCAGGTGTTGCATGTGAAGGCAAGGAGCCATTGTGACACTTTGGGCTTCTTCCCTTGAGCTCTGCAGCTGGCTGTCCCAGCCCAGCGCACCATGTGCCACCTGCTCTCCTCAGGGCTCTGCCTGCACACAGCCCCAGGAGAAGTTTTCCTGTTTGGAAGGAAAGAATGGAAAAGCCGGAGCAGGTTTCCTAAACAACAAACCCCACTCAGGAGCCACATGCTCAGTACAGGCTGCCTGGAACGATGTCCCCTTTCTACAAGGGTCAGTGTGAGCAGGAATGAATGATCTCTGGGAGCAGAATTCTCGGAGTCTTTCCACTGAATTCTCTGTCCCTGTGTCTTGGGGTGACTTTATCGTGTGTATCCCCTATCGCTGCTCTATGCCCAGAAGTGAACTTTGTGCATTTCTGTGCCTTTCAACTGAGCCTGAGAGGGGGGAGAGGAAAAAAAAAACCGGACAAACTTCTCAGAGCGTTTGTTCAAGGACACACATACACACTCCTCTGCATCCTGCTTGCAGCAAGAGCAGAGGAAGCAACTTTGTTTCTTTTTAGCCAGTTTTCAGCTCCTTTTCTCTGGGGGGAGATGGAGAGTTGAACTTTGTTTTCCTGGGACTTCGGGGTTTTTTTTCCCTTCTTCTCTTCTTGACTCTTTCAACATCAGAGCACATTGGGAGAATTTTCTCCCGAGGTGGGGGCCCTGAATGTGGGCCCATGAGCCAGCTGCAAGGAGGAGGAGAGAGACTACACCTACGGAAGTGTTGGGGTTCCTCCCCCCTGCCATGAGGTCATGGGAGAGGGGACCCTGGGGTAGAGGCATGGCTTGGGCACGGGGGTCTCCCTGCTCCCTGCTCACATGTGCCCTAACCCTGTTCAGCACTGCTTATTTTGTGTTGCCCTGTGCCAGGAGGGCCCTGGTTGTGCCGTGATTGCTCAGTTCTTTGGCAGTGCCCCGCCCATGTGGCTGGAGAAGAAAGAGCTCTGAAACTTCTCTCAAGAATCGCTCCCTGTTTCTTTGCACGGGCCTCGCTGTCTATGGATGTTTCAGGAGACCCCACCGAAACACGGAAGGACTCTCAAATTATCCCAGCTTTCTCTGCACAGCGAGAGCTTTTAATATTTAGCATTGCTATCCTTTTCCTGTGTGTTTGTTAAAAAAATAGTTTTTATCTCTTTCACTTTCTTCCCAGGAAAGTTCTTTTTTCCAAAAACCTGGTGGGGGAGGGCTGGGTGTAACCTGCCTTCTATCAGAGGATATTTTCCTCCACATTTGTCCAAACCGGCACAGCCTGTCCTTTCCTGGGTCTCTGTTGCAGATGGAAGCTGCTGGTGCCATTGTCAGCTTGAAGCCCTCTTTTGATGCAAGCAGATGTTGCCAGGTGTGTTCAGCAGCTGTTGCTCAATGCTTATGCCAAGCTATTGTGTTCCTCATGGAACCAAGGAGCCATTGTGACACTGCAGGGGCTGATGGCATCAAGGAGGCAATTGTGACAGTACAGAACCTCCTAGAAACAAGGCTCCATTGTGACACCGTGGGGAATCATGGAATCAAGGAGCCCATTGTGACACGGCTGCATGGAACCAATGGTCCATGGTTACACGGCGGATTCAAGAAGAGCACGGTGACACCACGCAACATCACGGAACCATAGGTCCATTGTGACACAGCGGGGCCTCATGGAAACAAGGGGACCATTGTGGCAAAGCAGGGCCTAATGGAAGCATGGAGAGCATTGTGACACTAAGGAAACTCCTGGAACCAAGATGACCACTGGAACATAATGGAACCTCATGGAAGCAAGCCTCCACGATGGTTTTGGAGGGCCTCAGGGACCACAGGACCCATTGTGACACAGCAGGACCTGGTGGAACCAAGGAGCTTTTGTGATACTCCAGATCCACATGGAAGCCAGGGTGCACTGAGACACAGCGGGGCCTTGTTGGAACCAAAGACACCTCTGCAAAAAGCAGGCTAGCTCATAGAAGCAAGGAGTCCATTGTTACAACGTAAAAGCTATGGAACCAAGGGACCATTGTGACACTGCGGGGCCTCATGGAACCAATTGTCCATGATGACAGTGCGGATCAAAGGAGACCATGGTGACACTGCGGAACCTGATGGAACCAAGGAGCCATTGTGACACAGTGGGGCCTCATGGAATCAAGGAGACCATTGTGACCCAGGTGTTGCATGGGAAGGCAAGGAGCCATTGTGACACTTTGGGCTTCTTCCCTTGAGCTCTGCAGCGGGCTGTCCCAGCCCAGCGCACCATGTGCCACCTGCTCTCCTCAGGGCTCTGCCTGCACACAGCCCCAGGAGAAGTTTTCCTGTTTGGAAGGAAAGAATGGAAAAGCCGGAGCAGGTTTCCTAAACAACAAACCCCACTCAGGAGCCACATGCTCAGTACAGGCTGCCTGGAACGATGTCCCCTTTCTACAAGGGTCAGGGTGAGCAGGAATGAATGATCTCTGGGAGCAGAATTCTCGGAGTCTTTCCACAGAATTCTCTGTCCCTGTGTCTTGGGGTGACTTTATTGTGTGTATCCCCTATCGCTGCTCTATGCCCAGAAGTGAACTTTGTGCGTTTCTGTGCCTTTCAACTGAGCCTGAGAGGGGGGAGAGGAAAAAAACCGGACAAACTTCTCAGAGCATTTGTTCAAGGACACACATACACACTCCTCTGCATCCTGCTTGCAGCAAGAGCAGAGGAAGCAACTTGGTTTCTTTTTAGCCAGTTTTCAGCTCCTTTTCTCTGGGGGGAGATGGAGAGTTGAACTTTGTTTTCCTGGGACTTCGGGGGTTTTTTTTCCCTTCTTCTCTTCTTGACTCTTTCAACATCAGAGCACATTGGGAGAATTTTCTCCCGAGGTGGGGGCCCTGAATGTGGGCCCATGAGCCAGCTGCAAGGAGGAGGAGAGAGACTACACCTACGGAAGTGTTGGGGTTCCTCCCTCCTGCCATGCGGTCATGGGAGAGGGGACCCTGGGGTAGAGGCATGGCCTGGGCACGGGGGTCTCCCTGCTCCCTGCTCACATGTGCCCTAATCCTGTTCAGCACTGCTTATTTTGTGTTGCCCTGTGCGAGGAGGGCCCTGGTTGTGCTGTGATTGCTCAGTTCTTTGGCAGTGCCCCGCCCATGTGGCTGGAGAAGAAAGAGCTCTGAAACTTCTCTCAAGAATCGCTCCCTGTTTCTTTGCACGGGCCTCGCTGTCTATGGATGTTTCAGGAGACCCCACCGAAACACGGAAGGACTCTCAAATTATCCCAGCTTTCTCTGCACAGCGAGAGCTTTTAATATTTAGCATTGTTATCCTTTTCCTGTGTGTTTGTTAAAAAAATAGTTTTTATCTCTTTCACTTTCTTCCCAGGAAAGTTCTTTTTTCCAAAAACCTGGTGGGGGAGGGCTGGGTGTAACCTGCCTTCTATCAGAGGATATTATCCTCCAAATTTGTCCAAACCGGCACAGCCTGTCCTTTCCTGGGTCTCTGTTGCAGATGGAAGCTGCTGGTGCCATTGTCAGCTTGAAGCCCTCTTTTGATGCAAGCAGATGTTGCCAGGTGTGTTCAGCAGCTGTTGCTCAATGCTTATGCCAAGCTATTGTGTTCCTCATGGAACCAAGGAGCCATTGTGACACTGCAGGGGCTGATGGCATCAAGGAGGCAATTGTGACAGTACAGAACCTCCTAGAAACAAGGCTCCATTGTGACACCGTGGGGAATCATGGAATCAAGGAGCCCATTGTGACACGGCTGCATGGAACCAATGGTCCATGGTTACACTGCGGATTCAAGAAGAGCACGGTGACACCACGCAACATCATGGAACCGTACGTCCATTGTGACACAGCGGGGCCTCATGGAAACAAGGGGACCATTGTGGCAAAGCAGGGCCTAATGGAAGCATGGAGAGCATTGTGACACTAAGGAAACTCCTGGAACCAAGATGACCACTGGCACATAATGGAACCTCATGGAAGCAAGCCTCCATGATGACTTTGGAGGGCCTCAGGGACCACAGGACCCATTGTGACACAGCAGGACCTGGTGGAACCAAGGAGCCTTTGTGATACTCCACATCCACATGGAAGCCAGGGTGCACTGAGACACAGCGGGGCCTTGTTGGAACCAAAGACACCTCTGCAAAAAGCAGGCTAGCTCATAGAAGCAAGGAGTCCATTGTTACAACGTAAAAGCTATGGAACCAAGGGACCATTGTGACACTGCGGGGCCTCATGGAACCAATTGTCCATGATGACAGTGCGGATCAAAGGAGATCATGGTGACACTGCGGAACCTGATGGAACCAAGGAGCCATTGTGACACAGTGGGGCCTCATGGAATCAAGGAGACCATTGTGACCCAGGTGTTGCATGTGAAGGCAAGGAGCCATTGTGACACTTTGGGCTTCTTCCCTTGAGCTCTGCAGCTGGCTGTCCCAGCCCAGCGCACCATGTGCCACCTGCTCTCCTCAGGGCTCTGCCTGCACACAGCCCCAGGAGAAGTTTTCCTGTTTGGAAGGAAAGAATGGAAAAGCCGGAGCAGGTTTCCTAAACAACAAACCCCACTCAGGAGCCACATGCTCAGTACAGGCTGCCTGGAACGATGTCCCCTTTCTACAAGGGTCAGTGTGAGCAGGAATGAATGATCTCTGGGAGCAGAATTCTTGGAGTCTTTCCACTGAATTCTCTGTCCCTGTGTCTTGGGGTGACTTTATTGTGTGTATCCCCTATTGCTGCTCTATGCCCAGAAGTGAACTTTGTGCGTTTCTGTGCCTTTCAACTGAGCCTGAGAGGGGGGAGAGGAAAAAAAACCGGACAAACTTCTCAGAGCGTTTGTTCAAGGACACACATACACACTCCTCTGCATCCTGCTTGCAGCAAGAGCAGAGGAAGCAACTTTGTTTCTTTTTAGCCAGTTTTCAGCTCCTTTTCTCTGGGGGGAGATGGAGAGTTGAACTTTGTTTTCCTGGGACTTCGGGGGTTTTTTTTCCCTTCTTCTCTTCTTGACTCTTTCAACATCAGAGCACATTGGGAGAATTTTCTCCCGAGGTGGGGGCCCTGAATGTGGGCCCATGAGCCAGCTGCAAGGAGGAGGAGAGAGACTACACCTACGGAAGTGTTGGGGTTCCTCCCTCCTGCCATGCGGTCATGGGAGAGGGGACCCTGGGGTAGAGGCATGGCCTGGGCACGGCGGTCTCCCTGCTCCCTGCTCACATGTGCCCTAATCCTGTTCAGCACTGCTTATTTTGTGTTGCCCTGTGCGAGGAGGGCCCTGGTTGTGCTGTGATTGCTCAGTTCTTTGGCAGTGCCCCGCCCATGTGGCTGGAGAAGAAAGAGCTCTGCAACTTCTCTCAAGAATCGCTCCCTGTTTCTTTGCACGGGCCTTGCTGTCTATGGATGTTTCAGGAGACCCCACCGAAACACAGAAGGACTCTCAAATTATCCCAGCTTTCTCTGCACAGCGAGAGCTTTTAATATTTAGCATTGTTATCCTTTTCCTGTGTGTTTGTTAAAAAAATAGTTTTTATCTCTTTCACTTTCTTCCCAGGAAAGTTCTTTTTTCCAAAAACCTGGTGGGGGAGGGCTGGGTGTAACCTGCCTTCTATCAGAGGATATTTTCCTCCACATTTGTCCAAACCGGCACAGCCTGTCCTTTCCTGGGTCTCTGTTGCAGATGGAAGCTGCTGGTGCCATTGTCAGCTTGAAGCACTCTTTTGATGCAAGCAGATGTTGCCAGGTGTGTTCAGCAGCTGTTGCTCAATGCTTATGCCAAGCTATTGTGTTCCTCATGGAACCAAGGAGCCATTGTGACACTGCAGGGGCTGATGGCATCAAGGAGGCAATTGTGACAGTACAGAACCTCCTAGAAACAAGGCTCCATTGTGACACCGTGGGGAATCATGGAATCAAGGAGCCCATTCTGACACGCCGCATGGAACCAATGGTCCATGGTTACACGGCGGATTCAAGAAGAGCACGGTGACACCACGCAACATCATGGAACCATAGGTCCATTGTGACACAGCGGGGCCTCATGGAAACAAGGGGACCATTGTGGCAAAGCAGGGCCTAATGGAAGCATGGAGAGCATTGTGACACTAAGGAAACTCCTGGAACCAAGATGACCACTGGAACATAATGGAACCTCATGGAAGCAAGCCTCCACGATGGTTTTGGAGGGCCTCAGGGACCACAGGACCCATTGTGACACAGCAGGACCTGGTGGAACCAAGGAGCTTTTGTGATACTCCAGATCCACATGGAAGCCAGGGTGCACTGAGACACAGCGGGGCCTTGTTGGAACCAAAGACACCTCTGCAAAAAGCAGGCTAGCTCATAGAAGCAAGGAGTCCATTGTTACAACGTAAAAGCTATGGAAGCAAGGGACCATTGTGACACTGCGGGGCCTCATGGAACCAATTGTCCATGATGACAGTGCGGATCAAAGGAGACCATGGTGACACTGCGGAACCTGATGGAACCAAGGAGCCATTGTGACACAGTGGGGCCTCATGGAATCAAGGAGACCATTGTGACCCAGGTGTTGCATGGGAAGGCAAGGAGCCATTGTGACACTTTGGGCTTCTTCCCTTGAGCTCTGCAGCGGGCTGTCCCAGCCCAGCGCACCATGTGCCACCTGCTCTCCTCAGGGCTCTGCCTGCACACAGCCCCAGGAGAAGTTTTCCTGTTTGGAAGGAAAGAATGGAAAAGCCGGAGCAGGTTTCCTAAACAACAAACCCCACTCAGGAGCCACATGCTCAGTACAGGCTGCCTGGAACGATGTCCCCTTTCTACAAGGGTCAGGGTGAGCAGGAATGAATGATCTCTGGGAGCAGAATTCTCGGAGTCTTTCCACTGAATTCTCTGTCCCTGTGTCTTGGGGTGACTTTATTGTGTGTATCCCCTATCGCTGCTCTATGCCCAGAAGTGAACTTTGTGCGTTTCTGTGCCTTTCAACTGAGCCTGAGAGGGGGGAGAGGAAAAAAACCGGACAAACTTCTCAGAGCATTTGTTCAAGGACACACATACACACTCCTCTGCATCCTGCTTGCAGCAAGAGCAGAGGAAGCAACTTGGTTTCTTTTTAGCCAGTTTTCAGCTCCTTTTCTCTGGGGGGAGATGGAGAGTTGAACTTTGTTTTCCTGGGACTTCGGGGGTTTTTTTTCCCTTCTTCTCTTCTTGACTCTTTCAACATCAGAGCACATTGGGAGAATTTTCTCCCGAGGTGGGGGCCCTGAATGTGGGCCCATGAGCCAGCTGCAAGGAGGAGGAGAGAGACTACACCTACGGAAGTGTTGGGGTTCCTCCCTCCTGCCATGAGGTCATGGGAGAGGGGACCCTGGGGTAGAGGCATGGCCTGGGCACGGGGGTCTCCCTGCTCCCTGCTCACATGTGCCCTAATCCTGTTCAGCACTGCTTATTTTGTGTTGCCCTGTGCGAGGAGGGCCCTGGTTGTGCTGTGATTGCTCAGTTCTTTGGCAGTGCCCCGCCCATGTGGCTGGAGAAGAAAGAGCTCTGAAACTTCTCTCAAGAATCGCTCCCTGTTTCTTTGCACGGGCCTCGCTGTCTATGGATGTTTCAGGAGACCCCACCGAAACACGGAAGGACTCTCAAATTATCCCAGCTTTCTCTGCACAGCGAGAGCTTTTAATATTTAGCATTGTTATCCTTTTCCTGTGTGTTTGTTAAAAAAATAGTTTTTATCTCTTTCACTTTCTTCCCAGGAAAGTTCTTTTTTCCAAAAACCTGGTGGGGGAGGGCTGGGTGTAACCTGCCTTCTATCAGAGGATATTATCCTCCAAATTTGTCCAAACCGGCACAGCCTGTCCTTTCCTGGGTCTCTGTTGCAGATGGAAGCTGCTGGTGCCATTGTCAGCTTGAAGCCCTCTTTTGATGCAAGCAGATGTTGCCAGGTGTGTTCAGCAGCTGTTGCTCAATGCTTATGCCAAGCTATTGTGTTCCTCATGGAACCAAGGAGCCATTGTGACACTGCAGGGGCTGATGGCATCAAGGAGGCAATTGTGACAGTACAGAACCTCCTAGAAACAAGGCTCCATTGTGACACCGTGGGGAATCATGGAATCAAGGAGCCCATTGTGACACGGCTGCATGGAACCAATGGTCCATGGTTACACTGCGGATTCAAGAAGAGCACGGTGACACCACGCAACATCATGGAACCGTACGTCCATTGTGACACAGCGGGGCCTCATGGAAACAAGGGGACCATTGTGGCAAAGCAGGGCCTAATGGAAGCATGGAGAGCATTGTGACACTAAGGAAACTCCTGGAACCAAGATGACCACTGGCACATAATGGAACCTCATGGAAGCAAGCCTCCATGATGACTTTGGAGGGCCTCAGGGACCACAGGACCCATTGTGACACAGCAGGACCTGGTGGAACCAAGGAGCCTTTGTGATACTCCACATCCACATGGAAGCCAGGGTGCACTGAGACACAGCGGGGCCTTGTTGGAACCAAAGACACCTCTGCAAAAAGCAGGCTAGCTCATAGAAGCAAGGAGTCCATTGTTACAACGTAAAAGCTATGGAAGCAAGGGACCATTGTGACACTGCGGGGCCTCATGGAACCAATTGTCCATGATGACAGTGCGGATCAAAGGAGATCATGGTGACACTGCGGAACCTGATGGAACCAAGGAGCCATTGTGACACAGTGGGGCCTCATGGAATCAAGGAGACCATTGTGACCCAGGTGTTGCATGTGAAGGCAAGGAGCCATTGTGACACTTTGGGCTTCTTCCCTTGAGCTCTGCAGCTGGCTGTCCCAGCCCAGCGCACCATGTGCCACCTGCTCTCCTCAGGGCTCTGCCTGCACACAGCCCCAGGAGAAGTTTTCCTGTTTGGAAGGAAAGAATGGAAAAGCCGGAGCAGGTTTCCTAAACAACAAACCCCACTCAGGAGCCACATGCTCAGTACAGGCTGCCTGGAACGATGTCCCCTTTCTACAAGGGTCAGTGTGAGCAGGAATGAATGATCTCTGGGAGCAGAATTCTTGGAGTCTTTCCACTGAATTCTCTGTCCCTGTGTCTTGGGGTGACTTTATTGTGTGTATCCCCTATTGCTGCTCTATGCCCAGAAGTGAACTTTGTGCGTTTCTGTGCCTTTCAACTGAGCCTGAGAGGGGGGAGAGGAAAAAAAACCGGACAAACTTCTCAGAGCGTTTGTTCAAGGACACACATACACACTCCTCTGCATCCTGCTTGCAGCAAGAGCAGAGGAAGCAACTTTGTTTCTTTTTAGCCAGTTTTCAGCTCCTTTTCTCTGGGGGGAGATGGAGAGTTGAACTTTGTTTTCCTGGGACTTCGGGGGTTTTTTTTCCCTTCTTCTCTTCTTGACTCTTTCAACATCAGAGCACATTGGGAGAATTTTCTCCCGAGGTGGGGGCCCTGAATGTGGGCCCATGAGCCAGCTGCAAGGAGGAGGAGAGAGACTACACCTACGGAAGTGTTGGGGTTCCTCCCTCCTGCCATGCGGTCATGGGAGAGGGGACCCTGGGGTAGAGGCATGGCCTGGGCACGGCGGTCTCCCTGCTCCCTGCTCACATGTGCCCTAATCCTGTTCAGCACTGCTTATTTTGTGTTGCCCTGTGCCAGGAGGGCCCTGGTTGTGCTGTGATTGCTCAGTTCTTTGGCAGTGCCCCGCCCATGTGGCTGGAGAAGAAAGAGCTCTGAAACTTCTCTCAAGAATCGCTCCCTGTTTCTTTGCACGGGCCTCGCTGTCTATGGATGTTTCAGGAGACCCCACCGAAACACAGAAGGACTCTCAAATTATCCCAGCTTTCTCTGCACAGCGAGAGCTTTTAATATTTAGCATTGTTATCCTTTTCCTGTGTGTTTGTTAAAAAAATAGTTTTTATCTCTTTCACTTTCTTCCCAGGAAAGTTCTTTTTTCCAAAAACCTGGTGGGGGAGGGCTGGGTGTAACCTGCCTTCTATCAGAGGATATTTTCCTCCACATTTGTCCAAACCGGCACAGCCTGTCCTTTCCTGGGTCTCTGTTGCAGATGGAAGCTGCTGGTGCCATTGTCAGCTTGAAGCACTCTTTTGATGCAAGCAGATGTTGCCAGGTGTGTTCAGCAGCTGTTGCTCAATGCTTATGCCAAGCTATTGTGTTCCTCATGGAACCAAGGAGCCATTGTGACACTGCAGGGGCTGATGGCATCAAGGAGGCAATTGTGACAGTACAGAACCTCCTAGAAACAAGGCTCCATTGTGACACCGTGGGGAATCATGGAATCAAGGAGCCCATTCTGACACGCCGCATGGAACCAATGGTCCATGGTTACACGGCGGATTCAAGAAGAGCACGGTGACACCACGCAACATCATGGAACCATAGGTCCATTGTGACACAGCGGGGCCTCATGGAAACAAGGGGACCATTGTGGCAAAGCAGGGCCTAATGGAAGCATGGAGAGCATTGTGACACTAAGGAAACTCCTGGAACCAAGATGACCACTGGCACATAATGGAACCTCATGGAAGCAAGCCTCCACAATGACTTTGGAGGGCCTCAGGGACCACAGGACCCATTGTGACACAGCAGGACCTGGTGGAACCAAGGAGCCTTTGTGATACTCCACATCCACATGGAAGCCAGGGTGCACTGAGACACAGCGGGGCCTTGTTGGAACCAAAGACACCTCTGCAAAAAGCAGGCTAGCTCATAGAAGCAAGGAGTCCATTGTTACAACGTAAAAGCTATGGAAGCAAGGGACCATTGTGACACTGCGGGGCCTCATGGAACCAATTGTCCATGATGACAGTGCGGATCAAAGGAGATCATGGTGACACTGCGGAACCTGATGGAACCAAGGAGCCATTGTGACACAGTGGGGCCTCATGGAATCAAGGAGACCATTGTGACCCAGGTGTTGCATGGGAAGGCAAGGAGCCATTGTGACACTTTGGGCTTCTTCCCTTGAGCTCTGCAGCTGGCTGTCCCAGCCCAGCGCACCATGTGCCACCTGCTCTCCTCAGGGCTCTGCCTGCACACAGCCCCAGGAGAAGTTTTCCTGTTTGGAAGGAAAGAATGGAAAAGCCGGAGCAGGTTTCCTAAACAACAAACCCCACTCAGGAGCCACATGCTCAGTACAGGCTGCCTGGAACGATGTCCCCTTTCTACAAGGGTCAGTGTGAGCAGGAATGAATGATCTCTGGGAGCAGAATTCTTGGAGTCTTTCCACTGAATTCTCTGTCCCTGTGTCTTGGGGTGACTTTATTGTGTGTATCCCCTATTGCTGCTCTATGCCCAGAAGTGAACTTTGTGCGTTTCTGTGCCTTTCAACTGAGCCTGAGAGGGGGGAGAGGAAAAAAAACCGGACAAACTTCTCAGAGTGTTTGTTCAAGGACACACATACACACTCCTCTGCATCCTGCTTGCAGCAAGAGCAGAGGAAGCAACTTTGTTTCTTTTTAGCCAGTTTTCAGCTCCTTTTCTCTGGGGGGAGATGGAGAGTTGAACTTTGTTTTCCTGGGACTTCGGGGGT
Organism: Aphelocoma coerulescens; assembly: GCF_041296385.1. Classification (NCBI taxonomy): domain Eukaryota; kingdom Metazoa; phylum Chordata; class Aves; order Passeriformes; family Corvidae; genus Aphelocoma; species Aphelocoma coerulescens. Next base: position 1,221,660 of record NW_027183927.1, read on the forward strand.
TTTTTTTCCCTTCTTCTCTTCTTGACTCTTTCAACATCAGAGCACATTGGGAGAATTTTCTCCCGAGGTGGGGGCCCTGAATGTGGGCCCATGAGCCAGCTTCAAGGAGGAGGAGAGAGACTACACCTACGGAAGTGTTGGGGTTCCTCCCTCCTGCCATGCGGTCATGGGAGAGGGGACCCTGGGGTAGAGGCATGGCCTGGGCACGGCGGTCTCCCTGCTCCCTGCTCACATGTGCCCTAATCCTGTTCAGCACTGCTTATTTTGTGTTGCCCTGTGCGAGGAGGGCCCTGGTTGTGCTGTGATTGCTCAGTTCTTTGGCAGTGCCCCGCCCATGTGGCTGGAGAAGAAAGAGCTCTGAAACTTCTCTCAAGAATCGCTCCCTGTTTCTTTGCACGGGCCTCGCTGTCTATGGATGTTTCAGGAGACCCCACCGAAACACAGAAGGACTCTCAAATTATCCCAGCTTTCTCTGCACAGCGAGAGCTTTTAATATTTAGCATTGTTATCCTTTTCCTGTGTGTTTGTTAAAAAAATAGGTTTTATCTCTTTCACTTTCTTCCCAGGAAAGTTCTTTTTTCCAAAAACCTGGTGGGGGAGGGCTGGGTGTAACCTGCCTTCTATCAGAGGATATTTTCCTCCACATTTGTCCAAACCGGCACAGCCTGTCCTTTCCTGGGTCTCTGTTGCAGATGGAAGCTGCTGGTGCCATTGTCAGCTTGAAGCACTCTTTTGATGCAAGCAGATGTTGCCAGGTGTGTTCAGCAGCTGTTGCTCAATGCTTATGCCAAGCTATTGTGTTCCTCATGGAACCAAGGAGCCATTGTGACACTGCAGGGGCTGATGGCATCAAGGAGGCAATTGTGACAGTACAGAACCTCCTAGAAACAAGGCTCCATTGTGACACCGTGGGGAATCATGGAATCAAGGAGCCCATTCTGACACGCCGCATGGAACCAATGGTCCATGGTTACACGGCGGATTCAAGAAGAGCACGGTGACACCACGCAACATCATGGAACCATAGGTCCATTGTGACACAGCGGGGCCTCATGGAAACAAGGGGACCATTGTGGCAAAGCAGGGCCTAATGGAAGCATGGAGAGCATTGTGACACTAAGGAAACTCCTGGAACCAAGATGACCACTGGCACATAATGGAACCTCATGGAAGCAAGCCTCCACAATGACTTTGGAGGGCCTCAGGGACCACAGGACCCATTGTGACACAGCAGGACCTGGTGGAACCAAGGAGCCTTTGTGATACTCCACATCCACATGGAAGCCAGGGTGCACTGAGACACAGCGGGGCCTTGTTGGAACCAAAGACACCTCTGCAAAAAGCAGGCTAGCTCATAGAAGCAAGGAGTCCATTGTTACAACGTAAAAGCTATGGAACCAAGGGACCATTGTGACACTGCGGGGCCTCATGGAACCAATTGTCCATGATGACAATGCGGATCAAAGGAGACCATGGTGACACTGCGGAACCTGATGGAACCAAGGAGCCATTGTGACACAGTGGGGCCTCATGGAATCAAGGAGACCATTGTGACCCAGGTGTTGCATGGGAAGGCAAGGAGCCATTGTGACACTTTGGGCTTCTTCCCTTGAGCTCTGCAGCTGGCTGTCCCAGCCCAGCGCACCATGTGCCACCTGCTCTCCTCAGGGCTCTGCCTGCACACAGCCCCAGGAGAAGTTTTCCTGTTTGGAAGGAAAGAATGGAAAAGCCGGAGCAGGTTTCCTAAACAACAAACCCCACTCAGGAGCCACATGCTCAGTACAGGCTGCCTGGAACGATGTCCCCTTTCTACAAGGGTCAGTGTGAGCAGGAATGAATGATCTCTGGGAGCAGAATTCTCGGAGTCTTTCCACTGAATTCTCTGTCCCTGTGTCTTGGGGTGACTTTATCGTGTGTATCCCCTATCGCTGCTCTATGCCCAGAAGTGAACTTTGTGCATTTCTGTGCCTTTCAACTGAGCCTGAGAGGGGGGAGAGGAAAAAAAAAACCGGACAAACTTCTCAGAGCGTTTGTTCAAGGACACACATACACACTCCTCTGCATCCTGCTTGCAGCAAGAGCAGAGGAAGCAACTTGGTTTCTTTTTAGCCAGTTTTCAGCTCCTTTTCTCTGGGGGGAGATGGAGAGTTGAACTTTGTTTTCCTGGGACTTCGGGGGTTTTTTTTCCCTTCTTCTCTTCTTGACTCTTTCAACATCAGAGCACATTGGGAGAATTTTCTCCCGAGGTGGGGGCCCTGAATGTGGGCCCATGAGCCAGCTGCAAGGAGGAGGAGAGAGACTACACCTACGGAAGTGTTGGGGTTCCTCCCTCCTGCCATGCGGTCATGGGAGAGGGGACCCTGGGGTAGAGGCATGGCCTGGGCACGGGGTCTCCCTGCTCCCTGCTCACATGTGCCCTAATCCTGTTCAGCACTGCTTATTTTGTGTTGCCCTGTGCGAGGAGGGCCCTGGTTGTGCTGTGATTGCTCAGTTCTTTGGCAGTGCCCCGCCCATGTGGCTGGAGAAGAAAGAGCTCTGAAACTTCTCTCAAGAATCGCTCCCTGTTTCTTTGCACGGGCCTCGCTGTCTATGGATGTTTCAGGAGACCCCACCGAAACACGGAAGGACTCTCAAATTATCTGAGCTTTCTCTGCACAGCGAGAGCTTTTAATATTTAGCATTGCTATCCTTTTCCTGTGTGTTTGTTAAAAAAATAGTTTTTATCTCTTTCACTTTCTTCCCAGGAAAGTTCTTTTTTCCAAAAACCTGGTGGGGGAGGGCTGGGTGTAACCTGCCTTCTATCAGAGGATATTTTCCTCCACATTTGTCCAAACCGGCACAGCCTGTCCTTTCCTGGGTCTCTGTTGCAGATGGAAGCTGCTGGTGCCATTGTCAGCTTGAAGCCCTCTTTTGATGCAAGCAGATGTTGCCAGGTGTGTTCAGCAGCTGTTGCTCAATGCTTATGCCAAGCTATTGTGTTCCTCATGGAACCAAGGAGCCATTGTGACACTGCAGGGGCTGATGGCATCAAGGAGGCAATTGTGACAGTACAGAACCTCCTAGAAACAAGGCTCCATTGTGACACCGTGGGGAATCATGGAATCAAGGAGCCCATTGTGACACAGCCAGGCCGCATGGAACCAATGGTCCATGGTTACACTGCGGATTCAAGAAGAGCACGGTGACACCACGCAACATCATGGAACCATAGGTCCATTGTGACACAGCGGGGCCTCATGGAAACAAGGGGACCATTGTGGCAAAGCAGGGCCTAATGGAAGCATGGAGAGCATTGTGACACTAAGGAAACTCCTGGAACCAAGATGACCACTGGCACATAATGGAACCTCATGGAAGCAAGCATCCACAATGACTTTGGAGGGCCTCAGGGACCACAGGACCCATTGTGACACAGCAGGACCTGGTGGAACCAAGGAGCCTTTGTGATACTCCACATCCACATGGAAGCCAGGGTGCACTGAGACACAGCGGGGCCTTGTTGGAACCAAAGACACCTCTGCAAAAAGCAGGCTAGCTCATAGAAGCAAGGAGTCCATTGTTACAACGTAAAAGCTATGGAACCAAGGGACCATTGTGACACTGCGGGGCCTCATGGAACCAATTGTCCATGATGACAATGCGGATCAAAGGAGACCATGGTGACACTGCGGAACCTGATGGAACCAAGGAGCCATTGTGACACAGTGGGGCCTCATGGAATCAAGGAGACCATTGTGACCCAGGTGTTGCATGGGAAGGCAAGGAGCCATTGTGACACTTTGGGCTTCTTCCCTTGAGCTCTGCAGCTGGCTGTCCCAGCCCAGCGCACCATGTGCCACCTGCTCTCCTCAGGGCTCTGCCTGCACACAGCCCCAGGAGAAGTTTTCCTGTTTGCAAGGAAAGAATGGAAAAGCCGGAGCAGGTTTCCTAAACAACAAACCCCACTCAGGAGCCACATGCTCAGTACAGGCTGCCTGGAATGATGTCCCCTTTCTACAAGGGTCAGTGTGAGCAGGAATGAATGATCTCTGGGAGCAGAATTCTCGGAGTCTTTCCACTGAATTCTCTGTCCCTGTGTCTTGGGGTGACTTTATCGTGTGTATCCCCTATTGCTGCTCTATGCCCAGAAGTGAACTTTGTGCGTTTCTGTGCCTTTCAACTGAGCCTGAGAGGGGGGAGAGGAAAAAAAACCGGACAAACTTCTCAGAGCGTTTGTTCAAGGACACACATACACACTCCTCTGCATCCTGCTTGCAGCAAGAGCAGAGGAAGCAACTTTGTTTCTTTTTAGCCAGTTTTCAGCTCCTTTTCTCTGGGGGGAGATGGAGAGTTGAACTTTGTTTTCCTGGGACTTCGGGGGTTTTTTTTCCCTTCTTCTCTTCTTGACTCTTTCAACATCAGAGCACATTGGGAGAATTTTCTCCCGAGGTGGGGGCCCTGAATGTGGGCCCATGAGCCAGCTGCAAGGAGGAGGAGAGAGACTACACCTACGGAAGTGTTGGGGTTCCTCCCCCCTGCCATGCGGTCATGGGAGAGGGGACCCTGGGGTAGAGGCATGGCCTGGGCACGGGGTCTCCCTGCTCCCTGCTCACATGTGCCCTAATCCTGTTCAGCACTGCTTATTTTGTGTTGCCCTGTGCGAGGAGGGCCCTGGTTGTGCTGTGATTGCTCAGTTCTTTGGCAGTGCCCCGCCCATGTGGCTGGAGAAGAAAGAGCTCTGCAACTTCTCTCAAGAATCGCTCCCTGTTTCTTTGCACGGGCCTCGCTGTCTATGGATGTTTCAGGAGACCCCACCGAAACACAGAAGGACTCTCAAATTATCCCAGCTTTCTCTGCACAGCGAGAGCTTTTAATATTTAGCATTGTTATCCTTTTCCTGTGTGTTTGTTAAAAAAATAGTTTTTATCTCTTTCACTTTCTTCCCAGGAAAGTTCTTTTTTCCAAAAACCTGGTGGGGGAGGGCTGGGTGTAACCTGCCTTCTATCAGAGGATATTTTCCTCCACATTTGTCCAAACCGGCACAGCCTGTCCTTTCCTGGGTCTCTGTTGCAGATGGAAGCTGCTGGTGCCATTGTCAGCTTGAAGCCCTCTTTTGATGCAAGCAGATGTTGCCAGGTGTGTTCAGCAGCTGTTGCTCAATGCTTATGCCAAGCTATTGTGTTCCTCATGGAACCAAGGAGCCATTGTGACACTGCAGGGGCTGATGGCATCAAGGAGGCAATTGTGACAGTACAGAACCTCCTAGAAACAAGGCTCCATTGTGACACCGTGGGGAATCATGGAATCAAGGAGCCCATTGTGACACGCCGCATGGAACCAATGGTCCATGGTTACACGGCGGATTCAAGAAGAGCACGGTGACACCACGCAACATCATGGAACCATAGGTCCATTGTGACACAGCGGGGCCTCATGGAAACAAGGGGACCATTGTGGCAAAGCAGGGCCTAATGGAAGCATGGAGAGCATTGTGACACTAAGGAAACTCCTGGAACCAAGATGACCACTGGCACATAATGGAACCTCATGGAAGCAAGCCTCCACAATGACTTTGGAGGGCCTCAGGGACCACAGGACCCATTGTGACACAGCAGGACCTGGTGGAACCAAGGAGCCTTTGTGATACTCCACATCCACATGGAAGCCAGGGTGCACTGAGACACAGCGGGGCCTTGTTGGAACCAAAGACACCTCTGCAAAAAGCAGGCTAGCTCATAGAAGCAAGGAGTCCATTGTTACAACGTAAAAGCTATGGAAGCAAGGGACCATTGTGACACTGCGGGGCCTCATGGAACCAATTGTCCATGATGACAGTGCGGATCAAAGGAGACCCATGGTGACACTGCGGAACCTGATGGAACCAAGGAGCCATTGTGACACAGTGGGGCCTCATGGAATCAAGGAGACCATTGTGACCCAGGTGTTGCATGTGAAGGCAAGGAGCCATTGTGACACTTTGGGCTTCTTCCCTTGAGCTCTGCAGCTGGCTGTCCCAGCCCAGCGCACCATGTGCCACCTGCTCTCCTCAGGGCTCTGCCTGCACACAGCCCCAGGAGAAGTTTTCCTGTTTGGAAGGAAAGAATGGAAAAGCCGGAGCAGGTTTCCTAAACAACAAACCCCACTCAGGAGCCACATGCTCAGTACAGGCTGCCTGGAACGATGTCCCCTTTCTACAAGGGTCAGTGTGAGCAGGAATGAATGATCTCTGGGAGCAGAATTCTCGGAGTCTTTCCACTGAATTCTCTGTCCCTGTGTCTTGGGGTGACTTTATCGTGTGTATCCCCTATTGCTGCTCTATGCCCAGAAGTGAACTTTGTGCATTTCTGTGCCTTTCAACTGAGCCTGAGAGGGGGGAGAGGAAAAAAAAAACCGGACAAACTTCTCAGAGCGTTTGTTCAAGGACACACATACACACTCCTCTGCATCCTGCTTGCAGCAAGAGCAGAGGAAGCAACTTTGTTTCTTTTTAGCCAGTTTTCAGCTCCTTTTCTCTGGGGGGAGATGGAGAGTTGAACTTTGTTTTCCTGGGACTTCGGGGGTTTTTTTCCCCTTCTTCTCTTCTTGACTCTTTCAACATCAGAGCACATTGGGAGAATTTTCTCCCGAGGTGGGGGCCCTGAATGTGGGCCCATGAGCCAGCTGCAAGGAGGAGGAGAGAGACTACACCTACGGAAGTGTTGGGGTTCCTCCCTCCTGCCATGCGGTCATGGGAGAGGGGACCCTGGGGTAGAGGCATGGCCTGGGCACGGGGTCTCCCTGCTCCCTGCTCACATGTGCCCTAATCCTGTTCAGCACTGCTTATTTTGTGTTGCCCTGTGCGAGGAGGGCCCTGGTTGTGCTGTGATTGCTCAGTTCTTTGGCAGTGCCCCGCCCATGTGGCTGGAGAAGAAAGAGCTCTGAAACTTCTCTCAAGAATCGCTCCCTGTTTCTTTGCACGGGCCTCGCTGTCTATGGATGTTTCAGGAGACCCCACCGAAACACGGAAGGACTCTCAAATTATCCCAGGTTTCTCTGCACAGCGAGAGCTTTTAATATTTAGCATTGCTATCCTTTTCCTGTGTGTTTGTTAAAAAAATAGTTTTTATCTCTTTCACTTTCTTCCCAGGAAAGTTCTTTTTTCCAAAAACCTGGTGGGGGAGGGCTGGGTGTAACCTGCCTTCTATCAGAGGATATTTTCCTCCAAATTTGTCCAAACCGGCACAGCCTGTCCTTTCCTGGGTCTCTGTTGCAGATGGAAGCTGCTGGTGCCATTGTCAGCTTGAAGCCCTCTTTTGATGCAAGCAGATGTTGCCAGGTGTGTTCAGCAGCTGTTGCTCAATGCTTATGCCAAGCTATTGTGTTCCTCATGGAACCAAGGAGCCATTGTGACACTGCAGGGGCTGATGGCATCAAGGAGGCAATTGTGACAGTACAGAACCTCCTAGAAACAAGGCTCCATTGTGACACCGTGGGGAATCATGGAATCAAGGAGCCCATTGTGACACAGCCAGGCCGCATGGAACCAATGGTCCATGGTTACACTGCGGATTCAAGAAGAGCACGGTGACACCACGCAACATCATGGAACCATAGGTCCATTGTGACACAGCGGGGCCTCATGGAAACAAGGGGACCATTGTGGCAAAGCAGGGCCTAATGGAAGCATGGAGAGCATTGTGACACTAAGGAAACTCCTGGAACCAAGATGACCACTGGCACATAATGGAACCTCATGGAAGCAAGCCTCCACAATGACTTTGGAGGGCCTCAGGGACCACAGGACCCATTGTGACACAGCAGGACCTGGTGGAACCAAGGAGCCTTTGTGATACTCCAGATCCACATGGAAGCCAGGGTGCACTGAGACACAGCGGGGCCTTGTTGGAACCAAAGACACCTCTGCAAAAAGCAGGCTAGCTCATAGAAGCAAGGAGTCCATTGTTACAACGTAAAAGCTATGGAACCAAGGGACCATTGTGACACTGCGGGGCCTCATGGAACCAATTGTCCATGATGACAATGCGGATCAAAGGAGACCATGGTGACACTGCGGAACCTGATGGAACCAAGGAGCCATTGTGACACAGTGGGGCCTCATGGAATCAAGGAGACCATTGTGACCCAGGTGTTGCATGGGAAGGCAAGGAGCCATTGTGACACTTTGGGCTTCTTCCCTTGAGCTCTGCAGCTGGCTGTCCCAGCCCAGCGCACCATGTGCCACCTGCTCTCCTCAGGGCTCTGCCTGCACACAGCCCCAGGAGAAGTTTTCCTGTTTGGAAGGAAAGAATGGAAAAGCCGGAGCAGGTTTCCTAAACAACAAACCCCACTCAGGAGCCACATGCTCAGTACAGGCTGCCTGGAACGATGTCCCCTTTCTACAAGGGTCAGTGTGAGCAGGAATGAATGATCTCTGGGAGCAGAATTCTCGGAGTCTTTCCACTGAATTCTCTGTCCCTGTGTCTTGGGGTGACTTTATCGTGTGTATCCCCTATTGCTGCTCTATGCCCAGAAGTGAACTTTGTGCATTTCTGTGCCTTTCAACTGAGCCTGAGAGGGGGGAGAGGAAAAAAAAAACCGGACAAACTTCTCAGAGCGTTTGTTCAAGGACACACATACACACTCCTCTGCATCCTGCTTGCAGCAAGAGCAGAGGAAGCAACTTTGTTTCTTTTTAGCCAGTTTTCAGCTCCTTTTCTCTGGGGGGAGATGGAGAGTTGAACTTTGTTTTCCTGGGACTTCGGGGGTTTTTTTCCCCTTCTTCTCTTCTTGACTCTTTCAACATCAGAGCACATTGGGAGAATTTTCTCCCGAGGTGGGGGCCCTGAATGTGGGCCCATGAGCCAGCTGCAAGGAGGAGGAGAGAGACTACACCTACGGAAGTGTTGGGGTTCCTCCCCCCTGCCATGAGGTCATGGGAGAGGGGACCCTGGGGTAGAGGCATGGCCTGGGCACGGGGGTCTCCCTGCTCCCTGCTCACATGTGCCCTAACCCTGTTCAGCACTGCTTATTTTGTGTTGCCTTGTGCGAGGAGGGCCCTGGTTGTGCTGTGATTGCTCAGTTCTTTGGCAGTGCCCCGCCCATGTGGCTGGAGAAGAAAGAGCTCTGAAACTTCTCTCAAGAATCGCTCCCTGTTTCTTTGCACGGGCCTCGCTGTCTATGGATGTTTCAGGAGACCCCACCGAAACACGGAAGGACTCTCAAATTATCCCAGGTTTCTCTGCACAGGAGAGCTTTTAATATTTAGCATTGCTATCCTTTTCCTGTGTGTTTGTTAAAAAAATAGTTTTTATCTCTTTCACTTTCTTCCCAGGAAAGTTCTTTTTTCCAAAAACCTGGTGGGGGAGGGCTGGGTGTAACCTGCCTTCTATCAGAGGATATTTTCCTCCAAATTTGTCCAAACCGGCACAGCCTGTCCTTTCCTGGGTCTCTGTTGCAGATGGAAGCTGCTGGTGCCATTGTCAGCTTGAAGCCCTCTTTTGATGCAAGCAGATGTTGCCAGGTGTGTTCAGCAGCTGTTGCTCAATGCTTATGCCAAGCTCTTGTGTTCCTCATGGAACCAAGGAGCCATTGTGACACTGCAGGGGCTGATGGCATCAAGGAGGCAATTGTGACAGTACAGAACCTCCTAGAAACAAGGCTCCATTGTGACACCGTGGGGAATCATGGAATCAAGGAGCCCATTGTGACACGGCTGCATGGAACCAATGGTCCATGGTTACACGGCGGATTCAAGAAGAGCACGGTGACACCACGCAACATCATGGAACCATAGGTCCATTGTGACACAGCGGGGCCTCATGGAAACAAGGGGACCATTGTGGCAAAGCAGGGCCTAATGGAAGCATGGAGGGCATTGTGACACTAAGGAAACTCCTGGAACCAAGATGACCACTGGCACATAATGGAACCTCATGGAAGCAAGCCTCCATGATGACTTTGGAGGGCCTCAGGGACCACAGGACCCATTGTGACACAGCAGGACCTGGTGGAACCAAGGAGCCTTTGTGATACTCCACATCCACATGGAAGCCAGGGTGCACTGAGACACAGCGGGGCCTTGTTGGAACCAAAGACACCTCTGCAAAAAGCAGGCTAGCTCATAGAAGCAAGGAGTCCATTGTTACAACGTAAAAGCTATGGAAGCAAGGGACCATTGTGACACTGCGGGGCCTCATGGAACCAATTGTCCATGATGACAGTGCGGATCAAAGGAGACCATGGTGACACTGCGGAACCTGATGGAACCAAGGAGCCATTGTGACACAGTGGGGCCTCATGGAATCAAGGAGACCATTGTGACCCAGGTGTTGCATGTGAAGGCAAGGAGCCATTGTGACACTTTGGGCTTCTTCCCTTGAGCTCTGCAGCGGGCTGTCCCAGCCCAGCGCACCATGTGCCACCTGCTCTCCTCAGGGCTCTGCCTGCACACAGCCCCAGGAGAAGTTTTCCTGTTTGGAAGGAAAGAATGGAAAAGCCGGAGCAGGTTTCCTAAACAACAAACCCCACTCAGGAGCCACATGCTCAGTACAGGCTGCCTGGAACGATGTCCCCTTTCTACAAGGGTCAGTGTGAGCAGGAATGAATGATCTCTGGGAGCAGAATTCTCGGAGTCTTTCCACTGAATTCTCTGTCCCTGTGTCTTGGGGTGACTTTATCGTGTGTATCCCCTATCGCTGCTCTATGCCCAGAAGTGAACTTTGTGCATTTCTGTGCCTTTCAACTGAGCCTGAGAGGGGGGAGAGGAAAAAAAAAACCGGACAAACTTCTCAGAGCGTTTGTTCAAGGACACACATACACACTCCTCTGCATCCTGCTTGCAGCAAGAGCAGAGGAAGCAACTTGGTTTCTTTTTAGCCAGTTTTCAGCTCCTTTTCTCTGGGGGGAGATGGAGAGTTGAACTTTGTTTTCCTGGGACTTCGGGGGTTTTTTTTCCCTTCTTCTCTTCTTGACTCTTTCAACATCAGAGCACATTGGGAGAATTTTCTCCCGAGGTGGGGGCCCTGAATGTGGGCCCATGAGCCAGCTGCAAGGAGGAGGAGAGAGACTACACCTACGGAAGTGTTGGGGTTCCTCCCTCCTGCCATGCGGTCATGGGAGAGGGGACCCTGGGGTAGAGGCATGGCCTGGGCACGGGGTCTCCCTGCTCCCTGCTCACATGTGCCCTAATCCTGTTCAGCACTGCTTATTTTGTGTTGCCCTGTGCGAGGAGGGCCCTGGTTGTGCTGTGATTGCTCAGTTCTTTGGCAGTGCCCCGCCCATGTGGCTGGAGAAGAAAGAGCTCTGAAACTTCTCTCAAGAATCGCTCCCTGTTTCTTTGCACGGGCCTCGCTGTCTATGGATGTTTCAGGAGACCCCACCGAAACACGGAAGGACTCTCAAATTATCTCAGCTTTCTCTGCACAGCGAGAGCTTTTAATATTTAGCATTGCTATCCTTTTCCTGTGTGTTTGTTAAAAAAATAGTTTTTATCTCTTTCACTTTCTTCCCAGGAAAGTTCTTTTTTCCAAAAACCTGGTGGGGGAGGGCTGGGTGTAACCTGCCTTCTATCAGAGGATATTTTCCTCCACATTTGTCCAAACCGGCACAGCCTGTCCTTTCCTGGGTCTCTGTTGCAGATGGAAGCTGCTGGTGCCATTGTCAGCTTGAAGCCCTCTTTTGATGCAAGCAGATGTTGCCAGGTGTGTTCAGCAGCTGTTGCTCAATGCTTATGCCAAGCTATTGTGTTCCTCATGGAACCAAGGAGCCATTGTGACACTGCAGGGGCTGATGGCATCAAGGAGGCAATTGTGACAGTACAGAACCTCCTAGAAACAAGGCTCCATTGTGACACCGTGGGGAATCATGGAATCAAGGAGCCCATTGTGACACGGCTGCATGGAACCAATGGTCCATGGTTACACGGCGGATTCAAGAAGAGCACGGTGACACCACGCAACATCATGGAACCATAGGTCCATTGTGACACAGCGGGGCCTCATGGAAACAAGGGGACCATTGTGGCAAAGCAGGGCCTAATGGAAGCATGGAGGGCATTGTGACACTAAGGAAACTCCTGGAACCAAGATGACCACTGGCACATAATGGAACCTCATGGAAGCAAGCCTCCACAATGACTTTGGAGGGCCTCAGGGACCACAGGACCCATTGTGACACAGCAGGACCTGGTGGAACCAAGGAGCCTTTGTGATACTCCACATCCACATGGAAGCCAGGGTGCACTGAGACACAGCGGGGCCTTGTTGGAACCAAAGACACCTCTGCAAAAAGCAGGCTAGCTCATAGAAGCAAGGAGTCCATTGTTACAACGTAAAAGCTATGGAACCAAGGGACCATTGTGACACTGCGGGGCCTCATGGAACCAATTGTCCATGATGACAGTGCGGATCAAAGGAGACCACGGTGACACTGCGGAACCTGATGGAACCAAGGAGCCATTGTGACACAGTGGGGCCTCATGGAATCAAGGAGACCATTGTGACCCAGGTGTTGCATGGGAAGGCAAGGAGCCATTGTGACACTTTGGGCTTCTTCCCTTGAGCTCTGCAGCTGGCTGTCCCAGCCCAGCGCACCATGTGCCACCTGCTCTCCTCAGGGCTCTGCCTGCACACAGCCCCAGGAGAAGTTTTCCTGTTTGCAAGGAAAGAATGGAAAAGCCGGAGCAGGTTTCCTAAACAACAAACCCCACTCAGGAGCCACATGCTCAGTACAGGCTGCCTGGAACGATGTCCCCTTTCTACAAGGGTCAGTGTGAGCAGGAATGAATGATCTCTGGGAGCAGAATTCTCGGAGTCTTTCCACTGAATTCTCTGTCCCTGTGTCTTGGGGTGACTTTATCGTGTGTATCCCCTATTGCTGCTCTATGCCCAGAAGTGAACTTTGTGCGTTTCTGTGCCTTTAAACTGAGCCTGAGAGGGGGGAGAGGAAAAAAAACCGGACAAACTTCTCAGAGCGTTTGTTCAAGGACACACATACACACTCCTCTGCATCCTGCTTGCAGCAAGAGCAGAGGAAGCAACTTTGTTTCTTTTTAGCCAGTTTTCAGCTCCTTTTCTCTGGGGGGAGATGGAGAGTTGAACTTTGTTTTCCTGGGACTTCGGGGGTTTTTTTTCCCTTCTTCTCTTCTTGACTCTTTCAACATCAGAGCACATTGGGAGAATTTTCTCCCGAGGTGGGGGCCCTGAATGTGGGCCCATGAGCCAGCTGCAAGGAGGAGGAGAGAGACTACACCTACGGAAGTGTTGGGGTTCCTCCCCCCTGCCATGAGGTCATGGGAGAGGGGACCCTGGGGTAGAGGCATGGCCTGGGCACGGGGGTCTCCCTGCTCCCTGCTCACATGTGCCCTAACCCTGTTCAGCACTGCTTATTTTGTGTTGCCCTGTGTGAGGAGGGCCCTGGTTGTGCTGTGATTGCTCAGTTCTTTGGCAGTGCCCCGCCCATGTGGCTGGAGAAGAAAGAGCTCTGAAACTTCTCTCAAGAATCGCTCCCTGTTTCTTTGCACGGGCCTCGCTGTCTATGGATGTTTCAGGAGACCCCACCGAAACACGGAAGGACTCTCAAATTATCCCAGCTTTCTCTGCACAGCGAGAGCTTTTAATATTTAGCATTGCTATCCTTTTCCTGTGTGTTTGTTAAAAAAATAGTTTTTATCTCTTTCACTTTCTTCCCAGGAAAGTTCTTTTTTCCAAAAACCTGGTGGGGGAGGGCTGGGTGTAACCTGCCTTCTATCAGAGGATATTTTCCTCCACATTTGTCCAAACCGGCACAGCCTGTCCTTTCCTGGGTCTCTGTTGCAGATGGAAGCTGCTGGTGCCATTGTCAGCTTGAAGCCCTCTTTTGATGCAAGCAGATGTTGCCAGGTGTGTTCAGCAGCTGTTGCTCAATGCTTATGCCAAGCTATTGTGTTCCTCATGGAACCAAGGAGCCATTGTGACACTGCAGGGGCTGATGGCATCAAGGAGGCAATTGTGACAGTACAGAACCTCCTAGAAACAAGGCTCCATTGTGACACCGTGGGGAATCATGGAATCAAGGAGCCCATTGTGACACAGCCAGGCCGCATGGAACCAATGGTCCATGGTTACACTGCGGATTCAAGAAGAGCACGGTGACACCACGCAACATCATGGAACCATAGGTCCATTGTGACACAGCGGGGCCTCATGGAAACAAGGGGACCATTGTGGCAAAGCAGGGCCTAATGGAAGCATGGAGAGCATTGTGACACTAAGGAAACTCCTGGAACCAAGATGACCACTGGCACATAATGGAACCTCATGGAAGCAAGCATCCACAATGACTTTGGAGGGCCTCAGGGACCACAGGACCCATTGTGACACAGCAGGACCTGGTGGAACCAAGGAGCCTTTGTGATACTCCACATCCACATGGAAGCCAGGGTGCACTGAGACACAGCGGGGCCTTGTTGGAACCAAAGACACCTCTGCAAAAAGCAGGCTAGCTCATAGAAGCAAGGAGTCCATTGTTACAACGTAAAAGCTATGGAAGCAAGGGACCATTGTGACACTGCGGGGCCTCATGGAACCAATTGTCCATGATGACAATGCGGATCAAAGGAGACCATGGTGACACTGCGGAACCTGATGGAACCAAGGAGCCATTGTGACACAGTGGGGCCTCATGGAATCAAGGAGACCATTGTGACCCAGGTGTTGCATGGGAAGGCAAGGAGCCATTGTGACACTTTGGGCTTCTTCCCTTGAGCTCTGCAGCTGGCTGTCCCAGCCCAGCGCACCATGTGCCACCTGCTCTCCTCAGGGCTCTGCCTGCACACAGCCCCAGGAGAAGTTTTCCTGTTTGGAAGGAAAGAATGGAAAAGCCGGAGCAGGTTTCCTAAACAACAAACCCCACTCAGGAGCCACATGCTCAGTACAGGCTGCCTGGAATGATGTCCCCTTTCTACAAGGGTCAGTGTGAGCAGGAATGAATGATCTCTGGGAGCAGAATTCTCGGAGTCTTTCCACTGAATTCTCTGTCCCTGTGTCTTGGGGTGACTTTATCGTGTGTATCCCCTATTGCTGCTCTATGCCCAGAAGTGAACTTTGTGCGTTTCTGTGCCTTTCAACTGAGCCTGAGAGGGGGGAGAGGAAAAAAAACCGGACAAACTTCTCAGAGCGTTTGTTCAAGGACACACATACACACTCCTCTGCATCCTGCTTGCAGCAAGAGCAGAGGAAGCAACTTTGTTTCTTTTTAGCCAGTTTTCAGCTCCTTTTCTCTGGGGGGAGATGGAGAGTTGAACTTTGTTTTCCTGGGACTTCGGGGGTTTTTTTTCCCTTCTTCTCTTCTTGACTCTTTCAACATCAGAGCACATTGGGAGAATTTTCTCCCGAGGTGGGGGCCCTGAATGTGGGCCCATGAGCCAGCTGCAAGGAGGAGGAGAGAGACTACACCTACGGAAGTGTTGGGGTTCCTCCCCCCTGCCATGCGGTCATGGGAGAGGGGACCCTGGGGTAGAGGCATGGCCTGGGCACGGGGTCTCCCTGCTCCCTGCTCACATGTGCCCTAATCCTGTTCAGCACTGCTTATTTTGTGTTGCCCTGTGCGAGGAGGGCCCTGGTTGTGCTGTGATTGCTCAGTTCTTTGGCAGTGCCCCGCCCATGTGGCTGGAGAAGAAAGAGCTCTGAAACTTCTCTCAAGAATCGCTCCCTGTTTCTTTGCACGGGCCTCGCTGTCTATGGATGTTTCAGGAGACCCCACCGAAACACAGAAGGACTCTCAAATTATCCCAGCTTTCTCTGCACAGCGAGAGCTTTTAATATTTAGCATTGTTATCCTTTTCCTGTGTGTTTGTTAAAAAAATAGTTTTTATCTCTTTCACTTTCTTCCCAGGAAAGTTCTTTTTTCCAAAAACCTGGTGGGGGAGGGCTGGGTGTAACCTGCCTTCTATCAGAGGATATTTTCCTCCACATTTGTCCAAACCGGCACAGCCTGTCCTTTCCTGGGTCTCTGTTGCAGATGGAAGCTGCTGGTGCCATTGTCAGCTTGAAGCCCTCTTTTGATGCAAGCAGATGTTGCCAGGTGTGTTCAGCAGCTGTTGCTCAATGCTTATGCCAAGCTATTGTGTTCCTCATGGAACCAAGGAGCCATTGTGACACTGCAGGGGCTGATGGCATCAAGGAGGCAATTGTGACAGTACAGAACCTCCTAGAAACAAGGCTCCATTGTGACACCGTGGGGAATCATGGAATCAAGGAGCCCATTCTGACACGCCGCATGGAACCAATGGTCCATGGTTACACGGCGGATTCAAGAAGAGCACGGTGACACCACGCAACATCATGGAACCATAGGTCCATTGTGACACAGCGGGGCCTCATGGAAACAAGGGGACCATTGTGGCAAAGCAGGGCCTAATGGAAGCATGGAGAGCATTGTGACACTAAGGAAACTCCTGGAACCAAGATGACCACTGGCACATAATGGAACCTCATGGAAGCAAGCCTCCACAATGACTTTGGAGGGCCTCAGGGACCACAGGACCCATTGTGACACAGCAGGACCTGGTGGAACCAAGGAGCCTTTGTGATACTCCAGATCCACATGGAAGCCAGGGTGCACTGAGACACAGCGGGGCCTTGTTGGAACCAAAGACACCTCTGCAAAAAGCAGGCTAGCTCATAGAAGCAAGGAGTCCATTGTTACAACGTAAAAGCTATGGAAGCAAGGGACCATTGTGACACTGCGGGGCCTCATGGAACCAATTGTCCATGATGACAGTGCGGATCAAAGGAGACCATGGTGACACTGCGGAACCTGATGGAACCAAGGAGCCATTGTGACACAGTGGGGCCTCATGGAATCAAGGAGACCATTGTGACCCAGGTGTTGCATGTGAAGGCAAGGAGCCATTGTGACACTTTGGGCTTCTTCCCTTGAGCTCTGCAGCTGGCTGTCCCAGCCCAGCGCACCATGTGCCACCTGCTCTCCTCAGGGCTCTGCCTGCACACAGCCCCAGGAGAAGTTTTCCTGTTTGCAAGGAAAGAATGGAAAAGCCGGAGCAGGTTTCCTAAACAACAAACCCCACTCAGGAGCCACATGCTCAGTACAGGCTGCCTGGAACGATGTCCCCTTTCTACAAGGGTCAGTGTGAGCAGGAATGAATGATCTCTGGGAGCAGAATTCTCGGAGTCTTTCCACTGAATTCTCTGTCCCTGTGTCTTGGGGTGACTTTATCGTGTGTATCCCCTATTGCTGCTCTATGCCCAGAAGTGAACTTTGTGCATTTCTGTGCCTTTCAACTGAGCCTGAGAGGGGGGAGAGGAAAAAAAAAACCGGACAAACTTCTCAGAGCGTTTGTTCAAGGACACACATACACACTCCTCTGCATCCTGCTTGCAGCAAGAGCAGAGGAAGCAACTTTGTTTCTTTTTAGCCAGTTTTCAGCTCCTTTTCTCTGGGGGGAGATGGAGAGTTGAACTTTGTTTTCCTGGGACTTCGGGGGTTTTTTTCCCCTTCTTCTCTTCTTGACTCTTTCAACATCAGAGCACATTGGGAGAATTTTCTCCCGAGGTGGGGGCCCTGAATGTGGGCCCATGAGCCAGCTGCAAGGAGGAGGAGAGAGACTACACCTACGGAAGTGTTGGGGTTCCTCCCTCCTGCCATGCGGTCATGGGAGAGGGGACCCTGGGGTAGAGGCATGGCCTGGGCACGGGGTCTCCCTGCTCCCTGCTCACATGTGCCCTAATCCTGTTCAGCACTGCTTATTTTGTGTTGCCCTGTGCGAGGAGGGCCCTGGTTGTGCTGTGATTGCTCAGTTCTTTGGCAGTGCCCCGCCCATGTGGCTGGAGAAGAAAGAGCTCTGAAACTTCTCTCAAGAATCGCTCCCTGTTTCTTTGCACGGGCCTCGCTGTCTATGGATGTTTCAGGAGACCCCACCGAAACACGGAAGGACTCTCAAATTATCCCAGGTTTCTCTGCACAGCGAGAGCTTTTAATATTTAGCATTGCTATCCTTTTCCTGTGTGTTTGTTAAAAAAATAGTTTTTATCTCTTTCACTTTCTTCCCAGGAAAGTTCTTTTTTCCAAAAACCTGGTGGGGGAGGGCTGGGTGTAACCTGCCTTCTATCAGAGGATATTTTCCTCCAAATTTGTCCAAACCGGCACAGCCTGTCCTTTCCTGGGTCTCTGTTGCAGATGGAAGCTGCTGGTGCCATTGTCAGCTTGAAGCCCTCTTTTGATGCAAGCAGATGTTGCCAGGTGTGTTCAGCAGCTGTTGCTCAATGCTTATGCCAAGCTATTGTGTTCCTCATGGAACCAAGGAGCCATTGTGACACTGCAGGGGCTGATGGCATCAAGGAGGCAATTGTGACAGTACAGAACCTCCTAGAAACAAGGCTCCATTGTGACACCGTGGGGAATCATGGAATCAAGGAGCCCATTGTGACACAGCCAGGCCGCATGGAACCAATGGTCCATGGTTACACGGCGGATTCAAGAAGAGCACGGTGACACCACGCAACATCATGGAACCATAGGTCCATTGTGACACAGCGGGGCCTCATGGAAACAAGGGGACCATTGTGGCAAAGCAGGGCCTAATGGAAGCATGGAGAGCATTGTGACACTAAGGAAACTCCTGGAACCAAGATGACCACTGGCACATAATGGAACCTCATGGAAGCAAGCCTCCACAATGACTTTGGAGGGCCTCAGGGACCACAGGACCCATTGTGACACAGCAGGACCTGGTGGAACCAAGGAGCCTTTGTGATACTCCACATCCACATGGAAGCCAGGGTGCACTGAGACACAGCGGGGCCTTGTTGGAACCAAAGACACCTCTGCAAAAAGCAGGCTAGCTCATAGAAGCAAGGAGTCCATTGTTACAACGTAAAAGCTATGGAACCAAGGGACCATTGTGACACTGCGGGGCCTCATGGAACCAATTGTCCATGATGACAATGCGGATCAAAGGAGACCATGGTGACACTGCGGAACCTGATGGAACCAAGGAGCCATTGTGACACAGTGGGGCCTCATGGAATCAAGGAGACCATTGTGACCCAGGTGTTGCATGGGAAGGCAAGGAGCCATTGTGACACTTTGGGCTTCTTCCCTTGAGCTCTGCAGCTGGCTGTCCCAGCCCAGCGCACCATGTGCCACCTGCTCTCCTCAGGGCTCTGCCTGCACACAGCCCCAGGAGAAGTTTTCCTGTTTGCAAGGAAAGAATGGAAAAGCCGGAGCAGGTTTCCTAAACAACAAACCCCACTCAGGAGCCACATGCTCAGTACAGGCTGCCTGGAACGATGTCCCCTTTCTACAAGGGTCAGTGTGAGCAGGAATGAATGATCTCTGGGAGCAGAATTCTCGGTCTTTCCACTGAATTCTCTGTCCCTGTGTCTTGGGGTGACTTTATCGTGTGTATCCCCTATTGCTGCTCTATGCCCAGAAGTGAACTTTGTGCATTTCTGTGCCTTTCAACTGAGCCTGAGAGGGGGGAGAGGAAAAAAAAAACCGGACAAACTTCTCAGAGCGTTTGTTCAAGGACACACATACACACTCCTCTGCATCCTGCTTGCAGCAAGAGCAGAGGAAGCAACTTTGTTTCTTTTTAGCCAGTTTTCAGCTCCTTTTCTCTGGGGGGAGATGGAGAGTTGAACTTTGTTTTCCTGGGACTTCGGGGGTTTTTTTCCCCTTCTTCTCTTCTTGACTCTTTCAACATCAGAGCACATTGGGAGAATTTTCTCCCGAGGTGGGGGCCCTGAATGTGGGCCCATGAGCCAGCTGCAAGGAGGAGGAGAGAGACTACACCTACGGAAGTGTTGGGGTTCCTCCCCCCTGCCATGAGGTCATGGGAGAGGGGACCCTGGGGTAGAGGCATGGCCTGGGCACGGGGGTCTCCCTGCTCCCTGCTCACATGTGCCCTAACCCTGTTCAGCACTGCTTATTTTGTGTTGCCTTGTGCGAGGAGGGCCCTGGTTGTGCTGTGATTGCTCAGTTCTTTGGCAGTGCCCCGCCCATGTGGCTGGAGAAGAAAGAGCTCTGAAACTTCTCTCAAGAATCGCTCCCTGTTTCTTTGCACGGGCCTCGCTGTCTATGGATGTTTCAGGAGACCCCACCGAAACACGGAAGGACTCTCAAATTATCCCAGGTTTCTCTGCACAGTGAGAGCTTTTAATATTTAGCATTGCTATCCTTTTCCTGTGTGTTTGTTAAAAAAATAGTTTTTATCTCTTTCACTTTCTTCCCAGGAAAGTTCTTTTTTCCAAAAACCTGGTGGGGGAGGGCTGGGTGTAACCTGCCTTCTATCAGAGGATATTTTCCTCCAAATTTGTCCAAACCGGCACAGCCTGTCCTTTCCTGGGTCTCTGTTGCAGATGGAAGCTGCTGGTGCCATTGTCAGCTTGAAGCCCTCTTTTGATGCAAGCAGATGTTGCCAGGTGTGTTCAGCAGCTGTTGCTCAATGCTTATGCCAAGCTCTTGTGTTCCTCATGGAACCAAGGAGCCATTGTGACACTGCAGGGGCTGATGGCATCAAGGAGGCAATTGTGACAGTACAGAACCTCCTAGAAACAAGGCTCCATTGTGACACCGTGGGGAATCATGGAATCAAGGAGCCCATTGTGACACGGCTGCATGGAACCAATGGTCCATGGTTACACGGCGGATTCAAGAAGAGCACGGTGACACCACGCAACATCATGGAACCATAGGTCCATTGTGACACAGCGGGGCCTCATGGAAACAAGGGGACCATTGTGGCAAAGCAGGGCCTAATGGAAGCATGGAGGGCATTGTGACACTAAGGAAACTCCTGGAACCAAGATGACCACTGGCACATAATGGAACCTCATGGAAGCAAGCCTCCATGATGACTTTGGAGGGCCTCAGGGACCACAGGACCCATTGTGACACAGCAGGACCTGGTGGAACCAAGGAGCCTTTGTGATACTCCAGATCCACATGGAAGCCAGGGTGCACTGAGACACAGCGGGGCCTTGTTGGAACCAAAGACACCTCTGCAAAAAGCAGGCTAGCTCATAGAAGCAAGGAGTCCATTGTTACAACGTAAAAGCTATGGAAGCAAGGGACCATTGTGACACTGCGGGGCCTCATGGAACCAATTGTCCATGATGACAGTGCGGATCAAAGGAGACCATGGTGACACTGCGGAACCTGATGGAACCAAGGAGCCATTGTGACACAGTGGGGCCTCATGGAATCAAGGAGACCATTGTGACCCAGGTGTTGCATGTGAAGGCAAGGAGCCATTGTGACACTTTGGGCTTCTTCCCTTGAGCTCTGCAGCGGGCTGTCCCAGCCCAGCGCACCATGTGCCACCTGCTCTCCTCAGGGCTCTGCCTGCACACAGCCCCAGGAGAAGTTTTCCTGTTTGGAAGGAAAGAATGGAAAAGCCGGAGCAGGTTTCCTAAACAACAAACCCCACTCAGGAGCCACATGCTCAGTACAGGCTGCCTGGAACGATGTCCCCTTTCTACAAGGGTCAGTGTGAGCAGGAATGAATGATCTCTGGGAGCAGAATTCTCGGAGTCTTTCCACTGAATTCTCTGTCCCTGTGTCTTGGGGTGACTTTATTGTGTGTATCCCCTATTGCTGCTCTATGCCCAGAAGTGAACTTTGTGCGTTTCTGTGCCTTTCAACTGAGCCTGAGAGGGGGGAGAGGAAAAAAAACCGGACAAACTTCTCAGAGCGTTTGTTCAAGGACACACATACACACTCCTCTGCATCCTGCTTGCAGCAAGAGCAGAGGAAGCAACTTTGTTTCTTTTTAGCCAGTTTTCAGCTCCTTTTCTCTGGGG
This sequence comes from Aphelocoma coerulescens, assembly GCF_041296385.1. Lineage (NCBI taxonomy): Eukaryota > Metazoa > Chordata > Aves > Passeriformes > Corvidae > Aphelocoma > Aphelocoma coerulescens. Next base: position 1,243,418 of record NW_027183927.1, read on the forward strand.
GGAGATGGAGAGTTGAACTTTGTTTTCCTGGGACTTCGGGGGTTTTTTTTCCCTTCTTCTCTTCTTGACTCTTTCAACATCAGAGCACATTGGGAGAATTTTCTCCCGAGGTGGGGGCCCTGAATGTGGGCCCATGAGCCAGCTGCAAGGAGGAGGAGAGAGACTAGACCTACGGAAGTGTTGGGGTTCCTCCCTCCTGCCATGCGGTCATGGGAGAGGGGACCCTGGGGTAGAGGCATGGCCTGGGCACGGGGTCTCCCTGCTCCCTGCTCACATGTGCCCTAATCCTGTTCAGCACTGCTTATTTTGTGTTGCCCTGTGCGAGGAGGGCCCTGGTTGTGCTGTGATTGCTCAGTTCTTTGGCAGTGCCCCGCCCATGTGGCTGGAGAAGAAAGAGCTCTGAAACTTCTCTCAAGAATCGCTCCCTGTTTCTTTGCACGGGCCTCGCTGTCTATGGATGTTTCAGGAGACCCCACCGAAACACAGAAGGACTCTCAAATTATCCCAGCTTTCTCTGCACAGCGAGAGCTTTTAATATTTAGCATTGTTATCCTTTTCCTGTGTGTTTGTTAAAAAAATAGTTTTTATCTCTTTCACTTTCTTCCCAGGAAAGTTCTTTTTTCCAAAAACCTGGTGGGGGAGGGCTGGGTGTAACCTGCCTTCTATCAGAGGATATTTTCCTCCACATTTGTCCAAACCGGCACAGCCTGTCCTTTCCTGGGTCTCTGTTGCAGATGGAAGCTGCTGGTGCCATTGTCAGCTTGAAGCCCTCTTTTGATGCAAGCAGATGTTGCCAGGTGTGTTCAGCAGCTGTTGCTCAATGCTTATGCCAAGCTATTGTGTTCCTCATGGAACCAAGGAGCCATTGTGACACTGCAGGGGCTGATGGCATCAAGGAGGCAATTGTGACAGTACAGAACCTCCTAGAAACAAGGCTCCATTGTGACACCGTGGGGAATCATGGAATCAAGGAGCCCATTGTGACACAGCCAGGCCGCATGGAACCAATGGTCCATGGTTACACGGCGGATTCAAGAAGAGCACGGTGACACCACGCAACATCATGGAACCATAGGTCCATTGTGACACAGCGGGGCCTCATGGAAACAAGGGGACCATTGTGGCAAAGCAGGGCCTAATGGAAGCATGGAGAGCATTGTGACACTAAGGAAACTCCTGGAACCAAGATGACCACTGGCACATAATGGAACCTCATGGAAGCAAGCCTCCACAATGACTTTGGAGGGCCTCAGGGACCACAGGACCCATTGTGACACAGCAGGACCTGGTGGAACCAAGGAGCCTTTGTGATACTCCAGATCCACATGGAAGCCAGGGTGCACTGAGACACAGCGGGGCCTTGTTGGAACCAAAGACACCTCTGCAAAAAGCAGGCTAGCTCATAGAAGCAAGGAGTCCATTGTTACAACGTAAAAGCTATGGAAGCAAGGGACCATTGTGACACTGCGGGGCCTCATGGAACCAATTGTCCATGATGACAATGCGGATCAAAGGAGACCATGGTGACACTGCGGAACCTGATGGAACCAAGGAGCCATTGTGACACAGTGGGGCCTCATGGAATCAAGGAGACCATTGTGACCCAGGTGTTGCATGGGAAGGCAAGGAGCCATTGTGACACTTTGGGCTTCTTCCCTTGAGCTCTGCAGCTGGCTGTCCCAGCCCAGCGCACCATGTGCCACCTGCTCTCCTCAGGGCTCTGCCTGCACACAGCCCCAGGAGAAGTTTTCCTGTTTGCAAGGAAAGAATGGAAAAGCCGGAGCAGGTTTCCTAAACAACAAACCCCACTCAGGAGCCACATGCTCAGTACAGGCTGCCTGGAACGATGTCCCCTTTCTACAAGGGTCAGTGTGAGCAGGAATGAATGATCTCTGGGAGCAGAATTCTCGGTCTTTCCACTGAATTCTCTGTCCCTGTGTCTTGGGGTGACTTTATCGTGTGTATCCCCTATTGCTGCTCTATGCCCAGAAGTGAACTTTGTGCATTTCTGTGCCTTTCAACTGAGCCTGAGAGGGGGGAGAGGAAAAAAAAAACCGGACAAACTTCTCAGAGCGTTTGTTCAAGGACACACATACACACTCCTCTGCATCCTGCTTGCAGCAAGAGCAGAGGAAGCAACTTTGTTTCTTTTTAGCCAGTTTTCAGCTCCTTTTCTCTGGGGGGAGATGGAGAGTTGAACTTTGTTTTCCTGGGACTTCGGGGGTTTTTTTCCCCTTCTTCTCTTCTTGACTCTTTCAACATCAGAGCACATTGGGAGAATTTTCTCCCGAGGTGGGGGCCCTGAATGTGGGCCCATGAGCCAGCTGCAAGGAGGAGGAGAGAGACTACACCTACGGAAGTGTTGGGGTTCCTCCCCCCTGCCATGAGGTCATGGGAGAGGGGACCCTGGGGTAGAGGCATGGCCTGGGCACGGGGGTCTCCCTGCTCCCTGCTCACATGTGCCCTAACCCTGTTCAGCACTGCTTATTTTGTGTTGCCTTGTGCGAGGAGGGCCCTGGTTGTGCTGTGATTGCTCAGTTCTTTGGCAGTGCCCCGCCCATGTGGCTGGAGAAGAAAGAGCTCTGAAACTTCTCTCAAGAATCGCTCCCTGTTTCTTTGCACGGGCCTCGCTGTCTATGGATGTTTCAGGAGACCCCACCGAAACACGGAAGGACTCTCAAATTATCCCAGCTTTCTCTGCACAGTGAGAGCTTTTAATATTTAGCATTGCTATCCTTTTCCTGTGTGTTTGTTAAAAAAATAGTTTTTATCTCTTTCACTTTCTTCCCAGGAAAGTTCTTTTTTCCAAAAACCTGGTGGGGGAGGGCTGGGTGTAACCTGCCTTCTATCAGAGGATATTTTCCTCCAAATTTGTCCAAACCGGCACAGCCTGTCCTTTCCTGGGTCTCTGTTGCAGATGGAAGCTGCTGGTGCCATTGTCAGCTTGAAGCCCTCTTTTGATGCAAGCAGATGTTGCCAGGTGTGTTCAGCAGCTGTTGCTCAATGCTTATGCCAAGCTCTTGTGTTCCTCATGGAACCAAGGAGCCATTGTGACACTGCAGGGGCTGATGGCATCAAGGAGGCAATTGTGACAGTACAGAACCTCCTAGAAACAAGGCTCCATTGTGACACCGTGGGGAATCATGGAATCAAGGAGCCCATTGTGACACGGCTGCATGGAACCAATGGTCCATGGTTACACGGCGGATTCAAGAAGAGCACGGTGACACCACGCAACATCATGGAACCATAGGTCCATTGTGACACAGCGGGGCCTCATGGAAACAAGGGGACCATTGTGGCAAAGCAGGGCCTAATGGAAGCATGGAGGGCATTGTGACACTAAGGAAACTCCTGGAACCAAGATGACCACTGGCACATAATGGAACCTCATGGAAGCAAGCCTCCATGATGACTTTGGAGGGCCTCAGGGACCACAGGACCCATTGTGACACAGCAGGACCTGGTGGAACCAAGGAGCCTTTGTGATACTCCAGATCCACATGGAAGCCAGGGTGCACTGAGACACAGCGGGGCCTTGTTGGAACCAAAGACACCTCTGCAAAAAGCAGGCTAGCTCATAGAAGCAAGGAGTCCATTGTTACAACGTAAAAGCTATGGAAGCAAGGGACCATTGTGACACTGCGGGGCCTCATGGAACCAATTGTCCATGATGACAGTGCGGATCAAAGGAGACCATGGTGACACTGCGGAACCTGATGGAACCAAGGAGCCATTGTGACACAGTGGGGCCTCATGGAATCAAGGAGACCATTGTGACCCAGGTGTTGCATGTGAAGGCAAGGAGCCATTGTGACACTTTGGGCTTCTTCCCTTGAGCTCTGCAGCGGGCTGTCCCAGCCCAGCGCACCATGTGCCACCTGCTCTCCTCAGGGCTCTGCCTGCACACAGCCCCAGGAGAAGTTTTCCTGTTTGGAAGGAAAGAATGGAAAAGCCGGAGCAGGTTTCCTAAACAACAAACCCCACTCAGGAGCCACATGCTCAGTACAGGCTGCCTGGAACGATGTCCCCTTTCTACAAGGGTCAGTGTGAGCAGGAATGAATGATCTCTGGGAGCAGAATTCTCGGAGTCTTTCCACTGAATTCTCTGTCCCTGTGTCTTGGGGTGACTTTATTGTGTGTATCCCCTATTGCTGCTCTATGCCCAGAAGTGAACTTTGTGCGTTTCTGTGCCTTTCAACTGAGCCTGAGAGGGGGGAGAGGAAAAAAAACCGGACAAACTTCTCAGAGCGTTTGTTCAAGGACACACATACACACTCCTCTGCATCCTGCTTGCAGCAAGAGCAGAGGAAGCAACTTTGTTTCTTTTTAGCCAGTTTTCAGCTCCTTTTCTCTGGGGGGAGATGGAGAGTTGAACTTTGTTTTCCTGGGACTTCGGGGGTTTTTTTTCCCTTCTTCTCTTCTTGACTCTTTCAACATCAGAGCACATTGGGAGAATTTTCTCCCGAGGTGGGGGCCCTGAATGTGGGCCCATGAGCCAGCTGCAAGGAGGAGGAGAGAGACTAGACCTACGGAAGTGTTGGGGTTCCTCCCTCCTGCCATGCGGTCATGGGAGAGGGGACCCTGGGGTAGAGGCATGGCCTGGGCACGGGGTCTCCCTGCTCCCTGCTCACATGTGCCCTAATCCTGTTCAGCACTGCTTATTTTGTGTTGCCCTGTGCGAGGAGGGCCCTGGTTGTGCTGTGATTGCTCAGTTCTTTGGCAGTGCCCCGCCCATGTGGCTGGAGAAGAAAGAGCTCTGAAACTTCTCTCAAGAATCGCTCCCTGTTTCTTTGCACGGGCCTCGCTGTCTATGGATGTTTCAGGAGACCCCACCGAAACACAGAAGGACTCTCAAATTATCCCAGCTTTCTCTGCACAGCGAGAGCTTTTAATATTTAGCATTGTTATCCTTTTCCTGTGTGTTTGTTAAAAAAATAGTTTTTATCTCTTTCACTTTCTTCCCAGGAAAGTTCTTTTTTCCAAAAACCTGGTGGGGGAGGGCTGGGTGTAACCTGCCTTCTATCAGAGGATATTTTCCTCCACATTTGTCCAAACCGGCACAGCCTGTCCTTTCCTGGGTCTCTGTTGCAGATGGAAGCTGCTGGTGCCATTGTCAGCTTGAAGCCCTCTTTTGATGCAAGCAGATGTTGCCAGGTGTGTTCAGCAGCTGTTGCTCAATGCTTATGCCAAGCTATTGTGTTCCTCATGGAACCAAGGAGCCATTGTGACACTGCAGGGGCTGATGGCATCAAGGAGGCAATTGTGACAGTACAGAACCTCCTAGAAACAAGGCTCCATTGTGACACCGTGGGGAATCATGGAATCAAGGAGCCCATTGTGACACGCCGCATGGAACCAATGGTCCATGGTTACACGGCGGATTCAAGAAGAGCACGGTGACACCACGCAACATCATGGAACCATAGGTCCATTGTGACACAGCGGGGCCTCATGGAAACAAGGGGACCATTGTGGCAAAGCAGGGCCTAATGGAAGCATGGAGAGCATTGTGACACTAAGGAAACTCCTGGAACCAAGATGACCACTGGCACATAATGGAACCTCATGGAAGCAAGCCTCCACAATGACTTTGGAGGGCCTCAGGGACCACAGGACCCATTGTGACACAGCAGGACCTGGTGGAACCAAGGAGCCTTTGTGATACTCCAGATCCACATGGAAGCCAGGGTGCACTGAGACACAGCGGGGCCTTGTTGGAACCAAAGACACCTCTGCAAAAAGCAGGCTAGCTCATAGAAGCAAGGAGTCCATTGTTACAACGTAAAAGCTATGGAAGCAAGGGACCATTGTGACACTGCGGGGCCTCATGGAACCAATTGTCCATGATGACAGTGCGGATCAAAGGAGACCATGGTGACACTGCGGAACCTGATGGAACCAAGGAGCCATTGTGACACAGTGGGGCCTCATGGAATCAAGGAGACCATTGTGACCCAGGTGTTGCATGTGAAGGCAAGGAGCCATTGTGACACTTTGGGCTTCTTCCCTTGAGCTCTGCAGCTGGCTGTCCCAGCCCAGCGCACCATGTGCCACCTGCTCTCCTCAGGGCTCTGCCTGCACACAGCCCCAGGAGAAGTTTTCCTGTTTGCAAGGAAAGAATGGAAAAGCCGGAGCAGGTTTCCTAAACAACAAACCCCACTCAGGAGCCACATGCTCAGTACAGGCTGCCTGGAACGATGTCCCCTTTCTACAAGGGTCAGTGTGAGCAGGAATGAATGATCTCTGGGAGCAGAATTCTCGGAGTCTTTCCACTGAATTCTCTGTCCCTGTGTCTTGGGGTGACTTTATCGTGTGTATCCCCTATTGCTGCTCTATGCCCAGAAGTGAACTTTGTGCATTTCTGTGCCTTTCAACTGAGCCTGAGAGGGGGGAGAGGAAAAAAAAAACCGGACAAACTTCTCAGAGCGTTTGTTCAAGGACACACATACACACTCCTCTGCATCCTGCTTGCAGCAAGAGCAGAGGAAGCAACTTTGTTTCTTTTTAGCCAGTTTTCAGCTCCTTTTCTCTGGGGGGAGATGGAGAGTTGAACTTTGTTTTCCTGGGACTTCGGGGGTTTTTTTTCCCTTCTTCTCTTCTTGACTCTTTGAACATCAGAGCACATTGGGAGAATTTTCTCCCGAGGTGGGGGCCCTGAATGTGGGCCCATGAGCCAGCTGCAAGGAGGAGGAGAGAGACTAGACCTACGGAAGTGTTGGGGTTCCTCCCTCCTGCCATGCGGTCATGGGAGAGGGGACCCTGGGGTAGAGGCATGGCCTGGGCACGGGGTCTCCCTGCTCCCTGCTCACATGTGCCCTAATCCTGTTCAGCACTGCTTATTTTGTGTTGCCCTGTGCGAGGAGGGCCCTGGTTGTGCTGTGATTGCTCAGTTCTTTGGCAGTGCCCCGCCCATGTGGCTGGAGAAGAAAGAGCTCTGAAACTTCTCTCAAGAATCGCTCCCTGTTTCTTTGCACGGGCCTCGCTGTCTATGGATGTTTCAGGAGACCCCACCGAAACACAGAAGGACTCTCAAATTATCCCAGCTTTCTCTGCACAGCGAGAGCTTTTAATATTTAGCATTGTTATCCTTTTCCTGTGTGTTTGTTAAAAAAATAGTTTTTATCTCTTTCACTTTCTTCCCAGGAAAGTTCTTTTTTCCAAAAACCTGGTGGGGGAGGGCTGGGTGTAACCTGCCTTCTATCAGAGGATATTTTCCTCCACATTTGTCCAAACCGGCACAGCCTGTCCTTTCCTGGGTCTCTGTTGCAGATGGAAGCTGCTGGTGCCATTGTCAGCTTGAAGCCCTCTTTTGATGCAAGCAGATGTTGCCAGGTGTGTTCAGCAGCTGTTGCTCAATGCTTATGCCAAGCTATTGTGTTCCTCATGGAACCAAGGAGCCATTGTGACACTGCAGGGGCTGATGGCATCAAGGAGGCAATTGTGACAGTACAGAACCTCCTAGAAACAAGGCTCCATTGTGACACCGTGGGGAATCATGGAATCAAGGAGCCCATTCTGACACGCCGCATGGAACCAATGGTCCATGGTTACACGGCGGATTCAAGAAGAGCACGGTGACACCACGCAACATCATGGAACCATAGGTCCATTGTGACACAGCGGGGCCTCATGGAAACAAGGGGACCATTGTGGCAAAGCAGGGCCTAATGGAAGCATGGAGAGCATTGTGACACTAAGGAAACTCCTGGAACCAAGATGACCACTGGCACATAATGGAACCTCATGGAAGCAAGCCTCCACAATGACTTTGGAGGGCCTCAGGGACCACAGGACCCATTGTGACACAGCAGGACCTGGTGGAACCAAGGAGCCTTTGTGATACTCCAGATCCACATGGAAGCCAGGGTGCACTGAGACACAGCGGGGCCTTGTTGGAACCAAAGACACCTCTGCAAAAAGCAGGCTAGCTCATAGAAGCAAGGAGTCCATTGTTACAACGTAAAAGCTATGGAAGCAAGGGACCATTGTGACACTGCGGGGCCTCATGGAACCAATTGTCCATGATGACAGTGCGGATCAAAGGAGACCATGGTGACACTGCGGAACCTGATGGAACCAAGGAGCCATTGTGACACAGTGGGGCCTCATGGAATCAAGGAGACCATTGTGACCCAGGTGTTGCATGTGAAGGCAAGGAGCCATTGTGACACTTTGGGCTTCTTCCCTTGAGCTCTGCAGCTGGCTGTCCCAGCCCAGCGCACCATGTGCCACCTGCTCTCCTCAGGGCTCTGCCTGCACACAGCCCCAGGAGAAGTTTTCCTGTTTGGAAGGAAAGAATGGAAAAGCCGGAGCAGGTTTCCTAAACAACAAACCCCACTCAGGAGCCACATGCTCAGTACAGGCTGCCTGGAACGATGTCCCCTTTCTACAAGGGTCAGTGTGAGCAGGAATGAATGATCTCTGGGAGCAGAATTCTCGGAGTCTTTCCACTGAATTCTCTGTCCCTGTGTCTTGGGGTGACTTTATCGTGTGTATCCCCTATTGCTGCTCTATGCCCAGAAGTGAACTTTGTGCATTTCTGTGCCTTTCAACTGAGCCTGAGAGGGGGGAGAGGAAAAAAAAAACCGGACAAACTTCTCAGAGCGTTTGTTCAAGGACACACATACACACTCCTCTGCATCCTGCTTGCAGCAAGAGCAGAGGAAGCAACTTTGTTTCTTTTTAGCCAGTTTTCAGCTCCTTTTCTCTGGGGGGAGATGGAGAGTTGAACTTTGTTTTCCTGGGACTTCGGGGGTTTTTTTTCCCTTCTTCTCTTCTTGACTCTTTGAACATCAGAGCACATTGGGAGAATTTTCTCCCGAGGTGGGGGCCCTGAATGTGGGCCCATGAGCCAGCTGCAAGGAGGAGGAGAGAGACTAGACCTACGGAAGTGTTGGGGTTCCTCCCTCCTGCCATGCGGTCATGGGAGAGGGGACCCTGGGGTAGAGGCATGGCCTGGGCACGGGGTCTCCCTGCTCCCTGCTCACATGTGCCCTAATCCTGTTCAGCACTGCTTATTTTGTGTTGCCCTGTGCGAGGAGGGCCCTGGTTGTGCTGTGATTGCTCAGTTCTTTGGCAGTGCCCCGCCCATGTGGCTGGAGAAGAAAGAGCTCTGAAACTTCTCTCAAGAATCGCTCCCTGTTTCTTTGCACGGGCCTCGCTGTCTATGGATGTTTCAGGAGACCCCACCGAAACACAGAAGGACTCTCAAATTATCCCAGCTTTCTCTGCACAGCGAGAGCTTTTAATATTTAGCATTGTTATCCTTTTCCTGTGTGTTTGTTAAAAAAATAGTTTTTATCTCTTTCACTTTCTTCCCAGGAAAGTTCTTTTTTCCAAAAACCTGGTGGGGGAGGGCTGGGTGTAACCTGCCTTCTATCAGAGGATATTTTCCTCCACATTTGTCCAAACCGGCACAGCCTGTCCTTTCCTGGGTCTCTGTTGCAGATGGAAGCTGCTGGTGCCATTGTCAGCTTGAAGCCCTCTTTTGATGCAAGCAGATGTTGCCAGGTGTGTTCAGCAGCTGTTGCTCAATGCTTATGCCAAGCTATTGTGTTCCTCATGGAACCAAGGAGCCATTGTGACACTGCAGGGGCTGATGGCATCAAGGAGGCAATTGTGACAGTACAGAACCTCCTAGAAACAAGGCTCCATTGTGACACCGTGGGGAATCATGGAATCAAGGAGCCCATTGTGACACGCCGCATGGAACCAATGGTCCATGGTTACACGGCGGATTCAAGAAGAGCACGGTGACACCACGCAACATCATGGAACCATAGGTCCATTGTGACACAGCGGGGCCTCATGGAAACAAGGGGACCATTGTGGCAAAGCAGGGCCTAATGGAAGCATGGAGAGCATTGTGACACTAAGGAAACTCCTGGAACCAAGATGACCACTGGCACATAATGGAACCTCATGGAAGCAAGCCTCCACAATGACTTTGGAGGGCCTCAGGGACCACAGGACCCATTGTGACACAGCAGGACCTGGTGGAACCAAGGAGCCTTTGTGATACTCCAGATCCACATGGAAGCCAGGGTGCACTGAGACACAGCGGGGCCTTGTTGGAACCAAAGACACCTCTGCAAAAAGCAGGCTAGCTCATAGAAGCAAGGAGTCCATTGTTACAACGTAAAAGCTATGGAAGCAAGGGACCATTGTGACACTGCGGGGCCTCATGGAACCAATTGTCCATGATGACAGTGCGGATCAAAGGAGACCATGGTGACACTGCGGAACCTGATGGAACCAAGGAGCCATTGTGACACAGTGGGGCCTCATGGAATCAAGGAGACCATTGTGACCCAGGTGTTGCATGTGAAGGCAAGGAGCCATTGTGACACTTTGGGCTTCTTCCCTTGAGCTCTGCAGCTGGCTGTCCCAGCCCAGCGCACCATGTGCCACCTGCTCTCCTCAGGGCTCTGCCTGCACACAGCCCCAGGAGAAGTTTTCCTGTTTGGAAGGAAAGAATGGAAAAGCCGGAGCAGGTTTCCTAAACAACAAACCCCACTCAGGAGCCACATGCTCAGTACAGGCTGCCTGGAACGATGTCCCCTTTCTACAAGGGTCAGTGTGAGCAGGAATGAATGATCTCTGGGAGCAGAATTCTCGGAGTCTTTCCACTGAATTCTCTGTCCCTGTGTCTTGGGGTGACTTTATCGTGTGTATCCCCTATCGCTGCTCTATGCCCAGAAGTGAACTTTGTGCATTTCTGTGCCTTTCAACTGAGCCTGAGAGGGGGGAGAGGAAAAAAAAAACCGGACAAACTTCTCAGAGCGTTTGTTCAAGGACACACATACACACTCCTCTGCATCCTGCTTGCAGCAAGAGCAGAGGAAGCAACTTTGTTTCTTTTTAGCCAGTTTTCAGCTCCTTTTCTCTGGGGGGAGATGGAGAGTTAAACTTTGTTTTCCTGGGACTTCGGGGGTTTTTTTCCCCTTCTTCTCTTCTTGACTCTTTCAACATCAGAGCACATTGGGAGAATTTTCTCCCGAGGTGGGGGCCCTGAATGTGGGCCCATGAGCCAGCTGCAAGGAGGAGGAGAGAGACTACACCTACGGAAGTGTTGGGGTTCCTCCCCCCTGCCATGAGGTCATGGGAGAGGGGACCCTGGGGTAGAGGCATGGCCTGGGCACGGGGGTCTCCCTGCTCCCTGCTCACATGTGCCCTAACCCTGTTCAGCACTGCTTATTTTGTGTTGCCTTGTGCGAGGAGGGCCCTGGTTGTGCTGTGATTGCTCAGTTCTTTGGCAGTGCCCCGCCCATGTGGCTGGAGAAGAAAGAGCTCTGAAACTTCTCTCAAGAATCGCTCCCTGTTTCTTTGCACGGGCCTCGCTGTCTATGGATGTTTCAGGAGACCCCACCGAAACACAGAAGGACTCTCAAATTATCCCAGCTTTCTCTGCACAGCGAGAGCTTTTAATATTTAGCATTGTTATCCTTTTCCTGTGTGTTTGTTAAAAAAATAGTTTTTATCTCTTTCACTTTCTTCCCAGGAAAGTTCTTTTTTCCAAAAACCTGGTGGGGGAGGGCTGGGTGTAACCTGCCTTCTATCAGAGGATATTTTCCTCCACATTTGTCCAAACCGGCACAGCCTGTCCTTTCCTGGGTCTCTGTTGCAGATGGAAGCTGCTGGTGCCATTGTCAGCTTGAAGCCCTCTTTTGATGCAAGCAGATGTTGCCAGGTGTGTTCAGCAGCTGTTGCTCAATGCTTATGCCAAGCTATTGTGTTCCTCATGGAACCAAGGAGCCATTGTGACACTGCAGGGGCTGATGGCATCAAGGAGGCAATTGTGACAGTACAGAACCTCCTAGAAACAAGGCTCCATTGTGACACCGTGGGGAATCATGGAATCAAGGAGCCCATTGTGACACGCCGCATGGAACCAATGGTCCATGGTTACACGGCGGATTCAAGAAGAGCACGGTGACACCACGCAACATCATGGAACCATAGGTCCATTGTGACACAGCGGGGCCTCATGGAAACAAGGGGACCATTGTGGCAAAGCAGGGCCTAATGGAAGCATGGAGAGCATTGTGACACTAAGGAAACTCCTGGAACCAAGATGACCACTGGCACATAATGGAACCTCATGGAAGCAAGCCTCCACAATGACTTTGGAGGGCCTCAGGGACCACAGGACCCATTGTGACACAGCAGGACCTGGTGGAACCAAGGAGCCTTTGTGATACTCCACATCCACATGGAAGCCAGGGTGCACTGAGACACAGCGGGGCCTTGTTGGAACCAAAGACACCTCTGCAAAAAGCAGGCTAGCTCATAGAAGCAAGGAGTCCATTGTTACAACGTAAAAGCTATGGAAGCAAGGGACCATTGTGACACTGCGGGGCCTCATGGAACCAATTGTCCATGATGACAGTGCGGATCAAAGGAGACCATGGTGACACTGCGGAACCTGATGGAACCAAGGAGCCATTGTGACACAGTGGGGCCTCATGGAATCAAGGAGACCATTGTGACCCAGGTGTTGCATGTGAAGGCAAGGAGCCATTGTGACACTTTGGGCTTCTTCCCTTGAGCTCTGCAGCTGGCTGTCCCAGCCCAGCGCACCATGTGCCACCTGCTCTCCTCAGGGCTCTGCCTGCACACAGCCCCAGGAGAAGTTTTCCTGTTTGCAAGGAAAGAATGGAAAAGCCGGAGCAGGTTTCCTAAACAACAAACCCCACTCAGGAGCCACATGCTCAGTACAGGCTGCCTGGAACGATGTCCCCTTTCTACAAGGGTCAGTGTGAGCAGGAATGAATGATCTCTGGGAGCAGAATTCTCGGAGTCTTTCCACTGAATTCTCTGTCCCTGTGTCTTGGGGTGACTTTATCGTGTGTATCCCCTATTGCTGCTCTATGCCCAGAAGTGAACTTTGTGCATTTCTGTGCCTTTCAACTGAGCCTGAGAGGGGGGAGAGGAAAAAAAAAACCGGACAAACTTCTCAGAGCGTTTGTTCAAGGACACACATACACACTCCTCTGCATCCTGCTTGCAGCAAGAGCAGAGGAAGCAACTTTGTTTCTTTTTAGCCAGTTTTCAGCTCCTTTTCTCTGGGGGGAGATGGAGAGTTGAACTTTGTTTTCCTGGGACTTCGGGGGTTTTTTTCCCTTCTTCTCTTCTTGACTCTTTCAACATCAGAGCACATTGGGAGAATTTTCTCCCGAGGTGGGGGCCCTGAATGTGGGCCCATGAGCCAGCTGCAAGGAGGAGGAGAGAGACTAGACCTACGGAAGTGTTGGGGTTCCTCCCTCCTGCCATGCGGTCATGGGAGAGGGGACCCTGGGGTAGAGGCATGGCCTGGGCACGGGGTCTCCCTGCTCCCTGCTCACATGTGCCCTAATCCTGTTCAGCACTGCTTATTTTGTGTTGCCCTGTGCGAGGAGGGCCCTGGTTGTGCTGTGATTGCTCAGTTCTTTGGCAGTGCCCCGCCCATGTGGCTGGAGAAGAAAGAGCTCTGAAACTTCTCTCAAGAATCGCTCCCTGTTTCTTTGCACGGGCCTCGCTGTCTATGGATGTTTCAGGAGACCCCACCGAAACACGGAAGGACTCTCAAATTATCCCAGCTTTCTCTGCACAGCGAGAGCTTTTAATATTTAGCATTGCTATCCTTTTCCTGTGTGTTTGTTAAAAAAATAGTTTTTATCTCTTTCACTTTCTTCCCAGGAAAGTTCTTTTTTCCAAAAACCTGGTGGGGGAGGGCTGGGTGTAACCTGCCTTCTATCAGAGGATATTTTCCTCCAAATTTGTCCAAACCGGCACAGCCTGTCCTTTCCTGGGTCTCTGTTGCAGATGGAAGCTGCTGGTGCCATTGTCAGCTTGAAGCCCTCTTTTGATGCAAGCAGATGTTGCCAGGTGTGTTCAGCAGCTGTTGCTCAATGCTTATGCCAAGCTATTGTGTTCCTCATGGAACCAAGGAGCCATTGTGACACTGCAGGGGCTGATGGCATCAAGGAGGCAATTGTGACAGTACAGAACCTCCTAGAAACAAGGCTCCATTGTGACACCGTGGGGAATCATGGAATCAAGGAGCCCATTGTGACACAGCCAGGCCGCATGGAACCAATGGTCCATGGTTACACTGCGGATTCAAGAAGAGCACGGTGACACCACGCAACATCATGGAACCATAGGTCCATTGTGACACAGCGGGGCCTCATGGAAACAAGGGGACCATTGTGGCAAAGCAGGGCCTAATGGAAGCATGGAGAGCATTGTGACACTAAGGAAACTCCTGGAACCAAGATGACCACTGGCACATAATGGAACCTCATGGAAGCAAGCCTCCACAATGACTTTGGAGGGCCTCAGGGACCACAGGACCCATTGTGACACAGCAGGACCTGGTGGAACCAAGGAGCCTTTGTGATACTCCAGATCCACATGGAAGCCAGGGTGCACTGAGACACAGCGGGGCCTTGTTGGAACCAAAGACACCTCTGCAAAAAGCAGGCTAGCTCATAGAAGCAAGGAGTCCATTGTTACAACGTAAAAGCTATGGAACCAAGGGACCATTGTGACACTGCGGGGCCTCATGGAACCAATTGTCCATGATGACAATGCGGATCAAAGGAGACCATGGTGACACTGCGGAACCTGATGGAACCAAGGAGCCATTGTGACACAGTGGGGCCTCATGGAATCAAGGAGACCATTGTGACCCAGGTGTTGCATGGGAAGGCAAGGAGCCATTGTGACACTTTGGGCTTCTTCCCTTGAGCTCTGCAGCTGGCTGTCCCAGCCCAGCGCACCATGTGCCACCTGCTCTCCTCAGGGCTCTGCCTGCACACAGCCCCAGGAGAAGTTTTCCTGTTTGGAAGGAAAGAATGGAAAAGCCGGAGCAGGTTTCCTAAACAACAAACCCCACTCAGGAGCCACATGCTCAGTACAGGCTGCCTGGAACGATGTCCCCTTTCTACAAGGGTCAGTGTGAGCAGGAATGAATGATCTCTGGGAGCAGAATTCTCGGAGTCTTTCCACTGAATTCTCTGTCCCTGTGTCTTGGGGTGACTTTATCGTGTGTATCCCCTATTGCTGCTCTATGCCCAGAAGTGAACTTTGTGCATTTCTGTGCCTTTCAACTGAGCCTGAGAGGGGGGAGAGGAAAAAAAAAACCGGACAAACTTCTCAGAGCGTTTGTTCAAGGACACACATACACACTCCTCTGCATCCTTCTTGCAGCAAGAGCAGAGGAAGCAACTTTGTTTCTTTTTAGCCAGTTTTCAGCTCCTTTTCTCTGGGGGGAGATGGAGAGTTAAACTTTGTTTTCCTGGGACTTCGGGGGTTTTTTTCCCCTTCTTCTCTTCTTGACTCTTTCAACATCAGAGCACATTGGGAGAATTTTCTCCCGAGGTGGGGGCCCTGAATGTGGGCCCATGAGCCAGCTGCAAGGAGGAGGAGAGAGACTACACCTACGGAAGTGTTGGGGTTCCTCCCCCCTGCCATGAGGTCATGGGAGAGGGGACCCTGGGGTAGAGGCATGGCCTGGGCACGGGGGTCTCCCTGCTCCCTGCTCACATGTGCCCTAACCCTGTTCAGCACTGCTTATTTTGTGTTGCCTTGTGCGAGGAGGGCCCTGGTTGTGCTGTGATTGCTCAGTTCTTTGGCAGTGCCCCGCCCATGTGGCTGGAGAAGAAAGAGCTCTGAAACTTCTCTCAAGAATCGCTCCCTGTTTCTTTGCACGGGCCTCGCTGTCTATGGATGTTTCAGGAGACCCCACCGAAACACGGAAGGACTCTCAAATTATCCCAGGTTTCTCTGCACAGTGAGAGCTTTTAATATTTAGCATTGCTATCCTTTTCCTGTGTGTTTGTTAAAAAAATAGTTTTTATCTCTTTCACTTTCTTCCCAGGAAAGTTCTTTTTTCCAAAAACCTGGTGGGGGAGGGCTGGGTGTAACCTGCCTTCTATCAGAGGATATTTTCCTCCAAATTTGTCCAAACCGGCACAGCCTGTCCTTTCCTGGGTCTCTGTTGCAGATGGAAGCTGCTGGTGCCATTGTCAGCTTGAAGCCCTCTTTTGATGCAAGCAGATGTTGCCAGGTGTGTTCAGCAGCTGTTGCTCAATGCTTATGCCAAGCTCTTGTGTTCCTCATGGAACCAAGGAGCCATTGTGACACTGCAGGGGCTGATGGCATCAAGGAGGCAATTGTGACAGTACAGAACCTCCTAGAAACAAGGCTCCATTGTGACACCGTGGGGAATCATGGAATCAAGGAGCCCATTGTGACACGGCTGCATGGAACCAATGGTCCATGGTTACACGGCGGATTCAAGAAGAGCACGGTGACACCACGCAACATCATGGAACCATAGGTCCATTGTGACACAGCGGGGCCTCATGGAAACAAGGGGACCATTGTGGCAAAGCAGGGCCTAATGGAAGCATGGAGGGCATTGTGACACTAAGGAAACTCCTGGAACCAAGATGACCACTGGCACATAATGGAACCTCATGGAAGCAAGCCTCCATGATGACTTTGGAGGGCCTCAGGGACCACAGGACCCATTGTGACACAGCAGGACCTGGTGGAACCAAGGAGCCTTTGTGATACTCCAGATCCACATGGAAGCCAGGGTGCACTGAGACACAGCGGGGCCTTGTTGGAACCAAAGACACCTCTGCAAAAAGCAGGCTAGCTCATAGAAGCAAGGAGTCCATTGTTACAACGTAAAAGCTATGGAAGCAAGGGACCATTGTGACACTGCGGGGCCTCATGGAACCAATTGTCCATGATGACAGTGCGGATCAAAGGAGACCATGGTGACACTGCGGAACCTAATGGAACCAAGGAGCCATTGTGACACAGTGGGGCCTCATGGAATCAAGGAGACCATTGTGACCCAGGTGTTGCATGTGAAGGCAAGGAGCCATTGTGACACTTTGGGCTTCTTCCCTTGAGCTCTGCAGCGGGCTGTCCCAGCCCAGCGCACCATGTGCCACCTGCTCTCCTCAGGGCTCTGCCTGCACACAGCCCCAGGAGAAGTTTTCCTGTTTGCAAGGAAAGAATGGAAAAGCCGGAGCAGGTTTCCTAAACAACAAACCCCACTCAGGAGCCACATGCTCAGTACAGGCTGCCTGGAACGATGTCCCCTTTCTACAAGGGTCAGTGTGAGCAGGAATGAATGATCTCTGGGAGCAGAATTCTCTGAGTCTTTCCACTGAATTCTCTGTCCCTGTGTCTTGGGGTGACTTTATTGTGTGTATCCCCTATTGCTGCTCTATGCCCAGAAGTGAACTTTGTGCGTTTCTGTGCCTTTCAACTGAGCCTGAGAGGGGGGAGAGGAAAAAAAACCGGACAAACTTCTCAGAGCGTTTGTTCAAGGACACACATACACACTCCTCTGCATCCTGCTTGCAGCAAGAGCAGAGGAAGCAACTTTGTTTCTTTTTAGCCAGTTTTCAGCTCCTTTTCTCTGGGGGGAGATGGAGAGTTGAACTTTGTTTTCCTGGGACTTCGGGGGTTTTTTTTCCCTTCTTCTCTTCTTGACTCTTTCAACATCAGAGCACATTGGGAGAATTTTCTCCCGAGGTGGGGGCCCTGAATGTGGGCCCATGAGCCAGCTGCAAGGAGGAGGAGAGAGACTAGACCTACGGAAGTGTTGGGGTTCCTCCCTCCTGCCATGCGGTCATGGGAGAGGGGACCCTGGGGTAGAGGCATGGCCTGGGCACGGGGTCTCCCTGCTCCCTGCTCACATGTGCCCTAATCCTGTTCAGCACTGCTTATTTTGTGTTGCCCTGTGCGAGGAGGGCCCTGGTTGTGCTGTGATTGCTCAGTTCTTTGGCAGTGCCCCGCCCATGTGGCTGGAGAAGAAAGAGCTCTGAAACTTCTCTCAAGAATCGCTCCCTGTTTCTTTGCACGGGCCTCGCTGTCTATGGATGTTTCAGGAGACCCCACCGAAACACAGAAGGACTCTCAAATTATCCCAGCTTTCTCTGCACAGCGAGAGCTTTTAATATTTAGCATTGTTATCCTTTTCCTGTGTGTTTGTTAAAAAAATAGTTTTTATCTCTTTCACTTTCTTCCCAGGAAAGTTCTTTTTTCCAAAAACCTGGTGGGGGAGGGCTGGGTGTAACCTGCCTTCTATCAGAGGATATTTTCCTCCACATTTGTCCAAACCGGCACAGCCTGTCCTTTCCTGGGTCTCTGTTGCAGATGGAAGCTGCTGGTGCCATTGTCAGCTTGAAGCCCTCTTTTGATGCAAGCAGATGTTGCCAGGTGTGTTCAGCAGCTGTTGCTCAATGCTTATGCCAAGCTATTGTGTTCCTCATGGAACCAAGGAGCCATTGTGACACTGCAGGGGCTGATGGCATCAAGGAGGCAATTGTGACAGTACAGAACCTCCTAGAAACAAGGCTCCATTGTGACACCGTGGGGAATCATGGAATCAAGGAGCCCATTGTGACACGCCGCATGGAACCAATGGTCCATGGTTACACGGCGGATTCAAGAAGAGCACGGTGACACCACGCAACATCATGGAACCATAGGTCCATTGTGACACAGCGGGGCCTCATGGAAACAAGGGGACCATTGTGGCAAAGCAGGGCCTAATGGAAGCATGGAGAGCATTGTGACACTAAGGAAACTCCTGGAACCAAGATGACCACTGGCACATAATGGAACCTCATGGAAGCAAGCCTCCACAATGACTTTGGAGGGCCTCAGGGACCACAGGACCCATTGTGACACAGCAGGACCTGGTGGAACCAAGGAGCCTTTGTGATACTCCACATCCACATGGAAGCCAGGGTGCACTGAGACACAGCGGGGCCTTGTTGGAACCAAAGACACCTCTGCAAAAAGCAGGCTAGCTCATAGAAGCAAGGAGTCCATTGTTACAACGTAAAAGCTATGGAAGCAAGGGACCATTGTGACACTGCGGGGCCTCATGGAACCAATTGTCCATGATGACAGTGCGGATCAAAGGAGACCATGGTGACACTGCGGAACCTGATGGAACCAAGGAGCCATTGTGACACAGTGGGGCCTCATGGAATCAAGGAGACCATTGTGACCCAGGTGTTGCATGTGAAGGCAAGGAGCCATTGTGACACTTTGGGCTTCTTCCCTTGAGCTCTGCAGCTGGCTGTCCCAGCCCAGCGCACCATGTGCCACCTGCTCTCCTCAGGGCTCTGCCTGCACACAGCCCCAGGAGAAGTTTTCCTGTTTGGAAGGAAAGAATGGAAAAGCCGGAGCAGGTTTCCTAAACAACAAACCCCACTCAGGAGCCACATGCTCAGTACAGGCTGCCTGGAACGATGTCCCCTTTCTACAAGGGTCAGTGTGAGCAGGAATGAATGATCTCTGGGAGCAGAATTCTCGGAGTCTTTCCACTGAATTCTCTGTCCCTGTGTCTTGGGGTGACTTTATCGTGTGTATCCCCTATTGCTGCTCTATGCCCAGAAGTGAACTTTGTGCATTTCTGTGCCTTTCAACTGAGCCTGAGAGGGGGGAGAGGAAAAAAAAAACCGGACAAACTTCTCAGAGCGTTTGTTCAAGGACACACATACACACTCCTCTGCATCCTGCTTGCAGCAAGAGCAGAGGAAGCAACTTTGTTTCTTTTTAGCCAGTTTTCAGCTCCTTTTCTCTGGGGGGAGATGGAGAGTTGAACTTTGTTTTCCTGGGACTTCGGGGGTTTTTTTTCCCTTCTTCTCTTCTTGACTCTTTGAACATCAGAGCACATTGGGAGAATTTTCTCCCGAGGTGGGGGCCCTGAATGTGGGCCCATGAGCCAGCTGCAAGGAGGAGGAGAGAGACTAGACCTACGGAAGTGTTGGGGTTCCTCCCTCCTGCCATGCGGTCATGGGAGAGGGGACCCTGGGGTAGAGGCATGGCCTGGGCACGGGGTCTCCCTGCTCCCTGCTCACATGTGCCCTAATCCTGTTCAGCACTGCTTATTTTGTGTTGCCCTGTGCGAGGAGGGCCCTGGTTGTGCTGTGATTGCTCAGTTCTTTGGCAGTGCCCCGCCCATGTGGCTGGAGAAGAAAGAGCTCTGAAACTTCTCTCAAGAATCGCTCCCTGTTTCTTTGCACGGGCCTCGCTGTCTATGGATGTTTCAGGAGACCCCACCGAAACACAGAAGGACTCTCAAATTATCCCAGCTTTCTCTGCACAGCGAGAGCTTTTAATATTTAGCATTGTTATCCTTTTCCTGTGTGTTTGTTAAAAAAATAGTTTTTATCTCTTTCACTTTCTTCCCAGGAAAGTTCTTTTTTCCAAAAACCTGGTGGGGGAGGGCTGGGTGTAACCTGCCTTCTATCAGAGGATATTTTCCTCCACATTTGTCCAAACCGGCACAGCCTGTCCTTTCCTGGGTCTCTGTTGCAGATGGAAGCTGCTGGTGCCATTGTCAGCTTGAAGCCCTCTTTTGATGCAAGCAGATGTTGCCAGGTGTGTTCAGCAGCTGTTGCTCAATGCTTATGCCAAGCTATTGTGTTCCTCATGGAACCAAGGAGCCATTGTGACACTGCAGGGGCTGATGGCATCAAGGAGGCAATTGTGACAGTACAGAACCTCCTAGAAACAAGGCTCCATTGTGACACCGTGGGGAATCATGGAATCAAGGAGCCCATTGTGACACGCCGCATGGAACCAATGGTCCATGGTTACACGGCGGATTCAAGAAGAGCACGGTGACACCACGCAACATCATGGAACCATAGGTCCATTGTGACACAGCGGGGCCTCATGGAAACAAGGGGACCATTGTGGCAAAGCAGGGCCTAATGGAAGCATGGAGAGCATTGTGACACTAAGGAAACTCCTGGAACCAAGATGACCACTGGCACATAATGGAACCTCATGGAAGCAAGCCTCCACAATGACTTTGGAGGGCCTCAGGGACCACAGGACCCATTGTGACACAGCAGGACCTGGTGGAACCAAGGAGCCTTTGTGATACTCCAGATCCACATGGAAGCCAGGGTGCACTGAGACACAGCGGGGCCTTGTTGGAACCAAAGACACCTCTGCAAAAAGCAGGCTAGCTCATAGAAGCAAGGAGTCCATTGTTACAACGTAAAAGCTATGGAAGCAAGGGACCATTGTGACACTGCGGGGCCTCATGGAACCAATTGTCCATGATGACAGTGCGGATCAAAGGAGACCATGGTGACACTGCGGAACCTGATGGAACCAAGGAGCCATTGTGACACAGTGGGGCCTCATGGAATCAAGGAGACCATTGTGACCCAGGTGTTGCATGTGAAGGCAAGGAGCCATTGTGACACTTTGGGCTTCTTCCCTTGAGCTCTGCAGCTGGCTGTCCCAGCCCAGCGCACCATGTGCCACCTGCTCTCCTCAGGGCTCTGCCTGCACACAGCCCCAGGAGAAGTTTTCCTGTTTGGAAGGAAAGAATGGAAAAGCCGGAGCAGGTTTCCTAAACAACAAACCCCACTCAGGAGCCACATGCTCAGTACAGGCTGCCTGGAACGATGTCCCCTTTCTACAAGGGTCAGTGTGAGCAGGAATGAATGATCTCTGGGAGCAGAATTCTCGGAGTCTTTCCACTGAATTCTCTGTCCCTGTGTCTTGGGGTGACTTTATCGTGTGTATCCCCTATTGCTGCTCTATGCCCAGAAGTGAACTTTGTGCATTTCTGTGCCTTTCAACTGAGCCTGAGAGGGGGGAGAGGAAAAAAAAACCGGACAAACTTCTCAGAGCGTTTGTTCAAGGACACACATACACACTCCTCTGCATCCTGCTTGCAGCAAGAGCAGAGGAAGCAACTTTGTTTCTTTTTAGCCAGTTTTCAGCTCCTTTTCTCTGGGGGGAGATGGAGAGTTGAACTTTGTTTTCCTGGGACTTCGGGGGTTTTTTTTCCCTTCTTCTCTTCTTGACTCTTTCAACATCAGACCACATTGGGAGAATTTTCTCCCGAGGTGGGGGCCCTGAATGTGGGCCCATGAGCCAGCTGCAAGGAGGAGGAGAGAGACTAGACCTACGGAAGTGTTGGGGTTCCTCCCTCCTGCCATGCGGTCATGGGAGAGGGGACCCTGGGGTAGAGGCATGGCCTGGGCACGGGGTCTCCCTGCTCCCTGCTCACATGTGCCCTAATCCTGTTCAGCACTGCTTATTTTGTGTTGCCCTGTGCCAGGAGGGCCCTGGTTGTGCTGTGATTGCTCAGTTCTTTGGCAGTGCCCCGCCCATGTGGCTGGAGAAGAAAGAGCTCTGAAACTTCTCTCAAGAATCGCTCCCTGTTTCTTTGCACGGGCCTCGCTGTCTATGGATGTTTCAGGAGACCCCACCGAAACACAGAAGGACTCTCAAATTATCCCAGCTTTCTCTGCACAGCGAGAGCTTTTAATATTTAGCATTGTTATCCTTTTCCTGTGTGTTTGTTAAAAAAATAGTTTTTATCTCTTTCACTTTCTTCCCAGGAAAGTTCTTTTTTCCAAAAACCTGGTGGGGGAGGGCTGGGTGTAACCTGCCTTCTATCAGAGGATATTTTCCTCCACATTTGTCCAAACCGGCACAGCCTGTCCTTTCCTGGGTCTCTGTTGCAGATGGAAGCTGCTGGTGCCATTGTCAGCTTGAAGCCCTCTTTTGATGCAAGCAGATGTTGCCAGGTGTGTTCAGCAGCTGTTGCTCAATGCTTATGCCAAGCTATTGTGTTCCTCATGGAACCAAGGAGCCATTGTGACACTGCAGGGGCTGATGGCATCAAGGAGGCAATTGTGACAGTACAGAACCTCCTAGAAACAAGGCTCCATTGTGACACCGTGGGGAATCATGGAATCAAGGAGCCCATTGTGACACGCCGCATGGAACCAATGGTCCATGGTTACACGGCGGATTCAAGAAGAGCACGGTGACACCACGCAACATCATGGAACCATAGGTCCATTGTGACACAGCGGGGCCTCATGGAAACAAGGGGACCATTGTGGCAAAGCAGGGCCTAATGGAAGCATGGAGAGCATTGTGACACTAAGGAAACTCCTGGAACCAAGATGACCACTGGCACATAATGGAACCTCATGGAAGCAAGCCTCCACAATGACTTTGGAGGGCCTCAGGGACCACAGGACCCATTGTGACACAGCAGGACCTGGTGGAACCAAGGAGCCTTTGTGATACTCCAGATCCACATGGAAGCCAGGGTGCACTGAGACACAGCGGGGCCTTGTTGGAACCAAAGACACCTCTGCAAAAAGCAGGCTAGCTCATAGAAGCAAGGAGTCCATTGTTACAACGTAAAAGCTATGGAAGCAAGGGACCATTGTGACACTGCGGGGCCTCATGGAACCAATTGTCCATGATGACAGTGCGGATCAAAGGAGACCATGGTGACACTGCGGAACCTGATGGAACCAAGGAGCCATTGTGACACAGTGGGGCCTCATGGAATCAAGGAGACCATTGTGACCCAGGTGTTGCATGGGAAGGCAAGGAGCCATTGTGACACTTTGGGCTTCTTCCCTTGAGCTCTGCAGCTGGCTGTCCCAGCCCAGCGCACCATGTGCCACCTGCTCTCCTCAGGGCTCTGCCTGCACACAGCCCCAGGAGAAGTTTTCCTGTTTGCAAGGAAAGAATGGAAAAGCCGGAGCAGGTTTCCTAAACAACAAACCCCACTCAGGAGCCACATGCTCAGTACAGGCTGCCTGGAACGATGTCCCCTTTCTACAAGGGTCAGTGTGAGCAGGAATGAATGATCTCTGGGAGCAGAATTCTCGGAGTCTTTCCACTGAATTCTCTGTCCCTGTGTCTTGGGGTGACTTTATCGTGTGTATCCCCTATTGCTGCTCTATGCCCAGAAGTGAACTTTGTGCATTTCTGTGCCTTTCAACTGAGCCTGAGAGGGGGGAGAGGAAAAAAAAAACCGGACAAACTTCTCAGAGCGTTTGTTCAAGGACACACATACACACTCCTCTGCATCCTGCTTGCAGCAAGAGCAGAGGAAGCAACTTTGTTTCTTTTTAGCCAGTTTTCAGCTCCTTTTCTCTGGGGGGAGATGGAGAGTTGAACTTTGTTTTCCTGGGACTTCGGGGGTTTTTTTCCCCTTCTTCTCTTCTTGACTCTTTCAACATCAGAGCACATTGGGAGAATTTTCTCCCGAGGTGGGGGCCCTGAATGTGGGCCCATGAGCCAGCTGCAAGGAGGAGGAGAGAGACTACACCTACGGAAGTGTTGGGGTTCCTCCCTCCTGCCATGCGGTCATGGGAGAGGGGACCCTGGGGTAGAGGCATGGCCTGGGCACGGGGTCTCCCTGCTCCCTGCTCACATGTGCCCTAATCCTGTTCAGCACTGCTTATTTTGTGTTGCCCTGTGCGAGGAGGGCCCTGGTTGTGCTGTGATTGCTCAGTTCTTTGGCAGTGCCCCGCCCATGTGGCTGGAGAAGAAAGAGCTCTGAAACTTCTCTCAAGAATCGCTCCCTGTTTCTTTGCACGGGCCTCGCTGTCTATGGATGTTTCAGGAGACCCCACCGAAACACGGAAGGACTCTCAAATTATCCCAGCTTTCTCTGCACAGCGAGAGCTTTTAATATTTAGCATTGCTATCCTTTTCCTGTGTGTTTGTTAAAAAAATAGTTTTTATCTCTTTCACTTTCTTCCCAGGAAAGTTCTTTTTTCCAAAAACCTGGTGGGGGAGGGCTGGGTGTAACCTGCCTTCTATCAGAGGATATTTTCCTCCAAATTTGTCCAAACCGGCACAGCCTGTCCTTTCCTGGGTCTCTGTTGCAGATGGAAGCTGCTGGTGCCATTGTCAGCTTGAAGCCCTCTTTTGATGCAAGCAGATGTTGCCAGGTGTGTTCAGCAGCTGTTGCTCAATGCTTATGCCAAGCTATTGTGTTCCTCATGGAACCAAGGAGCCATTGTGACACTGCAGGGGCTGATGGCATCAAGGAGGCAATTGTGACAGTACAGAACCTCCTAGAAACAAGGCTCCATTGTGACACCGTGGGGAATCATGGAATCAAGGAGCCCATTGTGACACAGCCAGGCCGCATGGAACCAATGGTCCATGGTTACACGGCGGATTCAAGAAGAGCACGGTGACACCACGCAACATCATGGAACCATAGGTCCATTGTGACACAGCGGGGCCTCATGGAAACAAGGGGACCATTGTGGCAAAGCAGGGCCTAATGGAAGCATGGAGAGCATTGTGACACTAAGGAAACTCCTGGAACCAAGATGACCACTGGCACATAATGGAACCTCATGGAAGCAAGCCTCCACAATGACTTTGGAGGGCCTCAGGGACCACAGGACCCATTGTGACACAGCAGGACCTGGTGGAACCAAGGAGCCTTTGTGATACTCCAGATCCACATGGAAGCCAGGGTGCACTGAGACACAGCGGGGCCTTGTTGGAACCAAAGACACCTCTGCAAAAAGCAGGCTAGCTCATAGAAGCAAGGAGTCCATTGTTACAACGTAAAAGCTATGGAAGCAAGGGACCATTGTGACACTGCGGGGCCTCATGGAACCAATTGTCCATGATGACAATGCGGATCAAAGGAGACCATGGTGACACTGCGGAACCTGATGGAACCAAGGAGCCATTGTGACACAGTGGGGCCTCATGGAATCAAGGAGACCATTGTGACCCAGGTGTTGCATGGGAAGGCAAGGAGCCATTGTGACACTTTGGGCTTCTTCCCTTGAGCTCTGCAGCTGGCTGTCCCAGCCCAGCGCACCATGTGCCACCTGCTCTCCTCAGGGCTCTGCCTGCACACAGCCCCAGGAGAAGTTTTCCTGTTTGGAAGGAAAGAATGGAAAAGCCGGAGCAGGTTTCCTAAACAACAAACCCCACTCAGGAGCCACATGCTCAGTACAGGCTGCCTGGAACGATGTCCCCTTTCTACAAGGGTCAGTGTGAGCAGGAATGAATGATCTCTGGGAGCAGAATTCTCGGAGTCTTTCCACTGAATTCTCTGTCCCTGTGTCTTGGGGTGACTTTATCGTGTGTATCCCCTATTGCTGCTCTATGCCCAGAAGTGAACTTTGTGCATTTCTGTGCCTTTCAACTGAGCCTGAGAGGGGGGAGAGGAAAAAAAAAACCGGACAAACTTCTCAGAGCGTTTGTTCAAGGACACACATACACACTCCTCTGCATCCTGCTTGCAGCAAGAGCAGAGGAAGCAACTTTGTTTCTTTTTAGCCAGTTTTCAGCTCCTTTTCTCTGGGGGGAGATGGAGAGTTAAACTTTGTTTTCCTGGGACTTCGGGGGTTTTTTTCCCCTTCTTCTCTTCTTGACTCTTTCAACATCAGAGCACATTGGGAGAATTTTCTCCCGAGGTGGGGGCCCTGAATGTGGGCCCATGAGCCAGCTGCAAGGAGGAGGAGAGAGACTACACCTACGGAAGTGTTGGGGTTCCTCCCCCCTGCCATGAGGTCATGGGAGAGGGGACCCTGGGGTAGAGGCATGGCCTGGGCACGGGGGTCTCCCTGCTCCCTGCTCACATGTGCCCTAACCCTGTTCAGCACTGCTTATTTTGTGTTGCCTTGTGCGAGGAGGGCCCTGGTTGTGCTGTGATTGCTCAGTTCTTTGGCAGTGCCCCGCCCATGTGGCTGGAGAAGAAAGAGCTCTGAAACTTCTCTCAAGAATCGCTCCCTGTTTCTTTGCACGGGCCTCGCTGTCTATGGATGTTTCAGGAGACCCCACCGAAACACGGAAGGACTCTCAAATTATCCCAGCTTTCTCTGCACAGCGAGAGCTTTTAATATTTAGCATTGTTATCCTTTTCCTGTGTGTTTGTTAAAAAAATAGGTTTTATCTCTTTCACTTTCTTCCCAGGAAAGTTCTTTTTTCCAAAAACCTGGTGGGGGAGGGCTGGGTGTAACCTGCCTTCTATCAGAGGATATTTTCCTCCACATTTGTCCAAACCGGCACAGCCTGTCCTTTCCTGGGTCTCTGTTGCAGATGGAAGCTGCTGGTGCCATTGTCAGCTTGAAGCCCTCTTTTGATGCAAGCAGATGTTGCCAGGTGTGTTCAGCAGCTGTTGCTCAATGCTTATGCCAAGCTATTGTGTTCCTCATGGAACCAAGGAGCCATTGTGACACTGCAGGGGCTGATGGCATCAAGGAGGCAATTGTGACAGTACAGAACCTCCTAGAAACAAGGCTCCATTGTGACACCGTGGGGAATCATGGAATCAAGGAGCCCATTGTGACACGCCGCATGGAACCAATGGTCCATGGTTACACGGCGGATTCAAGAAGAGCACGGTGACACCACGCAACATCATGGAACCATAGGTCCATTGTGACACAGCGGGGCCTCATGGAAACAAGGGGACCATTGTGGCAAAGCAGGGCCTAATGGAAGCATGGAGAGCATTGTGACACTAAGGAAACTCCTGGAACCAAGATGACCACTGGCACATAATGGAACCTCATGGAAGCAAGCCTCCACAATGACTTTGGAGGGCCTCAGGGACCACAGGACCCATTGTGACACAGCAGGACCTGGTGGAACCAAGGAGCCTTTGTGATACTCCAGATCCACATGGAAGCCAGGGTGCACTGAGACACAGCGGGGCCTTGTTGGAACCAAAGACACCTCTGCAAAAAGCAGGCTAGCTCATAGAAGCAAGGAGTCCATTGTTACAACGTAAAAGCTATGGAAGCAAGGGACCATTGTGACACTGCGGGGCCTCATGGAACCAATTGTCCATGATGACAGTGCGGATCAAAGGAGACCATGGTGACACTGCGGAACCTGATGGAACCAAGGAGCCATTGTGACACAGTGGGGCCTCATGGAATCAAGGAGACCATTGTGACCCAGGTGTTGCATGTGAAGGCAAGGAGCCATTGTGACACTTTGGGCTTCTTCCCTTGAGCTCTGCAGCTGGCTGTCCCAGCCCAGCGCACCATGTGCCACCTGCTCTCCTCAGGGCTCTGCCTGCACACAGCCCCAGGAGAAGTTTTCCTGTTTGGAAGGAAAGAATGGAAAAGCCGGAGCAGGTTTCCTAAACAACAAACCCCACTCAGGAGCCACATGCTCAGTACAGGCTGCCTGGAACGATGTCCCCTTTCTACAAGGGTCAGTGTGAGCAGGAATGAATGATCTCTGGGAGCAGAATTCTCGGAGTCTTTCCACTGAATTCTCTGTCCCTGTGTCTTGGGGTGACTTTATCGTGTGTATCCCCTATTGCTGCTCTATGCCCAGAAGTGAACTTTGTGCATTTCTGTGCCTTTCAACTGAGCCTGAGAGGGGGGAGAGGAAAAAAAAAACCGGACAAACTTCTCAGAGCGTTTGTTCAAGGACACACATACACACTCCTCTGCATCCTGCTTGCAGCAAGAGCAGAGGAAGCAACTTTGTTTCTTTTTAGCCAGTTTTCAGCTCCTTTTCTCTGGGGGGAGATGGAGAGTTAAACTTTGTTTTCCTGGGACTTCGGGGGTTTTTTTCCCCTTCTTCTCTTCTTGACTCTTTCAACATCAGAGCACATTGGGAGAATTTTCTCCCGAGGTGGGGGCCCTGAATGTGGGCCCATGAGCCAGCTGCAAGGAGGAGGAGAGAGACTACACCTACGGAAGTGTTGGGGTTCCTCCCCCCTGCCATGAGGTCATGGGAGAGGGGACCCTGGGGTAGAGGCATGGCCTGGGCACGGGGGTCTCCCTGCTCCCTGCTCACATGTGCCCTAACCCTGTTCAGCACTGCTTATTTTGTGTTGCCTTGTGCGAGGAGGGCCCTGGTTGTGCTGTGATTGCTCAGTTCTTTGGCAGTGCCCCGCCCATGTGGCTGGAGAAGAAAGAGCTCTGAAACTTCTCTCAAGAATCGCTCCCTGTTTCTTTGCACGGGCCTCGCTGTCTATGGATGTTTCAGGAGACCCCACCGAAACACGGAAGGACTCTCAAATTATCCCAGGTTTCTCTGCACAGCGAGAGCTTTTAATATTTAGCATTGCTATCCTTTTCCTGTGTGTTTGTTAAAAAAATAGTTTTTATCTCTTTCACTTTCTTCCCAGGAAAGTTCTTTTTTCCAAAAACCTGGTGGGGGAGGGCTGGGTGTAACCTGCCTTCTATCAGAGGATATTTTCCTCCAAATTTGTCCAAACCGGCACAGCCTGTCCTTTCCTGGGTCTCTGTTGCAGATGGAAGCTGCTGGTGCCATTGTCAGCTTGAAGCCCTCTTTTGATGCAAGCAGATGTTGCCAGGTGTGTTCAGCAGCTGTTGCTCAATGCTTATGCCAAGCTCTTGTGTTCCTCATGGAACCAAGGAGCCATTGTGACACTGCAGGGGCTGATGGCATCAAGGAGGCAATTGTGACAGTACAGAACCTCCTAGAAACAAGGCTCCATTGTGACACCGTGGGGAATCATGGAATCAAGGAGCCCATTGTGACACGGCTGCATGGAACCAATGGTCCATGGTTACACGGCGGATTCAAGAAGAGCACGGTGACACCACGCAACATCATGGAACCATAGGTCCATTGTGACACAGCGGGGCCTCATGGAAACAAGGGGACCATTGTGGCAAAGCAGGGCCTAATGGAAGCATGGAGGGCATTGTGACACTAAGGAAACTCCTGGAACCAAGATGACCACTGGCAC
Source organism: Aphelocoma coerulescens (assembly GCF_041296385.1). Classification (NCBI taxonomy): domain Eukaryota; kingdom Metazoa; phylum Chordata; class Aves; order Passeriformes; family Corvidae; genus Aphelocoma; species Aphelocoma coerulescens. The sequence continues at coordinate 1,272,945 of NW_027183927.1, forward strand.
ATAATGGAACCTCATGGAAGCAAGCCTCCATGATGACTTTGGAGGGCCTCAGGGACCACAGGACCCATTGTGACACAGCAGGACCTGGTGGAACCAAGGAGCCTTTGTGATACTCCAGATCCACATGGAAGCCAGGGTGCACTGAGACACAGCGGGGCCTTGTTGGAACCAAAGACACCTCTGCAAAAAGCAGGCTAGCTCATAGAAGCAAGGAGTCCATTGTTACAACGTAAAAGCTATGGAAGCAAGGGACCATTGTGACACTGCGGGGCCTCATGGAACCAATTGTCCATGATGACAGTGCGGATCAAAGGAGACCATGGTGACACTGCGGAACCTGATGGAACCAAGGAGCCATTGTGACACAGTGGGGCCTCATGGAATCAAGGAGACCATTGTGACCCAGGTGTTGCATGTGAAGGCAAGGAGCCATTGTGACACTTTGGGCTTCTTCCCTTGAGCTCTGCAGCGGGCTGTCCCAGCCCAGCGCACCATGTGCCACCTGCTCTCCTCAGGGCTCTGCCTGCACACAGCCCCAGGAGAAGTTTTCCTGTTTGGAAGGAAAGAATGGAAAAGCCGGAGCAGGTTTCCTAAACAACAAACCCCACTCAGGAGCCACATGCTCAGTACAGGCTGCCTGGAACGATGTCCCCTTTCTACAAGGGTCAGTGTGAGCAGGAATGAATGATCTCTGGGAGCAGAATTCTCTGAGTCTTTCCACTGAATTCTCTGTCCCTGTGTCTTGGGGTGACTTTATTGTGTGTATCCCCTATTGCTGCTCTATGCCCAGAAGTGAACTTTGTGCGTTTCTGTGCCTTTCAACTGAGCCTGAGAGGGGGGAGAGGAAAAAAAACCGGACAAACTTCTCAGAGCGTTTGTTCAAGGACACACATACACACTCCTCTGCATCCTGCTTGCAGCAAGAGCAGAGGAAGCAACTTTGTTTCTTTTTAGCCAGTTTTCAGCTCCTTTTCTCTGGGGGGAGATGGAGAGTTGAACTTTGTTTTCCTGGGACTTCGGGGGTTTTTTTTCCCTTCTTCTCTTCTTGACTCTTTCAACATCAGAGCACATTGGGAGAATTTTCTCCCGAGGTGGGGGCCCTGAATGTGGGCCCATGAGCCAGCTGCAAGGAGGAGGAGAGAGACTAGACCTACGGAAGTGTTGGGGTTCCTCCCTCCTGCCATGCGGTCATGGGAGAGGGGACCCTGGGGTAGAGGCATGGCCTGGGCACGGGGTCTCCCTGCTCCCTGCTCACATGTGCCCTAATCCTGTTCAGCACTGCTTATTTTGTGTTGCCCTGTGCGAGGAGGGCCCTGGTTGTGCTGTGATTGCTCAGTTCTTTGGCAGTGCCCCGCCCATGTGGCTGGAGAAGAAAGAGCTCTGAAACTTCTCTCAAGAATCGCTCCCTGTTTCTTTGCACGGGCCTCGCTGTCTATGGATGTTTCAGGAGACCCCACCGAAACACAGAAGGACTCTCAAATTATCCCAGCTTTCTCTGCACAGCGAGAGCTTTTAATATTTAGCATTGTTATCCTTTTCCTGTGTGTTTGTTAAAAAAATAGGTTTTATCTCTTTCACTTTCTTCCCAGGAAAGTTCTTTTTTCCAAAAACCTGGTGGGGGAGGGCTGGGTGTAACCTGCCTTCTATCAGAGGATATTTTCCTCCACATTTGTCCAAACCGGCACAGCCTGTCCTTTCCTGGGTCTCTGTTGCAGATGGAAGCTGCTGGTGCCATTGTCAGCTTGAAGCCCTCTTTTGATGCAAGCAGATGTTGCCAGGTGTGTTCAGCAGCTGTTGCTCAATGCTTATGCCAAGCTATTGTGTTCCTCATGGAACCAAGGAGCCATTGTGACACTGCAGGGGCTGATGGCATCAAGGAGGCAATTGTGACAGTACAGAACCTCCTAGAAACAAGGCTCCATTGTGACACCGTGGGGAATCATGGAATCAAGGAGCCCATTGTGACACGCCGCATGGAACCAATGGTCCATGGTTACACGGCGGATTCAAGAAGAGCACGGTGACACCACGCAACATCATGGAACCATAGGTCCATTGTGACACAGCGGGGCCTCATGGAAACAAGGGGACCATTGTGGCAAAGCAGGGCCTAATGGAAGCATGGAGAGCATTGTGACACTAAGGAAACTCCTGGAACCAAGATGACCACTGGCACATAATGGAACCTCATGGAAGCAAGCCTCCACAATGACTTTGGAGGGCCTCAGGGACCACAGGACCCATTGTGACACAGCAGGACCTGGTGGAACCAAGGAGCCTTTGTGATACTCCACATCCACATGGAAGCCAGGGTGCACTGAGACACAGCGGGGCCTTGTTGGAACCAAAGACACCTCTGCAAAAAGCAGGCTAGCTCATAGAAGCAAGGAGTCCATTGTTACAACGTAAAAGCTATGGAAGCAAGGGACCATTGTGACACTGCGGGGCCTCATGGAACCAATTGTCCATGATGACAGTGCGGATCAAAGGAGACCATGGTGACACTGCGGAACCTGATGGAACCAAGGAGCCATTGTGACACAGTGGGGCCTCATGGAATCAAGGAGACCATTGTGACCCAGGTGTTGCATGTGAAGGCAAGGAGCCATTGTGACACTTTGGGCTTCTTCCCTTGAGCTCTGCAGCTGGCTGTCCCAGCCCAGCGCACCATGTGCCACCTGCTCTCCTCAGGGCTCTGCCTGCACACAGCCCCAGGAGAAGTTTTCCTGTTTGGAAGGAAAGAATGGAAAAGCCGGAGCAGGTTTCCTAAACAACAAACCCCACTCAGGAGCCACATGCTCAGTACAGGCTGCCTGGAACGATGTCCCCTTTCTACAAGGGTCAGTGTGAGCAGGAATGAATGATCTCTGGGAGCAGAATTCTCGGAGTCTTTCCACTGAATTCTCTGTCCCTGTGTCTTGGGGTGACTTTATCGTGTGTATCCCCTATTGCTGCTCTATGCCCAGAAGTGAACTTTGTGCATTTCTGTGCCTTTCAACTGAGCCTGAGAGGGGGGAGAGGAAAAAAAAAACCGGACAAACTTCTCAGAGCGTTTGTTCAAGGACACACATACACACTCCTCTGCATCCTGCTTGCAGCAAGAGCAGAGGAAGCAACTTTGTTTCTTTTTAGCCAGTTTTCAGCTCCTTTTCTCTGGGGGGAGATGGAGAGTTGAACTTTGTTTTCCTGGGACTTCGGGGGTTTTTTTTCCCTTCTTCTCTTCTTGACTCTTTGAACATCAGAGCACATTGGGAGAATTTTCTCCCGAGGTGGGGGCCCTGAATGTGGGCCCATGAGCCAGCTGCAAGGAGGAGGAGAGAGACTACACCTACGGAAGTGTTGGGGTTCCTCCCTCCTGCCATGCGGTCATGGGAGAGGGGACCCTGGGGTAGAGGCATGGCCTGGGCACGGGGTCTCCCTGCTCCCTGCTCACATGTGCCCTAATCCTGTTCAGCACTGCTTATTTTGTGTTGCCCTGTGCGAGGAGGGCCCTGGTTGTGCTGTGATTGCTCAGTTCTTTGGCAGTGCCCCGCCCATGTGGCTGGAGAAGAAAGAGCTCTGAAACTTCTCTCAAGAATCGCTCCCTGTTTCTTTGCACGGGCCTCGCTGTCTATGGATGTTTCAGGAGACCCCACCGAAACACAGAAGGACTCTCAAATTATCCCAGCTTTCTCTGCACAGCGAGAGCTTTTAATATTTAGCATTGTTATCCTTTTCCTGTGTGTTTGTTAAAAAAATAGGTTTTATCTCTTTCACTTTCTTCCCAGGAAAGTTCTTTTTTCCAAAAACCTGGTGGGGGAGGGCTGGGTGTAACCTGCCTTCTATCAGAGGATATTTTCCTCCACATTTGTCCAAACCGGCACAGCCTGTCCTTTCCTGGGTCTCTGTTGCAGATGGAAGCTGCTGGTGCCATTGTCAGCTTGAAGCCCTCTTTTGATGCAAGCAGATGTTGCCAGGTGTGTTCAGCAGCTGTTGCTCAATGCTTATGCCAAGCTATTGTGTTCCTCATGGAACCAAGGAGCCATTGTGACACTGCAGGGGCTGATGGCATCAAGGAGGCAATTGTGACAGTACAGAACCTCCTAGAAACAAGGCTCCATTGTGACACCGTGGGGAATCATGGAATCAAGGAGCCCATTGTGACACGCCGCATGGAACCAATGGTCCATGGTTACACGGCGGATTCAAGAAGAGCACGGTGACACCACGCAACATCATGGAACCATAGGTCCATTGTGACACAGCGGGGCCTCATGGAAACAAGGGGACCATTGTGGCAAAGCAGGGCCTAATGGAAGCATGGAGAGCATTGTGACACTAAGGAAACTCCTGGAACCAAGATGACCACTGGCACATAATGGAACCTCATGGAAGCAAGCCTCCACAATGACTTTGGAGGGCCTCAGGGACCACAGGACCCATTGTGACACAGCAGGACCTGGTGGAACCAAGGAGCCTTTGTGATACTCCAGATCCACATGGAAGCCAGGGTGCACTGAGACACAGCGGGGCCTTGTTGGAACCAAAGACACCTCTGCAAAAAGCAGGCTAGCTCATAGAAGCAAGGAGTCCATTGTTACAACGTAAAAGCTATGGAAGCAAGGGACCATTGTGACACTGCGGGGCCTCATGGAACCAATTGTCCATGATGACAGTGCGGATCAAAGGAGACCATGGTGACACTGCGGAACCTGATGGAACCAAGGAGCCATTGTGACACAGTGGGGCCTCATGGAATCAAGGAGACCATTGTGACCCAGGTGTTGCATGTGAAGGCAAGGAGCCATTGTGACACTTTGGGCTTCTTCCCTTGAGCTCTGCAGCTGGCTGTCCCAGCCCAGCGCACCATGTGCCACCTGCTCTCCTCAGGGCTCTGCCTGCACACAGCCCCAGGAGAAGTTTTCCTGTTTGCAAGGAAAGAATGGAAAAGCCGGAGCAGGTTTCCTAAACAACAAACCCCACTCAGGAGCCACATGCTCAGTACAGGCTGCCTGGAACGATGTCCCCTTTCTACAAGGGTCAGTGTGAGCAGGAATGAATGATCTCTGGGAGCAGAATTCTCGGAGTCTTTCCACTGAATTCTCTGTCCCTGTGTCTTGGGGTGACTTTATCGTGTGTATCCCCTATTGCTGCTCTATGCCCAGAAGTGAACTTTGTGCATTTCTGTGCCTTTCAACTGAGCCTGAGAGGGGGGAGAGGAAAAAAAAAACCGGACAAACTTCTCAGAGCGTTTGTTCAAGGACACACATACACACTCCTCTGCATCCTGCTTGCAGCAAGAGCAGAGGAAGCAACTTTGTTTCTTTTTAGCCAGTTTTCAGCTCCTTTTCTCTGGGGGGAGATGGAGAGTTGAACTTTGTTTTCCTGGGACTTCGGGGGTTTTTTTCCCCTTCTTCTCTTCTTGACTCTTTCAACATCAGAGCACATTGGGAGAATTTTCTCCCGAGGTGGGGGCCCTGAATGTGGGCCCATGAGCCAGCTGCAAGGAGGAGGAGAGAGACTACACCTACGGAAGTGTTGGGGTTCCTCCCTCCTGCCATGCGGTCATGGGAGAGGGGACCCTGGGGTAGAGGCATGGCCTGGGCACGGGGTCTCCCTGCTCCCTGCTCACATGTGCCCTAATCCTGTTCAGCACTGCTTATTTTGTGTTGCCCTGTGCGAGGAGGGCCCTGGTTGTGCTGTGATTGCTCAGTTCTTTGGCAGTGCCCCGCCCATGTGGCTGGAGAAGAAAGAGCTCTGAAACTTCTCTCAAGAATCGCTCCCTGTTTCTTTGCACGGGCCTCGCTGTCTATGGATGTTTCAGGAGACCCCACCGAAACACAGAAGGACTCTCAAATTATCCCAGGTTTCTCTGCACAGCGAGAGCTTTTAATATTTAGCATTGCTATCCTTTTCCTGTGTGTTTGTTAAAAAAATAGTTTTTATCTCTTTCACTTTCTTCCCAGGAAAGTTCTTTTTTCCAAAAACCTGGTGGGGGAGGGCTGGGTGTAACCTGCCTTCTATCAGAGGATATTTTCCTCCACATTTGTCCAAACCGGCACAGCCTGTCCTTTCCTGGGTCTCTGTTGCAGATGGAAGCTGCTGGTGCCATTGTCAGCTTGAAGCCCTCTTTTGATGCAAGCAGATGTTGCCAGGTGTGTTCAGCAGCTGTTGCTCAATGCTTATGCCAAGCTATTGTGTTCCTCATGGAACCAAGGAGCCATTGTGACACTGCAGGGGCTGATGGCATCAAGGAGGCAATTGTGACAGTACAGAACCTCCTAGAAACAAGGCTCCATTGTGACACCGTGGGGAATCATGGAATCAAGGAGCCCATTGTGACACGGCTGCATGGAACCAATGGTCCATGGTTACACGGCGGATTCAAGAAGAGCACGGTGACACCACGCAACATCATGGAACCATAGGTCCATTGTGACACAGCGGGGCCTCATGGAAACAAGGGGACCATTGTGGCAAAGCAGGGCCTAATGGAAGCATGGAGGGCATTGTGACACTAAGGAAACTCCTGGAACCAAGATGACCACTGGCACATAATGGAACCTCATGGAAGCAAGCCTCCATGATGACTTTGGAGGGCCTCAGGGACCACAGGACCCATTGTGACACAGCAGGACCTGGTGGAACCAAGGAGCCTTTGTGATACTCCAGATCCACATGGAAGCCAGGGTGCACTGAGACACAGCGGGGCCTTGTTGGAACCAAAGACACCTCTGCAAAAAGCAGGCTAGCTCATAGAAGCAAGGAGTCCATTGTTACAACGTAAAAGCTATGGAAGCAAGGGACCATTGTGACACTGCGGGGCCTCATGGAACCAATTGTCCATGATGACAGTGCGGATCAAAGGAGACCATGGTGACACTGCGGAACCTGATGGAACCAAGGAGCCATTGTGACACAGTGGGGCCTCATGGAATCAAGGAGACCATTGTGACCCAGGTGTTGCATGTGAAGGCAAGGAGCCATTGTGACACTTTGGGCTTCTTCCCTTGAGCTCTGCAGCGGGCTGTCCCAGCCCAGCGCACCATGTGCCACCTGCTCTCCTCAGGGCTCTGCCTGCACACAGCCCCAGGAGAAGTTTTCCTGTTTGGAAGGAAAGAATGGAAAAGCCGGAGCAGGTTTCCTAAACAACAAACCCCACTCAGGAGCCACATGCTCAGTACAGGCTGCCTGGAACGATGTCCCCTTTCTACAAGGGTCAGTGTGAGCAGGAATGAATGATCTCTGGGAGCAGAATTCTCTGAGTCTTTCCACTGAATTCTCTGTCCCTGTGTCTTGGGGTGACTTTATTGTGTGTATCCCCTATTGCTGCTCTATGCCCAGAAGTGAACTTTGTGCGTTTCTGTGCCTTTCAACTGAGCCTGAGAGGGGGGAGAGGAAAAAAAACCGGACAAACTTCTCAGAGCGTTTGTTCAAGGACACACATACACACTCCTCTGCATCCTGCTTGCAGCAAGAGCAGAGGAAGCAACTTGGTTTCTTTTTAGCCAGTTTTCAGCTCCTTTTCTCTGGGGGGAGATGGAGAGTTGAACTTTGTTTTCCTGGGACTTCGGGGGTTTTTTTTCCCTTCTTCTCTTCTTGACTCTTTCAACATCAGAGCACATTGGGAGAATTTTCTCCCGAGGTGGGGGCCCTGAATGTGGGCCCATGAGCCAGCTGCAAGGAGGAGGAGAGAGACTAGACCTACGGAAGTGTTGGGGTTCCTCCCTCCTGCCATGCGGTCATGGGAGAGGGGACCCTGGGGTAGAGGCATGGCCTGGGCACGGGGTCTCCCTGCTCCCTGCTCACATGTGCCCTAATCCTGTTCAGCACTGCTTATTTTGTGTTGCCCTGTGCGAGGAGGGCCCTGGTTGTGCTGTGATTGCTCAGTTCTTTGGCAGTGCCCCGCCCATGTGGCTGGAGAAGAAAGAGCTCTGAAACTTCTCTCAAGAATCGCTCCCTGTTTCTTTGCACGGGCCTCGCTGTCTATGGATGTTTCAGGAGACCCCACCGAAACACAGAAGGACTCTCAAATTATCCCAGCTTTCTCTGCACAGCGAGAGCTTTTAATATTTAGCATTGTTATCCTTTTCCTGTGTGTTTGTTAAAAAAATAGTTTTTATCTCTTTCACTTTCTTCCCAGGAAAGTTCTTTTTTCCAAAAACCTGGTGGGGGAGGGCTGGGTGTAACCTGCCTTCTATCAGAGGATATTTTCCTCCACATTTGTCCAAACCGGCACAGCCTGTCCTTTCCTGGGTCTCTGTTGCAGATGGAAGCTGCTGGTGCCATTGTCAGCTTGAAGCACTCTTTTGATGCAAGCAGATGTTGCCAGGTGTGTTCAGCAGCTGTTGCTCAATGCTTATGCCAAGCTATTGTGTTCCTCATGGAACCAAGGAGCCATTGTGACACTGCAGGGGCTGATGGCATCAAGGAGGCAATTGTGACAGTACAGAACCTCCTAGAAACAAGGCTCCATTGTGACACCGTGGGGAATCATGGAATCAAGGAGCCCATTCTGACACGCCGCATGGAACCAATGGTCCATGGTTACACGGCGGATTCAAGAAGAGCACGGTGACACCACGCAACATCATGGAACCATAGGTCCATTGTGACACAGCGGGGCCTCATGGAAACAAGGGGACCATTGTGGCAAAGCAGGGCCTAATGGAAGCATGGAGAGCATTGTGACACTAAGGAAACTCCTGGAACCAAGATGACCACTGGCACATAATGGAACCTCATGGAAGCAAGCCTCCACAATGACTTTGGAGGGCCTCAGGGACCACAGGACCCATTGTGACACAGCAGGACCTGGTGGAACCAAGGAGCCTTTGTGATACTCCACATCCACATGGAAGCCAGGGTGCACTGAGACACAGCGGGGCCTTGTTGGAACCAAAGACACCTCTGCAAAAAGCAGGCTAGCTCATAGAAGCAAGGAGTCCATTGTTACAACGTAAAAGCTATGGAAGCAAGGGACCATTGTGACACTGCGGGGCCTCATGGAACCAATTGTCCATGATGACAGTGCGGATCAAAGGAGACCATGGTGACACTGCGGAACCTGATGGAACCAAGGAGCCATTGTGACACAGTGGGGCCTCATGGAATCAAGGAGACCATTGTGACCCAGGTGTTGCATGTGAAGGCAAGGAGCCATTGTGACACTTTGGGCTTCTTCCCTTGAGCTCTGCAGCTGGCTGTCCCAGCCCAGCGCACCATGTGCCACCTGCTCTCCTCAGGGCTCTGCCTGCACACAGCCCCAGGAGAAGTTTTCCTGTTTGCAAGGAAAGAATGGAAAAGCCGGAGCAGGTTTCCTAAACAACAAACCCCACTCAGGAGCCACATGCTCAGTACAGGCTGCCTGGAACGATGTCCCCTTTCTACAAGGGTCAGTGTGAGCAGGAATGAATGATCTCTGGGAGCAGAATTCTCTGAGTCTTTCCACTGAATTCTCTGTCCCTGTGTCTTGGGGTGACTTTATTGTGTGTATCCCCTATTGCTGCTCTATGCCCAGAAGTGAACTTTGTGCGTTTCTGTGCCTTTCAACTGAGCCTGAGAGGGGGGAGAGGAAAAAAAACCGGACAAACTTCTCAGAGCGTTTGTTCAAGGACACACATACACACTCCTCTGCATCCTGCTTGCAGCAAGAGCAGAGGAAGCAACTTGGTTTCTTTTTAGCCAGTTTTCAGCTCCTTTTCTCTGGGGGGAGATGGAGAGTTGAACTTTGTTTTCCTGGGACTTCGGGGGTTTTTTTCCCCTTCTTCTCTTCTTGACTCTTTCAACATCAGAGCACATTGGGAGAATTTTCTCCCGAGGTGGGGGCCCTGAATGTGGGCCCATGAGCCAGCTGCAAGGAGGAGGAGAGAGACTACACCTACGGAAGTGTTGGGGTTCCTCCCCCCTGCCATGAGGTCATGGGAGAGGGGACCCTGGGGTAGAGGCATGGCCTGGGCACGGGGGTCTCCCTGCTCCCTGCTCACATGTGCCCTAACCCTGTTCAGCACTGCTTATTTTGTGTTGCCTTGTGCGAGGAGGGCCCTGGTTGTGCTGTGATTGCTCAGTTCTTTGGCAGTGCCCCGCCCATGTGGCTGGAGAAGAAAGAGCTCTGAAACTTCTCTCAAGAATCGCTCCCTGTTTCTTTGCACGGGCCTCGCTGTCTATGGATGTTTCAGGAGACCCCACCGAAACACGGAAGGACTCTCAAATTATCCCAGGTTTCTCTGCACAGTGAGAGCTTTTAATATTTAGCATTGTTATCCTTTTCCTGTGTGTTTGTTAAAAAAATAGTTTTTATCTCTTTCACTTTCTTCCCAGGAAAGTTCTTTTTTCCAAAAACCTGGTGGGGGAGGGCTGGGTGTAACCTGCCTTCTATCAGAGGATATTTTCCTCCAAATTTGTCCAAACCGGCACAGCCTGTCCTTTCCTGGGTCTCTGTTGCAGATGGAAGCTGCTGGTGCCATTGTCAGCTTGAAGCCCTCTTTTGATGCAAGCAGATGTTGCCAGGTGTGTTCAGCAGCTGTTGCTCAATGCTTATGCCAAGCTATTGTGTTCCTCATGGAACCAAGGAGCCATTGTGACACTGCAGGGGCTGATGGCATCAAGGAGGCAATTGTGACAGTACAGAACCTCCTAGAAACAAGGCTCCATTGTGACACCGTGGGGAATCATGGAATCAAGGAGCCCATTGTGACACGGCTGCATGGAACCAATGGTCCATGGTTACACGGCGGATTCAAGAAGAGCACGGTGACACCACGCAACATCATGGAACCATAGGTCCATTGTGACACAGCGGGGCCTCATGGAAACAAGGGGACCATTGTGGCAAAGCAGGGCCTAATGGAAGCATGGAGGGCATTGTGACACTAAGGAAACTCCTGGAACCAAGATGACCACTGGCACATAATGGAACCTCATGGAAGCAAGCCTCCATGATGACTTTGGAGGGCCTCAGGGACCACAGGACCCATTGTGACACAGCAGGACCTGGTGGAACCAAGGAGCCTTTGTGATACTCCAGATCCACATGGAAGCCAGGGTGCACTGAGACACAGCGGGGCCTTGTTGGAACCAAAGACACCTCTGCAAAAAGCAGGCTAGCTCATAGAAGCAAGGAGTCCATTGTTACAACGTAAAAGCTATGGAAGCAAGGGACCATTGTGACACTGCGGGGCCTCATGGAACCAATTGTCCATGATGACAGTGCGGATCAAAGGAGACCATGGTGACACTGCGGAACCTGATGGAACCAAGGAGCCATTGTGACACAGTGGGGCCTCATGGAATCAAGGAGACCATTGTGACCCAGGTGTTGCATGTGAAGGCAAGGAGCCATTGTGACACTTTGGGCTTCTTCCCTTGAGCTCTGCAGCTGGCTGTCCCAGCCCAGCGCACCATGTGCCACCTGCTCTCCTCAGGGCTCTGCCTGCACACAGCCCCAGGAGAAGTTTTCCTGTTTGCAAGGAAAGAATGGAAAAGCCGGAGCAGGTTTCCTAAACAACAAACCCCACTCAGGAGCCACATGCTCAGTACAGGCTGCCTGGAACGATGTCCCCTTTCTACAAGGGTCAGTGTGAGCAGGAATGAATGATCTCTGGGAGCAGAATTCTCGGAGTCTTTCCACTGAATTCTCTGTCCCTGTGTCTTGGGGTGACTTTATTGTGTGTATCCCCTATTGCTGCTCTATGCCCAGAAGTGAACTTTGTGCGTTTCTGTGCCTTTCAACTGAGCCTGAGAGGGGGGAGAGGAAAAAAAACCGGACAAACTTCTCAGAGCGTTTGTTCAAGGACACACATACACACTCCTCTGCATCCTGCTTGCAGCAAGAGCAGAGGAAGCAACTTGGTTTCTTTTTAGCCAGTTTTCAGCTCCTTTTCTCTGGGGGGAGATGGAGAGTTGAACTTTGTTTTCCTGGGACTTCGGGGGTTTTTTTCCCCTTCTTCTCTTCTTGACTCTTTCAACATCAGAGCACATTGGGAGAATTTTCTCCCGAGGTGGGGGCCCTGAATGTGGGCCCATGAGCCAGCTGCAAGGAGGAGGAGAGAGACTACACCTACGGAAGTGTTGGGGTTCCTCCCCCCTGCCATGAGGTCATGGGAGAGGGGACCCTGGGGTAGAGGCATGGCCTGGGCACGGGGGTCTCCCTGCTCCCTGCTCACATGTGCCCTAACCCTGTTCAGCACTGCTTATTTTGTGTTGCCTTGTGCGAGGAGGGCCCTGGTTGTGCTGTGATTGCTCAGTTCTTTGGCAGTGCCCCGCCCATGTGGCTGGAGAAGAAAGAGCTCTGAAACTTCTCTCAAGAATTGCTCCCTGTTTCTTTGCACGGGCCTCGCTGTCTATGGATGTTTCAGGAGACCCCACCGAAACACGGAAGGACTCTCAAATTATCCCAGGTTTCTCTGCACAGTGAGAGCTTTTAATATTTAGCATTGTTATCCTTTTCCTGTGTGTTTGTTAAAAAAATAGTTTTTATCTCTTTCACTTTCTTCCCAGGAAAGTTCTTTTTTCCAAAAACCTGGTGGGGGAGGGCTGGGTGTAACCTGCCTTCTATCAGAGGATATTTTCCTCCACATTTGTCCAAACCGGCACAGCCTGTCCTTTCCTGGGTCTCTGTTGCAGATGGAAGCTGCTGGTGCCATTGTCAGCTTGAAGCCCTCTTTTGATGCAAGCAGATGTTGCCAGGTGTGTTCAGCAGCTGTTGCTCAATGCTTATGCCAAGCTATTGTGTTCCTCATGGAACCAAGGAGCCATTGTGACACTGCAGGGGCTGATGGCATCAAGGAGGCAATTGTGACAGTACAGAACCTCCTAGAAACAAGGCTCCATTGTGACACCGTGGGGAATCATGGAATCAAGGAGCCCATTGTGACACGGCTGCATGGAACCAATGGTCCATGGTTACACGGCGGATTCAAGAAGAGCACGGTGACACCACGCAACATCATGGAACCATAGGTCCATTGTGACACAGCGGGGCCTCATGGAAACAAGGGGACCATTGTGGCAAAGCAGGGCCTAATGGAAGCATGGAGAGCATTGTGACACTAAGGAAACTCCTGGAACCAAGATGACCACTGGCACATAATGGAACCTCATGGAAGCAAGCCTCCATGATGACTTTGGAGGGCCTCAGGGACCACAGGACCCATTGTGACACAGCAGGACCTGGTGGAACCAAGGAGCCTTTGTGATACTCCAGATCCACATGGAAGCCAGGGTGCACTGAGACACAGCGGGGCCTTGTTGGAACCAAAGACACCTCTGCAAAAAGCAGGCTAGCTCATAGAAGCAAGGAGTCCATTGTTACAACGTAAAAGCTATGGAAGCAAGGGACCATTGTGACACTGCGGGGCCTCATGGAACCAATTGTCCATGATGACAGTGCGGATCAAAGGAGACCATGGTGACACTGCGGAACCTGATGGAACCAAGGAGCCATTGTGACACAGTGGGGCCTCATGGAATCAAGGAGACCATTGTGACCCAGGTGTTGCATGTGAAGGCAAGGAGCCATTGTGACACTTTGGGCTTCTTCCCTTGAGCTCTGCAGCGGGCTGTCCCAGCCCAGCGCACCATGTGCCACCTGCTCTCCTCAGGGCTCTGCCTGCACACAGCCCCAGGAGAAGTTTTCCTGTTTGGAAGGAAAGAATGGAAAAGCCGGAGCAGGTTTCCTAAACAACAAACCCCACTCAGGAGCCACATGCTCAGTACAGGCTGCCTGGAACGATGTCCCCTTTCTACAAGGGTCAGTGTGAGCAGGAATGAATGATCTCTGGGAGCAGAATTCTCGGAGTCTTTCCACTGAATTCTCTGTCCCTGTGTCTTGGGGTGACTTTATTGTGTGTATCCCCTATTGCTGCTCTATGCCCAGAAGTGAACTTTGTGCGTTTCTGTGCCTTTCAACTGAGCCTGAGAGGGGGGAGAGGAAAAAAAACCGGACAAACTTCTCAGAGCGTTTGTTCAAGGACACACATACACACTCCTCTGCATCCTGCTTGCAGCAAGAGCAGAGGAAGCAACTTTGTTTCTTTTTAGCCAGTTTTCAGCTCCTTTTCTCTGGGGGGAGATGGAGAGTTGAACTTTGTTTTCCTGGGACTTCGGGGGTTTTTTTTCCCTTCTTCTCTTCTTGACTCTTTCAACATCAGAGCACATTGGGAGAATTTTCTCCCGAGGTGGGGGCCCTGAATGTGGGCCCATGAGCCAGCTGCAAGGAGGAGGAGAGAGACTAGACCTACGGAAGTGTTGGGGTTCCTCCCTCCTGCCATGCGGTCATGGGAGAGGGGACCCTGGGGTAGAGGCATGGCCTGGGCACGGGGTCTCCCTGCTCCCTGCTCACATGTGCCCTAATCCTGTTCAGCACTGCTTATTTTGTGTTGCCCTGTGCGAGGAGGGCCCTGGTTGTGCTGTGATTGCTCAGTTCTTTGGCAGTGCCCCGCCCATGTGGCTGGAGAAGAAAGAGCTCTGAAACTTCTCTCAAGAATCGCTCCCTGTTTCTTTGCACGGGCCTCGCTGTCTATGGATGTTTCAGGAGACCCCACCGAAACACAGAAGGACTCTCAAATTATCCCAGCTTTCTCTGCACAGCGAGAGCTTTTAATATTTAGCATTGTTATCCTTTTCCTGTGTGTTTGTTAAAAAAATAGTTTTTATCTCTTTCACTTTCTTCCCAGGAAAGTTCTTTTTTCCAAAAACCTGGTGGGGGAGGGCTGGGTGTAACCTGCCTTCTATCAGAGGATATTTTCCTCCACATTTGTCCAAACCGGCACAGCCTGTCCTTTCCTGGGTCTCTGTTGCAGATGGAAGCTGCTGGTGCCATTGTCAGCTTGAAGCCCTCTTTTGATGCAAGCAGATGTTGCCAGGTGTGTTCAGCAGCTGTTGCTCAATGCTTATGCCAAGCTATTGTGTTCCTCATGGAACCAAGGAGCCATTGTGACACTGCAGGGGCTGATGGCATCAAGGAGGCAATTGTGACAGTACAGAACCTCCTAGAAACAAGGCTCCATTGTGACACCGTGGGGAATCATGGAATCAAGGAGCCCATTGTGACACGGCTGCATGGAACCAATGGTCCATGGTTACACGGCGGATTCAAGAAGAGCACGGTGACACCACGCAACATCATGGAACCATAGGTCCATTGTGACACAGCGGGGCCTCATGGAAACAAGGGGACCATTGTGGCAAAGCAGGGCCTAATGGAAGCATGGAGAGCATTGTGACACTAAGGAAACTCCTGGAACCAAGATGACCACTGGCACATAATGGAACCTCATGGAAGCAAGCCTCCACAATGACTTTGGAGGGCCTCAGGGACCACAGGACCCATTGTGACACAGCAGGACCTGGTGGAACCAAGGAGCCTTTGTGATACTCCAGATCCACATGGAAGCCAGGGTGCACTGAGACACAGCGGGGCCTTGTTGGAACCAAAGACACCTCTGCAAAAAGCAGGCTAGCTCATAGAAGCAAGGAGTCCATTGTTACAACGTAAAAGCTATGGAACCAAGGGACCATTGTGACACTGCGGGGCCTCATGGAACCAATTGTCCATGATGACAATGCGGATCAAAGGAGACCATGGTGACACTGCGGAACCTGATGGAACCAAGGAGCCATTGTGACACAGTGGGGCCTCATGGAATCAAGGAGACCATTGTGACCCAGGTGTTGCATGGGAAGGCAAGGAGCCATTGTGACACTTTGGGCTTCTTCCCTTGAGCTCTGCAGCTGGCTGTCCCAGCCCAGCGCACCATGTGCCACCTGCTCTCCTCAGGGCTCTGCCTGCACACAGCCCCAGGAGAAGTTTTCCTGTTTGCAAGGAAAGAATGGAAAAGCCGGAGCAGGTTTCCTAAACAACAAACCCCACTCAGGAGCCACATGCTCAGTACAGGCTGCCTGGAACGATGTCCCCTTTCTACAAGGGTCAGTGTGAGCAGGAATGAATGATCTCTGGGAGCAGAATTCTCGGAGTCTTTCCACTGAATTCTCTGTCCCTGTGTCTTGGGGTGACTTTATTGTGTGTATCCCCTATTGCTGCTCTATGCCCAGAAGTGAACTTTGTGCGTTTCTGTGCCTTTCAACTGAGCCTGAGAGGGGGGAGAGGAAAAAAAACCGGACAAACTTCTCAGAGCGTTTGTTCAAGGACACACATACACACTCCTCTGCATCCTGCTTGCAGCAAGAGCAGAGGAAGCAACTTGGTTTCTTTTTAGCCAGTTTTCAGCTCCTTTTCTCTGGGGGGAGATGGAGAGTTGAACTTTGTTTTCCTGGGACTTCGGGGGTTTTTTTCCCCTTCTTCTCTTCTTGACTCTTTCAACATCAGAGCACATTGGGAGAATTTTCTCCCGAGGTGGGGGCCCTGAATGTGGGCCCATGAGCCAGCTGCAAGGAGGAGGAGAGAGACTACACCTACGGAAGTGTTGGGGTTCCTCCCCCCTGCCATGAGGTCATGGGAGAGGGGACCCTGGGGTAGAGGCATGGCCTGGGCACGGGGGTCTCCCTGCTCCCTGCTCACATGTGCCCTAACCCTGTTCAGCACTGCTTATTTTGTGTTGCCTTGTGCGAGGAGGGCCCTGGTTGTGCTGTGATTGCTCAGTTCTTTGGCAGTGCCCCGCCCATGTGGCTGGAGAAGAAAGAGCTCTGAAACTTCTCTCAAGAATCGCTCCCTGTTTCTTTGCACGGGCCTCGCTGTCTATGGATGTTTCAGGAGACCCCACCGAAACACGGAAGGACTCTCAAATTATCCCAGGTTTCTCTGCACAGTGAGAGCTTTTAATATTTAGCATTGTTATCCTTTTCCTGTGTGTTTGTTAAAAAAATAGTTTTTATCTCTTTCACTTTCTTCCCAGGAAAGTTCTTTTTTCCAAAAACCTGGTGGGGGAGGGCTGGGTGTAACCTGCCTTCTATCAGAGGATATTTTCCTCCAAATTTGTCCAAACCGGCACAGCCTGTCCTTTCCTGGGTCTCTGTTGCAGATGGAAGCTGCTGGTGCCATTGTCAGCTTGAAGCCCTCTTTTGATGCAAGCAGATGTTGCCAGGTGTGTTCAGCAGCTGTTGCTCAATGCTTATGCCAAGCTATTGTGTTCCTCATGGAACCAAGGAGCCATTGTGACACTGCAGGGGCTGATGGCATCAAGGAGGCAATTGTGACAGTACAGAACCTCCTAGAAACAAGGCTCCATTGTGACACCGTGGGGAATCATGGAATCAAGGAGCCCATTGTGACACGGCTGCATGGAACCAATGGTCCATGGTTACACGGCGGATTCAAGAAGAGCACGGTGACACCACGCAACATCATGGAACCATAGGTCCATTGTGACACAGCGGGGCCTCATGGAAACAAGGGGACCATTGTGGCAAAGCAGGGCCTAATGGAAGCATGGAGGGCATTGTGACACTAAGGAAACTCCTGGAACCAAGATGACCACTGGCACATAATGGAACCTCATGGAAGCAAGCCTCCATGATGACTTTGGAGGGCCTCAGGGACCACAGGACCCATTGTGACACAGCAGGACCTGGTGGAACCAAGGAGCCTTTGTGATACTCCAGATCCACATGGAAGCCAGGGTGCACTGAGACACAGCGGGGCCTTGTTGGAACCAAAGACACCTCTGCAAAAAGCAGGCTAGCTCATAGAAGCAAGGAGTCCATTGTTACAACGTAAAAGCTATGGAAGCAAGGGACCATTGTGACACTGCGGGGCCTCATGGAACCAATTGTCCATGATGACAGTGCGGATCAAAGGAGACCATGGTGACACTGCGGAACCTGATGGAACCAAGGAGCCATTGTGACACAGTGGGGCCTCATGGAATCAAGGAGACCATTGTGACCCTGGTGTTGCATGTGAAGGCAAGGAGCCATTGTGACACTTTGGGCTTCTTCCCTTGAGCTCTGCAGCGGGCTGTCCCAGCCCAGCGCACCATGTGCCACCTGCTCTCCTCAGGGCTCTGCCTGCACACAGCCCCAGGAGAAGTTTTCCTGTTTGGAAGGAAAGAATGGAAAAGCCGGAGCAGGTTTCCTAAACAACAAACCCCACTCAGGAGCCACATGCTCAGTACAGGCTGCCTGGAACGATGTCCCCTTTCTACAAGGGTCAGGGTGAGCAGGAATGAATGATCTCTGGGAGCAGAATTCTCTGAGTCTTTCCACTGAATTCTCTGTCCCTGTGTCTTGGGGTGACTTTATCATGTGTATCCCCTATTGCTGCTCTATGCCCAGAAGTGAACTTTGTGCGTTTCTGTGCCTTTCAACTGAGCCTGAGAGGGGGGAGAGGAAAAAAAACCGGACAAACTTCTCAGAGCGTTTGTTCAAGGACACACATACACACTCCTCTGCATCCTGCTTGCAGCAAGAGCAGAGGAAGCAACTTTGTTTCTTTTTAGCCAGTTTTCAGCTCCTTTTCTCTGGGGGGAGATGGAGAGTTGAACTTTGTTTTCCTGGGACTTCGGGGGTTTTTTTTCCCTTCTTCTCTTCTTGACTCTTTCAACATCAGAGCACATTGGGAGAATTTTCTCCCGAGGTGGGGGCCCTGAATGTGGGCCCATGAGCCAGCTGCAAGGAGGAGGAGAGAGACTAGACCTACGGAAGTGTTGGGGTTCCTCCCTCCTGCCATGCGGTCATGGGAGAGGGGACCCTGGGGTAGAGGCATGGCCTGGGCACGGGGTCTCCCTGCTCCCTGCTCACATGTGCCCTAATCCTGTTCAGCACTGCTTATTTTGTGTTGCCCTGTGCGAGGAGGGCCCTGGTTGTGCTGTGATTGCTCAGTTCTTTGGCAGTGCCCCGCCCATGTGGCTGGAGAAGAAAGAGCTCTGAAACTTCTCTCAAGAATCGCTCCCTGTTTCTTTGCACGGGCCTCGCTGTCTATGGATGTTTCAGGAGACCCCACCGAAACACAGAAGGACTCTCAAATTATCCCAGCTTTCTCTGCACAGCGAGAGCTTTTAATATTTAGCATTGTTATCCTTTTCCTGTGTGTTTGTTAAAAAAATAGTTTTTATCTCTTTCACTTTCTTCCCAGGAAAGTTCTTTTTTCCAAAAACCTGGTGGGGGAGGGCTGGGTGTAACCTGCCTTCTATCAGAGGATATTTTCCTCCACATTTGTCCAAACCGGCACAGCCTGTCCTTTCCTGGGTCTCTGTTGCAGATGGAAGCTGCTGGTGCCATTGTCAGCTTGAAGCCCTCTTTTGATGCAAGCAGATGTTGCCAGGTGTGTTCAGCAGCTGTTGCTCAATGCTTATGCCAAGCTATTGTGTTCCTCATGGAACCAAGGAGCCATTGTGACACTGCAGGGGCTGATGGCATCAAGGAGGCAATTGTGACAGTACAGAACCTCCTAGAAACAAGGCTCCATTGTGACACCGTGGGGAATCATGGAATCAAGGAGCCCATTGTGACACGCCGCATGGAACCAATGGTCCATGGTTACACGGCGGATTCAAGAAGAGCACGGTGACACCACGCAACATCATGGAACCATAGGTCCATTGTGACACAGCGGGGCCTCATGGAAACAAGGGGACCATTGTGGCAAAGCAGGGCCTAATGGAAGCATGGAGAGCATTGTGACACTAAGGAAACTCCTGGAACCAAGATGACCACTGGCACATAATGGAACCTCATGGAAGCAAGCCTCCACAATGACTTTGGAGGGCCTCAGGGACCACAGGACCCATTGTGACACAGCAGGACCTGGTGGAACCAAGGAGCCTTTGTGATACTCCAGATCCACATGGAAGCCAGGGTGCACTGAGACACAGCGGGGCCTTGTTGGAACCAAAGACACCTCTGCAAAAAGCAGGCTAGCTCATAGAAGCAAGGAGTCCATTGTTACAACGTAAAAGCTATGGAACCAAGGGACCATTGTGACACTGCGGGGCCTCATGGAACCAATTGTCCATGATGACAATGCGGATCAAAGGAGACCATGGTGACACTGCGGAACCTGATGGAACCAAGGAGCCATTGTGACACAGTGGGGCCTCATGGAATCAAGGAGACCATTGTGACCCAGGTGTTGCATGGGAAGGCAAGGAGCCATTGTGACACTTTGGGCTTCTTCCCTTGAGCTCTGCAGCTGGCTGTCCCAGCCCAGCGCACCATGTGCCACCTGCTCTCCTCAGGGCTCTGCCTGCACACAGCCCCAGGAGAAGTTTTCCTGTTTGGAAGGAAAGAATGGAAAAGCCGGAGCAGGTTTCCTAAACAACAAACCCCACTCAGGAGCCACATGCTCAGTACAGGCTGCCTGGAACGATGTCCCCTTTCTACAAGGGTCAGTGTGAGCAGGAATGAATGATCTCTGGGAGCAGAATTCTCGGAGTCTTTCCACTGAATTCTCTCTCCCTGTGTCTTGGGGTGACTTTATCATGTGTATCCCCTATTGCTGCTCTATGCCCAGAAGTGAACTTTGTGCGTTTCTGTGCCTTTCAACTGAGCCTGAGAGGGGGGAGAGGAAAAAAAAAACCGGACAAACTTCTCAGAGCGTTTGTTCAAGGACACACATACACACTCCTCTGCATCCTGCTTGCAGCAAGAGCAGAGGAAGCAACTTGGTTTCTTTTTAGCCAGTTTTCAGCTCCTTTTCTCTGGGGGGAGATGGAGAGTTGAACTTTGTTTTCCTGGGACTTCGGGGGTTTTTTTTCCCCTTCTTCTCTTCTTGACTATTTCAACATCAGACCACATTGGGAGAATTTTCTCCCGAGGTGGGGGCCCTGAATGTGGGCCCATGAGCCAGCTGCAAGGAGGAGGAGAGAGACTACACCTACGGAAGTGTTGGGGTTCCTCCCCCCTGCCATGAGGTCATGGGAGAGGGGACCCTGGGGTAGAGGCATGGCCTGGGCACGGGGGGTCTCCCTGCTCCCTGCTCACATGTGCCCTAACCCTGTTCAGCACTGCTTATTTTGTGTTGCCTTGTGCGAGGAGGGCCCTGGTTGTGCTGTGATTGCTCAGTTCTTTGGCAGTGCCCCGCCCATGTGGCTGGAGAAGAAAGAGCTCTGAAACTTCTCTCAAGAATCGCTCCCTGTTTCTTTGCACGGGCCTCGCTGTCTATGGATGTTTCAGGAGACCCCACCGAAACACGGAAGGACTCTCAAATTATCCCAGCTTTCTCTGCACAGCGAGAGGTTTTAATATTTAGCATTGTTATCCTTTTCCTGTGTGTTTGTTAAAAAAATAGTTTTTATCTCTTTCACTTTCTTCCCAGGAAAGTTCTTTTTTCCAAAAACCTGGTGGGGGAGGGCTGGGTGTAACCTGCCTTCTATCAGAGGATATTTTCCTCCACATTTGTCCAAACCGGCACAGCCTGTCCTTTCCTGGGTCTCTGTTGCAGATGGAAGCTGCTGGTGCCATTGTCAGCTTGAAGCCCTCTTTTGATGCAAGCAGATGTTGCCAGGTGTGTTCAGCAGCTGTTGCTCAATGCTTATGCCAAGCTATTGTGTTCCTCATGGAACCAAGGAGCCATTGTGACACTGCAGGGGCTGATGGCATCAAGGAGGCAATTGTGACAGTACAGAACCTCCTAGAAACAAGGCTCCATTGTGACACCGTGGGGAATCATGGAATCAAGGAGCCCATTGTGACACGGCTGCATGGAACCAATGGTCCATGGTTACACGGCGGATTCAAGAAGAGCACGGTGACACCACGCAACATCATGGAACCGTACGTCCATTGTGACACAGCAAGGCCGCATGGAAACAAGGGGACCATTGTGGCAAAGCAGGGCCTAATGGAAGCCTGGAGAGCATTGTGACATTGTGGGGAATCATGGAAACATGGAGAGCATTGTGACACTAAGGAAACTCCTGGAACCAAGATGACCACTGGCACATAATGGAACCTCATGGAAGCAAGCCTCCACAATGACTTTGGAGGGCCTCAGGGACCACAGGACCCATTGTGACACAGCAGGACCTGGTGGAACCAAGGAGCCTTTGTGATACTCCAGATCCACATGGAAGCCAGGGTGCACTGAGACACAGCGGGGCCTTGTTGGAACCAAAGACACCTCTGCAAAAAGCAGGCTAGCTCATAGAAGCAAGGAGTCCATTGTTACAACGTAAAAGCTATGGAACCAAGGGACCATTGTGACACTGCGGGGCCTCATGGAACCAATTGTCCATGATGACAATGCGGATCAAAGGAGACCATGGTGACACTGCGGAACCTGATGGAACCAAGGAGCCATTGTGACACAGTGGGGCCTCATGGAATCAAGGAGACCATTGTGACCCAGGTGTTGCATGGGAAGGCAAGGAGCCATTGTGACACTTTGGGCTTCTTCCCTTGAGCTCTGCAGCTGGCTGTCCCAGCCCAGCGCACCATGTGCCACCTGCTCTCCTCAGGGCTCTGCCTGCACACAGCCCCAGGAGAAGTTTTCCTGTTTGGAAGGAAAGAATGGAAAAGCCGGAGCAGGTTTCCTAAACAACAAACCCCACTCAGGAGCCACATGCTCAGTACAGGCTGCCTGGAACGATGTCCCCTTTCTACAAGGGTCAGTGTGAGCAGGAATGAATGATCTCTGGGAGCAGAATTCTCGGAGTCTTTCCACTGAATTCTCTCTCCCTGTGTCTTGGGGTGACTTTATCATGTGTATCCCCTATTGCTGCTCTATGCCCAGAAGTGAACTTTGTGCGTTTCTGTGCCTTTCAACTGAGCCTGAGAGGGGGGAGAGGAAAAAAAAAACCGGACAAACTTCTCAGAGCGTTTGTTCAAGGACACACATACACACTCCTCTGCATCCTGCTTGCAGCAAGAGCAGAGGAAGCAACTTGGTTTCTTTTTAGCCAGTTTTCAGCTCCTTTTCTCTGGGGGGAGATGGAGAGTTGAACTTTGTTTTCCTGGGACTTCGGGGGTTTTTTTTCCCCTTCTTCTCTTCTTGACTATTTCAACATCAGACCACATTGGGAGAATTTTCTCCCGAGGTGGGGGCCCTGAATGTGGGCCCATGAGCCAGCTGCAAGGAGGAGGAGAGAGACTACACCTACGGAAGTGTTGGGGTTCCTCCCCCCTGCCATGAGGTCATGGGAGAGGGGACCCTGGGGTAGAGGCATGGCCTGGGCACGGGGGGTCTCCCTGCTCCCTGCTCACATGTGCCCTAACCCTGTTCAGCACTGCTTATTTTGTGTTGCCTTGTGCGAGGAGGGCCCTGGTTGTGCTGTGATTGCTCAGTTCTTTGGCAGTGCCCCGCCCATGTGGCTGGAGAAGAAAGAGCTCTGAAACTTCTCTCAAGAATCGCTCCCTGTTTCTTTGCACGGGCCTCGCTGTCTATGGATGTTTCAGGAGACCCCACCGAAACACGGAAGGACTCTCAAATTATCCCAGCTTTCTCTGCACAGCGAGAGGTTTTAATATTTAGCATTGTTATCCTTTTCCTGTGTGTTTGTTAAAAAAATAGTTTTTATCTCTTTCACTTTCTTCCCAGGAAAGTTCTTTTTTCCAAAAACCTGGTGGGGGAGGGCTGGGTGTAACCTGCCTTCTATCAGAGGATATTTTCCTCCACATTTGTCCAAACCGGCACAGCCTGTCCTTTCCTGGGTCTCTGTTGCAGATGGAAGCTGCTGGTGCCATTGTCAGCTTGAAGCCCTCTTTTGATGCAAGCAGATGTTGCCAGGTGTGTTCAGCAGCTGTTGCTCAATGCTTATGCCAAGCTATTGTGTTCCTCATGGAACCAAGGAGCCATTGTGACACTGCAGGGGCTGATGGCATCAAGGAGGCAATTGTGACAGTACAGAACCTCCTAGAAACAAGGCTCCATTGTGACACCGTGGGGAATCATGGAATCAAGGAGCCCATTGTGACACGGCTGCATGGAACCAATGGTCCATGGTTACACGGCGGATTCAAGAAGAGCACGGTGACACCACGCAACATCATGGAACCGTACGTCCATTGTGACACAGCAAGGCCGCATGGAAACAAGGGGACCATTGTGGCAAAGCAGGGCCTAATGGAAGCCTGGAGAGCATTGTGACATTGTGGGGAATCATGGAAACATGGAGAGCATTGTGACACTAAGGAAACTCCTGGAACCAAGATGACCACTGGCACATAATGGAACCTCATGGAAGCAAGCCTCCACAATGACTTTGGAGGGCCTCAGGGACCACAGGACCCATTGTGACACAGCAGGACCTGGTGGAACCAAGGAGCCTTTGTGATACTCCAGATCCACATGGAAGCCAGGGTGCACTGAGACACAGCGGGGCCTTGTTGGAACCAAAGACACCTCTGCAAAAAGCAGGCTAGCTCATAGAAGCAAGGAGTCCATTGTTACAACGTAAAAGCTATGGAAGCAAGGGACCATTGTGACACTGCGGGGCCTCATGGAACCAATTGTCCATGATGACAATGCGGATCAAAGGAGACCATGGTGACACTGCGGAACCTGATGGAACCAAGGAGCCATTGTGACACAGTGGGGCCTCATGGAATCAAGGAGACCATTGTGACCCAGGTGTTGCATGGGAAGGCAAGGAGCCATTGTGACACTTTGGGCTTCTTCCCTTGAGCTCTGCAGCTGGCTGTCCCAGCCCAGCGCACCATGTGCCACCTGCTCTCCTCAGGGCTCTGCCTGCACACAGCCCCAGGAGAAGTTTTCCTGTTTGGAAGGAAAGAATGGAAAAGCCGGAGCAGGTTTCCTAAACAACAAACCCCACTCAGGAGCCACATGCTCAGTACAGGCTGCCTGGAACGATGTCCCCTTTCTACAAGGGTCAGTGTGAGCAGGAATGAATGATCTCTGGGAGCAGAATTCTCGGAGTCTTTCCACTGAATTCTCTGTCCCTGTGTCTTGGGGTGACTTTATCGTGTGTATCCCCTATCGCTGCTCTATGCCCAGAAGTGAACTTTGTGCATTTCTGTGCCTTTCAACTGAGCCTGAGAGGGGGGAGAGGAAAAAAAAAACCGGACAAACTTCTCAGAGCGTTTGTTCAAGGACACACATACACACTCCTCTGCATCCTGCTTGCAGCAAGAGCAGAGGAAGCAACTTGGTTTCTTTTTAGCCAGTTTTCAGCTCCTTTTCTCTGGGGGGAGATGGAGAGTTGAACTTTGTTTTCCTGGGACTTCGGGGGTTTTTTTCCCCTTCTTCTCTTCTTGACTCTTTCAACATCAGAGCACATTGGGTGAATTTTCTCCCGAGGTGGGGGCCCTGAATGTGGGCCCATGAGCCAGCTGCAAGGAGGAGGAGAGAGACTACACCTACGGAAGTGTTGGGGTTCCTCCCCCCTGCCATGAGGTCATGGGAGAGGGGACCCTGGGGTAGAGGCATGGCCTGGGCACGGGGGTCTCCCTGCTCCCTGCTCACATGTGCCCTAACCCTGTTCAGCACTGCTTATTTTGTGTTGCCTTGTGCGAGGAGGGCCCTGGTTGTGCTGTGATTGCTCAGTTCTTTGGCAGTGCCCCGCCCATGTGGCTGGAGAAGAAAGAGCTCTGAAACTTCTCTCAAGAATCGCTCCCTGTTTCTTTGCACGGGCCTCGCTGTCTATGGATGTTTCAGGAGACCCCACCGAAACACGGAAGGACTCTCAAATTATCCCAGCTTTCTCTGCACAGCGAGAGCTTTTAATATTTAGCATTGTTATCCTTTTCCTGTGTGTTTGTTAAAAAAATAGTTTTTATCTCTTTCACTTTCTTCCCAGGAAAGTTCTTTTTTCCAAAAACCTGGTGGGGGAGGGCTGGGTGTAACCTGCCTTCTATCAGAGGATATTTTCCTCCAAATTTGTCCAAACCGGCACAGCCTGTCCTTTCCTGGGTGTCTGTTGCAGATGGAAGCTGCTGGTGCCATTGTCAGCTTGAAGCCCTCTTTTGATGCAAGCAGATGTTGCCAGGTGTGTTCAGCAGCTGTTGCTCAATGCTTATGCCAAGCTATTGTGTTCCTCATGGAACCAAGGAGCCATTGTGACACTGCAGGGGCTGATGGCATCAAGGAGGCAATTGTGACAGTACAGAACCTCCTAGAAACAAGGCTCCATTGTGACACCGTGGGGAATCATGGAATCAAGGAGCCCATTGTGACACGGCTGCATGGAACCAATGGTCCATGGTTACACGGCGGATTCAAGAAGAGCACGGTGACACCACGCAACATCATGGAACCATAGGTCCATTGTGACACAGCGGGGCCTCATGGAAACAAGGGGACCATTGTGGCAAAGCAGGGCCTAATGGAAGCATGGAGGGCATTGTGACACTAAGGAAACTCCTGGAACCAAGATGACCACTGGCACATAATGGAACCTCATGGAAGCAAGCCTCCACGATGGTTTTGGAGGGCCTCAGGGACCACAGGACCCATTGTGACACAGCAGGACCTGGTGGAACCAAGGAGCTTTTGTGATACTCCACATCCACATGGAAGCCAGGGTGCACTGAGACACAGCGGGGCCTTGTTGGAACCAAAGACACCTCTGCAAAAAGCAGGCTAGCTCATAGAAGCAAGGAGTCCATTGTTACAACGTAAAAGCTATGGAACCAAGGGACCATTGTGACACTGCGGGGCCTCATGGAACCAATTGTCCATGATGACAGTGCGGATCAAAGGAGACCATGGTGACACTGCGGAACCTGATGGAACCAAGGAGCCATTGTGACACAGTGGGGCCTCATGGAATCAAGGAGACCATTGTGACCCAGGTGTTGCATGTGAAGGCAAGGAGCCATTGTGACACTTTGGGCTTCTTCCCTTGAGCTCTGCAGCTGGCTGTCCCAGCCCAGCGCACCATGTGCCACCTGCTCTCCTCAGGGCTCTGCCTGCACACAGCCCCAGGAGAAGTTTTCCTGTTTGCAAGGAAAGAATGGAAAAGCCGGAGCAGGTTTCCTAAACAACAAACCCCACTCAGGAGCCACATGCTCAGTACAGGCTGCCTGGAACGATGTCCCCTTTCTACAAGGGTCAGTGTGAGCA
Source organism: Aphelocoma coerulescens (assembly GCF_041296385.1). Taxonomy (NCBI): domain Eukaryota; kingdom Metazoa; phylum Chordata; class Aves; order Passeriformes; family Corvidae; genus Aphelocoma; species Aphelocoma coerulescens. The sequence goes on from NW_027183927.1 coordinate 1,299,838, forward strand.
GGAATGAATGATCTCTGGGAGCAGAATTCTTGGAGTCTTTCCACTGAATTCTCTGTCCCTGTGTCTTGGGGTGACTTTATCATGTGTATCCCCTATTGCTGCTCTATGCCCAGAAGTGAACTTTGTGCGTTTCTGTGCCTTTCAACTGAGCCTGAGAGGGGGGAGAGGAAAAAAAACCAGACAAACTTCTCAGAGCGTTTGTTCAAGGACACACATACACACTCCTCTGCATCCTGCTTGCAGCAAGAGCAGTGGAAGCAACTTTGTTTCTTTTTAGCCAGTTTTCAGCTCCTTTTCTCTGGGGGGAGATGGAGAGTTGAACTTTGTTTTCCTGGGACTTCGGGGGTTTTTTTTCCCTTCTTCTCTTCTTGACTCTTTCAACATCAGAGCACATTGGGAGAATTTTCTCCCGAGGTGGGGGCCCTGAATGTGGGCCCATGAGCCAGCTGCAAGGAGGAGGAGAGAGACTACACCTACGGAAGTGTTGGGGTTCCTCCCTCCTGCCATGCGGTCATGGGAGAGGGGACCCTGGGGTAGAGGCATGGCCTGGGCACGGGGGTCTCCCTGCTCCCTGCTCACATGTGCCCTAACACTGTTCAGCACTGCTTATTTTGTGTTGCCCTGTGCCAGGAGGGCCCTGGTTATGCCGTGATTGCTCAGTTCTTTGGCAGTGCCCCGCCCATGTGGCTGGAGAAGAAAGAGCTCTGAAACTTCTCTCAAGAATCGCTCCCTGTTTCTTTGCACGGGCCTCGCTGTCTATGGATGTTTCAGGAGACCCCACCGAAACACAGAAGGACTCTCAAATTATCCCAGCTTTCTCTGCACAGCGAGAGCTTTTAATATTTAGCATTGTTATCCTTTTCCTGTGTGTTTGTTAAAAAAATAGTTTTTATCTCTTTCACTTTCTTCCCAGGAAAGTTCTTTTTTCCAAAAACCTGGTGGGGGAGGGCTGGGTGTAACCTGCCTTCTATCAGAGGATATTTTCCTCCACATTTGTCCAAACCGGCACAGCCTGTCCTTTCCTGGGTCTCTGTTGCAGATGGAAGCTGCTGGTGCCATTGTCAGCTTGAAGCCCTCTTTTGATGCAAGCAGATGTTGCCAGGTGTGTTCAGCAGCTGTTGCTCAATGCTTATGCCAAGCTATTGTGTTCCTCATGGAACCAAGGAGCCATTGTGACACTGCAGGGGCTGATGGCATCAAGGAGGCAATTGTGACAGTACAGAACCTCCTAGAAACAAGGCTCCATTGTGACACCGTGGGGAATCATGGAATCAAGGAGCCCATTGTGACACGGCTGCATGGAACCAATGGTCCATGGTTACACGGCGGATTCAAGAAGAGCACGGTGACACCACGCAACATCATGGAACCATAGGTCCATTGTGACACAGCGGGGCCTCATGGAAACAAGGGGACCATTGTGGCAAAGCAGGGCCTAATGGAAGCATGGAGAGCATTGTGACACTAAGGAAACTCCTGGAACCAAGATGACCACTGGCACATAATGGAACCTCATGGAAGCAAGCCTCCACAATGACTTTGGAGGGCCTCAGGGACCACAGGACCCATTGTGACACAGCAGGACCTGGTGGAACCAAGGAGCCTTTGTGATACTCCACATCCACATGGAAGCCAGGGTGCACTGAGACACAGCGGGGCCTTGTTGGAACCAAAGACACCTCTGCAAAAAGCAGGCTAGCTCATAGAAGCAAGGAGTCCATTGTTACAACGTAAAAGCTATGGAACCAAGGGACCATTGTGACACTGCGGGGCCTCATGGAACCAATTGTCCATGATGACAATGCGGATCAAAGGAGACCATGGTGACACTGCGGAACCTGATGGAACCAAGGAGCCATTGTGACACAGTGGGGCCTCATGGAATCAAGGAGACCATTGTGACCCAGGTGTTGCATGGGAAGGCAAGGAGCCATTGTGACACTTTGGGCTTCTTCCCTTGAGCTCTGCAGCTGGCTGTCCCAGCCCAGCGCACCATGTGCCACCTGCTCTCCTCAGGGCTCTGCCTGCACACAGCCCCAGGAGAAGTTTTCCTGTTTGCAAGGAAAGAATGGAAAAGCCGGAGCAGGTTTCCTAAACAACAAACCCCACTCAGGAGCCACATGCTCAGTACAGGCTGCCTGGAACGATGTCCCCTTTCTACAAGGGTCAGTGTGAGCAGGAATGAATGATCTCTGGGAGCAGAATTCTCGGAGTCTTTCCACTGAATTCTCTGTCCCTGTGTCTTGGGGTGACTTTATTGTGTGTATCCCCTATTGCTGCTCTATGCCCAGAAGTGAACTTTGTGCGTTTCTGTGCCTTTCAACTGAGCCTGAGAGGGGGGAGAGGAAAAAAAACCGGACAAACTTCTCAGAGCGTTTGTTCAAGGACACACATACACACTCCTCTGCATCCTGCTTGCAGCAAGAGCAGAGGAAGCAACTTGGTTTCTTTTTAGCCAGTTTTCAGCTCCTTTTCTCTGGGGGGAGATGGAGAGTTGAACTTTGTTTTCCTGGGACTTCGGGGGTTTTTTTCCCCTTCTTCTCTTCTTGACTCTTTCAACATCAGAGCACATTGGGAGAATTTTCTCCCGAGGTGGGGGCCCTGAATGTGGGCCCATGAGCCAGCTGCAAGGAGGAGGAGAGAGACTACACCTACGGAAGTGTTGGGGTTCCTCCCCCCTGCCATGAGGTCATGGGAGAGGGGACCCTGGGGTAGAGGCATGGCCTGGGCACGGGGGTCTCCCTGCTCCCTGCTCACATGTGCCCTAACCCTGTTCAGCACTGCTTATTTTGTGTTGCCTTGTGCGAGGAGGGCCCTGGTTGTGCTGTGATTGCTCAGTTCTTTGGCAGTGCCCCGCCCATGTGGCTGGAGAAGAAAGAGCTCTGAAACTTCTCTCAAGAATCGCTCCCTGTTTCTTTGCACGGGCCTCGCTGTCTATGGATGTTTCAGGAGACCCCACCGAAACACGGAAGGACTCTCAAATTATCCCAGGTTTCTCTGCACAGTGAGAGCTTTTAATATTTAGCATTGTTATCCTTTTCCTGTGTGTTTGTTAAAAAAATAGTTTTTATCTCTTTCACTTTCTTCCCAGGAAAGTTCTTTTTTCCAAAAACCTGGTGGGGGAGGGCTGGGTGTAACCTGCCTTCTATCAGAGGATATTTTCCTCCAAATTTGTCCAAACCGGCACAGCCTGTCCTTTCCTGGGTCTCTGTTGCAGATGGAAGCTGCTGGTGCCATTGTCAGCTTGAAGCCCTCTTTTGATGCAAGCAGATGTTGCCAGGTGTGTTCAGCAGCTGTTGCTCAATGCTTATGCCAAGCTATTGTGTTCCTCATGGAACCAAGGAGCCATTGTGACACTGCAGGGGCTGATGGCATCAAGGAGGCAATTGTGACAGTACAGAACCTCCTAGAAACAAGGCTCCATTGTGACACCGTGGGGAATCATGGAATCAAGGAGCCCATTGTGACACGGCTGCATGGAACCAATGGTCCATGGTTACACGGCGGATTCAAGAAGAGCACGGTGACACCACGCAACATCATGGAACCATAGGTCCATTGTGACACAGCGGGGCCTCATGGAAACAAGGGGACCATTGTGGCAAAGCAGGGCCTAATGGAAGCATGGAGGGCATTGTGACACTAAGGAAACTCCTGGAACCAAGATGACCACTGGCACATAATGGAACCTCATGGAAGCAAGCCTCCACAATGACTTTGGAGGGCCTCAGGGACCACAGGACCCATTGTGACACAGCAGGACCTGGTGGAACCAAGGAGCTTTTGTGATACTCCAGATCCACATGGAAGCCAGGGTGCACTGAGACACAGCGGGGCCTTGTTGGAACCAAAGACACCTCTGCAAAAAGCAGGCTAGCTCATAGAAGCAAGGAGTCCATTGTTACAACGTAAAAGCTATGGAAGCAAGGGACCATTGTGACACTGCGGGGCCTCATGGAACCAATTGTCCATGATGACAGTGCGGATCAAAGGAGACCATGGTGACACTGCGGAACCTGATGGAACCAAGGAGCCATTGTGACACAGTGGGGCCTCATGGAATCAAGGAGACCATTGTGACCCAGGTGTTGCATGTGAAGGCAAGGAGCCATTGTGACACTTTGGGCTTCTTCCCTTGAGCTCTGCAGCGGGCTGTCCCAGCCCAGCGCACCATGTGCCACCTGCTCTCCTCAGGGCTCTGCCTGCACACAGCCCCAGGAGAAGTTTTCCTGTTTGGAAGGAAAGAATGGAAAAGCCGGAGCAGGTTTCCTAAACAACAAACCCCACTCAGGAGCCACATGCTCAGTACAGGCTGCCTGGAACGATGTCCCCTTTCTACAAGGGTCAGGGTGAGCAGGAATGAATGATCTCTGGGAGCAGAATTCTCTGAGTCTTTCCACTGAATTCTCTGTCCCTGTGTCTTGGGGTGACTTTATCATGTGTATCCCCTATTGCTGCTCTATGCCCAGAAGTGAACTTTGTGCGTTTCTGTGCCTTTCAACTGAGCCTGAGAGGGGGGAGAGGAAAAAAAACCGGACAAACTTCTCAGAGCGTTTGTTCAAGGACACACATACACACTCCTCTGCATCCTGCTTGCAGCAAGAGCAGAGGAAGCAACTTTGTTTCTTTTTAGCCAGTTTTCAGCTCCTTTTCTCTGGGGGGAGATGGAGAGTTGAACTTTGTTTTCCTGGGACTTCGGGGGTTTTTTTTCCCTTCTTCTCTTCTTGACTCTTTCAACATCAGAGCACATTGGGAGAATTTTCTCCCGAGGTGGGGGCCCTGAATGTGGGCCCATGAGCCAGCTGCAAGGAGGAGGAGAGAGACTAGACCTACGGAAGTGTTGGGGTTCCTCCCTCCTGCCATGCGGTCATGGGAGAGGGGACCCTGGGGTAGAGGCATGGCCTGGGCACGGGGTCTCCCTGCTCCCTGCTCACATGTGCCCTAATCCTGTTCAGCACTGCTTATTTTGTGTTGCCCTGTGCGAGGAGGGCCCTGGTTGTGCTGTGATTGCTCAGTTCTTTGGCAGTGCCCCGCCCATGTGGCTGGAGAAGAAAGAGCTCTGAAACTTCTCTCAAGAATCGCTCCCTGTTTCTTTGCACGGGCCTCGCTGTCTATGGATGTTTCAGGAGACCCCACCGAAACACAGAAGGACTCTCAAATTATCCCAGCTTTCTCTGCACAGCGAGAGCTTTTAATATTTAGCATTGTTATCCTTTTCCTGTGTGTTTGTTAAAAAAATAGTTTTTATCTCTTTCACTTTCTTCCCAGGAAAGTTCTTTTTTCCAAAAACCTGGTGGGGGAGGGCTGGGTGTAACCTGCCTTCTATCAGAGGATATTTTCCTCCACATTTGTCCAAACCGGCACAGCCTGTCCTTTCCTGGGTCTCTGTTGCAGATGGAAGCTGCTGGTGCCATTGTCAGCTTGAAGCCCTCTTTTGATGCAAGCAGATGTTGCCAGGTGTGTTCAGCAGCTGTTGCTCAATGCTTATGCCAAGCTATTGTGTTCCTCATGGAACCAAGGAGCCATTGTGACACTGCAGGGGCTGATGGCATCAAGGAGGCAATTGTGACAGTACAGAACCTCCTAGAAACAAGGCTCCATTGTGACACCGTGGGGAATCATGGAATCAAGGAGCCCATTGTGACACGCCGCATGGAACCAATGGTCCATGGTTACACGGCGGATTCAAGAAGAGCACGGTGACACCACGCAACATCATGGAACCATAGGTCCATTGTGACACAGCGGGGCCTCATGGAAACAAGGGGACCATTGTGGCAAAGCAGGGCCTAATGGAAGCATGGAGAGCATTGTGACACTAAGGAAACTCCTGGAACCAAGATGACCACTGGCACATAATGGAACCTCATGGAAGCAAGCCTCCACAATGACTTTGGAGGGCCTCAGGGACCACAGGACCCATTGTGACACAGCAGGACCTGGTGGAACCAAGGAGCCTTTGTGATACTCCAGATCCACATGGAAGCCAGGGTGCACTGAGACACAGCGGGGCCTTGTTGGAACCAAAGACACCTCTGCAAAAAGCAGGCTAGCTCATAGAAGCAAGGAGTCCATTGTTACAACGTAAAAGCTATGGAACCAAGGGACCATTGTGACACTGCGGGGCCTCATGGAACCAATTGTCCATGATGACAATGCGGATCAAAGGAGACCATGGTGACACTGCGGAACCTGATGGAACCAAGGAGCCATTGTGACACAGTGGGGCCTCATGGAATCAAGGAGACCATTGTGACCCAGGTGTTGCATGGGAAGGCAAGGAGCCATTGTGACACTTTGGGCTTCTTCCCTTGAGCTCTGCAGCTGGCTGTCCCAGCCCAGCGCACCATGTGCCACCTGCTCTCCTCAGGGCTCTGCCTGCACACAGCCCCAGGAGAAGTTTTCCTGTTTGGAAGGAAAGAATGGAAAAGCCGGAGCAGGTTTCCTAAACAACAAACCCCACTCAGGAGCCACATGCTCAGTACAGGCTGCCTGGAACGATGTCCCCTTTCTACAAGGGTCAGTGTGAGCAGGAATGAATGATCTCTGGGAGCAGAATTCTCGGAGTCTTTCCACTGAATTCTCTGTCCCTGTGTCTTGGGGTGACTTTATCGTGTGTATCCCCTATCGCTGCTCTATGCCCAGAAGTGAACTTTGTGCGTTTCTGTGCCTTTCAACTGAGCCTGAGAGGGGGGAGAGGAAAAAAAAAACCGGACAAACTTCTCAGAGCGTTTGTTCAAGGACACACATACACACTCCTCTGCATCCTGCTTGCAGCAAGAGCAGAGGAAGCAACTTGGTTTCTTTTTAGCCAGTTTTCAGCTCCTTTTCTCTGGGGGGAGATGGAGAGTTGAACTTTGTTTTCCTGGGACTTCGGGGGTTTTTTTCCCCTTCTTCTCTTCTTGACTCTTTCAACATCAGACCACATTGGGAGAATTTTCTCCCGAGGTGGGGGCCCTGAATGTGGGCCCATGAGCCAGCTGCAAGGAGGAGGAGAGAGACTACACCTACGGAAGTGTTGGGGTTCCTCCCCCCTGCCATGAGGTCATGGGAGAGGGGACGCTGGGGTAGAGGCATGGCCTGGGCACGGGGGTCTCCCTGCTCCCTGCTCACATGTGCCCTAACCCTGTTCAGCACTGCTTATTTTGTGTTGCCTTGTGCGAGGAGGGCCCTGGTTGTGCTGTGATTGCTCAGTTCTTTGGCAGTGCCCCGCCCATGTGGCTGGAGAAGAAAGAGCTCTGAAACTTCTCTCAAGAATCGCTCCCTGTTTCTTTGCACGGGCCTCGCTGTCTATGGATGTTTCAGGAGACCCCACCGAAACACGGAAGGACTCTCAAATTATCCCAGCTTTCTCTGCACAGCGAGAGCTTTTAATATTTAGCATTGCTATCCTTTTCCTGTGTGTTTGTTAAAAAAATAGTTTTTATCTCTTTCACTTTCTTCCCAGGAAAGTTCTTTTTTCCAAAAACCTGGTGGGGGAGGGCTGGGTGTAACCTGCCTTCTATCAGAGGATATTTTCCTCCACATTTGTCCAAACCGGCACAGCCTGTCCTTTCCTGGGTCTCTGTTGCAGATGGAAGCTGCTGGTGCCATTGTCAGCTTGAAGCCCTCTTTTGATGCAAGCAGATGTTGCCAGGTGTGTTCAGCAGCTGTTGCTCAATGCTTATGCCAAGCTATTGTGTTCCTCATGGAACCAAGGAGCCATTGTGACACTGCAGGGGCTGATGGCATCAAGGAGGCAATTGTGACAGTACAGAACCTCCTAGAAACAAGGCTCCATTGTGACACCGTGGGGAATCATGGAATCAAGGAGCCCATTGTGACACGGCTGCATGGAACCAATGGTCCATGGTTACACGGCGGATTCAAGAAGAGCACGGTGACACCACGCAACATCACGGAACCATAGGTCCATTGTGACACAGCGGGGCCTCATGGAAACAAGGGGACCATTGTGGCAAAGCAGGGCCTAATGGAAGCATGGAGGGCATTGTGACACTAAGGAAACTCCTGGAACCAAGATGACCACTGGAACATAATGGAACCTCATGGAAGCAAGCCTCCATGATGACTTTGGAGGGCCTCAGGGACCACAGGACCCATTGTGACACAGCAGGACCTGGTGGAACCAAGGAGCCTTTGTGATACTCCACATCCACATGGAAGCCAGGGTGCACTGAGACACAGCGGGGCCTTGTTGGAACCAAAGACACCTCTGCAAAAAGCAGGCTAGCTCATAGAAGCAAGGAGTCCATTGTTACAACGTAAAAGCTATGGAACCAAGGGACCATTGTGACACTGCGGGGCCTCATGGAACCAATTGTCCATGATGACAATGCGGATCAAAGGAGACCATGGTGACACTGCGGAACCCGATGGAACCAAGGAGCCATTGTGACACAGTGGGGCCTCATGGAATCAAGGAGACCATTGTGACCCAGGTGTTGCATGGGAAGGCAAGGAGCCATTGTGACACTTTGGGCTTCTTCCCTTGAGCTCTGCAGCTGGCTGTCCCAGCCCAGCGCACCATGTGCCACCTGCTCTCCTCAGGGCTCTGCCTGCACACAGCCCCAGGAGAAGTTTTCCTGTTTGGAAGGAAAGAATGGAAAAGCCGGAGCAGGTTTCCTAAACAACAAACCCCACTCAGGAGCCACATGCTCAGTACAGGCTGCCTGGAACGATGTCCCCTTTCTACAAGGGTCAGTGTGAGCAGGAATGAATGATCTCTGGGAGCAGAATTCTCGGAGTCTTTCCACTGAATTCTCTGTCCCTGTGTCTTGGGGTGACTTTATCGTGTGTATCCCCTATTGCTGCTCTATGCCCAGAAGTGAACTTTGTGCATTTCTGTGCCTTTCAACTGAGCCTGAGAGGGGGGAGAGGAAAAAAAACCGGACAAACTTCTCAGAGCGTTTGTTCAAGGACACACATACACACTCCTCTGCATCCTGCTTGCAGCAAGAGCAGAGGGAAGCAACTTTGTTTCTTTTTAGCCAGTTTTCAGCTCCTTTTCTCTGGGAGGAGATGGAGAGTTGAACTTTGTTTTCCTGGGACTTCGGGGGTTTTCTTTCCCTTCTTCTCTTCTTGACTCTTTCAACATCAGAGCACATTGGGAGAATTTTCTCCCGAGGTGGGGGCCCTGAATGTGGGCCCATGAGCCAGCTGCAAGGAGGAGGAGAGAGACTAGACCTACGGAAGTGTTGGGGTTCCTCCCTCCTGCCATGCGGTCATGGGAGAGGGGACCCTGGGGTAGAGGCATGGCCTGGGCACGGGGGGTCTCCCTGCTCCCTGCTCACATGTGCCCTAATCCTGTTCAGCACTGCTTATTTTGTGTTGCCCTGTGCGAGGAGGGCCCTGGTTGTGCTGTGATTGCTCAGTTCTTTGGCAGTGCCCCGCCCATGTGGCTGGAGAAGAAAGAGCTCTGAAACTTCTCTCAAGAATCGCTCCCTGTTTCTTTGCACGGGCCTCGCTGTCTATGGATGTTTCAGGAGACCCCACCGAAACACGGAAGGACTCTCAAATTATCCCAGCTTTCTCTGCACAGCGAGAGGTTTTAATATTTAGCATTGCTATCCTTTTCCTGTGTGTTTGTTAAAAAAATAGTTTTTATCTCTTTCACTTTCTTCCCAGGAAAGTTCTTTTTTCCAAAAACCTGGTGGGGGAGGGCTGGGTGTAACCTGCCTTCTATCAGAGGATATTTTCCTCCACATTTGTCCAAACCGGCACAGCCTGTCCTTTCCTGGGTCTCTGTTGCAGATGGAAGCTGCTGGTGCCATTGTCAGCTTGAAGCCCTCTTTTGATGCAAGCAGATGTTGCCAGGTGTGTTCAGCAGCTGTTGCTCAATGCTTATGCCAAGCTATTGTGTTCCTCATGGAACCAAGGAGCCATTGTGACACTGCAGGGGCTGATGGCATCAAGGAGGCAATTGTGACAGTACAGAACCTCCTAGAAACAAGGCTCCATTGTGACACTGTGGGGAATCATGGAATCAAGGAGCCCATTGTGACACAGCCAGGCCGCATGGAACCAATGGTCCATGGTTACACGGCGGATTCAAGAAGAGCACGGTGACACCACGCAACATCATGGAACCATAGGTCCATTGTGACACAGCGGGGCCTCATGGAAACAAGGGGACCATTGTGGCAAAGCAGGGCCTAATGGAAGCATGGAGAGCATTGTGACACTAAGGAAACTCCTGGAACCAAGATGACCACTGGAACATAATGGAACCTCATGGAAGCAAGCCTCCACAATGACTTTGGAGGGCCTCAGGGACCACAGGACCCATTGTGACACAGCAGGACCTGGTGGAACCAAGGAGCCTTTGTGATACTCCAGATCCACATGGAAGCCAGGGTGCACTGAGACACAGCGGGGCCTTGTTGGAACCAAAGACACCTCTGCAAAAAGCAGGCTAGCTCATAGAAGCAAGGAGTCCATTGTTACAACGTAAAAGCTATGGAACCAAGGGACCATTGTGACACTGCGGGGCCTCATGGAACCAATTGTCCATGATGACAATGCGGATCAAAGGAGACCATGGTGACACTGCGGAACCTGATGGAACCAAGGAGCCATTGTGACACAGTGGGGCCTCATGGAATCAAGGAGACCATTGTGACCCAGGTGTTGCATGGGAAGGCAAGGAGCCATTGTGACACTTTGGGCTTCTTCCCTTGAGCTCTGCAGCTGGCTGTCCCAGCCCAGCGCACCATGTGCCACCTGCTCTCCTCAGGGCTCTGCCTGCACACAGCCCCAGGAGAAGTTTTCCTGTTTGCAAGGAAAGAATGGAAAAGCCGGAGCAGGTTTCCTAAACAACAAACCCCACTCAGGAGCCACATGCTCAGTACAGGCTGCCTGGAACGATGTCCCCTTTCTACAAGGGTCAGTGTGAGCAGGAATGAATGATCTCTGGGAGCAGAATTCTCGGAGTCTTTCCACTGAATTCTCTGTCCCTGTGTCTTGGGGTGACTTTATCGTGTGTATCCCCTATCGCTGCTCTATGCCCAGAAGTGAACTTTGTGCATTTCTGTGCCTTTCAACTGAGCCTGAGAGGGGGGAGAGGAAAAAAAAAACCGGACAAACTTCTCAGAGCGTTTGTTCAAGGACACACATACACACTCCTCTGCATCCTGCTTGCAGCAAGAGCAGAGGAAGCAACTTTGTTTCTTTTTAGCCAGTTTTCAGCTCCTTTTGTCTGGGGGGAGATGGAGAGTTGAACTTTGTTTTCCTGGGACTTCGGGGGTTTTTTTTCCCTTCTTCTCTTCTTGACTCTTTGAACATCAGAGCACATTGGGTGAATTTTCTCCCGAGGTGGGGGCCCTGAATGTGGGCCCATGAGCCAGCTGCAAGGAGGAGGAGAGAGACTACACCTACGGAAGTGTTGGGGTTCCTCCCCCCTGCCATGAGGTCATGGGAGAGGGGACCCTGGGGTAGAGGCATGGCCTGGGCACGGGGTCTCCCTGCTCCCTGCTCACATGTGCCCTAATCCTGTTCAGCACTGCTTATTTTGTGTTGCCCTGTGTGAGGAGGGCCCTGGTTGTGCCGTGATTGCTCAGTTCTTTGGCAGTGCCCCGCCCATGTGGCTGGAGAAGAAAGAGCTCTGAAACTTCTCTCAAGAATCGCTCCCTGTTTCTTTGCACGGGCCTCGCTGTCTATGGATGTTTCAGGAGACCCCACCGAAACACGGAAGGACTCTCAAATTATCCCAGCTTTCTCTGCACAGCGAGAGCTTTTAATATTTAGCATTGCTATCCTTTTCCTGTGTGTTTGTTAAAAAAATAGTTTTTATCTCTTTCACTTTCTTCCCAGGAAAGTTCTTTTTTCCAAAAACCTGGTGGGGGAGGGCTGGGTGTAACCTGCCTTCTATCAGAGGATATTTTCCTCCAAATTTGTCCAAACCGGCACAGCCTGTCCTTTCCTGGGTCTCTGTTGCAGATGGAAGCTGCTGGTGCCATTGTCAGCTTGAAGCCCTCTTTTGATGCAAGCAGATGTTGCCAGGTGTGTTCAGCAGCTGTTGCTCAATGCTTATGCCAAGCTATTGTGTTCCTCATGGAACCAAGGAGCCATTGTGACACTGCAGGGGCTGATGGCATCAAGGAGGCAATTGTGACAGTACAGAACCTCCTAGAAACAAGGCTCCATTGTGACACTGTGGGGAATCATGGAATCAAGGAGCCCATTGTGACACGGCTGCATGGAACCAATGGTCCATGGTTACACGGCGGATTCAAGAAGAGCACGGTGACACCACGCAACATCATGGAACCATAGGTCCATTGTGACACAGCGGGGCCTCATGGAAACAAGGGGACCATTGTGGCAAAGCAGGGCCTAATGGAAGCATGGAGGGCATTGTGACACTAAGGAAACTCCTGGAACCAAGATGACCACTGGCACATAATGGAACCTCATGGAAGCAAGCCTCCACGATGGTTTTGGAGGGCCTCAGGGACCACAGGACCCATTGTGACACAGCAGGACCTGGTGGAACCAAGGAGCTTTTGTGATACTCCACATCCACATGGAAGCCAGGGTGCACTGAGACACAGCGGGGCCTTGTTGGAACCAAAGACACCTCTGCAAAAAGCAGGCTAGCTCATAGAAGCAAGGAGTCCATTGTTACAACGTAAAAGCTATGGAAGCAAGGGACCATTGTGACACTGCGGGGCCTCATGGAACCAATTGTCCATGATGACAGTGCGGATCAAAGGAGACCATGGTGACACTGCGGAACCTGATGGAACCAAGGAGCCATTGTGACACAGTGGGGCCTCATGGAATCAAGGAGACCATTGTGACCCAGGTGTTGCATGGGAAGGCAAGGAGCCATTGTGACACTTTGGGCTTCTTCCCTTGAGCTCTGCAGCTGGCTGTCCCAGCCCAGCGCACCATGTGCCACCTGCTCTCCTCAGGGCTCTGCCTGCACACAGCCCCAGGAGAAGTTTTCCTGTTTGCAAGGAAAGAATGGAAAAGCCGGAGCAGGTTTCCTAAACAACAAACCCCACTCAGGAGCCACATGCTCAGTACAGGCTGCCTGGAACGATGTCCCCTTTCTACAAGGGTCAGTGTGAGCAGGAATGAATGATCTCTGGGAGCAGAATTCTTGGAGTCTTTCCACTGAATTCTCTGTCCCTGTGTCTTGGGGTGACTTTATTGTGTGTATCCCCTATTGCTGCTCTATGCCCAGAAGTGAACTTTGTGCGTTTCTGTGCCTTTCAACTGAGCCTGAGAGGGGGGAGAGGAAAAAAAACCGGACAAACTTCTCAGAGCGTTTGTTCAAGGACACACATACACACTCCTCTGCATCCTGCTTGCAGCAAGAGCAGTGGAAGCAACTTTGTTTCTTTTTAGCCAGTTTTCAGCTCCTTTTCTCTGGAGGGAGATGGAGAGTTGAACTTTGTTTTCCTGGGACTTCGGGGGTTTTTTTTCCCTTCTTCTCTTCTTGACTCTTTCAACATCAGAGCACATTGGGAGAATTTTCTCCCGAGGTGGGGGCCCTGAATGTGGGCCCATGAGCCAGCTGCAAGGAGGAGGAGAGAGACTACACCTACGGAAGTGTTGGGGTTCCTCCCTCCTGCCATGCGGTCATGGGAGAGGGGACCCTGGGGTAGAGGCATGGCCTGGGCACGGGGGTCTCCCTGCTCCCTGCTCACATGTGCCCTAACACTGTTCAGCACTGCTTATTTTGTGTTGCCCTGTGCCAGGAGGGCCCTGGTTGTGCCGTGATTGCTCAGTTCTTTGGCAGTGCCCCGCCCATGTGGCTGGAGAAGAAAGAGCTCTGAAACTTCTCTCAAGAATCGCTCCCTGTTTCTTTGCACGGGCCTCGCTGTCTATGGATGTTTCAGGAGACCCCACCGAAACACAGAAGGACTCTCAAATTATCCCAGCTTTCTCTGCACAGCGAGAGCTTTTAATATTTAGCATTGTTATCCTTTTCCTGTGTGTTTGTTAAAAAAATAGTTTTTATCTCTTTCACTTTCTTCCCAGGAAAGTTCTTTTTTCCAAAAACCTGGTGGGGGAGGGCTGGGTGTAACCTGCCTTCTATCAGAGGATATTTTCCTCCACATTTGTCCAAACCGGCACAGCCTGTCCTTTCCTGGGTCTCTGTTGCAGATGGAAGCTGCTGGTGCCATTGTCAGCTTGAAGCACTCTTTTGATGCAAGCAGATGTTGCCAGGTGTGTTCAGCAGCTGTTGCTCAATGCTTATGCCAAGCTATTGTGTTCCTCATGGAACCAAGGAGCCATTGTGACACACTGCAGGGGCTGATGGCATCAAGGAGGCAATTGTGACAGTACAGAACCTCCTAGAAACAAGGCTCCATTGTGACACCGTGGGGAATCATGGAATCAAGGAGCCCATTGTGACACGCCGCATGGAACCAATGGTCCATGGTTACACGGCGGATTCAAGAAGAGCACGGTGACACCACGCAACATCATGGAACCATAGGTCCATTGTGACACAGCGGGGCCTCATGGAAACAAGGGGACCATTGTGGCAAAGCAGGGCCTAATGGAAGCATGGAGAGCATTGTGACACTAAGGAAACTCCTGGAACCAAGATGACCACTGGCACATAATGGAACCTCATGGAAGCAAGCCTCCACAATGACTTTGGAGGGCCTCAGGGACCACAGGACCCATTGTGACACAGCAGGACCTGGTGGAACCAAGGAGCCTTTGTGATACTCCAGATCCACATGGAAGCCAGGGTGCACTGAGACACAGCGGGGCCTTGTTGGAACCAAAGACACCTCTGCAAAAAGCAGGCTAGCTCATAGAAGCAAGGAGTCCATTGTTACAACGTAAAAGCTATGGAAGCAAGGGACCATTGTGACACTGCGGGGCCTCATGGAACCAATTGTCCATGATGACAATGCGGATCAAAGGAGACCATGGTGACACTGCGGAACCTGATGGAACCAAGGAGCCATTGTGACACAGTGGGGCCTCATGGAATCAAGGAGACCATTGTGACCCAGGTGTTGCATGTGAAGGCAAGGAGCCATTGTGACACTTTGGGCTTCTTCCCTTGAGCTCTGCAGCTGGCTGTCCCAGCCCAGCGCACCATGTGCCACCTGCTCTCCTCAGGGCTCTGCCTGCACACAGCCCCAGGAGAAGTTTTCCTGTTTGCAAGGAAAGAATGGAAAAGCCGGAGCAGGTTTCCTAAACAACAAACCCCACTCAGGAGCCACATGCTCAGTACAGGCTGCCTGGAACGATGTCCCCTTTCTACAAGGGTCAGGGTGAGCAGGAATGAATGATCTCTGGGAGCAGAATTCTCGGAGTCTTTCCACTGAATTCTCTGTCCCTGTGTCTTGGGGTGACTTTATTGTGTGTATCCCCTATTGCTGCTCTATGCCCAGAAGTGAACTTTGTGCGTTTCTGTGCCTTTCAACTGAGCCTGAGAGGGGGGAGAGGAAAAAAAACCGGACAAACTTCTCAGAGCGTTTGTTCAAGGACACACATACACACTCCTCTGCATCCTGCTTGCAGCAAGAGCAGAGGAAGCAACTTGGTTTCTTTTTAGCCAGTTTTCAGCTCCTTTTCTCTGGGGGGAGATGGAGAGTTGAACTTTGTTTTCCTGGGACTTCGGGGGTTTTTTTCCCCTTCTTCTCTTCTTGACTCTTTCAACATCAGAGCACATTGGGAGAATTTTCTCCCGAGGTGGGGGCCCTGAATGTGGGCCCATGAGCCAGCTGCAAGGAGGAGGAGAGAGACTACACCTACGGAAGTGTTGGGGTTCCTCCCTCCTGCCATGCGGTCATGGGAGAGGGGACCCTGGGGTAGAGGCATGGCCTGGGCACGGGGGTCTCCCTGCTCCCTGCTCACATGTGCCCTAATCCTGTTCAGCACTGCTTATTTTGTGTTGCCCTGTGCGAGGAGGGCCCTGGTTGTGCTGTGATTGCTCAGTTCTTTGGCAGTGCCCCGCCCATGTGGCTGGAGAAGAAAGAGCTCTGAAACTTCTCTCAAGAATCGCTCCCTGTTTCTTTGCACGGGCCTCGCTGTCTATGGATGTTTCAGGAGACCCCACCGAAACACAGAAGGACTCTCAAATTATCCCAGCTTTCTCTGCACAGCGAGAGCTTTTAATATTTAGCATTGTTATCCTTTTCCTGTGTGTTTGTTAAAAAAATAGGTTTTATCTCTTTCACTTTCTTCCCAGGAAAGTTCTTTTTTCCAAAAACCTGGTGGGGGAGGGCTGGGTGTAACCTGCCTTCTATCAGAGGATATTTTCCTCCACATTTGTCCAAACCAGCACAGCCTGTCCTTTCCTGGGTCTCTGTTGCAGATGGAAGCTGCTGGTGCCATTGTCAGCTTGAAGCCCTCTTTTGATGCAAGCAGATGTTGCCAGGTGTGTTCAGCAGCTGTTGCTCAATGCTTATGCCAAGCTATTGTGTTCCTCATGGAACCAAGGAGCCATTGTGACACTGCAGGGGCTGATGGCATCAAGGAGGCAATTGTGACAGTACAGAACCTCCTAGAAACAAGGCTCCATTGTGACACCGTGGGGAATCATGGAATCAAGGAGCCCATTGTGACACGGCTGCATGGAACCAATGGTCCATGGTTACACGGCGGATTCAAGAAGAGCACGGTGACACCACGCAACATCATGGAACCATAGGTCCATTGTGACACAGCGGGGCCTCATGGAAACAAGGGGACCATTGTGGCAAAGCAGGGCCTAATGGAAGCATGGAGAGCATTGTGACACTAAGGAAACTCCTGGAACCAAGATGACCACTGGAACATAATGGAACCTCATGGAAGCAAGCCTCCACGATGGTTTTGGAGGGCCTCAGGGACCACAGGACCCATTGTGACACAGCAGGACCTGGTGGAACCAAGGAGCTTTTGTGATACTCCACATCCACATGGAAGCCAGGGTGCACTGAGACACAGCGGGGCCTTGTTGGAACCAAAGACACCTCTGCAAAAAGCAGGCTAGCTCATAGAAGCAAGGAGTCCATTGTTACAACGTAAAAGCTATGGAAGCAAGGGACCATTGTGACACTGCGGGGCCTCATGGAACCAATTGTCCATGATGACAGTGCGGATCAAAGGAGACCATGGTGACACTGCGGAACCTGATGGAACCAAGGAGCCATTGTGACACAGTGGGGCCTCATGGAATCAAGGAGACCATTGTGACCCAGGTGTTGCATGTGAAGGCAAGGAGCCATTGTGACACTTTGGGCTTCTTCCCTTGAGCTCTGCAGCGGGCTGTCCCAGCCCAGCGCACCATGTGCCACCTGCTCTCCTCAGGGCTCTGCCTGCACACAGCCCCAGGAGAAGTTTTCCTGTTTGCAAGGAAAGAATGGAAAAGCCGGAGCAGGTTTCCTAAACAACAAACCCCACTCAGGAGCCACATGCTCAGTACAGGCTGCCTGGAACGATGTCCCCTTTCTACAAGGGTCAGTGTGAGCAGGAATGAATGATCTCTGGGAGCAGAATTCTTGGAGTCTTTCCACTGAATTCTCTGTCCCTGTGTCTTGGGGTGACTTTATCATGTGTATCCCCTATTGCTGCTCTATGCCCAGAAGTGAACTTTGTGCGTTTCTGTGCCTTTCAACTGAGCCTGAGAGGGGGGAGAGGAAAAAAAACCGGACAAACTTCTCAGAGCGTTTGTTCAAGGACACACATACACACTCCTCTGCATCCTGCTTGCAGCAAGAGCAGTGGAAGCAACTTTGTTTCTTTTTAGCCAGTTTTCAGCTCCTTTTCTCTGGAGGGAGATGGAGAGTTGAACTTTGTTTTCCTGGGACTTCGGGGGTTTTTTTTCCCTTCTTCTCTTCTTGACTCTTTCAACATCAGAGCACATTGGGAGAATTTTCTCCCGAGGTGGGGGCCCTGAATGTGGGCCCATGAGCCAGCTGCAAGGAGGAGGAGAGAGACTACACCTACGGAAGTGTTGGGGTTCCTCCCTCCTGCCATGCGGTCATGGGAGAGGGGACCCTGGGGTAGAGGCATGGCCTGGGCACGGGGGTCTCCCTGCTCCCTGCTCACATGTGCCCTAACACTGTTCAGCACTGCTTATTTTGTGTTGCCCTGTGCCAGGAGGGCCCTGGTTATGCCGTGATTGCTCAGTTCTTTGGCAGTGCCCCGCCCATGTGGCTGGAGAAGAAAGAGCTCTGAAACTTCTCTCAAGAATCGCTCCCTGTTTCTTTGCACGGGCCTCGCTGTCTATGGATGTTTCAGGAGACCCCACCGAAACACAGAAGGACTCTCAAATTATCCCAGCTTTCTCTGCACAGCGAGAGCTTTTAATATTTAGCATTGTTATCCTTTTCCTGTGTGTTTGTTAAAAAAATAGGTTTTATCTCTTTCACTTTCTTCCCAGGAAAGTTCTTTTTTCCAAAAACCTGGTGGGGGAGGGCTGGGTGTAACCTGCCTTCTATCAGAGGATATTTTCCTCCACATTTGTCCAAACCGGCACAGCCTGTCCTTTCCTGGGTCTCTGTTGCAGATGGAAGCTGCTGGTGCCATTGTCAGCTTGAAGCACTCTTTTGATGCAAGCAGATGTTGCCAGGTGTGTTCAGCAGCTGTTGCTCAATGCTTATGCCAAGCTATTGTGTTCCTCAAGGAACCAAGGAGCCATTGTGACACACTGCAGGGGCTGATGGCATCAAGGAGGCAATTGTGACAGTACAGAACCTCCTAGAAACAAGGCTCCATTGTGACACCGTGGGGAATCATGGAATCAAGGAGCCCATTGTGACACGCCGCATGGAACCAATGGTCCATGGTTACACGGCGGATTCAAGAAGAGCATGGTGACACCACGCAACATCATGGAACCATAGGTCCATTGTGACACAGCGGGGCCTCATGGAAACAAGGGGACCATTGTGGCAAAGCAGGGCCTAATGGAAGCATGGAGAGCATTGTGACACTAAGGAAACTCCTGGAACCAAGATGACCACTGGCACATAATGGAACCTCATGGAAGCAAGCCTCCACAATGACTTTGGAGGGCCTCAGGGACCACAGGACCCATTGTGACACAGCAGGACCTGGTGGAACCAAGGAGCCTTTGTGATACTCCACATCCACATGGAAGCCAGGGTGCACTGAGACACAGCGGGGCCTTGTTGGAACCAAAGACACCTCTGCAAAAAGCAGGCTAGCTCATAGAAGCAAGGAGTCCATTGTTACAACGTAAAAGCTATGGAAGCAAGGGACCATTGTGACACTGCGGGGCCTCATGGAACCAATTGTCCATGATGACAATGCGGATCAAAGGAGACCATGGTGACACTGCGGAACCTGATGGAACCAAGGAGCCATTGTGACACAGTGGGGCCTCATGGAATCAAGGAGACCATTGTGACCCAGGTGTTGCATGTGAAGGCAAGGAGCCATTGTGACACTTTGGGCTTCTTCCCTTGAGCTCTGCAGCTGGCTGTCCCAGCCCAGCGCACCATGTGCCACCTGCTCTCCTCAGGGCTCTGCCTGCACACAGCCCCAGGAGAAGTTTTCCTGTTTGCAAGGAAAGAATGGAAAAGCCGGAGCAGGTTTCCTAAACAACAAACCCCACTCAGGAGCCACATGCTCAGTACAGGCTGCCTGGAACGATGTCCCCTTTCTACAAGGGTCAGTGTGAGCAGGAATGAATGATCTCTGGGAGCAGAATTCTTGGAGTCTTTCCACTGAATTCTCTGTCCCTGTGTCTTGGGGTGACTTTATTGTGTGTATCCCCTATTGCTGCTCTATGCCCAGAAGTGAACTTTGTGCGTTTCTGTGCCTTTCAACTGAGCCTGAGAGGGGGGAGAGGAAAAAAAACCGGACAAACTTCTCAGAGCGTTTGTTCAAGGACACACATACACACTCCTCTGCATCCTGCTTGCAGCAAGAGCAGAGGAAGCAACTTGGTTTCTTTTTAGCCAGTTTTCAGCTCCTTTTCTCTGGGGGGAGATGGAGAGTTGAACTTTGTTTTCCTGGGACTTCGGGGGTTTTTTTTCCCTTCTTCTCTTCTTGACTCTTTCAACATCAGAGCACATTGGGAGAATTTTCTCCCGAGGTGGGGGCCCTGAATGTGGGCCCATGAGCCAGCTGCAAGGAGGAGGAGAGAGACTACACCTACGGAAGTGTTGGGGTTCCTCCCTCCTGCCATGCGGTCATGGGAGAGGGGACCCTGGGGTAGAGGCATGGCCTGGGCACGGGGGTCTCCCTGCTCCCTGCTCACATGTGCCCTAACACTGTTCAGCACTGCTTATTTTGTGTTGCCCTGTGCGAGGAGGGCCCTGGTTGTGCTGTGATTGCTCAGTTCTTTGGCAGTGCCCCGCCCATGTGGCTGGAGAAGAAAGAGCTCTGAAACTTCTCTCAAGAATCGCTCCCTGTTTCTTTGCACGGGCCTCGCTGTCTATGGATGTTTCAGGAGACCCCACCGAAACACAGAAGGACTCTCAAATTATCCCAGCTTTCTCTGCACAGCGAGAGCTTTTAATATTTAGCATTGTTATCCTTTTCCTGTGTGTTTGTTAAAAAAATAGTTTTTATCTCTTTCACTTTCTTCCCAGGAAAGTTCTTTTTTCCAAAAACCTGGTGGGGGAGGGCTGGGTGTAACCTGCCTTCTATCAGAGGATATTTTCCTCCACATTTATCCAAACCAGCACAGCCTGTCCTTTCCTGGGTCTCTGTTGCAGATGGAAGCTGCTGGTGCCATTGTCAGCTTGAAGCCCTCTTTTGATGCAAGCAGATGTTGCCAGGTGTGTTCAGCAGCTGTTGCTCAATGCTTATGCCAAGCTATTGTGTTCCTCATGGAACCAAGGAGCCATTGTGACACTGCAGGGGCTGATGGCATCAAGGAGGCAATTGTGACAGTACAGAACCTCCTAGAAACAAGGCTCCATTGTGACACCGTGGGGAATCATGGAATCAAGGAGCCCATTGTGACACGGCTGCATGGAACCAATGGTCCATGGTTACACGGCGGATTCAAGAAGAGCACGGTGACACCACGCAACATCATGGAACCATAGGTCCATTGTGACACAGCGGGGCCTCATGGAAACAAGGGGACCATTGTGGCAAAGCAGGGCCTAATGGAAGCATGGAGAGCATTGTGACACTAAGGAAACTCCTGGAACCAAGATGACCACTGGAACATAATGGAACCTCATGGAAGCAAGCCTCCACGATGGTTTTGGAGGGCCTCAGGGACCACAGGACCCATTGTGACACAGCAGGACCTGGTGGAACCAAGGAGCTTTTGTGATACTCCACATCCACATGGAAGCCAGGGTGCACTGAGACACAGCGGGGCCTTGTTGGAACCAAAGACACCTCTGCAAAAAGCAGGCTAGCTCATAGAAGCAAGGAGTCCATTGTTACAACGTAAAAGCTATGCAACCAAGGGACCATTGTGACACTGCGGGGCCTCATGGAACCAATTGTCCATGATGACAGTGCGGATCAAAGGAGACCATGGTGACACTGCGGAACCTGATGGAACCAAGGAGCCATTGTGACACAGTGGGGCCTCATGGAATCAAGGAGACCATTGTGACCCAGGTGTTGCATGTGAAGGCAAGGAGCCATTGTGACACTTTGGGCTTCTTCCCTTGAGCTCTGCAGCGGGCTGTCCCAGCCCAGCGCACCATGTGCCACCTGCTCTCCTCAGGGCTCTGCCTGCACACAGCCCCAGGAGAAGTTTTCCTGTTTGCAAGGAAAGAATGGAAAAGCCGGAGCAGGTTTCCTAAACAACAAACCCCACTCAGGAGCCACATGCTCAGTACAGGCTGCCTGGAACGATGTCCCCTTTCTACAAGGGTCAGTGTGAGCAGGAATGAATGATCTCTGGGAGCAGAATTCTTGGAGTCTTTCCACTGAATTCTCTGTCCCTGTGTCTTGGGGTGACTTTATCATGTGTATCCCCTATTGCTGCTCTATGCCCAGAAGTGAACTTTGTGCGTTTCTGTGCCTTTCAACTGAGCCTGAGAGGGGGGAGAGGAAAAAAAACCAGACAAACTTCTCAGAGCGTTTGTTCAAGGACACACATACACACTCCTCTGCATCCTGCTTGCAGCAAGAGCAGTGGAAGCAACTTTGTTTCTTTTTAGCCAGTTTTCAGCTCCTTTTCTCTGGGGGGAGATGGAGAGTTGAACTTTGTTTTCCTGGGACTTCGGGGGTTTTTTTTCCCTTCTTCTCTTCTTGACTCTTTCAACATCAGAGCACATTGGGAGAATTTTCTCCCGAGGTGGGGGCCCTGAATGTGGGCCCATGAGCCAGCTGCAAGGAGGAGGAGAGAGACTACACCTACGGAAGTGTTGGGGTTCCTCCCTCCTGCCATGCGGTCATGGGAGAGGGGACCCTGGGGTAGAGGCATGGCCTGGGCACGGGGGTCTCCCTGCTCCCTGCTCACATGTGCCCTAACACTGTTCAGCACTGCTTATTTTGTGTTGCCCTGTGCGAGGAGGGCCCTGGTTATGCCGTGATTGCTCAGTTCTTTGGCAGTGCCCCGCCCATGT
Source organism: Aphelocoma coerulescens (assembly GCF_041296385.1). Taxonomy (NCBI): domain Eukaryota; kingdom Metazoa; phylum Chordata; class Aves; order Passeriformes; family Corvidae; genus Aphelocoma; species Aphelocoma coerulescens. The sequence continues at coordinate 1,322,313 of NW_027183927.1, forward strand.
GGCTGGAGAAGAAAGAGCTCTGAAACTTCTCTCAAGAATCGCTCCCTGTTTCTTTGCACGGGCCTCGCTGTCTATGGATGTTTCAGGAGACCCCACCGAAACACAGAAGGACTCTCAAATTATCCCAGCTTTCTCTGCACAGCGAGAGCTTTTAATATTTAGCATTGTTATCCTTTTCCTGTGTGTTTGTTAAAAAAATAGGTTTTATCTCTTTCACTTTCTTCCCAGGAAAGTTCTTTTTTCCAAAAACCTGGTGGGGGAGGGCTGGGTGTAACCTGCCTTCTATCAGAGGATATTTTCCTCCACATTTGTCCAAACCGGCACAGCCTGTCCTTTCCTGGGTCTCTGTTGCAGATGGAAGCTGCTGGTGCCATTGTCAGCTTGAAGCCCTCTTTTGATGCAAGCAGATGTTGCCAGGTGTGTTCAGCAGCTGTTGCTCAATGCTTATGCCAAGCTATTGTGTTCCTCATGGAACCAAGGAGCCATTGTGACACTGCAGGGGCTGATGGCATCAAGGAGGCAATTGTGACAGTACAGAACCTCCTAGAAACAAGGCTCCATTGTGACACCGTGGGGAATCATGGAATCAAGGAGCCCATTGTGACACAGCCAGGCCGCATGGAACCAATGGTCCATGGTTACACGGCGGATTCAAGAAGAGCACGGTGACACCACGCAACATCACGGAACCATAGGTCCATTGTGACACAGCGGGGCCTCATGGAAACAAGGGGACCATTGTGGCAAAGCAGGGCCTAATGGAAGCATGGAGAGCATTGTGACACTAAGGAAACTCCTGGAACCAAGATGACCACTGGCACATAATGGAACCTCATGGAAGCAAGCCTCCACAATGACTTTGGAGGGCCTAAGGGACCACAGGACCCATTGTGACACAGCAGGACCTGGTGGAACCAAGGAGCCTTTGTGATACTCCACATCCACATGGAAGCCAGGGTGCACTGAGACACAGCGGGGCCTTGTTGGAACCAAAGACACCTCTGCAAAAAGCAGGCTAGCTCATAGAAGCAAGGAGTCCATTGTTACAACGTAAAAGCTATGGAACCAAGGGACCATTGTGACACTGCGGGGCCTCATGGAACCAATTGTCCATGATGACAGTGCGGATCAAAGGAGACCATGGTGACACTGCGGAACCTGATGGAACCAAGGAGCCATTGTGACACAGTGGGGCCTCATGGAATCAAGGAGACCATTGTGACCCAGGTGTTGCATGGGAAGGCAAGGAGCCATTGTGACACTTTGGGCTTCTTCCCTTGAGCTCTGCAGCGGGCTGTCCCAGCCCAGCGCACCATGTGCCACCTGCTCTCCTCAGGGCTCTGCCTGCACACAGCCCCAGGAGAAGTTTTCCTGTTTGGAAGGAAAGAATGGAAAAGCCGGAGCAGGTTTCCTAAACAACAAACCCCACTCAGGAGCCACATGCTCAGTACAGGCTGCCTGGAACGATGTCCCCTTTCTACAAGGGTCAGGGTGAGCAGGAATGAATGATCTCTGGGAGCAGAATTCTCGGAGTCTTTCCACTGAATTCTCTGTCCCTGTGTCTTGGGGTGACTTTATTGTGTGTATCCCCTATTGCTGCTCTATGCCCAGAAGTGAACTTTGTGCGTTTCTGTGCCTTTCAACTGAGCCTGAGAGGGGGGAGAGGAAAAAAAACCGGACAAACTTCTCAGAGCGTTTTTTCAAGGACACACATACACACTCCTCTGCATCCTGCTTGCAGCAAGAGCAGAGGAAGCAACTTGGTTTCTTTTTAGCCAGTTTTCAGCTCCTTTTCTCTGGGGGGAGATGGAGAGTTGAACTTTGTTTTCCTGGGACTTCGGGGGTTTTTTTTCCCTTCTTCTCTTCTTGACTCTTTCAACATCAGAGCACATTGGGAGAATTTTCTCCCGAGGTGGGGGCCCTGAATGTGGGCCCATGAGCCAGCTGCAAGGAGGAGGAGAGAGACTACACCTACGGAAGTGTTGGGGTTCCTCCCCCCTGCCATGAGGTCATGGGAGAGGGGACCCTGGGGTAGAGGCATGGCCTGGGCACGGGGTCTCCCTGCTCCCTGCTCACATGTGCCCTAATCCTGTTCAGCACTGCTTATTTTGTGTTGCCCTGTGCGAGGAGGGCCCTGGTTGTGCTGTGATTGCTCAGTTCTTTGGCAGTGCCCCGCCCATGTGGCTGGAGAAGAAAGAGCTCTGAAACTTCTCTCAAGAATCGCTCCCTGTTTCTTTGCACGGGCCTCGCTGTCTATGGATGTTTCAGGAGACCCCACCGAAACACAGAAGGACTCTCAAATTATCCCAGCTTTCTCTGCACAGCGAGAGCTTTTAATATTTAGCATTGTTATCCTTTTCCTGTGTGTTTGTTAAAAAAATAGTTTTTATCTCTTTCACTTTCTTCCCAGGAAAGTTCTTTTTTCCAAAAACCTGGTGGGGGAGGGCTGGGTGTAACCTGCCTTCTATCAGAGGATATTTTCCTCCACATTTGTCCAAACCGGCACAGCCTGTCCTTTCCTGGGTCTCTGTTGCAGATGGAAGCTGCTGGTGCCATTGTCAGCTTGAAGCCCTCTTTTGATGCAAGCAGATGTTGCCAGGTGTGTTCAGCAGCTGTTGCTCAATGCTTATGCCAAGCTATTGTGTTCCTCATGGAACCAAGGAGCCATTGTGACACTGCAGGGGCTGATGGCATCAAGGAGGCAATTGTGACAGTACAGAACCTCCTAGAAACAAGGCTCCATTGTGACACCGTGGGGAATCATGGAATCAAGGAGCCCATTGTGACACGGCTGCATGGAACCAATGGTCCATGGTTACACGGCGGATTCAAGAAGAGCACGGTGACACCACGCAACATCATGGAACCATAGGTCCATTGTGACACAGCGGGGCCTCATGGAAACAAGGGGACCATTGTGGCAAAGCAGGGCCTAATGGAAGCCTGGAGAGCATTGTGACACTAAGGAAACTCCTGGAACCAAGATGACCACTGGCACATAATGGAACCTCATGGAAGCAAGCCTCCACAATGACTTTGGAGGGCCTCAGGGACCACAGGACCCATTGTAACACAGCAGGACCTGGTGGAACCAAGGAGCCTTTGTGATACTCCACATCCACATGGAAGCCAGGGTGCACTGAGACACAGCGGGGCCTTGTTGGAACCAAAGACACCTCTGCAAAAAGCAGGCTAGCTCATAGAAGCAAGGAGTCCATTGTTACACCATCAAACCTATGAAAGCAAGGGACCATTGTGACACTGCGGGGCCTCATGGAACCAATTGTCCATGATGACAGTGCGGATCAAAGGAGACCATGGTGACACTGCGGAACCTGATGGAACCAAGGAGCCATTGTGACACAGTGGGGCCTCATGGAATCAAGGAGACCATTGTGACCCAGGTGTTGCATGTGAAGGCAAGGAGCCATTGTGACACTTTGGGCTTCTTCCCTTGAGCTCTGCAGCTGGCTGTCCCAGCCCAGCGCACCATGTGCCACCTGCTCTCCTCAGGGCTCTGCCTGCACACAGCCCCAGGAGAAGTTTTCCTGTTTGCAAGGAAAGAATGGAAAAGCCGGAGCAGGTTTCCTAAACAACAAACCCCACTCAGGAGCCACATGCTCAGTACAGGCTGCCTGGAACGATGTCCCCTTTCTACAAGGGTCAGTGTGAGCAGGAATGATCTCTGGGAGCAGAATTCTCGGAGTCTTTCCACTGAATTCTCTGTCCCTGTGTCTTGGGGTGACTTTATTGTGTGTATCCCCTATTGCTGCTCTATGCCCAGAAGTGAACTTTGTGCATTTCTGTGCCTTTCAACTGAGCCTGAGAGGGGGGAGAGGAAAAAAAACCGGACAAACTTCTCAGAGCGTTTGTTCAAGGACACACATACACACTCCTCTGCATCCTGCTTGCAGCAAGAGCAGAGGGAAGCAACCTTGTTTCTTTTTAGCCAGTTTTCAGCTCCTTTTCTCTGGGGGGAGATGGAGAGTTGAACTTTGTTTTCCTGGGACTTTGGGGGTTTTTTTCCCTTCTCCTCTTCTTGACTCTTTCAACATCAGACCACATTGGGAGAATTTTCTCCCGAGGTTGGGGCCCTGAATGTGGGCCCATGAGCCAGCTGCAAGGAGGAGGAGAGAGACTACACCTACGGAAGTGTTGGGGTTCCTCCCCCCTGCCATGCGGTCATGGGAGAGGGGACCCTGGGGTAGAGGCATGGCCTGGGCACGGGGGGTCTCCCTGCTCCCTGCTCACATGTGCCCTAACCCTGTTCAGCACTGCTTATTTTGTGTTGCCCTGTGTGAGGAGGGCCCTGGTTGTGCCGTGATTGCTCAGTTCTTTGGCAGTGCCCCGCCCATGTGGCTGGAGAAGAAAGAGCTCTGAAACTTCTCTCAAGAATCGCTCCCTGTTTCTTTGCACGGGCCTCGCTGTCTATGGATGTTTCAGGAGACCCCACCGAAACACGGAAGGACTCTCAAATTATCCCAGCTTTCTCTGCACAGCGAGAGCTTTTAATATTTAGCATTGTTATCCTTTTCCTGTGTGTTTGTTAAAAAAATAGTTTTTATCTCTTTCACTTTCTTCCCAGGAAAGTTCTTTTTTCCAAAAACCTGGTGGGGGAGGGCTGGGTGTAACCTGCCTTCTATCAGAGGATATTTTCCTCCACATTTGTCCAAACCGGCACAGCCTGTCCTTTCCTGGGTCTCTGTTGCAGATGGAAGCTGCTGGTGCCATTGTCAGCTTGAAGCCCTCTTTTGATGCAAGCAGATGTTGCCAGGTGTGTTCAGCAGCTGTTGCTCAATGCTTATGCCAAGCTATTGTGTTCCTCATGGAACCAAGGAGCCATTGTGACACTGCAGGGGCTGATGGCATCAAGGAGGCAATTGTGACAGTACAGAACCTCCTAGAAACAAGGCTCCATTGTGACACCGTGGGGAATCATGGAATCAAGGAGCCCATTGTGACACGGCTGCATGGAACCAATGGTCCATGGTTACACGGCGGATTCAAGAAGAGCACGGTGACACCACGCAACATCATGGAACCATAGGTCCATTGTGACACAGCGGGGCCTCATGGAAACAAGGGGACCATTGTGGCAAAGCAGGGCCTAATGGAAGCATGGAGAGCATTGTGACACTAAGGAAACTCCTGGAACCAAGATGACCACTGGCACATAATGGAACCTCATGGAAGCAAGCCTCCACAATGACTTTGGAGGGCCTCAGGGACCACAGGACCCATTGTAACACAGCAGGACCTGGTGGAACCAAGGAGCCTTTGTGATACTCCACATCCACATGGAAGCCAGGGTGCACTGAGACACAGCGGGGCCTTGTTGGAACCAAAGACACCTCTGCAAAAAGCAGGCTAGCTCATAGAAGCAAGGAGTCCATTGTTACAACGTAAAAGCTATGGAAGCAAGGGACCATTGTGACACTGCGGGGCCTCATGGAACCAATTGTCCATGATGACAGTGCGGATCAAAGGAGACCATGGTGACACTGCGGAACCTGATGGAACCAAGGAGCCATTGTGACACAGTGGGGCCTCATGGAATCAAGGAGACCATTGTGACCCAGGTGTTGCATGGGAAGGCAAGGAGCCATTGTGACACTTTGGGCTTCTTCCCTTGAGCTCTGCAGCTGGCTGTCCCAGCCCAGCGCACCATGTGCCACCTGCTCTCCTCAGGGCTCTGCCTGCACACAGCCCCAGGAGAAGTTTTCCTGTTTGCAAGGAAAGAATGGAAAAGCCGGAGCAGGTTTCCTAAACAACAAACCCCACTCAGGAGCCACATGCTCAGTACAGGCTGCCTGGAACGATGTCCCCTTTCTACAAGGGTCAGTGTGAGCAGGAATGATCTCTGGGAGCAGAATTCTCGGAGTCTTTCCACTGAATTCTCTGTCCCTGTGTCTTGGGGTGACTTTATTGTGTGTATCCCCTATTGCTGCTCTATGCCCAGAAGTGAACTTTGTGCATTTCTGTGCCTTTCAACTGAGCCTGAGAGGGGGGAGAGGAAAAAAAACCGGACAAACTTCTCAGAGCGTTTGTTCAAGGACACACATACACACTCCTCTGCATCCTGCTTGCAGCAAGAGCAGAGGGAAGCAACCTTGTTTCTTTTTAGCCAGTTTTCAGCTCCTTTTCTCTGGGGGGAGATGGAGAGTTGAACTTTGTTTTCCTGGGACTTTGGGGGTTTTTTTCCCTTCTCCTCTTCTTGACTCTTTCAACATCAGACCACATTGGGAGAATTTTCTCCCGAGGTTGGGGCCCTGAATGTGGGCCCATGAGCCAGCTGCAAGGAGGAGGAGAGAGACTACACCTACGGAAGTGTTGGGGTTCCTCCCCCCTGCCATGCGGTCATGGGAGAGGGGACCCTGGGGTAGAGGCATGGCCTGGGCACGGGGGGTCTCCCTGCTCCCTGCTCACATGTGCCCTAACCCTGTTCAGCACTGCTTATTTTGTGTTGCCCTGTGTGAGGAGGGCCCTGGTTGTGCCGTGATTGCTCAGTTCTTTGGCAGTGCCCCGCCCATGTGGCTGGAGAAGAAAGAGCTCTGAAACTTCTCTCAAGAATCGCTCCCTGTTTCTTTGCACGGGCCTCGCTGTCTATGGATGTTTCAGGAGACCCCACCGAAACACGGAAGGACTCTCAAATTATCCCAGCTTTCTCTGCACAGCGAGAGCTTTTAATATTTAGCATTGTTATCCTTTTCCTGTGTGTTTGTTAAAAAAATAGTTTTTATCTCTTTCACTTTCTTCCCAGGAAAGTTCTTTTTTCCAAAAACCTGGTGGGGGAGGGCTGGGTGTAACCTGCCTTCTATCAGAGGATATTTTCCTCCACATTTGTCCAAACCGGCACAGCCTGTCCTTTCCTGGGTCTCTGTTGCAGATGGAAGCTGCTGGTGCCATTGTCAGCTTGAAGCCCTCTTTTGATGCAAGCAGATGTTGCCAGGTGTGTTCAGCAGCTGTTGCTCAATGCTTATGCCAAGCTATTGTGTTCCTCATGGAACCAAGGAGCCATTGTGACACTGCAGGGGCTGATGGCATCAAGGAGGCAATTGTGACAGTACAGAACCTCCTAGAAACAAGGCTCCATTGTGACACCGTGGGGAATCATGGAATCAAGGAGCCCATTGTGACACGGCTGCATGGAACCAATGGTCCATGGTTACACGGCGGATTCAAGAAGAGCACGGTGACACCACGCAACATCATGGAACCATAGGTCCATTGTGACACAGCGGGGCCTCATGGAAACAAGGGGACCATTGTGGCAAAGCAGGGCCTAATGGAAGCATGGAGAGCATTGTGACACTAAGGAAACTCCTGGAACCAAGATGACCACTGGCACATAATGGAACCTCATGGAAGCAAGCATCCATGATGACTTTGGAGGGCCTCAGGGACCACAGGACCCATTGTAACACAGCAGGACCTGGTGGAACCAAGGAGCCTTTGTGATACTCCACATCCACATGGAAGCCAGGGTGCACTGAGACACAGCGGGGCCTTGTTGGAACCAAAGACACCTCTGCAAAAAGCAGGCTAGCTCATAGAAGCAAGGAGTCCATTGTTACAACGTAAAAGCTATGGAAGCAAGGGACCATTGTGACACTGCGGGGCCTCATGGAACCAATTGTCCATGATGACAGTGCGGATCAAAGGAGACCATGGTGACACTGCGGAACCTGATGGAACCAAGGAGCCATTGTGACACAGTGGGGCCTCATGGAATCAAGGAGACCATTGTGACCCAGGTGTTGCATGGGAAGGCAAGGAGCCATTGTGACACTTTGGGCTTCTTCCCTTGAGCTCTGCAGCTGGCTGTCCCAGCCCAGCGCACCATGTGCCACCTGCTCTCCTCAGGGCTCTGCCTGCACACAGCCCCAGGAGAAGTTTTCCTGTTTGCAAGGAAAGAATGGAAAAGCCGGAGCAGGTTTCCTAAACAACAAACCCCACTCAGGAGCCACATGCTCAGTACAGGCTGCCTGGAACGATGTCCCCTTTCTACAAGGGTCAGTGTGAGCAGGAATGATCTCTGGGAGCAGAATTCTCGGAGTCTTTCCACTGAATTCTCTGTCCCTGTGTCTTGGGGTGACTTTATTGTGTGTATCCCCTATTGCTGCTCTATGCCCAGAAGTGAACTTTGTGCATTTCTGTGCCTTTCAACTGAGCCTGAGAGGGGGGAGAGGAAAAAAAACCGGACAAACTTCTCAGAGCGTTTGTTCAAGGACACACATACACACTCCTCTGCATCCTGCTTGCAGCAAGAGCAGAGGGAAGCAACCTTGTTTCTTTTTAGCCAGTTTTCAGCTCCTTTTCTCTGGGGGGAGATGGAGAGTTGAACTTTGTTTTCCTGGGACTTTGGGGGTTTTTTTCCCTTCTCCTCTTCTTGACTCTTTCAACATCAGACCACATTGGGAGAATTTTCTCCCGAGGTTGGGGCCCTGAATGTGGGCCCATGAGCCAGCTGCAAGGAGGAGGAGAGAGACTACACCTACGGAAGTGTTGGGGTTCCTCCCCCCTGCCATGCGGTCATGGGAGAGGGGACCCTGGGGTAGAGGCATGGCCTGGGCACGGGGGGTCTCCCTGCTCCCTGCTCACATGTGCCCTAACCCTGTTCAGCACTGCTTATTTTGTGTTGCCCTGTGTGAGGAGGGCCCTGGTTGTGCCGTGATTGCTCAGTTCTTTGGCAGTGCCCCGCCCATGTGGCTGGAGAAGAAAGAGCTCTGAAACTTCTCTCAAGAATCGCTCCCTGTTTCTTTGCACGGGCCTCGCTGTCTATGGATGTTTCAGGAGACCCCACCGAAACACGGAAGGACTCTCAAATTATCCCAGCTTTCTCTGCACAGCGAGAGGTTTTAATATTTAGCATTGTTATCCTTTTCCTGTGTGTTTGTTAAAAAAATAGGTTTTATCTCTTTCACTTTCTTCCCAGGAAAGTTCTTTTTTCCAAAAACCTGGTGGGGGAGGGCTGGGTGTAACCTGCCTTCTATCAGAGGATATTTTCCTCCACATTTGTCCAAACCGGCACAGCCTGTCCTTTCCTGGGTCTCTGTTGCAGATGGAAGCTGCTGGTGCCATTGTCAGCTTGAAGCCCTCTTTTGATGCAAGCAGATGTTGCCAGGTGTGTTCAGCAGCTGTTGCTCAATGCTTATGCCAAGCTATTGTGTTCCTCATGGAACCAAGGAGCCATTGTGACACTGCAGGGGCTGATGGCATCAAGGAGGCAATTGTGACAGTACAGAACCTCCTAGAAACAAGGCTCCATTGTGACACCGTGGGGAATCATGGAATCAAGGAGCCCATTGTGACACGGCTGCATGGAACCAATGGTCCATGGTTACACGGCGGATTCAAGAAGAGCACGGTGACACCACGCAACATCACGGAACCATAGGTCCATTGTGACACAGCGGGGCCTCATGGAAACAAGGGGACCATTGTGGCAAAGCAGGGCCTAATGGAAGCATGGAGAGCATTGTGACACTAAGGAAACTCCTGGAACCAAGATGACCACTGGCACATAATGGAACCTCATGGAAGCAAGCCTCCACGATGGTTTTGGAGGGCCTCAGGGACCACAGGACCCATTGTGACACAGCAGGACCTGGTGGAACCAAGGAGCCTTTGTGATACTCCAGATCCACATGGAAGCCAGGGTGCACTGAGACACAGCGGGGCCTTGTTGGAACCAAAGACACCTCTGCAAAAAGCAGGCTAGCTCATAGAAGCAAGGAGTCCTTTGTTACAACATCAAACCTATGGAAGCAAGGGACCATTGTGACACTGCGGGGCCTCATGGAACCAATTGTCCATGATGACAGTGCGGATCAAAGGAGACCATGGTGACACTGCGGAACCTGATGGAACCAAGGAGCCATTGTGACACAGTGGGGCCTCATGGAATCAAGGAGACCATTGTGACCCAGGTGTTGCATGGGAAGGCAAGGAGCCATTGTGACACTTTGGGCTTCTTCCCTTGAGCTCTGCAGCTGGCTGTCCCAGCCCAGCGCACCATGTGCCACCTGCTCTCCTCAGGGCTCTGCCTGCACACAGCCCCAGGAGAAGTTTTCCTGTTTGCAAGGAAAGAATGGAAAAGCCGGAGCAGGTTTCCTAAACAACAAACCCCACTCAGGAGCCACATGCTCAGTACAGGCTGCCGGGAACGATGTCCCCTTTCTACAAGGGTCAGTGTGAGCAGGAATGAATGATCTCTGGGAGCAGAATTCTCGGAGTCTTTCCACTGAATTCTCTGTCCCTGTGTCTTGGTGTGACTTTATCATGTGTATCCCCCTATTGCTGCTCTATGCCCAGAAGTGAACTTTGTGCATTTCTGTGCCTTTCAACTGAGCCTGAGAGGGGGGAGAGGAAAAAAAAGCCAGACAAACTTCTCAGAGCGTTTGTTCAAGGACACACATACACACTCCTCTGCATCCTGCTTGCAGCAAGAGCAGAGGAAGCAACTTTGATTCTTTTTAGCCAGTTTTCAGCTCCTTTTCTCTGGGGGGAGATGGAGAGTTGAACTTTGTTTTCCTGGGACTTCGGGGGTTTTTTTTCCCTTCTTCTCTTCTTGACTCTTTCAACATCAGAGCACATTGGGAGAATTTTCTCCCGAGGTGGGGGCCCTGAATGTGGGCCCATGAGCCAGCTGCAAGGAGGAGGAGAGAGACTACACCTACGGAAGTGTTGGGCTTCCTCCCCCCTGCCATGAGGTCATGGGAGAGGGGACCCTGGGGTAGAGGCATGGCCTGGGCACGGGGTCTCCCTGCTCCCTGCTCACATGTGCCCTAATCCTGTTCAGCACTGCTTATTTTGTGTTGCCCTGTGTGAGGAGGGCCCTGGTTGTGCCGTGATTGCTCAGTTCTTTGGCAGTGCCCCGCCCATGTGGCTGGAGAAGAAAGAGCTCTGAAACTTCTCTCAAGAATCGCTCCCTGTTTCTTTGCACGGGCCTCGCTGTCTATGGATGTTTCAGGAGACCCCACCGAAACACGGAAGGACTCTCAAATTATCCCAGCTTTCTCTGCACAGCGAGAGCTTTTAATATTTAGCATTGTTATCCTTTTCCTGTGTGTTTGTTAAAAAAGTAGTTTTTATCTCTTTCACTTTCTTCCCAGGAAAATTCTTTTTTCCCGAAGCTGGTGGGGGAGGGCTGGGTGTAACCTGCCTTCTATCAGAGGATATTTTCCTCCACATTTGTCCAAACCGGCACAGCCTGTCCTTTCCCTGGGTGTCTGTTGCAGATGGAAGCTGCTGGTGCCATTGTCAGCTTGAAGCCCTCTTTTGATGCAAGCAGATGTTGCCAGGTGTGTTCAGCAGCTGTTGCTCAATGCTTATGCCAAGCTATTGTGTTCCTCATGGAACCAAGGAGCCATTGTGACACTGCAGGGGCTGATGGCATCAAGGAGGCAATTGTGACAGTACAGAACCTCCTAGAAACAAGGCTCCATTGTGACACCGTGGGGAATCATGGAATCAAGGAGCCCATTGTGACACGGCTGCATGGAACCAATGGTCCATGGTTACACGGCGGATTCAAGAAGAGCACGGTGACACCACGCAACATCATGGAACCGTACGTCCATTGTGACACAGCAAGGCCGCATGGAAACAAGGGGACCATTGTGGCAAAGCAGGGCCTAATGGAAGCCTGGAGAGCATTGTGACATTGTGGGGAATCATGGAAGCATGGAGAGCATTGTGACACTAAGGAAACTCCTGGAACCAAGATGACCACTGGCACATAATGGAACCTCATGGAAGCAAGCATCCATGATGACTTTGGAGGGCCTCAGGGACCACAGGACCCATTGTGACACAGCAGGACCTGGTGGAACCAAGGAGCCTTTGTGATACTCCAGATCCACATGGAAGCCAGGGTGCACTGAGACACAGTGGGGCCTTGTTGGAACCAAAGACACCTCTGCAAAAAGCAGGCTAGCTCATAGAAGCAAGGAGTCCATTGTTACAACGTAAAAGCTATGCAACCAAGGGACCATTGTGACACTGCGGGGCCTCATGGAACCAATTGTCCATGATGACAATGCGGATCAAAGGAGACCATGGTGACACTGCGGAACCTGATGGAACCAAGGAGCCATTGTGACACAGTGGGGCCTCATGGAATCAAGGAGACCATTGTGACCCAGGTGTTGCATGGGAAGGCAAGGAGCCATTGTGACACTTTGGGCTTCTTCCCTTGAGCTCTGCAGCTGGCTGTCCCAGCCCAGCGCACCATGTGCCACCTGCTCTCCTCAGGGCTCTGCCTGCACACAGCCCCAGGAGAAGTTTTCCTGTTTGCAAGGAAAGAATGGAAAAGCCGGAGCAGGTTTCCTAAACAACAAACCCCACTCAGGAGCCACATGCTCAGTACAGGCTGCCTGGAACGATGTCCCCTTTCTACAAGGGTCAGTGTGAGCAGGAATGATCTCTGGGAGCAGAATTCTCGGAGTCTTTCCACTGAATTCTCTCTCCCTGTGTCTTGGGGTGACTTTATCATGTGTATCCCCTATTGCTGCTCTATGCCCAGAAGTGAACTTTGTGCATTTCTGTGCCTTTCAACTGAGCCTGAGAGGGGGGAGAGGAAAAAAAACCGGACAAACTTCTCAGAGCGTTTGTTCAAGGACACACATACACACTCCTCTGCATCCTGCTTGCAGCAAGAGCAGAGGGAAGCAACTTTGTTTCTTTTTAGCCAGTTTTCAGCTCCTTTTCTCTGGGGGGAGATGGAGAGTTGAACTTTGTTTTCCTGGGACTTCGGGGGGTTTTTTTCCCTTCTTCTCTTCTTGACTCTTTCAACATCAGACCACATTGGGAGAATTTTCTCCCGAGGTGGGGGCCCTGAATGTGGGCCCATGAGCCAGCTGCAAGGAGGAGGAGAGAGACTGCACCTACGGAAGTGTTGGGGTTCCTCCCCCCTGCCATGAGGTCATGGGAGAGGGGACCCTGGGGTAGAGGCATGGCCTGGGCACGGGGTCTCCCTGCTCCCTGCTCACATGTGCCCTAATCCTGTTCAGCACTGCTTATTTTGTGTTGCCCTGTGTGAGGAGGGCCCTGGTTGTGCCGTGATTGCTCAGTTCTTTGGCAGTGCCCCGCCCATGTGGCTGGAGAAGAAAGAGCTCTGAAACTTCTCTCAAGAATCGCTCCCTGTTTCTTTGCACGGGCCTCGCTGTCTATGGATGTTTCAGGAGACCCCACCGAAACACGGAAGGACTCTCAAATTATCCCAGCTTTCTCTGCACAGCGAGAGCTTTTAATATTTAGCATTGTTATCCTTTTCCTGTGTGTTTGTTAAAAAAATAGGTTTTATCTCTTTCACTTTCTTCCCAGGAAAGTTCTTTTTTCCAAAAACCTGGTGGGGGAGGGCTGGGTGTAACCTGCCTTCTATAAGAGGATATTTTCCTCCAAATTTGTCCAAACCGGCACAGCCTGTCCTTTCCTGGGTCTCTGTTGCAGATGGAAGCTGCTGGTGCCATTGTCAGCTTGAAGCCCTCTTTTGATGCAAGCAGATGTTGCCAGGTGTGTTCAGCAGCTGTTGCTCAATGCTTATGCCAAGCTATTGTGTTCCTCATGGAACCAAGGAGCCATTGTGACACTGCAGGGGCTGATGGCATCAAGGAGGCAATTGTGACAGTACAGAACCTCCTAGAAACAAGGCTCCATTGTGACACCGTGGGGAATCATGGAATCAAGGAGCCCATTGTGACACGGCTGCATGGAACCAATGGTCCATGGTTACACGGCGGATTCAAGAAGAGCACGGTGACACCACGCAACATCATGGAACCGTACGTCCATTGTGACACAGCAAGGCCGCATGGAAACAAGGGGACCATTGTGGCAAAGCAGGGCCTAATGGAAGCATGGAGAGCATTGTGACACTAAGGAAACTCCTGGAACCAAGATGACCACTGGCACATAATGGAACCTCATGGAAGCAAGCCTCCACGATGGTTTTGGAGGGCCTCAGGGACCACAGGACCCATTGTGACACAGCAGGACCTGGTGGAACCAAGGAGCCTTTGTGATACTCCAGATCCACATGGAAGCCAGGGTGCACTGAGACACAGCGGGGCCTTGTTGGAACCAAAGACACCTCTGCAAAAAGCAGGCTAGCTCATAGAAGCAAGGAGTCCATTGTTACAACATCAAAGCTATGGAAGCAAGGGACCATTGTGACACTGCGGGGCCTCATGGAACCAATTGTCCATGATGACAGTGCGGATCAAAGGAGACCATGGTGACACTGCGGAACCTGATGGAACCAAGGAGCCATTGTGACACAGTGGGGCCTCATGGAATCAAGGAGACCATTGTGACCCAGGTGTTGCATGGGAAGGCAAGGAGCCATTGTGACACTTTGGGCTTCTTCCCTTGAGCTCTGCAGCTGGCTGTCCCAGCCCAGCGCACCATGTGCCACCTGCTCTCCTCAGGGCTCTGCCTGCACACAGCCCCAGGAGAAGTTTTCCTGTTTGCAAGGAAAGAATGGAAAAGCCGGAGCAGGTTTCCTAAACAACAAACCCTACTCAGGAGCCACATGCTCAGTACAGGCTGCCTGGAACGATGTCCCCTTTCTACAAGGGTCAGTGTGAGCAGGAATGAATGATCTCTGGGAGCAGAATTCTCGGAGTCTTTCCACTGAATTCTCTCTCCCTGTGTCTTGGGGTGACTTTATTGTGTGTATCCCCTATTGCTGCTCTATGCCCAGAAGTGAACTTTGTGCATTTCTGTGCCTTTCAACTGAGCCTGAGAGGGGGGAGAGGAAAAAAAACCGGACAAACTTCTCAGAGCGTTTGTTCAAGGACACACATACACACTCCTCTGCATCCTGCTTGCAGCAAGAGTGGAGGAAGCAGCCTTGTTTCTTTTTAGCCAGTTTTCAGCTCTTTTTCTCTGGGGGAAGATGGAGAGTTGAACTTTGTTTTCCTGGGACTTTGGGGGTTTTTTTCCCTTCTCCTCTTCTTGACTCTTTCAACATCAGAGCACATTGGGAGAATTTTCTCCCGAGGTTGGGGCCCTGAATGTGGGCCCATGAGCCAGCTGCAAGGAGGAGGAGAGAGACTACACCTACGGAAGTGTTGGGGTTCCTCCCTCCTGCCATGAGGTCATGGGAGAGGGGACCCTGGGGTAGAGGCATGGCCTGGGCACGGGGTCTCCCTGCTCCCTGCTCACATGTGCCCTAATCCTGTTCAGCACTGCTTATTTTGTGTTGCCCTGTGTGAGGAGGGCCCTGGTTGTGCCGTGATTGCTCAGTTCTTTGGCAGTGCCCCGCCCATGTGGCTGGAGAAGAAAGAGCTCTGAAACTTCTCTCAAGAATCGCTCCCTGTTTCTTTGCACGGGCCTCGCTGTCTATGGATGTTTCAGGAGACCCCACCGAAACACAGAAGGACTCTCAAATTATCCCAGCTTTCTCTGCACAGCGAGAGCTTTTAATATTTAGCATTGTTATCCTTTTCCTGTGTGTTTGTTAAAAAAATAGGTTTTATCTCTTTCACTTTCTTCCCAGGAAAGTTCTTTTTTCCAAAAACCTGGTGGGGGAGGGCTGGGTGTAACCTGCCTTCTATCAGAGGATATTTTCCTCCACATTTGTCCAAACCGGCACAGCCTGTCCTTTCCTGGGTCTCTGTTGCAGATGGAAGCTGCTGGTGCCATTGTCAGCTTGAAGCCCTCTTTTGATGCAAGCAGATGTTGCCAGGTGTGTTCAGCAGCTGTTGCTCAATGCTTATGCCAAGCTATTGTGTTCCTCATGGAACCAAGGAGCCATTGTGACACTGCAGGGGCTGATGGCATCAAGGAGGCAATTGTGACAGTACAGAACCTCCTAGAAACAAGGCTCCATTGTGACACCGTGGGGAATCATGGAATCAAGGAGCCCATTGTGACACGCCGCATGGAACCAATGGTCCATGGTTACACGGCGGATTCAAGAAGAGCACGGTGACACCACGCAACATCATGGAACCATAGGTCCATTGTGACACAGCGGGGCCTCATGGAAACAAGGGGACCATTGTGGCAAAGCAGGGCCTAATGGAAGCATGGAGAGCATTGTGACACTAAGGAAACTCCTGGAACCAAGATGACCACTGGCACATAATGGAACCTCATGGAAGCAAGCCTCCACAATGACTTTGGAGGGCCTCAGGGACCACAGGACCCATTGTGACACAGCAGGACCTGGTGGAACCAAGGAGCCTTTGTGATACTCCAGATCCACATGGAAGCCAGGGTGCACTGAGACACAGCGGGGCCTTGTTGGAACCAAAGACACCTCTGCAAAAAGCAGGCTAGCTCATAGAAGCAAGGAGTCCATTGTTACAACGTAAAAGCTATGGAACCAAGGGACCATTGTGACACTGCGGGGCCTCATGGAACCAATTGTCCATGATGACAATGCGGATCAAAGGAGACCATGGTGACACTGCGGAACCTGATGGAACCAAGGAGCCATTGTGACACAGTGGGGCCTCATGGAATCAAGGAGACCATTGTGACCCAGGTGTTGCATGGGAAGGCAAGGAGCCATTGTGACACTTTGGGCTTCTTCCCTTGAGCTCTGCAGCTGGCTGTCCCAGCCCAGCGCACCATGTGCCACCTGCTCTCCTCAGGGCTCTGCCTGCACACAGCCCCAGGAGAAGTTTTCCTGTTTGGAAGGAAAGAATGGAAAAGCCGGAGCAGGTTTCCTAAACAACAAACCCCACTCAGGAGCCACATGCTCAGTACAGGCTGCCTGGAACGATGTCCCCTTTCTACAAGGGTCAGTGTGAGCAGGAATGAATGATCTCTGGGAGCAGAATTCTCGGAGTCTTTCCACTGAATTCTCTGTCCCTGTGTCTTGGGGTGACTTTATCGTGTGTATCCCCTATCGCTGCTCTATGCCCAGAAGTGAACTTTGTGCGTTTCTGTGCCTTTCAACTGAGCCTGAGAGGGGGGAGAGGAAAAAAAAAACCGGACAAACTTCTCAGAGCGTTTGTTCAAGGACACACATACACACTCCTCTGCATCCTGCTTGCAGCAAGAGCAGAGGAAGCAACTTGGTTTCTTTTTAGCCAGTTTTCAGCTCCTTTTCTCTGGGGGGAGATGGAGAGTTGAACTTTGTTTTCCTGGGACTTCGGGGGTTTTTTTCCCCTTCTTCTCTTCTTGACTCTTTCAACATCAGACCACATTGGGAGAATTTTCTCCCGAGGTGGGGGCCCTGAATGTGGGCCCATGAGCCAGCTGCAAGGAGGAGGAGAGAGACTACACCTACGGAAGTGTTGGGGTTCCTCCCCCCTGCCATGAGGTCATGGGAGAGGGGACGCTGGGGTAGAGGCATGGCCTGGGCACGGGGGTCTCCCTGCTCCCTGCTCACATGTGCCCTAACCCTGTTCAGCACTGCTTATTTTGTGTTGCCTTGTGCGAGGAGGGCCCTGGTTGTGCTGTGATTGCTCAGTTCTTTGGCAGTGCCCCGCCCATGTGGCTGGAGAAGAAAGAGCTCTGAAACTTCTCTCAAGAATCGCTCCCTGTTTCTTTGCACGGGCCTCGCTGTCTATGGATGTTTCAGGAGACCCCACCGAAACACGGAAGGACTCTCAAATTATCCCAGCTTTCTCTGCACAGCGAGAGCTTTTAATATTTAGCATTGCTATCCTTTTCCTGTGTGTTTGTTAAAAAAATAGTTTTTATCTCTTTCACTTTCTTCCCAGGAAAGTTCTTTTTTCCAAAAACCTGGTGGGGGAGGGCTGGGTGTAACCTGCCTTCTATCAGAGGATATTTTCCTCCACATTTGTCCAAACCGGCACAGCCTGTCCTTTCCTGGGTCTCTGTTGCAGATGGAAGCTGCTGGTGCCATTGTCAGCTTGAAGCCCTCTTTTGATGCAAGCAGATGTTGCCAGGTGTGTTCAGCAGCTGTTGCTCAATGCTTATGCCAAGCTATTGTGTTCCTCATGGAACCAAGGAGCCATTGTGACACTGCAGGGGCTGATGGCATCAAGGAGGCAATTGTGACAGTACAGAACCTCCTAGAAACAAGGCTCCATTGTGACACCGTGGGGAATCATGGAATCAAGGAGCCCATTGTGACACGGCTGCATGGAACCAATGGTCCATGGTTACACGGCGGATTCAAGAAGAGCACGGTGACACCACGCAACATCACGGAACCATAGGTCCATTGTGACACAGCGGGGCCTCATGGAAACAAGGGGACCATTGTGGCAAAGCAGGGCCTAATGGAAGCATGGAGGGCATTGTGACACTAAGGAAACTCCTGGAACCAAGATGACCACTGGAACATAATGGAACCTCATGGAAGCAAGCCTCCATGATGACTTTGGAGGGCCTCAGGGACCACAGGACCCATTGTGACACAGCAGGACCTGGTGGAACCAAGGAGCCTTTGTGATACTCCACATCCACATGGAAGCCAGGGTGCACTGAGACACAGCGGGGCCTTGTTGGAACCAAAGACACCTCTGCAAAAAGCAGGCTAGCTCATAGAAGCAAGGAGTCCATTGTTACAACGTAAAAGCTATGGAACCAAGGGACCATTGTGACACTGCGGGGCCTCATGGAACCAATTGTCCATGATGACAATGCGGATCAAAGGAGACCATGGTGACACTGCGGAACCCGATGGAACCAAGGAGCCATTGTGACACAGTGGGGCCTCATGGAATCAAGGAGACCATTGTGACCCAGGTGTTGCATGGGAAGGCAAGGAGCCATTGTGACACTTTGGGCTTCTTCCCTTGAGCTCTGCAGCTGGCTGTCCCAGCCCAGCGCACCATGTGCCACCTGCTCTCCTCAGGGCTCTGCCTGCACACAGCCCCAGGAGAAGTTTTCCTGTTTGGAAGGAAAGAATGGAAAAGCCGGAGCAGGTTTCCTAAACAACAAACCCCACTCAGGAGCCACATGCTCAGTACAGGCTGCCTGGAACGATGTCCCCTTTCTACAAGGGTCAGTGTGAGCAGGAATGAATGATCTCTGGGAGCAGAATTCTCGGAGTCTTTCCACTGAATTCTCTGTCCCTGTGTCTTGGGGTGACTTTATCGTGTGTATCCCCTATTGCTGCTCTATGCCCAGAAGTGAACTTTGTGCATTTCTGTGCCTTTCAACTGAGCCTGAGAGGGGGGAGAGGAAAAAAAACCGGACAAACTTCTCAGAGCGTTTGTTCAAGGACACACATACACACTCCTCTGCATCCTGCTTGCAGCAAGAGCAGAGGGAAGCAACTTTGTTTCTTTTTATCCAGTTTTCAGCTCCTTTTCTCTGGGAGGAGATGGAGAGTTGAACTTTGTTTTCCTGGGACTTCGGGGGTTTTCTTTCCCTTCTTCTCTTCTTGACTCTTTCAACATCAGAGCACATTGGGAGAATTTTCTCCCGAGGTGGGGGCCCTGAATGTGGGCCCATGAGCCAGCTGCAAGGAGGAGGAGAGAGACTAGACCTACGGAAGTGTTGGGGTTCCTCCCTCCTGCCATGCGGTCATGGGAGAGGGGACCCTGGGGTAGAGGCATGGCCTGGGCACGGGGGGTCTCCCTGCTCCCTGCTCACATGTGCCCTAATCCTGTTCAGCACTGCTTATTTTGTGTTGCCCTGTGCGAGGAGGGCCCTGGTTGTGCTGTGATTGCTCAGTTCTTTGGCAGTGCCCCGCCCATGTGGCTGGAGAAGAAAGAGCTCTGAAACTTCTCTCAAGAATCGCTCCCTGTTTCTTTGCACGGGCCTCGCTGTCTATGGATGTTTCAGGAGACCCCACCGAAACACGGAAGGACTCTCAAATTATCCCAGCTTTCTCTGCACAGCGAGAGGTTTTAATATTTAGCATTGCTATCCTTTTCCTGTGTGTTTGTTAAAAAAATAGTTTTTATCTCTTTCACTTTCTTCCCAGGAAAGTTCTTTTTTCCAAAAACCTGGTGGGGGAGGGCTGGGTGTAACCTGCCTTCTATCAGAGGATATTTTCCTCCACATTTGTCCAAACCGGCACAGCCTGTCCTTTCCTGGGTCTCTGTTGCAGATGGAAGCTGCTGGTGCCATTGTCAGCTTGAAGCCCTCTTTTGATGCAAGCAGATGTTGCCAGGTGTGTTCAGCAGCTGTTGCTCAATGCTTATGCCAAGCTATTGTGTTCCTCATGGAACCAAGGAGCCATTGTGACACTGCAGGGGCTGATGGCATCAAGGAGGCAATTGTGACAGTACAGAACCTCCTAGAAACAAGGCTCCATTGTGACACTGTGGGGAATCATGGAATCAAGGAGCCCATTGTGACACAGCCAGGCCGCATGGAACCAATGGTCCATGGTTACACGGCGGATTCAAGAAGAGCACGGTGACACCACGCAACATCATGGAACCATAGGTCCATTGTGACACAGCGGGGCCTCATGGAAACAAGGGGACCATTGTGGCAAAGCAGGGCCTAATGGAAGCATGGAGAGCATTGTGACACTAAGGAAACTCCTGGAACCAAGATGACCACTGGAACATAATGGAACCTCATGGAAGCAAGCCTCCACAATGACTTTGGAGGGCCTCAGGGACCACAGGACCCATTGTGACACAGCAGGACCTGGTGGAACCAAGGAGCCTTTGTGATACTCCAGATCCACATGGAAGCCAGGGTGCACTGAGACACAGCGGGGCCTTGTTGGAACCAAAGACACCTCTGCAAAAAGCAGGCTAGCTCATAGAAGCAAGGAGTCCATTGTTACAACGTAAAAGCTATGGAACCAAGGGACCATTGTGACACTGCGGGGCCTCATGGAACCAATTGTCCATGATGACAATGCGGATCAAAGGAGACCATGGTGACACTGCGGAACCTGATGGAACCAAGGAGCCATTGTGACACAGTGGGGCCTCATGGAATCAAGGAGACCATTGTGACCCAGGTGTTGCATGGGAAGGCAAGGAGCCATTGTGACACTTTGGGCTTCTTCCCTTGAGCTCTGCAGCTGGCTGTCCCAGCCCAGCGCACCATGTGCCACCTGCTCTCCTCAGGGCTCTGCCTGCACACAGCCCCAGGAGAAGTTTTCCTGTTTGCAAGGAAAGAATGGAAAAGCCGGAGCAGGTTTCCTAAACAACAAACCCCACTCAGGAGCCACATGCTCAGTACAGGCTGCCTGGAACGATGTCCCCTTTCTACAAGGGTCAGTGTGAGCAGGAATGAATGATCTCTGGGAGCAGAATTCTCGGAGTCTTTCCACTGAATTCTCTGTCCCTGTGTCTTGGGGTGACTTTATCGTGTGTATCCCCTATCGCTGCTCTATGCCCAGAAGTGAACTTTGTGCATTTCTGTGCCTTTCAACTGAGCCTGAGAGGGGGGAGAGGAAAAAAAAAACCGGACAAACTTCTCAGAGCGTTTGTTCAAGGACACACATACACACTCCTCTGCATCCTGCTTGCAGCAAGAGCAGAGGAAGCAACTTTGTTTCTTTTTAGCCAGTTTTCAGCTCCTTTTGTCTGGGGGGAGATGGAGAGTTGAACTTTGTTTTCCTGGGACTTCGGGGGTTTTTTTTCCCTTCTTCTCTTCTTGACTCTTTGAACATCAGAGCACATTGGGTGAATTTTCTCCCGAGGTGGGGGCCCTGAATGTGGGCCCATGAGCCAGCTGCAAGGAGGAGGAGAGAGACTACACCTACGGAAGTGTTGGGGTTCCTCCCCCCTGCCATGAGGTCATGGGAGAGGGGACCCTGGGGTAGAGGCATGGCCTGGGCACGGGGTCTCCCTGCTCCCTGCTCACATGTGCCCTAATCCTGTTCAGCACTGCTTATTTTGTGTTGCCCTGTGTGAGGAGGGCCCTGGTTGTGCCGTGATTGCTCAGTTCTTTGGCAGTGCCCCGCCCATGTGGCTGGAGAAGAAAGAGCTCTGAAACTTCTCTCAAGAATCGCTCCCTGTTTCTTTGCACGGGCCTCGCTGTCTATGGATGTTTCAGGAGACCCCACCGAAACACGGAAGGACTCTCAAATTATCCCAGCTTTCTCTGCACAGCGAGAGCTTTTAATATTTAGCATTGCTATCCTTTTCCTGTGTGTTTGTTAAAAAAATAGTTTTTATCTCTTTCACTTTCTTCCCAGGAAAGTTCTTTTTTCCAAAAACCTGGTGGGGGAGGGCTGGGTGTAACCTGCCTTCTATCAGAGGATATTTTCCTCCAAATTTGTCCAAACCGGCACAGCCTGTCCTTTCCTGGGTCTCTGTTGCAGATGGAAGCTGCTGGTGCCATTGTCAGCTTGAAGCCCTCTTTTGATGCAAGCAGATGTTGCCAGGTGTGTTCAGCAGCTGTTGCTCAATGCTTATGCCAAGCTATTGTGTTCCTCATGGAACCAAGGAGCCATTGTGACACTGCAGGGGCTGATGGCATCAAGGAGGCAATTGTGACAGTACAGAACCTCCTAGAAACAAGGCTCCATTGTGACACTGTGGGGAATCATGGAATCAAGGAGCCCATTGTGACACGGCTGCATGGAACCAATGGTCCATGGTTACACGGCGGATTCAAGAAGAGCACGGTGACACCACGCAACATCATGGAACCATAGGTCCATTGTGACACAGCGGGGCCTCATGGAAACAAGGGGACCATTGTGGCAAAGCAGGGCCTAATGGAAGCATGGAGGGCATTGTGACACTAAGGAAACTCCTGGAACCAAGATGACCACTGGCACATAATGGAACCTCATGGAAGCAAGCCTCCACGATGGTTTTGGAGGGCCTCAGGGACCACAGGACCCATTGTGACACAGCAGGACCTGGTGGAACCAAGGAGCTTTTGTGATACTCCACATCCACATGGAAGCCAGGGTGCACTGAGACACAGCGGGGCCTTGTTGGAACCAAAGACACCTCTGCAAAAAGCAGGCTAGCTCATAGAAGCAAGGAGTCCATTGTTACAACGTAAAAGCTATGGAAGCAAGGGACCATTGTGACACTGCGGGGCCTCATGGAACCAATTGTCCATGATGACAGTGCGGATCAAAGGAGACCATGGTGACACTGCGGAACCTGATGGAACCAAGGAGCCATTGTGACACAGTGGGGCCTCATGGAATCAAGGAGACCATTGTGACCCAGGTGTTGCATGGGAAGGCAAGGAGCCATTGTGACACTTTGGGCTTCTTCCCTTGAGCTCTGCAGCTGGCTGTCCCAGCCCAGCGCACCATGTGCCACCTGCTCTCCTCAGGGCTCTGCCTGCACACAGCCCCAGGAGAAGTTTTCCTGTTTGCAAGGAAAGAATGGAAAAGCCGGAGCAGGTTTCCTAAACAACAAACCCCACTCAGGAGCCACATGCTCAGTACAGGCTGCCTGGAACGATGTCCCCTTTCTACAAGGGTCAGTGTGAGCAGGAATGAATGATCTCTGGGAGCAGAATTCTTGGAGTCTTTCCACTGAATTCTCTGTCCCTGTGTCTTGGGGTGACTTTATTGTGTGTATCCCCTATTGCTGCTCTATGCCCAGAAGTGAACTTTGTGCGTTTCTGTGCCTTTCAACTGAGCCTGAGAGGGGGGAGAGGAAAAAAAACCGGACAAACTTCTCAGAGCGTTTGTTCAAGGACACACATACACACTCCTCTGCATCCTGCTTGCAGCAAGAGCAGTGGAAGCAACTTTGTTTCTTTTTAGCCAGTTTTCAGCTCCTTTTCTCTGGAGGGAGATGGAGAGTTGAACTTTGTTTTCCTGGGACTTCGGGGGTTTTTTTTCCCTTCTTCTCTTCTTGACTCTTTCAACATCAGAGCACATTGGGAGAATTTTCTCCCGAGGTGGGGGCCCTGAATGTGGGCCCATGAGCCAGCTGCAAGGAGGAGGAGAGAGACTACACCTACGGAAGTGTTGGGGTTCCTCCCTCCTGCCATGCGGTCATGGGAGAGGGGACCCTGGGGTAGAGGCATGGCCTGGGCACGGGGGTCTCCCTGCTCCCTGCTCACATGTGCCCTAACACTGTTCAGCACTGCTTATTTTGTGTTGCCCTGTGCCAGGAGGGCCCTGGTTGTGCCGTGATTGCTCAGTTCTTTGGCAGTGCCCCGCCCATGTGGCTGGAGAAGAAAGAGCTCTGAAACTTCTCTCAAGAATCGCTCCCTGTTTCTTTGCACGGGCCTCGCTGTCTATGGATGTTTCAGGAGACCCCACCGAAACACAGAAGGACTCTCAAATTATCCCAGCTTTCTCTGCACAGCGAGAGCTTTTAATATTTAGCATTGTTATCCTTTTCCTGTGTGTTTGTTAAAAAAATAGTTTTTATCTCTTTCACTTTCTTCCCAGGAAAGTTCTTTTTTCCAAAAACCTGGTGGGGGAGGGCTGGGTGTAACCTGCCTTCTATCAGAGGATATTTTCCTCCACATTTGTCCAAACCGGCACAGCCTGTCCTTTCCTGGGTCTCTGTTGCAGATGGAAGCTGCTGGTGCCATTGTCAGCTTGAAGCACTCTTTTGATGCAAGCAGATGTTGCCAGGTGTGTTCAGCAGCTGTTGCTCAATGCTTATGCCAAGCTATTGTGTTCCTCATGGAACCAAGGAGCCATTGTGACACACTGCAGGGGCTGATGGCATCAAGGAGGCAATTGTGACAGTACAGAACCTCCTAGAAACAAGGCTCCATTGTGACACCGTGGGGAATCATGGAATCAAGGAGCCCATTGTGACACGCCGCATGGAACCAATGGTCCATGGTTACACGGCGGATTCAAGAAGAGCACGGTGACACCACGCAACATCATGGAACCATAGGTCCATTGTGACACAGCGGGGCCTCATGGAAACAAGGGGACCATTGTGGCAAAGCAGGGCCTAATGGAAGCATGGAGAGCATTGTGACACTAAGGAAACTCCTGGAACCAAGATGACCACTGGCACATAATGGAACCTCATGGAAGCAAGCCTCCACAATGACTTTGGAGGGCCTCAGGGACCACAGGACCCATTGTGACACAGCAGGACCTGGTGGAACCAAGGAGCCTTTGTGATACTCCAGATCCACATGGAAGCCAGGGTGCACTGAGACACAGCGGGGCCTTGTTGGAACCAAAGACACCTCTGCAAAAAGCAGGCTAGCTCATAGAAGCAAGGAGTCCATTGTTACAACGTAAAAGCTATGGAAGCAAGGGACCATTGTGACACTGCGGGGCCTCATGGAACCAATTGTCCATGATGACAATGCGGATCAAAGGAGACCATGGTGACACTGCGGAACCTGATGGAACCAAGGAGCCATTGTGACACAGTGGGGCCTCATGGAATCAAGGAGACCATTGTGACCCAGGTGTTGCATGTGAAGGCAAGGAGCCATTGTGACACTTTGGGCTTCTTCCCTTGAGCTCTGCAGCTGGCTGTCCCAGCCCAGCGCACCATGTGCCACCTGCTCTCCTCAGGGCTCTGCCTGCACACAGCCCCAGGAGAAGTTTTCCTGTTTGCAAGGAAAGAATGGAAAAGCCGGAGCAGGTTTCCTAAACAACAAACCCCACTCAGGAGCCACATGCTCAGTACAGGCTGCCTGGAACGATGTCCCCTTTCTACAAGGGTCAGGGTGAGCAGGAATGAATGATCTCTGGGAGCAGAATTCTCGGAGTCTTTCCACTGAATTCTCTGTCCCTGTGTCTTGGGGTGACTTTATTGTGTGTATCCCCTATTGCTGCTCTATGCCCAGAAGTGAACTTTGTGCGTTTCTGTGCCTTTCAACTGAGCCTGAGAGGGGGGAGAGGAAAAAAAACCGGACAAACTTCTCAGAGCGTTTGTTCAAGGACACACATACACACTCCTCTGCATCCTGCTTGCAGCAAGAGCAGAGGAAGCAACTTGGTTTCTTTTTAGCCAGTTTTCAGCTCCTTTTCTCTGGGGGGAGATGGAGAGTTGAACTTTGTTTTCCTGGGACTTCGGGGGTTTTTTTCCCCTTCTTCTCTTCTTGACTCTTTCAACATCAGAGCACATTGGGAGAATTTTCTCCCGAGGTGGGGGCCCTGAATGTGGGCCCATGAGCCAGCTGCAAGGAGGAGGAGAGAGACTACACCTACGGAAGTGTTGGGGTTCCTCCCTCCTGCCATGCGGTCATGGGAGAGGGGACCCTGGGGTAGAGGCATGGCCTGGGCACGGGGGTCTCCCTGCTCCCTGCTCACATGTGCCCTAATCCTGTTCAGCACTGCTTATTTTGTGTTGCCCTGTGCGAGGAGGGCCCTGGTTGTGCTGTGATTGCTCAGTTCTTTGGCAGTGCCCCGCCCATGTGGCTGGAGAAGAAAGAGCTCTGAAACTTCTCTCAAGAATCGCTCCCTGTTTCTTTGCACGGGCCTCGCTGTCTATGGATGTTTCAGGAGACCCCACCGAAACACAGAAGGACTCTCAAATTATCCCAGCTTTCTCTGCACAGCGAGAGCTTTTAATATTTAGCATTGTTATCCTTTTCCTGTGTGTTTGTTAAAAAAATAGGTTTTATCTCTTTCACTTTCTTCCCAGGAAAGTTCTTTTTTCCAAAAACCTGGTGGGGGAGGGCTGGGTGTAACCTGCCTTCTATCAGAGGATATTTTCCTCCACATTTATCCAAACCAGCACAGCCTGTCCTTTCCTGGGTCTCTGTTGCAGATGGAAGCTGCTGGTGCCATTGTCAGCTTGAAGCCCTCTTTTGATGCAAGCAGATGTTGCCAGGTGTGTTCAGCAGCTGTTGCTCAATGCTTATGCCAAGCTATTGTGTTCCTCATGGAACCAAGGAGCCATTGTGACACTGCAGGGGCTGATGGCATCAAGGAGGCAATTGTGACAGTACAGAACCTCCTAGAAACAAGGCTCCATTGTGACACCGTGGGGAATCATGGAATCAAGGAGCCCATTGTGACACGGCTGCATGGAACCAATGGTCCATGGTTACACGGCGGATTCAAGAAGAGCACGGTGACACCACGCAACATCATGGAACCATAGGTCCATTGTGACACAGCGGGGCCTCATGGAAACAAGGGGACCATTGTGGCAAAGCAGGGCCTAATGGAAGCATGGAGAGCATTGTGACACTAAGGAAACTCCTGGAACCAAGATGACCACTGGAACATAATGGAACCTCATGGAAGCAAGCCTCCACGATGGTTTTGGAGGGCCTCAGGGACCACAGGACCCATTGTGACACAGCAGGACCTGGTGGAACCAAGGAGCTTTTGTGATACTCCACATCCACATGGAAGCCAGGGTGCACTGAGACACAGCGGGGCCTTGTTGGAACCAAAGACACCTCTGCAAAAAGCAGGCTAGCTCATAGAAGCAAGGAGTCCATTGTTACAACGTAAAAGCTATGGAAGCAAGGGACCATTGTGACACTGCGGGGCCTCATGGAACCAATTGTCCATGATGACAGTGCGGATCAAAGGAGACCATGGTGACACTGCGGAACCTGATGGAACCAAGGAGCCATTGTGACACAGTGGGGCCTCATGGAATCAAGGAGACCATTGTGACCCAGGTGTTGCATGTGAAGGCAAGGAGCCATTGTGACACTTTGGGCTTCTTCCCTTGAGCTCTGCAGCGGGCTGTCCCAGCCCAGCGCACCATGTGCCACCTGCTCTCCTCAGGGCTCTGCCTGCACACAGCCCCAGGAGAAGTTTTCCTGTTTGCAAGGAAAGAATGGAAAAGCCGGAGCAGGTTTCCTAAACAACAAACCCCACTCAGGAGCCACATGCTCAGTACAGGCTGCCTGGAACGATGTCCCCTTTCTACAAGGGTCAGTGTGAGCAGGAATGAATGATCTCTGGGAGCAGAATTCTTGGAGTCTTTCCACTGAATTCTCTGTCCCTGTGTCTTGGGGTGACTTTATCATGTGTATCCCCTATTGCTGCTCTATGCCCAGAAGTGAACTTTGTGCGTTTCTGTGCCTTTCAACTGAGCCTGAGAGGGGGGAGAGGAAAAAAAACCGGACAAACTTCTCAGAGCGTTTGTTCAAGGACACACATACACACTCCTCTGCATCCTGCTTGCAGCAAGAGCAGTGGAAGCAACTTTGTTTCTTTTTAGCCAGTTTTCAGCTCCTTTTCTCTGGAGGGAGATGGAGAGTTGAACTTTGTTTTCCTGGGACTTCGGGGGTTTTTTTTCCCTTCTTCTCTTCTTGACTCTTTCAACATCAGAGCACATTGGGAGAATTTTCTCCCGAGGTGGGGGCCCTGAATGTGGGCCCATGAGCCAGCTGCAAGGAGGAGGAGAGAGACTACACCTACGGAAGTGTTGGGGTTCCTCCCTCCTGCCATGCGGTCATGGGAGAGGGGACCCTGGGGTAGAGGCATGGCCTGGGCACGGGGGTCTCCCTGCTCCCTGCTCACATGTGCCCTAACACTGTTCAGCACTGCTTATTTTGTGTTGCCCTGTGCCAGGAGGGCCCTGGTTATGCCGTGATTGCTCAGTTCTTTGGCAGTGCCCCGCCCATGTGGCTGGAGAAGAAAGAGCTCTGAAACTTCTCTCAAGAATCGCTCCCTGTTTCTTTGCACGGGCCTCGCTGTCTATGGATGTTTCAGGAGACCCCACCGAAACACAGAAGGACTCTCAAATTATCCCAGCTTTCTCTGCACAGCGAGAGCTTTTAATATTTAGCATTGTTATCCTTTTCCTGTGTGTTTGTTAAAAAAATAGGTTTTATCTCTTTCACTTTCTTCCCAGGAAAGTTCTTTTTTCCAAAAACCTGGTGGGGGAGGGCTGGGTGTAACCTGCCTTCTATCAGAGGATATTTTCCTCCACATTTGTCCAAACCGGCACAGCCTGTCCTTTCCTGGGTCTCTGTTGCAGATGGAAGCTGCTGGTGCCATTGTCAGCTTGAAGCACTCTTTTGATGCAAGCAGATGTTGCCAGGTGTGTTCAGCAGCTGTTGCTCAATGCTTATGCCAAGCTATTGTGTTCCTCAAGGAACCAAGGAGCCATTGTGACACACTGCAGGGGCTGATGGCATCAAGGAGGCAATTGTGACAGTACAGAACCTCCTAGAAACAAGGCTCCATTGTGACACCGTGGGGAATCATGGAATCAAGGAGCCCATTGTGACACGCCGCATGGAACCAATGGTCCATGGTTACACGGCGGATTCAAGAAGAGCATGGTGACACCACGCAACATCATGGAACCATAGGTCCATTGTGACACAGCGGGGCCTCATGGAAACAAGGGGACCATTGTGGCAAAGCAGGGCCTAATGGAAGCATGGAGAGCATTGTGACACTAAGGAAACTCCTGGAACCAAGATGACCACTGGCACATAATGGAACCTCATGGAAGCAAGCCTCCACAATGACTTTGGAGGGCCTCAGGGACCACAGGACCCATTGTGACACAGCAGGACCTGGTGGAACCAAGGAGCCTTTGTGATACTCCACATCCACATGGAAGCCAGGGTGCACTGAGACACAGCGGGGCCTTGTTGGAACCAAAGACACCTCTGCAAAAAGCAGGCTAGCTCATAGAAGCAAGGAGTCCATTGTTACAACGTAAAAGCTATGGAAGCAAGGGACCATTGTGACACTGCGGGGCCTCATGGAACCAATTGTCCATGATGACAATGCGGATCAAAGGAGACCATGGTGACACTGCGGAACCTGATGGAACCAAGGAGCCATTGTGACACAGTGGGGCCTCATGGAATCAAGGAGACCATTGTGACCCAGGTGTTGCATGTGAAGGCAAGGAGCCATTGTGACACTTTGGGCTTCTTCCCTTGAGCTCTGCAGCTGGCTGTCCCAGCCCAGCGCACCATGTGCCACCTGCTCTCCTCAGGGCTCTGCCTGCACACAGCCCCAGGAGAAGTTTTCCTGTTTGCAAGGAAAGAATGGAAAAGCCGGAGCAGGTTTCCTAAACAACAAACCCCACTCAGGAGCCACATGCTCAGTACAGGCTGCCTGGAACGATGTCCCCTTTCTACAAGGGTCAGTGTGAGCAGGAATGAATGATCTCTGGGAGCAGAATTCTTGGAGTCTTTCCACTGAATTCTCTGTCCCTGTGTCTTGGGGTGACTTTATTGTGTGTATCCCCTATTGCTGCTCTATGCCCAGAAGTGAACTTTGTGCGTTTCTGTGCCTTTCAACTGAGCCTGAGAGGGGGGAGAGGAAAAAAAACCGGACAAACTTCTCAGAGCGTTTGTTCAAGGACACACATACACACTCCTCTGCATCCTGCTTGCAGCAAGAGCAGAGGAAGCAACTTGGTTTCTTTTTAGCCAGTTTTCAGCTCCTTTTCTCTGGGGGGAGATGGAGAGTTGAACTTTGTTTTCCTGGGACTTCGGGGGTTTTTTTTCCCTTCTTCTCTTCTTGACTCTTTCAACATCAGAGCACATTGGGAGAATTTTCTCCCGAGGTGGGGGCCCTGAATGTGGGCCCATGAGCCAGCTGCAAGGAGGAGGAGAGAGACTACACCTACGGAAGTGTTGGGGTTCCTCCCTCCTGCCATGCGGTCATGGGAGAGGGGACCCTGGGGTAGAGGCATGGCCTGGGCACGGGGGTCTCCCTGCTCCCTGCTCACATGTGCCCTAACACTGTTCAGCACTGCTTATTTTGTGTTGCCCTGTGCGAGGAGGGCCCTGGTTGTGCTGTGATTGCTCAGTTCTTTGGCAGTGCCCCGCCCATGTGGCTGGAGAAGAAAGAGCTCTGAAACTTCTCTCAAGAATCGCTCCCTGTTTCTTTGCACGGGCCTCGCTGTCTATGGATGTTTCAGGAGACCCCACCGAAACACAGAAGGACTCTCAAATTATCCCAGCTTTCTCTGCACAGCGAGAGCTTTTAATATTTAGCATTGTTATCCTTTTCCTGTGTGTTTGTTAAAAAAATAGTTTTTATCTCTTTCACTTTCTTCCCAGGAAAGTTCTTTTTTCCAAAAACCTGGTGGGGGAGGGCTGGGTGTAACCTGCCTTCTATCAGAGGATATTTTCCTCCACATTTATCCAAACCAGCACAGCCTGTCCTTTCCTGGGTCTCTGTTGCAGATGGAAGCTGCTGGTGCCATTGTCAGCTTGAAGCCCTCTTTTGATGCAAGCAGATGTTGCCAGGTGTGTTCAGCAGCTGTTGCTCAATGCTTATGCCAAGCTATTGTGTTCCTCATGGAACCAAGGAGCCATTGTGACACTGCAGGGGCTGATGGCATCAAGGAGGCAATTGTGACAGTACAGAACCTCCTAGAAACAAGGCTCCATTGTGACACCGTGGGGAATCATGGAATCAAGGAGCCCATTGTGACACGGCTGCATGGAACCAATGGTCCATGGTTACACGGCGGATTCAAGAAGAGCACGGTGACACCACGCAACATCATGGAACCATAGGTCCATTGTGACACAGCGGGGCCTCATGGAAACAAGGGGACCATTGTGGCAAAGCAGGGCCTAATGGAAGCATGGAGAGCATTGTGACACTAAGGAAACTCCTGGAACCAAGATGACCACTGGAACATAATGGAACCTCATGGAAGCAAGCCTCCACGATGGTTTTGGAGGGCCTCAGGGACCACAGGACCCATTGTGACACAGCAGGACCTGGTGGAACCAAGGAGCTTTTGTGATACTCCACATCCACATGGAAGCCAGGGTGCACTGAGACACAGCGGGGCCTTGTTGGAACCAAAGACACCTCTGCAAAAAGCAGGCTAGCTCATAGAAGCAAGGAGTCCATTGTTACAACGTAAAAGCTATGCAACCAAGGGACCATTGTGACACTGCGGGGCCTCATGGAACCAATTGTCCATGATGACAGTGCGGATCAAAGGAGACCATGGTGACACTGCGGAACCTGATGGAACCAAGGAGCCATTGTGACACAGTGGGGCCTCATGGAATCAAGGAGACCATTGTGACCCAGGTGTTGCATGTGAAGGCAAGGAGCCATTGTGACACTTTGGGCTTCTTCCCTTGAGCTCTGCAGCGGGCTGTCCCAGCCCAGCGCACCATGTGCCACCTGCTCTCCTCAGGGCTCTGCCTGCACACAGCCCCAGGAGAAGTTTTCCTGTTTGCAAGGAAAGAATGGAAAAGCCGGAGCAGGTTTCCTAAACAACAAACCCCACTCAGGAGCCACATGCTCAGTACAGGCTGCCTGGAACGATGTCCCCTTTCTACAAGGGTCAGTGTGAGCAGGAATGAATGATCTCTGGGAGCAGAATTCTTGGAGTCTTTCCACTGAATTCTCTGTCCCTGTGTCTTGGGGTGACTTTATCATGTGTATCCCCTATTGCTGCTCTATGCCCAGAAGTGAACTTTGTGCGTTTCTGTGCCTTTCAACTGAGCCTGAGAGGGGGGAGAGGAAAAAAAACCAGACAAACTTCTCAGAGCGTTTGTTCAAGGACACACATACACACTCCTCTGCATCCTGCTTGCAGCAAGAGCAGTGGAAGCAACTTTGTTTCTTTTTAGCCAGTTTTCAGCTCCTTTTCTCTGGGGGGAGATGGAGAGTTGAACTTTGTTTTCCTGGGACTTCGGGGGTTTTTTTTCCCTTCTTCTCTTCTTGACTCTTTCAACATCAGAGCACATTGGGAGAATTTTCTCCCGAGGTGGGGGCCCTGAATGTGGGCCCATGAGCCAGCTGCAAGGAGGAGGAGAGAGACTACACCTACGGAAGTGTTGGGGTTCCTCCCTCCTGCCATGCGGTCATGGGAGAGGGGACCCTGGGGTAGAGGCATGGCCTGGGCACGGGGGTCTCCCTGCTCCCTGCTCACATGTGCCCTAACACTGTTCAGCACTGCTTATTTTGTGTTGCCCTGTGCGAGGAGGGCCCTGGTTATGCCGTGATTGCTCAGTTCTTTGGCAGTGCCCCGCCCATGTGGCTGGAGAAGAAAGAGCTCTGAAACTTCTCTCAAGAATCGCTCCCTGTTTCTTTGCACGGGCCTCGCTGTCTATGGATGTTTCAGGAGACCCCACCGAAACACAGAAGGACTCTCAAATTATCCCAGCTTTCTCTGCACAGCGAGAGCTTTTAATATTTAGCATTGTTATCCTTTTCCTGTGTGTTTGTTAAAAAAATAGGTTTTATCTCTTTCACTTTCTTCCCAGGAAAGTTCTTTTTTCCAAAAACCTGGTGGGGGAGGGCTGGGTGTAACCTGCCTTCTATCAGAGGATATTTTCCTCCACATTTGTCCAAACCGGCACAGCCTGTCCTTTCCTGGGTCTCTGTTGCAGATGGAAGCTGCTGGTGCCATTGTCAGCTTGAAGCCCTCTTTTGATGCAAGCAGATGTTGCCAGGTGTGTTCAGCAGCTGTTGCTCAATGCTTATGCCAAGCTATTGTGTTCCTCATGGAACCAAGGAGCCATTGTGACACTGCAGGGGCTGATGGCATCAAGGAGGCAATTGTGACAGTACAGAACCTCCTAGAAACAAGGCTCCATTGTGACACCGTGGGGAATCATGGAATCAAGGAGCCCATTGTGACACAGCCAGGCCGCATGGAACCAATGGTCCATGGTTACACGGCGGATTCAAGAAGAGCACGGTGACACCACGCAACATCACGGAACCATAGGTCCATTGTGACACAGCGGGGCCTCATGGAAACAAGGGGACCATTGTGGCAAAGCAGGGCCTAATGGAAGCATGGAGAGCATTGTGACACTAAGGAAACTCCTGGAACCAAGATGACCACTGGCACATAATGGAACCTCATGGAAGCAAGCCTCCACAATGACTTTGGAGGGCCTAAGGGACCACAGGACCCATTGTGACACAGCAGGACCTGGTGGAACCAAGGAGCCTTTGTGATACTCCACATCCACATGGAAGCCAGGGTGCACTGAGACACAGCGGGGCCTTGTTGGAACCAAAGACACCTCTGCAAAAAGCAGGCTAGCTCATAGAAGCAAGGAGTCCATTGTTACAACGTAAAAGCTATGGAACCAAGGGACCATTGTGACACTGCGGGGCCTCATGGAACCAATTGTCCATGATGACAGTGCGGATCAAAGGAGACCATGGTGACACTGCGGAACCTGATGGAACCAAGGAGCCATTGTGACACAGTGGGGCCTCATGGAATCAAGGAGACCATTGTGACCCAGGTGTTGCATGGGAAGGCAAGGAGCCATTGTGACACTTTGGGCTTCTTCCCTTGAGCTCTGCAGCGGGCTGTCCCAGCCCAGCGCACCATGTGCCACCTGCTCTCCTCAGGGCTCTGCCTGCACACAGCCCCAGGAGAAGTTTTCCTGTTTGGAAGGAAAGAATGG
This sequence comes from Aphelocoma coerulescens, assembly GCF_041296385.1. Taxonomy (NCBI): domain Eukaryota; kingdom Metazoa; phylum Chordata; class Aves; order Passeriformes; family Corvidae; genus Aphelocoma; species Aphelocoma coerulescens. The sequence goes on from NW_027183927.1 coordinate 1,356,414, forward strand.
AAAAGCCGGAGCAGGTTTCCTAAACAACAAACCCCACTCAGGAGCCACATGCTCAGTACAGGCTGCCTGGAACGATGTCCCCTTTCTACAAGGGTCAGGGTGAGCAGGAATGAATGATCTCTGGGAGCAGAATTCTCGGAGTCTTTCCACTGAATTCTCTGTCCCTGTGTCTTGGGGTGACTTTATTGTGTGTATCCCCTATTGCTGCTCTATGCCCAGAAGTGAACTTTGTGCGTTTCTGTGCCTTTCAACTGAGCCTGAGAGGGGGGAGAGGAAAAAAAACCGGACAAACTTCTCAGAGCGTTTTTTCAAGGACACACATACACACTCCTCTGCATCCTGCTTGCAGCAAGAGCAGAGGAAGCAACTTGGTTTCTTTTTAGCCAGTTTTCAGCTCCTTTTCTCTGGGGGGAGATGGAGAGTTGAACTTTGTTTTCCTGGGACTTCGGGGGTTTTTTTTCCCTTCTTCTCTTCTTGACTCTTTCAACATCAGAGCACATTGGGAGAATTTTCTCCCGAGGTGGGGGCCCTGAATGTGGGCCCATGAGCCAGCTGCAAGGAGGAGGAGAGAGACTACACCTACGGAAGTGTTGGGGTTCCTCCCCCCTGCCATGAGGTCATGGGAGAGGGGACCCTGGGGTAGAGGCATGGCCTGGGCACGGGGTCTCCCTGCTCCCTGCTCACATGTGCCCTAATCCTGTTCAGCACTGCTTATTTTGTGTTGCCCTGTGCGAGGAGGGCCCTGGTTGTGCTGTGATTGCTCAGTTCTTTGGCAGTGCCCCGCCCATGTGGCTGGAGAAGAAAGAGCTCTGAAACTTCTCTCAAGAATCGCTCCCTGTTTCTTTGCACGGGCCTCGCTGTCTATGGATGTTTCAGGAGACCCCACCGAAACACAGAAGGACTCTCAAATTATCCCAGCTTTCTCTGCACAGCGAGAGCTTTTAATATTTAGCATTGTTATCCTTTTCCTGTGTGTTTGTTAAAAAAATAGTTTTTATCTCTTTCACTTTCTTCCCAGGAAAGTTCTTTTTTCCAAAAACCTGGTGGGGGAGGGCTGGGTGTAACCTGCCTTCTATCAGAGGATATTTTCCTCCACATTTGTCCAAACCGGCACAGCCTGTCCTTTCCTGGGTCTCTGTTGCAGATGGAAGCTGCTGGTGCCATTGTCAGCTTGAAGCCCTCTTTTGATGCAAGCAGATGTTGCCAGGTGTGTTCAGCAGCTGTTGCTCAATGCTTATGCCAAGCTATTGTGTTCCTCATGGAACCAAGGAGCCATTGTGACACTGCAGGGGCTGATGGCATCAAGGAGGCAATTGTGACAGTACAGAACCTCCTAGAAACAAGGCTCCATTGTGACACCGTGGGGAATCATGGAATCAAGGAGCCCATTGTGACACGGCTGCATGGAACCAATGGTCCATGGTTACACGGCGGATTCAAGAAGAGCACGGTGACACCACGCAACATCATGGAACCATAGGTCCATTGTGACACAGCGGGGCCTCATGGAAACAAGGGGACCATTGTGGCAAAGCAGGGCCTAATGGAAGCCTGGAGAGCATTGTGACACTAAGGAAACTCCTGGAACCAAGATGACCACTGGCACATAATGGAACCTCATGGAAGCAAGCCTCCACAATGACTTTGGAGGGCCTCAGGGACCACAGGACCCATTGTAACACAGCAGGACCTGGTGGAACCAAGGAGCCTTTGTGATACTCCACATCCACATGGAAGCCAGGGTGCACTGAGACACAGCGGGGCCTTGTTGGAACCAAAGACACCTCTGCAAAAAGCAGGCTAGCTCATAGAAGCAAGGAGTCCATTGTTACACCATCAAACCTATGAAAGCAAGGGACCATTGTGACACTGCGGGGCCTCATGGAACCAATTGTCCATGATGACAGTGCGGATCAAAGGAGACCATGGTGACACTGCGGAACCTGATGGAACCAAGGAGCCATTGTGACACAGTGGGGCCTCATGGAATCAAGGAGACCATTGTGACCCAGGTGTTGCATGTGAAGGCAAGGAGCCATTGTGACACTTTGGGCTTCTTCCCTTGAGCTCTGCAGCTGGCTGTCCCAGCCCAGCGCACCATGTGCCACCTGCTCTCCTCAGGGCTCTGCCTGCACACAGCCCCAGGAGAAGTTTTCCTGTTTGCAAGGAAAGAATGGAAAAGCCGGAGCAGGTTTCCTAAACAACAAACCCCACTCAGGAGCCACATGCTCAGTACAGGCTGCCTGGAACGATGTCCCCTTTCTACAAGGGTCAGTGTGAGCAGGAATGATCTCTGGGAGCAGAATTCTCGGAGTCTTTCCACTGAATTCTCTGTCCCTGTGTCTTGGGGTGACTTTATTGTGTGTATCCCCTATTGCTGCTCTATGCCCAGAAGTGAACTTTGTGCATTTCTGTGCCTTTCAACTGAGCCTGAGAGGGGGGAGAGGAAAAAAAACCGGACAAACTTCTCAGAGCGTTTGTTCAAGGACACACATACACACTCCTCTGCATCCTGCTTGCAGCAAGAGCAGAGGGAAGCAACCTTGTTTCTTTTTAGCCAGTTTTCAGCTCCTTTTCTCTGGGGGGAGATGGAGAGTTGAACTTTGTTTTCCTGGGACTTTGGGGGTTTTTTTCCCTTCTCCTCTTCTTGACTCTTTCAACATCAGACCACATTGGGAGAATTTTCTCCCGAGGTTGGGGCCCTGAATGTGGGCCCATGAGCCAGCTGCAAGGAGGAGGAGAGAGACTACACCTACGGAAGTGTTGGGGTTCCTCCCCCCTGCCATGCGGTCATGGGAGAGGGGACCCTGGGGTAGAGGCATGGCCTGGGCACGGGGGGTCTCCCTGCTCCCTGCTCACATGTGCCCTAACCCTGTTCAGCACTGCTTATTTTGTGTTGCCCTGTGTGAGGAGGGCCCTGGTTGTGCCGTGATTGCTCAGTTCTTTGGCAGTGCCCCGCCCATGTGGCTGGAGAAGAAAGAGCTCTGAAACTTCTCTCAAGAATCGCTCCCTGTTTCTTTGCACGGGCCTCGCTGTCTATGGATGTTTCAGGAGACCCCACCGAAACACGGAAGGACTCTCAAATTATCCCAGCTTTCTCTGCACAGCGAGAGGTTTTAATATTTAGCATTGTTATCCTTTTCCTGTGTGTTTGTTAAAAAAATAGTTTTTATCTCTTTCACTTTCTTCCCAGGAAAGTTCTTTTTTCCAAAAACCTGGTGGGGGAGGGCTGGGTGTAACCTGCCTTCTATCAGAGGATATTTTCCTCCACATTTGTCCAAACCGGCACAGCCTGTCCTTTCCTGGGTCTCTGTTGCAGATGGAAGCTGCTGGTGCCATTGTCAGCTTGAAGCCCTCTTTTGATGCAAGCAGATGTTGCCAGGTGTGTTCAGCAGCTGTTGCTCAATGCTTATGCCAAGCTATTGTGTTCCTCATGGAACCAAGGAGCCATTGTGACACTGCAGGGGCTGATGGCATCAAGGAGGCAATTGTGACAGTACAGAACCTCCTAGAAACAAGGCTCCATTGTGACACCGTGGGGAATCATGGAATCAAGGAGCCCATTGTGACACGGCTGCATGGAACCAATGGTCCATGGTTACACGGCGGATTCAAGAAGAGCACGGTGACACCACGCAACATCATGGAACCATAGGTCCATTGTGACACAGCGGGGCCTCATGGAAACAAGGGGACCATTGTGGCAAAGCAGGGCCTAATGGAAGCCTGGAGAGCATTGTGACACTAAGGAAACTCCTGGAACCAAGATGACCACTGGCACATAATGGAACCTCATGGAAGCAAGCCTCCACAATGACTTTGGAGGGCCTCAGGGACCACAGGACCCATTGTAACACAGCAGGACCTGGTGGAACCAAGGAGCCTTTGTGATACTCCACATCCACATGGAAGCCAGGGTGCACTGAGACACAGCGGGGCCTTGTTGGAACCAAAGACACCTCTGCAAAAAGCAGGCTAGCTCATAGAAGCAAGGAGTCCATTGTTACACCATCAAACCTATGAAAGCAAGGGACCATTGTGACACTGCGGGGCCTCATGGAACCAATTGTCCATGATGACAGTGCGGATCAAAGGAGACCATGGTGACACTGCGGAACCTGATGGAACCAAGGAGCCATTGTGACACAGTGGGGCCTCATGGAATCAAGGAGACCATTGTGACCCAGGTGTTGCATGTGAAGGCAAGGAGCCATTGTGACACTTTGGGCTTCTTCCCTTGAGCTCTGCAGCTGGCTGTCCCAGCCCAGCGCACCATGTGCCACCTGCTCTCCTCAGGGCTCTGCCTGCACACAGCCCCAGGAGAAGTTTTCCTGTTTGCAAGGAAAGAATGGAAAAGCCGGAGCAGGTTTCCTAAACAACAAACCCCACTCAGGAGCCACATGCTCAGTACAGGCTGCCTGGAACGATGTCCCCTTTCTACAAGGGTCAGTGTGAGCAGGAATGATCTCTGGGAGCAGAATTCTCGGAGTCTTTCCACTGAATTCTCTGTCCCTGTGTCTTGGGGTGACTTTATTGTGTGTATCCCCTATTGCTGCTCTATGCCCAGAAGTGAACTTTGTGCATTTCTGTGCCTTTCAACTGAGCCTGAGAGGGGGGAGAGGAAAAAAAACCGGACAAACTTCTCAGAGCGTTTGTTCAAGGACACACATACACACTCCTCTGCATCCTGCTTGCAGCAAGAGCAGAGGGAAGCAACCTTGTTTCTTTTTAGCCAGTTTTCAGCTCCTTTTCTCTGGGGGGAGATGGAGAGTTGAACTTTGTTTTCCTGGGACTTTGGGGGTTTTTTTCCCTTCTCCTCTTCTTGACTCTTTCAACATCAGACCACATTGGGAGAATTTTCTCCCGAGGTTGGGGCCCTGAATGTGGGCCCATGAGCCAGCTGCAAGGAGGAGGAGAGAGACTACACCTACGGAAGTGTTGGGGTTCCTCCCCCCTGCCATGCGGTCATGGGAGAGGGGACCCTGGGGTAGAGGCATGGCCTGGGCACGGGGGGTCTCCCTGCTCCCTGCTCACATGTGCCCTAACCCTGTTCAGCACTGCTTATTTTGTGTTGCCCTGTGTGAGGAGGGCCCTGGTTGTGCCGTGATTGCTCAGTTCTTTGGCAGTGCCCCGCCCATGTGGCTGGAGAAGAAAGAGCTCTGAAACTTCTCTCAAGAATCGCTCCCTGTTTCTTTGCACGGGCCTCGCTGTCTATGGATGTTTCAGGAGACCCCACCGAAACACGGAAGGACTCTCAAATTATCCCAGCTTTCTCTGCACAGCGAGAGCTTTTAATATTTAGCATTGTTATCCTTTTCCTGTGTGTTTGTTAAAAAAATAGTTTTTATCTCTTTCACTTTCTTCCCAGGAAAGTTCTTTTTTCCAAAAACCTGGTGGGGGAGGGCTGGGTGTAACCTGCCTTCTATCAGAGGATATTTTCCTCCACATTTGTCCAAACCGGCACAGCCTGTCCTTTCCTGGGTCTCTGTTGCAGATGGAAGCTGCTGGTGCCATTGTCAGCTTGAAGCCCTCTTTTGATGCAAGCAGATGTTGCCAGGTGTGTTCAGCAGCTGTTGCTCAATGCTTATGCCAAGCTATTGTGTTCCTCATGGAACCAAGGAGCCATTGTGACACTGCAGGGGCTGATGGCATCAAGGAGGCAATTGTGACAGTACAGAACCTCCTAGAAACAAGGCTCCATTGTGACACCGTGGGGAATCATGGAATCAAGGAGCCCATTGTGACACGGCTGCATGGAACCAATGGTCCATGGTTACACGGCGGATTCAAGAAGAGCACGGTGACACCACGCAACATCATGGAACCATAGGTCCATTGTGACACAGCGGGGCCTCATGGAAACAAGGGGACCATTGTGGCAAAGCAGGGCCTAATGGAAGCATGGAGAGCATTGTGACACTAAGGAAACTCCTGGAACCAAGATGACCACTGGCACATAATGGAACCTCATGGAAGCAAGCCTCCACAATGACTTTGGAGGGCCTCAGGGACCACAGGACCCATTGTAACACAGCAGGACCTGGTGGAACCAAGGAGCCTTTGTGATACTCCACATCCACATGGAAGCCAGGGTGCACTGAGACACAGCGGGGCCTTGTTGGAACCAAAGACACCTCTGCAAAAAGCAGGCTAGCTCATAGAAGCAAGGAGTCCATTGTTACAACGTAAAAGCTATGGAAGCAAGGGACCATTGTGACACTGCGGGGCCTCATGGAACCAATTGTCCATGATGACAGTGCGGATCAAAGGAGACCATGGTGACACTGCGGAACCTGATGGAACCAAGGAGCCATTGTGACACAGTGGGGCCTCATGGAATCAAGGAGACCATTGTGACCCAGGTGTTGCATGGGAAGGCAAGGAGCCATTGTGACACTTTGGGCTTCTTCCCTTGAGCTCTGCAGCTGGCTGTCCCAGCCCAGCGCACCATGTGCCACCTGCTCTCCTCAGGGCTCTGCCTGCACACAGCCCCAGGAGAAGTTTTCCTGTTTGCAAGGAAAGAATGGAAAAGCCGGAGCAGGTTTCCTAAACAACAAACCCCACTCAGGAGCCACATGCTCAGTACAGGCTGCCTGGAACGATGTCCCCTTTCTACAAGGGTCAGTGTGAGCAGGAATGATCTCTGGGAGCAGAATTCTCGGAGTCTTTCCACTGAATTCTCTGTCCCTGTGTCTTGGGGTGACTTTATTGTGTGTATCCCCTATTGCTGCTCTATGCCCAGAAGTGAACTTTGTGCATTTCTGTGCCTTTCAACTGAGCCTGAGAGGGGGGAGAGGAAAAAAAACCGGACAAACTTCTCAGAGCGTTTGTTCAAGGACACACATACACACTCCTCTGCATCCTGCTTGCAGCAAGAGCAGAGGGAAGCAACCTTGTTTCTTTTTAGCCAGTTTTCAGCTCCTTTTCTCTGGGGGGAGATGGAGAGTTGAACTTTGTTTTCCTGGGACTTTGGGGGTTTTTTTCCCTTCTCCTCTTCTTGACTCTTTCAACATCAGACCACATTGGGAGAATTTTCTCCCGAGGTTGGGGCCCTGAATGTGGGCCCATGAGCCAGCTGCAAGGAGGAGGAGAGAGACTACACCTACGGAAGTGTTGGGGTTCCTCCCCCCTGCCATGCGGTCATGGGAGAGGGGACCCTGGGGTAGAGGCATGGCCTGGGCACGGGGGGTCTCCCTGCTCCCTGCTCACATGTGCCCTAACCCTGTTCAGCACTGCTTATTTTGTGTTGCCCTGTGTGAGGAGGGCCCTGGTTGTGCCGTGATTGCTCAGTTCTTTGGCAGTGCCCCGCCCATGTGGCTGGAGAAGAAAGAGCTCTGAAACTTCTCTCAAGAATCGCTCCCTGTTTCTTTGCACGGGCCTCGCTGTCTATGGATGTTTCAGGAGACCCCACCGAAACACGGAAGGACTCTCAAATTATCCCAGCTTTCTCTGCACAGCGAGAGGTTTTAATATTTAGCATTGTTATCCTTTTCCTGTGTGTTTGTTAAAAAAATAGGTTTTATCTCTTTCACTTTCTTCCCAGGAAAGTTCTTTTTTCCAAAAACCTGGTGGGGGAGGGCTGGGTGTAACCTGCCTTCTATCAGAGGATATTTTCCTCCACATTTGTCCAAACCGGCACAGCCTGTCCTTTCCTGGGTCTCTGTTGCAGATGGAAGCTGCTGGTGCCATTGTCAGCTTGAAGCCCTCTTTTGATGCAAGCAGATGTTGCCAGGTGTGTTCAGCAGCTGTTGCTCAATGCTTATGCCAAGCTATTGTGTTCCTCATGGAACCAAGGAGCCATTGTGACACTGCAGGGGCTGATGGCATCAAGGAGGCAATTGTGACAGTACAGAACCTCCTAGAAACAAGGCTCCATTGTGACACCGTGGGGAATCATGGAATCAAGGAGCCCATTGTGACACGGCTGCATGGAACCAATGGTCCATGGTTACACGGCGGATTCAAGAAGAGCACGGTGACACCACGCAACATCACGGAACCATAGGTCCATTGTGACACAGCGGGGCCTCATGGAAACAAGGGGACCATTGTGGCAAAGCAGGGCCTAATGGAAGCATGGAGAGCATTGTGACACTAAGGAAACTCCTGGAACCAAGATGACCACTGGCACATAATGGAACCTCATGGAAGCAAGCCTCCACGATGGTTTTGGAGGGCCTCAGGGACCACAGGACCCATTGTGACACAGCAGGACCTGGTGGAACCAAGGAGCCTTTGTGATACTCCAGATCCACATGGAAGCCAGGGTGCACTGAGACACAGCGGGGCCTTGTTGGAACCAAAGACACCTCTGCAAAAAGCAGGCTAGCTCATAGAAGCAAGGAGTCCTTTGTTACAACATCAAACCTATGGAAGCAAGGGACCATTGTGACACTGCGGGGCCTCATGGAACCAATTGTCCATGATGACAGTGCGGATCAAAGGAGACCATGGTGACACTGCGGAACCTGATGGAACCAAGGAGCCATTGTGACACAGTGGGGCCTCATGGAATCAAGGAGACCATTGTGACCCAGGTGTTGCATGGGAAGGCAAGGAGCCATTGTGACACTTTGGGCTTCTTCCCTTGAGCTCTGCAGCTGGCTGTCCCAGCCCAGCGCACCATGTGCCACCTGCTCTCCTCAGGGCTCTGCCTGCACACAGCCCCAGGAGAAGTTTTCCTGTTTGCAAGGAAAGAATGGAAAAGCCGGAGCAGGTTTCCTAAACAACAAACCCCACTCAGGAGCCACATGCTCAGTACAGGCTGCCGGGAACGATGTCCCCTTTCTACAAGGGTCAGTGTGAGCAGGAATGAATGATCTCTGGGAGCAGAATTCTCGGAGTCTTTCCACTGAATTCTCTGTCCCTGTGTCTTGGTGTGACTTTATCATGTGTATCCCCCTATTGCTGCTCTATGCCCAGAAGTGAACTTTGTGCATTTCTGTGCCTTTCAACTGAGCCTGAGAGGGGGGAGAGGAAAAAAAAGCCAGACAAACTTCTCAGAGCGTTTGTTCAAGGACACACATACACACTCCTCTGCATCCTGCTTGCAGCAAGAGCAGAGGAAGCAACTTTGATTCTTTTTAGCCAGTTTTCAGCTCCTTTTCTCTGGGGGGAGATGGAGAGTTGAACTTTGTTTTCCTGGGACTTCGGGGGTTTTTTTTCCCTTCTTCTCTTCTTGACTCTTTCAACATCAGAGCACATTGGGAGAATTTTCTCCCGAGGTGGGGGCCCTGAATGTGGGCCCATGAGCCAGCTGCAAGGAGGAGGAGAGAGACGACACCTACGGAAGTGTTGGGCTTCCTCCCCCCTGCCATGAGGTCATGGGAGAGGGGACCCTGGGGTAGAGGCATGGCCTGGGCACGGGGTCTCCCTGCTCCCTGCTCACATGTGCCCTAATCCTGTTCAGCACTGCTTATTTTGTGTTGCCCTGTGTGAGGAGGGCCCTGGTTGTGCCGTGATTGCTCAGTTCTTTGGCAGTGCCCCGCCCATGTGGCTGGAGAAGAAAGAGCTCTGCAACTTCTCTCAAGAATCGCTCCCTGTTTCTTTGCACGGGCCTCGCTGTCTATGGATGTTTCAGGAGACCCCACCGAAACACGGAAGGACTCTCAAATTATCCCAGCTTTCTCTGCACAGCGAGAGCTTTTAATATTTAGCATTGTTATCCTTTTCCTGTGTGTTTGTTAAAAAAGTAGTTTTTATCTCTTTCACTTTCTTCCCAGGAAAATTCTTTTTTCCCGAAGCTGGTGGGGGAGGGCTGGGTGTAACCTGCCTTCTATCAGAGGATATTTTCCTCCACATTTGTCCAAACCGGCACAGCCTGTCCTTTCCCTGGGTGTCTGTTGCAGATGGAAGCTGCTGGTGCCATTGTCAGCTTGAAGCCCTCTTTTGATGCAAGCAGATGTTGCCAGGTGTGTTCAGCAGCTGTTGCTCAATGCTTATGCCAAGCTATTGTGTTCCTCATGGAACCAAGGAGCCATTGTGACACTGCAGGGGCTGATGGCATCAAGGAGGCAATTGTGACAGTACAGAACCTCCTAGAAACAAGGCTCCATTGTGACACCGTGGGGAATCATGGAATCAAGGAGCCCATTGTGACACGGCTGCATGGAACCAATGGTCCATGGTTACACGGCGGATTCAAGAAGAGCACGGTGACACCACGCAACATCATGGAACCGTACGTCCATTGTGACACAGCAAGGCCGCATGGAAACAAGGGGACCATTGTGGCAAAGCAGGGCCTAATGGAAGCCTGGAGAGCATTGTGACATTGTGGGGAATCATGGAAGCATGGAGAGCATTGTGACACTAAGGAAACTCCTGGAACCAAGATGACCACTGGCACATAATGGAACCTCATGGAAGCAAGCATCCATGATGACTTTGGAGGGCCTCAGGGACCACAGGACCCATTGTGACACAGCAGGACCTGGTGGAACCAAGGAGCCTTTGTGATACTCCAGATCCACATGGAAGCCAGGGTGCACTGAGACACAGTGGGGCCTTGTTGGAACCAAAGACACCTCTGCAAAAAGCAGGCTAGCTCATAGAAGCAAGGAGTCCATTGTTACAACGTAAAAGCTATGCAACCAAGGGACCATTGTGACACTGCGGGGCCTCATGGAACCAATTGTCCATGATGACAATGCGGATCAAAGGAGACCATGGTGACACTGCGGAACCTGATGGAACCAAGGAGCCATTGTGACACAGTGGGGCCTCATGGAATCAAGGAGACCATTGTGACCCAGGTGTTGCATGGGAAGGCAAGGAGCCATTGTGACACTTTGGGCTTCTTCCCTTGAGCTCTGCAGCTGGCTGTCCCAGCCCAGCGCACCATGTGCCACCTGCTCTCCTCAGGGCTCTGCCTGCACACAGGCCCAGGAGAAGTTTTCCTGTTTGCAAGGAAAGAATGGAAAAGCCGGAGCAGGTTTCCTAAACAACAAACCCCACTCAGGAGCCACATGCTCAGTACAGGCTGCCTGGAACGATGTCCCCTTTCTACAAGGGTCAGTGTGAGCAGGAATGATCTCTGGGAGCAGAATTCTCGGAGTCTTTCCACTGAATTCTCTCTCCCTGTGTCTTGGGGTGACTTTATCATGTGTATCCCCTATTGCTGCTCTATGCCCAGAAGTGAACTTTGTGCATTTCTGTGCCTTTCAACTGAGCCTGAGAGGGGGGAGAGGAAAAAAAACCGGACAAACTTCTCAGAGCGTTTGTTCAAGGACACACATACACACTCCTCTGCATCCTGCTTGCAGCAAGAGCAGAGGGAAGCAACTTTGTTTCTTTTTAGCCAGTTTTCAGCTCCTTTTCTCTGGGGGGAGATGGAGAGTTGAACTTTGTTTTCCTGGGACTTCGGGGGGTTTTTTTCCCTTCTTCTCTTCTTGACTCTTTCAACATCAGACCACATTGGGAGAATTTTCTCCCGAGGTGGGGGCCCTGAATGTGGGCCCATGAGCCAGCTGCAAGGAGGAGGAGAGAGACTGCACCTACGGAAGTGTTGGGGTTCCTCCCCCCTGCCATGAGGTCATGGGAGAGGGGACCCTGGGGTAGAGGCATGGCCTGGGCACGGGGTCTCCCTGCTCCCTGCTCACATGTGCCCTAATCCTGTTCAGCACTGCTTATTTTGTGTTGCCCTGTGTGAGGAGGGCCCTGGTTGTGCCGTGATTGCTCAGTTCTTTGGCAGTGCCCCGCCCATGTGGCTGGAGAAGAAAGAGCTCTGAAACTTCTCTCAAGAATCGCTCCCTGTTTCTTTGCACGGGCCTCGCTGTCTATGGATGTTTCAGGAGACCCCACCGAAACACGGAAGGACTCTCAAATTATCCCAGCTTTCTCTGCACAGCGAGAGCTTTTAATATTTAGCATTGTTATCCTTTTCCTGTGTGTTTGTTAAAAAAATAGGTTTTATCTCTTTCACTTTCTTCCCAGGAAAGTTCTTTTTTCCAAAAACCTGGTGGGGGAGGGCTGGGTGTAACCTGCCTTCTATAAGAGGATATTTTCCTCCAAATTTGTCCAAACCGGCACAGCCTGTCCTTTCCTGGGTCTCTGTTGCAGATGGAAGCTGCTGGTGCCATTGTCAGCTTGAAGCCCTCTTTTGATGCAAGCAGATGTTGCCAGGTGTGTTCAGCAGCTGTTGCTCAATGCTTATGCCAAGCTATTGTGTTCCTCATGGAACCAAGGAGCCATTGTGACACTGCAGGGGCTGATGGCATCAAGGAGGCAATTGTGACAGTACAGAACCTCCTAGAAACAAGGCTCCATTGTGACACCGTGGGGAATCATGGAATCAAGGAGCCCATTGTGACACGGCTGCATGGAACCAATGGTCCATGGTTACACGGCGGATTCAAGAAGAGCACGGTGACACCACGCAACATCATGGAACCGTACGTCCATTGTGACACAGCAAGGCCGCATGGAAACAAGGGGACCATTGTGGCAAAGCAGGGCCTAATGGAAGCATGGAGAGCATTGTGACACTAAGGAAACTCCTGGAACCAAGATGACCACTGGCACATAATGGAACCTCATGGAAGCAAGCCTCCACGATGGTTTTGGAGGGCCTCAGGGACCACAGGACCCATTGTGACACAGCAGGACCTGGTGGAACCAAGGAGCCTTTGTGATACTCCAGATCCACATGGAAGCCAGGGTGCACTGAGACACAGCGGGGCCTTGTTGGAACCAAAGACACCTCTGCAAAAAGCAGGCTAGCTCATAGAAGCAAGGAGTCCATTGTTACAACATCAAAGCTATGGAAGCAAGGGACCATTGTGACACTGCGGGGCCTCATGGAACCAATTGTCCATGATGACAGTGCGGATCAAAGGAGACCATGGTGACACTGCGGAACCTGATGGAACCAAGGAGCCATTGTGACACAGTGGGGCCTCATGGAATCAAGGAGACCATTGTGACCCAGGTGTTGCATGGGAAGGCAAGGAGCCATTGTGACACTTTGGGCTTCTTCCCTTGAGCTCTGCAGCTGGCTGTCCCAGCCCAGCGCACCATGTGCCACCTGCTCTCCTCAGGGCTCTGCCTGCACACAGCCCCAGGAGAAGTTTTCCTGTTTGCAAGGAAAGAATGGAAAAGCCGGAGCAGGTTTCCTAAACAACAAACCCTACTCAGGAGCCACATGCTCAGTACAGGCTGCCTGGAACGATGTCCCCTTTCTACAAGGGTCAGTGTGAGCAGGAATGAATGATCTCTGGGAGCAGAATTCTCGGAGTCTTTCCACTGAATTCTCTCTCCCTGTGTCTTGGGGTGACTTTATTGTGTGTATCCCCTATTGCTGCTCTATGCCCAGAAGTGAACTTTGTGCATTTCTGTGCCTTTCAACTGAGCCTGAGAGGGGGGAGAGGAAAAAAAACCGGACAAACTTCTCAGAGCGTTTGTTCAAGGACACACATACACACTCCTCTGCATCCTGCTTGCAGCAAGAGTGGAGGAAGCAGCCTTGTTTCTTTTTAGCCAGTTTTCAGCTCTTTTTCTCTGGGGGAAGATGGAGAGTTGAACTTTGTTTTCCTGGGACTTTGGGGGTTTTTTTCCCTTCTCCTCTTCTTGACTCTTTCAACATCAGAGCACATTGGGAGAATTTTCTCCCGAGGTTGGGGCCCTGAATGTGGGCCCATGAGCCAGCTGCAAGGAGGAGGAGAGAGACTACACCTACGGAAGTGTTGGGGTTCCTCCCTCCTGCCATGAGGTCATGGGAGAGGGGACCCTGGGGTAGAGGCATGGCCTGGGCACGGGGTCTCCCTGCTCCCTGCTCACATGTGCCCTAATCCTGTTCAGCACTGCTTATTTTGTGTTGCCCTGTGTGAGGAGGGCCCTGGTTGTGCCGTGATTGCTCAGTTCTTTGGCAGTGCCCCGCCCATGTGGCTGGAGAAGAAAGAGCTCTGAAACTTCTCTCAAGAATCGCTCCCTGTTTCTTTGCACGGGCCTCGCTGTCTATGGATGTTTCAGGAGACCCCACCGAAACACAGAAGGACTCTCAAATTATCCCAGCTTTCTCTGCACAGCGAGAGCTTTTAATATTTAGCATTGTTATCCTTTTCCTGTGTGTTTGTTAAAAAAATAGGTTTTATCTCTTTCACTTTCTTCCCAGGAAAGTTCTTTTTTCCAAAAACCTGGTGGGGGAGGGCTGGGTGTAACCTGCCTTCTATAAGAGGATATTTTCCTCCACATTTGTCCAAACCGGCACAGCCTGTCCTTTCCTGGGTCTCTGTTGCAGATGGAAGCTGCTGGTGCCATTGTCAGCTTGAAGCCCTCTTTTGATGCAAGCAGATGTTGCCAGGTGTGTTCAGCAGCTGTTGCTCAATGCTTATGCCAAGCTATTGTGTTCCTCATGGAACCAAGGAGCCATTGTGACACTGCAGGGGCTGATGGCATCAAGGAGGCAATTGTGACAGTACAGAACCTCCTAGAAACAAGGCTCCATTGTGACACCGTGGGGAATCATGGAATCAAGGAGCCCATTGTGACACGGCTGCATGGAACCAATGGTCCATGGTTACACGGCGGATTCAAGAAGAGCACGGTGACACCACGCAACATCATGGAACCGTACGTCCATTGTGACACAGCAAGGCCGCATGGAAACAAGGGGACCATTGTGGCAAAGCAGGGCCTAATGGAAGCATGGAGAGCATTGTGACACTAAGGAAACTCCTGGAACCAAGATGACCACTGGCACATAATGGAACCTCATGGAAGCAAGCCTCCACGATGGTTTTGGAGGGCCTCAGGGACCACAGGACCCATTGTGACACAGCAGGACCTGGTGGAACCAAGGAGCCTTTGTGATACTCCAGATCCACATGGAAGCCAGGGTGCACTGAGACACAGCGGGGCCTTGTTGGAACCAAAGACACCTCTGCAAAAAGCAGGCTAGCTCATAGAAGCAAGGAGTCCATTGTTACAACATCAAAGCTATGGAAGCAAGGGACCATTGTGACACTGCGGGGCCTCATGGAACCAATTGTCCATGATGACAGTGCGGATCAAAGGAGACCATGGTGACACTGCGGAACCTGATGGAACCAAGGAGCCATTGTGACACAGTGGGGCCTCATGGAATCAAGGAGACCATTGTGACCCAGGTGTTGCATGGGAAGGCAAGGAGCCATTGTGACACTTTGGGCTTCTTCCCTTGAGCTCTGCAGCTGGCTGTCCCAGCCCAGCGCACCATGTGCCACCTGCTCTCCTCAGGGCTCTGCCTGCACACAGCCCCAGGAGAAGTTTTCCTGTTTGCAAGGAAAGAATGGAAAAGCCGGAGCAGGTTTCCTAAACAACAAACCCTACTCAGGAGCCACATGCTCAGTACAGGCTGCCTGGAACGATGTCCCCTTTCTACAAGGGTCAGTGTGAGCAGGAATGAATGATCTCTGGGAGCAGAATTCTCGGAGTCTTTCCACTGAATTCTCTCTCCCTGTGTCTTGGGGTGACTTTATTGTGTGTATCCCCTATTGCTGCTCTATGCCCAGAAGTGAACTTTGTGCATTTCTGTGCCTTTCAACTGAGCCTGAGAGGGGGGAGAGGAAAAAAAACCGGACAAACTTCTCAGAGCGTTTGTTCAAGGACACACATACACACTCCTCTGCATCCTGCTTGCAGCAAGAGTGGAGGAAGCAACCTTGTTTCTTTTTAGCCAGTTTTCAGCTCTTTTTCTCTGGGGGAAGATGGAGAGTTGAACTTTGTTTTCCTGGGACTTTGGGGGTTTTTTTCCCTTCTCCTCTTCTTGACTCTTTCAACATCAGACCACATTGGGAGAATTTTCTCCCGAGGTTGGGGCCCTGAATGTGGGCCCATGAGCCAGCTGCAAGGAGGAGGAGAGAGACTGCACCTACGGAAGTGTTGGGGTTCCTCCCTCCTGCCATGCGGTCATGGGAGAGGGGACCCTGGGGTAGAGGCATGGCCTGGGCACGGGGGGTCTCCCTGCTCCCTGCTCACATGTGCCCTAACCCTGTTCAGCACTGCTTATTTTGTGTTGCCCTGTGTGAGGAGGGCCCTGGTTGTGCCGTGATTGCTCAGTTCTTTGGCAGTGCCCCGCCCATGTGGCTGGAGAAGAAAGAGCTCTGAAACTTCTCTCAAGAATCGCTCCCTGTTTCTTTGCACGGGCCTCGCTGTCTATGGATGTTTCAGGAGACCCCACCGAAACACGGAAGGACTCTCAAATTATCCCAGCTTTCTCTGCACAGCGAGAGCTTTTAATATTTAGCATTGTTATCCTTTTCCTGTGTGTTTGTTAAAAAAGTAGTTTTTATCTCTTTCACTTTCTTCCCAGGAAAATTCTTTTTTCCCGAAGCTGGTGGGGGAGGGCTGGGTGTAACCTGCCTTCTATCAGAGGATATTTTCCTCCACATTTGTCCAAACCGGCACAGCCTGTCCTTTCCCTGGGTGTCTGTTGCAGATGGAAGCTGCTGGTGCCATTGTCAGCTTGAAGCCCTCTTTTGATGCAAGCAGATGTTGCCAGGTGTGTTCAGCAGCTGTTGCTCAATGCTTATGCCAAGCTATTGTGTTCCTCATGGAACCAAGGAGCCATTGTGACACTGCAGGGGCTGATGGCATCAAGGAGGCAATTGTGACAGTACAGAACCTCCTAGAAACAAGGCTCCATTGTGACACCGTGGGGAATCATGGAATCAAGGAGCCCATTGTGACACGGCTGCATGGAACCAATGGTCCATGGTTACACGGCGGATTCAAGAAGAGCACGGTGACACCACGCAACATCATGGAACCGTACGTCCATTGTGACACAGCAAGGCCGCATGGAAACAAGGGGACCATTGTGGCAAAGCAGGGCCTAATGGAAGCCTGGAGAGCATTGTGACATTGTGGGGAATCATGGAAACATGGAGAGCATTGTGACACTAAGGAAACTCCTGGAACCAAGATGACCACTGGCACATAATGGAACCTCATGGAAGCAAGCATCCATGATGACTTTGGAGGGCCTCAGGGACCACAGGACCCATTGTGACACAGCAGGACCTGGTGGAACCAAGGAGCCTTTGTGATACTCCAGATCCACATGGAAGCCAGGGTGCACTGAGACACAGTGGGGCCTTGTTGGAACCAAAGACACCTCTGCAAAAAGCAGGCTAGCTCATAGAAGCAAGGAGTCCATTGTTACAACGTAAAAGCTATGCAACCAAGGGACCATTGTGACACTGCGGGGCCTCATGGAACCAATTGTCCATGATGACAGTGCGGATCAAAGGAGACCATGGTGACACTGCGGAACCTGATGGAACCAAGGAGCCATTGTGACACAGTGGGGCCTCATGGAATCAAGGAGACCATTGTGACCCAGGTGTTGCATGGGAAGGCAAGGAGCCATTGTGACACTTTGGGCTTCTTCCCTTGAGCTCTGCAGCTGGCTGTCCCAGCCCAGCGCACCATGTGCCACCTGCTCTCCTCAGGGCTCTGCCTGCACACAGCCCCAGGAGAAGTTTTCCTGTTTGCAAGGAAAGAATGGAAAAGCCGGAGCAGGTTTCCTAAACAACAAACCCCACTCAGGAGCCACATGCTCAGTACAGGCTGCCTGGAACGATGTCCCCTTTCTACAAGGGTCAGTGTGAGCAGGAATGATCTCTGGGAGCAGAATTCTCGGAGTCTTTCCACTGAATTCTCTCTCCCTGTGTCTTGGGGTGACTTTATCATGTGTATCCCCTATTGCTGCTCTATGCCCAGAAGTGAACTTTGTGCATTTCTGTGCCTTTCAACTGAGCCTGAGAGGGGGGAGAGGAAAAAAAACCGGACAAACTTCTCAGAGCGTTTGTTCAAGGACACACATACACACTCCTCTGCATCCTGCTTGCAGCAAGAGCAGAGGGAAGCAACTTTGTTTCTTTTTAGCCAGTTTTCAGCTCCTTTTCTCTGGGGGGAGATGGAGAGTTGAACTTTGTTTTCCTGGGACTTCGGGGGTTTTTTTTCCCTTCTTCTCTTCTTGACTCTTTCAACATCAGAGCACATTGGGAGAATTTTCTCCCGAGGTGGGGGCCCTGAATGTGGGCCCATGAGCCAGCTGCAAGGAGGAGGAGAGAGACTGCACCTACGGAAGTGTTGGGGTTCCTCCCCCCTGCCATGAGGTCATGGGAGAGGGGACCCTGGGGTAGAGGCATGGCCTGGGCACGGGGTCTCCCTGCTCCCTGCTCACATGTGCCCTAATCCTGTTCAGCACTGCTTATTTTGTGTTGCCCTGTGCGAGGAGGGCCCTGGTTGTGCTGTGATTGCTCAGTTCTTTGGCAGTGCCCCGCCCATGTGGCTGGAGAAGAAAGAGCTCTGCAACTTCTCTCAAGAATCGCTCCCTGTTTCTTTGCACGGGCCTCGCTGTCTATGGATGTTTCAGGAGACCCCACCGAAACACGGAAGGACTCTCAAATTATCCCAGCTTTCTCTGCACAGCGAGAGGTTTTAATATTTAGCATTGTTATCCTTTTCCTGTGTGTTTGTTAAAAAAATAGGTTTTATCTCTTTCACTTTCTTCCCAGGAAAGTTCTTTTTTCCAAAAACCTGGTGGGGGAGGGCTGGGTGTAACCTGCCTTCTATCAGAGGATATTTTCCTCCACATTTGTCCAAACCGGCACAGCCTGTCCTTTCCTGGGTCTCTGTTGCAGATGGAAGCTGCTGGTGCCATTGTCAGCTTGAAGCCCTCTTTTGATGCAAGCAGATGTTGCCAGGTGTGTTCAGCAGCTGTTGCTCAATGCTTATGCCAAGCTATTGTGTTCCTCATGGAACCAAGGAGCCATTGTGACACTGCAGGGGCTGATGGCATCAAGGAGGCAATTGTGACAGTACAGAACCTCCTAGAAACAAGGCTCCATTGTGACACCGTGGGGAATCATGGAATCAAGGAGCCCATTGTGACACGGCTGCATGGAACCAATGGTCCATGGTTACACGGCGGATTCAAGAAGAGCACGGTGACACCACGCAACATCATGGAACCGTACGTCCATTGTGACACAGCAAGGCCGCATGGAAACAAGGGGACCATTGTGGCAAAGCAGGGCCTAATGGAAGCCTGGAGAGCATTGTGACATTGTGGGGAATCATGGAAACATGGAGAGCATTGTGACACTAAGGAAACTCCTGGAACCAAGATGACCACTGGCACATAATGGAACCTCATGGAAGCAAGCATCCATGATGACTTTGGAGGGCCTCAGGGACCACAGGACCCATTGTGACACAGCAGGACCTGGTGGAACCAAGGAGCCTTTGTGATACTCCAGATCCACATGGAAGCCAGGGTGCACTGAGACACAGTGGGGCCTTGTTGGAACCAAAGACACCTCTGCAAAAAGCAGGCTAGCTCATAGAAGCAAGGAGTCCATTGTTACAACGTAAAAGCTATGCAACCAAGGGACCATTGTGACACTGCGGGGCCTCATGGAACCAATTGTCCATGATGACAATGCGGATCAAAGGAGACCATGGTGACACTGCGGAACCTGATGGAACCAAGGAGCCATTGTGACACAGTGGGGCCTCATGGAATCAAGGAGACCATTGTGACCCAGGTGTTGCATGGGAAGGCAAGGAGCCATTGTGACACTTTGGGCTTCTTCCCTTGAGCTCTGCAGCTGGCTGTCCCAGCCCAGCGCACCATGTGCCACCTGCTCTCCTCAGGGCTCTGCCTGCACACAGCCCCAGGAGAAGTTTTCCTGTTTGCAAGGAAAGAATGGAAAAGCCGGAGCAGGTTTCCTAAACAACAAACCCCACTCAGGAGCCACATGCTCAGTACAGGCTGCCTGGAACGATGTCCCCTTTCTACAAGGGTCAGTGTGAGCAGGAATGATCTCTGGGAGCAGAATTCTCGGAGTCTTTCCACTGAATTCTCTGTCCCTGTGTCTTGGGGTGACTTTATCATGTGTATCCCCTATTGCTGCTCTATGCCCAGAAGTGAACTTTGTGCATTTCTGTGCCTTTCAACTGAGCCTGAGAGGGGGGAGAGGAAAAAAAACCGGACAAACTTCTCAGAGCGTTTGTTCAAGGACACACATACACACTCCTCTGCATCCTGCTTGCAGCAAGAGCAGAGGGAAGCAACTTTGTTTCTTTTTAGCCAGTTTTCAGCTCCTTTTCTCTGGGGGGAGATGGAGAGTTGAACTTTGTTTTCCTGGGACTTCGGGGGGTTTTTTTCCCTTCTTCTCTTCTTGACTCTTTCAACATCAGAGCACATTGGGAGAATTTTCTCCCGAGGTGGGGGCCCTGAATGTGGGCCCATGAGCCAGCTGCAAGGAGGAGGAGAGAGACTGCACCTACGGAAGTGTTGGGGTTCCTCCCCCCTGCCATGAGGTCATGGGAGAGGGGACCCTGGGGTAGAGGCATGGCCTGGGCACGGGGTCTCCCTGCTCCCTGCTCACATGTGCCCTAATCCTGTTCAGCACTGCTTATTTTGTGTTGCCCTGTGTGAGGAGGGCCCTGGTTGTGCCGTGATTGCTCAGTTCTTTGGCAGTGCCCCGCCCATGTGGCTGGAGAAGAAAGAGCTCTGAAACTTCTCTCAAGAATCGCTCCCTGTTTCTTTGCACGGGCCTCGCTGTCTATGGATGTTTCAGGAGACCCCACCGAAACACAGA
Source organism: Aphelocoma coerulescens (assembly GCF_041296385.1). Lineage (NCBI taxonomy): Eukaryota > Metazoa > Chordata > Aves > Passeriformes > Corvidae > Aphelocoma > Aphelocoma coerulescens. The sequence continues at coordinate 1,377,005 of NW_027183927.1, forward strand.
AGGACTCTCAAATTATCCCAGCTTTCTCTGCACAGCGAGAGCTTTTAATATTTAGCATTGTTATCCTTTTCCTGTGTGTTTGTTAAAAAAATAGGTTTTATCTCTTTCACTTTCTTCCCAGGAAAGTTCTTTTTTCCAAAAACCTGGTGGGGGAGGGCTGGGTGTAACCTGCCTTCTATAAGAGGATATTTTCCTCCAAATTTGTCCAAACCGGCACAGCCTGTCCTTTCCTGGGTCTCTGTTGCAGATGGAAGCTGCTGGTGCCATTGTCAGCTTGAAGCCCTCTTTTGATGCAAGCAGATGTTGCCAGGTGTGTTCAGCAGCTGTTGCTCAATGCTTATGCCAAGCTATTGTGTTCCTCATGGAACCAAGGAGCCATTGTGACACTGCAGGGGCTGATGGCATCAAGGAGGCAATTGTGACAGTACAGAACCTCCTAGAAACAAGGCTCCATTGTGACACCGTGGGGAATCATGGAATCAAGGAGCCCATTGTGACACGGCTGCATGGAACCAATGGTCCATGGTTACACGGCGGATTCAAGAAGAGCACGGTGACACCACGCAACATCATGGAACCGTACGTCCATTGTGACACAGCAAGGCCGCATGGAAACAAGGGGACCATTGTGGCAAAGCAGGGCCTAATGGAAGCATGGAGAGCATTGTGACACTAAGGAAACTCCTGGAACCAAGATGACCACTGGCACATAATGGAACCTCATGGAAGCAAGCCTCCACGATGGTTTTGGAGGGCCTCAGGGACCACAGGACCCATTGTGACACAGCAGGACCTGGTGGAACCAAGGAGCCTTTGTGATACTCCAGATCCACATGGAAGCCAGGGTGCACTGAGACACAGTGGGGCCTTGTTGGAACCAAAGACACCTCTGCAAAAAGCAGGCTAGCTCATAGAAGCAAGGAGTCCATTGTTACAACGTAAAAGCTATGCAACCAAGGGACCATTGTGACACTGCGGGGCCTCATGGAACCAATTGTCCATGATGACAGTGCGGATCAAAGGAGACCATGGTGACACTGCGGAACCTGATGGAACCAAGGAGCCATTGTGACACAGTGGGGCCTCATGGAATCAAGGAGACCATTGTGACCCAGGTGTTGCATGGGAAGGCAAGGAGCCATTGTGACACTTTGGGCTTCTTCCCTTGAGCTCTGCAGCTGGCTGTCCCAGCCCAGCGCACCATGTGCCACCTGCTCTCCTCAGGGCTCTGCCTGCACACAGCCCCAGGAGAAGTTTTCCTGTTTGCAAGGAAAGAATGGAAAAGCCGGAGCAGGTTTCCTAAACAACAAACCCTACTCAGGAGCCACATGCTCAGTACAGGCTGCCTGGAACGATGTCCCCTTTCTACAAGGGTCAGTGTGAGCAGGAATGAATGATCTCTGGGAGCAGAATTCTCGGAGTCTTTCCACTGAATTCTCTCTCCCTGTGTCTTGGGGTGACTTTATTGTGTGTATCCCCTATTGCTGCTCTATGCCCAGAAGTGAACTTTGTGCATTTCTGTGCCTTTCAACTGAGCCTGAGAGGGGGGAGAGGAAAAAAAACCGGACAAACTTCTCAGAGCGTTTGTTCAAGGACACACATACACACTCCTCTGCATCCTGCTTGCAGCAAGAGTGGAGGAAGCAGCCTTGTTTCTTTTTAGCCAGTTTTCAGCTCTTTTTCTCTGGGGGAAGATGGAGAGTTGAACTTTGTTTTCCTGGGACTTTGGGGGTTTTTTTCCCTTCTCCTCTTCTTGACTCTTTCAACATCAGAGCACATTGGGAGAATTTTCTCCCGAGGTTGGGGCCCTGAATGTGGGCCCATGAGCCAGCTGCAAGGAGGAGGAGAGAGACTACACCTACGGAAGTGTTGGGGTTCCTCCCTCCTGCCATGCGGTCATGGGAGAGGGGACCCTGGGGTAGAGGCATGGCCTGGGCACGGGGGGTCTCCCTGCTCCCTGCTCACATGTGCCCTAACCCTGTTCAGCACTGCTTATTTTGTGTTGCCCTGTGTGAGGAGAGCCCTGGTTGTGCCGTGATTGCTCAGTTCTTTGGCAGTGCCCCGCCCATGTGGCTGGAGAAGAAAGAGCTCTGAAACTTCTCTCAAGAATCGCTCCCTGTTTCTTTGCACGGGCCTCGCTGTCTATGGATGTTTCAGGAGACCCCACCGAAACACGGAAGGACTCTCAAATTATCCCAGCTTTCTCTGCACAGCGAGAGCTTTTAATATTTAGCATTGTTATCCTTTTCCTGTGTGTTTGTTAAAAAAGTAGTTTTTATCTCTTTCACTTTCTTCCCAGGAAAATTCTTTTTTCCCGAAGCTGGTGGGGGAGGGCTGGGTGTAACCTGCCTTCTATCAGAGGATATTTTCCTCCACATTTGTCCAAACCGGCACAGCCTGTCCTTTCCCTGGGTGTCTGTTGCAGATGGAAGCTGCTGGTGCCATTGTCAGCTTGAAGCCCTCTTTTGATGCAAGCAGATGTTGCCAGGTGTGTTCAGCAGCTGTTGCTCAATGCTTATGCCAAGCTATTGTGTTCCTCATGGAACCAAGGAGCCATTGTGACACTGCAGGGGCTGATGGCATCAAGGAGGCAATTGTGACAGTACAGAACCTCCTAGAAACAAGGCTCCATTGTGACACCGTGGGGAATCATGGAATCAAGGAGCCCATTGTGACACGGCTGCATGGAACCAATGGTCCATGGTTACACGGCGGATTCAAGAAGAGCACGGTGACACCACGCAACATCATGGAACCGTACGTCCATTGTGACACAGCAAGGCCGCATGGAAACAAGGGGACCATTGTGGCAAAGCAGGGCCTAATGGAAGCCTGGAGAGCATTGTGACATTGTGGGGAATCATGGAAACATGGAGAGCATTGTGACACTAAGGAAACTCCTGGAACCAAGATGACCACTGGCACATAATGGAACCTCATGGAAGCAAGCATCCATGATGACTTTGGAGGGCCTCAGGGACCACAGGACCCATTGTGACACAGCAGGACCTGGTGGAACCAAGGAGCCTTTGTGATACTCCAGATCCACATGGAAGCCAGGGTGCACTGAGACACAGTGGGGCCTTGTTGGAACCAAAGACACCTCTGCAAAAAGCAGGCTAGCTCATAGAAGCAAGGAGTCCATTGTTACAACGTAAAAGCTATGCAACCAAGGGACCATTGTGACACTGCGGGGCCTCATGGAACCAATTGTCCATGATGACAGTGCGGATCAAAGGAGACCATGGTGACACTGCGGAACCTGATGGAACCAAGGAGCCATTGTGACACAGTGGGGCCTCATGGAATCAAGGAGACCATTGTGACCCAGGTGTTGCATGGGAAGGCAAGGAGCCATTGTGACACTTTGGGCTTCTTCCCTTGAGCTCTGCAGCTGGCTGTCCCAGCCCAGCGCACCATGTGCCACCTGCTCTCCTCAGGGCTCTGCCTGCACACAGCCCCAGGAGAAGTTTTCCTGTTTGCAAGGAAAGAATGGAAAAGCCGGAGCAGGTTTCCTAAACAACAAACCCCACTCAGGAGCCACATGCTCAGTACAGGCTGCCTGGAACGATGTCCCCTTTCTACAAGGGTCAGTGTGAGCAGGAATGATCTCTGGGAGCAGAATTCTCGGAGTCTTTCCACTGAATTCTCTCTCCCTGTGTCTTGGGGTGACTTTATCATGTGTATCCCCTATTGCTGCTCTATGCCCAGAAGTGAACTTTGTGCATTTCTGTGCCTTTCAACTGAGCCTGAGAGGGGGGAGAGGAAAAAAAACCGGACAAACTTCTCAGAGCGTTTGTTCAAGGACACACATACACACTCCTCTGCATCCTGCTTGCAGCAAGAGCAGAGGGAAGCAACTTTGTTTCTTTTTAGCCAGTTTTCAGCTCCTTTTCTCTGGGGGGAGATGGAGAGTTGAACTTTGTTTTCCTGGGACTTCGGGGGGTTTTTTTCCCTTCTTCTCTTCTTGACTCTTTCAACATCAGAGCACATTGGGAGAATTTTCTCCCGAGGTGGGGGCCCTGAATGTGGGCCCATGAGCCAGCTGCAAGGAGGAGGAGAGAGACTGCACCTACGGAAGTGTTGGGGTTCCTCCCCCCTGCCATGAGGTCATGGGAGAGGGGACCCTGGGGTAGAGGCATGGCCTGGGCACGGGGGGTCTCCCTGCTCCCTGCTCACATGTGCCCTAATCCTGTTCAGCACTGCTTATTTTGTGTTGCCCTGTGTGAGGAGGGCCCTGGTTGTGCCGTGATTGCTCAGTTCTTTGGCAGTGCCCCGCCCATGTGGCTGGAGAAGAAAGAGCTCTGAAACTTCTCTCAAGAATCGCTCCCTGTTTCTTTGCACGGGCCTCGCTGTCTATGGATGTTTCAGGAGACCCCACCGAAACACAGAAGGACTCTCAAATTATCCCAGCTTTCTCTGCACAGCGAGAGCTTTTAATATTTAGCATTGTTATCCTTTTCCTGTGTGTTTGTTAAAAAAGTAGTTTTTATCTCTTTCACTTTCTTCCCAGGAAAATTCTTTTTTCCCGAAGCTGGTGGGGGAGGGCTGGGTGTAACCTGCCTTCTATCAGAGGATATTTTCCTCCACATTTGTCCAAACCGGCACAGCCTGTCCTTTCCCTGGGTGTCTGTTGCAGATGGAAGCTGCTGGTGCCATTGTCAGCTTGAAGCCCTCTTTTGATGCAAGCAGATGTTGCCAGGTGTGTTCAGCAGCTGTTGCTCAATGCTTATGCCAAGCTATTGTGTTCCTCATGGAACCAAGGAGCCATTGTGACACTGCAGGGGCTGATGGCATCAAGGAGGCAATTGTGACAGTACAGAACCTCCTAGAAACAAGGCTCCATTGTGACACCGTGGGGAATCATGGAATCAAGGAGCCCATTGTGACACGGCTGCATGGAACCAATGGTCCATGGTTACACGGCGGATTCAAGAAGAGCACGGTGACACCACGCAACATCATGGAACCGTACGTCCATTGTGACACAGCAAGGCCGCATGGAAACAAGGGGACCATTGTGGCAAAGCAGGGCCTAATGGAAGCCTGGAGAGCATTGTGACATTGTGGGGAATCATGGAAACATGGAGAGCATTGTGACACTAAGGAAACTCCTGGAACCAAGATGACCACTGGCACATAATGGAACCTCATGGAAGCAAGCATCCATGATGACTTTGGAGGGCCTCAGGGACCACAGGACCCATTGTGACACAGCAGGACCTGGTGGAACCAAGGAGCCTTTGTGATACTCCAGATCCACATGGAAGCCAGGGTGCACTGAGACACAGTGGGGCCTTGTTGGAACCAAAGACACCTCTGCAAAAAGCAGGCTAGCTCATAGAAGCAAGGAGTCCATTGTTACAACGTAAAAGCTATGCAACCAAGGGACCATTGTGACACTGCGGGGCCTCATGGAACCAATTGTCCATGATGACAGTGCGGATCAAAGGAGACCATGGTGACACTGCGGAACCTGATGGAACCAAGGAGCCATTGTGACACAGTGGGGCCTCATGGAATCAAGGAGACCATTGTGACCCAGGTGTTGCATGGGAAGGCAAGGAGCCATTGTGACACTTTGGGCTTCTTCCCTTGAGCTCTGCAGCTGGCTGTCCCAGCCCAGCGCACCATGTGCCACCTGCTCTCCTCAGGGCTCTGCCTGCACACAGCCCCAGGAGAAGTTTTCCTGTTTGCAAGGAAAGAATGGAAAAGCCGGAGCAGGTTTCCTAAACAACAAACCCCACTCAGGAGCCACATGCTCAGTACAGGCTGCCTGGAACGATGTCCCCTTTCTACAAGGGTCAGTGTGAGCAGGAATGATCTCTGGGAGCAGAATTCTCGGAGTCTTTCCACTGAATTCTCTCTCCCTGTGTCTTGGGGTGACTTTATCATGTGTATCCCCTATTGCTGCTCTATGCCCAGAAGTGAACTTTGTGCATTTCTGTGCCTTTCAACTGAGCCTGAGAGGGGGGAGAGGAAAAAAAACCGGACAAACTTCTCAGAGCGTTTGTTCAAGGACACACATACACACTCCTCTGCATCCTGCTTGCAGCAAGAGCAGAGGGAAGCAACTTTGTTTCTTTTTAGCCAGTTTTCAGCTCCTTTTCTCTGGGGGGAGATGGAGAGTTGAACTTTGTTTTCCTGGGACTTCGGGGGGTTTTTTTCCCTTCTTCTCTTCTTGACTCTTTCAACATCAGAGCACATTGGGAGAATTTTCTCCCGAGGTGGGGGCCCTGAATGTGGGCCCATGAGCCAGCTGCAAGGAGGAGGAGAGAGACTGCACCTACGGAAGTGTTGGGGTTCCTCCCCCCTGCCATGAGGTCATGGGAGAGGGGACCCTGGGGTAGAGGCATGGCCTGGGCACGGGGTCTCCCTGCTCCCTGCTCACATGTGCCCTAATCCTGTTCAGCACTGCTTATTTTGTGTTGCCCTGTGTGAGGAGGGCCCTGGTTGTGCCGTGATTGCTCAGTTCTTTGGCAGTGCCCCGCCCATGTGGCTGGAGAAGAAAGAGCTCTGAAACTTCTCTCAAGAATCGCTCCCTGTTTCTTTGCACGGGCCTCGCTGTCTATGGATGTTTCAGGAGACCCCACCGAAACACGGAAGGACTCTCAAATTATCCCAGCTTTCTCTGCACAGCGAGAGGTTTTAATATTTAGCATTGTTATCCTTTTCCTGTGTGTTTGTTAAAAAAATAGGTTTTATCTCTTTCACTTTCTTCCCAGGAAAGTTCTTTTTTCCAAAAACCTGGTGGGGGAGGGCTGGGTGTAACCTGCCTTCTATCAGAGGATATTTTCCTCCACATTTGTCCAAACCGGCACAGCCTGTCCTTTCCTGGGTCTCTGTTGCAGATGGAAGCTGCTGGTGCCATTGTCAGCTTGAAGCCCTCTTTTGATGCAAGCAGATGTTGCCAGGTGTGTTCAGCAGCTGTTGCTCAATGCTTATGCCAAGCTATTGTGTTCCTCATGGAACCAAGGAGCCATTGTGACACTGCAGGGGCTGATGGCATCAAGGAGGCAATTGTGACAGTACAGAACCTCCTAGAAACAAGGCTCCATTGTGACACCGTGGGGAATCATGGAATCAAGGAGCCCATTGTGACACGGCTGCATGGAACCAATGGTCCATGGTTACACGGCGGATTCAAGAAGAGCACGGTGACACCACGCAACATCATGGAACCGTACGTCCATTGTGACACAGCAAGGCCGCATGGAAACAAGGGGACCATTGTGGCAAAGCAGGGCCTAATGGAAGCATGGAGAGCATTGTGACACTAAGGAAACTCCTGGAACCAAGATGACCACTGGCACATAATGGAACCTCATGGAAGCAAGCCTCCACGATGGTTTTGGAGGGCCTCAGGGACCACAGGACCCATTGTGACACAGCAGGACCTGGTGGAACCAAGGAGCCTTTGTGATACTCCAGATCCACATGGAAGCCAGGGTGCACTGAGACACAGCGGGGCCTTGTTGGAACCAAAGACACCTCTGCAAAAAGCAGGCTAGCTCATAGAAGCAAGGAGTCCATTGTTACAACGTAAAAGCTATGCAACCAAGGGACCATTGTGACACTGCGGGGCCTCATGGAACCAATTGTCCATGATGACAGTGCGGATCAAAGGAGACCATGGTGACACTGCGGAACCTGATGGAACCAAGGAGCCATTGTGACACAGTGGGGCCTCATGGAATCAAGGAGACCATTGTGACCCAGGTGTTGCATGGGAAGGCAAGGAGCCATTGTGACACTTTGGGCTTCTTCCCTTGAGCTCTGCAGCTGGCTGTCCCAGCCCAGCGCACCATGTGCCACCTGCTCTCCTCAGGGCTCTGCCTGCACACAGCCCCAGGAGAAGTTTTCCTGTTTGCAAGGAAAGAATGGAAAAGCCGGAGCAGGTTTCCTAAACAACAAACCCTACTCGGGAGCCACATGCTCAGTACAGGCTGCCTGGAACGATGTCCCCTTTCTACAAGGGTCAGTGTGAGCAGGAATGAATGATCTCTGGGAGCAGAATTCTCGGAGTCTTTCCACTGAATTCTCTCTCCCTGTGTCTTGGGGTGACTTTATTGTGTGTATCCCCTATTGCTGCTCTATGCCCAGAAGTGAACTTTGTGCATTTCTGTGCCTTTCAACTGAGCCTGAGAGGGGGGAGAGGAAAAAAAAACCGGACAAACTTCTCAGAGCGTTTGTTCAAGGACACACATACACACTCCTCTGCATCCTGCTTGCAGCAAGAGTGGAGGAAGCAACCTTGTTTCTTTTTAGCCAGTTTTCAGCTCTTTTTCTCTGGGGGAAGATGGAGAGTTGAACTTTGTTTTCCTGGGACTTTGGGGGTTTTTTTCCCTTCTCCTCTTCTTGACTCTTTCAACATCAGACCACATTGGGAGAATTTTCTCCCGAGGTTGGGGCCCTGAATGTGGGCCCATGAGCCAGCTGCAAGGAGGAGGAGAGAGACTGCACCTACGGAAGTGTTGGGGTTCCTCCCTCCTGCCATGCGGTCATGGGAGAGGGGACCCTGGGGTAGAGGCATGGCCTGGGCACGGGGGGTCTCCCTGCTCCCTGCTCACATGTGCCCTAACCCTGTTCAGCACTGCTTATTTTGTGTTGCCCTGTGTGAGGAGAGCCCTGGTTGTGCCGTGATTGCTCAGTTCTTTGGCAGTGCCCCGCCCATGTGGCTGGAGAAGAAAGAGCTCTGAAACTTCTCTCAAGAATCGCTCCCTGTTTCTTTGCACGGGCCTCGCTGTCTATGGATGTTTCAGGAGACCCCACCGAAACACGGAAGGACTCTCAAATTATCCCAGCTTTCTCTGCACAGCGAGAGCTTTTAATATTTAGCATTGTTATCCTTTTCCTGTGTGTTTGTTAAAAAAGTAGTTTTTATCTCTTTCACTTTCTTCCCAGGAAAATTCTTTTTTCCCGAAGCTGGTGGGGGAGGGCTGGGTGTAACCTGCCTTCTATCAGAGGATATTTTCCTCCACATTTGTCCAAACCGGTACAGCCTGTCCTTTCCTGGGTCTCTGTTGCAGATGGAAGCTGCTGGTGCCATTGTCAGCTTGAAGCCCTCTTTTGATGCAAGCAGATGTTGCCAGGTGTGTTCAGCAGCTGTTGCTCAATGCTTATGCCAAGCTATTGTGTTCCTCATGGAACCAAGGAGCCATTGTGACACTGCAGGGGCTGATGGCATCAAGGAGGCAATTGTGACAATACAGAACCTCCTAGAAACAAGGCTCCATTGTGACACCGTGGGGAATCATGGAATCAAGGAGCCCATTGTGACACGGCTGCATGGAACCAATGGTCCATGGTTACACGGCGGATTCAAGAAGAGCACGGTGACACCACGCAACATCATGGAACCGTACGTCCATTGTGACACAGCAAGGCCGCATGGAAACAAGGGGACCATTGTGGCAAAGCAGGGCCTAATGGAAGCCTGGAGAGCATTGTGACATTGTGGGGAATCATGGAAACATGGAGAGCATTGTGACACTAAGGAAACTCCTGGAACCAAGATGACCACTGGCACATAATGGAACCTCATGGAAGCAAGCATCCATGATGACTTTGGAGGGCCTCAGGGACCACAGGACCCATTGTGACACAGCAGGACCTGGTGGAACCAAGGAGCCTTTGTGATACTCCACATCCACATGGAAGCCAGGGTGCACTGAGACACAGCGGGGCCTTGTTGGAACCAAAGACACCTCTGCAAAAAGCAGGCTAGCTCATAGAAGCAAGGAGTCCATTGTTACAACGTAAAAGCTATGCAACCAAGGGACCATTGTGACACTGCGGGGCCTCATGGAACCAATTGTCCATGATGACAGTGCGGATCAAAGGAGACCATGGTGACACTGCGGAACCTGATGGAACCAAGGAGCCATTGTGACACAGTGGGGCCTCATGGAATCAAGGAGACCATTGTGACCCAGGTGTTGCATGGGAAGGCAAGGAGCCATTGTGACACTTTGGGCTTCTTCCCTTGAGCTCTGCAGCGGGCTGTCCCAGCCCAGCGCACCATGTGCCACCTGCTCTCCTCAGGGCTCTGCCTGCACACAGCCCCAGGAGAAGTTTTCCTGTTTGGAAGGAAAGAATGGAAAAGCCGGAGCAGGTTTCCTAAACAACAAACCCCACTCAGGAGCCACATGCTCAGTACAGGCTGCCTGGAACGATGTCCCCTTTCTACAAGGGTCAGTGTGAGCAGGAATGATCTCTGGGAGCAGAATTCTCGGAGTCTTTCCACTGAATTCTCTCTCCCTGTGTCTTGGGGTGACTTTATCATGTGTATCCCCTATTGCTGCTCTATGCCCAGAAGTGAACTTTGTGCATTTCTGTGCCTTTCAACTGAGCCTGAGAGGGGGGAGAGGAAAAAAAACCGGACAAACTTCTCAGAGCGTTTGTTCAAGGACACACATACACACTCCTCTGCATCCTGCTTGCAGCAAGAGCAGAGGGAAGCAACTTTGTTTCTTTTTAGCCAGTTTTCAGCTCCTTTTCTCTGGGGGGAGATGGAGAGTTGAACTTTGTTTTCCTGGGACTTCGGGGGTTTTTTTTCCCTTCTTCTCTTCTTGACTCTTTCAACATCAGAGCACATTGGGAGAATTTTCTCCCGAGGTGGGGGCCCTGAATGTGGGCCCATGAGCCAGCTGCAAGGAGGAGGAGAGAGACTGCACCTACGGAAGTGTTGGGGTTCCTCCCCCCTGCCATGAGGTCATGGGAGAGGGGACCCTGGGGTAGAGGCATGGCCTGGGCACGGGGTCTCCCTGCTCCCTGCTCACATGTGCCCTAATCCTGTTCAGCACTGCTTATTTTGTGTTGCCCTGTGCGAGGAGGGCCCTGGTTGTGCTGTGATTGCTCAGTTCTTTGGCAGTGCCCCGCCCATGTGGCTGGAGAAGAAAGAGCTCTGAAACTTCTCTCAAGAATCGCTCCCTGTTTCTTTGCACGGGCCTCGCTGTCTATGGATGTTTCAGGAGACCCCACCGAAACACGGAAGGACTCTCAAATTATCCCAGCTTTCTCTGCACAGCGAGAGGTTTTAATATTTAGCATTGTTATCCTTTTCCTGTGTGTTTGTTAAAAAAATAGGTTTTATCTCTTTCACTTTCTTCCCAGGAAAGTTCTTTTTTCCAAAAACCTGGTGGGGGAGGGCTGGGTGTAACCTGCCTTCTATCAGAGGATATTTTCCTCCACATTTGTCCAAACCGGCACAGCCTGTCCTTTCCTGGGTCTCTGTTGCAGATGGAAGCTGCTGGTGCCATTGTCAGCTTGAAGCCCTCTTTTGATGCAAGCAGATGTTGCCAGGTGTGTTCAGCAGCTGTTGCTCAATGCTTATGCCAAGCTATTGTGTTCCTCATGGAACCAAGGAGCCATTGTGACACTGCAGGGGCTGATGGCATCAAGGAGGCAATTGTGACAGTACAGAACCTCCTAGAAACAAGGCTCCATTGTGACACCGTGGGGAATCATGGAATCAAGGAGCCCATTGTGACACGGCTGCATGGAACCAATGGTCCATGGTTACACGGCGGATTCAAGAAGAGCACGGTGACACCACGCAACATCACGGAACCATAGGTCCATTGTGACACAGCGGGGCCTCATGGAAACAAGGGGACCATTGTGGCAAAGCAGGGCCTAATGGAAGCATGGAGAGCATTGTGACACTAAGGAAACTCCTGGAACCAAGATGACCACTGGCACATAATGGAACCTCATGGAAGCAAGCCTCCACGATGGTTTTGGAGGGCCTCAGGGACCACAGGACCCATTGTGACACAGCAGGACCTGGTGGAACCAAGGAGCCTTTGTGATACTCCAGATCCACATGGAAGCCAGGGTGCACTGAGACACAGCGGGGCCTTGTTGGAACCAAAGACACCTCTGCAAAAAGCAGGCTAGCTCATAGAAGCAAGGAGTCCATTGTTACAACGTAAAAGCTATGGAACCAAGGGACCATTGTGACACTGCGGGGCCTCATGGAACCAATTGTCCATGATGACAGTGCGGATCAAAGGAGACCATGGTGACACTGCGGAACCTGATGGAACCAAGGAGCCATTGTGACACAGTGGGGCCTCATGGAATCAAGGAGACCATTGTGACCCAGGTGTTGCATGGGAAGGCAAGGAGCCATTGTGACACTTTGGGCTTCTTCCCTTGAGCTCTGCAGCTGGCTGTCCCAGCCCAGCGCACCATGTGCCACCTGCTCTCCTCAGGGCTCTGCCTGCACACAGCCCCAGGAGAAGTTTTCCTGTTTGCAAGGAAAGAATGGAAAAGCCGGAGCAGGTTTCCTAAACAACAAACCCTACTCAGGAGCCACATGCTCAGTACAGGCTGCCTGGAACGATGTCCCCTTTCTACAAGGGTCAGTGTGAGCAGGAATGAATGATCTCTGGGAGCAGAATTCTCGGAGTCTTTCCACTGAATTCTCTCTCCCTGTGTCTTGGGGTGACTTTATTGTGTGTATCCCCTATTGCTGCTCTATGCCCAGAAGTGAACTTTGTGCATTTCTGTGCCTTTCAACTGAGCCTGAGAGGGGGGAGAGGAAAAAAAACCGGACAAACTTCTCAGAGCATTTGTTCAATGACACACATACACACTCCTCTGCATCCTGCTTGCAGCAAGAGCAGAGGAAGCAACTTTGTTTCTTTTTAGCCAGTTTTCAGCTCTTTTTCTCTGGGGGGAGATGGAGAGTTGAACTTTGTTTTCCTGGGACTTTGGGGGTTTTTTTCCCTTCTCCTCTTCTTGACTCTTTCAACATCAGACCACATTGGGAGAATTTTCTCCCGAGGTTGGGGCCCTGAATGTGGGCCCATGAGCCAGCTGCAAGGAGGAGGAGAGAGACTGCACCTACGGAAGTGTTGGGGTTCCTTCCTCCTGCCATGCGGTCATGGGAGAGGGGACCCTGGGGTAGAGGCATGGCCTGGGCACGGGGGGTCTCCCTGCTCCCTGCTCACATGTGCCCTAACCCTGTTCAGCACTGCTTATTTTGTGTTGCCCTGTGTGAGGAGAGCCCTGGTTGTGCCGTGATTGCTCAGTTCTTTGGCAGTGCCCCGCCCATGTGGCTGGAGAAGAAAGAGCTCTGAAACTTCTCTCAAGAATCGCTCCCTGTTTCTTTGCACGGGCCTCGCTGTCTATGGATGTTTCAGGAGACCCCACCGAAACACAGAAGGACTCTCAAATTATCCCAGCTTTCTCTGCACAGCGAGAGCTTTTAATATTTAGCATTGTTATCCTTTTCCTGTGTGTTTGTTAAAAAAATAGGTTTTATCTCTTTCACTTTCTTCCCAGGAAAGTTCTTTTTTCCAAAAACCTGGTGGGGGAGGGCTGGGTGTAACCTGCCTTCTATCAGAGGATATTTTCCTCCACATTTGTCCAAACCGGCACAGCCTGTCCTTTCCTGGGTCTCTGTTGCAGATGGAAGCTGCTGGTGCCATTGTCAGCTTGAAGCACTCTTTTGATGCAAGCAGATGTTGCCAGGTGTGTTCAGCAGCTGTTGCTCAATGCTTATGCCAAGCTATTGTGTTCCTCATGGAACCAAGGAGCCATTGTGACACTGCAGGGGCTGATGGCATCAAGGAGGCAATTGTGACAGTACAGAACCTCCTAGAAACAAGGCTCCATTGTGACACCGTGGGGAATCATGGAATCAAGGAGCCCATTGTGACACGGCTGCATGGAACCAATGGTCCATGGTTACACGGCGGATTCAAGAAGAGCACGGTGACACCACGCAACATCATGGAACCGTACGTCCATTGTGACACAGCAAGGCCGCATGGAAACAAGGGGACCATTGTGGCAAAGCAGGGCCTAATGGAAGCCTGGAGAGCATTGTGACATTGTGGGGAATCATGGAAACATGGAGAGCATTGTGACACTAAGGAAACTCCTGGAACCAAGATGACCACTGGCACATAATGGAACCTCATGGAAGCAAGCATCCATGATGACTTTGGAGGGCCTCAGGGACCACAGGACCCATTGTGACACAGCAGGACCTGGTGGAACCAAGGAGCCTTTGTGATACTCCAGATCCACATGGAAGCCAGGGTGCACTGAGACACAGTGGGGCCTTGTTGGAACCAAAGACACCTCTGCAAAAAGCAGGCTAGCTCATAGAAGCAAGGAGTCCATTGTTACAACGTAAAAGCTATGCAACCAAGGGACCATTGTGACACTGCGGGGCCTCATGGAACCAATTGTCCATGATGACAGTGCGGATCAAAGGAGACCATGGTGACACTGCGGAACCTGATGGAACCAAGGAGCCATTGTGACACAGTGGGGCCTCATGGAATCAAGGAGACCATTGTGACCCAGGTGTTGCATGGGAAGGCAAGGAGCCATTGTGACACTTTGGGCTTCTTCCCTTGAGCTCTGCAGCTGGCTGTCCCAGCCCAGCGCACCATGTGCCACCTGCTCTCCTCAGGGCTCTGCCTGCACACAGCCCCAGGAGAAGTTTTCCTGTTTGCAAGGAAAGAATGGAAAAGCCGGAGCAGGTTTCCTAAACAACAAACCCCACTCAGGAGCCACATGCTCAGTACAGGCTGCCTGGAACGATGTCCCCTTTCTACAAGGGTCAGTGTGAGCAGGAATGATCTCTGGGAGCAGAATTCTCGGAGTCTTTCCACTGAATTCTCTCTCCCTGTGTCTTGGGGTGACTTTATCATGTGTATCCCCTATTGCTGCTCTATGCCCAGAAGTGAACTTTGTGCATTTCTGTGCCTTTCAACTGAGCCTGAGAGGGGGGAGAGGAAAAAAAACCGGACAAACTTCTCAGAGCGTTTGTTCAAGGACACACATACACACTCCTCTGCATCCTGCTTGCAGCAAGAGCAGAGGGAAGCAACTTTGTTTCTTTTTAGCCAGTTTTCAGCTCCTTTTCTCTGGGGGGAGATGGAGAGTTGAACTTTGTTTTCCTGGGACTTCGGGGGTTTTTTTTCCCTTCTTCTCTTCTTGACTCTTTCAACATCAGAGCACATTGGGAGAATTTTCTCCCGAGGTGGGGGCCCTGAATGTGGGCCCATGAGCCAGCTGCAAGGAGGAGGAGAGAGACTGCACCTACGGAAGTGTTGGGGTTCCTCCCCCCTGCCATGAGGTCATGGGAGAGGGGACCCTGGGGTAGAGGCATGGCCTGGGCATGGGGGGTCTCCCTGCTCCCTGCTCACATGTGCCCTAACCCTGTTCAGCACTGCTTATTTTGTGTTGCCCTGTGCGAGGAGGGCCCTGGTTGTGCCGTGATTGCTCAGTTCTTTGGCAGTGCCCCGCCCATGTGGCTGGAGAAGAAAGAGCTCTGAAACTTCTCTCAAGAATCGCTCCCTGTTTCTTTGCACGGGCCTCGCTGTCTATGGATGTTTCAGGAGACCCCACCGAAACACGGAAGGACTCTCAAATTATCCCAGCTTTCTCTGCACAGCGAGAGCTTTTAATATTTAGCATTGTTATCCTTTTCCTGTGTGTTTGTTAAAAAAATAGGTTTTATCTCTTTCACTTTCTTCCCAGGAAAGTTCTTTTTTCCAAAAACCTGGTGGGGGAGGGCTGGGTGTAACCTGCCTTCTATCAGAGGATATTTTCCTCCACATTTGTCCAAACCGGCACAGCCTGTCCTTTCCTGGGTCTCTGTTGCAGATGGAAGCTGCTGGTGCCATTGTCAGCTTGAAGCCCTCTTTTGATGCAAGCAGATGTTGCCAGGTGTGTTCAGCAGCTGTTGCTCAATGCTTATGCCAAGCTATTGTGTTCCTCATGGAACCAAGGAGCCATTGTGACACTGCAGGGGCTGATGGCATCAAGGAGGCAATTGTGACAGTACAGAACCTCCTAGAAACAAGGCTCCATTGTGACACCGTGGGGAATCATGGAATCAAGGAGCCCATTGTGACACGGCTGCATGGAACCAATGGTCCATGGTTACACGGCGGATTCAAGAAGAGCACGGTGACACCACGCAACATCACGGAACCATAGGTCCATTGTGACACAGCGGGGCCTCATGGAAACAAGGGGACCATTGTGGCAAAGCAGGGCCTAATGGAAGCATGGAGAGCATTGTGACACTAAGGAAACTCCTGGAACCAAGATGACCACTGGCACATAATGGAACCTCATGGAAGCAAGCCTCCACGATGGTTTTGGAGGGCCTCAGGGACCACAGGACCCATTGTGACACAGCAGGACCTGGTGGAACCAAGGAGCCTTTGTGATACTCCACATCCACATGGAAGCCAGGGTGCACTGAGACACAGCGGGGCCTTGTTGGAACCAAAGACACCTCTGCAAAAAGCAGGCTAGCTCATAGAAGCAAGGAGTCCATTGTTACAACGTAAAAGCTATGCAACCAAGGGACCATTGTGACACTGCGGGGCCTCATGGAACCAATTGTCCATGATGACAGTGCGGATCAAAGGAGACCATGGTGACACTGCGGAACCTGATGGAACCAAGGAGCCATTGTGACACAGTGGGGCCTCATGGAATCAAGGAGACCATTGTGACCCAGGTGTTGCATGGGAAGGCAAGGAGCCATTGTGACACTTTGGGCTTCTTCCCTTGAGCTCTGCAGCTGGCTGTCCCAGCCCAGCGCACCATGTGCCACCTGCTCTCCTCAGGGCTCTGCCTGCACACAGCCCCAGGAGAAGTTTTCCTGTTTGCAAGGAAAGAATGGAAAAGCCGGAGCAGGTTTCCTAAACAACAAACCCCACTCAGGAGCCACATGCTCAGTACAGGCTGCCGGGAACGATGTCCCCTTTCTACAAGGGTCAGTGTGAGCAGGAATGAATGATCTCTGGGAGCAGAATTCTCGGAGTCTTTCCACTGAATTCTCTGTCCCTGTGTCTTGGGGTGACTTTATCATGTGTATCCCCCTATTGCTGCTCTATGCCCAGAAGTGAACTTTGTGCATTTCTGTGCCTTTCAACTGAGCCTGAGAGGGGGGAGAGGAAAAAAAAGCCAGACAAACTTCTCAGAGCGTTTGTTCAAGGACACACATACACACTCCTCTGCATCCTGCTTGCAGCAAGAGCAGAGGAAGCAACTTTGTTTCTTTTTAGCCAGTTTTCAGCTCCTTTTCTCTGGGGGCAGATGGAGAGTTGAACTTTGTTTTCCTGGGACTTCGGGGGTTTTTTTTCCCTTCTTCTCTTCTTGACTCTTTCAACATCAGACCACATTGGGAGAATTTTCTCCCGAGGTTGGGGCCCTGAATGTGGGCCCATGAGCCAGCTGCAAGGAGGAGGAGAGAGACTACACCTACGGAAGTGTTGGGCTTCCTCCCCCCTGCCATGCGGTCATGGGAGAGGGGACCCTGGGGTAGAGGCATGGCCTGGGCACGGGGGGTCTCCCTGCTCCCTGCTCACATGTGCCCTAACCCTGTTCAGCACTGCTTATTTTGTGTTGCCCTGTGTGAGGAGAGCCCTGGTTGTGCCGTGATTGCTCAGTTCTTTGGCAGTGCCCCGCCCATGTGGCTGGAGAAGAAAGAGCTCTGAAACTTCTCTCAAGAATCGCTCCCTGTTTCTTTGCACGGGCCTCGCTGTCTATGGATGTTTCAGGAGACCCCACCGAAACACAGAAGGACTCTCAAATTATCCCAGCTTTCTCTGCACAGCGAGAGCTTTTAATATTTAGCATTGTTATCCTTTTCCTGTGTGTTTGTTAAAAAAATAGGTTTTATCTCTTTCACTTTCTTCCCAGGAAAGTTCTTTTTTCCAAAAACCTGGTGGGGGAGGGCTGGGTGTAACCTGCCTTCTATCAGAGGATATTTTCCTCCACATTTGTCCAAACCGGCACAGCCTGTCCTTTCCTGGGTCTCTGTTGCAGATGGAAGCTGCTGGTGCCATTGTCAGCTTGAAGCACTCTTTTGATGCAAGCAGATGTTGCCAGGTGTGTTCAGCAGCTGTTGCTCAATGCTTATGCCAAGCTATTGTGTTCCTCATGGAACCAAGGAGCCATTGTGACACTGCAGGGGCTGATGGCATCAAGGAGGCAATTGTGACAGTACAGAACCTCCTAGAAACAAGGCTCCATTGTGACACCGTGGGGAATCATGGAATCAAGGAGCCCATTGTGACACGGCTGCATGGAACCAATGGTCCATGGTTACACGGCGGATTCAAGAAGAGCACGGTGACACCACGCAACATCATGGAACCGTACGTCCATTGTGACACAGCAAGGCCGCATGGAAACAAGGGGACCATTGTGGCAAAGCAGGGCCTAATGGAAGCCTGGAGAGCATTGTGACATTGTGGGGAATCATGGAAACATGGAGAGCATTGTGACACTAAGGAAACTCCTGGAACCAAGATGACCACTGGCACATAATGGAACCTCATGGAAGCAAGCATCCATGATGACTTTGGAGGGCCTCAGGGACCACAGGACCCATTGTGACACAGCAGGACCTGGTGGAACCAAGGAGCCTTTGTGATACTCCAGATCCACATGGAAGCCAGGGTGCACTGAGACACAGTGGGGCCTTGTTGGAACCAAAGACACCTCTGCAAAAAGCAGGCTAGCTCATAGAAGCAAGGAGTCCATTGTTACAACGTAAAAGCTATGCAACCAAGGGACCATTGTGACACTGCGGGGCCTCATGGAACCAATTGTCCATGATGACAGTGCGGATCAAAGGAGACCATGGTGACACTGCGGAACCTGATGGAACCAAGGAGCCATTGTGACACAGTGGGGCCTCATGGAATCAAGGAGACCATTGTGACCCAGGTGTTGCATGGGAAGGCAAGGAGCCATTGTGACACTTTGGGCTTCTTCCCTTGAGCTCTGCAGCTGGCTGTCCCAGCCCAGCGCACCATGTGCCACCTGCTCTCCTCAGGGCTCTGCCTGCACACAGCCCCAGGAGAAGTTTTCCTGTTTGCAAGGAAAGAATGGAAAAGCCGGAGCAGGTTTCCTAAACAACAAACCCTACTCAGGAGCCACATGCTCAGTACAGGCTGCCTGGAACGATGTCCCCTTTCTACAAGGGTCAGTGTGAGCAGGAATGAATGATCTCTGGGAGCAGAATTCTCGGAGTCTTTCCACTGAATTCTCTCTCCCTGTGTCTTGGGGTGACTTTATTGTGTGTATCCCCTATTGCTGCTCTATGCCCAGAAGTGAACTTTGTGCATTTCTGTGCCTTTCAACTGAGCCTGAGAGGGGGGAGAGGAAAAAAAACCGGACAAACTTCTCAGAGCATTTGTTCAAGGACACACATACACACTCCTCTGCATCCTGCTTGCAGCAAGAGCAGAGGAAGCAACTTTGTTTCTTTTTAGCCAGTTTTCAGCTCTTTTTCTCTGGGGGGAGATGGAGAGTTGAACTTTGTTTTCCTGGGACTTTGGGGGTTTTTTTCCCTTCTCCTCTTCTTGACTCTTTCAACATCAGACCACATTGGGAGAATTTTCTCCCGAGGTTGGGGCCCTGAATGTGGGCCCATGAGCCAGCTGCAAGGAGGAGGAGAGAGACTGCACCTACGGAAGTGTTGGGGTTCCTTCCTCCTGCCATGCGGTCATGGGAGAGGGGACCCTGGGGTAGAGGCATGGCCTGGGCACGGGGGGTCTCCCTGCTCCCTGCTCACATGTGCCCTAACCCTGTTCAGCACTGCTTATTTTGTGTTGCCCTGTGCGAGGAGGGCCCTGGTTGTGCTGTGATTGCTCAGTTCTTTGGCAGTGCCCCGCCCATGTGGCTGGAGAAGAAAGAGCTCTGAAACTTCTCTCAAGAATCGCTCCCTGTTTCTTTGCACGGGCCTCGCTGTCTATGGATGTTTCAGGAGACCCCACCGAAACACGGAAGGACTCTCAAATTATCCCAGCTTTCTCTGCACAGCGAGAGCTTTTAATATTTAGCATTGTTATCCTTTTCCTGTGTGTTTGTTAAAAAAATAGGTTTTATCTCTTTCACTTTCTTCCCAGGAAAGTTCTTTTTTCCAAAAACCTGGTGGGGGAGGGCTGGGTGTAACCTGCCTTCTATCAGAGGATATTTTCCTCCACATTTGTCCAAACCGGCACAGCCTGTCCTTTCCTGGGTCTCTGTTGCAGATGGAAGCTGCTGGTGCCATTGTCAGCTTGAAGCCCTCTTTTGATGCAAGCAGATGTTGCCAGGTGTGTTCAGCAGCTGTTGCTCAATGCTTATGCCAAGCTATTGTGTTCCTCATGGAACCAAGGAGCCATTGTGACACTGCAGGGGCTGATGGCATCAAGGAGGCAATTGTGACAGTACAGAACCTCCTAGAAACAAGGCTCCATTGTGACACCGTGGGGAATCATGGAATCAAGGAGCCCATTGTGACACGGCTGCATGGAACCAATGGTCCATGGTTACACGGCGGATTCAAGAAGAGCACGGTGACACCACGCAACATCACGGAACCATAGGTCCATTGTGACACAGCGGGGCCTCATGGAAACAAGGGGACCATTGTGGCAAAGCAGGGCCTAATGGAAGCATGGAGAGCATTGTGACACTAAGGAAACTCCTGGAACCAAGATGACCACTGGCACATAATGGAACCTCATGGAAGCAAGCCTCCACGATGGTTTTGGAGGGCCTCAGGGACCACAGGACCCATTGTGACACAGCAGGACCTGGTGGAACCAAGGAGCCTTTGTGATACTCCAGATCCACATGGAAGCCAGGGTGCACTGAGACACAGCGGGGCCTTGTTGGAACCAAAGACACCTCTGCAAAAAGCAGGCTAGCTCATAGAAGCAAGGAGTCCATTGTTACAACATCAAAGCTATGGAACCAAGGGACCATTGTGACACTGCGGGGCCTCATGGAACCAATTGTCCATGATGACAGTGCGGATCAAAGGAGACCATGGTGACACTGCGGAACCTGATGGAACCAAGGAGCCATTGTGACACAGTGGGGCCTCATGGAATCAAGGAGACCATTGTGACCCAGGTGTTGCATGGGAAGGCAAGGAGCCATTGTGACACTTTGGGCTTCTTCCCTTGAGCTCTGCAGCTGGCTGTCCCAGCCCAGCGCACCATGTGCCACCTGCTCTCCTCAGGGCTCTGCCTGCACACAGCCCCAGGAGAAGTTTTCCTGTTTGCAAGGAAAGAATGGAAAAGCCGGAGCAGGTTTCCTAAACAACAAACCCCACTCAGGAGCCACATGCTCAGTACAGGCTGCCGGGAACGATGTCCCCTTTCTACAAGGGTCAGTGTGAGCAGGAATGAATGATCTCTGGGAGCAGAATTCTCGGAGTCTTTCCACTGAATTCTCTGTCCCTGTGTCTTGGGGTGACTTTATCATGTGTATCCCCCTATTGCTGCTCTATGCCCAGAAGTGAACTTTGTGCATTTCTGTGCCTTTCAACTGAGCCTGAGAGGGGGGAGAGGAAAAAAAAGCCAGACAAACTTCTCAGAGCGTTTGTTCAAGGACACACATACACACTCCTCTGCATCCTGCTTGCAGCAAGAGCAGAGGAAGCAACTTTGTTTCTTTTTAGCCAGTTTTCAGCTCTTTTTCTCTGGGGGGAGATGGAGAGTTGAACTTTGTTTTCCTGGGACTTTGGGGGTTTTTTTCCCTTCTTCTCTTCTTGACTCTTTCAACATCAGACCACATTGGGAGAATTTTCTCCCGAGGTTGGGGCCCTGAATGTGGGCCCATGAGCCAGCTGCAAGGAGGAGGAGAGAGACTACACCTACGGAAGTGTTGGGGTTCCTCCCTCCTGCCATGCGGTCATGGGAGAGGGGACCCTGGGGTAGAGGCATGGCCTGGGCATGGGGGGTCTCCCTGCTCCCTGCTCACATGTGCCCTAACCCTGTTCAGCACTGCTTATTTTGTGTTGCCCTGTGTGAGGAGGGCCCTGGTTGTGCCGTGATTGCTCAGTTCTTTGGCAGTGCCCCGCCCATGTGGCTGGAGAAGAAAGAGCTCTGAAACTTCTCTCAAGAATCGCTCCCTGTTTCTTTGCACGGGCCTCGCTGTCTATGGATGTTTCAGGAGACCCCACCGAAACACGGAAGGACTCTCAAATTATCCCAGCTTTCTCTGCACAGCGAGAGCTTTTAATATTTAGCATTGTTATCCTTTTCCTGTGTGTTTGTTAAAAAAATAGGTTTTATCTCTTTCACTTTCTTCCCAGGAAAGTTCTTTTTTCCAAAAACCTGGTGGGGGAGGGCTGGGTGTAACCTGCCTTCTATCAGAGGATATTTTCCTCCACATTTGTCCAAACCGGCACAGCCTGTCCTTTCCTGGGTCTCTGTTGCAGATGGAAGCTGCTGGTGCCATTGTCAGCTTGAAGCCCTCTTTTGATGCAAGCAGATGTTGCCAGGTGTGTTCAGCAGCTGTTGCTCAATGCTTATGCCAAGCTATTGTGTTCCTCATGGAACCAAGGAGCCATTGTGACACTGCAGGGGCTGATGGCATCAAGGAGGCAATTGTGACAGTACAGAACCTCCTAGAAACAAGGCTCCATTGTGACACCGTGGGGAATCATGGAATCAAGGAGCCCATTGTGACACGGCTGCATGGAACCAATGGTCCATGGTTACACGGCGGATTCAAGAAGAGCACGGTGACACCACGCAACATCACGGAACCATAGGTCCATTGTGACACAGCGGGGCCTCATGGAAACAAGGGGACCATTGTGGCAAAGCAGGGCCTAATGGAAGCATGGAGAGCATTGTGACACTAAGGAAACTCCTGGAACCAAGATGACCACTGGCACATAATGGAACCTCATGGAAGCAAGCCTCCACGATGGTTTTGGAGGGCCTCAGGGACCACAGGACCCATTGTGACACAGCAGGACCTGGTGGAACCAAGGAGCCTTTGTGATACTCCACATCCACATGGAAGCCAGGGTGCACTGAGACACAGCGGGGCCTTGTTGGAACCAAAGACACCTCTGCAAAAAGCAGGCTAGCTCATAGAAGCAAGGAGTCCATTGTTACAACGTAAAAGCTATGCAACCAAGGGACCATTGTGACACTGCGGGGCCTCATGGAACCAATTGTCCATGATGACAGTGCGGATCAAAGGAGACCATGGTGACACTGCGGAACCTGATGGAACCAAGGAGCCATTGTGACACAGTGGGGCCTCATGGAATCAAGGAGACCATTGTGACCCAGGTGTTGCATGGGAAGGCAAGGAGCCATTGTGACACTTTGGGCTTCTTCCCTTGAGCTCTGCAGCTGGCTGTCCCAGCCCAGCGCACCATGTGCCACCTGCTCTCCTCAGGGCTCTGCCTGCACACAGCCCCAGGAGAAGTTTTCCTGTTTGCAAGGAAAGAATGGAAAAGCCGGAGCAGGTTTCCTAAACAACAAACCCCACTCAGGAGCCACATGCTCAGTACAGGCTGCCGGGAACGATGTCCCCTTTCTACAAGGGTCAGTGTGAGCAGGAATGAATGATCTCTGGGAGCAGAATTCTCGGAGTCTTTCCACTGAATTCTCTGTCCCTGTGTCTTGGGGTGACTTTATCATGTGTATCCCCCTATTGCTGCTCTATGCCCAGAAGTGAACTTTGTGCATTTCTGTGCCTTTCAACTGAGCCTGAGAGGGGGGAGAGGAAAAAAAAGCCAGACAAACTTCTCAGAGCGTTTGTTCAAGGACACACATACACACTCCTCTGCATCCTGCTTGCAGCAAGAGCAGAGGAAGCAACTTTGTTTCTTTTTAGCCAGTTTTCAGCTCCTTTTCTCTGGGGGCAGATGGAGAGTTGAACTTTGTTTTCCTGGGACTTCGGGGGTTTTTTTTCCCTTCTTCTCTTCTTGACTCTTTCAACATCAGACCACATTGGGAGAATTTTCTCCCGAGGTGGGGGCCCTGAATGTGGGCCCATGAGCCAGCTGCAAGGAGGAGGAGAGAGACTACACCTACGGAAGTGTTGGGCTTCCTCCCCCCTGCCATGAGGTCATGGGAGAGGGGACCCTGGGGTAGAGGCATGGCCTGGGCACGGGGGGTCTCCCTGCTCCCTGCTCACATGTGCCCTAACCCTGTTCAGCACTGCTTATTTTGTGTTGCCCTGTGTGAGGAGAGCCCTGGTTGTGCCGTGATTGCTCAGTTCTTTGGCAGTGCCCCGCCCATGTGGCTGGAGAAGAAAGAGCTCTGAAACTTCTCTCAAGAATCGCTCCCTGTTTCTTTGCACGGGCCTCGCTGTCTATGGATGTTTCAGGAGACCCCACCGAAACACAGAAGGACTCTCAAATTATCCCAGCTTTCTCTGCACAGCGAGAGCTTTTAATATTTAGCATTGTTATCCTTTTCCTGTGTGTTTGTTAAAAAAATAGGTTTTATCTCTTTCACTTTCTTCCCAGGAAAGTTCTTTTTTCCAAAAACCTGGTGGGGGAGGGCTGGGTGTAACCTGCCTTCTATCAGAGGATATTTTCCTCCACATTTGTCCAAACCGGCACAGCCTGTCCTTTCCTGGGTCTCTGTTGCAGATGGAAGCTGCTGGTGCCATTGTCAGCTTGAAGCACTCTTTTGATGCAAGCAGATGTTGCCAGGTGTGTTCAGCAGCTGTTGCTCAATGCTTATGCCAAGCTATTGTGTTCCTCATGGAACCAAGGAGCCATTGTGACACTGCAGGGGCTGATGGCATCAAGGAGGCAATTGTGACAGTACAGAACCTCCTAGAAACAAGGCTCCATTGTGACACCGTGGGGAATCATGGAATCAAGGAGCCCATTGTGACACGGCTGCATGGAACCAATGGTCCATGGTTACACGGCGGATTCAAGAAGAGCACGGTGACACCACGCAACATCATGGAACCGTACGTCCATTGTGACACAGCAAGGCCGCATGGAAACAAGGGGACCATTGTGGCAAAGCAGGGCCTAATGGAAGCCTGGAGAGCATTGTGACATTGTGGGGAATCATGGAAACATGGAGAGCATTGTGACACTAAGGAAACTCCTGGAACCAAGATGACCACTGGCACATAATGGAACCTCATGGAAGCAAGCATCCATGATGACTTTGGAGGGCCTCAGGGACCACAGGACCCATTGTGACACAGCAGGACCTGGTGGAACCAAGGAGCCTTTGTGATACTCCAGATCCACATGGAAGCCAGGGTGCACTGAGACACAGTGGGGCCTTGTTGGAACCAAAGACACCTCTGCAAAAAGCAGGCTAGCTCATAGAAGCAAGGAGTCCATTGTTACAACGTAAAAGCTATGCAACCAAGGGACCATTGTGACACTGCGGGGCCTCATGGAACCAATTGTCCATGATGACAGTGCGGATCAAAGGAGACCATGGTGACACTGCGGAACCTGATGGAACCAAGGAGCCATTGTGACACAGTGGGGCCTCATGGAATCAAGGAGACCATTGTGACCCAGGTGTTGCATGGGAAGGCAAGGAGCCATTGTGACACTTTGGGCTTCTTCCCTTGAGCTCTGCAGCTGGCTGTCCCAGCCCAGCGCACCATGTGCCACCTGCTCTCCTCAGGGCTCTGCCTGCACACAGCCCCAGGAGAAGTTTTCCTGTTTGCAAGGAAAGAATGGAAAAGCCGGAGCAGGTTTCCTAAACAACAAACCCTACTCAGGAGCCACATGCTCAGTACAGGCTGCCTGGAACGATGTCCCCTTTCTACAAGGGTCAGTGTGAGCAGGAATGAATGATCTCTGGGAGCAGAATTCTCGGAGTCTTTCCACTGAATTCTCTCTCCCTGTGTCTTGGGGTGACTTTATTGTGTGTATCCCCTATTGCTGCTCTATGCCCAGAAGTGAACTTTGTGCATTTCTGTGCCTTTCAACTGAGCCTGAGAGGGGGGAGAGGAAAAAAAACCGGACAAACTTCTCAGAGCATTTGTTCAAGGACACACATACACACTCCTCTGCATCCTGCTTGCAGCAAGAGCAGAGGAAGCAACTT
Organism: Aphelocoma coerulescens; assembly: GCF_041296385.1. NCBI lineage: Eukaryota > Metazoa > Chordata > Aves > Passeriformes > Corvidae > Aphelocoma > Aphelocoma coerulescens. The sequence goes on from NW_027183927.1 coordinate 1,402,837, forward strand.
TGTTTCTTTTTAGCCAGTTTTCAGCTCTTTTTCTCTGGGGGGAGATGGAGAGTTGAACTTTGTTTTCCTGGGACTTTGGGGGTTTTTTTCCCTTCTCCTCTTCTTGACTCTTTCAACATCAGACCACATTGGGAGAATTTTCTCCCGAGGTTGGGGCCCTGAATGTGGGCCCATGAGCCAGCTGCAAGGAGGAGGAGAGAGACTGCACCTACGGAAGTGTTGGGGTTCCTTCCTCCTGCCATGCGGTCATGGGAGAGGGGACCCTGGGGTAGAGGCATGGCCTGGGCACGGGGGGTCTCCCTGCTCCCTGCTCACATGTGCCCTAACCCTGTTCAGCACTGCTTATTTTGTGTTGCCCTGTGTGAGGAGAGCCCTGGTTGTGCCGTGATTGCTCAGTTCTTTGGCAGTGCCCCGCCCATGTGGCTGGAGAAGAAAGAGCTCTGAAACTTCTCTCAAGAATCGCTCCCTGTTTCTTTGCACGGGCCTCGCTGTCTATGGATGTTTCAGGAGACCCCACCGAAACACAGAAGGACTCTCAAATTATCCCAGCTTTCTCTGCACAGCGAGAGCTTTTAATATTTAGCATTGTTATCCTTTTCCTGTGTGTTTGTTAAAAAAATAGTTTTTATCTCTTTCACTTTCTTCCCAGGAAAGTTCTTTTTTCCAAAAACCTGGTGGGGGAGGGCTGGGTGTAACCTGCCTTCTATCAGAGGATATTTTCCTCCACATTTGTCCAAACCGGCACAGCCTGTCCTTTCCTGGGTCTCTGTTGCAGATGGAAGCTGCTGGTGCCATTGTCAGCTTGAAGCACTCTTTTGATGCAAGCAGATGTTGCCAGGTGTGTTCAGCAGCTGTTGCTCAATGCTTATGCCAAGCTATTGTGTTCCTCATGGAACCAAGGAGCCATTGTGACACTGCAGGGGCTGATGGCATCAAGGAGGCAATTGTGACAGTACAGAACCTCCTAGAAACAAGGCTCCATTGTGACACCGTGGGGAATCATGGAATCAAGGAGCCCATTGTGACACGGCTGCATGGAACCAATGGTCCATGGTTACACGGCGGATTCAAGAAGAGCACGGTGACACCACGCAACATCATGGAACCGTACGTCCATTGTGACACAGCAAGGCCGCATGGAAACAAGGGGACCATTGTGGCAAAGCAGGGCCTAATGGAAGCCTGGAGAGCATTGTGACATTGTGGGGAATCATGGAAACATGGAGAGCATTGTGACACTAAGGAAACTCCTGGAACCAAGATGACCACTGGCACATAATGGAACCTCATGGAAGCAAGCATCCATGATGACTTTGGAGGGCCTCAGGGACCACAGGACCCATTGTGACACAGCAGGACCTGGTGGAACCAAGGAGCCTTTGTGATACTCCAGATCCACATGGAAGCCAGGGTGCACTGAGACACAGTGGGGCCTTGTTGGAACCAAAGACACCTCTGCAAAAAGCAGGCTAGCTCATAGAAGCAAGGAGTCCATTGTTACAACGTAAAAGCTATGCAACCAAGGGACCATTGTGACACTGCGGGGCCTCATGGAACCAATTGTCCATGATGACAGTGCGGATCAAAGGAGACCATGGTGACACTGCGGAACCTGATGGAACCAAGGAGCCATTGTGACACAGTGGGGCCTCATGGAATCAAGGAGACCATTGTGACCCAGGTGTTGCATGGGAAGGCAAGGAGCCATTGTGACACTTTGGGCTTCTTCCCTTGAGCTCTGCAGCTGGCTGTCCCAGCCCAGCGCACCATGTGCCACCTGCTCTCCTCAGGGCTCTGCCTGCACACAGCCCCAGGAGAAGTTTTCCTGTTTGCAAGGAAAGAATGGAAAAGCCGGAGCAGGTTTCCTAAACAACAAACCCCACTCAGGAGCCACATGCTCAGTACAGGCTGCCTGGAACGATGTCCCCTTTCTACAAGGGTCAGTGTGAGCAGGAATGATCTCTGGGAGCAGAATTCTCGGAGTCTTTCCACTGAATTCTCTCTCCCTGTGTCTTGGGGTGACTTTATCATGTGTATCCCCTATTGCTGCTCTATGCCCAGAAGTGAACTTTGTGCATTTCTGTGCCTTTCAACTGAGCCTGAGAGGGGGGAGAGGAAAAAAAACCGGACAAACTTCTCAGAGCGTTTGTTCAAGGACACACATACACACTCCTCTGCATCCTGCTTGCAGCAAGAGCAGAGGGAAGCAACTTTGTTTCTTTTTAGCCAGTTTTCAGCTCCTTTTCTCTGGGGGGAGATGGAGAGTTGAACTTTGTTTTCCTGGGACTTCGGGGGTTTTTTTTCCCTTCTTCTCTTCTTGACTCTTTCAACATCAGAGCACATTGGGAGAATTTTCTCCCGAGGTGGGGGCCCTGAATGTGGGCCCATGAGCCAGCTGCAAGGAGGAGGAGAGAGACTGCACCTACGGAAGTGTTGGGGTTCCTCCCCCCTGCCATGAGGTCATGGGAGAGGGGACCCTGGGGTAGAGGCATGGCCTGGGCACGGGGTCTCCCTGCTCCCTGCTCACATGTGCCCTAATCCTGTTCAGCACTGCTTATTTTGTGTTGCCCTGTGCGAGGAGGGCCCTGGTTGTGCTGTGATTGCTCAGTTCTTTGGCAGTGCCCCGCCCATGTGGCTGGAGAAGAAAGAGCTCTGAAACTTCTCTCAAGAATCGCTCCCTGTTTCTTTGCACGGGCCTCGCTGTCTATGGATGTTTCAGGAGACCCCACCGAAACACGGAAGGACTCTCAAATTATCCCAGCTTTCTCTGCACAGCGAGAGGTTTTAATATTTAGCATTGTTATCCTTTTCCTGTGTGTTTGTTAAAAAAATAGGTTTTATCTCTTTCACTTTCTTCCCAGGAAAGTTCTTTTTTCCAAAAACCTGGTGGGGGAGGGCTGGGTGTAACCTGCCTTCTATCAGAGGATATTTTCCTCCACATTTGTCCAAACCGGCACAGCCTGTCCTTTCCTGGGTCTCTGTTGCAGATGGAAGCTGCTGGTGCCATTGTCAGCTTGAAGCCCTCTTTTGATGCAAGCAGATGTTGCCAGGTGTGTTCAGCAGCTGTTGCTCAATGCTTATGCCAAGCTATTGTGTTCCTCATGGAACCAAGGAGCCATTGTGACACTGCAGGGGCTGATGGCATCAAGGAGGCAATTGTGACAGTACAGAACCTCCTAGAAACAAGGCTCCATTGTGACACCGTGGGGAATCATGGAATCAAGGAGCCCATTGTGACACGGCTGCATGGAACCAATGGTCCATGGTTACACGGCGGATTCAAGAAGAGCACGGTGACACCACGCAACATCACGGAACCATAGGTCCATTGTGACACAGCGGGGCCTCATGGAAACAAGGGGACCATTGTGGCAAAGCAGGGCCTAATGGAAGCATGGAGAGCATTGTGACACTAAGGAAACTCCTGGAACCAAGATGACCACTGGCACATAATGGAACCTCATGGAAGCAAGCCTCCACGATGGTTTTGGAGGGCCTCAGGGACCACAGGACCCATTGTGACACAGCAGGACCTGGTGGAACCAAGGAGCCTTTGTGATACTCCAGATCCACATGGAAGCCAGGGTGCACTGAGACACAGCGGGGCCTTGTGGGAACCAAAGACACCTCTGCAAAAAGCAGGCTAGCTCATAGAAGCAAGGAGTCCATTGTTACAACATCAAAGCTATGGAACCAAGGGACCATTGTGACACTGCGGGGCCTCATGGAACCAATTGTCCATGATGACAGTGCGGATCAAAGGAGACCATGGTGACACTGCGGAACCTGATGGAACCAAGGAGCCATTGTGACACAGTGGGGCCTCATGGAATCAAGGAGACCATTGTGACCCAGGTGTTGCATGGGAAGGCAAGGAGCCATTGTGACACTTTGGGCTTCTTCCCTTGAGCTCTGCAGCTGGCTGTCCCAGCCCAGCGCACCATGTGCCACCTGCTCTCCTCAGGGCTCTGCCTGCACACAGCCCCAGGAGAAGTTTTCCTGTTTGCAAGGAAAGAATGGAAAAGCCGGAGCAGGTTTCCTAAACAACAAACCCCACTCAGGAGCCACATGCTCAGTACAGGCTGCCGGGAACGATGTCCCCTTTCTACAAGGGTCAGTGTGAGCAGGAATGAATGATCTCTGGGAGCAGAATTCTCGGAGTCTTTCCACTGAATTCTCTGTCCCTGTGTCTTGGGGTGACTTTATCATGTGTATCCCCTATTGCTGCTCTATGCCCAGAAGTGAACTTTGTGCATTTCTGTGCCTTTCAACTGAGCCTGAGAGGGGGGAGAGGAAAAAAAACCGGACAAACTTCTCAGAGCGTTTGTTCAAGGACACACATACACACTCCTCTGCATCCTGCTTGCAGCAAGAGCAGAGGAAGCAACTTTGTTTCTTTTTAGCCAGTTTTCAGCTCTTTTTCTCTGGGGGGAGATGGAGAGTTGAACTTTGTTTTCCTGGGACTTTGGGGGTTTTTTTCCCTTCTTCTCTTCTTGACTCTTTCAACATCAGACCACATTGGGAGAATTTTCTCCCGAGGTTGGGGCCCTGAATGTGGGCCCATGAGCCAGCTGCAAGGAGGAGGAGAGAGACTACACCTACGGAAGTCTTGGGGTTCCTCCCTCCTGCCATGCGGTCATGGGAGAGGGGACCCTGGGGTAGAGGCATGGCCTGGGCATGGGGGGTCTCCCTGCTCCCTGCTCACATGTGCCCTAACCCTGTTCAGCACTGCTTATTTTGTGTTGCCCTGTGTGAGGAGGGCCCTGGTTGTGCCGTGATTGCTCAGTTCTTTGGCAGTGCCCCGCCCATGTGGCTGGAGAAGAAAGAGCTCTGAAACTTCTCTCAAGAATCGCTCCCTGTTTCTTTGCACGGGCCTCGCTGTCTATGGATGTTTCAGGAGACCCCACCGAAACACGGAAGGACTCTCAAATTATCCCAGCTTTCTCTGCACAGCGAGAGCTTTTAATATTTAGCATTGTTATCCTTTTCCTGTGTGTTTGTTAAAAAAATAGGTTTTATCTCTTTCACTTTCTTCCCAGGAAAGTTCTTTTTTCCAAAAACCTGGTGGGGGAGGGCTGGGTGTAACCTGCCTTCTATCAGAGGATATTTTCCTCCACATTTGTCCAAACCGGCACAGCCTGTCCTTTCCTGGGTCTCTGTTGCAGATGGAAGCTGCTGGTGCCATTGTCAGCTTGAAGCCCTCTTTTGATGCAAGCAGATGTTGCCAGGTGTGTTCAGCAGCTGTTGCTCAATGCTTATGCCAAGCTATTGTGTTCCTCATGGAACCAAGGAGCCATTGTGACACTGCAGGGGCTGATGGCATCAAGGAGGCAATTGTGACAGTACAGAACCTCCTAGAAACAAGGCTCCATTGTGACACCGTGGGGAATCATGGAATCAAGGAGCCCATTGTGACACGGCTGCATGGAACCAATGGTCCATGGTTACACGGCGGATTCAAGAAGAGCACGGTGACACCACGCAACATCACGGAACCATAGGTCCATTGTGACACAGCGGGGCCTCATGGAAACAAGGGGACCATTGTGGCAAAGCAGGGCCTAATGGAAGCATGGAGAGCATTGTGACACTAAGGAAACTCCTGGAACCAAGATGACCACTGGCACATAATGGAACCTCATGGAAGCAAGCCTCCACGATGGTTTTGGAGGGCCTCAGGGACCACAGGACCCATTGTGACACAGCAGGACCTGGTGGAACCAAGGAGCCTTTGTGATACTCCACATCCACATGGAAGCCAGGGTGCACTGAGACACAGCGGGGCCTTGTTGGAACCAAAGACACCTCTGCAAAAAGCAGGCTAGCTCATAGAAGCAAGGAGTCCATTGTTACAACGTAAAAGCTATGCAACCAAGGGACCATTGTGACACTGCGGGGCCTCATGGAACCAATTGTCCATGATGACAGTGCGGATCAAAGGAGACCATGGTGACACTGCGGAACCTGATGGAACCAAGGAGCCATTGTGACACAGTGGGGCCTCATGGAATCAAGGAGACCATTGTGACCCAGGTGTTGCATGGGAAGGCAAGGAGCCATTGTGACACTTTGGGCTTCTTCCCTTGAGCTCTGCAGCTGGCTGTCCCAGCCCAGCGCACCATGTGCCACCTGCTCTCCTCAGGGCTCTGCCTGCACACAGCCCCAGGAGAAGTTTTCCTGTTTGCAAGGAAAGAATGGAAAAGCCGGAGCAGGTTTCCTAAACAACAAACCCCACTCAGGAGCCACATGCTCAGTACAGGCTGCCGGGAACGATGTCCCCTTTCTACAAGGGTCAGTGTGAGCAGGAATGAATGATCTCTGGGAGCAGAATTCTCGGAGTCTTTCCACTGAATTCTCTGTCCCTGTGTCTTGGGGTGACTTTATCATGTGTATCCCCCTATTGCTGCTCTATGCCCAGAAGTGAACTTTGTGCATTTCTGTGCCTTTCAACTGAGCCTGAGAGGGGGGAGAGGAAAAAAAAGCCAGACAAACTTCTCAGAGCGTTTGTTCAAGGACACACATACACACTCCTCTGCATCCTGCTTGCAGCAAGAGCAGAGGAAGCAACTTTGTTTCTTTTTAGCCAGTTTTCAGCTCCTTTTCTCTGGGGGCAGATGGAGAGTTGAACTTTGTTTTCCTGGGACTTCGGGGGTTTTTTTTCCCTTCTTCTCTTCTTGACTCTTTCAACATCAGACCACATTGGGAGAATTTTCTCCCGAGGTGGGGGCCCTGAATGTGGGCCCATGAGCCAGCTGCAAGGAGGAGGAGAGAGACTACACCTACGGAAGTGTTGGGCTTCCTCCCCCCTGCCATGAGGTCATGGGAGAGGGGACCCTGGGGTAGAGGCATGGCCTGGGCACGGGGGGTCTCCCTGCTCCCTGCTCACATGTGCCCTAACCCTGTTCAGCACTGCTTATTTTGTGTTGCCCTGTGTGAGGAGAGCCCTGGTTGTGCCGTGATTGCTCAGTTCTTTGGCAGTGCCCCGCCCATGTGGCTGGAGAAGAAAGAGCTCTGAAACTTCTCTCAAGAATCGCTCCCTGTTTCTTTGCACGGGCCTCGCTGTCTATGGATGTTTCAGGAGACCCCACCGAAACACAGAAGGACTCTCAAATTATCCCAGCTTTCTCTGCACAGCGAGAGCTTTTAATATTTAGCATTGTTATC